>NC_082730.1:44114427-46514427 GCF_030144855.1 Hypanus sabinus | reverse complement strand
AAGGAGGTTGTTATCCAGCAATATTAAATATGCACAATTGTAATATTGTGGATAGTTCTATTCTGCTATAGTTCGCATTCTGCATGGAGGTCGGTGACCAGTGATGTTCCACAGGGATCTGTTCTGGGACCCCTCCTCTTCGTGATTTTTTGTAAATGACCTGGGTGAAGAAGTAGAAGCGTGGGTTAGTAAGTTTGCTGATGACACAAAGTTCAGGGTGTTGTGGATAGTGTGGAGGGTTGTCCGAGGTTACAGCTGGACGTCGATAGATGCAGAACGGGGCTGAGAAGTGGCAGATGGAGTTCAACCCAGATACACCGTATGCCAACATCAGTGAACTTGAGACCAGGTATCCCAAGGATTTGCTCATTACAGATGGGGACTTTAACCAGGCCAACCTCAGCAAAACGCTGCCAAAGTTATACCAACATGTCTTCTGCTCCAGTAGAGGTCCGAATATACTTGACCACTGCTACACAAGGATGCCTACCGTTCCGTCCAACGACCTCACTTCGGAAAATCGGACCATCAGGCCGTACTCCTCCTCCCGGCTTCCAAACAGGAACTGAAGCAGGAGGTCACGGAGTCAAAAGTGGTGTCGCGTTGGACAGAGGAAACGGATCAGGTCCTCCGTTACTGCTTTGAATCGGTGGACTGGTTAGTATTCACGGACTGGGCAGCTAACCTCAATGAGTATGCCTCAGCTGTCACGGACTTTATCTGGAAATGCACAGAGGACTGTGTGTCTCGCAAGACGATCCGGGTATTCCCTAACCGGAAACCATGGATGAATTATGAGATCCAGTCCCTTTTGAAGGCCAGAGCTGCGGCTTTTAGGTCCGGAGATATCAGTCGCTACCTGGAATCCAGGGGTGAACTCCGGAAAGCCATTAAGACACTTTTTGTCCCACTTCCCTCCGGGAGAAGATTCAGGAGCTTGAAGATTCGTACGGCCAGGTTTGGGAACAGCTTCTTTCCAACTGTGATAACGCTGCTGAACAGATCCTGACACGGATCTGGGCCGTACCTTCAAAATATCCGGACTTGACTTGCACTACCTTACTTTCCCTTTTCTATTTTCTAATTATGATTTATAATTTAAATTATTTTGTTATATTTACTTGGATTTGTACTTCAGGGAGCGCGAAGCACAGAATCAAATATCGTTGTGATGACTGTACGCTCTAGTATCAATTGTTTGGTGATAATAAAGTAAAGTGTAAAGTGCTTCATTTTGGTAGGTCACATTTGAAGACAAAATATAATATAAATGGTCAGACTCTTGGCAGTGTGAAAGATCTTGCAGTCCATGTCGATAGGACACTCAAAGCTGCTGCGCAGGTTGACAGTGTTGTTAAGAAGTTGTATGGTGTGATGGCATTCATCAACCATGGAACTGATTTCAAGAGATGTGAGGTATAGTTACAGCTATGTAAGATCTTGTTCAGACCCCACTTGGAGTACTGTGTTCCGTTCTGGTCACCTCAATACAGGAAGGATGTGGATACTATAGAGAGAGTATAGACATACTATAGAGAGAGTATAGAGAGAGTATAGACATACTATAGAGAGAGTATAGACATACTATAGAGAGAGTATAGACATACTATAGAGAGAGTATAGACATACTATAGAGAGAGTATAGACATACTATAGAGAGAGTATAGAGAGAGTATAGACATACTATAGAGAGAGTATAGAGAGAGGATGTCGCCTAGTTTGAAAGGTGTACCTTATGAAAATAGGTTGAGTGTACTTGGCCTTATCTCCTTGGAACGACGGAGGATGAGAAGTGATAGTGGTATATAAGATCATGATGTCGTGGCCCCGATTGTTAATTCCCTATCTTGCCCCTCATCTCCTTTGATTCTGCCTTGATTCCAATCGTTGATTTCCCATTTACTGCTAATTCGCTTGAAGACAGCACACCTGGTCTTCTTCAATAACTGCGGTATAAGAACTCTGACGTCACGGCCACTGGTCGCCAGTTTGGTGGTCTATTCCCGTGTGATAACTTCGGTTCTCGACCAATTAGAACCGTTAGTTCTAACTTCAGCTCCTGTTTCAAGATATTCAATGAAAACCCCGTCTCCGTGCCGAGACTCCATATCAGAGCTCCGTGTCAAGATTCCTCCGGTTTGCTGTTCAACGTTCACGTCTGCGCCAGCATCCCAACTCAGTCTCCGTACCTGTGTCCTGCACTTGGCTTCTCCTCAGTCGCTCCGTGCAACACATGAGGGCCCTTGATCGTGTGGGTAGCCAGAGGCTTTTACCCAAGGCTGAAATGGCTAACACGAGGGGGCATAGTTTTATGGTGCTTGGAAATAGGTACCGAGGGGATGTCAGGGGTCTGTTTATCACACAGAGAGCGGTGGGTGCGTGGAATGCACTGCCGGCGGCGGTGATAGGAACATAAAATCATGGAAGCAGATACAACTGGGTCTTTTAAGAGTCTCTTAGATACATGGAGCTTAGGAAATAGAGGGCTATGCACTAGGGGAATTCTAGGCAGTTTCTAGAGTAGGTTACATGGTCGGCCAAAGGGCCTGTAATATACTGTAAACTTCTATGTTCTATGTTCTGGCCACCGCACTATAGAAAGGATATGTGCAAGAAAGGGTGCAAATGAAATTCACTCAGATATTGCCGGGATGGATATCAGTTCAGATAAATATTGGATAGATCATGCTGTTTCTTGGAATGGACAAAGTGAAACTGATAGAGCGAGCAAAATTAGGAGGTGCACAGAGGAAGTAAATATTTCTTCTTGAGAGAAGTGAGCCTGATCAGATGGTATGCTGTTCAGGCACAAAGTGCAACCTGCAACATTCTAAACAACTCGTTTGATATCAAGAACAACTAAACCCATCATCTCCAGATCGCCCACAGCAACAGTATTTCGCTGTAACGTGCATGCTGAGGATTGCCGTACCCGGTGCGCAGCCCGCCCGCGGGAGCGCGCAGACCCACCAGCCCGCCCGCGGGAGCGCGCAGACACCACAGAAGAGTCCGTGGCTGTGACGTAGGTATTTTGAAAGCCAGAGTTCAGTTGCAATCAGATCAGACATTGTATGTTAAAAACGCAAAAGGTTCTGCAGTTGCTGGAAAACCGAAGTAAGCACACACACAGTATTCAGCAGGTCAGGCGGCATCTGTGGTGAGGAATAAAGTGTCAAAGTTTCGGGCCCAGACGTTTCAGGACTGGAAAGGAACGGAAAAGAAACCAGAATAGAAAATGAAGGATGGAAAGGAGTACAAGGTAGTAGTTGGTAGGTGAGGTCAGGTGAGGGGGATGATAGGTGGTTGGGGGAAGGAAAGATGAAATGAGAAGCTGTAAGGTGATGGGTGAAAAAGATTATGAAGATGGCATCTTGATAGTAGAGGAGGGTGGACCAAGGGAGAAAAGGATACAGGAAGGAGTTAATGGGCAGGTAAGGAGAAGAGAATAGGTAAGCGAGGGGTCAGAAAGGAGAATGGGAGAGAAGTGGGAGCAGGAGAAATTACTGGCAGTTAGAGAAATCGATGTACATGCCATCAGCTTGGAGACTACTCGGCTCTGAGTTGTTAAAAATCAGATTGGTCTCCTCTTCCTCATTGATAAATCCGTTTGCTCAATATTGAACAGATTTCTAGGTCCTATGTTGAATAGCAATTCTCTGGCCTTGTGTTCTTCTGCCTAATATCCGCCCTCCCTATACGACAATTACATATTCAACACCTTCTTGTTATCATTTTGGTTAAGAAGGTCAGAATGGACTAATAGAAAATACATCATGCTTTGTCAACAGAAAACAAATTATATCAAAAGGAGATAGGTAAGTAAAAACAGAATAGTCTCTTGTAATTTGCCTCTTGAAAATGTGTTTTTATTTTTTCGAGGATTTTCATGTCTAGAATATTTGCACGACTACAAAGAGGGGAAAGCACGAATATGGGTCCCCATTGATGCAAAATTGCTCAATAAAATAACCTGTCTTACCTCCCTTCTCGCCTTCGATACTATTAAAGTTTTGGTAAGATAATGCCTCCTATTATCAATGTATGTTTTACAAATACACAGTATATTTTTTACAAATCTTTTCTCCAATATCTGCTCATTTGATTGGCAAACAATAAAATAAATTACACAACATACTGGCTCCAAAGATTTGTTTTAATATTTGCTTTACTTTTATCTCAAGTTGACTTTGTTTGACCCCACAGTGGCTTCATATATCTGGTGTGGTAATATTTTCGTCAACGCAATGAGTGATATACCCAGTATTCATTCCTCAGTAATTGGGAACGGAGAATATTAAACCCATATACCTTCCACATTTCGGTCTTAGACTAATATCACATTCTTAAAAGTCAAATGCTCTGTTTCTCATGCAAAACGTCTCAGTTATATCCTGAATAATCTGTCTTTTGATTTAGAAATAAAGGACAGTTTGAAAAATCTGAAGGAGTTAGGTAAGATATATATCAGTTGTAAAGGTTCTCATTGACATAATTCTCCAAAGTCGATTGCATCAGATCTCACTTTGAATATGACTAATAAAATGTTATGCTCATATCACATGAAACAACTGTGGGTAGCAATTGGAGGGTGATATAATCCATTGTCCTAGTGACAGGAGAGAGTTGTCAGCATAATCATTACTGAAACGGAGGAAAGGTTGTGATTTATGATGGGTTGCTTAGAATATGTGATACAAGTGGTATTGTAGTACTGTGGTACTGTGGTACTCGGTTGCAGATATTCAGTTTTTATATATTCGATAGACCCAGAAAAGTGAAACTGCAAATGGATTGGAAGACATACGTAGATTTTTTAAATGACATAATGATCTAATAGGCTAGGACTTTATACTCTGGATCACAGGAGAATGAAAGGAGATTTAATACATGTATACAAGATAATGAGGAAAATGGATATGGCTAATGCAAACAGGTGATTTTCGCTGCAGATGGGTGAACCTAGAAATAGGAATCATGCAGTAGGTCAAAGCATGAAATACGAAATATTCAGAAACATAGGAACCTAGAAAACCTATAGCACAATACAGGCCCTTTGGCCCACAAAACTGCGCAGAGCAAGTACTTACTTTAGAAATGACCGAGGTTACCCATAGCCCTCTTTTCTTCTAAGCTCCATGTACCTATTCCAGAGTCTCATAAAAGATTCTATCACTTCTGCCGCCGGCAACCCATTCCACACACACATCACTCTTTGCGTAAAAATCTTACCCCTGTCTGTAATGGTCCGGATCGGTTCACCATCACATAATCTGGATTGCACTCAATTTAATTCATTTAATGTAAGTTTAAAACAGGGCTGATAAATACAATGGGATCAGAAAACGACGGTTTAATGATACTGTGGAGCTGCACTCCAAAACTGGTTGTTCCACTGCTGTTGCTTCGATACTATACATCCAACAATGTCTAAAGTTCCCTTGCATGTCCTGTTCACATTAAACATGACAAAATTAATTCTGCTAATTATAGCCCAGTCAAGGTATCTGCAATCATCTGTGATGAAAACCATCATCATTGTCCAAACTTTTAATCAGCACGTACTAACCAATAAATGATAACGTAATATAAACTATAAATCTAGTTCTGGTTTCTCCAGGACTTCTGTGCTCCAGGCATTGTCCAAATTTAATACAATGAGCAGATTTCTAGAGGCGAAGCTGAAGTGGAAGCACTAGACATAGAGGAAGCATTTTGATATCAATGTCGATGAGCTTCAAGAGTAACATTGCCTCTCATCCAACGCAGATGAGAGGCAAAAGTGTATCATAATACCCATCTTTCAGAAAGTGCTAGAGTTAATTCTAAAAATGCAATATCAGAATATACGGACAGACTACTTTATTAAGTACACCGGTAAAATTGATTATTCATGCAAATATCCAATCAACCAATCTTATGGCAGCAATTCAATGGATAAACAAATGCAGAGGTTTGGTTGCTGTTCAGACCAAATGACAGTGAGTGGAAAAGTTTGATCGAAGTGACTTTCACCGTGGTGATTGTTGGTGACATTCTGGCTGGTTTGCACATTTCAGAAACTGCTCATCTTCTGGGATTTTCACACCCAGTAGTCTGTGGAGCTTACAAAGAATGGTGCAAAAAACACAAAAATATCAACTGAGTGGCAGTTCTGTAGTGTTAATGCCTTGTTAATAAGAGTGGTTAGTGTCCATAAGACACTATGACCATAAGACAGAGGAGCCAAATTAGGCCATTCAAGCCATCCAGACTGATCTGCCATTCCATCTTGGCTGTTCCCGGATCCCACTCAAACCCATACACCTGCCTTCTCACCATATCCTTTGTTGCCCTGACCAATCAGGAAATGATCAATTTCCACTTTAATTATGCCTATGGACGTGGCCTCCACCGCAATCTGTGGCAGAGCATTGCATAGATTCACTACTTCCTGGCTAAAAATAATTTCTTTCTTACCTCTGTTCTAAAAGTTCGCCCCTCAATTTTGAGACTGTGCCCTCCAGTTCTGGTTATCCCCACCATACAAAAAAGCCTCTTCACATCTACCCTATTAGTCCTTACAACGTTCGGTAGGTTTCAATTAGATCTCTCCGCATCTTCTAAATTCCAGTGAGTACAGGCCCAAAACTGCTAAACACACCTTATATGCTAATCCTTCATTCCTGGACTCATCCTCATGAACTTCTTCTGGACGCTCTCCAATGATAACACATCCTTACTGAGATATGAAGCCCAAAACTGTTGAAAATACTCCAAGTGCAGCCTGACTAGTTTCTTATAATGGCTCAGTATTATCACCATCCTTTTGTATTCTATTTCCCTTGAAATAAAAGCCAACATTGCATCTGCTTTCTTTACCACAGACGCAACCTGTAAATTAACTTTCTGGGAGTCTTGCACAAGGACTCCAAAGTCCATGTGAACCTGTGATATTTGATCCTTCCCATTTAGATAGTAGCCCGTACTATTGTGCCTTTTACCAAAATACATTATCATACCTTTCCCAGCACTGTATTCCATCTGACACTTTTTTGCCCATTCAATTTGCCTAAGTCCTGCTGCAGTCACATTGCTTCCTCAGCACTACCTACCCTTCCACTTAGCTTCGATTCTTTGGCAAATTTTGCCACAAACCAACCTTAATGACTATCAGCCAGTAGTATCACATCTACAGTTGATGACATGCTTTGAGAGGTTGTTCATGACTAGACAGAGCTCCTACCTCAGCAAAGACCCGGACCCATTGCAATTTGTCCATGGCCACAACAGCAGATGCATTCTCAATGGTTCTCCACATGGCTTTAGACCACCTAGACAATACGAACACCTGTCAGGAAGCTGTTCATCAACTATAGCTCAGCATTATTCACACAATTGTAATTGTAATTGAGAAGTTACAGAACCTGGGCCTATGTAACTCCCTCTGCAATTGGATCCTCAATTTCTTTATTGGATGACCACAATCTGTGTCGATTGGTGAAAACATCTCCTCCTCACTGATGATCAGCACTGGTGCACCTCAGGGATGTGTGCTTAGCCCACTGCTCTACTCTCTCAAGACCCATGACAGTGTGGCTGTGTTGGTGGAAAATCAGATGGTGACGAGAGGGCGTATATAAGCGAGATATACCAACTAGTGGAATGGTGTCGCAGCAACAACCTTGCACTCAATGTCAGTAAGACGAAAGAGCTGATTGTGGACTTCAGGAAGGTTAAGACAAAGGAACACATACCTCAAGTGGAGAGAGTGAGCAGTTTCAAGTTCCTGGGTGTCAAGATCGCTAAGGTTCCAACATATCGATGCATTTGTAAAGAAGGCAAGACAGCGACTATACTTCATTAGGAATTGGAAGAGATTTGTCATGTCAACAAATACACTCAAAAGCTTCTGTAGATGTACCGTGGAGAGCATTCTGACAGGCTGCATCACTACTGGTACGGGAGGGGTGAGGGGCTACTGCCCAGAACCAAATGAAGCTGCTGGATGCCGTAAATTTAGTCAGCTACGTCTTGGGTACTAGCCTATAAAGTACCCAGGACATCTTTAAGGAATGGTGTCTCAGAAGTGCTGAATGGTCTACTTCTGCATCTTTTGTCTATTGTCTATTGTCTAATGTCTTATTTTATATGTGCCTCTAACTACCCTGAGCAATCGACTCCAACATCTTCCCAACCATTGAGGTCAGAGCAGCAGATGTATAGTTTACTTTCTTCTGCCTCTCTCCTCTTGAACAGTAGAGTGATATTTGCAATTTTCTGGTCTTCTGCAACCATTCCAGAATCTAGTAACTCTTGAAAGATCATTGCTAATGCATCCACCTCTTCAGCCACCTCTTACATTATGATTTCGTGATTACACCTGCCAACCTGCAACTGTGCTATAAGTTCATCTACCTTATTACGTATACTGCACGCATTCAAGTATAACAACTTCAGTCCTGTATTGACACTTTTTGATTTTGCCTTCCTTTTACATTGCAACTCATCATATTGACTGCTATTTTGCCCTATTAATAGCCGCCCGTCACTACACACTACCACTGTTTGTAAATCCGCTACCTGATCTCCATTTGCCTTCATTACGATAGCTTGTGCATTGAAATATGCACAGCTCAGGACACTGGTCACAGCATGCTCTATCTTTTGAATCCTAACTTTGCTTGAGATCTTACCAACGTCTGCCTACACAAGCTCTCCACTAACTGTTCTGGCACTCTAGTTCATGTCCCCCTGCAACGTTATGCAGGAAGGTAACAGACATTTCTGGCATAATGAGTGTACAGTGCCCATTTACACCCATGTGTACAATTAACCTGCTAACCCGTACATCTTTTTAAAATCTGCGAGGAAATCCAAGCACCCAAAGGAAACACAGACGATCACAGAGAGAACATACAACTACCTTCCGTGGCAGGAACTGAACCGGATCGTTGGCATTACTGTGATAGCATTATGTTAACCACTCCATCCGTGCTTGTGAAATCTCTTCAGGGTTAATGTGTGATGTCAACACTGTTTCAGGTCTCTGATGTTGTTCGGTAATAACTGTTCCTGAACCCTTGTCTCTATCATTTCATTATAAATGTACCCATGAAGGAACATCAAAGGGACTGGCAAACATAATGATCAGTTATATCAGACTCCTCATTCTGACATAAAACCAAAAGACCACTTACAGGAAACTGATGAGTTCAATTCCAGAGGTTGTGAAGTTTCCAGATGTCAAGATGGCGTGCTGTTGTAAAGGCTCACATGGGTTTGATTGAAATGATGCAAGAAATCAATAACAAAAAGGATGTATGGGATTTGGATAGAGATTTACAGTGACAGACAGCAAAACCAACCGACTCTAGATGCAGTCTGTGGACATGTTCGATGGAGTGATTGACATCGATTTCTCCAAAAGAGAAGAAAGTACATTGTGAGCACCAAGTGCATTGCAATCATCGGCCAGTGAGTGAGTGGGCCAGTGAAGGAGTGGAGATTTGAGGCTTTGATTCGAGAGACTCTCGCAGTTTTGGCAGTTGGACTGTTTAATCAAGTCAATTAAGATTGGAATAACTCAGCAGTAAGCCGTTGGACAGACAATCAAGATTTGAATAGCTGATTCTGATTCAGCAGAAAGCACCTGATTGGGCGATCGAGGTCAGGTGACCAAGCAGTTTGAAAAGCTCAAACAAATAAATAGCGGGTTACCTCAAGCAAAGTGGTCAGTGAGTGAGTGGAGATTTGACTCCAGAGGCTTCGACGAGGAGGCTGAGGACGAGTTTGAACTCCAAGTGAGGTAAGGCCGGATAAGTTCCTTTCAAAGCAGAAAGTTTCAAAAGTTGAGGCAAGTATTGGGTAGGTCATGGCAGCTGAGATCGGCCCCGCAGTTTGTTCATCCTGCAGAATGTGGGAAATCACGGATACTTCCAGTTTCCCTGACGGCTATGTGTGCAGGAAGTGTGTCCAACTGCAGCTTCTGGCAGAACGCATTGAGCGTCTGGAGCTGCGATTGGATTCATACTGAAGCATCCGCGATGCTGAGAAAGTCGTGAATAGCACATTCAGTGAGTTGGCCACACCGCAGGTAAAGGCTACACAGGCAGAAAGGGAAGGGGTGGCCACTAGACAGCGTAGCAGTAGGCAGGTAGTGCCGGAGACCCCTGAGTACATCGGTACCAACGATATAGGTAAAGAACGGGACGAGGTCCTACAAGGTGAATTTAGGGAGTTAGGAGATAAACTAAAAAGTAGGACCACAAAGGTAATAATCTGGATTACTTCCAGTGCCACGTGCTAGTCGGAGTAGAAATAGGTGGATATTTCAGTTGAATATGTGGCTTGAAAAATGGTGCAAGGGGGAAGGATTCAAATTTCATGGGCATTGGAACCAGTTCTGGGGCAGGTGGGACCGGTATAAACAGGACGGTCTGCACCTGGGCTGGACTGGAACCAATGTCATAGGGGGAGTGTTTGCTACTGCTGTTCAGGAGGCTTTAAACGAATGTGGTAGGGGGATGGGAACAAGTACAGAGAGACAGAGGGGTGTAAGATGAGGATAGAAGCAAAAAGTAGTAAGGTGAAAAGTAAAAGTGGCAGGCAGGCAGGCAAATCCAGGGCAAAAAGCAAAAAGAGCCACTTTTCAACATAATTGTATAAGGGCTAAGAGTGTTGTAAAAACAAGCCTGAAGGCTTTGTGTGTCAATGCGAGGAGCATTCGTAACAAGGTGGATGAATTGAATGTGCAGATAGTTATTAATGAATATGATATAGTTGGGATCACAGAGACATGGTTCCAGGGTGACTAAGGATGGGAGCTCAACATCCAGGGATATTCATTATTCAGGAGGGATAGACAGGAAAGAAAAGGAGGTGCGGTAGCATTGCTGGTTAGAGAGGAGATTAACGCAATAGAAAGGAAGGACATTAGCCTGGAGGATGTGGAATCAATATGGGTAGAGCTGCATAACACTAAGGGGCAGAAAACGCTGGTGGGAGTTGTGTACAGACCACCTAACAGTAGTAGTGAGGTTGTGGATGGCATTAAACAGGAAATTAGAAATGCGTGCAATAAAGGAACAGTTGTTATAATGGGTGACTTCAATCTACATATAGATTGGGTGAACCAAATTGGTAAGGGTGCTGAGAAAGAGGATTTCTTGGAATGTATGCGGGATGGTTTTCTGAACCAACATGTCGAGGAACCAACTAGAGAGCAGGCCATTCTAGATTGGGTATTGAGCAATGAGGAAGGGTTAGTCATGTGAGGCCCCTTGGGAAAGAGTGACCATAATGTGGTGGAATTCTTCATTAAGATGGAGAGTGACATAGTTAATTCAGAAACAAAGGTTCTGAACTTAAAGAAGGGTAACTTTGAAGGTATGAGACGTGAATTAGCTAAGACAGACTGGCAAATGATATTTAAAGGGTTGATGGTGGATATTCAATGGCAAGCATTTAAAGATGACATGGATGAACGACAACAATTGTTCATCCCAGTTTGGCAAAAGAATAAACCAGGGAAGGTAGTGCACCCGTGGCTGACAAGGGAAATTAGGAATAGTATCAGGTCCAAAGAAGAAACATATAAATTAGCAAAAAAAAGCGGCACACCTGAGGACTGGCAGAAATTCAGAGACCAGCAGAGGAGGACAAAGGGCTTAATTAGGAAAGGGAAAAAAGATTGAGAGAAAGCTGGCAAGGAACATAAAAACTGACTGGAAAAGCTTTTATAGATACGTGAAAAGAAACAGATTGGTCAAGACAAATGTAAGTCCTTTACAGTCAGAAACAGGTGAATTGATCATAGGGAACGAAGACATGGCAGACCAATTGAATAACTACTTTGGTTCTGTCTTCACCAAGGAGGACATAAATAATCTTACGGAAATAGTGAGGCAGCAAGACAGAAGCAAGTGCTGAGAGCCACGAAAACTAAATTGCAGAACAGACTGGACATAAGGAACCCTCTTCAGTATTGCTGTCTCCCATCAGCACACGATGGGTCCGCCTTCTTGCAGGAAAGCAAGGCCAGGGCTCCCACTGATTCAGTGATATTGGTATGTTACAATTATTTTATATGTTCATGCCAGGAAAATATGCGCAGTGTATTTAACATTAAATTCGTTAGATAAACCCTCTTAGAAACGAAATTGCCACTTATAAGGGACATATAGTTGACTTAGCACCTATATTCCGGTCTTGATTAACACTCCCCCGCCCCCCACCTCGCATTAGGGTTAAGGTTAGGGTTACTAATGCCTTCTGCCCGTCCGCAAGGATCAATATTAAACCGGTCCGCGGTGCAAAAAGGGTTGTTCTACCTAACTCCATATTTTCCCTCTTAAGAACCTCGTCAGTTTTCTTACCTACGTTGTCTATATGTACCACGACTTACCGCTGCTCACTTCCCCACCCCCTGAGAATGCTGTAGACATTCTTGACCCTGACACCTGGAAGATACAACATGCAATCTCTTTCACATCTAACGAATCCCCTGTCTGCTCCTCTACCTGTAGAATCCTTATCACTTTTCCTCCTGGCCTTCTGAGTCACTCAGTGCCAAAATGAACGGTGGAAGGTGAAATCTTTAAAGGGGATCATGAGGAGGAACATCTTCACTCAGCGGATGGTGAGAATGTGGAACTGGCTGCCGTCGGCAGTGCTGGATCTGGGTACGATTTCAACATTGAAGAGAAATTTGGAGAGCTCCGTGGATAGAAGTGTAGAGTCTCACAGCTCACCTTTTTTTATCACATAAATCGAAGCCATCAAGCCTATGCCGCCTCTCAGCAGAACCGCATCCGTCCGCATGCTCACGTTATTTCACTGCAACCTATCCATTCTCTCATGAAAAAAAATCAACCCATTCCTCATAACAACGCCAACACTGTTCCTCGACCACCTACTACACACGAACAATTTCCACTGGTCTTCTTAACAGCAACTAACAGTGTTTGGAATGAGGGAGGAAACAAGAGTATCTCGGAAACAGTACATGATCACAGGGTGACGTCGCGCACGCACACAAACGTGCTGAGGTCATAATAGCATAGTATTCCGCTTAAAAATTAGCCGTGTTTACTGCAGATAAGATTATGACCAGATTATGTCATGATTTCGGCACCTATGTGTGTGAAATCCCCCCGGTACTTCACAGAAGGTGTTAAAATACTACTGCAAAGTATTGTCCGTGCAATAACAATGATCAGAATGGAGGCAAGCATAAGGTTTTGAGCCTCCTGTCACTCACTGACTCGCTGGCGATGATTAGATAGATAGATAGATAGATAGATAGATAGATAGATAGATAGATAGATAGATAGATAGATAGATAGATAGATAGATAGATAGATAGATAGATAGATACTTTATTCATCCCCAAGGGGAAATTCAACATTTTTCTAGTGACCCATACACTGATTGTAGCAAAACGAATTACATACAGTATTTAACTCAGTATAAATATGATATGCATCTAAAATCACCCTCCCAAAAAGCATTAACAAATAACTTTTAAAGGTTCTTAAATACTTTACTGAAGTGCATTGAGTGGTAACTTAAGCTCAGTCCTAACCGCGGCACTTAACATGTCTTGCCCCTGGTGGTTGAATTGTAGAGCCGAATGGCGTTGGGGAGTAATGGTCTCTTCATCCTGTCTGAGGAGCATTGCATTGACAGCAACCTGCCGCTGAAGCTGCTTCTCTGTCTCTGGATGCTGCTGTGCAAAGGATGTTCAGGGTTTTCCATGATTGACCGTAGCCTACTCAGCGCCCTCCGCTCTGCCACCGATGTCATACTCTCCAGTTCTGTGCCCACAACAGAGCCCACCTTCCTTACCAGCTTATTAAGACATGAGGCGTCCCTCTTCTTAAAGCTGCCTCCCCAGCATTATCCCACCATACGTCTGCAGATGCTCTGAAAGACACTACATTGAAGGATTCTCAGAGGATCGATAGATTTTTCTACATTAAGCTTTGTGGCTAAGGGCACGAAATGGCATGAATCTACAACGTTTGCCTAGAGCACATTAAATTCCTGAGTAGGTTCGGAGAAGTCGTCGCCTGCCATTCCTGGTAAGTTTCCGTCTGAGGTGCGATCACTAGAATAACAGAAGTGTCTAGGATATAAAATACTATTGCTATGAGATCCTGAAAAGCATACACATATCCGCTCCGATGTGATATCAGAAGATATTTATTTTATATATATTTAAATAATTCATGCTGTACGCAAGCTCAGTGGTTAAAAATTCTCGGACAATATTGAGAATATTTATAGAACGTAGAACATCACACCACAGTTTATGTCCTTCGCCCCTCGAGTCTGCCGATCTCTTAACCTGCGCTGAGGTCAATCTAACCATTCCTTCCTACATAACCCTCCATTTTTCTATGATCCACATGCTTGGCTAAGAGTTTCTTAAATGCCACTAATTTTTCCCGGGTACCAGTTTCGCTGACAGTTGCTGTGACCAACGGAAAAGTTAGAAGTGTGCGCATTGCGGAGTCGTTCGGTCACCAGCATTCGTTAGGTCTACTCAGTGGCTGTGGAATAACTCTGAGGGTGGGGACTCGGGTGGAGGTCAAATTGTAGGGAGGGAAATACCAGTTCCTGAAACACCCACCCCATCGGGGTCAAGGGAATAGAATGTTGTATAGTGGGGAGGAGAGTGGTGAGGGACTGCCAGCAGCCCCCCTCCCCAAACAGATATACCAAAACCAGCAGGAGCAAACAGTCTGTGTAAACAGTTCAGCTCAATATCGTCCAGCGGGATCGGCGTGAGTGGCAGCGCATCATCAGCGTGTGCTGGGGTCCGCAAGCAGATCCAGCAGTCCGATCTGTTGGTGTTGCTGGCAAACTCGTATGCGACCCTGAGGAAGGTGTTGGCAGCTGTCACGGAGCCGAGCATCGCAGCGACCAGGAGGGATGACTGGAGTCGCACCATTGTCCTGTAGAGGGAGACGGGGGTGGAGGGGTGGGGGTAGGTTTAGGAGGAAACTCATTCCCGTCCGGTTAAATGCCGGGTATGTATACAGGACAAATCAGATTTGCCCGGAATGGCAACCCAGCGGGAGTCCCCTGGACCACGCGCGACAATTTCTCCCTTTCTGGGGAGGCTCTGCGGCTGTCGGATCCATTCTCTGCCCGAGTCCTCGGTCTCGGGGGGTTCGGTGGTTTCCCGGTTGGGAGTTGGGGAATGTGCCAGGTGGCGGGCCAGTGGGGCTCCCCCTTGGCTAGTGGGTCGTGTGTTTAACTGGTCGACGGCCTGCTGAAGGACACTTAGCCACCCCGGCAGTGTGCGAGAGGGTGTCAGAGTGCGGATTTTTTCCTTGAGCAGGCCGTTCATTCTTTCAATTAAGCCCGATGCCTGGGGTGGTGGGGTATATGGAACAGCCACGAGATCCCCGCCTCAGCCGCCCATGTCTGGGCTTTGGTCCCAGCAAAGTGTGAGCCCTGATCGAATTGTATCTCCCATGGGACCCCATAGAGAGAGGAGAGGTGCTGTAATCCTCTGATGGTGCCGTTCTGGTCGGCCCTCTCACAGGGCCCCGCCACCAGGACACCCGAGTATGTGTCCACCATCGTGAGGACATACTGCTTCTTATTCTGTCGCGGGAGCGGTCCAATATAGTCAATTTGAAATACCTGACCCGCTCCCGTGTCGCGACGAATGTGGCCCGGTGGCCCTATCGGCCAGTCCCGTGGCTTGACTTGCTGGCAGATGGGGCAGTTATCTACAGAGGTTTTCCATTGATCGAGTGTCAAGGCGACACCGAATTGTTCAGAGCAGCGCCGCGTGACATCGGCCCCTAAGTGGCCACCTTTGCGGTGTGCCCACGCAGCTAGAGCACTGCCGTGTGTGTCGGGGTGGAAGTGGTGGCAGATGATATTTGGGCAGCCTGGTCCACAACCGCGTTAAACGTTGCGTCTTCATTATCTTTCCGGGTATGGGCATCCACATGGTGGACAGAAACTTTTCTGTGGGTAGCCTGGTCCCAAATGAAACACCAGTGGTGCTGTCCCCAGAGGGGACGTCCGAGTATTTTCCACCCCATGTGTTGAAACCGGGCTATCCACACTGCAATGCCCTTAGCTACTGCCCATGAGTCAGTATGGATGAGGACTGGTCAGGTAGTGTTTTGGAGGGGGAGGGCTACTGCCGCCAGCTCGGCAAGTTGGCTGGAACCACCCTCTCCCTCGGTGGTTAAAATTCTACCCCAGGCGGGATGAAGTGTTGCCGCTTTCCAAAATTGTTTACCCCCTTTCCAGCGGCTGGATCCGTCTGTGAACCAGTTTGCTGTCGGGGTCGAGGGAATCGAAGGGTTGACCCCAACATGCTGGGGAGGGTTGTACCTCGGGGATGTCCGGGGCAGGGTCCCGGGACTGGGGGAAAGCCATGACTTGTTCATGGAAGCGGCTGACCACTTCAGGGCCGCAATGTACCACTTCCACTTGACAATGGAGGACTCCTGGGCACGGCCTTCCTTGCGGGTAGAATCGGAAGACTTGACCCATCGCATTATGGGGAGATGGTGGCGAAGGACGACAGGGTCGGTGCCTGTTTGATGTGCCTGTTTCATGTGCTGTGGCGAGGCGAAAATCTCCTCTGCACCCTTTACCACATCCTTCTTATAAAAGCCTAATTAGATTTGAAATATTTTCTTAAATTATTGCTTGTTTTCCCGTTGCAGATGAAGAATTACGTGAAAAGGATGCAGGTGAAAAGGACTGTGTGAAAAAACAGTTGCACTATTTCCATCCACTTCAATGCAAAATAACTTTCGAGTAGGAAAACAACCTTGGATCATGACATGGATGATCAAAGCTTATCATTTCTTATCGATAGCAAACGTTAACATATGTTAACAACCCTTTCAGTTTGCAGTCCCACTCAAAGGTGTATGTCCAACTGCAAATTCGACAATAATTTTGACAGATTCTTACCAGCCCTATCCTAGAAACCTTTGGAAATAATCACGAAAGTTGCTTCGCTCGCCTTTTAAGGGCCTTCACAAAGAGAGTAGTGCGAAGAAAGTTAAAAGGGAAAGTAAATCCATTCCACCTGACTTTCAAAATAACGTCATTGCTTCTATTTACTTTTAGCTTTTAAAGTTATCCCCGTGTGTCCATTCTGGGTAACTCTGGATCTGCAAATGTCGGACTGAGTCTTAAATTAAAAAAAGAAACCTTACGTCCATACGACCATATGATACAGAAACAGAATTTCGACCCATCGACCCTACTGTGCCTCTCATAACTGAGTTATTATCCCTCTCAACCCCATGCTCTTCATAACCTTTGATATCCATATTGATTATGAGCTACCAACCACCGTGTTAATATACCCAAATGACTTGGCCTCCACAGCCGTTTGTGCCAATGAATTTCACAGACCACCCCTCCTCATCCCTGTTCTAAAGGGACGCTCTTCATCTCTGCCGATGTGCCCTCTAGTCCTCGATAGCATCTTTGGGAAGGGAATATGATATTCCTTTCAGATCAACTACTTTTCATACTTTGAAAATAAACACACACTTATTTTCTTGATGAAGGGTCTTGTTCGAAACGTCGGCTCTTTATTCCTCTCACTAGATACTGTTGAGATACTCCAACAGATTGTGTGCGTTATGTTTTGAGTATCAGTATGTTTTGAGTATCGGTATGTTTGAGTTACAGGGAAGTGAGAGGGCTGAGAACAATGGAAATGAAAATGGGATGTTGGCGAACTTGGGCAAGTGATAAGGTGGATTGGTTCTGACTGTGAGAGATAGTGCTGGAGTCTTAGTAACATCAGGTAACCTGTGTGAAGGGGGTGTAAGCAAAAAGAGATTTCTGAGAACACGGGAATAAAGCAAAAGAACGAACAGAACAGTGCTGCAATTTTAAAATACAAACAAAACACCTGCTGGAACTCTCAAATAAAGGAAAGACCTGGAAAACATTGATAATTGAGGAAACTTGCAGAGAAGCCGAGTTAATGCCAGGGGTAATAAACTTACTTCAATATTGAACCCAAAACTAAAAGATAAAGACATTTGGACGCTACAAATCCGACAGTAAAACCTAAAAGCTTTCGAAATTATTATCTCAGCAGATAGCACCTAGCAGGCAGAAACAGGGACAAATAGAGCCAAGTCGTCAATCCCGGAGATAGAGTAAGTGGGGAAAAGGAGAAGATTCGCATAACAGTCCAAAAGTGCCTCAACATTAGTTTTCTATAGCAAGTTTAATTGGATATCTCCAGAATAACACTGGTGGCATTTGTTGATTGATGAACTAACGCAGATAATTGGAATACAAGTAATTTGTACAGTTTAATTAGACACGGAGATAATCTAATGACCAAAGTGACTCTGATCTGTTTCTAATTTGTGCCTAATGACGTATTTTCTTCCATTTCAGAAATCACGGCATTGAAAAGAAAGCTGCAGGAAACAGGTCGAGAAAACGAAACGTTCATATTTTCAGTCATTGGAGTGTATTCGCAGCGATATTTTAAAAATGCATTGGTTTGCCGGTTCTTCAAAGGTGATCGTTCTCAACAGTATTGCGTTATTCAGCTGGATCATTTTGAGTTGGATCGCACTCCGCGGTAGATTAGATTGTGAGGACACTCAGTCCTCGTTTATCGTCATTTAGTAATGCATGCATTAAGAAATGATACAATGATCCTCCAGTATGATATCACAAAAACGTAAGAAAGACCAAGACTACATTACAAAAACCACATAATTATAACTTATAGTTACAACAGTGCAAAGCAATGCTGTAATTTGATAAGAGCAGACCATGACACGGTAAAAAGTCTCAAAGTCCTCGATAACCCATCATCTCACGTGCACGGTAGAAGGAAGAAAAACTCTTCCTGCCATGAACCTCCAGCGCCGCAAAGTTTCTCTATCCAGCCTCGGAAGCAACCGACCAGAGCCAACTCTGAGTCCGTCCGAAAAAACCTCGAGCCTCCAACCAGCCCTCCGACACCGAGCACCGAGCACCATCTCTGCGACCGCTTCGACCCCGGCACCGGCCGCCAAACAACAGGCAAAGCCGAGGATTGGGGGCCTTCCTCTTCGGAGATTTTCCGATCACACAGTAGCAGCGGCAGCGAAACAGGCATGTCAGAAATTTCACCAGATGTTCCTCCGTGCTTCTCACGTCCGTCTCCATCAAATCAGGATTGTGCACGGCCCCTACTTACAGAAAACAGATATTCATTCCTGGAGTGGCCGCACGCGCTGCCGTCGCGCCGCCATTTTATTGTCGGCTGGATGATGGAAATCCAGAGCAAAATAGAATAAAGAGATAAAAATAGGGTCAGGAGAGATCCTCCGGGGAAACAATGGGAATCTGCAGAAATTCAGCGCATTTTACCATCGTCCCACTTCCGCTCATTGTCCGGAACAGAGCCTCCCCTTATTGAATTGACGGTCAAACGATAAGTTTGAGTGCAGCACGGAAGCTTCTGGTGTGGCTTGGGAGTGGTTCCTCAAATTTGACATAGCCGGGAGGGGTAGCGGGGAAAAGCTCCCACTACCTATTAAATGCGCCCAAAAGCTCGCGTCTCAACTAGATTCTGAGAATCAAGTTCAGCTCCTGGCATAGCTACTGCGCCCGGCTAACGACAAGCGAAACAGCAGAAGCGGGTCACTTCGGCCGGAACGGGCTCCTCGGCCGTGGTTACAGCTCATCCAGGGGAAGGAAAACTCTGATATCAAACCTCAACTGCCTTGCTGCTGTACGCACTCATGGGAAAAGCTTGGGGAGTAAACCCCGGGGAAAAATCTGCAGCTGGCATTCCTGCGTTGAGTTCAGCGCTGACTGGCAATTCCTGGTGGTCTCTGCCGTTGCTTTCGATTTTTCAGCTGCGGGGAAAAGAGGAGCCCACTGCCCGAGCTAGCTTACTTTCTCATACCTTCTTGGCGTCGCTGCACCAACAATGTGAGCAGCTGGGTCGCAACGTCCTCGGTTGACCCGGACAGACGGACGGCCGACAGTTATTGAGCATTATTCTACTTTGCTACGCGCAGACGGGAGCTCTCAGAGCAACTGATACGATTTCTTGATAAAATTTGATAAAATTTCTTCCACAAGAAATTTTGTACCTGTGTATTGAAACATAAAACTGAAATTTCGTGCCGTGTTAAATGAGTTGATAAACTGTAAATATACTTGATTAGAAATCTCTTTAATGATTGTAATTACTTTTTGAACTGTTTTATATATCTCTGAAAGTCAAAGACTTGGAATTATAAGGCCCGTCTGACGCAGTAAACTTCCTGAACTACACCAGGGCTGTGCATGAAGACAGCACTCGCAGCCCTCTGCATCTTGTGGCACGGTAGTGGTGACAAAACCTATGAACAACGTGTTCCGTGAAGTAGAACAATTCCGCTACTCCTGTGCATATAAGGTCGCCATCACTGCTGAAAAAACAGTCTCAAGCTATGCAGTCAATCCTTATAAATAAATTCCTCCAACACCAGCGATATTTGGTGAATATTTTCCGATTCTCTCTAGATTCATCACATCCTTTCATCACAAGAGGACTGCATTTAGGGTGCGGTCTGCTGCAGGTCCTATACAGCTGTAACACCATATCTCAGATCTTGTAGTCAGTGCACCATCTGGTGAAGGCGACAATGCCACACGACTTGTTCACTACCTTCTCTACATTTGTTTCCGCGTGCTCATAACCATGTGCTTGTACCCATAAGCCTCTCTGTTTTGCAACATTCCCCAGTGTCTTGTCATTTGCTTTCCCAGTTTAACTATTCAAACTGAATCGGTATGTGGATGTATTATGCTGATTTAGAAATAGTAACCAATAAACAGCAAAGCCATATTCACAAGAGATTATGCGGACGCTGCAAATCCGGAGTAACGGGCACAGAAAACTAAAGGAACTCAAAGGCAGCGCCTATGGAAAGGAAGAAAGAGTCGGCGCTTCGGACCGAGAAGCTTCCTCGGGACTGGAAGGAAAGGGAAAAGAACCCAAAATAAAACAGGTGGACGAGGGAAAGGAGCATAAGCTAGAAAGTGATGGGCGAAACAACCAGGTGAGGGTGAGGCTAGGTGGCTGGGGATGGGTGGAATGAGTAGTGGAAAAGATGCTCATTGGACTAATGTCTTCAAAAAGAGGAAAGCGCTCAGAAATGAAAATAGCATTACTGGTTTAATATCAGCTGCTTAGCGCGCCAAGCAACAGAACTGGTCTTCTCTATCTTTATCTTAAAACAGCGTTGTCTCGCCAATAAAAGTCTGACTAGGTTGCACGCTTACCTGAAAATGTTGCTACAATGTACATTTCGAATATGCGTTCTGTGTTTCTGAGGGTTTCGTTCTGGATCAATTCTACATTTATTTGGAAACATTTTATTTTCTGCAGACAGAAAATTCTCCAGTGAATATCCAGGTAAAAGTAACGCATTTCGTCTTTTTTAATTAATTCTGCCGATATGAGAATACAGGAGCTGGTCAATAGAGCAGTAACCGATGAGGTAATCTCTTAGTTTAGACCAGTGTTGTATGAATTCAATACATTCATGTCCGCTGCTATCCTTTAACCTAACATAAAATTAGTTTTTTTCTCCTTTTAACGTGCCGAGGCTTTGAATCAACCGTGATTAATGGCAAAGCAATGGAAAATTAAGCTTGTACCCTGAATGTCATTTTGTATTATTTAACGTAAGACTTGGGCTTCCAAAATTTTAGCCAACGGAAACCTTCAAATTCGGATTGAGTTTGTTTGCGCGTGAACATTAAAACACAGTCAAATACGGTGTTTTCGCCAAATCGGATCAGTAAGGATTGCCCGTAAATGTCGCCACGCTTCCGACACCAACATAGCTTATGTTCGTCTTTGGAATGCTGGCAGAAACCGAGTACCCGGAGGAAACCCACGAGGTCGCAGGGAAAACTATCCTTGCAGACAGCGGCAAGAATCGAACCACGATTGGCGCTGTAATTACGTTACACTAACAGTTACGCAGCCGTATCCCCATACCCGGTAGCCTAAAGAGCAAATTGGTACTTATCCCAACTTCCTTGTTACTCTTTCAGAAGTGAATAAATTTAAAACAGCCCTGGAAATAGCAGGTGAGGAACATGGCATTAAAATGTTGGAAACCACAAGCTAATAACTGTCTATGAGAGCAAACAAGTCAGCAAAACAAAATGTCCTCTGCCGCTTTCGCTACAAACAAGTTCGTGTACATACTGACCTAGCAGCGTTGGTTTATATTTATGTTTTACCTTCAATCACTTTTGAGTTCATAGACTATTAGGAAATAGGAGTGCATCAGGCCTGATCCCGCTGGCACCCCTCAGTCTGCATGTGCAGGCACATCCCGGTCTCCACCCATCTACTATGATTCACCTGCTGCCTGCGTAACCTCCCCAGCTCTCGTCCACAGTCTTTGTTCACCAATCGAACCAGCCGACCTTGGCCTATTGCCCCTAGCTTTCCTCCCCCAGCTTAAAGTTTACCCAGCTGCTTGTTGTGCTTAGCTTCTGTTCGCTCTAGTTTATGGCCTCTCGTGGCCTGTTGCTTTCTGGTCTGTTAAATTATGTTACCGTCCACCGCTGCATCTTCCCCACTGCTTTGCTTTTGGATCAAGCATTTTCTGACAGGCTGCCTTGATTAGCAAAACCAAGAATCGCTGGAGGTAGCAACACTGGCAAGTAAAGTGGTTGAAGTCGCATGTGAGGTATTTGTATTAGACAGGAATTACATTAAAACAAGGAGGTTGTTATCCAGCAATATTAAATATGCACAATTGTAATATTGTGGATAGTTCTATTCTGCTATAGTTCGCATTCTGCATGGAGGTCGGTGACCAGTGATGTTCCACAGGGATCTGTTCTGGGACCCCTCCTCTTCGTGATTTTTTGTAAATGACCTGGGTGAAGAAGTAGAAGCGTGGGTTAGTAAGTTTGCTGATGACACAAAGTTCAGGGTGTTGTGGATAGTGTGGAGGGTTGTCCGAGGTTACAGCTGGACGTCGATAGATGCAGAACGGGGCTGAGAAGTGGCAGATGGAGTTCAACCCAGATACACCGTATGCCAACATCAGTGAACTTGAGACCAGGTATCCCAAGGATTTGCTCATTACAGATGGGGACTTTAACCAGGCCAACCTCAGCAAAACGCTGCCAAAGTTATACCAACATGTCTTCTGCTCCAGTAGAGGTCCGAATATACTTGACCACTGCTACACAAGGATGCCTACCGTTCCGTCCAACGACCTCACTTCGGAAAATCGGACCATCAGGCCGTACTCCTCCTCCCGGCTTCCAAACAGGAACTGAAGCAGGAGGTCACGGAGTCAAAAGTGGTGTCGCGTTGGACAGAGGAAACGGATCAGGTCCTCCGTTACTGCTTTGAATCGGTGGACTGGTTAGTATTCACGGACTGGGCAGCTAACCTCAATGAGTATGCCTCAGCTGTCACGGACTTTATCTGGAAATGCACAGAGGACTGTGTGTCTCGCAAGACGATCCGGGTATTCCCTAACCGGAAACCATGGATGAATTATGAGATCCAGTCCCTTTTGAAGGCCAGAGCTGCGGCTTTTAGGTCCGGAGATATCAGTCGCTACCTGGAATCCAGGGGTGAACTCCGGAAAGCCATTAAGACACTTTTTGTCCCACTTCCCTCCGGGAGAAGATTCAGGAGCTTGAAGATTCGTACGGCCAGGTTTGGGAACAGCTTCTTTCCAACTGTGATAACGCTGCTGAACAGATCCTGACCCGGATCTGGGCCGTACCTTCAAAATATCCGGACTTGACTTGCACTACCTTACTTTCCCTTTTCTATTTTCTAATTATGATTTATAATTTAAATTATTTTGTTATATTTACTTGGATTTGTACTTCAGGGAGCGCGAAGCACAGAATCAAATATCGTTGTGATGACTGTACGCTCTAGTATCAATTGTTTGGTGATAATAAAGTAAAGTGTAAAGTGCTTCATTTTGGTAGGTCACATTTGAAGACAAAATATAATATAAATGGTCAGACTCTTGGCAGTGTGAAAGATCTTGCAGTCCATGTCGATAGGACACTCAAAGCTGCTGCGCAGGTTGACAGTGTTGTTAAGAAGTTGTATGGTGTGATGGCATTCATCAACCATGGAACTGATTTCAAGAGATGTGAGGTATAGTTACAGCTATGTAAGATCTTGTTCAGACCCCACTTGGAGTACTGTGTTCCGTTCTGGTCACCTCAATACAGGAAGGATGTGGATACTATAGAGAGAGTATAGACATACTATAGAGAGAGTATAGACATACTATAGAGAGAGTATAGACATACTATAGAGAGAGTATAGAGAGAGTATAGAGAGAGTATAGAGAGAGTATAGAGAGAGTATAGAGAGAGTTTAGAGAGAGTATAGACATACTATAGAGAGAGTATAGAGATACTATAGAGAGAGGATGTCGCCTAGTTTGAAAGGTGTACCTTATGAAAATAGGTTGAGTGTACTTGGCCTTATCTCCTTGGAACGACGGAGGATGAGAAGTGATAGTGGTATATAAGATCATGATGTCGTGGGAATTGTTAATTCCCTATCTTGCCCCTCATCTCCTTTGATTCTGCCTTGATTCCAATCGTTGATTTCCCATTTACTGCTAATTCGCTTCATGACAGCACACCTGGTCTTCTTCAATAACTGCGGTATAAGAACTCTGACGTCACGGCCACTGGTCGCCAGTTTGGTGGTCTATTCCCGTGTGATAACTTCGGTTCTCGACCAATTAGAACCGTTAGTTCTAACTTCAGCTCCTGTTTCAAGATATTCAATGAAAACCCCGTCTCCGTGCCGAGACTCCATATCAGAGCTCCGTGTCAAGATTCCTCCGGTTTGCTGTTCAACGTTCACGTCTGCGCCAGCATCCCAACTCAGTCTCCGTACCTGTGTCCTGCACTTGGGTTCTCCTCAGTCGCTCCGTGCAACACATGAGGGCCCTTGATCGTGTGGGTAGCCAGAGGCTTTTTCCCAAGGCTGAAATGGCTAACACGAGGGGGCATAGTTTTATGGTGCTTGGAAATAGGTACCGAGGGGATGTCAGGGGTCTGTTTATCACACAGAGAGCGGTGGGTGCGTGGAATGCACTGCCGGCGGCGGTGATAGGAACATATAAACATGGAAGCAGATACAACTGGGTCTTTTAGGAGTCTCTTAGATACATGGAGCTTAGGAAATAGAGGGCTATGCACTAGGGGAATTCTAGGCAGTTTCTAGAGTAGGTTACATGGTCGGCACAACATTGTGGGCCAAAGGGCCTGTAATATACTGTAAACTTCTATGTTCTATGTTCTGGCCACCGCTCTATAGAAAGGATGTGTGCAAGAAAGGGTGCAAATGAAATTCACTCAGATATTGCCGGGATAGATATTAGTTCTGATAAATATTGGATAGATCATGCTGTTTCTTGGAATGGACAAAGTGAAACTGATAGAGCGAGCAAAATTAGGAGGGGCACAGAGGAAGTAAATATTTCTTCTTGAGAGAAGTGAGCCTGATCAGATGGTATGCTGTTCAGGCACAAAGTGCAACCTGCAACATTCTAAACAACTCGTTTGATATCAAGAACAACTAAACCCATCATCTCCAGATCGCCCACAGCAACAGTATTTCGCTGTATCGTGCATGCTGAGGATTGCCGTACCCGGTGCGCAGCCCGCCCGCGGCAGCGCGCAGACCCACCAGCCCGCCCGCGGGAGCGCGCAGACCCCACAGAAGAGTCCGTGGCTGTGACGTAGGTATTTTGAAAGCCAGAGTTCAGTTGCAATCAGATCAGACATTGTATGTTAAAAACGCAAAAGGTTCTGCAGTTGCTGGAAAACCGAAGTAAGCACACACACAGTATTCAGCAGGTCAGGCGGCATCTGTGGTGAGGAATAAAGTGTCAAAGTTTCGGGCCCAGACGTTTCAGGACTGGAAAGGAACGGAAAAGAAACCAGAATAGAAAATGAAGGATGGAAAGGAGTACAAGGTAGTAGTTGGTAGGTGAGGTCAGGTGAGGGGGTTGATAGGTGGTTGGGGGAAGGAAAGATGAAATGAGAAGCTGTAAGGTGATGGGTGAAAAAGATTATGAAGATGGCATCTTGATAGTAGAGGAGAGTGGACCAAGGGAAAAAAGGATACAGGAAGGAGTTAATGGGCAGGTAAGGAGAAGAGAATAGGTAAGCGAGGAGTCAGAAAGGAGAATGGGAGAGAAGTGGGAGCGGGAGAAATTACTGGCAGTTAGAGAAATCGATGTACATGCCATCAGCTTGGAGACTACACGGCTCTGAGTTGTTAAAAATCAGATTGGTCTCCTCTTCCTCATTGATAAATCCGTTTGCTCAATATTGAATAGATTTCTAGGTCCTATGTTGAATAGCAATTCTCTGGCCTTGTGTTCTTCTGCCTAATATCCGCCCTCCCTATACGACAATTACATATTCAACACCTTCTTGTTATCATTTTGGTTAAGAAGGTCAGAATGGACTAACAGAAAATACATCATGCTTTGTCAACAGAAAACAAATTATATCAAAAGGAGATAGGTAAGTAAAAACAGAATAGTCTCTTGTAATTTGCCTCTTGAAAACGTGTTTTTATTTTTTCGAGGATTTTCATGTCTAGAATATTTGCACGACTACAAAGAGGGGAAAGCACGAATATGGGTCCCCATTGATGCAAAATTGCTCAATAAAATAACTTGTCTTACCTCCCTTCTCGCCTTCGATACTATTAAAGTTTTGGTAAGATAATGCCTTCTATTATCAATGTATGTTTTACAAATATACAGTATTTTTTTTTTACAAATCTTTTCTCCAATATCTGCTCATTTGATTGGCAAACAATAAAATAAATTACACAACATACTGGCTCCAAAGCTTTGTTTTAATATTTGCTTTACTTTTATCTCAAGTTGACTTTGTTTGACCCCACAGTGGCTTCATATATCTGGTGTGGTAATATTTTCGTCAACGCAATGAGTGATATATCCAGTATTCATTCCTCAGTAATTGGGAACGGAGAATATTAAACCCATATACCTTCCACATTTCGGTCTTAGACTAATATCACATTCTTAAAAGTCAAATGCTCTGTTTCTCATGCAAAACGTCTCAGTTATATCCTGAATAATCTGTCTTTTGATTTAGAAATAAAGGACAGTTTGAAAAATCTGAAGGAGTTAGGTAAGATATATATTAGTTGTAAAGGTTCTCATTGACATAATTCTCCAAAGTCGATTGCATCAGATCTCACTTTGAATATGACTAATAAAATGTTATGCTCATATCACATGAAACAACTGTGAGTAGCAATTGGAGGGTGATATAATCCATTGTCCCAGTGACAGGAGAGAGTTGTCAGCATAATCATTACTGAAACGGAGGAAAGGTTGTGATTTAAGATGGGTTGCTTAGAATATGTGATACAAGTGGTATTGTAGCACTGTGGTACTGTGGTACTCGGTTGCAGATATTCAGTTTTTATATATTCGATAGACCCAGAAAAGTGAAACTGCAAATGGATTGGAAGACATACGTAGATTTTTTAAATGACATAATGATCTAATAGGCTAGGACTTTATACTCTGGATCACAGGAGAATGAAAGGAGATTTAATACATGTATACAAGATAATGAGGAATATGGATGTGGCTAATGCAAACAGGTGATTTTCCCTGCAGATGGGTGAAATTAGAACTAGGAATCATGCAGTAGGTTAAAGCATGAAATAGGAAGTATTCAGAAACATAGAAACCTAGAAAACCTACAGCACAATACAGGCCCTTTGGCCCACAAAACTGCGCAGAGCAAGTACTTACTTTAGAAATGACCGAGGTTACCCATAGCCCTCTTTTCTTCTAAGCTCCATGTACCTATTCCAGAGTCTCATAAAAGATTCTATCACTTCTGCCGCCGGCATCCCATTCCACACACTCATCACTCTTTGCGTAAAAATCTTACCCCTGTCTGTCATGGTCCGGATCGGTTCCCCTTTAAATTTAGTTAGGTTGCGTTATGATCCGGACCATTGACTCTTTGTTCCATTCTAATTCCGTTTCATGTATCCCTTGAGCTTAGCAATTAAGGTGATCTACTCTCAACCCGAACCGGCGGCTTATAAGCCCCTGGCTTTAGCCGTTCGGGGCGAGAGTGTTAAGCAAGTCGCCAAGACAAGCCAGAGTTATCTAGCCCGCATCGGAGTGCCGGCAATTAGTCTTCCTTCGCCAGAGTGGGTCTGGGCAAGGTCAATCTGCTAGGGGTGAGTGGAAGGCGGAGTCCTGACTCGATGTTCAAGCCCAGTGTCTGTGTCTACCCCCGAAGAAGAGTCCCGGCTCGATGCCTGATCTGAAGGAGGAGTACTAGCTCAAGGTTCCTTATCCTCTGTTTTGGTGCCCACGTTTCTGGCTGCGGCGATCCATGGTGTCCACGTTTCTGGCTGCGGTGAATCAAGGTCTAAGTCTCCTAGTCCAGGGTCCGCAACGATCCAGGTTCCACGTTCCCGGCTGTGGCGATCCATGGATCCCAGTCTCCAAGGGCCGTGGCGGTCCCAGGCCACAGGGTCCCAGTCATGGCCGCGATGATCCATGTTCCCATTGTCCAAGTCATGGCCACAGCGATCCCACTTCCCTGTTTCCAAGTCCCAGGTCTGAGGCGATCCGAGGTTCGTATTCCTCTTTGTCCTCCTTGATTTCCCGATTTTCTGAATAGCGAGTAATAAACGTTATTTTATTGAACCTAAGAAAGATGTGTTTACGTCCTGCGTGTGGGTCCTCTCCCAGCACCTTTGTCCCCACCTCGTGACACTGACATCTCAGTACCTACTTCCAAGCACCTTAAAACTGTACCCTCTCATGTTAACTATTTCAGCCCTCGCAAAAAGCCACTGACTATCCACATGATCAATGCCTCTCATTGTCTTATACACCTCTATCAGGTTACTTCTCATCCTCCATCACTCCAATGAGAAAAGGCCAAGTTCACTCAACTGATTCTCATAAGGCATGGTCCCCAATCCGGGCAACATCCTTGTAAATCTCTTCTGCACCTTTCCTATAATTTCCACATCTTCCTGTAGTGAGGTGACCAGAACTGAGCACAGTACTCCAAGTGGGGTCACCAGGGTCCTATATAGCCTATTTCAGAGGAACCTGGGAGCAGGGGAAACTCTTCACTCAGAATATGTGGTGTTGCGAAGATAGAATGAGCTGTCAGAGAATGTGGTAAATGCTGGTTCATTTGCAGCATTTAAGTAAAGTTTGGCTAAGTAAATCCACAGGAGGGGTATCGAGGGCTATGGTCCAGGTGTGGGTCGAAGAGAGCATAGACTGAATTAGCTAAATGTCCTAACTCTGTGCTGTAGCGCTCTATGACTATAAGTCAACTTACGAAGGGATGAAGTAGGTGAACTACTGCAAATGAAGAAAAGATTGAGACAATAATTTTCAATATCTAAAGGGGGTGGATTTTATGTTGTGTAAAGTGCTAAATATACCATTAATAGTCTGGAGGTTAGAGAATGGAAATTCCATTTGTGGCCCAACTGAGGTTAGATTAATAAAGAAGACTTTGACATCACAGATTATAAGAGGAATGTCGACATGGTAAAAATTTGAGTTGGACAATTGAGAGAACTTCCGAATCAATGTGATTTAACACAGCATACATTGAAAGTTAAGACCAAGGAATTGATTGTGGACTTCAGGAAAGAGAATTCAAGTGAACACATACCAGAATTCGTCAAGGAATCAGAAGAGGAGAGGGTGAGCAATTTCAAGTTCTGGTTGTCTATATCTCTGAAGAGATATTCTGGGCCCAACGTATTGATGCAATTACAGAGAAGGCACGACAGTGACTATATTTCATTTGAAGTTTGAGGAGAATTGGTATGTCACCAAAGGCACTTGCAGGTTTCAACAGAACATTCTAATTGGTTGGATCATCATCTGGTGATCCAACTGCACAGGATGGGGAAAAGATGCAGAAGGGTGGAAACTCAGCCAGCTCCATCAAACCTATTAAACTCCTCAGCACTGAGGACACCTTCAAAAGGTGGTGCCTCAAAATGGTGGCATTCATAATTGAGGGCCAAACATACAAGCCTCATCTCATTGCTACATTCAAGAAGGACGTACATGATCATATTTATCAAATTGTAATTTATAATTGTTGTTACTATGTATTGCAAAGTAACAAAAGAACAGATTTCACAACATATGCCAGCAAAATTAAATCTGATTCTCATTGAAACAGAATAGCTGCTTCACTATGCAATTTGAAACAAGGCACGTCCAACTGAATGAACTGAACAGAACTACAATGATTCTTTGTCCTAACCACTGGGCCGAAAATGATAATTTTGTCACATTCACCCGTTTTTTTTAAATTTAACTCTAATACACTTTTGTTTATCGTATTTTATATGAATCAAATGGTGCAACACCCGTTTTTATTTCCTCACTTCACAACAGCCAATATTTATTTTCAGGTAAAGTGGCCATTCATCTCTGTTTTCTTTTAAATTGGCGGTGCATGTTAGTTGCACAAAACAGATTCAATTACAGGTCAACTCCTGTGAGAGTCACCATCACATAATCTAGATTGCACTCAATTTAATTCATTTAATGTAAGTTTAAAACAGGGCTGATAAATACAATGGGATCAGAAAACAACTGTTTAATGATACTGTGGAGCTGCACTCCAAAATTGGTTGTTCCACTGCTGTTGCTTCGATACTATACATCCAACAATGTCTAAAGTTCCCTTGCATGTCCTGTTCAAATTAAACATGACAAAATTAATTCTGCTAATTATAGCCCAGTCAAGGTATCTGCAATCATCTGTGATGAAAACCATCATCATTGTCCAAACTTTTAATCAGCACGTACTAACCAATAAATGATAACGTAATATAAACTATAAATCTAGTTCTGGTTTCTCCAGGACTTCTGTGCTCCAGGCATTGTCCAAATTTAATACAATGAGCAGATTTCTAGAGGCGAAGCTGAAGTGGAAGCACTAGACATAGAGGAAGCATTTTGATATCAATGTCGATGAGCTTCAAGAGTAACATTGCCTCTCATCCAAAGCAGATGAGAGGCAAAAGTGTATCATAATACCCATCTTTCAGAAAGTGCTAGAGTTAATTCTAAAAATGCAATATCAGAATATACGGACAGACTACTTTATTAAGTACACCGGTAAAATTGATTATTCATGCAAATATCCAATCAACCAATCTTATGGCAGCAATTCAATGGATAAACATATGCAGAGGTTTGGTTGCTGTTCAGACCAAATGACAGTGAGTGGAAAAGTTTGATCGAAGTGACTTTCACCGTGGTGATTGTTGGTGACATTCTGGCTGGTTTGCGCATTTCAGAAACTGCTCATCTTCTGGGATTTTCACACCCAGTAGTCTGTGGAGCTTACAAAGAATGGTGCAAAAAACACAAAAATATCAACTGAGTGGCAGTTCTGTAGTGTTAATGCCTTGTTAATAAGAGTGGTTAGTGTCCATAAGACACTATGACCATAAGACAGAGGAGCCAAATTAGGCCATTCAAGCCATCCAGACTGATCTGCCATTCCATCTTGGCTGTTCCCGGATCCCACTCAAACCCATACACCTGCCTTCTCACCATATCCTTTGTTGCCCTGACCAATCAGGAAATGATCAATTTCCACTTTAATTATGCCTATGGACGTGGCCTCCACCGCAATCTGTGGCAGAGCATTGCATAGATTCACTACTTCCTGGCTAAAAATAATTTCTTTCTTACCTCTGTTCTAAAAGTTCGCCCCTCAATTTTGAGACTGTGCCCTCCAGTTCTGGTTATCCCCACCATACAAAAAAGCCTCTTCACATCTACCCTATTAGTCCTTACAACGTTCGGTAGGTTTCAATTAGATCTCTCCGCATCTTCTAAATTCCAGTGAGTACAGGCCCAAAACTGCTAAACACACCTTATATGCTAATCCTTCATTCCTGGACTCATCCTCATGAACTTCTTCTGGACGCTCTCCAATGATAACACATCCTTACTGAGATATGAAGCCCAGAACTGTTGAAAATACTCCAAGTGCAGCCTGACTAGTTTCTTATAATGGCTCAGTATTATCACCATCCTTTTGTATTCTATTTCCCTTGAAATAAAAGCCAACATTGCATCTGCTTTCTTTACCACAGACGCAACCTGTAAATTAACTTTCTGGAAGTCTTGCACAAGGACTCCAAAGTCCATGTGAACCTGTGATATTTGAACCTTCCCATTTAGATAGTAGCCCGTACTATTGTGCCTTTTACCAAAATACATTATCATACCTTTCCCAGCACTGTATTTCATCTGACACTTTTTTGCCCATTCAATTTGCCTAAGTCCTGCTGCAGTCACATTGCTTCCTCAGCACTACCTACCCTTCCACTTAGCTTCGATTCTTTGGCAAATTTTGCCACAAACCAACCTTAATGACTATCAGCCAGTAGTATCACATCTACAGTTGATGACATGCTTTGAGAGGTTGTTCATGACTAGACAGAGCTCCTACCTCAGCAAAGACCCGGACCCATTGCAATTTGTCCATGGCCACAACAGCAGATGCATTCTCAATGGTTCTCCACATGGCTTTAGACCACCTAGACAATACGAACACCTGTCAGGAAGCTGTTCATCAACTATAGCTCAGCATTCAATACCATTATTCACACAGTTGTGATTGAGAAGTTACAGAACCTGGGCCTATGTAACTCCCTCTGCAATTGGATCCTCAATTTCTTTATTGGATGACCACAATCTGTGTCGATTGGTGAAAACATCTCCTCCTCACTGATGATCAGCACTGGTGCACCTCAGGGATGTGTGCTTAGCCCACTGCTCTACTCTCTCAAGACCCATGACAGTGTGGCTGTGTTGGTGGAAAATCAGATGGTGACGAGAGGGCGTATATAAGCGAGATATACCAACTAGTGGAATGGTGTCGCAGCAACAACCTTGCACTCAATGTCAGTAAGACGAAAGAGCTGATTGTGGACTTCAGGAAGGTTAAGACAAAGGAACACATACCTCAAGTGGAGAGAGTGAGCAGTTTCAAGTTCCTGGGTGTCAAGATCGCTAAGGTTCCAACATATCGATGCATTTGTAAAGAAGGCAAGACAGCGACTATACTTCATTAGGAATTGGAAGAGATTTGTTATGTCACAAATACACTCAAAAGCTTCTGTAGATCTACCGTGGAGAGCATTCTGACAGGCTGCATCACTGCTGGTACGGGAGGGGTGAGGGGCTACTGCCCAGAACCAAAAGAAGCTGCTGGATGCCGTAAATTTAGTCAGCTACGTCTTGGGTACCAGCCTATAAAGTACCCAGGACATCTTTAAGGAATGGTGTCTCAGAAGTGCTGAATGGTCTACTTCTGCACCTTTTGTCTATTGTCTAATGTCTTATTTTATATGTGCCTCTAACTACCCTGAGCAACCGACTCCAACATCTTCCCAACCATTGAGGTCAGAGCAGCAGATGTATAGTTTACTTTCTTCTGCCTCTCTCCTCTTGAACAGTAGAGTGATATTTGCAATTTTCTGGTCTTCTGCAACCATTCCAGAATCTAGTAACTCTTGAAAGATCATTGCAAATGCATCCACTTCTTCAGCCACCTCTTACACTATGATTTCGTGATTACACCTGCCAACCTGCAACTGTGCTATGTTCATCTACCTTATTACGTATACTGCACGCATTCAAGTATAACAACTTCAGTCCTGTATTGACACTTTTTGATTTTGCCTTCCTTTTACATTGCAACTCATCATATTGACTGCTATTTTGCCCTATTAATAGCCGCCCGTCACTAAACACTACCACTGTTTGTAAATCCGCTACCTGATCTCCATTTGCCTTCATTACGATAGCTTGTGCATTGAAATATGCACAGCTCAGGACACTGGTCACAGCATGCTCTATCTTTTGAATCCTAACTTTGCTTGAGATCTTACCAACGTCTGCCTACACAAGCTCTCCACTAACTGTTCTGGCACTCTAGTTCATGTCCCCCTGCAACGTTATGCAGGAAGGTAATAGACATTTCTGGCATAATGAGTGTACAGTGCCCATTTACACCCATGTGTACAATTAACCTGCTAACCCGTACATCTTTTTAAAATGTGCGAGGAAATCCAAGCACCCAAAGGAAACACAGACGATCACAGAGAGAACATACAACTACCTTCCGTGGCAGGAACTGAACCGGATCGTTGGCATTACTGTGATAGCATTATGTTAACCACTCCATCCGTGCTTGTGAAATCAATTCAGGGTTAATGTGTGATGTCAACACTGTTTCAGGACTCTGATGTTGTTCGGTAATAACTGTTCCTGAACCCTTGTCTCTATCATTTTCATTATAAATGTACCCATGAAGGAACATCAAAGGGACTGGCAAACAGAATGATCAGACCCCTCATTCTGACATAAAACCAAAAGACCACTTACAGGAAACTGATGAGTTCAATTCCAGAGGTTGTGAAGTTTCCAGATGTCAAGATGGCGTGCTGTTGTAAAGGCTTACATGGGTTTGATTGAAATGATGCAAGAAATCAATAACAAAAAGGCTGTATGGGATTTGGATAGAGATTTACAGTGACAGACAGCAAAACCAACCGACTCTAGAAGCAGTCTGTGGACATGTTCGATGGAGTGATTGACATCGATTTCTCCAAAAGAGAAGAAAGTACATTTTGAGCACCAAGTGCATTGCAATCATCGGCCAGTGAGTGAGTGGGCCAGTGAAGGAGTGGAGATTTGAGGCTTTGACTCGAGAGACTCTCGCAGTTTTGGCAGTTGGACTGTGCAATCAAGTCAATTAAGATTGGAATAACTCAGCAGTAAGCCGTTGGAAAGACAATCAAGATTTGAATAGCTGATTCTGATTCAGCAGAAAGCACCTGATTGGGCGATCGAGGTCAGGTGACCAAGCAGTTTGAAAAGCTCAAACAAATAAATAGCGGGTTACCTCAAGCAAAGTGGTCAGTGAGTGAGTGGAGATTTGAGGATTTGACTCCAGAGGCTTCGACGAGGAGGCTGAGGACGAGTTTGAACTCCAAGTGAGGTAAGGCCGGATAAGTTCCTTTCAAAGGAGAAAGTTTCAAAAGTTGAGGCAAGTATTGGGTAGGTCATGGCAGCTGAGATCGGCCCCGCAGTTTGTTCATCCTGCAGAATGTGGGAAATCAGGGACAATTCCAGTTTCCCTGACGGCTATGTGTGCAGGAAGTGTGTCCAACTGCAGCTTCTGGCAGACCGCATTGAGCGTCTGGAGCTGCGATTGGATTCATACTGAAGCATCCGCGATGCTGCGAAAGTCGTGAATAGCACATTCAGTGAGTTGGCCACACCGCAGGTAAAGGCTACACAGGCATAAAGGGAAGAGGTGGCCATTAGATAGCGTAGCTGTAGGCAGGTAGTGCCGGAGACCCCTGAGTACATCGGTACCAACGATATAGGTAAAGAACGGGACGAGGTCCTACAAGGTGAATTTAGGGAGTTAGGATATAAACTAAAAAGTAGGACCACAAAAGTAATAATCTGGATTACTACCAGTGCCACGTGCTAGTCGGAGTAGAAATAGGAGGATATTTCAGTTGAATATGTGGCTTGAAAAATGGTGCAAGGTGGAGGGATTCAAATTTCATGGGCATTGGAACCAGTTCTGGGAGAGGTGGCGCCCGTATAAACAAGACGGTCTGCACCTGGGCTGGACTGGAACCAATGTCATAGGGGGAGTGTTTGCTACTGCTGTTCAGGAGGCTTTAAACTAATGTGGCAGGGGGATGGGAACAAGTGCAGAGAGACAGAGGGGTGTAAGATGAGGATAGAAGCAAAAAGTAGTAAGGTGAAAAGCAAAAGTGGCAGGCAGGCAGGCAAATCCAGGGCAAAAAGCAAAAAGAGCCACTTTTCAACATAATTGTATAAGGGCTAAGAGTGTTGTAAAAACAAGCCTGAAGGCTTTGTGTGTCAATGCGAGGAGCATTCGTAACAAGGTGGATGAATTGAATGTGCAGATAGTTATTAATGAATATGGTATAGTTGGGATCACAGAGACATGGTTCCAAGTTGACTAAGGATGGGAGCTCAACATCCAGGGATATTCAATATTCAGGAGGGATAGACAGGAAAGAAAAGGAGGTGCGGTAGCATTGCTGGTTAGAGAGGAGATTAATGCAATAGAAAGGAAGGACATTAGCCTGGAGGATGTGGAATCAATATGGGTAGAGCTGCATAACACTAAGGGGCAGAAAACGCTGGTGGGAGTTGTGTACAGACCACCTAACAGTAGTAGTGAGGTTGTGGATGGCATTAAACAGGAAATTAGAAATGCGTGCAATAAAGGAACAGTAGTTATAATGGGTGACTTCAATCTACATATAGATTGGGTGAACCAAATTGGTAAGGGTGCTGAGGAAGAGGATTTCTTGGAATGTATGCGGGATGGTTTTCTGAACCAACATGTCGAGGAACCAACTAGAGAGCAAGCCATTCTAGATTGGGTATTGAGCAATGAGGAAGGGTTAGTCATGTGAGGCCCCTTGGTTAAGAGTGACCATAATATGGTGGAATTCTTCATTAAGATGGAGAGTGACATAGTTAATTCAGAAACAAAGGTTCTGAACTTAAAGAAGGGTAACTTTGAAGGTATGAGACGTGAATTAGCTAAGACAGACTGGCAAATGATATTTAAAGGGTTGATGGTGGATATTCAATGGCAAGCATTTAAAGATCGCATGGATGAACGACAACAATTGTTCATCCCGGTTTGGCAAAAGAATAAACCAGGGAGGGTAGTGCACCCGTGGCTGACAAGGGAAATTAGGAATAGTATCAAGTCCAAAGAAGAAACATATAAATTACCAAAAAAAAAAAGCGGCACACCTGAGGACTGGCATCAATTCAGAGACCAGCAGAGGAGCACAAAGGGCTTAATGAGGAAAAGGGAAAAAAGATTGAGAGAAAGCTGGCAAGGAACATAAAAACTGACTGGAAAAGCTTTTATAGCTACGTGAAAAGAAACAGATTGGTCAAGACAAATGTAAGTCCTTTACAGTCAGAAACAGGTGAATTGATCATAGGGAACGAAGACATGGCAGACCAATTGAATAACTACTTTGGTTCTGTCTTCACCAAGGAGGACATAAATAATCTTACGGAAACAGTAAGGCAGCAAGACAGAAGCTAGTGCTGAGAGCCACGAAAACTAAATTGCAGAACAGACTGGACATAAGGAACCCTCTTCAGTATTGCTGTCTCCCATCAGCACACGATGGGACCGCCTTCTTGCAGGAAAGCAAGGCCAGGGCTCCCACTGATTCAGTGATATTGGTATGTTACAATGATTTTATATGTTCATGCGAGGAAAATATGCGCAGTGTATTTAACACTAAATTCGTTAGATAAACCCTCTTAGAAAAGAAATTGCCACTTATAAGTGACATATAGTTGACTTATCACCTATATTCCGGTCTTGATTAACACTCCCCCGCCCCCCACCTCGCATTAGGGTTAAGGTTAGGGTTACTAATGCCTTCGGCCCGTCCGCAAGGATCAATATTAAACCGGTCCGCGGTGCAAAAAGGGTTGGTGACCCCTGTTCTACCTAACTCCCTATTTTCCCTCTTAAGAACCTCGTCAGTTTTCTTACCTCCGTTGTCTATATGTACCACGACTTACCGCTGCTCACTTCCCCACCACTTTAGAATGCTGAAGACATTCTTGACCCTGACACCTGGAAGATACAACATGCAATCTCTTTCACATCTAACGAATCCCCTGCCTGCTCCTCTACCTGTAGAATCCTTATCACTTTTCCTCCTGGCCTTCTGAGTCACTCAGTGCCAAAATGAACGGTGGAAGGTGAAATCTTTAAAGGGGATCATGAGGAGGAACATCTTCACTCAGCGGATGGTGAGAATGTGGAACTGGCTGCCGTCGGCAGTGCTGGATCTGGGTTCGATTTCAACATTGAAGAGAAATTTGAAGAGCTACGTGGATAGAAGTGTAGAGTCTCACAGTTCACCTTTTTTTCTCAAGATAAATCGAAGCCATCAAGCCTATGCCGCCTCTCAGCATAACCGCATCCGTCCGCATGCCCACGTTATTTCACTGCAACCTATCCATTCTCTCATGAAAAAAAAAATCAACCCATTCCTCATAACAACGCCAACACTGTTTCTCGACCACCTACTCCACACGAACAATTTCCACTGGTCTTCTTAACAGCAACTAACAGTGTTTGGAATGAGGGAGGACACAAGAGTATCTCGGAAACAGTACATGATCACAGGGTGACGTCGCGCACACACACAAACGTGCTGAGGTCATAATCGCATAGTATTCCGCTTAAAAATTAGCCGTGTTTACTGCAGATAAGATTATGACCAGATTATGTCATGATTTCGGCACCTATGTGTGTGAAATCCACCCCGTTACTTCATAGAAGGTGTTAAAATACTACTGCAATGTATTGTCCGTGCAATAACAATGATCAGAATGGAGGCAAGCATAAGGTTTTGAGCCTCCTGTCACTCACTGACTCGCTGGCGATGATTAGATAGATAGAGAGATAGATAGATACTTCATTCATCCCCAAGGGGAAATTCAACATTTTTCTAGTGACCCATACACTGATTGTAGCAAAACTAATTACATACAGTATTTAACTCAGTATAAATATGATATGCATCTAAAATCACCCTCCCAAAAAGCATTAACAAATAACTTTTAAAGGTTCTTAAATAGTTTACTAAAGTGCATTGAGTGGTAACTTAAGCTCAGTCCTAACCGCGGCACTTAACATGTCTTGCCCCTGGTGGTTGAATTGTATAGACGAATGGCGTTGGGGAGTAATGGTCTCTTCATCCTGTCTGAGGAGCATTGCATTGACAGCAACCTGCCGCTGAAGCTGCTTCTCTGTCTCTGGATGCTGCTGTGCAAAGGATGTTCAGGGTTTTCCATGATTGACCGTAGCCTACTCAGCGCCCTCCGCTCTGCCACCGATGTCATACTCTCCAGTTCTGTGCCCACAACAGAGCCCACCTTCCTTTCCAGCTTATTAAGACATGAGGCGTCCCTCTTCTTAAAGCTGCCTCACCAGCATTATCCCACCATACGTCTGCGGATGCTCTGAAAGACACTACATTGAAGGATTCTCAGAGGATCGATAGATTTTTCTACATTAAGCTTTGTGGCTAAGGGCACGAAATGGCATGAATCTACAACGTTTGCCTAGAGCACATTAAATGCCTGAGCAGGTTCGGAGAAGTCGTCGCCTGCCATTCCTGGTAAGTTTCCGTCTGAGGTGCGATCACTAGAATAACAGAAGTGTCTAGGATATAAAATACTATTGCTATGAGATCCTGAAAAGCATACACATATCCGCTCCGATGTGATATCAGGAGATATTTATTTTATATATATTTAAATTAATTCATGCTGTACGCAAGCTCAGTGGTTAAAAATTCTCGGACAATATTGAGAATATTTATAGAACGTAGGACATCACACCACAGCTTATGTCCTTCGCCCCTCGAGTCTGCCGATTTCTTAACCTGCGCTGAGGTCAATCTAACCATTCCTTCCTACATAACCCTCCATTTTTCTATGATCCACATGCTTGGCTAAGAGTTTCTTAAATGCCACTAATTTTCCTGCCTCTAACACAACCCCTCGCAGGGAGTCCCACGCACCCACCCCTCTTTGTGTAAAGATCTTACAATGCCTCTGACATCCACCCTTCAGTATTTCCTCCAATCACTATTAAAATATCCCCCCTTGTGTCAGCTACATGAGCCCTGGGAAAAAGTACTGATGATCGATTACACAGTCAGAGATTATTTCTATCAGTTAAATACCTTTATCAAGTCACTTCATCCTCCTTCTCTCCAAAGACAAAGAACAAGGGAAAAGCACTACAACAGCTATCTCCCTTGACCTTGGATAGCTGCGGCTCCCTTACCAGGGCAAACGAAAGACCTTCCCAAGCATAAGTCAATGCACTTACCTTCAATGTGGTGGTCTGTAAGAGAGGGCGAGCCAACGCCGAGTCTCACCTTTTAAAGCATGGGACTGGGCGAGATAATCCAATTAAGGTGACCAATAATTTAAGTGTGCATTGATTAGTTGGGAGGGACCAACTGTTGATTGGCATGTTGTGTGTCCTCCGACCAGCCAGGAGGCGGTGCATCTGTCACGTGGCCTGTATCTCTGGATACACTCCACCCCTCGGAAGACGCACCACATCGCCAACACACATAAGACGGTGAAACAATATCACATACCAGAAATAACCAATTTTGAGCAGCTAAGTAAATGCAGAGTCACTCTTAATCAGCTGGCATGCGCAACATAGTATAGAAATGGCTATGATTACAAGAATGAGTGCGATGGACCAGTGAATGACAGTTGCCCACCACCCCCCTTGGGAGCCAAACGGCCACCAGTTGCCCCATGAGGTGTTGTGCTGGAGTTGCTGGACCCTTGATTTTTGAATTTTAGCCACCGAGTCCCGAATGTGAACGGCCAAGTGAGTGATGTTGCTGGACTCATCAGGGATAAAGGTACAGCATTCCTCACCAACCACTGCACACGTTCCTCCATCAGCAGCGAGTAGGTAGTCCAGTCCACTGGGTTCTGCAGAGCGACCATCCTGACAGCTGTCAGTTCTGCCGCCGTTCGGGTGAGGGCATCCTCCGTGTGTTGCAGTGCCACTGCCGTCTCGTTGGCCAGAGTCTCGAGCACACTGGCCATCTGGATCACCTCCCGGGACAGCCTTAACTGGGAAAGGCTATCATCCAGAACCTCTCTGCCTCTGTAATGGCCCTCTTGTCCCGGTGGCCGCTGTACGCCGGATGCTCCCCAAGGTCATTAGGGAACCACATATGCTGGAAAGCAGCAGCCGTACCAGCTCGTGGGGAGCCACGGGTAGGCGCGGTGGCCGCAGATCCAGGGTGTCCCGTTTAGAGTCCAGGGAGCTCCCAGCTTAGCGGCATCGTCGGCAGTGGTCACTGGGGCACACGGGTACCAGTTTCGCTGACAGTTGCTGTGACCAACGGAAAAGTTAGAAGTGTGCGCATTGCGGAGTCGTTAGGTCACCAGCATTCGTTAGGTCTACTCAGTGGCTGTGGAATAACTCTGAGGGTGGGGACTCGGGTGGAGGTCAAATTTTAGGGAGGGAAATACCAGTTCCTGAAACACCCACCACATCGGGGGTCAAGGGACTAGAATGTTGTATCGTGGGGAGGAGAGTGGTGGGGGACTGCCAGCAGCCCCCCTCCCCAAACAGATATACCAAAACCAGCAGGAGCAAACAGTCTGTGTAAACAGTTCAGCTCAATATCGTCCAGCGGGTTCGGCGTGAGTGGCAGCGCATCATCAGCGTGTGCTGGGGTCCGCAAGCAGATCCAGCAGTCCGATCTGTTGGTGTTGCTGGCAAACTCGTAAGCGACCCTGAGGAAGGTGTTGGCAGCTGTCACGGAGCCGAGCATCGCAGCGACCAGGATGGATGACTGCAGTCGCACCGTTGTCCTGTAGAGGGGGACGGGGGTGGAGGGGTGGGGGTAGGTTTAGGAGGAAACTCATTCCCGTCCGGTTAAATACCGGGTATGTATACAGGACAAATCAGATTTGCCCGGAATGGCAACCCAGCGGGAGTCCCCTGGACCACGCGCGACAATTTCTCCCTTTCTGGGGAGGCTCTGCGGCCGTCCGATCCATTCTCTGCCCGAGTCCTCGGTCTCGGGGGATTCGGTGGTTTCTCGGTTGGGAGTTGGGGAATGTGCCAGGTGGCGGGCCAGTGGGGCTCCCCCTTGGCTAGTGGGTCGTGTGTTTAACTGGTCGACGGCCTGCTGAAGGAAACTTAGCCACCCCTGCAGTGTGCGAGAGGGTGTCAGAGTGCGGATTTTTTCCTTGAGCAGGCCGTTCATTCTTTCAATTAAGCCCGATGCCTGGGGGTGGTGGGGTATATGGAACAGCCACCAGAACCCCACCTCAGCCGCCCAGGTCTGGGCTTTAGTCCCAGCAAAGTGTGAGCCCGGATCGGATTGTATCTCCCATGGGACCCCATAGAGAGAGGAGAGGTGTTGTAATCCTCTGATGGTGCCGTTCTAGTCGGGCCTCTCACAGGGCCCCGCCACCGGGACACCCGAGTATGTGTCCACCATCCTGAGGACATACTGCTTCTTATTCTGTCGCGGGAGCGGTCCAATATAGTCAATTTGCCATACCTGACCCGCTCCCGTGCCGCGACAAATGTGGCCCAGTGGCCCTATCGGCCAGTCCCGTGGCTTGACTTGCTGGCAGATGGGGCAGTTATCTACAGAGGTTTTCCATTGATCGAGCGTTAAACGTTGCCTCTTCATTATCTTTCCGGGTATGGGAATCCACATGGTGGACAGAAACTTTTCTGTGGGTAGCCTGGTCCCAAATGAAACGCCAGTGGTGCTGTCCCCAGAGGGGACGTCCGAGTATTTCCCACCCCATGTGAAACCGGGCTATCCACACTGCAATGCCCTTAGCTACTGCCCAGGAGTCAGTATAGATGAGGACTGGTCCGGTAGTGTTTTGGAGGGGGATGGCTACTGCCGCCAGCTCGGCAAGTTGACTGGAAACCCCCTCTCCCTCGGTGGTTAAAATTCCACCCCAGGCGGGATGAAGTGTTGCCGCTTTCCAAAATTGTTTACCCCCTTTCCAGCGGCTGTATCCGTCTGTGAACCAGTTTGCTGTCGGGGTCGAGGGAATCGAAGGGTTGACCCCAACATGCTGGGGAGGGTTGTACCTCGGGGATGTCTGGGGCAGGGTCCCGGGACTGGGGGAAATCCATGACTGGTTCATGGAAGCGGCTGACCCCTTCAGGGCCGCAATTTACCACTTCCACTTTACACTGGAGGACTTCTGGGCACGGCCTTCCTTGCGGGTAGAATCGGAAGACTTGACCCATCGCATTAAGGGAGATGGTGGTGAAGGACGACAGGGTCGGTGCCTGTTTGATGTGCCTGTTTCATGTGCTGTGGCGAGGCGGAAATCTCCTCTGCACCCTTTACCACATCCTTCTTATACAAGCCTAATTAGATTTGAAATATTTTCTTAAATTATTGCTTGTTTTCCCGTTGCAGATGAAGAATTACGTGAAAAGGATGCAGGTGAAAAGGACTGTGTGAAAAAACAGTTGCACTATTTCCATCCACTTCAATGCAAAATAACTTTCGAGTAGGAAAACAACCTTGGATCATGACATGGATGATCAAAGCTTATCATTTCTTATCGATAGCAAACGTTAACATATGTTAACAACCCTTTCAGTTTGCAGTCCCACTCAAAGGTGTATGTCCAACTGCAAATTCGACAATAATTTTGACAGATTCTTACCAGCCCTATCCTAGAAACCTTTGGAAATAATCACGAAAGTTGCTTCGCTCGCCTTTTAAGGGCTTTCACAAAGAGAGTAGTGCGAAGAAAGTTAAAAGGGAAAGTAAATCCATTCCACCTGACTTTCAAAATAACGTCATTGCTTCTATTTACTTTTAGCTTTTAAAGTTATCCCCGTGTGTCCATTCTGGGTAACTCTGGATCTGCAAATGTCGGACTGAGTCTTAAATTAAAAAAAGAAACCTTACGTCCATACGACCATATGATACAGAAACAGAATTTCGACCCATCGACCCTACTGTGCCTCTCATAACTGAGTTATTATCCCTCTCAACCCCATGCTCTTCATAACCTTTGATATCCATATTGATTATGAGCTACCAACCTCCGGGTTAATATACCCAAATGACTTGGCCTCCACAGCCGTTTGTGGCAATCAATTTCACAGACCACCCCTCCTCATCCCTGTTCTAAAGGGACGCTCTTCATCTCTGCCGATGTGTCCTCTAGTCCTCGACAGCAGCTTTGGGAAGGGAATATGATATTTCTTTCAAATCAACTACTTTTCATGCTTTGAAAATAAACACACACTTGTTTTCTTGATGAAGGGTTTTGTTCGAAACGTCGGCTCTTTATTCCTCTCACTAGATACTGTTGAGATACTCCAACAGATTGTGTGCGTTATGCTCTGAGTATCAGTATGTTTTGAGTATCGGTATGTTTGAGTTACAGGGAAGTGAGAGGGCTGAGAACAATGGATATGACAATGGGATGTTGACGAACTTGGGCAAGTGATAAGGTGGATTGGTCCTGACTGTGAGAGATAGTGCTGGAGTCTTAGTAACATCAGGTAACCTGTGTGAAGGGGGGTGTAAGCAAAAAGAGATTTCTGAGAACTCGGGAATAAAGCAAAAGAACGACCAGAACAGTGCTGCAATTTTAAAATACAAACAAAACACCTGCTGGAACTCTCAAATAAAGGAAAGACCTGTAAAACATTGATAATTGAGGAAACTTGCAGAGAAGCCGAGTTAATGCCAGGGGTAATAAACTTACTTCAATATTGAACCCAAAACTAAAAGGTAAAGACATTTGGACGCTACAAATCCGACAGTAAAACCTAAAAGCTTTCGAAATTATCATCTCAGCAGATAGCACCTAGCAGGCAGAAACAGGGACAAATAGAGCCAAGTCGTCAATCCCGGAGATAGAGTAAGTGGGGAAAAGGAGAAGATTCGCATAAAAGTCCAAAAGTGCCTCAACATTAGTTTTCTATAGCAAGTTTAATTGGATATCTCCAGAATAACACTGGTGGCATTTGTTGATTGATGAACTAACGCAGATAATTGGAATACAAGTAATTTGTACAGTTTAATTAGACACGGAGATAATCTAATAACCGAAGTGACTCTGATCTGTTTCTAATTTGTGCCTAATGACGTATTTTCTTCCATTTCAGAAATCACGGCATTGAAAAGAAAGCTGCAGGAAACAGGTCGAGAAAACGAAATGTTCATATTTTCAGTCATTGGAGTGTATTCGCAGCGATATTTTAAAAATGCATTGGTTTGCCGGTTCTTCAAAGGTGATCGTTCTCAACAGTATTGCGTTATTCAGCTGGATCATTTTGAGTTGGATCGCACTCCGGGGTAGATTAAATTGTGAGGACACTCAGTCCTCGTTTATTGTCATTTAGTAATGCATGCATTAAGAAATGATACAACGATCCCCCAGTATGATATCACAAAAACGCAAGAAAGACCAAGACTACATTACAAAAACCACATAATTATAACTTATAGTTACAACAGTGCAAAGCAATGCCGTAATTTGATAAGGACAGACCATGACACGGTAAAAAGTCTCAAAGTCCTCGATAACCCATCATCTCACGTGCACGGTAGAAGGAAGAAAAACTCTTCCTGCCATGAACCTCCAGCGCCGCAAAGTTTCTCTATCCAGCCTCGGAAGCAACCGACCAGAGCCAACTCTGAGTCCGTCCGAAAAACCTTCGAGCCTCCGACCAGCCCTCTGACACCGAGAACCGAGCACCATCTCTGAGGAGCGCTTCGACCCCGGCCCCGGCCGCCAAACAACAGGCAAAGCCGAGGATTGGGGGCCTTCCTCTCCGGAGATTTTCCGATCGCGCAGTAGCAGCGGCAGCGAAACAGGCATGTCAGAAGTTTCACCAGATGTTCCTCCGTGCTTCTCACGTCCGTCTCCATCAAATCAGGATTGTGCACGGCCCCTACTTACAGAAAACAGATATTCATTCCTGGAGTGGCCGCGCGCGCTGCCGTCGCGCCGCCATTTTCTTGTCGGCTGGATGCTGGAAATCCAGAGCAAAATAGAATAAAGAGATAAAAATAGGGTCAGGAGAGATCCTCCGGAGAAACAATGGGAATCTGCAGAAACTCAGCGCATTTTACCATCGTCCCACTTCCGCTCATTGTCCGGAACGGAGCCTCGCCTTATTGAATTGACGGTCAAACGATAAGTTTGAGTGCAGCACGGAGGCTTCTGGTGTGGCTTGGGAGTGGTTCCTCAAATTTGACATAGCCGGGAGGGGTAGCGGGGGAAAGCTCCTACTACCTATTAAATGCCCCCAAAAGCTCGCGTCTCAACTAGATTCCGAGAATCAAGTTCAGCTCCTGGCTGAGCTAGTGCGCCCGGCTAACGACAAGCGAAACAGCAGAAGCGGGTCACTTCGGCCGGAACGGGCTCCTCGTCCGTGGTTACAGCTCATCCAGGGGGAGGAAAACTCTGATATCAAACCTCAACTGCCTTGCTGCTGTACGCACTCATGGGAAAAGCTTGGGGAGTAAACCCCGGGGAAAAATCTGGAGCTGGCATTCCTGCGTTGCTGACTGGCAATTCCTGGTGGTCTCTGCCGTTGCTTTAGATTTTTCAGTTGCTGGGAAAAGAGGAGCCCACTGCCCGAGCTAGCTTACTTTCTCATACCTTCTTGGCGTCGCTGCACCAACAATGTGAGCAGCTGGGTCGCAACGTCCTCGGTTGACCCGGACAGACGGAGGGCTGACAGTTATTGAGCATTATTCTACTTTGCTACGCGCAGACGGGAGCTCTCAGAGCAACTGATACGATTTCTTGATAAAATTTGATAAAATTTCTTCCACAAGAAATTTTGTACCTGTGTATTGAAACATAAAACTGAAATTTCGTGCCGTGTTAAATGAGTTGATAAACTGTAAATATACTTGATTAGAAATCTCTTTAATGATTGTAATTACTTTTTGAACTGTTTTATATATCTCTGAAAGTCAAAGACTTGGAATTATAAGGCCCGTCTGACGCAATAAACTTCCTGAACTACACCAGGGTTGTGCATGAAGACAGCACTCGCAGCCCTCTGCATCTTGTGGCACGGTAGTGGTGACAAGACCTATGAACAACGTGTTCCGTGAAGTAGAACAATTCCGCTTCTCCTGTGCATATAAGGTCGCCATCACTGCTGAAAAAACAGTCTCAAGCTATGCAGTCAATCCTCATAAATAAATTCCTCCAACACCAGCGATATTTGGCGAATATTTTCCGATTCTCTCTAGATTCATCACATCCTTTCATCACAAGAGGACTGCATTTAGGGTGCGGTCTGCTGCAGGTCCTATACAGCTGTAACACGATATCTCAGATCTTGTAGTCAGTGCACCATCTGGTGAAGGCGACAATGCCATACGACTTGTTCACTACCTTCTCTACATTTGTTTCCGCGTGCTCATAACCATGTGCTTGTACCCATAAGCCTCTCTGTTTTGCAACATTCCCCAGTGTCTTGTCGTTTGCTTTCCCAGTTTAACTATTCAAACTGAATCGGTATGTGGATGTATTATGCTGATTTAGAAATAGTAACCAATAAACAGCAAAGCCATAATCACAAGAGATTCTGCAGACGTTGCAAATCCGGAGTAACGGGCACAGAAAGCTAAAGGAACTCAAAGGCAGCGCCTATGGAAAGGAAGAAAGAGTCGGCGCTTCGGACCGAGAAGCTTCCTCGGGACTGGAAGGAAAGGGAAAAGAACCCAAAATAAAACAGGTGGACGAGGGAAAGGAGCATAAGCTAGAAAGTGATGGGCGAAACAACCAGGTGAGGGTGAGGCTAGGTGGCTGGGGATGGGTGGAATGAGTAGTGGAAAAGATGCTCATTGGACTAATGTCTTCAAAAAGAGGAAAGCGCTCAGAAATGAAAATAGCATTACTGGTTTAATATCAGCTGCTTAGCGCGCCAAGCAACAGAACTGGTCTTCTCTATCTTTATCTTAAAACAGCGTTGTCTCGCCAATAAAAGTCTGACTAGGTTGCACGCTTACCTGAAAATGTTGCTACAATGTACATTTCGAATATGCGTTCTGTGTTTCTGAGGGTTTTGTTTTGGATCAATTCTACATTTATCTGCAAACATTTTATTTTCTGCAGACAAAAAATTCTCCAGTGAATATCCAGGTAAAAGTAAAGCATTTCGTCTTTTTTAATTAATTCTCCCGATATGAGAATACAGGAGCTGGTCAATAGAGCAGTAACCGATGAGGTAATCTCTTAGTTTAGACCAGTGCTGTATGAATTCAGTACATTCATGTCCGCTGCTATCCTTTACACCCAACATAAAATTAGTTTTTTCTCCTTTTAACGTGCCGAGGCTTTGAAACAACCGTGATTAGTGGCAAAGCAATGGAAAATTAAGCTTGTACCCTGAATGTCATTTTGTATTATTTAACGTAAGACTTGGGCTTCCAAAATTTTAGCTAACGGAAACCTTCAAATTCGGATTGAGTTTGTTTGCGCGTGAACATTAAAACGCAGTGAAATACGGTATTTGCGCCAAATCGGATTAGTAAGGATTGCCCGTAAATGTCGCCACGCTTCCGACACCAACATAGCTTATGTTCGTCTTTGGAATGCTGGCAGAAACCGAGTACCCGGAGGAAACCCACGAGGTCGCAGGGAAAACTATCCTTGCAGACAGCGGCAAGAATCGAACCACGATTGGCGCTGTAATTACGTTACACTAACAGTTACGCAGCCGTATCCCCATACCCGGTAGTCTAAAGAGCAAATTGGTACTTATTCCAACTTCCTTGTTACTCTTTCAGAAGTGAATAAATTTAAAACAGCCCTGGAAATAGCAAGTGAGGAACATGGCATTAAAATGTTGGAAACCACAAGCTAATAACTATCTATGAGAACAAACAAGTCAGCAAAACAAAATATCCTCTGCCGCTTTCGCTACAAACAAGTTCGTGTACATACTGACCTAGCAGCGTTGGTTTATATTTATGTTTTACCTTCAATCATTTTTGAGTTCATAGACTATTAGGAAATAGGAGTGCATCAGGCCTGATCCCGCTGGCACCCCTCAGTCTGCACATGCAGGCACATCCCGGTCTCCACCCATCTAGTATGATTCACCTGCTGCCTGCGTAACCTCCCCAGCTCTCGTCCACAGTCTTTGTTCACCAATCGAACCAGCCGACCTTGGCCTATTGCCCCTAGCTTTCCTCCCCCAGCTTAAAGTTTACCCAGCTGCTTGTTGTGCTTAGCTTCTGTTCGCTCTAGTTTATGGCCTCTCGTGGCCTGTTGCTTTCTGGTCTGTTAAATTATGTTACCGTCCACCGCTGCATCTTCCCCACTGCTTTGCTTTTGGATCAAGCATTTTCTGACAGGCTGCCTTGATTAGCAAAACCAAGAATCGCTGGAGGCAGCAACACTGGCAAGTAAAGTGGTTGAAGTCGCAGGTGAGGTATTTGTATTAGACAGGAAATATATTAAAACAAGGAGGTTGTTATCCAGCAATATTAAATATGCACAATTGTAATATTGTGGATAGTTCTATTCTGCTATAGTTCGCATTCTGCATGGAGGTCGGTGACCAGTGATGTTCCACAGGGATCTGTTCTGGGACCCCTCCTCTTCGTGATTTTTTGTAAATGACCTGGGTGAAGAAGTAGAAGCGTGGGTTAGTAAGTTTGCTGATGACACAAAGTTCAGGGTGTTGTGGATAGTGTGGAGGGTTGTCCGAGGTTACAGCAGGACGTCGGTAGGATGAAGAACGGGGCTGAGAAGTGGCAGATGGAGTTCAACCCAGATACACCGTATGCCAACATCAGTGAACTTGAGACCAGGTATCCCAAGGATTTGCTCATTACAGATGGGGACTTTAACCAGGCCAACCTCAGCAAAACGCTGCCAACGTTATACCAACATGTCTTCTGCTCCAGTAGAGGTCCGAATATACTTGACCACTGCTACACAGCAGTCAAGGATGCCTACCGTTCCGTCCAACGACCTCACTTCGGAAAATCGGACCATCAGGCCGTACTCCTCCTCCCGGCTTCCAAACAGAAACTGAAGCAGGAGGTCACGGAGTCAAAAGTGGTGTCGCGTTGGACAGAGGAAACGGATCAGGTCCTCCGTTACTGCTTTGAATCGGTGGACTGGTTAGTATTCACGGACTGGGCAGCTAACCTCAACGAGTATGCCTCAGCTGTCATGGACTTTATCTGGAAATGCACAGAGGACTGTGTGTCTCGCAAGACGATCCGGGTATTCTCTAAACGGAAACCATGGATGAATTATGAGATCCAGTCCCTTTTGAAGGCCAGAGCTGCGGCTTTTAGGTCCGGAGATATCAGTCGCTACCTGGAATCCAGGGGTGAACTCCGGAAAGCCATTAAGACACTTTTTGTCCCACTTCCCTCCGGGAGAAGGTTCAGGAGCTTGAAGATTCGTACGGCCAGGTTTGGGAACAGCTTCTTTCCAACTGTGATAACGCTGCTGAACAGATCCTGACCCGGATCTGGGCCGTACCTTCAAAATATCCGGACTTGACTTGCACTACCTTACTTTCCCTTTTCTATTTTCTAATTATGATTTATAATTTAAATTATTTTGTTATATTTACTTGGATTTGTACTTCAGGGAGCGCGAAGCACAGAATCAAATATCGTTGTGATGACTGTACGCTCTAGTATCAATTGTTTGGTGATAATAAAGTAAAGTGTAAAGTGCTTCATTTTGGTAGGTCACATTTGAAGACAAAATATAATATAAATGGTCAGACTCTTGGCAGTGTGAAAAATCTTGCAGTCCATGTCGATAGGACACTCAAAGCTGCTGCGCAGGTTGACAGTGTTGTTAAGAAGTTGTATGGTGTGATGGCATTCATCAACCATGGAACTGATTTCAAGAGATGTGAGGTATAGTTACAGCTATGTAAGATCTTGTTCAGACCCCACTTGGAGTACTGTGTTCCGTTCTGGTCACCTCAATACAGGAAGGATGTGGATACTATAGAGAGAGTATAGAGATACTATAGACAGAGTATAGACATACTATAGAGAGAGTACAGACATACTATAGAGAGAGTATAGACATACTATAGAGAGAGTATAGACATACTATAGAGAGAGTATAGAGAGAGTATAGACATACTATAGAGAGAGTATAGAGAGAGTATAGACATACTATAGAGAGAGTATAGAGATACTATAGAGAGAGGATGTCGCCTAGTTTGAAAGGTGTACCTTATGAAAATAGGTTGAGTGTACTTGGCCTTATCTCCTTGGAACGACGGAGGATGAGAAGTGATAGTGGTATATAAGATCATGATGTCGTGGCCCCGATTGTTAATTCCCTATCTTGCCCCTCATCTCCTTTGATTCTGCCTTGATTCCAATCGTTGATTTCCCATTTACTGCTAATTCGCTTGATGACAGCACACCTGGTCTTCTTCAATAACTGCGGTATAAGAACTCTGACGTCACGGCCACTGGTCGCCAGTTTGGTGGTCTATTCCCGTGTGCTAATTTCGGTTCTCGACCAATTAGAACCGTTAGTTCTAACTTCAGCTCCTGTTTCAAGATATTCAATGAAAACCCCGTCTCCGTGCCGAGACTCCACATCAGAGTTCCGTGTCAAGATTCCTCCGGTTTGCTGTTCAACGTTCACGTCTGCGCCAGCATCCCAACTCAGTCTCCGTACCTGTGTCCTGCACTTGGGTTCTCCTCAGTCGCTCCGTGCAACACATGAGGGCCCTTGATCGTGTGGGTAGCCAGAGGCTTTTTCCCAAGGCTGAAATGGCTAACACGAGGGGGCATAGTTTTATGGTGCTTGGAAATAGGTACCGAGGGGATGTCAGGGGTCTGTTTATCACACAGAGAGCGGTGGGTGCGTGGAATGCACTGCCGGCGGCGGTGATAGGAACATAAAAACATCGAAGCAGATACAACAGGGTCTTTTAAGAGTCTCTTAGATACATGGAGCTTAGGAAATAGAGGGCTATGCACTAGGGGAATTCTAGGCAGTTTCTAGAGTAGGTTACATGGTCGGCACAACATTGTGGGCCAAAGGGCCTGTAATATACTGTAAACTTCTATGTTCTATGTTCTGGCCACCGCACTATAGAAAGGATATGTGCAAGAAAGGGTGCAAATGAAATTCACTCAGATATTGCCGGGATGGATATCAGTTCAGATAAATATTGGATAGATCATGCTGTTTCTTGGAATGGACAAAGTGAAACTGATAGAGCGAGCAAAATTAGGAGGGGCACAGAGGAAGTATATATTTCTTCTTGAGAGAAGTGAGCCTGATCAGATGGTATGCTGTTCAGGCACAAAGTGCAATCTGCAACATTCTAAACAACTCGTTTGGTATCAAGAACAACTAAACTCATCATCTCCAGATCGCCCACAGCAACAGTATTTCGCTGTAACGTGCATGCTGAGGATTGCCGTACCCGGTGCGCAGCCCGCCCGCGGGAGCGCGCAGACCCACCAGCCCGCCCGCGGGAGCGCGCAGACCCACCAGCCCGCCCGCGGGAGTGCGCAGACCCACCAGCCCGCCCGCGGGAGCGCGCAGACCCCACAGAAGAGTCCGTGGCTGTGACGTAGGTATTTTGAAAGCCAGAGTTCAGTTGCAATCAGATCAGACATTGTATGTTAAAAACGCAAAAGGTTCTGCAGTTGCTGGAAAACCGAAGTAAGCACACACACAGTATTCAGCAGGTCAGGCGGCATCTGTGGTGAGGAATAAAGTGTCAAAGTTTCGGGCCCAGACGTTTCAGGACTGGAAAGGAACGGAAAAGAAACCAGAATAGAAAATGAAGGATGGAAAGGAGTACAAGGTAGTAGTTGGTAGGTGAGGTCAGGTGAGGGGGATGATAGGTGGTTGGGGGCTGATAGGTGGTTGGGGGAAGGAAAGATGAAATGAGAAGCTGTAAGGTGATGGGTGAAAAAGATTATGAAGATGGCATCTTGATAGTAGAGGAGAGTGGACCAAGGGAGAAAAGGACACAGGAAGGAGTTAATGGGCAGGTAAGGAGAAGAGAATAGGTAAGCGAGGAGTCAGAACGGAGAATGGGAGAGAAGTGGTAGCGGGAGAAATTACTGGCAGTTAGAGAAATCGATGTACATGCCATCAGCTTGGAGACTACTCGGCTCTGAGTTGTTAAAAATCAGATTGGTCTCCTCTTCCTCATTGATAAATCCGTTTGCTCAATATTGAATAGATTTCTAGGTCCTATGTTGAATAGCAATTCTCTGGCCTTGTGTTCTTCTGCCCAATATCCGCCCTCCCTATACGACAATTACATATTCAACACCTTCTTGTTATCATTTTGGTTAAGAAGGTCAGAATGGACTAACAGAAAATACATCATGCTTTGTCAACAGAAAACAAATTATATCAAAAGGAGATAGGTAAATAAAAACAGAATAGTCTCTTGTAATTTGCCTCTTGAAAATGTGTTTTTATTTTTTCGAGGATTTTCATGTCTAGAATATTTGCACGACTACAAAGAGGGGAAAGCACGAATATGGGTCCCCATTGATGCAAAATTGCTCAATAAAATAACTTGTCTTACCTCCCTTCTCGCTTTCGATACTATTAAAGTTTTGGTAAGATAATGCCTCCTATTATCAATGTATGTTTTACAAATACACAGTATATTTTTTACAAATCTTTCCTCCAATATCTGCTCATTTGATTGGCAAATAATAAAATAAATTACACAACATACTGGCTCCAAAGCTTTGTTTTAATATTTGCTTTACTTTTATCTCAAGTTGATTTTGTTTGACCCCACAGTGGCTTCATATATCTGGTGTGGTAATATTTTCGTCAACGCAATGTGCTATATACCCAGTATTCAATCCTCAGTAATTGGGAACGGAGAATATTAAACCCATATACCTTCCACATTTCGGTCATAGACTAATATCACATTCTTAAAAGTCAAATGCTCTGTTTCTCACACAAAACGTCTCAGTTATATCCTGAATAATCTGTCTTTTGATTTAGAAATAAAGGATAGTTTGAAAAAGCTGAAGGAGTTAGGTAAGATATATATTAGTTGTAAAGGTTCTCATTAACATAATTCTCCAAAGTCGATTGCATCAGATCTCACTTTGAATATGACTAATAAAATGTTATGCTCATATCACATGAAACAACTGTGTGTAGCAATTGGAGGGTGATATAATCCATTGTCCTAGTGACAGGAGAGAGTTGTCAGCATAATCATTACTGAGACGGAGGAAAGGTTGTGATTTATGATGGGTTGCTTAGAATATGTGATACAAGTGGTATTGTAGTACTGTGATATTGGGTTGCAGATGTTCAGTTTTTAAATATTCGATAGACCCAGAGAAGTGAAACTGTAAATGGATTGGAAGGCATACGTAGATTTTTTAAATGACATAATGATCTAATAGGCTAGGACTTTATACTCTGGATCACAGGAGAATGAAAAGGAGATTTAATACATGTATACAAGATAATGAGGAATATGGATATGGCTAATGCAAACAGGTGATTTTCGCTGCAGATGGGTGAAATTAGAAATAGGCATCATGCAGTAGGTTAAAGCATGAAATAGGAAATATTCAGAAACATAGGAACCTAGAAAACCTACAGCACAATACAGGCCCTTTGGCCCACAAAACTGCGCAGAGCAAGTACTTACTTTAGAAATGACCGAGGTTACCCATAGCCCTCTTTTCTTCTAAGCTCCATGTACCTATTCCAGAGTCTTATAAAAGATTCTATCACTTCTGCCGCCGGCATCCCATTCCACACACTCATCACTCTTTGCGTAAAAATCTTACCCCTGTCTGTAATGGTCCGGATCGGTTCCCCTTTAAATTTAGTTAGGTTGCGTTATGATCCGGACCATTGACTCTTAGTTCCATTCTAATTCCGTTTCATGTGTCCCTTGAGCTTAGCAATTAAGGTGATCTACTCTCAACCCGAACCGGCGGCTCATAAGCCCCTGGCTTTAGCCGTTCGGGGCGAGAGTATTAAGCAAATCGCCAAGACAAGCCAGAGTTATCTAGCCCGCATCGGAGTGCCGGCAATTAGTCTTCCTTCGCCAGAGTGGGTCTGGGCAAGGTCAATCTGCTAGCGGTGAGTGGAAGGTGGAGTCCTGACTCGATGTTCAAGCCCAGTGTCTGTGTCTACCCCCGAAGAAGAGTCCCGGCTCGATGCCTGATCTGAAGGAGGAGTACTAGCTCAAGGTTCCTTGTCCTCTGTTTTGGTGCCCACGTTTCTGGCTGCGGCGATCCATGGTGTCCACGTTTCTGGCTGCGGTGAATCAAGGTCTAAGTCTCCTAGTCCAGGGTCCGCAAAGATCCAGGTTCCACGTTCCCTGCTGCGGCGATCCAGGGATCCCAGTCTCCAAGGGCCGTGGCGGTCCCAGGCCACAGGGTCCCAGTCATGGCCGCGATGATCCATGTTCCCATTGTCCAAGTCATGGCCGCAGCGATCCCACTTCCCTGTTTCCAAGCCCCAGGTCTGTGGCGATCCGAGGTTCGTATTCCTCTTTGTCCTCCTTGATTTCCCGATTTTCTGTGCAGCGAGTAATAAACGTTATTTTATTGAACCTAAGAAAGATGTGTTTACGTCCTGCGTGTGGGTCCTCTCCAAGCACCTTTGTCCCCACCTCGTGACACTGACATCTCAGTACCTACTTCCAAGCACCTTAGAACTGTACCCTCTCATGTTAACTATTTCAGCCCTCGCAAAAAGCCACTGACTATCCACATGATCAATGCCTCTCATTGTCTTATACACCTCTATCAGGTTGCCTCTCATCCTCCATCACTCCAATGAGAAAAGGCCAAGTTCACTCAACTGATTCTCATAAGGCATGCTCCCCAATCCAGGCAACATCCTTGTAAATCTCCTCTGCACCTTTCCTATAGTTTCCACATCTTCCTGTAGTGAGGTGACCAGAACTGAGCACAGTACTCCAAGTGGGGTCACCAGGGTCCTATATAGCCTATTTCAGAGGAACCTGGGAGCAGGGGAAACTCTTCACTCAGAATATGTGGTGGTGCGAAGATGGAATGAGCTGTCAGAGATTGTGGTAAATGCTGGTTCATTTGCAGCATTTAAGTAAAGTTTGGCTAAGTAAATCCACAGGAGGGGTATCGAGGGCTATGGTCCAGGTGTGAGTCGAAGAGAGCATAGACTGAATTAGCTAAATGTCCTAACTCTGTGCTGTAGCGCTCCATGACTATAAGTCAACTTACGAAGGGATGAAGTAGTTGAACTACTGCAAATGAAGAAACGATTGAGACAATAATTTTCAAAATCTAAAGGGGGTGGATTTTATGTTGTGTAAAGTGCTAAATATATCATTAATAGTCTGGAGGTTAGAGAATGGAAGTTCCATTTGTGGCACAACTGAGGTCAGATTAATAAAGAAGAAAACCTTGACATCGCAGATTATAAGAGGAATGGCGACATGGTAAAAATTTGAATTGGACAGTTTAGAGAACTTCCGAATCAATGTGATTTAACACAGCATACATTGAAAGTTAAGACCAAGGAATTGATTGTAGACTTCAGGAAAGAGAATTCAAGTGAACACATACCAGAATTCGTCAAGGAATCAGAAGAGGAAAGGGTGAGCAGTTTCAAGTTCTGGGTGTCTATATCTCTGAAGAGATATTCTGGGCCCAACGTATTGATGCAATTACAGAGAAGACACGACAGTGACTATATTTCATTTGAAGTTTGAGGAGAATTGGTATGTCACCAAAGGCACTTGCAGGTTTCAACAAAACATTCTAATTGGTTGGATCATCATCTGGTGATCCAACTGCACAGGATGGGGAAAAGATGCAGAAGGGTGGAAACTCAGCCAGCTCCATCAAACCTATTAAACTCCTCAGCACTAAGGACACCTTCAAAAGGTGGTGCCTCAAAATGGTGGCATTCATAATTGAGGGCCAAACACACAAGCCATGCCCTCATCTCATTGCTACATTCAAGGAGGACGTACAGGATCATATTTATCAAATTGTAATTTATAATTGTTTTACTATGTATTGCAATGTAACAAAAGAACAGATTTCACAACATATGCCAGCAAAATTAAATCTGATTCTCGTTGAAACAGAATAGCTGCTTCACTATGCAATTTGAAACAAGGCACGTCCAACTGAATGAACTGAACAGAACTACAATGATTCTTTGTCCTAACCACTGGGCCGAATATGATAATTTTGTCATATTCACCCGTTTTTTTTTTGCTTTCTACTTTCAGTTCTTCTTTCCGTCTTTGCAGAGAATAACATGCCTTATCATATACTCCATTCTGGTGCACCGTAGTTAAGCTAACACAAAATATTGGCGGAACTAGCAGGTCATGCAGCATCTATGGAAAGGAATAAACAATGGATGTTCCAGGACAAAATTGTTCATCAGGGCTGGAATTTAACTCTAATACACTTTTATTTATCGTATTTTATATGAATCAAATTGGTGCAACACCCGTTTTTATTTCCTCACTTCACAACAGCCAATATTTATTTTCAGGTAAAGTGGCCATTCATCTCTGTTTTCTTTTACATTGGCGGTGCATGTTAGTTGCACAAAATAGATTCAATTGCAGGTCAACTCCTATGAGAGTCACCATCACATAATCTAGATTGCACTCAATTTAATTCATTTAATGTAAGTTTAAAACAGGGCTGATAAATACAATGGGATCAGAAAACAACGGTTTAATGATACTGTGGAGCTGCACTCCAAAACTGGTTGTTCCACTGCTGTTGCTTCGATACTATACATCCAACAATGTCTGAAGTTCCCTTGCATGTCCGGTTCACATTGAACATGACAAAATTAATTCTTCTAATTATAGCCCAGTCAAGGTATCTGCAATCATCTGTGATGAAAACCATCATCATTGTCCGAACTTTTAATCAGCACGTACTAACCAATAAATGATAACTTAATATAAACTATAAATCTTGTTCTGGTTTCTCCAGGACTTCTGTGCTCCAAGCATTGTCCAAATTTAATACAATGAGCAGATTTCTAGAGGCGAAGCTGAAGTGGAAGCACTAGACATAGAGGAAGCATTTTGATATCAATGTCGATGAGCTTCAAGAGTAACATTGCCTCTCATCCAACGCAGATGAGAGGCAAAAGTGTATCATAATACCCATCTTTCAGAAAGTGCTAGAGTTAATTCTAAAAATGCAATATCAGAATATATGGACAGACTACTTTATTATGTACACCGGTAAAATTGATTATTGATGCAAATATCCAATCAACCAATCTTATGGCAGCAATTCAATGGGTAAACATATGCAGAGGTTTGGTTGCTGTTCAGACCAAATGACAGTGAGTGGAAAAGTTTGATCGAAGTGACTTTCACCGTGGTGATTGTTGGTGACAGTCTGGCTGGTTTGCGCATTTCAGACACTGCTCATCTTCTGGGATTTTCACACCCAGTAGTCTGTGGAGCTTACAAAGAATGGTGCAAAAAACACAAAAATATCAACTGAGTGGCAGTTCTGTAGTGTTAATGCCTTGTTAATAAGAGAGGTTAGTGTCCATAAGACCATATGAGCATAAGACAGAGGAGCCAAATTAGGCCATTCAAGCCATCCAGACTGATCTGCCATTCCATCTTGGCTGTTCCCGGATCCCACTCAAACCCATAAACCTGCCTTCTCACCATATTCTTTGTTGCCCTGACCAATCAGGAAATGATCAATTTCCACTTTAATTATGCCTATGGACGTGGCCTCCACCGCAATCTGTGTCAGAGCATTGCATAGATTCACTACTTCCTGGCTAAAAATAAATTCTTTCTTACCTCTGTTCTAAAAGTTCGCCCCTCAATTTTGAGACTGTGCCCTCCAGTTCTGGATATCCCCACCATACAAAACAGCCTCTTCACATCCACCCTATTAGTCCTTTCAACATTCGGTAGGTTTCAATTAGATCTCTCCGCATCTTCTAAATTCCAGTGAGTACAGGCCCAAAACTGCCAAACACAACTTATATGCTAATCCTTCATTCCTGGACTCATCCTCATGAACTTCCTCTGGACGCTCTCCAATGATAACACATCCTTTCTGAGATATGAAGCCCAAAACTGTTGAAAATACTCCAAGTGCAGCCTGACTAGTTTCTTATAATGGCTCAGTATTATCACCTTTCTTTTGTATTCTATTTCCCTTGAAATAAAAGCCAACATTGCATCTGCTTTCTTTACCACAGACGCAACCTGTAAATTAACTTTCTGGGAGTCTTGCACAAGGACTCCAAAGTCCCTCTGAAACTGTGATATTTGAACCTTCCCATTTAGATAGTAGCCCGTACTTTGTGCCTTTTAGCAAAATACATTATCATACCTTTCCCAGCACTGTATTCCATCTGACACTTTTTTGCCCATTCAATTTGCCTAAGTCCTGCTGCAGTCACATTGCTTCCTCAGCACTACCTACCCTTCCACTTAGCTTCGATTCTTTGGCAAATTTTGCCACAAACCAACCTTAATGACTATCAGCCGGTAGTGTCACATCTACAGTGATGACATGCTTTGAGAGGTTGTTCATGACTAGACAGAGCTCCTACCTCAGCAAAGACCCGGACCCATTGCAATTTGTCCATGGCCACAACAGCAGATGCATTCTCAATGGTTCTCCACATGGCTTTAGACCACCTAGACAATACGAACACCTGTCAGGAAGCTGTTCATCAACTATAGCTCAGTATTTAATACCATTATTCACACAATTGTGATTGAGAAGTTACAGAACCTGGGCCTATGTAACTCCCTCTGCAATTGGATCCTCAATTTCTTTATTGGATGACCACAATCTGTGTTGATTGGTGAAAACATCTCCTCCACACTGATGATCAGCACTGGTGCACCTCAGGGATGTGTGCTTAGCCCACTGCTCTACTCTCTCAAGACCCATGACAGTGTGGCTGTGTTGGTGGAAAATCAGATGGTGACGAGAGGGCGTATATAAGCGAGATATACCAACTAGTGGAATGGTGTCGCAGCAACAACCTTGCACTCAATGTCAGTAAGACGAAAGAGCTGATTGTGGACTTCAGGAAGGTTAAGACAAAGGAACACATACCTCAAGTGGAGAGAGTGAGCAGTTTCAAGTTCCTGGGTGTCAAGATCGCTAAGGTTCCAACATATCGATGCATTTGTAAAGAAGGCAAGACAGCGACTATACTTCATTAGGAATTGGAAGAGATTTGTCATGTCAACAAATACACTCAAAAGCTTCTGTAGATGTACCGTGGAGAGCATTCTGACAGGCTGCATCACTACTGGTACGGGAGGGGTGAGGGGCTACTGCCCAGAACCAAATGAAGCTGCTGGATGCCGTAAATTTAGTCAGCTACGTCTTGGGTACTAGCCTATAAAGTACCCAGGACATCTTTAAGGAATGGTGTCTCAGAAGTGCTGAATGGTCTCCTTCTGCATCTTTTGTCTATTGTCTATTGTCTATTGTCTAATGTCTTATTTTATATGTGCCTCTAACTACCCTGAGCAATCGACTCCAACATCTTCCCAACCATTGAGGTCAGAGCAGCAGATGTATAATTTACTTTCTTCTGCCTCTCTCCTCTTGAACAGTAGAGTGATATTTGCAATTTTCTGGTCTTCTGCAACCATTCCAGAATCTAGTAACTCTTGAAAGATCATTGCTAATGCATCCACCTCTTCAGCCACCTCTTACATTATGATTTCGTGATTACACCTGCCAACCTGCAACTGTGCTATAAGTTCATCTACCTTATTACGTATACTGCACGCATTCAAGTATAACAACTTCAGTCCTGTATTGACACTTTTTGATTTTGCCTTCCTTTTACATTGCAACTCATCATATTGACTGCTATTTTGCCCTCTTAATAGCCGCCCGTCACTACACACTACCTCTGTTTGTAAATCCGCTACCTGATCTCCATTTGCCTTCATTACGATAGCTTGTGCATTGAAATATGCACAGCTCAGGACACTGGTCACAGCATGCTCTATCTTTTGAATCCTAACTTTGCTTGAGATCTTAACAACCTCTGCCTACACAAGCTCTCCACTAACTGTTCTGGCACTCTAGTTCATGTCCCCCTGCAACGTTATGCAGGAAGGTAACAGACATTTCTGGCATAATGAGTGTACAGTGCCCATTTACACCCATGTGTACAATTAACCTGCTAACCCGTACATCTTTTTAAAATGTGCGAGGAAATCCAAGCACCCAAAGGAAACACAGACGGTCACAGAGAGAACATACAACTACCTTCCGTGGCAGGAACTGAACCGGATCGTTGGCATTACTGTGATAGCATTATGTTAACCACTCCATCCGTGCTTGTGGAATCACTTCAGGGTTAATGTGTGATTTCAACACTGTTTCAGGACTCTGATGTTGTTCGGTAATAACTGTTCCTGAACCCTTGTCTCTATCATTTTCATTATAAATGTACCCATGAAGGAACATCAAAGGGACTGGCAAACATAATGATCAGTTATATCAGACTCCTCATTCTGACATAAAACCAAAAGACCACTTACAGGAAACTGATGAGTTCAATTCCAGAGGTTGTGAAGTTTCCAGATGTCAAGATGGCGTGCTGTTGTAAAGGCTTACATGGGTTTGATTGAAATGATGCAAGAAATCAATAACAAAAAGGACGTATGGGATTTGGATAGAGAATTACAGTGACAGACAGCAAAACCAACCGACTCTAGATGCAGTCTGTGGACATGTTCGATGGAGTGATTGACATCGATTTCTCCAAAAGAGAAGAAAGTACATTGTGAGCACCAAGTGCATTGCAATCATCGGCCAGTGAGTGAGTGGGCCAGTGAAGGAGTGGAGATTTGAGGCTTTGAGTCGAGAGATTCTCGCAGTTTTGGCAGTTGGACTGTGCAATCAAGTCAATTAAGATTGGAATAACTCAGCAGTAAGCCGTTGAATAGACAATCAAGATTTGAATAGCTGATTCTGATTCAGCAGAAAGCACCTGATTGGGTAATCGAGGTCAGGTGACCAAGCAGTTTGAAAAGCTCAAACAAATAATTAGCGGGTTACCTCAAGCAAAGTGGTCAGTGAGTGAGTGGAGATTTGAGGATTTGACTCCAGAGGCTTCGACGAGGAGGCTGAGGACGAGTTTGAACTCCAAGTGAGGTAAGGCCGGATAAGTTCCTTTCAAAGGAGAAAGTTTCAAAAGTTGAGGCAAGTATTGGGTAGGTCATGGCAGCTGAGATCGGCCCCGCAGTTTGTTCATCCTGCAGAATGTGGGAAATCAGGGATACTTCCATTTTCCCTGACGGCTATGTGTGCAGGAAGTGTGTCCAACTGCAGCTTCTGGCAGACCGCATTGAGCGTCTGGAGCTGCGATTGGATTCATACTGAAGCATTCGCGATGCTGAGAAAGTCGTGAATAGCACATTCAGTGAGTTGGCCACACCGCAGGTAAAGGCTACACAGGCAGAAAGTGAAGGGGTGGCCACTAGACAGCGTAGCAGTAGGCAGGTAGTGCTGGAGACCCCTGAGTACATCGGTACCAACGATATAGGTAAAGAACGGGACGAGGTCCTACAAGGTGAATTTAGGGAGTTAGGAGATAAACTAAAAAGTAGGACCACAAAGGTAATAATCTGGATTACTACCAGTGCCACGTGCTAGTCGGAGTAGAAATAGGAGGATATTTCAGTTGAATATGTGGCTTGAAAAATGGTGCAAGGGGGAAGGATTCAAATTTCATGGGCATTGGAACCAGTTCTGGGGCAGGTGGGACCGGTATAAACAGGACGGTCTGCACCTGGGCTGGACTGGAACCAATGTCATAGGGGGAGTGTTTGCTACTGCTGTTCAGGAGGCTTTAAACGAATGTGGTAGGGGGATGGGAACAAGTGCAGAGAGACAGAGGGGATAGAAGCAAAAAGTAGTAAGGTGAAAAGTAAAAGTGGCAGGCAGGCAGGCAAATCCAGGGCAAAAAGCAAAAAGAGCCACTTTTCAACATAATTGTATAAGGGCTAAGAGTGTTGTAAAAACAAGCCTGAAGGCTTTGTGTGTCAATGCGAGGAGCATTCGTAACAAGGTGGATGAATTGAATGTGCAGATAGTTATTAATGAATATGATATAGTTGGGATCACAGAGACATGGTTCCAGGGTGACTAAGGATGGGAGCTCAACATCCAGGGATATTCATTATTCAGGAGGGATAGACAGGAAAGAAAAGGAGGTGCGGTAGCATTGCTGGTAAAGAGAGGAGATTAACGCAATAGAAAGGAAGGACATTAGCCGGGAGGATGTGGAATCAATATGGGTAGAGCTGCATAACACTAAGGGGCAGAAAACGCTGGTGGGAGTTGTGTACAGACCACCTAACAGTAGTAGTGAGGTTGTGGATGGCATTAAACAGGAAATTAGAAATGCGTGCAATAAAGGAACAGTAGTTATAATGGGTGACTTCAATCTACATATAGATTGGGTGAACCAAATTGGTAAGGGTGCTGAGAAAGAGGATTTCTTGGAATGTATGCGGGATGGTTTTCTGAACCAACATGTCGAGGAACCAACCAGAGAGCAAGCCATTCTAGATTGGGTAATGAGCAATGAGGAAGGGTTAGTCATGTGAGGCCCCTTGGGAAAGAGTGACCATAATGTGGTGGAATTCTTCATTAAGATTGAGAGTGACATAGTTAATTCAGAAACAAAGGTTCTGAACTTAAAGAAGGGTAACTTTGAAGGTATGAGACGTGAATTAGCTAAGACAGACTGGCAAATGATATTTAAAGGGTTGATGGTGGATATTCAATGGCAAGCATTTAAAGATGACATGGATGAACGACAACAATTGTTCATCCCAGTTTGGCTAAAGAATAAACCAGGGAAGGTAGTGCACCCGTGGCTGACAAGGGAAATTAGGAATAGTATCAAGTCCAAAGAAGAAACATATAAATTAGGGAAAAAAAGCGGCACACCTGAGGACTGGCAGAAATTCAGAGACCAGCAGAGGAGGACGAAGGGCTTAATTAGGAAAGGGAAAAAAGATTGAGAGAAAGCTGGCAAGGAACATAAAAACTGACTGGAAAAGCTTTTATAGATACGTGAAAAGAAACAGATTGGTCAAGACAAATGTAAGTCCTTTACAGTCAGAAACATGTGAATTGATCATAGGGAACGAAGACATGGCAGACCAATTGTATAACTACTTTGGTTCTGTCTTCACCAAGGAGGACATAAATAATCTTACGGAAATAGTGAGGCAGCAAGACAGAAGCAAGTGCTGAGAGCCACGAAAACTAAATTGCAGAACAGACTGGACATAAGGAACCCTCTTCGAGTATTGCTGTCTCCCATCAGCACACGATGTGTCCGCCTTCTTGCAGGAAAGCAAGGCCAGGGCTCCCACTGATTCAGTGATATTGGTATGTTACAATTATTTTATATGTTCATGCCAGGAAAATATGCGCAGTGTATTTAACATTAAATTCGTTAGATAAACCCTCTAAGAAACGAAATTGCCACTTATAAGTGACATATAGTTGACTTAGCACCTATATTCCGGTCTTGATAACACTCCCCCGCCCCCCACCTCGCATTAGGGTTAAGGTTAGGGTTACTAATGCCTTCTGCCCGTCCGCAAGGATCAATATTAAACCGGTCCGCGGTGCAAAAAGGGTTGGTGTCCCCTGTTCTACCTAACTCCATATTTTCCCTCTTAAGAACCTCGTCAGTTTTCTTACCTACGTTGTCTATATGTACCACGACTTACCGCTGCTCACTTCCCCACCCCCTGAGAATGCTGTAGACATTCTTGACCCTGACACCTGGAAGATACAACATGCAATCTCTTTCACATCTAACGAATCCCCTGTCTGCTCCTCTACCTGTAGAATCCTTATCACTTTTCCTCCTGGCCTTCTGAGTCACTCAGTGCCAAAATGAACGGTGGAAGGTGAAATCTTTAAAGGGGATCATGAGGAGGAACATCTTCACTCAGCGGATGGTGAGAATGTGGAACTGGCTGCCGTCGACAGTGCTGGATCTGGGTACGATTTCAACATTGAAGAGAAATTTGGAGAGCTCCGTGGATAGAAGTGTAGAGTCTCACAGCTCACCTTTTTTTATCACATAAATCGAAGCCATCAAGCCTATGCCGCCTCTCAGCAGAACCGCATCCGTCCACATGCTCACGTTATTTCACTGCAACCTATCCATTCTCTCATGAAAAAAAATCAACCCATTCCTCATAACAACGCCAACACTGTTTCTCGACCACCTACTACACACGAACAATTTCCACTGGTCTTCTTAACAGCAACTAACAGTGTTTGGAATGAGGGAGGAAACAAGAGTATCTCGGAAACAGTACATGATCACAGGGTGACGTCGCGCACACACACAAACGTGCTGAGGTCATAATAGCATAGTATTCCGCTTAAAAATTAGCCGTGTTTACTGCAGATAAGATTATGACCAGATTATGTCATGATTTCGGCACCTATGTGTGTGAAATCCCCCCGGTACTTCACAGAAGGTGTTAAAATACTACTGCAATGTATTGTCCGTGCAATAACAATGATCAGAATGGAGGCAAGCATAAGGTTTTGAGCCTCCTGTCACTCACTGACTCGCTGGCGATGATTAGATAGATAGATAGATAGATAGATAGATAGATAGATAGATAGATAGATAGATAGATAGATAGATAGATAGATAGATAGATAGATAGATAGATAGATAGATAGATAGATAGATAGATAGATAGATAGATAGATAGATACTTTATTCATCCCCAAGGGGAATTTCAACATTTTTCTAGTGACCCATACACTGATTGTAGCAAAACTAATTACATACAGTATTTAACTCAGTATAAATATGATATGCATCTAAAATCACCCTCCCAAAAAGCATTAACAAATAACTTTTAAAGGTTCTTAAATAGTTACTAAAGTGCATTGAGTGGTAACTTAAGCTCAGTCCTAACCGCGGCACTTAACATGTCTTGCCCCTGTGGTTGAATTGTATAGCCGAATGGCGTTGGGGAGTAATGGTCTCTTCATCCTGTCTGAGGAGCATTGCATTGACAGCAACCTGCCGCTGAAGCTGCTTCTCTGTCTCTGGATGCTGCTGTGCAAAGGATGTTCAGGGTTTTCCATGATTGACCGTAGCCTACTCAGCGCCCTCCGCTCTGCCACCGATGTCATACTCTCCAGTTCTGTGCCCACAACAGAGCCCACCTTCCTTACCAGCTTATTAAGACGTAAGGCGTCCCTCTTCTTAAAGCTGCCTCCCCAGCATTATCCCACCATACGTCTGCAGATGCTCTGAAAGACACTACATTGAAGGATTCTCAGAGGATCGATAGATTTTTCTACATTAAGCTTTGTGGCTAAGGGCACGAAATGGCATGAATCTACAACGTTTGCCTAGAGCACATTAAATGCCTGAGTCGGTTCGGAGAAGTCGTCGCCTGCCATTCCTGGTAAGTTTCCGTCTGAGGTGCGATCACTAGAATAACAGAAGTGTCTAGGATATAAAATACTATTGCTATGAGATCCTGAAAAGCATACACATATCCGCTCCGATGTGATATCAGAAGATATTTATTTTATATATATTTAAATTAATTCATGCTGTACGCAAGCTCAGTGGTTAAAAATTCTCGGACAATATTGAGAATATTTATAGAACGTAGAACATCACACCACAGTTTATGTCCTTCACCCCTCGAGTCTGCCGATTTCTTAACCTGCGCTGAGGTCAATCTAACCATTCCTTCCTACATAACCCTCCATTTTTCTATGATCCACATGCTTGGCTAAGAGTTTCTTAAATGCCACTAATTTTTCCCGGGTACCAGTTTCGCTGACAGTTGCTGTGACCAACGGAAAAGTTAGAAGTGTGCGCATTGCGGAGTCGTTAGGTCACCAGCATTCGTTAGGTCTACTCAGTGGCTGTGGAATAACTCTGAGGGTGGGGACTCGGGTGGAGGTCAAATTGTAGGGAGGGAAATACCAGTTCCTGAAACACCCACCCCATCGGGGTCAAGGGAATAGAATGTTGTATAGTGGGGAGGTGGGGGTCTGCCAGCAGCCCCCCTCCCCAAACAGATATACCAAAACCAGCAGAAGCAAACAGTCTGTGTAAACAGTTCAGCTCAATATCGTCCAGCGGGATCGGCGTGAGTGGCAGCGCATCATCAGCGTGTGCTGGGGCCCGCAAGCAGATCCAGCAGTCCGATCTGTTGGTGTTGCTGGCAAACTCGTATGCGACCCTGAGGAAGGTTTTGGCAGCTGTCACGGAGCCGAGCATCGCAGCGACCAGGAGGGATGACTGGAGTCGCACCATTGTCCTGTAGAGGGAGACGGGGGTGGAGGTGTGGGGGTAGGTTTAGGAGGAAACTCATTCCCGTCCGGTTAAATGCCGGGTATGTATACAGGACAAATCAGATTTGCCCGGAATGGCAACCCAGCGGGAGTCCCCTGGACCACGCGCGACAATTTCTCCCTTTCTGGGGAGGCTCTGCGGCTGTCGGATCCATTCTCTGCCCGAGTCCTCGGTCTCGGGGGGTTCGGTGGTTTCCCGGTTGGGAGATGGGGAATGTGCCAGGTGGCGGGCCAGTGGGGCTCCCCCTTGGCTAGTGGGTCGTGTGTTTAACTGGTCGACGGCCTGCTGAAGGACACTTAGCCACCCCTGCAGTGTGCGAGAGGGTGTCAGAGTGCGGATTTTTTCCTTGAGCAGGCCGTTCATTCTTTCAATTAAGCCCGATGCCTGGGGTGGTGGGGTATATGGAACAGCCACGAGATCCCCGCCTCAGCCGCCCAGGTCTGGGCTTTAGTCCCAGCAAAGTGTGAGCCCGGATCCAATTGTATCTCCCATGGGACCCCATAGAGAGAGGAGAGGTGCTGTAATCCTCTGATGGTGCCGTTCTGGTCGGCCCTCTCACAGGGCCCCGCCACCAGGACACCCGAGTATGTGTCCACCATCGTGAGGACATACTGCTTCTTATTCTGTCGCGGGAGCGGTCCAATATAGTCGATTTGCCATACCTGACCCGCTCCCGTGTCGCGACGAATGTGGCCCGGTGGCCCTATCGGCCAGTCCCGTGGCTTGACTTGCTGGCAGATGGGGCAGTTATCTACAGAGGTTTTCCATTGATCGAGTGTCAAGGCGACAAAGAATTGTTCAGAGCAGCGCCGCGTGACATCGGCCCCTAAGTGGCCACCTTTGCGGTTTGCCCACGCAGCTAGAGCACTGGGGTCTGTGTCAGGGGTGGAAGTGGTGGCAGATGATATTTGGGCAGCCTGGTCCACAACCGCGTTAAACGTTGCCTCTTCATTATCTTTCCGGGTATGGGCATCCACATGGTGGACAGAAACTTTTCTGTGGGTAGCCTGGTCCCAAATGAAACGCCAGGGGACGTCCGAGTATTTCCCACCCCATGTGTTGAAACCGGGCCATCCACACTGCAATGCCCTTAGCTACTGCCCAGGAGTCAGTATAGATGAGGACTGGTCCGGTAGTGTTTTGGAGGGGGAGGGCTACTGCCGCCAGCTCGGCAAGTTGACTGGAAACCCCCTCTCCCTCGGTGGTTAAAATTCCACCCCAGGCGGGATGAAGTGTTGCCGCTTTCCAAAATTGTTTACCCCCTTTCCAGCGGCTGGATCCGTCTGTGAACCAGTTTGCTGTCGGGGTCGAGGGAATCGAAGGGTTGACCCCAACATGCTGGGGAGGGTTGTACCTCGGGGATGTCCGGGGCAGGGTCCCGGGACTGGGGGAAAGCCATGACTTGTTCATGGAAGCGGCTGACCACTTCAGGGCCGCAATGTACCACTTCCACTTGACAATGGAGGACTCCTGGGCACGGCCTTCCTTGCGGGTAGAATCGGAAGACTTGACCCATCGCATTATGGGGAGATGGTGGCGAAGGACGACAGGGTCGGTGCCTGTTTGATGTGCCTGTTTCATGTGCTGTGGCGAGGCGAAAATCTCCTCTGCACCCTTAACCACATCCTTCTTATACAAGCCTAATTAGATTTGAAATATTTTCTTAAATTATTGCTTGTTTTCCCGTTGCAGATGAAGAATTACGTGAAAAGGATGCAGGTGAAAAGGACTGTATGAAAAAACACTTGCACTATTTACATCCACTTCAATGCAAAATAACTTTCGAGTAGGAAAACAACCTTGGATCATGACATGGATGATCAAAGCTTATCATTTCTTATCGATAGCAAACGTTAACATATGTTAACAACCCTTTCAGTTTGCAGTCCCACTCAAAGGTGTATGTCCAACTGCAAATTCGACAATAATTTTGACAGATTCTTACCAGCCCTATCCTAGAAACCTTTGGAAATAATCACGAAAGTTGCTTCGCTCGCCTTTTAAGGGCCTTCACAAAGAGAGTAGTGCGAAGAAAGTTAAAAGGGAAAGTAAATCCATTCCACCTGACTTTCAAAATAACGTCATTGCTTCTATTTACTTTTAGCTTTTAAAGTTATCCCCGTGTGTCCATTCTGGGTAACTCTGGATCTGCAAATGTCGGACTGAGTCTTAAATTAAAAAAAGAAACCTTACGTCCATACGACCATATGATACAGAAACAGAATTTCGACCCATCGACCCTACTGTGCCTCTCATAACTGAGTTATTATCCCTCTCAACCCCATGCTCTTCATAACCTTTGATATCCATATTGATTATGAGCTACCAACCTCCGGGTTAATATACCCAAATGACTTGGCCTCCACAGCCGTCTGTGGCAATGAATTTCACAGACCACCCCTCCTCATCCCTGTTCTAAAGGGACGCTCTTCATCTCTGCCGATGTGCCCTCTAGTCCTCGACAGCATCTTTGGGAAGGGAATATGATATTCCTTTCAAATCAACTACTTTTCATACTTTGAAAATAAACACACACTTATTTTCTTGATGAAGGGTCTTGTTCGAAACGTCGGCTCTTTATTCCTCTCACTAGATACTGTTGAGATACTCCAACAGATTGTGTGCGTTATGTTTTGAGTATCAGTATGTTTTGAGTATCGGTATGTTTGAGTTACAGGGAAGTGAGAGGGCTGAGAACAATGGAAATGAAAATGGGATGTTGGCGAACTTGGGCAAGTGATAAGGTGGATTGGTTCTGACTGTGAGAGATAGTGCTGGAGTCTTAGTAACATCAGGTAACCTGTGTGTAGGGGGTGTAAGCAAAAAGAGTTTTCTGAGAACGCGGGAATAAAGCAAAAGAACGAACAGAACAGTGCTGCAATTTTAAAAAACAAACAAAACACCTGCTGGAACTCTCAAATAAAGGAAAGACCTGGAAAACATTGATAATTGAGGAAACTTGCAGAGAAGCCGAGTTAATGCCAGGGGTAATAAACTTACTTCAATATTGAACCCAAAACTAAAAGATAAAGACATTTGGACGCTACAAATCCGAACAGTAAAACCTAAAAGCTTTCGAAATTATTATCTCAGCAGATAGCACCTAGCAGGCAGAAACAGGGACAAATAGAGCCTAGTCGTCAATCCCGGAGATAGAGTAAGTGGGGAAAAGGAGAAGATTCGCATAAAAGTCCAAAAGTGCCTCAACATTAGTTTTCTATAGCAAGTTTAATTGGATATCTCCAGAATAACACTGGTGGCATTTGTTGATTGATGAACTAACGCAGATAATTGGAATACAAGTAATTTGTACAGTTTAATTAGACACGGAGATAATCTAATAACCGAAGTGACTCTGATCTGTTTCTAATTTGTGCCTAATGACGTATTTTCTTCCATTTCAGAAATCACGGCATTGAAAAGAAAGCTGCAGGAAACAGGTCGAGAAAACGAAATGTTCATATTTTCAGTCATTGGAGTGTATTCGAAGCGATATTTTAAAAATGCATTGGTTTGCCGGTTCTTCAAAGGTGATCGTTCTCAACAGTATTGGGTTATTCAGCTGGATCATTTTGAGTTGGATCGCACTCCGCGGTAGATTAGATTGTGAGGACACTCAGTCCTCGTTTATCGTCATTTAGTAATGCATGCATTAAGAAATGATACAATGATCCTCCAGTATGATATCACAAAAACGCAAGACAGACCAAGACTACATTACAAAAACCACATAATTATAACTTATAGTTACAACAGTGCAAAGCAATGCTGTAATTTGATAAGAGCAGACCATGACACGGTAAAAAGTCTCAAAGTCCTCGATAACCCATGATCTCACGTGCACGGTAGAAGGAACAAAAACTCTTCCTGCCATGAACCTCCAGCGCCGCAAAGTTTCTCTATCCAGCCTCCGGAAGCAACCGACCAGAGCCAACTCTGAGTCCGTCCGAAAAAATTTCGAGCCTCCGACCAGCCCTCCGACACCGAGCACCGAGCACCATCTCTGCCGAGCGCTTCGACCCCGGCCCCGGCCGCCAAACAACAGGCAAAGCCAAGGATTGGGGGCCTTCCTCTCCGGAGATTTTCCGATCGCACAGTAGCAGCGGCAGCGAAACAGGCATGTCAGAAATTTCACCAGATGTTCCTCCGTGCTTCTCACGTCCGTCTCCATCAAATCAGGATTGTGCACGGCCCCTACTTACAGATAACAGATATTCATTCCTGGAGTGGCCGCGCGCGCTGCCGTCGCGCCGCCATTTTCTTGTCGGCTGGATGCTGGAAATCCAGAGCAAAATAGAATAAAGAGATAAAAATAGGGTCAGGAGAGATCCTCCGGAGAAACAATGGGAATCTGCAGAAACTCAGCGCATTTTACCATCGTCCCACTTCAGCTCATTGTCCGGAACGGAGCCTCGCCTTATTGAATTGACGGTCAAACGATAAGTTTGAGTGCAGCACGGAGGCTTCTGGTGTGGCTTGGGAGTGGTTCCTCAAATTTGACATAGCCGGGAGGGGTAGCGGGGAAAAGCTCCCACTACCTATTAAATGCGCCCAAAAGCTCGCGTCTCAACTAGATTCCGAGAATCAAGTTCAGCTCCTGGCTGAGCTAGTGCGCCCGGCTAACGACAAGCGAAACAGCAGAAGCGGGTCACTTCGGCCGGAACGGGCTCCTCGGCCGTGGTTACAGCTCATCCAGGGGGAGGAAAACTCTGATATCAAACCTCAACTGCCTTGCTGCTGTATGCACTCATGGGAAAAGCTTGGGGAGTAAACCCCGGGGAAAAATCTGGAGCTGGCATTCCTGCGTTGAGTTCAGCGCTGACTGGCAATTCCTGGTGGTCTCTGCCGTTCCTTTAGATTTTTCAGTTGCGGGGAAAAGAGGAGCCCACTGCCCGAGCTTGCTTACTTTCTCATACCTCCTTGGCGTCGCTGCACCAACAATGTGAGCAGCTGGGTCGCAACGTCCTCGGTTGACCCGGACAGACGGAGGGCCGACAGATATTGAGCATTATTCTACTTTGCTACGCGCAGACGGGAGCTCTCAGAGCAACTGATACGATTTCATGATAAAATTTGATAAAATTTCTTCCACAAGAAATTTTGTACCTGTGTATTGAAACATAAAACTGAAATTTCGTGCCGTGTTAAATGAGTTGATAAACTGTAAATATACTTGATTAGAAATCTCTTTAATGATTGTAATTACTTTTTGAACTGTTTTATATATCTCTGAAAGTCAAAGACTTGGAATTATAAGGCCCGTCTGACGCAGTAAACTTCCTGAACTACACCAGGGTTGTGCATGAAGACAGCACTCGCAGCCCTCTGCATCTTGTGGCACGGTAGTGGTGACAAAACCTATGAACAACGTGTTCCGTGAAGTAGAACAATTCCGCTTCTCCTGTGCATATAAGGTCGCCATCACTGCTGAAAAAACAGTCTCAAGCTATGCAGTCAATCCTCATAAATAAATTCCTCCAACACCAGCGATATTTGGCGAATATTTTCCGATTCTCTCTAGATTCATCACATCCTTTCATCACAAGAGGACTGCATTTAGGGTGCGGTCTGCTGCAGGTCCTATACAGCTGTAACACGATATCTCAGATCTTGTAGTCAGTGCACCATCTGGTGAAGGCGACAATGCCACACGACTTGTTCACTACCTTCTCTACATTTGTTTCCGCGTGCTCAAAACCATGTGCTTGTACCCATAAGCCTCTCTGTTTTGCAACATTCCCAAGTGTCTTGTCATTTGCTTTCCCAGTTTAACTATTCAAACTGAATCGGTATGTGGATGTATTATGCTGATTTAGAAATAGTAACCAATAAACAGCAAAGCCATAATCACAAGAGATTCTGCAGACGATGCAAATCCGGAGTAACGGACACAGAAAGCTAAAGGAACTCAAAGGCAGCGCCTATGGAAAGGAAGAAAGAGTCGGCGCTTCGGACCGAGAAGCTTCCTCGGGACTGGAAGGAAAGGGAAAAGAACCCAAATTAAAACAGGTGGACGAGGGAAAGGAGCATAAGCTAGAAAGTAATGGGCGAAACAACCAGGTGAGGGTGAAGATGGGTGGCTGGGGATGGGTGGAATGAGTAGTGGAAAAGATGCTCATTGGACTAATGTCTTCAAAAAGAGGAAAGAGCTCAGAAATGAAAATAGCATCATTGGTTTAATATCAGCTGCTTAGCGCGCCAAGCAACAGAACTGGTCTTCTCTATCTTTATCTTCAAACACCGTTGACTCGCCAATAAAAGTCTGACTAGGTTGCACGCTTACCTGAAAATGTTGCTACAATGTACATTTCGAATATGCCTTCTGTGTTTCTGAGGGTTTTGTTTTGGATCAATTCTACATTTATTTGCAAACATTTTATTTTCTTCAGACAAAAAATTCTCCAGTGAATATCCAGGTAAAAGTAAAGCATTTCGTCTTTTTTAATTAATTCTCCCGATATGAGAATACAGGAGCTGGTCAATAGAGCAGTAACCGATGAGGTAATCTCTTAGTTTAGACCAGTGCTGTATGAATTCAGTACATTCATGTCCGCTGCTACCCGGAGGAAACCCACGAGGTCGCAGGGAAAACTATCCTTGCAGACAGCGGCAAGAATCGAACCACGATTGGCGCTGTAATTACGTTACACTAACAGTTACACAGCCGTATCCCCATACCCGGTAGCCTAAAGAGCAAATTGGTACTTATTCCAACTTCCTTGTTACTCTTTCAGAAGTGAATAAATTTAAAACAGCCCTGGAAATAGCAGGTGAGGAACATGGCATTAAAATGTTGGAAACCACAAGCTAATAACTATCTATGAGAACAAACAAGTCAGCAAAACAAAATGTCCTCTGCCGCTTTCGCTACAAACAAGTTCGTGTAAATACTGACCTAGCAGCGTTGGTTTATATTTATGTTTTACCTTCAATCACTTTTGAGTTCATAGACTATTAGGAAATAGGAGTGCATCAGGCCTGATCCCGCTGGCACCCCTCAGTCTGCACATGCAGGCACATCCCGGTCTCCACCCATCTAGTATGATTCACCTGCTGCCTGCGTAACCTCCCCAGCTCTCGTCCACAGTCTTTGTTCACCAATCGAACCAGCCGACCTTGGCCTATTGCCCCTAGCTTTCCTCCCCCAGCCTGAAGTTTACCCAGCTGCTTGTTGTGCTTCGCTTCTGTTCGCTCTAGTTTATGGCCTCTCGTGGCCTGTCGCTTTCTGGTCTGTTAAATGAAGTTACCGTCCACCGCAGCATCTTCCCCACTGCTTTGCTTTTGGATCAAGCATTTTCTGACAGGCTGCCTTGATTAGCAAAACCAAGAATCGCTGGAGGTAGCAACACTGGCAAGTAAAGTGGTTGAAGTCGCATGTGAGGTATTTGTATTAGACAGGAAATACATTAAAACAAGGAGGTTGTTATCCAGCAATATTAAATATGCACAATTGTAATATTGTGGATAGTTCTATTCTGCTATAGTTCGCATTCTGCATGGAGGTCGGTGACCAGTGATGTTCCACAGGGATCTGTTCTGGGGCCCCTCCTCTTCGTGATTTTTTGTAAATGACCTGGGTGAAGAAGTAGAAGCGTGGGTTAGTAAGTTTGCTGATGACACAAAGTTCAGGGTGTTGTGGATAGTGTGGAGGGTTGTCCGAAGTTACAGCAGGACGTCGATAGGATGCAGAACTGGGCTGAGAAGTGGCAGATGGAGTTTAACCCAGATACACTGAATGCCAACATCAGTGAACTTGAGACCAGGTATCCCAAGGATTTTCTCATTACGGATGGGGACTTTAACCAGGCCAAACTCAGCAAAACGCTGCCAACGTTATACCAACATGTCTTCTGCTCCAGTAGAGGTCCGAATATACTTGACCACTGCTACACAGCAGTCAAGGATGCCTACCCTTCCGTCCAACGACCTCACTTCGGAAAATCGGACCATCAGGCCGTACTCCTCCTCCCGGCTTACAAACAGAAACTGAAGCAGGAGGTCACGGAGTAAAAAGTGGTGTCGCGTTGGACAGAGGAAACGGATCAGGTCCTCCGTTACTGCTTTGAATCGGTGGACTGGTTAGTATTCACGGACTGGGCAGCTAACCTCAATGAGTGTGCCTCAGCTGTCATGGACTTTATCTGGAAATGCACAGAGGACTGTGTGTCTCGCAAGACGATCCGGGTATTCTCGAAACAGAAACCATGGATGAATTATGAGATCCAGTCCCTTTTGAAGGCCAGAGCTGCGGCTTTTAGGTCCGGAGATATCAGTCGCTACCTGGAATCCAGGGGTGAACTCCGGAAAGCCATTAAGACACTTTTTGTCCCACTTCCCTCCGGGAGAAGGTTCAGGAGCTTGAAGATTCGTACGGCCAGGTTTGGGAACAGCTTCTTTCCAACTGTGATAACGCTGCTGAACAGATCCTGACCCGGATCTGGGCCGTACCTTCAAAATATCCGGACTTGACTTGCACTACCTTACTTTCCCTTTTCTATTTTCTAATTATGATTTATAATTTAAATTATTTTGTTATATTTACTTGGATTTGTACTTCAGGGAGCGCGAAGCACAGAATCAAATATCGTTGTGATGACTGTACGCTCTAGTATCAATTGTTTGGTGATAATAAATTAAAGTAAAGTGTAAAGTGCTTCATTTTGGTAGGTCACATTTGAAGACAAAATATAATATAAATGGTCAGACTCTAGGCAGTGTGAAAAATCTTGCAGTCCATGTCGATAGGACACTCAAAGCTGCTGCGCAGGTTGACAGTGTTGTTAAGAAGTTGTATGGTGTGTTGGCATTCATCAACCATGGAACTGATTTCAAGAGATGTGAGGTCATGTTACAGCTATGTAAGATCTTGTTCAGACCCCACTTGGAGTACTGTGTTCCGTTCTGGTCACCTCAATACAGGAAGGATGTGGATACTATAGAGAGAGTATAGAGATACTATCGAGAGAGGATGTCGCCTAGATTGAAAGGTGTACCTTCTGAAAATAGGTTGAGTGTACTTGGCCTTATCTCCTTGGAACGACGGAGGATGAGAAGTGATAGTGGTATATAAGATCATGATGTCGTGGGAATTGTTAATTCCCTATCTTGCCCCTCATCTCGTTTGATTCTGCCTTGATTCCAATCGTTGATTTCCCATTTACTGCTAATTCGCTTGAGGACAGCACACCTGGTCTTCTTCAATAACTGCGGTGTAAGAACTCTGACGTCACGGCCACTGGTCGCCAGTTTGGTTGTCTATTCCCGTGTGATAACTTCGGTTCTCGACCAATTAGAATCGTTAGTTCTAACTTCAGCTCCTGTTTCAAGATATTCAATGAAAACCCCGTCTCCGTGCCGAGACTCCATATCAGAGCTCCGTGTCAAGATTCCTCCGGTTTGCTGTTCAACGTTCACGTCTGCGCCAGCATCCCAACTCAGTCTCCGTACCTGTGTCCTGCACTTGGGTTCTCCTCAGTCGCTCCGTGCAACACATGAGGGGCCTTCATCGTGTGGGTAGCCAGAGGCTTTTTCCCAAGGCTGAAATGGCTAACACGAGGGGGCATAGTTTTATGGTGCTTGGAAATAGGTACCGAGGGGATGTCAGGGGTCTGTTTATCACACAGAGAGCGGTGGAATGCACTGCCGGCGGCGGTGATAGGAACATAAAAACATGGAAGCAGATACAACTGGGTCTTTTAAGAGTCTCTTAGATACATGGAGCTTAGGAAATAGAGGGCTATGCACTAGGGGAATTCTAGGCAGTTTCTAGAGTAGGTTACATGGTCGGCACAACACTGTGGGCCAAAGGGCCTGTAATATACTGTAAACTTCTATGTTCTATGTTCTGGCCACCGCACTATAGAAAGGATATGTGCAAGAAAGGGTGCAAATGAAATTCACTCAGATATTGCCGGGATAGATATTAGTTCTGATAAATATTGGATAGATCATGCTGTTTCTTGGAATGGACAAAGTGAAACTGACAGAGCATGCAAAATTAGGAGGGGCACAGAGGAAGTAAATATTTCTTCTTGAGAGAAATGAGCCTGATCAGATGGTATGCTGTTCAGGCACAAAGTGCAACCTGCAACATTCTAAACAACTCGTTTGATATCAAGAACAACTAAACCCATCATCTCCAGATCGCCCACAGCAACAGTATTTTGCTGTAACGTGCATGCTGAGGATTGCCGTACCCGGTGAGCAGCCCGCCCGCGGGAGCGCGCAGACCCACCAGCCCGCCCGCGGGAGTGCGCAGACCCACCAGCCCGCCCGCGGGAGTGCGCAGACCCACCAGCCCGCCCGCGGGGGCGCGCAGACCCCACAGAAGAGTCCGTGGCTGTGACGTAGGTATTTTGAAAGCCAGAGTTCAGTTGCAATCAGATCAGACATTGTTAAAAACGCAAAATGTTCTGCAGTTGCTGGAAAAACGAAGTAAGCACACACACAGTATTCAGCAGGTCAGGCGGCATCTGTGGTGAGGAATAAAGTGTCAAAGTTTCGGGCCCAGACGTTTCAGGACTGGAAAGGAACGGAAAAGAAAGCAGAATAGAAAATGAAGGATGGAAAGGAGTACAAGGTAGTAGTTGGTAGGTGAGGTCAGGTGAGGGGGATGATAGGTGGTTGGGGGAAGGAAAGATGAAATGAGAAGCTGTAAGGTGATGGGTGAAAAAGATTATGAAGATGGCATCTTGATAGTAGAGGAGAGTGGACCAAGGGAAAAAAGGATACAGGAAGGAGTTAATGGGCAGGTAAGGAGAAGAGAATAGGTAAGCGAGGAGTCAGAAAGGAGAATGGGAGAGAAGTGGGAGCGGGAGAAATTACTGGCAGTTAGAGAAATCGATGTACATGCCATCAGCTTGGAGACTACTCGGCTCTGAGTTGTTAAAAATCAGATTGGTCTCCTCTTCCTCATTGATAAATCCGTTTGCTCTATATTGAATAGATTTCTAGGTCCTATGTTGAATAGCAATTCTCTGGCCTTGTGTTCTTCTGCCTAATATCCGCCCTCCCTATACGACAATTACATATTCAACACCTTCTTGTTATCATTTTGGTTAAGAAGGTCAGAATGGACTAACAGAAAATACATCATGCTTTGTCAACAGAAAACAAATTATATCAAAAGGAGATAGGTAAATAAAAACAGAATAGTCTCTTGTAATTTGCCTCTTGAAAATGTGTTTTTATTTTTTCGAGGATTTTCATGTCTAGAATATTTGCACGACTACAAAGAGGGGAAAGCACGAATATGGGTCCCCATTGATGCAAAATTGCTCAATAAAATAACTTGTCTTACCTCCCTTCTCGCCTTCGATAATATTAAAGTTTTGGTAAGATAATGCCTCCTATTATCAATGTATGTTTTACAAATACACAGTATTTTTTTTACAAATCTTTTCTCCAATATCTGCTCATTTGATTGGCAAACAATAAAATAAATTACACAACATACTGGCTCCAAAGCTTTGTTTTAATATTTGCTTTACTTTTATCTCAAGTTGACTTTGTTTGACCCCTCAGTGGCTTCATATATCTGGTGTGGTAATATTTTCGTCAACGCAATGAGTGATATATCCAGTATTCATTCCTCAGTAATTGGGAACGGGGAATATTAAACCCATATACCTTCCACATTTCGGTCTTAGACTAATATCACATTCTTAAAAGTCAAATGCTCTGTTTCTCATGCAAAACGTCTCAGTTATATCCTGAATAATCTGTCTTTTGATTTAGAAATAAAGGACAGTTTGAAAAATCTGAAGGAGTTAGGTAAGATATATATTAGTTCTAAAGGTTCTCATTGACATAATTCTCCAAAGTCGATTGCATCAGATCTCACTTTGAATATGACTAATAAAATGTTATGCTCATATCACATGAAACAACTGTGAGTAGCAATTGGAGGGTGATATAATCCATTGTCCCAGTGACAGGAGAGAGTTGTCAGCATAATCATTACTGAGACGGAGGAAAGGTTGTGATTTATGATGGGTTGCTTAGAATATGTGATACAAGTGGTATTGTAGCACTGTGGTACTGTGGTACTCGGTTGCAGATATTCAGTTTTTAAATATTCGATAGACCCAGAAAAGTGAATCTGCAAATGGATTGGAAGACATACGTAGATTTTTTAAATGACATAATGATCTAATAGGCTAGGACTTTATACTCTGGATCACAGGAGAATGAAAGGAGATTTAATACATGTATACAAGATAATGAGGAATATGGATATGGCTAATGCAAACAGGTGATTTTCCCTGCAGATGGGTGAAATTAGAACTAGGAATCATACAGTAGGTTAAAGCATGAAATACGAAATATTCAGAAACATAGAAACCTAGAAAACCTACAGCACAATACAGGCCCTTTGGCCCACAAAACTGCGCAGAGCAAGTACTTACTTTAGAAATGACCGAGGTTACCCATAGCCCTCTTTTCTTCTAAGCCCCATATACCTATTCCAGAGTCTCATAAAAGATTCTATCACTTCTGCCGCCGGCATCCCATTCCACACACTCACCACTCTTTGCGTAAAAATCTTAACCCTGTCTGTCATGGTCCGGATCGGTTTCCCTTTAAATTTAGTTAGGTTGCGTTATGATCAGGACCATTGACTCTTTGTTCCATTCTAAATCCGTTTCATGTGTCCCTTGAGCTTAGCAATTAAGGTGATCTACTCTCAACCCGAACCGGCGGCTTATAAGCCCTTGGCTTTAGCCGTTCGGGGCGAGAGTGTTAAGCAAATCGCCAAGACAAGCTAGAGTTATCTAGCCCGCATCGGAGTGCCGGCAATTAGTCTTCCTTCGCCAGAGTGGGTCTGGGCAAAGTCAAGGTCAATCTGCTAGGGGTGAGTGGAAGGTGGAGTCCTGACTCCATGTTCAAGCCCAGTGTCTGTGTCTACCCCCGAAGAAGAGTCCCGGCTCGATGCCTGATCTGAAGGAGGAGTACTAGCTCAAGGTTCCTTATCCTCTGTTTTGGTGCCCACGTTTCTGGCTGCGGCGATCCATGGTGTCCACGTTTCTGACTGCGGTGAATCAAGGTCCTAGTCTCCTAGTCCAGGGTCCGCAAAGATCCAGGTTCCACGTTCCCGGCTGCGGCGATCCAGGGATCCCAGTCTCCAAGGGCCGTGGCGGTCCCAGGCCACAGGGTCCCAGTCATGGCCGCGATGATCCATGTTCCCATTGTCCAAGTCATGGCCGCAGCGATCCCACTTCCCTGTTTCCAAGTCCCAGGTCTGAGGCGATCCGAGGTTCGTATTCCTCTTTGTCCTCCTTGATTTCCCGGTTTTCTGTATAGCCAGTAATAAACGTTATTTTATTGAACCTAAGAAAGATGTGTTTACGTCCTGCGTGTGGGTCCTCTCCCAGCACCTTTGTCCCCACCTCGTGACACTGACATCTCAGTACCTACTTCCAAGCACCTTAAAACTGTACCCTCTCATGTTAACTATTTCAGCCCTCGCAAAAAGCCACTGACTATCCACATGATCAATGCCTCTCATTGTCTTATACACCTCTATCAGGTTACCTCTCATCCTCCATCACTCCGATGAGAAAAGGCCAAGTTCACTCAACTGATTCTCATAAGGCATGGTCCCCAATCCGGGCAACATCCTTGTAAATCTCTTCTGCACCTTTCCTATAGTTTCCACATCTTCCTGTAGTGAGGTGACCAGAACTGAGCACAGTACTCCAAGTGGGGTCACCAGGGTCCTATATAGCCTATTTCAGAGGAACCTGGGAGCAGGGGAAACTCTTCACTCAGAATATGTGGTGGTGCGAAGATGGAATGAGCTGTCAGAGAATGTGGTAAATGCTGGTTCATTTGCAGCATGTAAGTAAAGTTTGGCTAAGTAAATCCACAGGAGGGGTATCGAGGGCTATGGTCCTGGTGTGGGTCGAAGAGAGCATAGACTGAATTAGCTAAATGTCCTAACTCTGTGCTGTAGCGCTCTATGACTATAAGTCAACTTACGAAGGGATGAAGTAGGTGAACTACTGCAAATGAAGAAAAGATTGAGACAATAATTTTCAATATCTAAAGGGGGTGGATTTTATGTTGTGTAAAGTGCTAAATATACCATTAATAGTCTGGAGGTTAGAGAATGGAAATTCCATTTGTGGCCCAACTGAGGTTAGATTAATAAAGAAGACTTTGAAATCACAGATTATAAGAGGAATGGCGACATGGTAAAAATTTGAGTTGGACAATTGAGAGAAATTCCGAATCAATGTGATTTAACACAGCATCCATTGAAAGTTAAGACCAAGGAATTGATCGTGGACTTCAGGAAAGAGAATTCAAGTGAACACATACCAGAATTCGTCAAGGAATCAGAAGAGGAAAGGGTGAGCAATTTCAAGTTCTGGGTGTCTATATCTCTGAAGAGATATTCTGGGCCCAACGTATTAAAGAGAAGGCACGACAGTGACTATATTTCATTTGAAGTTTGAGGAGAATTGGTATGTCACCAAAGGCACTTGCAGGTTTCAACAGAACATTCTAATTGGTTGGATCATCATCTGGTGATCCAACTGCACAGGATGGGGAAAAGATACAGAAGGGTGGAAACTCAGCCAGCTCCAGCAAACCTATTAACTCCTCAGCACTGAGGACACCTTCAAAAGGTGGTGCCTCAAAATGGTGGCATTCATAATTGAGGGCCAAACACACAAGCCTCATCTCATTGCTACATTCAAGGAGGACGTACAGGATCATATTTATCAAATTGTAATTTATAATTGTTGTTACTATGTATTGCAAAGTAACAAAAGAACAGATTTCACAACATATGCCAGCAAAATTAAATCTGATTCTCATTGAAACAGAATAGCTGCTTCACTATGCAATTTGAAACAAGGCACGTCCAACTGAATGAACTGAACAGAACTACAATGATTCTTTGTCCTAACCACTGGGACGAAAATGATAATTTTGTCACATTCACACGTTTTTTTTTTGCTTTCCACTTTCAGTTCTTCTTTCCGTCTTAGCAGAGAATAACATGCCTTATCATATACTCCATTTTGGTGCACCGTAGTTAAGCTAACACATAATATTGGGGAAACTAGCAGGTCATGCAGCATCTATGGAAAGGAATAAACAACGGATGTTCCAGGACAAAATTGTTCATCAGGGCTGGAATTTAACTCTAATACACTTTTGTTTATCGTATTTTATATGAATCAAATGGTGCAACACCCGTTTTTATTTCCTCACTTCACAATAGCCAATATTTATTTTCAGGTAAAGTGGCCATTCATCTCTGTTTTCTTTTAAATTGGCGGTGCATGTTAGTTGCACAAAACAGATTCAATTACAGGTCAACTCCTGTGAGAGTCACCATCACATAATCTAGATTGCACTCAATTTAATTCATTTAATGTAAGTTTAAAACAGGGCTGATAAATGCAATGGGATCAGAAAACAACTGTTTAATGATACTGTGGAGCTGCACTCCAAAACTGGTTGTTCCACTGCTGTTGCTTCGATACTATACATCCAACAATGTCTAAAGTTCCCTTGCATGTCCTGTTCACATTAAACATGACAAAATTAATTCTGCTAATTATAGCCCAGTCAAGGTATCTGCAATCATCTGTGATGAAAACCATCATCATTGTCCAAACTTTTAATCAGCACGTACTAACCAATAAATGATAACATAATATAAACTATCAATCTAGTTCTGGTTTCTCCAGGACTTCTGTGCTCCAGGCATTGTCCAAATTTAATACAATGAGCAGATTTCCAGAGGCGAAGCTGAAGTGGAAGCACTAGACATAGTGGAAGCATTTTGATATCAATGTCGATGAGCTTCAAGAGTAACATTGCCTCTCATCCAAAGCAGATGAGAGGCAAAAGTGTATCATAATACCCATCTTTCAGAAAGTGCTAGAGTTAATTTTAAAAATGCAATATCAGAATATACGGACAGACTACTTTATTATGTACACCGGTAAAATTGATTACTGATGCAAATATCCAATTAACCAATCTTATGGCAGCAATTCAACGGATAAACATATGCAGAGATTTGGTTGCTGTTCAGACCAAATGACAGTGAGTGGAAAAGTTTGATCGTAGTGACTTTCACCGTGGTGATTGTTGGTGACATTCTGGCTGGTTTGCGCATTTCAGAAACTGCTCATCTTCTGGGATTTTCACACCCAGTAGTCTGTGGAGCTTACAATGAATGGTGAAAAAAACACAAAAATATCAACTGAGTGGCAGTTCTGTAGTGTTAATGCCTTGTTAATAAGAGTGGTTAGTGTCCATAAGACAGAGGAGCCAAATTCGGCCATTCAAGCCATCCAGACTGATCTGCCATTCCATCTTGGCTGTTCCCGGATCCCACTCAAACCCATACACCTGCCTTCTCACCATATCCTTTGTTGCTCTGACCAATCAGGAAATGATCAATTTCCACTTTAATTATGCCTATGGACGTGGCCTCCACCGCAATCTGTGGCAGAGCATTGCATAGATTCACTACTTCCTGGCTAAAAATAATTTCTTTCTTACCTCTGTTATAAAAGTTCGCCCCTCAATTTTGAGACTGTGCCCTCCAGTTCTGGTTATCCCCACCATACAAAACAGCGTCTTTACGTCCACCCTATTTGTCCTTTCAACATTCGGTAGGTTTCAATTAGATCTCTCCGCATCTTCTAAATTCCAGTGAGTACAGGCCCAAAACTGCTAAACACAGCTTATATGCTAATCCTTCATTCCTGGACTCATCCTCATGAACTTCCTCTGGACGCTCTTCAATGATAACACATCCTTTCTGAGATATGAAGCCCAAAACTGTTGAAAATACTCCAAGTGCAGCCTGACTAGTTTCTTATGATGGCTCAGTATTATCACCATCCTTTTGTATTCTATTTCCCTTGAAATAAAAGCCAACATTGCATCTGCTTTCTTTACCACAGACGCAACCTGTAAATTAACTTTCTGGGAGTCTTGCACAAGGACTCCAAAGTCCATGTGAACCTGTGATATTTGAACCTTTTCATTTAGATAGTAGCCCGTACTATTGTGCCTTTTACCAAAATACATTATCATACCTTACCCAGCACTGTATTCCATCTGACACTTTTTTGCCCATTCAATTTGCCTAAGTCCTGCTGCAGTCACATTGCTTCCTCAGCACTACCTACCCTTCCACTTAGCTTCGATTCTTTGGCAAATTTTGCCACAAACCAACCTTAATGACTATCAGCCAGTAGTATCACATCTACAGTTGATGACATGCTTTGAGAGGTTGTTCATGACTAGACAGAGCTCCTACCTCAGCAAAGACCCGGACCCATTGCAATTTGTCCATGGCCACAACAGCAGATGCATTCTCAATGGTTCTCCACATGGCTTTAGACCACCTAGACAATACGAACAACTGTCAGGAAGCTGTTCATCAACAATAGCTCAGCATTTAATACCATTATTCACACAATTGTGATTGAGAAGTTACAGAACCTGGGCCTATGTAACTCCCTCTGCAATTGGATCCTCAATTTCTTTATTGGATGACCACAATCTGTGTCGATTGGTGAAAACATCTCCTCCTCACTGATGATCAGCACTGGTGCACCTCAGGGATGTGTGCTTAGCCCACTGCTCTACTCTCTCAAGACCCATGACAGTGTGGCTGTGTTGGTGGAAAATCAGATGGTGACGAGAGGGCGTATATAAGCGAGATATACCAACTAGTGGAATGGTGTCGCAGCAACAACCTTGCACTCAATGTCAGTAAGACGAAAGAGCTGATTGTGGACTTCAGGAAGGTTAAGACAAAGGAACACTTACCTCAAGTGGAGAGAGTGAGCAGTTTCAAGTTCCTGGGTGTCAAGATCGCTAAGGTTCCAACATATCGATGCATTTGTAAAGAAGGCAAGACAGCGACTATACTTCATTAGGAATTGGAAGAGATTTGTTATGTCAACAAATACACTCAAAAGCTTCTGTAGATGTACCGTGGAGAGCATTCTGACAGGCTGCATCACTACTGGTACGGGAGGGGTGAGGGGCTACTGCCCAGAACCAAAAGAAGCTGCTGGATGCCGTAAATTTAGTCAGCTACGTCTTGGGTACTAGCCTATAAAGTACCCAGGACATCTTTAAGGAATGGTGTCTCAGAAGTGCTGAATGGTCTACTTCTGCACCTTTTGTCTATTGTCTATTGTCTATTGTCTAATGTCTTATTTTATATGTGCCTCTAACTACCCTGAGCAACCGACTCCAACATCTTCCCAACCATTGAGGTCAGAGCAGCAGATGTATAGTTTACTTTCTTCTGCCTCTCTCCTCTTGAACAGTAGAGTGATATTTGCAATTTTCTGGTCTTCTGCAACCATTCCAGAATCTAGTAACTCTTGAAAGATCATTGCAAATGCATCCACCTCTTCAGCCACCTCTTACACTATGATTTCGTGATTACACCTGCCAACCTGCAACTGTGCTATAAGTTCATCTACCTTATTACGTATACTGCACGCATTCAAGTATAACAACTTCAGTCCTGTATTGACACTTTTTGATTTTGCCTTCCTTTTACATTGCAACTCATCATATTGACTGCTATTTTGCCCTGTTAATAGCCGCCCGTCACTACACACTACCTCTGATTGTAAATCCGCTACCTGATCTCCATTTGCCTTCATTACGATAGCTTGTGCATTGAAATATGCACAGCTCAGGACACTGGTCACAGCATGCTCTATCTTTTGAATCCTAACTTTGCTTGAGATCTTACCAACGTCTGCCTACACAAGCTCTCCACTAACTGTTCTGGCACTCTAGTTCATGTCCCCCTGCAACGTTATGCAGGAAGGTAACAGACATTTCTGGCATAATGAGTGTACAGTGCCCATTTACACCTATGTGTACAATTAACCTGCTAACCCGTACATCTTTTTAAAATCTGCGAGGAAATCCAAGCACCCAAAGGAAACACAGACGATCACAGAGAGAACATACAACTACCTTCCGTGGCAGGAACTGAACCGGATCGTTGGCATTACTGTGATAGCATTATGTTAACCACTCCATCCGTGCTTGTGAAATCAATTCAGGGTTAATGTGTGTGATGTTATCAACGCTGGTTCAGGACTCTGATATTGTAGGGTAATAACTGTTCCTGAACCCTTGTCTCTATCATTTTCATTATAAATGTACCCATGAAGGAACATCAAAGGGACTGGCAAACATAATGATCAGTTATATCAGACCCCTCATTCTGACATAAAACCAAAAGACCACTTACAGGAAACTGATGAGTTCAATTCCAGAGGTTGTGAAGTTTCCAGATGTCAAGATGGCGTGCTGTTGTAAAGGCTTACATGGGTTTGATTGAAATGATGCAACAAATCAATAACAAAAAGGCTGTATGGGATTTGGATAGAGATTTACAGTGACAGACAGCAAAACCAACCGACTCTAGATGCAGTCTGTGGACATGTTCGATGGAGTGAATGACATCGATTTCTCCAAAAGAGAAGAAAGTACATTGTGAGCACCAAGTGCATTGCAATCATCGGCCAGTGAGTGAGTGGGCCAGTGAAGGAGTGGAGATTTGAGGCTTTGACTCGAGAGACTCTCGCAGTTTTGGCAGTTGGACTGTGCAATCAAGTCAATTAAGATTGGAATAACTCAGCAGTAAGCCGTTGGATAGACAATCAAGATTTGAATAGCTGATTCTGATTCAGCAGAAAGCACCTGATTGGGCGATCGAGGTCAGGTGACCAAGCAGTTTGAAAAGCTCAAACAAATAAATAGCGGGTTACCTCAAGCAAAGTGGTCAGTGAGTGAGTGGAGATTTGAGGATTTGACTCCAGAGGCTTCGACGAGGAGGCTGAGGACGAGTTTGAACTCCAAGTGAGGTAAGGCCGGATAAGTTCCTTTCAAAGGAGAAAGTTTCAAAAGTTGAGGCAAGTATTGGGTAGGTCATGGCAGCTGAGATCGGCCCCGCAGTTTGTTCATCCTGCAGAATGTGGGAAATCAGGGACAATTCCAGTTTCCCTGACGGCTATGTGTGCAGGAAGTGTGTCCAACTGCAGCTTCTGGCAGACCGCATTGAGCGTCTGGAGCTGCGATTGGATTCATACTGAAGCATCCGCGATGCTGCGAAAGTCGTGAATAGCACATTCCGTGAGTTGGCCACACCGCAGGTAAAGGCTACACAGGCATAAAGGGAAGAGGTGGCCATTAGATAGCGTAGCAGTAGGCAGGTAGTGCCGGAGACCCCTGAGTACATCGGTACCAACGATATAGGTAAAGAACGGGACGAGGTCCTACAAGGTGAATTTAGGGAGTTAGGATATAAACTAAAAAGTAGGACCACAAAAGTAATAATCTGGATTACTACCAGTGCCACGTGCTAGTCGGAGTAGAAATAGGAGGATATTTCAGTTGAATATGTGGCTTGAAAAATGGTGCAAGGTGGAGGGATTCAAAATTTCATGGGCATTGGAACCAGTTCTGGGGGAGGTGGGGCCGGTATAAACAGGACGGTCTGCACCTGGGCTGGACTGGAACCAATGTCATAGGGGGAATGTTTGCTACTGCTGTTCAGGAGGCTTTAAACTAATGTGGCAGGGGGATGGGAACAAGTGCAGAGAGACAGAGGGGTGTAAGATGAGGATAGAAGCAAAAAGTAGTAAGGTGAAAAGCAAAAGTGGCAGGCAGGCAGGCAAATCCAGGGCAAAAAGCAAAAAGAGCCACTTTTCAACATAATTGTATAAGGGCTAAGAGTGTTGTAAAAACAAGCCTGAAGGCTTTGTGTGTCAATGCGAGGAGCATTCGTAACAAGGTGGATGAATTGAATGTGCAGATAGTTATTAATGAATATGGTATAGTTGGGATCACAGAGACATGGTTCCAGGGTGACTAAGGATGGGAGCTCAACATCCAGGAATATTCAATATTCAGGAGGGATAGACAGGAAAGAAAAGGAGGTGCGGTAGCATTGCTGGTTAGAGAGGAGATTAATGCAATAGAAAGGAAGGACATTAGCCTGGAGGATGTGGAATCAATATGGGTAGAGCTGCATAACACTAAGGGGCAGAAAACGCTGGTGGGAGTTGTGTACAGACCACCTAACAGTAGTAGTGAGGTTGTAGATGGCATTAAACAGGAAATTAGAAATGCATGCAATAAAGGAACAGTAGTTATAATGGGTGACTTCAATCTACATATAGATTGGGTGAACCAAATTGGTAAGGGTGCTGAGGAAGAGGATTTCTTGGAATATATGCGGGATGGTTTTCTGAACCAACATGTCGAGGAACCAACTAGAGAGCAAGCCATTCTAGATTGGGTATTGAGCAATGAGGAAGGGTTAGTCCTGTGAGGCCCCTTGGTTAAGAGTGACCATAATATGGTGGAATTCTTCATTAAGATGGAGAGTGACATAGTTAATTCAGAAACAAAGGTTCTGAACTTAAAGAAGGGTAACTTTGAAGGTATGAGACGTGAATTAGCTAAGACAGACTGGCAAATGATATTTAAAGGGTTGATGGTGGATATTCAATGGCAAGCATTTAAAGATCGCATGGATGAACGACAACAATTGTTCATCCCGGTTTAGCAAAAGAATAAACCAGGGAGGGTAGTGCACCCGTGGCTGACAAGGGAAATTAGGAATAGTATCAAGTCCAAAGAAGAAACATATAAATTAGCAAAAAAAAGCGGCACACCTGAGGACTGGCATCAATTCAGAGACCAGCAGAGGAGGACAAAGGGCTTAATGAGGAAAAGGGAAAAAAGATTGAGAGAAAGTTGGCAAGGAACATAAAAACTGACTGGAAAAGCTTTTATAGATACGTGAAAAGAAACAGATTGGTCAAGACAAATGTAAGTCCTTTACAGTCAGAAACAGGTGAATTGATCATAGGGAACGAAGACATGGCAGACCAATTGAATAACTACTTTGGTTCTGTCTTCACCAAGGAGGACATAAATAATCTTACGGAAACAGTAAGGCAGCAAGACAGAAGCAAGTGCTGAGAGCCACGAAAACTAAATTGCAGAACAGACTGGACATAAGGAACCCTCTTCAGTATTGCTGTCTCCCATCAGCACACGATGGGACCGCCTTCTTGCAGGAAAGCAAGGCCAGGGCTCCCACTGATTCAGCGATATTGGTATGTTACAATGATTTTATATGTTCATGCGAGGAAAATATGCGCAGTGTATTTAACAATAAATTCGTTAGATAAACCCTCTTAGAAACGAAATTGCCACTTATAAGTGGCATATAGTTGACTTATCACCTATATTCCGGTCTTGATTAACACTCCCCCGCCCCCCACCTCGCATTAGGGTTAAGGTTAGGGTTACTAATGCCTTCGGCCCGTCCGCAAGGATCAATATTAAAACGGTCCGCGGTGCAAAAAGGATTGGTGACCACTGTTCGACCTAACTCCCTATTTTCCCTCTTAAGAACCTCGTCAGTTTTCTTACCTACGTTGTCTATATGTACCACGACTTACCGCTGCTCACTTCCCCACCCCCTTAGAATGCTGAAGACATTCTTGACCCTGACACCTGGAAGATACAACATGCAATCTCTTTCACATCTAACGAATCCCCTGTCTGCTCCTCTACCTGTAGAATCCTTATCACTTTTCCTCCTGGCCTTCTGAGTCACTCAGTGCCAAAATGAACGGTGGAAGGTGAAATCTTTAAAGGGGATCATGAGGAGGAACATCTTCACTCAGCGGATGGTGAGAATGTGGAACTGGCTGCCGTCGGCAGTGCTGGATCTGGGTTCGATTTCAACATTGAAGATAAATTTGGAGAGCTACGTGGATAGAAGTGTAGAGTCTCACAGCTCAACTTTTTTTCTCAGATAAATCGAAGCCATCAAGCCTATGCCGCCTCACAGCATAACCGCATCCGTCCGCATGCCCACGTTATTTCACTGCAACCTATCCATTCTCTCATGAAAAAAAATCAACCCATTCCTCATAACAACGCCAACACTGTTTCTCGACCACCTACTCCACACGAACAATTTCCACTGGTCTTCTTAACAGCAACTTACAGTGTTTGGAATGAGGGAGGAAACAAGAGTATCTCGGAAAAAGTACATGATCACAGGGTGACGTCGCGCACACACACAAACGTGCTGAGGTCATAATCGCATAGTATTCCGCTTAAAAATTAGTCGTGTTTACTGCAGATAAGATTATGACCAGATTATGTCATGATTTCGGCACCTATGTGTGTGAAATCCCCCCGGTACTTCACAGAAGGTGTTAAAATACTACTGCAATGTATTGTCCGTGCAATAACAATGATCAGAATGGAGGCAAGCATAAGGTTTTGAGCCTCCTGCCACTCACTGACTCGCTGGCGATGATTAGATAGTTTGATAGATAGATAGATAGATAGAGAGATACTTTATTCATCCCCAAGGGGAAATTCAACATTTTTCTAGTGACCCGTACACTGATTGTAGCAAAACGAATTACATACAGTATTTAACTCAGTATAAATATGATATGCATCTAAAATCACCCTCCCAAAAAGCATTAACAAATAACTTTTAAAGGTTCTTAAATAGTTTACTGAAGTGCATTGAGTGGTAACTTAAGCTCAGTCCTAACCGCGGCACTTAACATGTCTTGCCCCTGGTGGTTGAATTGTATAGCCGAATGGCGTTGGGGAGTAATGGTCTCTTCATCCTGTCTGAGGAGCATTGCATTGACAGCAACCTGCCGCTGAAGCTGCTTCTCTGTCTCTGGATGCTGCTGTGCAAAGGATGTTCAGGGTTTTCCATGATTGACCGTAGCCTACTCAGCGCCCTCCGCTCTGCCACCGATGTCATACTCTCCAGTTCTGTGCCCACAACAGAGCCCACCTTCCTTTCCAGCTTATTAAGATGTGAGGCGTCCCTCTTCTTAAAGCTGCCTCCCCAGCATTATCCCACCATACGTCTGCAGATGCTCTGAAAGACACTACATTGAAGGATTCTCAGAGGATCGATAGATTTTTCTACATTAAGCTTTGTGGCTAAGGGCACGAAATGGCATGAATCTACAACGTTTGCCTAGAGCACATTAAATGCCTGAGTAGGTTCGGAGAAGTCGTCGCCTGCCATTCCTGGTAAGTTTCCGTCTGAGGTGCGATCACTAGAATAACAGAAGTGTCTAGGATATAAAATACTATTGCTATGAGATCCTGAAAAGCATACACATATCCGCTCCGATGTGATATCAGGAGATATTTATTTTATATATATTTAAATTAATTCATGCTGTACGCAAGCTCAGTGGTTAAAAATTCTCGGACAATATTGAGAATATTTATAGAAAGTAGAACATCACACCACAGCTTATGTCCTTCGCCCCTCGAGTCTGCCGATTTCTTAACCTGCGCTGAGGTCAATCTAACCATTCCTTCCTACATAACCCTCCATTTTTCTATGATCCACATGCTTGGCTAAGAGTTTCTTAAATCCCACTAATTTTCCTGCCTCTAACACCACCCCTCGCAGGGAGTCCCACGCACCCACCCCTCTTTGTGTAAAGATCTTACAATGCCTCTGACATCCACCCTTCAGTATTTCCTCCAATCACTATTAAAATATCCCCCCTTGTGTCAGCTACATGAGCCCTGGGAAAAAGTACTGATGATCGATTACACAGTCAGAGATTATTTGTATCAGTTAAATATCTTTATCAAGTCACCTCATCCTCCTTCTCTCCAGACAAAGAACAAGGGAAAAGCACTACAACAGCTATCTCCCTTGACCTTGGATAGCTTACCAGGGCAAACGAAAGACCTTCCCAAGCATAAGTCAATGCGCTTACCTCCAATGTGGTGGTCTGTAAGAGAGGGCGAGCCAACGCCGAGTCTCACCTTTTATAGCATGGGACTGGGAGAGCTAATCCAATTAAGGTGACCAATAATTTAAGTGTGCATTGATTAGTTGGGAGGGACCAACTGTTGATTGGCATGTTGTGTGTCCTCCGACCAGCCAGGAGGCGGTGCATCTGTCACGTGGCCTGTATCTCTGGATACACTCCACCCCTCGGAAGACGCACCACATCGCCAACACACATAAGACGGTGAAACAATATCACATACCAGAAATAACCAATTTTGAGCAGCTAAGTAAATGCAGAGTCACTCTTAATCAGCTGGCATGCGCAACATAGTTTAGAAATGGCTATGATTACAAGAATGAGTGCGATGGACCAGTGAATGACAGTTGCCCACCACCCCCCTAGGGAGCCAAACGGCCTCCAGTTGCCCCATGAGGTGTTGTGCTGGAGTTGCTGGACCCTTGATTTTTGAATTTTAGCCACCGAGTCCCGAATGTGAACGGCCAAGTGAGTGATGTTGCTGGACTCATCAGGGATAAAGGTACAGCATTCCTCACCAACCACTGCACACGTTCCTCCATCAGCAGCGAGTAGGTAGTCCAGTCCACTGGGTTCTGCAGAGCGACCATCCTGACAGCTGTCAGTTCTGCCGCCGTTCGGGTGAGGGCATCCTCCGTGTGTTGCAGTGCCACTGCCGTCTCGTTGGCCAGAGTCTCGAGCACACTGGCCATCTGGATCACCTCCCGGGACAGCCTTAACTGGGAAAGGCTATCATCCAGAACCTCTCTGCCTCTGTAATGGCCCTCTTGTCCCGGTGGCCGCTGTACGCCGGATGCTCCCCAAGGTCATTAGGGAACCACATATGCTGGAAAGCAGCAGCCGTACCAGCTCGTGGGAGCCACGGGTAGGCGCGGTGGCCGCAGATCCAGGGTGTCCCGTTTAGAGTCCAGGGAGCTGCCAGCTTAGCGGCATCGTCGGCAGTGGTCACTGGGGCACCCGGGTACCAGTTTCGCTGACCGTTGCTGTGACCAACGGAAAAGTTAGAAGTGTGCGCATTGCGGAGTCGTTAGGTCACCAGCATTCGTTAGGTCTACTCAGTGGCTGTGGAATAACTCTGAGGGTGGGGACTCGGGTGGAGGTCAAATTGTAGGGAGGGAAATACCAGTTCCTGAAACACCCATCACATCGGGGGTCAAGGGACTAGAATGTTGTATCGTGGGGAGGAGAGCGGTGGGGGACTGCCAGCAGCCCCCCTCCCCAAACAGATATACCAAAACCAGCAGGAGCAAACAGTCTGTGTAAACAGTTCAGCTCAATATCGTCCAGCGGGTTCGGCGTGAGTGGCAGCGCATCATCATCGTGTGCTGGGGCCCGCAAGCAGATCCAGCAGTCCGATCTGTTGGTGTTGCTGGCAAACTCGTAAGCGACCCTGAGGAAGGTTTTGGCAGCTGTCACGGAGCCGAGCATCGCAGCGACCAGGAGGGATGACTGGAGTCGCACCGTTGTCCTGTAGAGGGAGACGGGGGTGGAGGGGTGGGGGTAGGTTTAGGAGGAAACTCATTCCCGTCCGGTTAAATGCCGGGTATGTATACAGGACAAATCAGATTTGCCCGGAATGGCAACCCAGCGGGAGTCCCCTGGACCGCGCGCGACAATTTCTCCCTTTCTGGGGAGTCTCTGCGGCTGTTGGATCCATTCTCTGCCCGAGTCCTCGGTCTCGGGGGATTCGGTGGTTTCCCGGTTGGGAGTTGGGGAATGTGCCAGGTGGCGGGCCAGTGGGGCTCCCCCTTGGCTAGTGGGTCGTGTGTTTAACTGGTCGACGGCCTGCTGAAGGAAACTTAGCCACCCCTGCAGTGTGCGAGAGGGTGTCAGAGTGCGGATTTTTTCCTTGAGCAGGCCGTTCATTCTTTCAATTAAGCCCGATGCCTGGGGGTGGTGGGGTATATGGAACAGCCACCAGAACCCCACCTCAGCCGCCCAGGTCTGGGCTTTAGTCCCAGCAAAGTGTGAGCCCGGATCGGATTGTATCTCCCATGGGACCCCATAGAGAGAAGAGAGGTGCTGTAATCCTCTGATGGTGCCGTTCTGGTCGGCCCTCTCACAGGGCCCCGCCACCGGGACACCCGAGTATGTATCCACCATCGTGAGGACATACTGCTTCTTATTCTGTCGCGGGAGCGGTCCAATGTAGTCAGTTTGCCATACCTGACCCGATCCCGTGCCGCGACAAATGTGGCCCAGTGGCCCTATCGGCCAGTCCCGTGGCTTGACTTGCTGGCAGATGGGGCAGTTATCTACAGAGGTTTTCCATTGATCGAGCGTTAAACGTTGCCTCTTCATTATCTTTCCGGGTATGGGAATCCACATGGTGGACAGAAACTTTTCTGTGGGTAGCCTGGTCCCAAATGAAACGCCAGTGGTGCTATCCCCAGAGGGGACGTCCGAGTATTTCCCACCCCATGTGTTGAAACCGGGCTATCCACACTGCAATGCCCTTAGCTACTGCCCAGGAGTCAGTATAGATGAGGACTGGTCCGGTAGTGTTTTGGAGGGGGAGGGCTATTGCCGCCAGCTCGGCAAGTTGACTGGAACCCCCCTCTCCCTCGATGGTTAAAATTATACCCCAGGCGGGATGAAGTGTTGCCGCTTTCCAAAATTTTTTACCCCCTTTCCAGCGGCTGGATCCGTCTGTGAACCAGTTCGCTGTCGGAGTCGAGGGAATCGAAGGGTTGACCCCAACATGCTGGGGAGGGTTGTACCTCGGGGATGTCTGGGGCAGGGTCCCGGGACTGGGGGAAAGCCATGACTTGTTCATGGAAGCGGCTGACCCCTTCAGGGCCGCAATTTACCACTTCCACTTGACAATGGAGGACTTCTGGGCACGGCCTTCCTTGCGGGTAGAATCGGAAGACTTGACCCATCGCATTATGGGGAGATGGTGGCGAAGGACGACAGGGTCGGTGCCTGTTTGATGTGCCTGTTTCATGTGCTGTGGCGAGGCGAAAATCTCCTCTGCACCCTTTACCACATCCTTCTTATACAAGCCTAATTAGATTTGAAATATTTTCTTAAATTATTGCTTGTTTTCCCGTTGCAGATGAAGAATTACGTGAAAAGGATGCAGGTGAAAAGGACTGTGTGAAAAAACTGTTGCACGATTTCCATCCACTTCAATGCAAAATAACTTTCGAGTAGGAAAACAACCTTGGATCATGACATGGATGATCAAAGCTTATCATTTCTTATCGATAGCAAACGTTAACATATGTTAACAACCCTTTCAGTTTGCAGTCCCACTCAAAGGTGTATGTCCAACTGCAAATTCGACAATAATTTTGACAGATTCTTACCAACCCTATCCTAGAAACCTTTGGAAATAATCACGAATGTTGCTTCGCTCGCCTTTTAAGGGCCTTCACAAAGAGAGTAATACGAAGAAAGTTAAAAGGGAAAGTAAATCCATTCCACCTGACTTTCAAAATAACGTCAATGCTTCTATTTACTTTTAGCTTTTAAAGTTATCCCCGTGTGTCCATTCTGGGTAACTCTGGATCTGCAAATGTCGGACTGAGTCTTAAATTAAAAAAAGAAACCTTACGTCCATACGACCATATGATACAGAAACAGAATTTCGACCCATCGACCCTAATGTGCCTCTCATAACTGAGTTATTATCCCTCTCAACCCCATGCTCTTCATAACCTTTGATATCCATATGGATTATGAGCTACCAACCTCCGGGTTAATATACCCAAATGACTTGGCCTCCACAGCCGTTTGTGGCAATCAATTTCACAGACCACCCCTCCTCATCCCTGTTCTAAAGGGACGCTCTTCATCTCTGCCGATGTGTCCTCTAGTCCTCGACAGCAGCTTTGGGAAGGGAATATGATATTTCTTATTAATCAACTACTTTTCATGCTTTGAAAATAAACACACACTTATTTTCTTGATGACGGGTCTTGTTCGAAACGTCGGCTCTTTATTCCTCTCACTAGATACTGTTGAGATACTCCAACAGATTGTGTGCGTTATGCTCTGAGTATCAGTATGTTTTGAGTATCGGTATGTTTGAGTTACAGGGAAGTGAGAGGGCTGAGAACAATGGAAATGACAATAGGATGATGACGAACTTGGGCAAGTGATAAGGTGGATTGGTCCTGACTGTGAGAGATAGTGCTGGAGTCTTAGTAACATCAGGTAACCTGTGAGAAGGGGGTGTAAGCAAAAAGAGATTTCTGAGAACTCGGGAATAAAGCAAAAGAACGAACAGAACAGTGCTGCAATTTTAAAATACAAACAAAACACCTGCTGGAACTCTCAAATAAAGGAAAGACCTGGAAAACATTGATAATTGAGGAAACTTGCAGAGAAGCCGAGTTAATGCCAGGGGTAATAAACTTACTTCAATATTGAACCCAAAACTAAAAGGTAAAGACATTTGGACGCTACAAATCCGACAGTAAAACCTAAAAGCTTTCGAAATTATTATCTCAGCAGATAGCACCTAGCAGGCAGAAACAGGGACAAATAGAGCCTAGTCGTCAATCCCGGAGATAGAGTAAGTGGGAAAAAGGAGAAGATTCGCATAAAAGTCCAAAAGTGCCTCAACATTAGTTTTCTATAGCAAGTTTAATTGGATATCTCCAGAATAACACTGGTGGCATTTGTTGATTGATGAACTAACGCAGATAATTGGAATACAAGTAATTTGTTCAGTTTAATTAGACACGGAGATAATCTAATAACCGAAGTGACTCTGATCTGTTTCTAATTTGTGCCTAATGACGTATTTTCTTCCATTTCAGAAATCACGGCATTGAAAAGAAGGCTGCAGGAAACAGGTCGAGAAAACGAAACGTTCATATTTTCAGTCATATTTTTAAAATGCATTGGTTTGCCGGTTCTTCAAAGGTGATCGTTCTCAACAGTATTGGGTTATTCAGCTGGATCATTTTGAGTTGGATCGCACTCCGGGGTAGATTAGATTGTGAGGACACTCAGTCCTCGTTTATCGTCATTTAGTAATGCATGCATTAAGAAATGATACAATGATCCTCCAGTATGATATCACAAAAACGCAAGACAGACCAAGACTACATTACAAAAACCACATAATTATAACTTATAGTTACAACAGTGCAAAGCAATGCTATAATTTGATAAGGCAGACCATGACACGGTAAAACGTCTCAAAGTCCTCGATTACCCATCATCTCACGTGCACGGTAGAAGGAAGAAAAACTCTTCCTGCCATGAACCAACAGCGCCGCAAAGTTTCTCTATCCAGCCTCGGAAGCAACCGACCAGAGCCAACTCTGAGTCCGTTCGAAAAAACCTCGAGCCTCCAACCAACCCTCCGACACCGAGCACCGAGCACCATCTCTGCGAGCGCTTCGACCCCGGCCCCGGCCGCCAAACAACAGGCAAAGCCGAGGATTGGGGGCCGTCCTCTCCGGAGATTTTCCGATCACACAGTAGCAGCGGCAGCGAAACAGGCATGTCAGAAGTTTCACCAGATGTTCCTCCGTGCTTCTCACGTCCGTCTCCATCAAATCAGGATTGTGCACGGCCCCTACTTACAGATAACAGATATTCATTCCTGGAGTGGCCGCGCGCGCTGCCGTCGCGCCGCCATTTTCTTGTCGGCTGGATGCTGGAAATCGAGAGCTAAATAGAATAAAGAGATAAAAATAGGGTCAGGAGAGATCCTCCGGAGAAACAATGGGAATCTGCAGAAACTCAGCGCATTTTACCATCGTCCCACTTCCGCTCATTGTCCGGAACGGAGCCTCGCCTTATTGAATTGACGGTCAAACGATAACTTTGAGTGCAGCACGGAAGCTTCTGGTGTGGCTTGGGAGTGGTTCCTCAAATTTGACATAGCCGGGAGGGGTAGCGGGGGAAAGCTCCTACTACCTATTAAATGCTCCCAAAAGCTCGCGTCTCAACTAGATTCCGAGAATCAAGTTCAGCTCCTGGCTGAGCAAGTGCGCCCGGCTAACGACAAGAGAAACAGCAGAAGCGGGTCTCTTCGGCCGGAACGGGCTCCTCGGCCGTGGTTACAGCTCATCCAGGGGGAGGAAAACTCTGATATCAAACCTCAACTGCCTTGCTGCTGTACGCACTCATGGGAAAAGCTTGGGGAGTAAACCCCGGGGAAAAATCTGGAGCTGGCATTCCTGCGTTGAGTTCAGCGCTGACTGGCAATTCCTGGTGGTCTCTGCCGTTGCTTTAGATTTTTCAGCTGCGGGGAAAAGAGGAGCCCACTGCCCGAGCTAGCTTACTTTCTCATACCTTCTAGGCGTCGCTGCACCAACAATGTGAGCAGCTGGGTCGCAACGTCCTCGGTTGACCCGGACAGACGGAGGGCCGACAGTTATTGAGCATTATTCTACTTTGCTACGCGCAGACGGGAGCTCTCAGAGCAACTGATACGATTTCATGATAAAATTTGATAAAATTTCTTCCACAAGAAATTTTGTACCTGTGTATTGAAACATAAAACTGAAATTTCGTGCCGTGTTTAATGAGTGGATAAACTGTAAATATACTTGATTAGAAATCTCTTTAATGATTGTAATTACTTTTTGAACTGTTTTATATATCTCTGAAAGTCAAAGACTTGGAATTATAAGGCCCGTCTGACGCAGTAAACTTCCTGAACTACACCAGGGCTGTGCATGAAGACAGCACTCGCAGCCCTCTGCATCTTGTGGCACGGTAGTGGTGACAAGACCTATGAACAACGTGTTCCGTGAAGTAGAACAATTCCGCTTCTCCTGTGCATATAAGGTCGCCATCACTGCTGAAAAAACAGTCTCAAGCTATGCAGTCAATCCTCATAAATAAATTCCTCCAACACCAGCGATATCTGGTGAATATTTTCCGATTCTCTCTAGATTCATCACATCCTTTCATCACAAGAGGACTGCATTTAGGGTGCGGTCTGCTGCAGGTCCTATACAGCTGTAACACGATATCTCAGATCTTGTAGTCAGTGCACCATATGGTGAAGTCGACAATGCCACTCGACTTGTTCACTACCTTCTCTACATTTGTTTCCGCGTGCTCAAAACCATGTGCTTGTACCCATAAGCCTCTCTGTTTTGCAACATTCCCCAGTGTCTTGTCATTTGCTTTCCCAGTTTAACTATTCAAACTGAATCGGTATGTGGATGTATTATGCTGATTTAGAAATAGTAACCAATAAACAGCAAAGCCATATTCACAAGAGATTATGCGGACGCTGCAAATCCGGAGTAACGGGCACAGAAAGCTAAAGGAACTCAAAGGCAGCGCCTATGGAAAGGAAGAAAGAGTCGGCGCTTCGGACCGTGAAGCTTCCTCGGGACTGGAAGGAAAGGGAAAAGAACCCAAAATAAAACAGGTGGACGAGGGAAAGGAGCATAAGCTAGAAAGTAATGGGCGAAACAACCAGGTGAGGGTGAAGATTGGTGGCTGGGGATGGGTGGAATGAGTAGTGGAAAAGATGCTCATTGGACTAATGTCTTCAAAAAGAGGAAAGAGCTCAGAAATGAAAATAGCATTACTGGTTTAATATCAGCTGCTTAGCGCGCCAAGCAACAGAACTGGTCTTCTCTATCTTTATCTTAAAACAGCGTTGACTCGCCAATAAAAGTCTGACTAGGTTGCACGCTTACCTGAAAATGTTGCTACAATGTACATTTCGAATATGCGTTCTGTGTTTCTGAGGGTTTTGTTTTGGATCAATTCTACATTTATTTGCAAACATTTTATTTTCTGCAGACAAAAAATTCTCCAGTGAATATCCAGGTAAAAGTAAAGCATTTCGTCTTTTTTAATTAATTCTCCCGATATGAGAATACAGGAGCTGGTCAATAGAGCAGTAACCGATGAGGTAATCTCTTAGTTTAGACCAGTGCTGTATGAATTCAATACATTCATGTCCGCTGCTATCCTTTACACCTAACATAAAATTAGTTTTTCCTCCTCTTAACGTGCCGAGGCTTTGAATCAACCGTGATTAATGGCAAAGCAATGGAAAATTAAGCTTGTACCCTGAATGTCATTTTGTATTATTTAACGTAAGACTTGGGCTTCCAAAATTTTAGCCAACGTAAACCTTCAAATTCGGATTGAGGTTGTTTGCGCGTGAACATTAAAACACAGTGAAATACGGTGTTTGCGCCAAATCGGATCAGTAAGGATTGCCCGTAAACGTCGCCACGCTTCCGACACCAACATAGCTTATGTTCGTCTTTGGAATGCTGGCAGAAACCGAGTACCCGGAGGAAACCCACGAGGTCGCAGGGAAAACTATCCTTGCAGACAGCGGCAAAAATCGAACCACGATTGGCGCTGTAATTACGTTACGCTAACAGTTACGCAGCCGTATCCCCATACCCGGTAGTCTAAAGAGCAAATTGGTACTTATTCCAACTTCCTTGTTACTCTTTCAGAAGTGAATAAATTTAAAACAGCCCTGGAAATAGCAGGTGAGGAACATGACATTAAAATGTTGGAAACCACAAGCTAATAACTGTCTATGAGAGCAAACAAGTCAGCAAAACAAAATGTCCTCTGCCGCTTTCGCTACAAACAAATTCGTGTACATACTGACCTAGCAGCGTTGGTTTATATTTATGTTTTACCTTCAATCACTTTTGAGTTCATAGACTATTAGGAAATAGGAGTGCATCAGGCCTGATCCCGCTGGCACCCCTCAGTCTGCACATGCAGGCACATCCCGGTCTCCACCCATCTAGTATGATTCACCTGCTGCCTGCGTAACCTCCCCAGCTCTCGTCCACAGTCTTTGTTCACCAATCGAACCAGCCGACCTTGGCCTATTACCCCTAGCTTTCCTCCCCCAGCCTGAAGTTTACCCAGCTGCTTGTTGTGCTTCGCTTCTGTTCGCTCTAGTTTATGGCCTCTCGTGGCCTGTTACTTTGTGGTCTGTTAAATAAAGTTACCGTCCACCGCTGCATCTTCCCCACTGCTTTGCTTTTGGATCAAGCATTTTCTGACAGGCTGCCTTGATTAGCAAACCAAGAATCGCTGGAGGTAGCAACACTGGCAAGTAAAGTGGTTGAAGTCGCATGTGAGGTATTTGTATTAGACAGGAAATACATTAAAACAAGGAGGTTGTTATCCAGCAATATTAAATATGCACAATTGTAATATTGTGGATAGTTCTATTCTGCTATAGTTCGCATTCTGCATGGAGGTCGGTGACCAGTGATGTTCCACAGGGATCTGTTCTGGGACCCCTCCTCTTCGTGATTTTTTGTAAATGACCTGGGTGAAGAAGTAGAAGCGTGGGTTAGTAAGTTTGCTGATGACACAAAGTTCAGGGTGTTGTGGATAGTGTGGAGGGTTGTCCGAGGTTACAGCTGGACGTCGATAGATGCAGAACGGGGCTGAGAAGTGGCAGATGGAGTTCAACCCAGATACACCGTATGCCAACATCAGTGAACTTGAGACCAGGTATCCCAAGGATTTGCTCATTACAGATGGGGACTTTAACCAGGCCAACCTCAGCAAAACGCTGCCAAAGTTATACCAACATGTCTTCTGCTCCAGTAGAGGTCCGAATATACTTGACCACTGCTACACAGCCGTCAAGGATGCCTACCGTTCCGTCCAACGACCTCACTTCGGAAAATCGGACCATCAGGCCGTACTCCTCCTCCCGGCTTCCAAACAGGAACTGAAGCAGGAGGTCACGGAGTCAAAAGTGGTGTCGCGTTGGACAGAGGAAACGGATCAGGTCCTCCGTTACTGCTTTGAATCGGTGGACTGGTTAGTATTCACGGACTGGGCAGCTAACCTCAATGAGTATGCCTCAGCTGTCACGGACTTTATCTGGAAATGCACAGAGGACTGTGTGTCTCGCAAGACGATCCGGGTATTCCCTAACCGGAAACCATGGATGAATTATGAGATCCAGTCCCTTTTGAAGGCCAGAGCTGCGGCTTTTAGGTCCGGAGATATCAGTCGCTACCTGGAATCCAGGGGTGAACTCCGGAAAGCCATTAAGACACTTTTTGTCCCACTTCCCTCCGGGAGAAGATTCAGGAGCTTGAAGATTCGTACGGCCAGGTTTGGGAACAGCTTCTTTCCAACTGTGATAACGCTGCTGAACAGATCCTGACCCGGATCTGGGCCGTACCTTCAAAATATCCGGACTTGACTTGCACTACCTTACTTTCCCTTTTCTATTTTCTAATTATGATTTATAATTTAAATTATTTTGTTATATTTACTTGGATTTGTACTTCAGGGAGCGCGAAGCACAGAATCAAATATCGTTGTGATGACTGTACGCTCTAGTATCAATTGTTTGGTGATAATAAAGTAAAGTGTAAAGTGCTTCATTTTGGTAGGTCACATTTGAAGACAAAATATAATATAAATGGTCAGACTCTTGGCAGTGTGAAAGATCTTGCAGTCCATGTCGATAGGACACTCAAAGCTGCTGCGCAGGTTGACAGTGTTGTTAAGAAGTTGTATGGTGTGATGGCATTCATCAACCATGGAACTGATTTCAAGAGATGTGAGGTATAGTTACAGCTATGTAAGATCTTGTTCAGACCCCACTTGGAGTACTGTGTTCCGTTCTGGTCACCTCAATACAGGAAGGATGTGGATACTATAGAGAGAGTATAGACATACTATAGAGAGAGTATAGAGAGAGTATAGACATACTATAGAGAGAGTATAGACATACTATAGAGAGAGTATAGACATACTATAGAGAGAGTATAGACATACTATAGAGAGAGTATAGAGAGAGTATAGACATACTATAGAGAGAGTATAGAGATACTATAGAGAGAGGATGTCGCCTAGTTTGAAAGGTGTACCTTATGAAAATAGGTTGAGTGTACTTGGCCTTATCTCCTTGGAACGACGGAGGATGAGAAGTGATAGTGGTATATAAGATCATGATGTCGTGGCCCCGATTGTTAATTCCCTATCTTGCCCCTCATCTCCTTTGATTCTGCCTTGATTCCAATCGTTGATTTCCCATTTACTGCTAATTCGCTTGAAGACAGCACACCTGGTCTTCTTCAATAACTGCGGTATAAGAACTCTGACGTCACGGCCACTGGTCGCCAGTTTGGTGGTCTATTCCCGTGTGATAACTTCGGTTCTCGACCAATTAGAACCGTTAGTTCTAACTTCAGCTCCTGTTTCAAGATATTCAATGAAAACCCCGTCTCCGTGCCGAGACTCCATATCAGAGCTCCGTGTCAAGATTCCTCCGGTTTGCTGTTCAACGTTCACGTCTGCGCCAGCATCCCAACTCAGTCTCCGTACCTGTGTCCTGCACTTGGCTTCTCCTCAGTCGCTCCGTGCAACACATGAGGGCCCTTGATCGTGTGGGTAGCCAGAGGCTTTTACCCAAGGCTGAAATGGCTAACACGAGGGGAAAAAGTTTTATGGTGCTTGGAAATAGGTACCGAGGGGATGTCAGGGGTCTGTTTATCACACAGAGAGCGGTGGGTGCGTGGAATGCACTGCCGGCGGCGGTGATAGGAACATAAAAACATGGCAGCAGATACAACTGGGTCTTTTAAGGGTCTCTTAGATACATGGAGCTTAGGAAATAGAGGGCTATGCACTAGGGGAATTCTAGGCAGTTTCTAGAGTAGGTTACATGGTCGGCACAACATTGTGGGCCAAAGGGCCTGTAATATACTGTAAACTTCTATGTTCTATGTTCTGGCCACCGCACTATAGAAAGGATATGTGCAAGAAAGGGTGCAAATGAAATTCACTCAGATATTGCCGGGATGGATATCAGTTCAGATAAATATTGGATAGATCATGCTGTTTCTTGGAATGGACAAAGTGAAACTGATAGAGCGAGCAAAATTAGGAGGGGCACAGAGGAAGTAAATATTTCTTCTTGAGAGAAGTGAGCCTGATCAGATGGTATGCTGTTCAGGCACAAAGTGCAACCTGCAACATTCTAAACAACTCGTTTGATATCAAGAACAACTAAACCCATCATCTCCAGATCGCCCACAGCAACAGTATTTCGCTGTAACGTGCATGCTGAGGATTGCCGTACCCGGTGCGCAGCCCGCCCGCGGGAGCGCGCAGACCCACCAGCCCGCCCGCGGGAGCGCGCAGACCCCACAGAAGAGTCCGTGGCTGTGACGTAGGTATTTTGAAAGCCAGAGTTCAGTTGCAATCAGATCAGACATTGTATGTTAAAAACGCAAAAGGTTCTGCAGTTGCTGGAAAACCGAAGTAAGCACACACACAGTATTCAGCAGGTCAGGCGGCATCTGTGGTGAGGAATAAAGTGTCAAAGTTTCGGGCCCAGACGTTTCAGGACTGGAAAGGAACGGAAAAGAAACCAGAATAGAAAATGAAGGATGGAAAGGAGTACAAGGTAGTAGTTGGTAGGTGAGGTCAGGTGAGGGGGATGATAGGTGGTTGGGGGAAGGAAAGATGAAATGAGAAGCTGTAAGGTGATGGGTGAAAAAGATTATGAAGATGGCATCTTGATAGTAGAGGAGAGTGGACCAAGGGAAAAAAGGATACAGGAAGGAGTTAATGGGCAGGTAAGGAGAAGAGAATAGGTAAGCGAGGAGTCAGAAAGGAGAATGGGAGAGAAGTGGGAGCGGGAGAAATTACTGGCAGTTAGAGAAATCGATGTACATGCCATCAGCTTGGAGACTACTCGAGTTGTTAAAAATCAGATTGGTCTCCTCTTCCTCATTGATAAATCCGTTTGCTCAATATTGAACAAATTTCTAGGTCCTATGTTGAATAGCAATTCTCTGGCCTTGTGTTCTTCTGCCTAATATCCGCCCTCCCTATACGACAATTACATATTCAACACCTTCTTGTTATCATTTTGGTTAAGAAGGTCAGAATGGACTAATAGAAAATACATCATGCTTTGTCAACAGAAAACAAATTATATCAAAAGGAGATAGGTAAGTAAAAACAGAATAGTCTCTTGTAATTTGCCTCTTGAAAATGTGTTTTTATTTTTTCGAGGATTTTCATGTCTAGAATATTTGCACGACTACAAAGAGGGGAAAGCACGAATATGGGTCCCCATTGATGCAAAATTGCTCAATAAAATAACTTGTCTTACCTCCCTTCTCGCCTTCGATACTATTAAAGTTTTGGTAAGATAATGCCTCCTATTATCAATGTATGTTTTACAAATATACAGTATTTTTTTTACAAATCTTTTCTCCAATATCTGCTCATTTGATTGGCAAACAATAAAATAAATTACACAACATACTGGCTCCAAAGCTTTGTTTTAATATTTGCTTTACTTTTATCTCAAGTTGACTTTGTTTGACCCCACAGTGGCTTCATATATCTGGTGTGGTAATATTTTCGTCAACGCAATGAGTGATATACCCAGTATTCATTCCTCAGTAATTGGGAACGGAGAATATTAAACCCATATACCTTCCACATTTCGGTCTTAGACTAATATCACATTCTTAAAAGTCAAATGCTCTGTTTCTCATGCAAAACGTCTCAGTTATATCCTGAATAATCTGTCTTTTGATTTAGAAATAAAGGACAGTTTGAAAAATCTGAAGGAGTTAGGTAAGATATATATCAGTTGTAAAGGTTCTCATTGACATAATTCTCCAAAGTCGATTGCATCAGATCTCACTTTGAATATGACTAATAAAATGTTATGCTCATATCACATGAAACAACTGTGGGTAGCAATTGGAGGGTGATATAATCCATTGTCCTAGTGACAGGAGAGAGTTGTCAGCATAATCATTACTGAAACGGAGGAAAGGTTGTGATTTATGATGGGTTGCTTAGAATATGTGACACAAGTGGTATTGTAGTACTGTGGTACTGTGGTACTCGGTTGCAGATATTCAGTTTTTATATATTCGATAGACCCAGAAAAGTGAAACTGCAAATGGATTGGAAGACATACGTAGATTTTTTAAATGACATAATGATCTAATAGGCTAGGACTTTATACTCTGGATCACAGGAGAATGAAAGGAGATTTAATACATGTATACAAGATAATGAGGAAAATGGATATGGCTAATGCAAACAGGTGATTTTCGCTGCAGATGGGTGAACCTAGAAATAGGAATCATGCAGTAGGTCAAAGCATGAAATGCGAAATATTCAGAAACATAGGAACCTAGAAAACCTATAGCACAATACAGGCCCTTTGGCCCACAAAACTGCGCAGAGCAAGTACTTACTTTAGAAATGACCGAGGTTACCCATAGCCCTCTTTTCTTCTAAGCTCCATGTAACTATTCCAGAGTCTCATAAAAGATTCTATCACTTCTGCCGCCGGCAACCCATTCCACACACTCATCACTCTTTGCGTAAAAATCTTACCCCTGTCTGTAATGGTCCGGATCGGTTCACCATCACATAATCTGGATTGCACTCAATTTAATTCATTTAATGTAAGTTTAAAACAGGGCTGATAAATACAATGGGATCAGAAAACAACGGTTTAATGATACTGTGGAGCTGCACTCCAAAACTGGTTGTTCCACTGCTGTTGCTTCGATACTATACATCCAACAATGTCTAAAGTTCCCTTGCATGTCCTGTTCACATTAAACATGACAAAATTAATTCTGCTAATTATAGCCCAGTCAAGGTATCTGCAATCATCTGTGATGAAAACCATCATCATTGTCCAAACTTTTAATCAGCACGTACTAACCAATAAATGATAACGTAATATAAACTATAAATCTAGTTCTGGTTTCTCCAGGACTTCTGTGCTCCAGGCATTGTCCAAATTTAATACAATGAGCAGATTTCTAGAGGCGAAGCTGAAGTGGAAGCACTAGACATAGAGGAAGCATTTTGATATCAATGTCGATGAGCTTCAAGAGTAACATTGCCTCTCATCCAACGCAGATGAGAGGCAAAAGTGTATCATAATACCCATCTTTCAGAAAGTGCTAGAGTTAATTCTAAAAATGCAATATCAGAATATACGGACAGACTACTTTATTAAGTACACCGGTAAAATTGATTATTCATGCAAATATCCAATCAACCAATCTTATGGCAGCAATTCAATGGATAAACATATGCAGAGGTTTGGTTGCTGTTCAGACCAAATGACAGTGAGTGGAAAAGTTTGATCGAAGTGACTTTCACCGTGGTGATTGTTGGTGACATTCTGGCTGGTTTGCGCATTTCAGAAACTGCTCATCTTCTGGGATTTTCACACCCAGTAGTCTGTGGAGCTTACAAAGAATGGTGCAAAAAACACAAAAATATCAACTGAGTGGCAGTTCTGTAGTGTTAATGCCTTGTTAATAAGAGTGGTTAGTGTCCATAAGACACTATGACCATAAGACAGAGGAGCCAAATTAGGCCATTCAAGCCATCCAGACTGATCTGCCATTCCATCTTGGCTGTTCCCGGATCCCACTCAAACCCATACACCTGCCTTCTCACCATATCCTTTGTTGCCCTGACCAATCAGGAAATGATCAATTTCCACTTTAAATATGCCTATGGACGTGGCCTCCACCGCAATCTGTGGCAGAGCATTGCATAGATTCACTACTTCCTGGCTAAAAATAATTTCTTTCTTACCTCTGTTCTAAAAGTTCGCCCCTCAATTTTGAGACTGTGCCCTCCAGTTCTGGTTATCCCCACCATACAAAAAAGCCTCTTCACATCTACCCTATTAGTCCTTACAACGTTCGGTAGGTTTCAATTAGATCTCTCCGCATCTTCTAAATTCCAGTGAGTACAGGCCCAAAACTGCTAAACACACCTTATATGCTAATCCTTCATTCCTGGACTCATCCTCATGAACTTCTTCTGGACGCTCTCCAATGATAACACATCCTTACTGAGATATGAAGCCCAAAACTGTTGAAAATACTCCAAGTGCAGCCTGACTAGTTTCTTATAATGGCTCAGTATTATCACCATCCTTTTGTATTCTATTTCCCTTGAAATAAAAGCCAACATTGCATCTGCTTTCTTTACCACAGACGCAACCTGTAAATTAACTTTCTGGGAGTCTTGCACAAGGACTCCAAAGTCCATGTGAACCTGTGATATTTGATCCTTCCCATTTAGATAGTAGCCCGTACTATTGTGCCTTTTACCAAAATACATTATCATACCTTTCCCAGCACTGTATTCCATCTGACACTTTTTTGCCCATTCAATTTGCCTAAGTCCTGCTGCAGTCACATTGCTTCCTCAGCACTACCTACCCTTCCACTTAGCTTCGATTCTTTGGCAAATTTTGCCACAAACCAACCTTAATGACTATCAGCCAGTAGTATCACATATACAGTTGATGACATGCTTTGAGAGGTTGTTCATGACTAGACAGAGCTCCTACCTCAGCAAAGACCCGGACCCATTGCAATTTGTCCATGGCCACAACAGCAGATGCATTCTCAATGGTTCTCCACATGGCTTTAGACCACCTAGACAATACGAACACCTGTCAGGAAGCTGTTCATCAACTATAGCTCAGCATTTAACACCATTATTCACACAATTGTAATTGAGAAGTTACAGAACCTGGGCCTATGTAACTCCCTCTGCAATTGGATCCTCAATTTCTTTATTGGATGACCACAATCTGTGTCGATTGGTGAAAACATCTCCTCCTCACTGATGATCAGCACTGGTGCACCTCAGGGATGTGTGCTTAGCCCACTGCTCTACTCTCTCAAGACCCATGACAGTGTGGCTGTGTTGGTGGAAAATCAGATGGTGACGAGAGGGCGTATATAAGCGAGATATACCAACTAGTGGAATGGTGTCGCAGCAACAACCTTGCACTCAATGTCAGTAAGACGAAAGAGCTGATTGTGGACTTCAGGAAGCTTAAGACAAAGGAACACATACCTCAAGTGGAGAGAGTGAGCAGTTTCAAGTTCCTGAGTGTCAAGATCGCTAAGGTTCCAACATATCGATGCATTTGTAAAGGCGGCAAGACAGCGACTATACTTCATTAGGAATTGGAAGAGATTTGTTATGTCAACAAATACACTCAAAAGCTTCTGTAGATGTACCGTGGAGAGCATTCTGACAGGCTGCATCACTACTGGTACGGGAGGGGTGAGGGGCTACTGCCCAGAACCAAAAGAAGCTGCTGGATGCCGTAAATTTAGTCAGCTACGTCTTGGGTACTAGCCTATAAAGTACCCAGGACATCTTTAAGGAATGGTGTCTCAGAAGTGCTGAATGGTCTACTTCTGCACCTTTTGTCTATTGTCTATTGTCTATTGTCTAATCTCTTATTTTATATGTGCCTCTAACAACCCTGAGCAACCGACTCCAACATCTTCCCAACCATTGAGGTCAGAGCAGCAGATGTATAGTTTACTTTCTTCTGCCTCTCTCCTCTTGAACAGTAGAGTGATATTTGCAATTTTCTGGTCTTCTGCAACCATTCCAGAATCTAGTAACTCTTGAAAGATCATTGCAAATGCATCCACCTCTTCAGCCACCTCTTACACTATGATTTCGTGATTACACCTCCCAACCTGCAACTGTGCTATAAGTTCATCTACCTTATTACGTATACTGCACGCATTCAAGTATAACAACTTCAGTCCTGTATTGACACTTTTTGATTTTGCCTTCCTTTTACATTGCAACTCATCATATTGACTGCTATTTTGCCCTATTAATAGCCGCCCGTCACTACACACTACCTCTGTTTGTAAATCCGCTACCTGATCTCCATTTGCCTTCATTACGATAGCTTGTGCATTGAAATATGCACAGCTCAGGACACTGGTCACAGCATGCTCTATCTTTTGAATCCTAACTTTGCTTGAGATCTTACCAACGTCTGCCTACACAAGCTCTCCACTAACTGTTCTGGCACTCTAGTTCATGTCCCCCTGCAACGTTATGCAGGAAGGTAACAGACATTTCTGGCATAATGAGTGTACAGTGCCCATTTACACCCATGTGTACAATTAACCTGCTAACCCGTACATCTTTTTAAAATCTGCGAGGAAATCCAAGCACCCAAAGGAAACACAGACGATCACAGAGAGAACATACAACTACCTTCCGTGGCAGGAACTGAACCGGATCGTTGGCATTACTGTGATAGCATTATGTTAACCACTCCATCCGTGCTTGCGAAATCTCTTCAGGGTTAATGTGTGATGTCAACACTGTTTCAGGTCTCTGATGTTGTTCGGTAATAACTGTTCCTGAACCCTTGTCTCTATCATTTCATTATAAATGTACCCATGAAGGAACATCAAAGGGACTGGCAAACATAATGATCAGTTATATCAGACTCCTCATTCTGACATAAAACCAAAAGACCACTTACAGGAAACTGATGAGTTCAATTCCAGAGGTTGTGAAGTTTCCAGATGTCAAGATGGCGTGCTGTTGTAAAGGCTCACATGGGTTTGATTGAAATGATGCAAGAAATCAATAACAAAATGGATGTATGGGATTTGGATAGAGATTTACAGTGACAGACAGCAAAACCAACCGACTCTAGATGCAGTCTGTGGACATGTTCGATGGAGTGATTGACATCGATTTCTCCAAAAGAGAAGAAAGTACATTGTGAGCACCAAGTGCATTGCAATCATCGGCCAGTGAGTGAGTGGGCCAGTGAAGGAGTGGAGATTTGAGGCTTTGACTCGAGAGACTCTCGCAGTTTTGGCTTTTGGACTGTGCAATCAAGTCAATTAAGATTGGAATAACTCAGCAGTAAGCCGTTGGATAGACAATCAAGATTTGAATAGCTGATTCTGATTCAGCAGAAAGCACCTGATTGGGCGATCGAGGTCAGGTGACCAAGCAGTTTGAAAAGCTCAAACAAATAAATAGCGGGTTACCTCAAGCAAAGTGGTCAGTGAGTGAGTGGAGATTTGACTCCAGAGGCTTCGACGAGGAGGCTGAGGACGAGTTTGAACTCCAAGTGAGGTAAGGCCGGATAAGTTCCTTTCAAAGCAGAAAGTTTCAAAAGTTGAGGCAAGTATTGGGTAGGTCATGGCAGCTGAGATCGGCCCCGCAGTTTGTTCATCCTGCAGAATGTGGGAAATCACGGATACTTCCAGTTTCCCTGACGGCTATGTGTGCAGGAAGTGTGTCCAACTGCAGCTTCTAGCAGAACGCATTGAGCGTCTGGAGCTGCGATTGGATTCATACTGAAGCATCCGCGATGCTGAGAAAGTCGTGAATAGCACATTCAGTGAGTTGGCCACACCGCAGGTAAAGGCTACACAGGCAGAAAGGGAAGGGGTGGCCACTAGACAGCGTAGCAGTAGGCAGGTAGTGCCGGAGACCCCTGAGTACATCGGTACCAACGATATAGGTAAAGAACGGGACGAGGTCCTACAAGGTGAATTTAGGGAGTTAGGAGATAAACTAAAAAGTAGGACCACAAAGGTAATAATCTGGATTACTTCCAGTGCCACGTGCTAGTCGGAGTAGAAATAGGTGGATATTTCAGTTGAATATGTGGCTTGAAAAATGGTGCAAGGGGGAAGGATTCAAATTTCATGGGCATTGGAACCAGTTCTGGGGCAGGTGGGACCGGTATAAACAGGACGGTCTGCACCTGGGCTGGACTGGAACCAATGTCATAGGGGGAGTGTTTGCTACTGCTGTTCAGGAGGCTTTAAACGAATGTGGTAGGGGGATGGGAACAAGTACAGAGAGACAGAGGGGTGTAAGATGAGGATAGAAGCAAAAAGTAGTAAGGTGAAAAGTAAAAGTGGCAGGCAGGCAGGCAAATCCAGGGCAAAAAGCAAAAAGAGCCACTTTTCAACATAATTGTATAAGGGCTAAGAGTGTTGTAAAAACAAGCCTGAAGGCTTTGTGTGTCAATGCGAGGAGCATTCGTAACAAGGTGGATGAATTGAATGTGCAGATAGTTATTAATGAATATGATATAGTTGGGATCACAGAGACATGGTTCCAGGGTGACTAAGGATGGGAGCTCAACATCCAGGGATATTCATTATTCAGGAGGGATAGACAGGAAAGAAAAGGAGGTGCGGTAGCATTGCTGGTTAGAGAGGAGATTAACGCAATAGAAAGGAAGGACATTAGCCTGGAGGATGTGGAATCAATATGGGTAGAGCTGCATAACACTAAGGGGCAGAAAACGCTGGTGGGAGTTGTGTACAGACCACCTAACAGTAGTAGTGAGGTTGTGGATGGCATTAAACAGGAAATTAGAAATGCGTGCAATAAAGGAACAGTAGTTATAATGGGTGACTTCAATCTACATATAGATTGGGTGAACCAAATTGGTAAGGGTGCTGAGAAAGAGGATTTCTTGGAATGTATGCGGGATGGTTTTCTGAACCAACATGTCGAGGAACCAACTAGAGAGCAGGCCATTCTAGATTGGGTATTGAGCAATGAGGAAGGGTTAGTCATGTGAGGCCCCTTGGGAAAGAGTGACCATAATGTGGTGGAATTCTTCATTAAGATGGAGAGTGACATAGTTAATTCAGAAACAAAGGTTCTGAACTTAAAGAAGGGTAACTTTGAAGGTATGAGACGTGAATTAGCTAAGACAGACTGGCAAATGATACTTAAAGGGTTGATGGTGGATATTCAATGGCAAGCATTTAAAGATGACATGGATGAACGACAACAATTGTTCATCCCAGTTTGGCAAAAGAATAAACCAGGGAAGGTAGTGCACCCGTGGCTGACAAGGGAAATTAGGAATAGTATCAGGTCCAAAGAAGAAACATATAAATTAGCAAAAAAAAGCGGCACACCTGAGGACTGGCAGAAATTCAGAGACCAGCAGAGGAGGACAAAGGGCTTAATTAGGAAAGGGAAAAAAGATTGAGAGAAAGCTGGCAAGGAACATAAAAACTGACTGGAAAAGCTTTTATAGATACGTGAAAAGAAACAGATTGGTCAAGACAAATGTAAGTCCTTTACAGTCAGAAACAGGTGAATCGATCATAGGGAACGAAGACATGGCAGACCAATTGAATAACTACATTGATTCTGTCTTCACCAAGGAGGACATAAATAATCTTACGGAAATAGTGAGACAGCAAGACAGAAGCAAGTGCTGAGAGCCACGAAAACTAAATTGCAGAACAGACTGGACATAAGGAACCCTCTTCAGTATTGCTGTCTCCCATCAGCACACGATGGGTCCGCCTTCTTGCAGGAAAGCAAGGCCAGGGCTCCCACTGATTCAGTGATATTGGTATGTTACAATTATTTTATATGTTCATGCCAGGAAAATATGCGCAGTGTATTTAACATTAAATTCGTTAGATAAACCCTCTTAGAAACGAAATTGCCACTTATAAGGGACATATAGTTGACTTAGCACCTATATTCCGGTCTTGATTAACACTCCCCCGCCCCCCACCTCGCATTAGGGTTAAGGTTAGGGTTACTAATGCCTTCTGCCCGTCCGCAAGGATCAATATTAAACCGGTCCGCGGTGCAAAAAGGGTTGTTCTACCTAACTCCATATTTTCCCTCTTAAGAACCTCGTCAGTTTTCTTACCTACGTTGTCTATATGTACCACGACTTACCGCTGCTCACTTCCCCACCCCCTGAGAATGCTGTAGACATTCTTGACCCTGACACCTGGAAGATACAACATGCAATCTCTTTCACATCTAACGAATCCCCTGTCTGCTCCACTACCTGTAGAATCCTTATCACTTTTCCTCCTGGCCTTCTGAGTCACTCAGTGCCAAAATGAACGGTGGAAGGTGAAATCTTTAAAGGGGATCATGAGGAGGAACATCTTCACTCAGTGGATGGTGAGAATGTGGAACTGGCTGCCGTCGGCAGTGCTGGATCTGGGTACGATTTCAACATTGAAGAGAAATTTGGAGAGCTCCGTGGATAGAAGTGTAGAGTCTCACAGCTCACCTTTTTTTATCACATAAATCGAAGCCATCAAGCCTATGCCGCCTCTCAGCAGAACCGCATCCGTCCGCATGCTCACGTTATTTCACTGCAACCTATCCATTCTCTCATGAAAAAAAATCAACCCATTCCTCATAACAACGCCAACACTGTTTCTCGACCACCTACTACACACGAACAATTTCCACTGGTCTTCTTAACAGCAACTAACAGTGTTTGGAATGAGGGAGGAAACAAGAGTATCTCGGAAACAGTACATGATCACAGGGTGACGTCGCGCACACACACAAACGTGCTGAGGTCATAATAGCATAGTATTCCGCTTAAAAATTAGCCGTGTTTACTGCAGATAAGATTATGACCAGATTATGTCATGATTTCGGCACCTATGTGTGTGAAATCCCCCCGGTACTTCACAGAAGGTGTTAAAATACTACTGCAATGTATTGTCCGTGCAATAACAATGATCAGAATGGAGGCAAGCATAAGGTTTTGAGCCTCCTGTCACTCACTGACTCGCTGGCGATGATTAGATAGATAGATAGATAGATAGATAGATAGATAGATAGATAGATAGATACTTTATTCATCCCCAAGGGGAAATTCAACATTTTTCTAGTGACCCATACACTGATTGTAGCAAAACGAATTACATACAGTATTTAACTCAGTATAAATATGATATGCATCTAAAATCACCCTCCCAAAAAGCATTAACAAATAACATTTAAAGGTTCTTAAATACTTTACTGAAGTGCATTGAGTGGTAACTTAAGCTCAGTCCTAACCGCGGCACTTAACATGTCTTGCCCCTGGTGGTTGAATTGTAGAGCCGAATGGCGTTGGGGAGTAATGGTCTCTTCATCCTGTCTGAGGAGCATTGCATTGACAGCAACCTGCCGCTGAAGCTGCTTCTCTGTCTCTGGATGCTGCTGTGCAAAGGATGTTCAGGGTTTTCCATGATTGACCGTAGCCTACTCAGCGCCCTCCGCTCTGCCACCGATGTCATACTCTCCAGTTCTGTGCCCACAACAGAGCCCACCTTCCTTACCAGCTTATTAAGACATGAGGCGTCCCTCTTCTTAAAGCTGCCTCCCCAGCATTATCCCACCATACGTCTGCAGATGCTCTGAAAGACACTACATTGAAGGATTCTCAGAGGATCGATAGATTTTTCTACATTAAGCTTTGTGGCTAAGGGCACGAAATGGCATGAATCTACAACGTTTGCGTAGAGCACATTAAATTCCTGAGTAGGTTCGGAGAAGTCGTCGCCTGCCATTCCTGGTAAGTTTCCGTCTGAGGTGCGATCACTAGAATAACAGAAGTGTCTAGGATATAAAATACTATTGCTATGAGATCCTGAAAAGCATACACATATCCGCTCCGATGTGATATCAGAAGATATTTATTTTATATATATTTAAATAATTCATGCTGTACGCAAGCTCAGTGGTTAAAAATTCTCGGACAATATTGAGAATATTTATAGAACGTAGAACATCACACCACAGTTTATGTCCTTCGCCCCTCGAGTCTGCCGATTTCTTAACCTGCGCTGAGATCAATCTAACCATTCCTTCCTACATAACCCTCCATTTTTCTATGATCCACATGCTTGGCTAAGAGTTTCTTAAATGCCACTAATTTTTCCCGGGTACCTGTTTCGCTGACATTTGCTGTGACCAACGGAAAAGTTAGAAGTGTGCGCATTGCGGAGTCGTTCGGTCACCAGCATTCGTTAGGTCTACTCAGTGGCTGTGGAATAACTCTGAGGGTGGGGACTCGGGTGGAGGTCAAATTGTAGGGAGGGAAATACCAGTTCCTGAAACACCCACCCCATCGGGGTCAAGGGAATAGAATGTTGTATAGTGGGGAGGAGAGTGGTGGGGGACTGCCAGCAGCCCCCCTCCCCAAACAGATATACCAAAACCAGCAGGAGCAAACAGTCTGTGTAAACAGTTCAGCTCAATATCGTCCAGCGGGATCGGCGTGAGTGGCAGCGCATCATCAGCGTGTGCTGGGGTCCGCAAGCAGATCCAGCAGTCCGATCTGTTGGTGTTGCTGGCAAACTCGTAAGCGACCCTGAGGAAGGTGTTGGCAGCTGTCACGGAGCCGAGCATCGCAGCGACCAGGAGGGATGACTGGAGTCGCACCATTGTCCTGTAGAGGGAGACGGGGGTGGAGGGGTGGGGGTAGGTTTAGGAGGAAACTCATTCCCGTCCGGTTAAATGCCGGGTATGTATACAGGACAAATCAGATTTGCCCGGAATGGCAACCCAGCGGGAGTCCCCTGGACCACGCGCGACAATTTCTCCCTTTCTGGGGAGGCTCTGCGGCTGTCGGATCCATTCTCTGCCCGAGTCCTCGGTCTCGGGGGGTTCGGTGGTTTCCCGGTTGGGAGTTGGGGAATGTGCCAGGTGGCGGGCCAGTGGGGCTCCCCCTTGGCTAGTGGGTCGTGTGTTTAACTGGTCGACGGCCTGCTGAAGGACACTTAGCCACCCCTGCAGTGTGCGAGAGGGTGTCAGAGTGCGGATTTTTTCCTTGAGCAGGCCGTACATTCTTTCAATTAAGCCTGTTGCCTGGGGTGGTGGGGTATATGGAACAGCCACGAGATCCCCGCCTCAGCCGCCCAGGTCTGGGCTTCAGTCCCAGCAAAGTGTGAGCCCGGATCGGATTGTATCTCCCATGGGACCCCATAGAGAGAGGAGAGGTGCTGTAATCCTCTGATGGTGCCGTTCTGGTCGGCCCTCTCACAGGGCCCCGCCACCGGGACACCCGAGTATGTATCCACCATCGTGAGGACATACTGCTTCTTATTCTGTCGCGGGAGCGGTCCAATATAGTCAATTTGAAATACCTGACCCGCTCCCGTGCCGCGACAAATGTGGCCCGGTGGCCCTATCGGCCAGTCCCGTGGCTTGACTTGCTGGCAGATGGGGCAGTTATCTACAGAGGTTTTCCATTGATCGAGTGTCAAGGCGACAAAGAATTGTTCAGAGCAGCGCCGCGTTACATCGGCCCCTAAGTGGCCACCTTTGCGGTGTGCCCACGCAGCTAGAGCACTGGGGTCTGTGTCAGGGGTGGAAGTGGTGGCAGATGATATTTGGGCAGCCTGGTCCACTACCGCGTTAAACGTTGCGTCTTCATTATCTTTCCGGGTATGGGCATCCACATGGTGGACAGAAACTTTTCTGTGGGTAGCCTGGTCCCAAATGAAACGCCAGTGGTGCTGTCCCCAGAGGGGACGTCCGAGTATTTCCCACCCCATGTGTTGAAACCGGGCTATCCACACTGCAATGCCCTTAGCTACTGCCCAGGAGTCAGTATGGATGAGGACTGGTCCGGTAGTGTTTTGGAGGGGGAGGGCTACTGCCGCCAGCTCGGCAAGTTGGCTGGAACCACCCTCTGCCTCGGTGGTTAAAATTCTACCCCAGGCGGGATGAAGTGTTGCCGCTTTCCAAAATTGTTTACCCCCTTTCCAGCGGCTGGATCCGTCTGTGAACCAGTTTGCTGTCGGGGTCGAGGGAATCGAAGGGTTGACCCCAACATGCTGGGGAGGGTTGTACCTCGGGGATGTCCGGGGCAGGGTCCCGGGACTGGGGGAAAGCCATGACTTGTTCATGGAAGCGGCTGACCACTTCAGGGCCGCAATGTACCACTTCCACTTGACAATGGAGGACTCCTGGGCACGGCCTTCCTTGCGGGTAGAATCGGAAGACTTGACCCATCGCATTATGGGGAGATGGTGGCGAAGGACGACAGGGTCGGTGCCTGTTTGATGTGCCTGTTTCATGTGCTGTGGCGAGGCGAAAATCTCCTCTGCACCCTTTACCACATCCTTCTTATAAAAGCCTAATTAGATTTGAAATATTTTCTTAAATTATTGCTTGTTTTCCCGTTGCAGATGAAGAATTACGTGAAAAGGATGCAGGTGAAAAGGACTGTGTGAAAAAACAGTTGCACTATTTCCATCCACTTCAATGCAAAATAACTTTCGAGTAGGAAAACAACCTTGGATCATGACATGGATGATCAAAGCTTATCATTTCTTATCGATAGCAAACGTTAACATATGTTAACAACCCTTTCAGTTTGCAGTCCCACTCAAAGGTGTATGTCCAACTGCAAATTCGACAATAATTTTGACAGATTCTTACCAGCCCTATCGTAGAAACCTTTGGAAATAATCACGAAAGTTGCTTCGCTCGCCTTTTAAGGGCCTTCACAAAGAGAGTAGTGCGAAGAAAGTTAAAAGGGAAAGTAAATCCATTCCACCTGACTTTCAAAATAACGTCATTGCTTCTATTTACTTTTAGCTTTTAAAGTTATCCCCGTGTGTCCATTCTGGGTAACTCTGGATCTGCAAATGTCGGACTGAGTCTTAAATAAAAAAAGAAACCTTACGTCCATACGACCATATGATACAGAAACAGAATTTCGACCCATCGACCCTACTGTGCCTCTCATAACTGAGTTATTATCCCTCTCAACCCCATGCTCTTCATAACCTTTGATATCCATATTGATTATGAGCTACCAACCTCCGAGTTAATATACCCAAATGACTTGGCCTCCACAGCCGTTTGTGGCAATGAATTTCACAGACCACCCCTCCTCATCCCTGTTCTAAAGGGACGCTCTTCATCTCTGCCGATGTGCCCTCTAGTCCTCGATAGCATCTTTGGGAAGGGAATATGATATTCCTTTCAGATCAACTACTTTTCATACTTTGAAAATAAACACACACTTATTTTCTTGATGAAGGGTCTTGTTCGAAACGTCGGCTCTTTATTCCTCTCACTAGATACTGTTGAGATACTCCAACAGATTGTGTGCGTTATGTTTTGAATATCAGTATGTTTTGAGTATCGGTATGTTTGAGTTACAGGGAAGTGAGAGGGCTGAGAACAATGGAAATGAAAATGGGATGTTGGCGAACTTGGGCAAGTGATAAGGTGGATTGGTTCTGACTGTGAGAGATAGTGCTGGAGTCTTAGTAACATCAGGTAACCTGTGTGAAGGGGGTGTAAGCAAAAAGAGATTTCTGAGAACACGGGAATAAAGCAAAAGAACGAACAGAACAGTGCTGCAATTTTAAAATACAAACAAAACACCTGCTGGAAATCTCAAATAAAGGAAAGACCTGGAAAACATTGATAATTGAGGAAACTTGCAGAGAAGCCGAGTTAATGCCAGGGGTAATAAACTTACTTCAATATTGAACCCAAAACTAAAAGATAAAGACATTTGGACGCTACAAATCCGACAGTAAAACCTAAAAGCTTTCGAAATTATTATCTCAGCAGATAGCACCTAGCAGGCAGAAACAGGGACAAATAGAGCCAAGTCGTCAATCCCGGAGATAGAGTAAGTGGGGAAAAGGAGAAGATTCGCATAACAGTCCAAAAGTGCCTCAACATTAGTTTTCTATAGCAAGTTTAATTGGATATCTCCAGAATAACACTGGTGGCATTTGTTGATTGATGAACTAACGCAGATAATTGGAATACAAGTAATTTGTACAGTTTAATTAGACACGGAGATAATCTAATGACCAAAGTGACTCTGATCTGTTTCTAATTTGTGCCTAATGACGTATTTTCTTCCATTTCAGAAATCACGGCATTGAAAAGAAAGCTGCAGGAAACAGGTCGAGAAAACGAAATGTTCATATTTTCAGTCATTGGAGTGTATTCGCAGCGATATTTTAAAAATGCATTGGTTTGCCGGTTCTTCAAAGGTGATCGTTCTCAACAGTATTGCGTTATTCAGCTGGATCATTTTGAGTTGGATCGCACTCCGCGGTAGATTAGATTGTGAGGACACTCAGTCCTCGTTTATCGTCATTTAGTAATGCATGCATTAAGAAATGATACAACGATCCCCCAGTATGATATCACAAAAACGTAAGACAGACCAAGACTACATTACAAAAACCACATAATTATAACTTATAGTTACAACAGTGCAAAGCAATGCTGTAATTTGATAAGGGCAGACCATGACACGGTAAAAAGTCTCAAAGTCCTCGATAACCCATCATCTCACGTGCACGGTAGAAGGAAGAAAAACTCTTCCTACCATGAACCTCCAGCGCCGCAAAGTTTCTCTATCCAGCCTCGGAAGCAACCGACCAGAGCCAACTCTGAGTCCGTCCGAAAAAACCTCGAGCCTCCAACCAACCCTCCGACACCGAGAACCGAGCACCATCTCTGAGGAGCGCTTCGACCCCGGCCCCGGCCGCCAAACAACAGGCAAAGCCGAGGATTGGGGGCCTTCCTCTCCGGAGATTTTCCGATCGCACAGTAGCAGCGGCAGCGAAGCAGGCATGTCAGAAGTTTCACCAGATGTTCCTCCGTGCTTCTCACGTCCGTCTCCATCAAATCAGGATTGTGCACGGCCCCTACTTACAGATAACAGATATTCATTCCTGGAGTGGCCGCGCGCGCTGCCGTCGCGCCGCCATTTTCTTGTCGGCTGGATGCTGGAAATCCAGAGCAAAATAGAATAAAGAGATAAAAATAGGGTCAGGAGAGATCCTCCGGAGAAACAATGGGAATCTGCAGAAACTCAGCGCATTTTACCATCGTCCCACTTCCGCTCATTGTCCGGAACGGAGCCTCGCCTTATTGAATTGACGGTCAAACGATAACTTTGAGTGCAGCACGGAAGCTTCTGGTGTGGCTTGGGAGTGGTTCCTCAAATTTGACATAGCCGGGAGGGGTAGCGGGGGAAAGCTCCTACTACCTATTAAATGCTCCCAAAAGCTCGCGTCTCAACTAGATTCCGAGAATCAAGTTCAGCTCCTGGCTGAGCAAGTGCGCCCGGCTAACGACAAGAGAAACAGCAGAAGCGGGTCTCTTCGGCCGGAACGGGCTCCTCGGCCGTGGTTACAGCTCATCCAGGGGGAGGAAAACTCTGATATCAAACCTCAACTGCCTTGCTGCTGTACGCACTCATGGGAAAAGCTTGGGGAGTAAACCCCGGGGAAAAATCTGGAGCTGGCATTCCTGCGTTGAGTTCAGCGCTGACTGGCAATTCCTGGTGGTCTCTGCCGTTGCTTTAGATTTTTCAGCTGCGGGGAAAAGAGGAGCCCACTGCCCGAGCTAGCTTACTTTCTCATACCTTCTTGGCGTCGCTGCACCAACAATGTGAGCAGCTGGGTCGCAACGTCCTCGGTTGACCCGGACAGACGGAGGGCCGACAGTTATTGAGCATTATTCTACTTTGCTACGCGCAGACGGGAGCTCTCAGAGCAACTGATACGATTTCATGATAAAATTTGATAAAATTTCTTCCACAAGAAATTTTGTACCTGTGTATTGAAACATAAAACTGAAATTTCGTGCCGTGTTTAATGAGTTGATAAACTGTAAATATACTTGATTAGAAATCTCTTTAATGATTGTAATTACTTTTTGAACTGTTTTATATATCTCTGAAAGTCAAAGACTTGGAATTATAAGGCCCGTCTGACGCAATAAACTTCCTGAACTACACCAGGGCTGTGCATGAAGACAGCACTCGCAGCCCTCTGCATCTTGTGGCACGGTAGTGGCGACAAGACCTATGAACAACGTGTTCCGTGAAGTAGAACAATTCCGCTTCTCCTGTGCATATAAGGTCGCCATCACTGCTGAAAAAACAGTCTCAAGCTATGCAGTCAATCCTCATAAATAAATTCCTCCAACACCAGCGATATTTGGTGAATATTTTCCGATTCTCTCTAGATTCATCACATCCTTTCATCACAAGAGGACTGCATTTAGGGTGCGGTCTGCTGCAGGTCCTATACAGCTGTAACACGATATCTCAGATCTTGTAGTCAGTGCACCATCTGGTGAAGGCGACAATGCCACACGACTTGTTCACTACCTTCTCTACATTTGTTTCCGCGTGCTCATAACCATGTGCTTGTACCCATAAGCCTCTCTGTTTTGCAACATTCCCCAGTGTCTTGTCATTTGCTTTCCCAGTTTAACTATTCAAACTGAATCGGTATGTGGATGTATTATGCTGATTTAGAAATAGTAACCAATAAATAGCAAAGTCATAATCACAAGAGATTCTGCAGACGTTGCAAATCCGGAGTAACGGGCACAGAAAGCTAAAGGAACTCAAAGGCAGCGCCTATGGAAAGGAAGAAAGAGTCGGCGCTTCGGACCGAGAAGCTTCCTCGGGACTGGAAGGAAAGGGAAAAGAACCCAAAATAAAACAGGTGGACGAGGGAAAGGAGCATAAGCTAGAAAGTAATGGGCGAAACAACCAGGTGAGGGTGAAGATTGGTGGCTGGGGATGGGTGGAATGAGTAGTGGAAAAGATGCTCATTGGACTAATGTCTTCAAAAAGAGGAAAGAGCTCAGAAATGAAAATAGCATTACTGGTTTAATATCAGCTGCTTAGCGCGCCAAGCAACAGAACTGGTCTTCTCTATCTTTATCTTAAAACAGCGTTGACTCGCCAATAAAAGTCTGACTAGGTTGCACGCTTACCTGAAAATGTTGCTACAATGTACATTTCGAATATGCGTTCTGTGTTTCTGAGGGTTTTGTTTTGGATAAATTCTACATTTATTTGCAAACATTTTATTTTCTGCAGACAAAAAATTCTCCAGTGAATATCCAGGTAAAAGTAAAGCATTTCGTCTTTTTTAATTAATTCTCCCGATATGAGAATACAGGAGCTGGTCAATAGAGCAGTAACCGATGAGGTAATCTCTTAGTTTAGACCAGTGCTGTATGAATTCAATACATTCATGTCCGCTGCTATCCTTTACACCTAACATAAAATTAGTTTTTCCTCCTCTTAACGTGCCGAGGCTTTGAATCAACCGTGATTAATGGCAAAGCAATGGAAAATTAAGCTTGTACCCTGAATGTCATTTTGTATTATTTAACGTAAGACTTGGGCTTCCAAAATTTTAGCCAACGTAAACCTTCAAATTCGGATTGAGGTTGTTTGCGCGTGAACATTAAAACACAGTGAAATACGGTGTTTGCGCCAAATCGGATCAGTAAGGATTGCCCGTAAACGTCGCCACGCTTCCGACACCAACATAGCTTATGTTCGTCTTTGGAATGCTGGCAGAAACCGAGTACCCGGAGGAAACCCACGAGGTCGCAGGGAAAACTATCCTTGCAGACAGCGGCAAAAATCGAACCACGATTGGCGCTGTAATTACGTTACGCTAACAGTTACGCAGCCGTATCCCCATACCCGGTAGTCTAAAGAGCAAATTGGTACTTATTCCAACTTCCTTGTTACTCTTTCAGAAGTGAATAAATTTAAAACAGCCCTGGAAATAGCAGGTGAGGAACATGACATTAAAATGTTGGAAACCACAAGCTAATAACTGTCTATGAGAGCAAACAAGTCAGCAAAACAAAATGTCCTCTGCCGCTTTCGCTACAAACAAATTCGTGTACATACTGACCTAGCAGCGTTGGTTTATATTTATGTTTTACCTTCAATCACTTTTGAGTTCATAGACTATTAGGAAATAGGAGTGCATCAGGCCTGATCCCGCTGGCACCCCTCAGTCTGCACATGCAGGCACATCCCGGTCTCCACCCATCTAGTATGATTCACCTGCTGCCTGCGTAACCTCCCCAGCTCTCGTCCACAGTCTTTGTTCACCAATCGAACCAGCCGACCTTGGCCTATTACCCCTAGCTTTCCTCCCCCAGCCTGAAGTTTACCCAGCTGCTTGTTGTGCTTCGCTTCTGTTCGCTCTAGTTTATGGCCTCTCGTGGCCTGTTACTTTGTGGTCTGTTAAATAAAGTTACCGTCCACCGCTGCATCTTCCCCACTGCTTTGCTTTTGGATCAAGCATTTTCTGACAGGCTGCCTTGATTAGCAAACCAAGAATCGCTGGAGGTAGCAACACTGGCAAGTAAAGTGGTTGAAGTCGCATGTGAGGTATTTGTATTAGACAGGAATTACATTAAAACAAGGAGGTTGTTATCCAGCAATATTAAATATGCACAATTGTAATATTGTGGATAGTTCTATTCTGCTATAGTTCGCATTCTGCATGGAGGTCGGTGACCAGTGATGTTCCACAGGGATCTGTTCTGGGACCCCTCCTCTTCGTGATTTTTTGTAAATGACCTGGGTGAAGAAGTAGAAGCGTGGGTTAGTAAGTTTGCTGATGACACAAAGTTCAGGGTGTTGTGGATAGTGTGGAGGGTTGTCCGAGGTTACAGCTGGACGTCGATAGATGCAGAACGGGGCTGAGAAGTGGCAGATGGAGTTCAACCCAGATACACCGTATGCCAACATCAGTGAACTTGAGACCAGGTATCCCAAGGATTTGCTCATTACAGATGGGGACTTTAACCAGGCCAACCTCAGCAAAACGCTGCCAAAGTTATACCAACATGTCTTCTGCTCCAGTAGAGGTCCGAATATACTTGACCACTGCTACACAGCCGTCAAGGATGCCTACCGTTCCGTCCAACGACCTCACTTCGGAAAATCGGACCATCAGGCCGTACTCCTCCTCCCGGCTTCCAAACAGGAACTGAAGCAGGAGGTCACGGAGTCAAAAGTGGTGTCGCGTTGGACAGAGGAAACGGATCAGGTCCTCCGTTACTGCTTTGAATCGGTGGACTGGTTAGTATTCACGGACTGGGCAGCTAACCTCAATGAGTATGCCTCAGCTGTCACGGACTTTATCTGGAAATGCACAGAGGACTGTGTGTCTCGCAAGACGATCCGGGTATTCCCTAACCGGAAACCATGGATGAATTATGAGATCCAGTCCCTTTTGAAGGCCAGAGCTGCGGCTTTTAGGTCCGGAGATATCAGTCGCTACCTGGAATCCAGGGGTGAACTCCGGAAAGCCATTAAGACACTTTTTGTCCCACTTCCCTCCGGGAGAAGATTCAGGAGCTTGAAGATTCGTACGGCCAGGTTTGGGAACAGCTTCTTTCCAACTGTGATAACGCTGCTGAACAGATCCTGACACGGATCTGGGCCGTACCTTCAAAATATCCGGACTTGACTTGCACTACCTTACTTTCCCTTTTCTATTTTCTAATTATGATTTATAATTTAAATTATTTTGTTATATTTACTTGGATTTGTACTTCAGGGAGCGCGAAGCACAGAATCAAATATCGTTGTGATGACTGTACGCTCTAGTATCAATTGTTTGGTGATAATAAAGTAAAGTGTAAAGTGCTTCATTTTGGTAGGTCACATTTGAAGACAAAATATAATATAAATGGTCAGACTCTTGGCAGTGTGAAAGATCTTGCAGTCCATGTCGATAGGACACTCAAAGCTGCTGCGCAGGTTGACAGTGTTGTTAAGAAGTTGTATGGTGTGATGGCATTCATCAACCATGGAACTGATTTCAAGAGATGTGAGGTATAGTTACAGCTATGTAAGATCTTGTTCAGACCCCACTTGGAGTACTGTGTTCCGTTCTGGTCACCTCAATACAGGAAGGATGTGGATACTATAGAGAGAGTATAGACATACTATAGAGAGAGTATAGAGAGAGTATAGACATACTATAGAGAGAGTATAGACATACTATAGAGAGAGTATAGACATACTATAGAGAGAGTATAGACATACTATAGAGAGAGTATAGAGAGAGTATAGACATACTATAGAGAGAGTATAGACATACTATAGAGAGAGTATAGAGATACTATAGAGAGAGGATGTCGCCTAGTTTGAAAGGTGTACCTTATGAAAATAGGTTGAGTGTACTTGGCCTTATCTCCTTGGAACGACGGAGGATGAGAAGTGATAGTGGTATATAAGATCATGATGTCGTGGCCCCGATTGTTAATTCCCTATCTTGCCCCTCATCTCCTTTGATTCTGCCTTGATTCCAATCGTTGATTTCCCATTTACTGCTAATTCGCTTGAAGACAGCACACCTGGTCTTCTTCAATAACTGCGGTATAAGAACTCTGACGTCTCGGCCACTGGTCGCCAGTTTGGTGGTCTATTCCCGTGTGATAACTTCGGTTCTCGACCAATTAGAACCGTTAGTTCTAACTTCAGCTCCTGTTTCAAGATATTCAATGAAAACCCCGTCTCCGTGCCGAGACTCCATATCAGAGCTCCGTGTCAAGATTCCTCCGGTTTGCTGTTCAACGTTCACGTCTGCGCCAGCATCCCAACTCAGTCTCCGTACCTGTGTCCTGCACTTGGCTTCTCCTCAGTCGCTCCGTGCAACACATGAGGGCCCTTGATCGTGTGGGTAGCCAGAGGCTTTTACCCAAGGCTGAAATGGCTAACACGAGGGGGCATAGTTTTATGGTGCTTGGAAATAGGTACCGAGGGGATGTCAGGGGTCTGTTTATCACACAGAGAGCGGTGGGTGCGTGGAATGCACTGCCGGCGGCGGTGATAGGAACATAAAAACATGGAAGCAGATACAACTGGGTCTTTTAAGGGTCTCTTAGATACATGGAGCTTAGGAAATAGAGGGCTATGCACTAGGGGAATTCTAGGCAGTTTCTAGAGTAGGTTACATGGTCGGCACAACATTGTGGGCCAAAGGGCCTGTAATATACTGTAAACTTCTATGTTCTATGTTCTGGCCACCGCACTATAGAAAGGATATGTGCAAGAAAGGGTGCAAATGAAATTCACTCAGATATTGCCGGGATGGATATCAGTTCAGATAAATATTGGATAGATCATGCTGTTTCTTGGAATGGACAAAGTGAAACTGATAGAGCGAGCAAAATTAGGAGGGGCACAGAGGAAGTAAATATTTCTTCTTGAGAGAAGTGAGCCTGATCAGATGGTATGCTGTTCAGGCACAAAGTGCAACCTGCAACATTCTAAACAACTCGTTTGATATCAAGAACAACTAAACCCATCATCTCCAGATCGCCCACAGCAACAGTATTTCGCTGTAACGTGCATGCTGAGGATTGCCGTACCCGGTGCGCAGCCCGCCCGCGGGAGCGCGCAGACCCACCAGCCCGCCCGCGGGAGCGCGCAGACCCCACAGAAGAGTCCGTGGCTGTGACGTAGGTATTTTGAAAGCCAGAGTTCAGTTGCAATCAGATCAGACATTGTATGTTAAAAACGCAAAAGGTTCTGCAGTTGCTGGAAAACCGAAGTAAGCACACACACAGTATTCAGCAGGTCAGGCGGCATCTGTGGTGAGGAATAAAGTGTCAAAGTTTCGGGCCCAGACGTTTCAGGACTGGAAAGGAACGGAAAAGAAACCAGAATAGAAAATGAAGGATGGAAAGGAGTACAAGGTAGTAGTTGGTAGGTGAGGTCAGGTGAGGGGGATGATAGGTGGTTGGGGGAAGGAAAGATGAAATGAGAAGCTGTAAGGTGATGGGTGAAAAAGATTATGAAGATGGCATCTTGATAGTAGAGGAGAGTGGACCAAGGGAAAAAAGGATACAGGAAGGAGTTAATGGGCAGGTAAGGAGAAGAGAATAGGTAAGCGAGGAGTCAGAAAGGAGAATGGGAGAGAAGTGGGAGCGGGAGAAATTACTGGCAGTTAGAGAAATCGATGTACATGCCATCAGCTTGGAGACTACTCGGCTCTGAGTTGTTAAAAATCAGATTGGTCTCCTCTTCCTCATTGATAAATCCGTTTGCTCAATATTGAATAGATTTCTAGGTCCTATGTTGAATAGCAATTCTCTGCCTAATATCCGCCCTCCCTATACGACAATTACATATTCAACACCTTCTTGTTATCATTTTGGTTAAGAAGGTCAGAATGGACTAACAGAAAATACATCATGCTTTGTCAACAGAAAACAAATTATATCAAAAGGAGATAGGTAAGTAAAAACAGAATAGTCTCTTGTAATTTGCCTCTTGAAAATGTGTTTTTATTTTTTCGAGGATTTTCATGTCTAGAATATTTGCACGACTACAAAGAGGGGAAAGCACGAATATGGGTCCCCATTGATGCAAAATTGCTCAATAAAATAACCTGTCTTACCTCCCTTCTCGCCTTCGATACTATTAAGGTTTTGGTAAGATAATGCCTCCTATTATCAATGTATGTTTTACAAATATACAGTATTTTTTTTACAAATCTTTTCTCCAATATCTGCTCATTTGATTGGCAAACAATAAAATAAATTACACAACATACTGGCTCCAAAGCTTTGTTTTAATATTTGCTTTACTTTTATCTCAAGTTGACTTTGTTTGACCCCACAGTGGCTTCATATATCTGGTGTGGTAATATTTTCGTCAACGCAATGAGTGATATACCCAGTATTCATTCCTCAGTAATTGGGAACGGAGAATATTAAACCCATATACCTTCCACATTTCGGTCTTAGACTAATATCACATTCTTAAAAGTCAAATGCTCTGTTTCTCATGCAAAACGTCTCAGTTATATCCTGAATAATCTGTCTTTTGATTTAGAAATAAAGGACAGTTTGAAAAATCTGAAGGAGTTAGGTAAGATATATATTAGTTGTAAAGGTTCTCATTGACATAATTCTCCAAAGTCGATTGCATCAGATCTCACTTTGAATATGACTAATAAAATGTTATGCTCATATCACATGAAACAACTGTGAGTAGCAATTGGAGGGTGATATAATCCATTGTCCTAGTGACAGGAGAGAGTTGTCAGCATAATCATTACTGAAACGGAGGAAAGGTTGTGATTTATGATGGGTTGCTTAGAATATGTGATACAAGTGGTATTGTAGTACTGTGGTACTGTGGTACTCGGTTGCAGATATTCAGTTTTTATATATTCGATAGACCCAGAAAAGTGAAACTGCAAATGGATTGGAAGACATACGTAGATTTTTTAAATGACATAATGATCTAATAGGCTAGGACTTTATACTCTGGATCACAGGAGAATGAAAGGAGATTTAATACATGTATACAAGATAATGAGGAAAATGGATATGGCTAATGCAAACAGGTGATTTTCGCTGCAGATGGGTGAACCTAGAAATAGGAATCATGCAGTAGGTCAAAGCATGAAATACGAAATATTCAGAAACATAGGAACCTAGAAAACCTATAGCACAATACAGGCCCTTTGGCCCACAAAACTGCGCAGAGCAAGTACTTACTTTAGAAATGACCGAGGTAACCCATAGCCCTCTTTTCTTCTAAGCTCCATGTACCTATTCCAGAGTCTCATAAAAGATTCTATCACTTCTGCCGCCGGCAACCCATTCCACACACTCATCACTCTTTGCGTAAAAATCTTACCCCTGTCTGTAATGGTCCGGATCGGTTCACCATCACATAATCTGGATTGCACTCAATTTAATTCATTTAATGTAAGTTTAAAACAGGGCTGATAAATACAATGGGATCAGAAAACAACGGTTTAATGATACTGTGGAGCTGCACTCCAAAACTGGTTGTTCCACTGCTGTTGCTTCGATACTATACATCCAACAATGTCTAAAGTTCCCTTGCATGTCCTGTTCACATTAAACATGACAAAATTAATTCTGCTAATTATAGCCCAGTCAAGGTATCTGCAATCATCTGTGATGAAAACCATCATCATTGTCCAAACTTTTAATCAGCACGTACTAACCAATAAATGATAACGTAATATAAACTATAAATCTAGTTCTGGTTTCTCCAGGACTTCTGTGCTCCAGGCATTGTCCAAATTTAATACAATGAGCAGATTTCTAGAGGCGAAGCTGAAGTGGAAGCACTAGACATAGAGGAAGCATTTTGATATCAATGTCGATGAGCTTCAAGAGTAACATTGCCTCTCATCCAACGCAGATGAGAGGCAAAAGTGTATCATAATACCCATCTTTCAGAAAGTGCTAGAGTTAATTCTAAAAATGCAATATCAGAATATACGGACAGACTACTTTATTAAGTACACCGGTAAAATTGATTATTCATGCAAATATCCAATCAACCAATCTTATGGCAGCAATTCAATGGATAAACATATGCAGAGGTTTGGTTGCTGTTCAGACCAAATGACAGTGAGTGGAAAAGTTTGATCGAAGTGACTTTCACCGTGGTGATTGTTGGTGACATTCTGGCTGGTTTGCGCATTTCAGAAACTGCTCATCTTCTGGGATTTTCACACCCAGTAGTCTGTGGAGCTTACAAAGAATGGTGCAAAAAACACAAAAATATCAACTGAGTGGCAGTTCTGTAGTGTTAATGCCTTGTTAATAAGAGTGGTTAGTGTCCATAAGACACTATGACCATAAGACAGAGGAGCCAAATTAGGCCATTCAAGCCATCCAGACTGATCTGCCATTCCATCTTGGCTGTTCCCGGATCCCACTCAAACCCATACACCTGCCTTCTCACCATATCCTTTGTTGCCCTGACCAATCAGGAAATGATCAATTTCCACTTTAATTATGCCTATGGACGTGGCCTCCACCGCAATCTGTGGCAGAGCATTGCATAGATTCACTACTTCCTGGCTAAAAATAATTTCTTTCTTACCTCTGTTCTAAAAGTTCGCCCCTCAATTTTGAGACTGTGCCCTCCAGTTCTGGTTATCCCCACCATACAAAAAAGCCTCTTCACATCTACCCTATTAGTCCTTACAACGTTCGGTAGGTTTCAATTAGATCTCTCCGCATCTTCTAAATTCCAGTGAGTACAGGCCCAAAACTGCTAAACACACCTTATATGCTAATCCTTCATTCCTGGACTCATCCTCATGAACTTCTTCTGGACGCTCTCCAATGATAACACATCCTTACTGAGATATGAAGCCCAAAACTGTTGAAAATACTCCAAGTGCAGCCTGACTAGTTTCTTATAATGGCTCAGTATTATCACCATCCTTTTGTATTCTATTTCCCTTGAAATAAAAGCCAACATTGCATCTGCTTTCTTTACCACAGACGCAACCTGTAAATTAACTTTCTGGGAGTCTTGCACAAGGACTCCAAAGTCCATGTGAACCTGTGATATTTGATCCTTCCCATTTAGATAGTAGCCCGTACTATTGTGCCTTTTACCAAAATACATTATCATACCTTTCCCAGCACTGTATTCCATCTGACACTTTTTTGCCCATTCAATTTGCCTAAGTCCTGCTGCAGTCACATTGCTTCCTCAGCACTACCTACCCTTCCACTTAGCTTCGATTCTTTGGCAAATTTTGCCACAAACCAACCTTAATGACTATCAGCCAGTAGTATCACATATACAGTTGATGACATGCTTTGAGAGGTTGTTCATGACTAGACAGAGCTCCTACCTCAGCAAAGACCCGGACCCATTGCAATTTGTCCATGGCCACAACAGCAGATGCATTCTCAATGGTTCTCCACATGGCTTTAGACCACCTAGACAATACGAACACCTGTCAGGAAGCTGTTCATCAACTATAGCTCAGCATTTAACACCATTATTCACACAATTGTAATTGAGAAGTTACAGAACCTGGGCCTATGTAACTCCCTCTGCAATTGGATCCTCAATTTCTTTATTGGATGACCACAATCTGTGTCGATTGGTGAAAACATCTCCTCCTCACTGATGATCAGCACTGGTGCACCTCAGGGATGTGTGCTTAGCCCACTGCTCTACTCTCTCAAGACCCATGACAGTGTGGCTGTGTTGGTGGAAAATCAGATGGTGACGAGAGGGCGTATATAAGCGAGATATACCAACTAGTGGAATGGTGTCGCAGCAACAACCTTGCACTCAATGTCAGTAAGACGAAAGAGCTGATTGTGGACTTCAGGAAGCTTAAGACAAAGGAACACATACCTCAAGTGGAGAGAGTGAGCAGTTTCAAGTTCCTGAGTGTCAAGATCGCTAAGGTTCCAACATATCGATGCATTTGTAAAGGCGGCAAGACAGCGACTATACTTCATTAGGAATTGGAAGAGATTTGTTATGTCAACAAATACACTCAAAAGCTTCTGTAGATGTACCGTGGAGAGCATTCTGACAGGCTGCATCACTACTGGTACGGGAGGGGTGAGGGGCTACTGCCCAGAACCAAAAGAAGCTGCTGGATGCCGTAAATTTAGTCAGCTACGTCTTGGGTACTAGCCTATAAAGTACCCAGGACATCTTTAAGGAATGGTGTCTCAGAAGTGCTGAATGGTCTACTTCTGCACCTTTTGTCTATTGTCTATTGTCTATTGTCTAATCTCTTATTTTATATGTGCCTCTAACAACCCTGAGCAACCGACTCCAACATCTTCCCAACCATTGAGGTCAGAGCAGCAGATGTATAGTTTACTTTCTTCTGCCTCTCTCCTCTTGAACAGTAGAGTGATATTTGCAATTTTCTGGTCTTCTGCAACCATTCCAGAATCTAGTAACTCTTGAAAGATCATTGCAAATGCATCCACCTCTTCAGCCACCTCTTACACTATGATTTCGTGATTACACCTCCCAACCTGCAACTGTGCTATAAGTTCATCTACCTTATTACGTATACTGCACGCATTCAAGTATAACAACTTCAGTCCTGTATTGACACTTTTTGATTTTGCCTTCCTTTTACATTGCAACTCATCATATTGACTGCTATTTTGCCCTATTAATAGCCGCCCGTCACTACACACTACCTCTGTTTGTAAATCCGCTACCTGATCTCCATTTGCCTTCATTACGATAGCTTGTGCATTGAAATATGCACAGCTCAGGACACTGGTCACAGCATGCTCTATCTTTTGAATCCTAACTTTGCTTGAGATCTTACCAACGTCTGCCTACACAAGCTCTCCACTAACTGTTCTGGCACTCTAGTTCATGTCCCCCTGCAACGTTATGCAGGAAGGTAACAGACATTTCTGGCATAATGAGTGTACAGTGCCCATTTACACCCATGTGTACAATTAACCTGCTAACCCGTACATCTTTTTAAAATCTGCGAGGAAATCCAAGCACCCAAAGGAAACACAGACGATCACAGAGAGAACATACAACTACCTTCCGTGGCAGGAACTGAACCGGATCGTTGGCATTACTGTGATAGCATTATGTTAACCACTCCATCCGTGCTTGTGAAATCTCTTCAGGGTTAATGTGTGATGTCAACACTGTTTCAGGTCTCTGATGTTGTTCGGTAATAACTGTTCCTGAACCCTTGTCTCTATCATTTCATTATAAATGTACCCATGAAGGAACATCAAAGGGACTGGCAAACATAATGATCAGTTATATCAGACTCCTCATTCTGACATAAAACCAAAAGACCACTTACAGGAAACTGATGAGTTCAATTCCAGAGGTTGTGAAGTTTCCAGATGTCAAGATGGCGTGCTGTTGTAAAGGCTCACATGGGTTTGATTGAAATGATGCAAGAAATCAATAACAAAAAGGATGTATGGGATTTGGATAGAGATTTACAGTGACAGACAGCAAAACCAACCGACTCTAGATGCAGTCTGTGGACATGTTCGATGGAGTGATTGACATCGATTTCTCCAAAAGAGAAGAAAGTACATTGTGAGCACCAAGTGCATTGCAATCATCGGCCAGTGAGTGAGTGGGCCAGTGAAGGAGTGGAGATTTGAGGCTTTGACTCGAGAGACTCTCGCAGTTTTGGCAGTTGGACTGTGCAATCAAGTCAATTAAGATTGGAATAACTCAGCAGTAAGCCGTTGGATAGACAATCAAGATTTGAATAGCTGATTCTGATTCAGCAGAAAGCACCTGATTGGGCGATCGAGGTCAGGTGACCAAGCAGTTTGAAAAGCTCAAACAAATAAATAGCGGGTTACCTCAAGCAAAGTGGTCAGTGAGTGAGTGGAGATTTGACTCCAGAGGCTTCGACGAGGAGGCTGAGGACGAGTTTGAACTCCAAGTGAGGTAAGGCCGGATAAGTTCCTTTCAAAGCAGAAAGTTTCAAAAGTTGAGGCAAGTATTGGGTAGGTCATGGCAGCTGAGATCGGCCCCGCAGTTTGTTCATCCTGCAGAATGTGGGAAATCACGGATACTTCCAGTTTCCCTGACGGCTATGTGTGCAGGAAGTGTGTCCAACTGCAGCTTCTGGCAGAACGCATTGAGCGTCTGGAGCTGCGATTGGATTCATACTGAAGCATCCGCGATGCTGAGAAAGTCGTGAATAGCACATTCAGTGAGTTGGCCACACCGCAGGTAAAGGCTACACAGGCAGAAAGGGAAGGGGTGGCCACTAGACAGCGTAGCAGTAGGCAGGTAGTGCCGGAGACCCCTGAGTACATCGGTACCAACGATATAGGTAAAGAACGGGACGAGGTCCTACAAGGTGAATTTAGGGAGTTAGGAGATAAACTAAAAAGTAGGACCACAAAGGTAATAATCTGGATTACTTCCAGTGCCACGTGCTAGTCGGAGTAGAAATAGGTGGATATTTCAGTTGAATATGTGGCTTGAAAAATGGTGCAAGGGGGAAGGATTCAAATTTCATGGGCATTGGAACCAGTTCTGGGGCAGGTGGGACCGGTATAAACAGGACGGTCTGCACCTGGGCTGGACTGGAACCAATGTCATAGGGGGAGTGTTTGCTACTGCTGTTCAGGAGGCTTTAAACGAATGTGGTAGGGGGATGGGAACAAGTACAGAGAGACAGAGGGGTGTAAGATGAGGATAGAAGCAAAAAGTAGTAAGGTGAAAAGTAAAAGTGGCAGGCAGGCAGGCAAATCCAGGGCAAAAAGCAAAAAGAGCCACTTTTCAACATAATTGTATAAGGGCTAAGAGTGTTGTAAAAACAAGCCTGAAGGCTTTGTGTGTCAATGCGAGGAGCATTCGTAACAAGGTGGATGAATTGAATGTGCAGATAGTTATTAATGAATATGATATAGTTGGGATCACAGAGACATGGTTCCAGGGTGACTAAGGATGGGAGCTCAACATCCAGGGATATTCATTATTCAGGAGGGATAGACAGGAAAGAAAAGGAGGTGCGGTAGCATTGCTGGTTAGAGAGGAGATTAACGCAATAGAAAGGAAGGACATTAGCCTGGAGGATGTGGAATCAATATTGGTAGAGCTGCATAACACTAAGGGGCAGAAAACGCTGGTGGGAGTTGTGTACAGACCACCTAACAGTAGTAGTGAGGTTGTGGATGGCATTAAACAGGAAATTAGAAATGCGTGCAATAAAGGAACAGTAGTTATAATGGGTGACTTCAATCTACATATAGATTGGGTGAACCAAATTGGTAAGGGTGCTGAGAAAGAGGATTTCTTGGAATGTATGCGGGATGGTTTTCTGAACCAACATGTCGAGGAACCAACTAGAGAGCAGGCCATTCTAGATTGGGTATTGAGCAATGAGGAAGGGTTAGTCATGTGAGGCCCCTTGGGAAAGAGTGACCATAATGTGGTGGAATTCTTCATTAATATGGAGAGTGACATAGTTAATTCAGAAACAAAGGTTCTGAACTTAAAGAAGGGTAACTTTGAAGGTATGAGACGTGAATTAGCTAAGACAGACTGGCAAATGATATTTAAAGGGTTGATGGTGGATATTCAATGGCAAGCATTTAAAGATGACATGGATGAACGACAACAATTGTTCATCCCAGTTTGGCAAAAGAATAAACCAGGGAAGGTAGTGCACCCGTGGCTGACAAGGGAAATTAGGAATAGTATCAGGTCCAAAGAAGAAACATATAAATTAGCAAAAAAAAGCGGCACACCTGAGGACTGGCAGAAATTCAGAGACCAGCAGAGGAGGACAAAGGGCTTAATTAGGAAAGGGAAAAAAGATTGAGAGAAAGCTGGCAAGGAACATAAAAACTGACTGGAAAAGCTTTTATAGATACGTGAAAAGAAACAGATTGGTCAAGACAAATGTAAGTCCTTTACAGTCAGAAACAGGTGAATTGATCATAGGGAACGAAGACATGGCAGACCAATTGAATAACTACTTTGGTTCTGTCTTCACCAAGGAGGACATAAATAATCTTACGGAAATAGTGAGACAGTAAGACAGAAGCAAGTGCTGAGAGCCACGAAAACTAAATTGCAGAACAGACTGGACATAAGGAACCCTCTTCAGTATTGCTGTCTCCCATCAGCACACGATGGGTCCGCCTTCTTGCAGGAAAGCAAGGCCAGGGCTCCCACTGATTCAGTGATATTGGTATGTTACAATTATTTTATATGTTCATGCCAGGAAAATATGCGCAGTGTATTTAACATTAAATTCGTTAGATAAACCCTCTTAGAAACGAAATTGCCACTTATAAGGGACATATAGTTGACTTAGCACCTATATTCCGGTCTTGATTAACACTCCCCCGCCCCCCACCTCGCATTAGGGTTAAGGTTAGGGTTACTAATGCCTAGGGACTAGAATGTTGTATAGTGGGGAGGAGAGTGGTGGGGGACTGCCAGCAGCCCCCCTCCCCAAACAGATATACCAAAACCAGCAGGAGCAAACAGTCTGTGTAAACAGTTCAGCTCAATATCGTCCAGCGGGATCGGCGTGAGTGGCAGCGCATCATCAGCGTGTGCTGGGGTCCGCAAGCAGATCCAGCAGTCCGATCTGTTGGTGTTGCTGGCAAACTCGTAAGCGACCCTGAGGAAGGTTTTGGCAGCTGTCACGGAGCCGAGCATCGCAGCGACCAGGAGGGATGACTGCAGTCGCACCGTTGTCCTGTAGAGGGAGACGGGGGTGGAGCGGTGGGGGTAGGTTTAGGAGGAAACTCATTCCCGTCTGGTTAAATGCAGGGTATGTATACAGGACAAATCAGATTTGCCTGGAATGGCAACCCAGCGGGCGTCCCCTGGACCGCGTGTGACAATTTCTCCCTTTCTGGGGAGGCTCTGCGGCTGTCGGATCCATACTCTGCCCGAGTCCTCGGTCTCGGGGGGTTCGGTGGTTTCCCGGTTGGGAGTTGGAGAATGTGCCAGGTGGCGGGCCAGTGGGGCTCCCCCTTGGCTAGTGGGTCGTGTGTTTAACTGGTCGACGGCCTGCTGAAGGACACTTAGCCACCCCTGCAGTGTGCGAGAGGGTGTCAGAGTGCGGATTTTTTCCTTGAGCAGGCCGTACATTCTTTCAATTAAGCCTGTTGCCTGGGGTGGTGGGGTATATGGAACAGCCACGAGATCCCCGCCTCAGCCGCCCAGGTCTGGGCTTCAGTCCCAGCAAAGTGTGAGCCCGGATCGGATTGTATCTCCCATGGGACCCCATAGAGAGAGGAGAGGTGCTGTAATCCTCTGATGGTGCCGTTCTGGTCGGCCCTCTCACAGGGCCCCGCCACCGGGACACCCGAGTATGTATCCACCATCGTGAGGACATACTGCTTCTTATTCTGTCGCGGGAGCGGTCCAATATAGTCAATTTGAAATACCTGACCCGCTCCCGTGCCGCGACAAATGTGGCCCGGTGGCCCTATCGGCCAGTCCCGTGGCTTGACTTGCTGGCAGATGGGGCAGTTATCTACAGAGGTTTTCCATTGATCGAGTGTCAAGGCGACAAAGAATTGTTCAGAGCAGCGCCGCGTTACATCGGCCCCTAAGTGGCCACCTTTGCGGTGTGCCCACGCAGCTAGAGCACTGGGGTCTGTGTCAGGGGTGGAAGTGGTGGCAGATGATATTTGGGCAGCCTGGTCCACTACCGCGTTAAACGTTGCGTCTTCATTATCTTTCCGGGTATGGGCATCCACATGGTGGACAGAAACTTTTCTGTGGGTAGCCTGGTCCCAAATGAAACGCCAGTGGTGCTGTCCCCAGAGGGGACGTCCGAGTATTTCCCACCCCATGTGTTGAAACCGGGCTATCCACACTGCAATGCCCTTAGCTACTGCCCAGGAGTCAGTATGGATGAGGACTGGTCCGGTAGTGTTTTGGAGGGGGAGGGCTACTGCCGCCAGCTCGGCAAGTTGGCTGGAACCACCCTCTGCCTCGGTGGTTAAAATTCTACCCCAGGCGGGATGAAGTGTTGCCGCTTTCCAAAATTGTTTACCCCCTTTCCAGCGGCTGGATCCGTCTGTGAACCAGTTTGCTGTCGGGGTCGAGGGAATCGAAGGGTTGACCCCAACATGCTGGGGAGGGTTGTACCTCGGGGATGTCCGGGGCAGGGTCCCGGGACTGGGGGAAAGCCATGACTTGTTCATGGAAGCGGCTGACCACTTCAGGGCCGCAATGTACCACTTCCACTTGACAATGGAGGACTCCTGGGCACGGCCTTCCTTGCGGGTAGAATCGGAAGACTTGACCCATCGCATTATGGGGAGATGGTGGCGAAGGACGACAGGGTCGGTGCCTGTTTGATGTGCCTGTTTCATGTGCTGTGGCGAGGCGAAAATCTCCTCTGCACCCTTTACCACATCCTTCTTATAAAAGCCTAATTAGATTTGAAATATTTTCTTAAATTATTGCTTGTTTTCCCGTTGCAGATGAAGAATTACGTGAAAAGGATGCAGGTGAAAAGGACTGTGTGAAAAAACAGTTGCACTATTTCCATCCACTTCAATGCAAAATAACTTTCGAGTAGGAAAACAACCTTGGATCATGACATGGATGATCAAAGCTTATCATTTCTTATCGATAGCAAACGTTAACATATGTTAACAACCCTTTCAGTTTGCAGTCCCACTCAAAGGTGTATGTCCAACTGCAAATTCGACAATAATTTTGACAGATTCTTACCAGCCCTATCGTAGAAACCTTTGGAAATAATCACGAAAGTTGCTTCGCTCGCCTTTTAAGGGCCTTCACAAAGAGAGTAGTGCGAAGAAAGTTAAAAGGGAAAGTAAATCCATTCCACCTGACTTTCAAAATAACGTCATTGCTTCTATTTACTTTTAGCTTTTAAAGTTATCCCCGTGTGTCCATTCTGGGTAACTCTGGATCTGCAAATGTCGGACTGAGTCTTAAATAAAAAAAGAAACCTTACGTCCATACGACCATATGATACAGAAACAGAATTTCGACCCATCGACCCTACTGTGCCTCTCATAACTGAGTTATTATCCCTCTCAACCCCATGCTCTTCATAACCTTTGATATCCATATTGATTATGAGCTACCAACCTCCGAGTTAATATACCCAAATGACTTGGCCTCCACAGCCGTTTGTGGCAATGAATTTCACAGACCACCCCTCCTCATCCCTGTTCTAAAGGGACGCTCTTCATCTCTGCCGATGTGCCCTCTAGTCCTCGATAGCATCTTTGGGAAGGGAATATGATATTCCTTTCAGATCAACTACTTTTCATACTTTGAAAATAAACACACACTTATTTTCTTGATGAAGGGTCTTGTTCGAAACGTCGGCTCTTTATTCCTCTCACTAGATACTGTTGAGATACTCCAACAGATTGTGTGCGTTATGTTTTGAATATCAGTATGTTTTGAGTATCGGTATGTTTGAGTTACAGGGAAGTGAGAGGGCTGAGAACAATGGAAATGAAAATGGGATGTTGGCGAACTTGGGCAAGTGATAAGGTGGATTGGTTCTGACTGTGAGAGATAGTGCTGGAGTCTTAGTAACATCAGGTAACCTGTGTGAAGGGGGTGTAAGCAAAAAGAGATTTCTGAGAACACGGGAATAAAGCAAAAGAACGAACAGAACAGTGCTGCAATTTTAAAATACAAACAAAACACCTGCTGGAAATCTCAAATAAAGGAAAGACCTGGAAAACATTGATAATTGAGGAAACTTGCAGAGAAGCCGAGTTAATGCCAGGGGTAATAAACTTACTTCAATATTGAACCCAAAACTAAAAGATAAAGACATTTGGACGCTACAAATCCGACAGTAAAACCTAAAAGCTTTCGAAATTATTATCTCAGCAGATAGCACCTAGCAGGCAGAAACAGGGACAAATAGAGCCAAGTCGTCAATCCCGGAGATAGAGTAAGTGGGGAAAAGGAGAAGATTCGCATAACAGTCCAAAAGTGCCTCAACATTAGTTTTCTATAGCAAGTTTAATTGGATATCTCCAGAATAACACTGGTGGCATTTGTTGATTGATGAACTAACGCAGATAATTGGAATACAAGTAATTTGTACAGTTTAATTAGACACGGAGATAATCTAATGACCAAAGTGACTCTGATCTGTTTCTAATTTGTGCCTAATGACGTATTTTCTTCCATTTCAGAAATCACGGCATTGAAAAGAAAGCTGCAGGAAACAGGTCGAGAAAACGAAATGTTCATATTTTCAGTCATTGGAGTGTATTCGCAGCGATATTTTAAAAATGCATTGGTTTGCCGGTTCTTCAAAGGTGATCGTTCTCAACAGTATTGCGTTATTCAGCTGGATCATTTTGAGTTGGATCGCACTCCGCGGTAGATTAGATTGTGAGGACACTCAGTCCTCGTTTATCGTCATTTAGTAATGCATGCATTAAGAAATGATACAACGATCCCCCAGTATGATATCACAAAAACGTAAGACAGACCAAGACTACATTACAAAAACCACATAATTATAACTTATAGTTACAACAGTGCAAAGCAATGCTGTAATTTGATAAGGGCAGACCATGACACGGTAAAAAGTCTCAAAGTCCTCGATAACCCATCATCTCACGTGCACGGTAGAAGGAAGAAAAACTCTTCCTACCATGAACCTCCAGCGCCGCAAAGTTTCTCTATCCAGCCTCGGAAGCAACCGACCAGAGCCAACTCTGAGTCCGTCCGAAAAAACCTCGAGCCTCCAACCAACCCTCCGACACCGAGAACCGAGCACCATCTCTGAGGAGCGCTTCGACCCCGGCCCCGGCCGCCAAACAACAGGCAAAGCCGAGGATTGGGGGCCTTCCTCTCCGGAGATTTTCCGATCGCACAGTAGCAGCGGCAGCGAAGCAGGCATGTCAGAAGTTTCACCAGATGTTCCTCCGTGCTTCTCACGTCCGTCTCCATCAAATCAGGATTGTGCACGGCCCCTACTTACAGATAACAGATATTCATTCCTGGAGTGGCCGCGCGCGCTGCCGTCGCGCCGCCATTTTCTTGTCGGCTGGATGCTGGAAATCCAGAGCAAAATAGAATAAAGAGATAAAAATAGGGTCAGGAGAGATCCTCCGGAGAAACAATGGGAATCTGCAGAAACTCAGCGCATTTTACCATCGTCCCACTTCCGCTCATTGTCCGGAACAGAGCCTCCCCTTATTGAATTGACGGTCAAACGATAAGTTTGAGTGCAGCTCTGAAGCTTCTGGTGTGGCTTGGGAGTGGTTCCTCAAATTTGACATAGCCGGGAGGGGTAGCGGGGAAAAGCTCCCACTACCTATTAAATGCGCCCAAAAGCTCGAGTCTCAACTAGATTCCGAGAATCAAGTTCAGCTCCTGGCTTAGCTACTGCGCCCTGCTAACGACAAGCGAAACGGCAGAAGCGGGTCACTTCGGCCGGAACGGGCTCCTCGGCCGTGGTTACAGCTCATCCAGGGGGAGGAAAACTCTGATATCAAACCTCAACTGCCTTGCTGCTGTACGCACTCATGGGAAAAGCTTGGGGAGTAAACCCCGGGGAAAAATCTGGAGCTGGCATTCCTGCGTTGAGTTCAGCGCTGACTGGCAATTCCTGGTGGTCTCTGCTGTTGCTTTAGATTTTTCAGCTGCGTGGAAAAGAGGAGCCCACTGCCCGAGCTCGCTTACTTTCTCATACCTCCTTGGCGTCGCTGCACCAACATTGTGAGCAGCTGGGTCGCAACGTCCTCGGTTGACCCGGACAGACGGAGGGCCGACAGTTATTGAGCATTATTCTACTTTGCTACGCGCAGACGGGAGCTCTCAGAGCAACTGATACGATTTCTTGATAAAATTTGATAAAATGTCTTCCACAAGAAATTTTGTACCTGTGTATTGAAACATAAAACTGAAATTTCGTGCCGTGTTTAATGAGTTGATAAACTGTAAATATACTTGATTAGAAATCTCTTTAATGATTGTAATTACTTTTTGAACTGTTTTATATATCTCTGAAAGTCAAAGACTTGGAATTATAAGGCCCGTCTGACGCAGTAAACTTCCTGAACTACACCAGGGCTGTGCATGAAGACAGCACTCGCAGCCCTCTGCATCTTGTGGCACGGTAGTGGCGACAAGACCTATGAACAACGTGTTCCGTGAAGTAGAACAATTCCGCTTCTCCTGTGCATATAAGGTCGCCATCACTGCTGAAAAAACAGTCTCAAGCTATGCAGTCAATCCTCATAAATAAATTCCTCCAACACCAGCGATATTTGGTGAATATTTTCCGATTCTCTCTAGATTCATCACATCCTTTCATCACAAGAGGACTGCATTTAGGGTGCGGTCTGCTGCAGGTCCTATACAGCTGTAACACGATATCTCAGATCTTGTAGTCAGTGCACCATATGGTGAAGTCGACAATGCCACTCGACTTGTTCACTACCTTCTCTACATTTGTTTCCGCGTGCTCAAAACCATGTGCTTGTACCCATAAGCCTCTCTGTTTTGCAACATTCCCCAGTGTCTTGTCATTTGCTTTCCCAGTTTAACTATTCAAACTGAATCGGTATGTGGATGTATTATGCTGATTTAGAAATAGTAACCAATAAACAGCAAAGCCATATTCACAAGAGATTATGCGGACGCTGCAAATCCGGAGTAACGGGCACAGAAAGCTAAAGGAACTCAAAGGCAGCGCCTATGGAAAGGAAGAAAGAGTCGGCGCTTCGGACCGTGAAGCTTCCTCGGGACTGGAAGGAAAGGGAAAAGAACCCAAAATAAAACAGGTGGACGAGGGAAAGGAGCATAAGCTAGAAAGTAATGGGCGAAACAACCAGGTGAGGGTGAAGATTGGTGGCTGGGGATGGGTGGAATGAGTAGTGGAAAAGATGCTCATTGGACTAATGTCTTCAAAAAGAGGAAAGAGCTCAGAAATGAAAATAGCATTACTGGTTTAATATCAGCTGCTTAGCGCGCCAAGCAACAGAACTGGTCTTCTCTATCTTTATCTTAAAACAGCGTTGACTCGCCAATAAAAGTCTGACTAGGTTGCACGCTTACCTGAAAATGTTGCTACAATGTACATTTCGAATATGCGTTCTGTGTTTCTGAGGGTTTTGTTTTGGATAAATTCTACATTTATTTGCAAACATTTTATTTTCTGCAGACAAAAAATTCTCCAGTGAATATCCAGGTAAAAGTAAAGCATTTCGTCTTTTTTAATTAATTCTCCCGATATGAGAATACAGGAGCTGGTCAATAGAGCAGTAACCGATGAGGTAATCTCTTAGTTTAGACCAGTGCTGTATGAATTCAATACATTCATGTCCGCTGCTATCCTTTACACCTAACATAAAATTAGTTTTTCCTCCTCTTAACGTGCCGAGGCTTTGAATCAACCGTGATTAATGGCAAAGCAATGGAAAATTAAGCTTGTACCCTGAATGTCATTTTGTATTATTTAACGTAAGACTTGGGCTTCCAAAATTTTAGCCAACGTAAACCTTCAAATTCGGATTGAGGTTGTTTGCGCGTGAACATTAAAACACAGTGAAATACGGTGTTTGCGCCAAATCGGATCAGTAAGGATTGCCCGTAAACGTCGCCACGCTTCCGACACCAACATAGCTTATGTTCGTCTTTGGAATGCTGGCAGAAACCGAGTACCCGGAGGAAACCCACGAGGTCGCAGGGAAAACTATCCTTGCAGACAGCGGCAAAAATCGAACCACGATTGGCGCTGTAATTACGTTACGCTAACAGTTACGCAGCCGTATCCCCATACCCGGTAGTCTAAAGAGCAAATTGGTACTTATTCCAACTTCCTTGTTACTCTTTCAGAAGTGAATAAATTTAAAACAGCCCTGGAAATAGCAGGTGAGGAACATGACATTAAAATGTTGGAAACCACAAGCTAATAACTGTCTATGAGAGCAAACAAGTCAGCAAAACAAAATGTCCTCTGCCGCTTTCGCTACAAACAAATTCGTGTACATACTGACCTAGCAGCGTTGGTTTATATTTATGTTTTACCTTCAATCACTTTTGAGTTCATAGACTATTAGGAAATAGGAGTGCATCAGGCCTGATCCCGCTGGCACCCCTCAGTCTGCACATGCAGGCACATCCCGGTCTCCACCCATCTAGTATGATTCACCTGCTGCCTGCGTAACCTCCCCAGCTCTCGTCCACAGTCTTTGTTCACCAATCGAACCAGCCGACCTTGGCCTATTACCCCTAGCTTTCCTCCCCCAGCCTGAAGTTTACCCAGCTGCTTGTTGTGCTTCGCTTCTGTTCGCTCTAGTTTATGGCCTCTCGTGGCCTGTTACTTTGTGGTCTGTTAAATAAAGTTACCGTCCACCGCTGCATCTTCCCCACTGCTTTGCTTTTGGATCAAGCATTTTCTGACAGGCTGCCTTGATTAGCAAACCAAGAATCGCTGGAGGTAGCAACACTGGCAAGTAAAGTGGTTGAAGTCGCATGTGAGGTATTTGTATTAGACAGGAAATACATTAAAACAAGGAGGTTGTTATCCAGCAATATTAAATATGCACAATTGTAATATTGTGGATAGTTCTATTCTGCTATAGTTCGCATTCTGCATGGAGGTCGGTGACCAGTGATGTTCCACAGGGATCTGTTCTGGGACCCCTCCTCTTCGTGATTTTTTGTAAATGACCTGGGTGAAGAAGTAGAAGCGTGGGTTAGTAAGTTTGCTGATGACACAAAGTTCAGGGTGTTGTGGATAGTGTGGAGGGTTGTCCGAGGTTACAGCTGGACGTCGATAGATGCAGAACGGGGCTGAGAAGTGGCAGATGGAGTTCAACCCAGATACACCGTATGCCAACATCAGTGAACTTGAGACCAGGTATCCCAAGGATTTGCTCATTACAGATGGGGACTTTAACCAGGCCAACCTCAGCAAAACGCTGCCAAAGTTATACCAACATGTCTTCTGCTCCAGTAGAGGTCCGATTATACTTGACCACTGCTACACAGCCGTCAAGGATGCCTACCGTTCCGTCCAACGACCTCACTTCGGAAAATCGGACCATCAGGCCGTACTCCTCCTCCCGGCTTCCAAACAGGAACTGAAGCAGGAGGTCACGGAGTCAAAAGTGGTGTCGCGTTGGACAGAGGAAACGGATCAGGTCCTCCGTTACTGCTTTGAATCGGTGGACTGGTTAGTATTCACGGACTGGGCAGCTAACCTCAATGAGTATGCCTCAGCTGTCACGGACTTTATCTGGAAATGCACAGAGGACTGTGTGTCTCGCAAGACGATCCGGGTATTCCCTAACCGGAAACCATGGATGAATTATGAGATCCAGTCCCTTTTGAAGGCCAGAGCTGCGGCTTTTAGGTCCGGAGATATCAGTCGCTACCTGGAATCCAGGGGTGAACTCCGGAAAGCCATTAAGACACTTTTTGTCCCACTTCCCTCCGGGAGAAGATTCAGGAGCTTGAAGATTCGTACGGCCAGGTTTGGGAACAGCTTCTTTCCAACTGTGATAACGCTGCTGAACAGATCCTGACACGGATCTGGGCCGTACCTTCAAAATATCCGGACTTGACTTGCACTACCTTACTTTCCCTTTTCTATTTTCTAATTATGATTTATAATTTAAATTATTTTGTTATATTTACTTGGATTTGTACTTCAGGGAGCGCGAAGCACAGAATCAAATATCGTTGTGATGACTGTACGCTCTAGTATCAATTGTTTGGTGATAATAAAGTAAAGTGTAAAGTGCTTCATTTTGGTAGGTCACATTTGAAGACAAAATATAATATAAATGGTCAGACTCTTGGCAGTGTGAAAGATCTTGCAGTCCATGTCGATAGGACACTCAAAGCTGCTGCGCAGGTTGACAGTGTTGTTAAGAAGTTGTATGGTGTGATGGCATTCATCAACCATGGAACTGATTTCAAGAGATGTGAGGTATAGTTACAGCTATGTAAGATCTTGTTCAGACCCCACTTGGAGTACTGTGTTCCGTTCTGGTCACCTCAATACAGGAAGGATGTGGATACTATAGAGAGAGTATAGACATACTATAGAGAGAGTATAGAGAGAGTATAGACATACTATAGAGAGAGTATAGACATACTATAGAGAGAGTATAGACATACTATAGAGAGAGTATAGACATACTATAGAGAGAGTATAGAGAGAGTATAGACATACTATAGAGAGAGTATAGACATACTATAGAGAGAGTATAGAGATACTATAGAGAGAGGATGTCGCCTAGTTTGAAAGGTGTACCTTATGAAAATAGGTTGAGTGTACTTGGCCTTATCTCCTTGGAACGACGGAGGATGAGAAGTGATAGTGGTATATAAGATCATGATGTCGTGGCCCCGATTGTTAATTCCCTATCTTGCCCCTCATCTCCTTTGATTCTGCCTTGATTCCAATCGTTGATTTCCCATTTACTGCTAATTCGCTTGAAGACAGCACACCTGGTCTTCTTCAATAACTGCGGTATAAGAACTCTGACGTCTCGGCCACTGGTCGCCAGTTTGGTGGTCTATTCCCGTGTGATAACTTCGGTTCTCGACCAATTAGAACCGTTAGTTCTAACTTCAGCTCCTGTTTCAAGATATTCAATGAAAACCCCGTCTCCGTGCCGAGACTCCATATCAGAGCTCCGTGTCAAGATTCCTCCGGTTTGCTGTTCAACGTTCACGTCTGCGCCAGCATCCCAACTCAGTCTCCGTACCTGTGTCCTGCACTTGGCTTCTCCTCAGTCGCTCCGTGCAACACATGAGGGCCCTTGATCGTGTGGGTAGCCAGAGGCTTTTACCCAAGGCTGAAATGGCTAACACGAGGGGGCATAGTTTTATGGTGCTTGGAAATAGGTACCGAGGGGATGTCAGGGGTCTGTTTATCACACAGAGAGCGGTGGGTGCGTGGAATGCACTGCCGGCGGCGGTGATAGGAACATAAAAACATGGAAGCAGATACAACTGGGTCTTTTAAGGGTCTCTTAGATACATGGAGCTTAGGAAATAGAGGGCTATGCACTAGGGGAATTCTAGGCAGTTTCTAGAGTAGGTTACATGGTCGGCACAACATTGTGGGCCAAAGGGCCTGTAATATACTGTAAACTTCTATGTTCTATGTTCTGGCCACCGCACTATAGAAAGGATATGTGCAAGAAAGGGTGCAAATGAAATTCACTCAGATATTGCCGGGATGGATATCAGTTCAGATAAATATTGGATAGATCATGCTGTTTCTTGGAATGGACAAAGTGAAACTGATAGAGCGAGCAAAATTAGGAGGGGCACAGAGGAAGTAAATATTTCTTCTTGAGAGAAGTGAGCCTGATCAGATGGTATGCTGTTCAGGCACAAAGTGCAACCTGCAACATTCTAAACAACTCGTTTGATATCAAGAACAACTAAACCCATCATCTCCAGATCGCCCACAGCAACAGTATTTCGCTGTAACGTGCATGCTGAGGATTGCCGTACCCGGTGCGCAGCCCGCCCGCGGGAGCGCGCAGACCCACCAGCCCGCCCGCGGGAGCGCGCAGACCCCACAGAAGAGTCCGTGGCTGTGACGTAGGTATTTTGAAAGCCAGAGTTCAGTTGCAATCAGATCAGACATTGTATGTTAAAAACGCAAAAGGTTCTGCAGTTGCTGGAAAACCGAAGTAAGCACACACACAGTATTCAGCAGGTCAGGCGGCATCTGTGGTGAGGAATAAAGTGTCAAAGTTTCGGGCCCAGACGTTTCAGGACTGGAAAGGAACGGAAAAGAAACCAGAATAGAAAATGAAGGATGGAAAGGAGTACAAGGTAGTAGTTGGTAGGTGAGGTCAGGTGAGGGGGATGATAGGTGGTTGGGGGAAGGAAAGATGAAATGAGAAGCTGTAAGGTGATGGGTGAAAAAGATTATGAAGATGGCATCTTGATAGTAGAGGAGAGTGGACCAAGGGAAAAAAGGATACAGGAAGGAGTTAATGGGCAGGTAAGGAGAAGAGAATAGGTAAGCGAGGAGTCAGAAAGGAGAATGGGAGAGAAGTGGGAGCGGGAGAAATTACTGGCAGTTAGAGAAATCGATGTACATGCCATCAGCTTGGAGACTACTCGAGTTGTTAAAAATCAGATTGGTCTCCTCTTCCTCATTGATAAATCCGTTTGCTCAATATTGAACAAATTTCTAGGTCCTATGTTGAATAGCAATTCTCTGGCCTTGTGTTCTTCTGCCTAATATCCGCCCTCCCTATACGACAATTACATATTCAACACCTTCTTGTTATCATTTTGGTTAAGAAGGTCAGAATGGACTAATAGAAAATACATCATGCTTTGTCAACAGAAAACAAATTATATCAAAAGGAGATAGGTAAGTAAAAACAGAATAGTCTCTTGTAATTTGCCTCTTGAAAATGTGTTTTTATTTTTTCGAGGATTTTCATGTCTAGAATATTTGCACGACTACAAAGAGGGGAAAGCACGAATATGGGTCCCCATTGATGCAAAATTGCTCAATAAAATAACTTGTCTTACCTCCCTTCTCGCCTTCGATACTATTAAAGTTTTGGTAAGATAATGCCTCCTATTATCAATGTATGTTTTACAAATATACAGTATTTTTTTTACAAATCTTTTCTCCAATATCTGCTCATTTGATTGGCAAACAATAAAATAAATTACACAACATACTGGCTCCAAAGCTTTGTTTTAATATTTGCTTTACTTTTATCTCAAGTTGACTTTGTTTGACCCCACAGTGGCTTCATATATCTGGTGTGGTAATATTTTCGTCAACGCAATGAGTGATATACCCAGTATTCATTCCTCAGTAATTGGGAACGGAGAATATTAAACCCATATACCTTCCACATTTCGGTCTTAGACTAATATCACATTCTTAAAAGTCAAATGCTCTGTTTCTCATGCAAAACGTCTCAGTTATATCCTGAATAATCTGTCTTTTGATTTAGAAATAAAGGACAGTTTGAAAAATCTGAAGGAGTTAGGTAAGATATATATTAGTTGTAAAGGTTCTCATTGACATAATTCTCCAAAGTCGATTGCATCAGATCTCACTTTGAATATGACTAATAAAATGCTATGCTCATATCACATGAAACAACTGTGAGTAGCAATTGGAGGGTGATATAATCCATTGTCCTAGTGACAGGAGAGAGTTGTCAGCATAATCATTACTGAAACGGAGTAAAGGTTGTGATTTATGATGGGTTGCTTAGAATATGTGATACAAGTGGTATTGTAGTACTGTGGTACTGTGGTACTCGGTTGCAGATATTCAGTTTTTATATATTCGATAGACCCAGAAAAGTGAAACTGCAAATGGATTGGAAGACATACGTAGATTTTTTAAATGACATAATGATCTAATAGGCTAGGACTTTATACTCTGGATCACAGGAGAATGAAAGGAGATTTAATACATGTATACAAGATAATGAGGAAAATGGATATGGCTAATGCAAACAGGTGATTTTCGCTGCAGATGGGTGAACCTAGAAATAGGAATCATGCAGTAGGTCAAAGCATGAAATACGAAATATTCAGAAACATAGGAACCTAGAAAACCTATAGCACAATACAGGCCCTTTGGCCCACAAAACTGCGCAGAGCAAGTACTTACTTTAGAAATGACCGAGGTTACCCATAGCCCTCTTTTCTTCTAAGCTCCATGTACCGATTCCAGAGTCTCATAAAAGATTCTATCACTTCTGCCGCCGGCAACCCATTCCACACACACATCACTCTTTGCGTAAAAATCTTACCCCTGTCTGTAATGGTCCGGATCGGTTCACCATCACATAATCTGGATTGCACTCAATTTAATTCATTTAATGTAAGTTTAAAACAGGGCTGATAAATACAATGGGATCAGAAAACGACGGTTTAATGATACTGTGGAGCTGCACTCCAAAACTGGTTGTTCCACTGCTGTTGCTTCGATACTATACATCCAACAATGTCTAAAGTTCCCTTGCATGTCCTGTTCACATTAAACATGACAAAATTAATTCTGCTAATTATAGCCCAGTCAAGGTATCTGCAATCATCTGTGATGAAAACCATCATCATTGTCCAAACTTTTAATCAGCACGTACTAACCAATAAATGATAACGTAATATAAACTATAAATCTAGTTCTGGTTTCTCCAGGACTTCTGTGCTCCAGGCATTGTCCAAATTTAATACAATGAGCAGATTTCTAGAGGCGAAGCTGAAGTGGAAGCACTAGACATAGAGGAAGCATTTTGATATCAATGTCGATGAGCTTCAAGAGTAACATTGCCTCTCATCCAACGCAGATGAGAGGCAAAAGTGTATCATAATACCCATCTTTCAGAAAGTGCTAGAGTTAATTCTAAAAATGCAATATCAGAATATACGGACAGACTACTTTATTAAGTACACCGGTAAAATTGATTATTCATGCAAATATCCAATCAACCAATCTTATGGCAGCAATTCAATGGATAAACATATGCAGAGGTTTGGTTGCTGTTCAGACCAAATGACAGTGAGTGGAAAAGTTTGATCGAAGTGACTTTCACCGTGGTGATTGTTGGTGACATTCTGGCTGGTTTGCACATTTCAGAAACTGCTCATCTTCTGGGATTTTCACACCCAGTAGTCTGTGGAGCTTACAAAGAATGGTGCAAAAAACACAAAAATATCAACTGAGTGGCAGTTCTGTAGTGTTAATGCCTTGTTAATAAGAGTGGTTAGTGTCCATAAGACACTATGACCATAAGACAGAGGAGCCAAATTAGGCCATTCAAGCCATCCAGACTGATCTGCCATTCCATCTTGGCTGTTCCCGGATCCCACTCAAACCCATACACCTGCCTTCTCACCATATCCTTTGTTGCCCTGACCAATCAGGAAATGATCAATTTCCACTTTAATTATGCCTATGGACGTGGCCTCCACCGCAATCTGTGGCAGAGCATTGCATAGATTCACTACTTCCTGGCTAAAAATAATTTCTTTCTTACCTCTGTTCTAAAAGTTCGCCCCTCAATTTTGAGACTGTGCCCTCCAGTTCTGGTTATCCCCACCATACAAAAAAGCCTCTTCACATCTACCCTATTAGTCCTTACAACGTTCGGTAGGTTTCAATTAGATCTCTCCGCATCTTCTAAATTCCAGTGAGTACAGGCCCAAAACTGCTAAACACACCTTATATGCTAATCCTTCATTCCTGGACTCATCCTCATGAACTTCTTCTGGACGCTCTCCAATGATAACACATCCTTACTGAGATATGAAGCCCAAAACTGTTGAAAATACTCCAAGTGCAGCCTGACTAGTTTCTTATAATGGCTCAGTATTATCACCATCCTTTTGTATTCTATTTCCCTTGAAATAAAAGCCAACATTGCATCTGCTTTCTTTACCACAGACGCAACCTGTAAATTAACTTTCTGGGAGTCTTGCACAAGGACTCCAAAGTCCATGTGAACCTGTGATATTTGATCCTTCCCATTTAGATAGTAGCCCGTACTATTGTGCCTTTTACCAAAATACATTATCATACCTTTCCCAGCACTGTATTCCATCTGACACTTTTTTGCCCATTCAATTTGCCTAAGTCCTGCTGCAGTCACATTGCTTCCTCAGCACTACCTACCCTTCCACTTAGCTTCGATTCTTTGGCAAATTTTGCCACAAACCAACCTTAATGACTATCAGCCAGTAGTATCACATCTACAGTTGATGACATGCTTTGAGAGGTTGTTCATGACTAGACAGAGCTCCTACCTCAGCAAAGACCCGGACCCATTGCAATTTGTCCATGGCCACAACAGCAGATGCATTCTCAATGGTTCTCCACATGGCTTTAGACCACCTAGACAATACGAACACCTGTCAGGAAGCTGTTCATCAACTATAGCTCAGCATTTAACACCATTATTCACACAATTGTAATTGAGAAGTTACAGAACCTGGGCCTATGTAACTCCCTCTGCAATTGGATCCTCAATTTCTTTATTGGATGACCACAATCTGTGTCGATTGGTGAAAACATCTCCTCCTCACTGATGATCAGCACTGGTGCACCTCAGGGATGTGTGCTTAGCCCACTGCTCTACTCTCTCAAGACCCATGACAGTGTGGCTGTGTTGGTGGAAAATCAGATGGTGACGAGAGGGCGTATATAAGCGAGATATACCAACTAGTGGAATGGTGTCGCAGCAACAACCTTGCACTCAATGTCAGTAAGACGAAAGAGCTGATTGTGGACTTCAGGAAGGTTAAGACAAAGGAACACATACCTCAAGTGGAGAGAGTGAGCAGTTTCAAGTTCCTGGGTGTCAAGATCGCTAAGGTTCCAACATATCGATGCATTTGTAAAGAAGGCAAGACAGCGACTATACTTCATTAGGAATTGGAAGAGATTTGTCATGTCAACAAATACACTCAAAAGCTTCTGTAGATGTACCGTGGAGAGCAATCTGACAGGCTGCATCACTACTGGTACGGGAGGGGTGAGGGGCTACTGCCCAGAACCAAATGAAGCTGCTGGATGCCGTAAATTTAGTCAGCTACGTCTTGGGTACTAGCCTATAAAGTACCCAGGACATCTTTAAGGAATGGTGTCTCAGAAGTGCTGAATGGTCTACTTCTGCATCTTTTGTCTATTGTCTATTGTCTAATGTCTTATTTTATATGTGCCTCTAACTACCCTGAGCAATCGACTCCAACATCTTCCCAACCATTGAGGTCAGAGCAGCAGATGTATAGTTTACTTTCTTCTGCCTCTCTCCTCTTGAACAGTAGAGTGATATTTGCAATTTTCTGGTCTTCTGCAACCATTCCAGAATCTAGTAACTCTTGAAAGATCATTGCTAATGCATCCACCTCTTCAGCCACCTCTTACATTATGATTTCGTGATTACACCTGCCAACCTGCAACTGTGCTATAAGTTCATCTACCTTATTACGTATACTGCACGCATTCAAGTATAACAACTTCAGTCCTGTATTGACACTTTTTGATTTTGCCTTCCTTTTACATTGCAACTCATCATATTGACTGCTATTTTGCCCTATTAATAGCCGCCCGTCACTACACACTACCACTGTTTGTAAATCCGCTACCTGATCTCCATTTGCCTTCATTACGATAGCTTGTGCATTGAAATATGCACAGCTCAGGACACTGGTCACAGCATGCTCTATCTTTTGAATCCTAACTTTGCTTGAGATCTTACCAACGTCTGCCTACACAAGCTCTCCACTAACTGTTCTGGCACTCTAGTTCATGTCCCCCTGCAACGTTATGCAGGAAGGTAACAGACATTTCTGGCATAATGAGTGTACAGTGCCCATTTACACCCATGTGTACAATTAACCTGCTAACCCGTACATCTTTTTAAAATCTGCGAGGAAATCCAAGCACCCAAAGGAAACACAGACGATCACAGAGAGAACATACAACTACCTTCCGTGGCAGGAACTGAACCGGATCGTTGGCATTACTGTGATAGCATTATGTTAACCACTCCATCCGTGCTTGTGAAATCTCTTCAGGGTTAATGTGTGATGTCAACACTGTTTCAGGTCTCTGATGTTGTTCGGTAATAACTGTTCCTGAACCCTTGTCTCTATCATTTCATTATAAATGTACCCATGAAGGAACATCAAAGGGACTGGCAAACATAATGATCAGTTATATCAGACTCCTCATTCTGACATAAAACCAAAAGACCACTTACAGGAAACTGATGAGTTCAATTCCAGAGGTTGTGAAGTTTCCAGATGTCAAGATGGCGTGCTGTTGTAAAGGCTCACATGGGTTTGATTGAAATGATGCAAGAAATCAATAACAAAAAGGATGTATGGGATTTGGATAGAGATTTACAGTGACAGACAGCAAAACCAACCGACTCTAGATGCAGTCTGTGGACATGTTCGATGGAGTGATTGACATCGATTTCTCCAAAAGAGAAGAAAGTACATTGTGAGCACCAAGTGCATTGCAATCATCGGCCAGTGAGTGAGTGGGCCAGTGAAGGAGTGGAGATTTGAGGCTTTGACTCGAGAGACTCTCGCAGTTTTGGCAGTTGGACTGTGCAATCAAGTCAATTAAGATTGGAATAACTCAGCAGTAAGCCGTTGGACAGACAATCAAGATTTGAATAGCTGATTCTGATTCAGCAGAAAGCACCTGATTGGGCGATCGAGGTCAGGTGACCAAGCAGTTTGAAAAGCTCAAACAAATAAATAGCGGGTTACCTCAAGCAAAGTGGTCAGTGAGTGAGTGGAGATTTGACTCCAGAGGCTTCGACGAGGAGGCTGAGGACGAGTTTGAACTCCAAGTGAGGTAAGGCCGGATAAGTTCCTTTCAAAGCAGAAAGTTTCAAAAGTTGAGGCAAGTATTGGGTAGGTCATGGCAGCTGAGATCGGCCCCGCAGTTTGTTCATCCTGCAGAATGTGGGAAATCACGGATACTTCCAGTTTCCCTGACGGCTATGTGTGCAGGAAGTGTGTCCAACTGCAGCTTCTGGCAGAACGCATTGAGCGTCTGGAGCTGCGATTGGATTCATACTGAAGCATCCGCGATGCTGAGAAAGTCGTGAATAGCACATTCAGTGAGTTGGCCACACCGCAGGTAAAGGCTACACAGGCAGAAAGGGAAGGGGTGGCCACTAGACAGCGTAGCAGTAGGCAGGTAGTGCCGGAGACCCCTGAGTACATCGGTACCAACGATATAGGTAAAGAACGGGACGAGGTCCTACAAGGTGAATTTAGGGAGTTAGGAGATAAACTAAAAAGTAGGACCACAAAGGTAATAATCTGGATTACTTCCAGTGCCACGTGCTAGTCGGAGTAGAAATAGGTGGATATTTCAGTTGAATATGTGGCTTGAAAAATGGTGCAAGTGGGAAGGATTCAAATTTCATGGGCATTGGAACCAGTTCTGGGGCAGGTGGGACCGGTATAAACAGGACGGTCTGCACCTGGGCTGGACTGGAACCAATGTCATAGGGGGAGTGTTTGCTACTGCTGTTCAGGAGGCTTTAAACGAATGTGGTAGGGGGATGGGAACAAGTACAGAGAGACAGAGGGGTGTAAGATGAGGATAGAAGCAAAAAGTAGTAAGGTGAAAAGTAAAAGTGGCAGGCAGGCAGGCAAATCCAGGGCAAAAAGCAAAAAGAGCCACTTTTCAACATAATTGTATAAGGGCTAAGAGTGTTGTAAAAACAAGCCTGAAGGCTTTGTGTGTCAATGCGAGGAGCATTCGTAACAAGGTGGATGAATTGAATGTGCAGATAGTTATTAATGAATATGATATAGTTGGGATCACAGAGACATGGTTCCAGGGTGACTAAGGATGGGAGCTCAACATCCAGGGATATTCATTATTCAGGAGGGATAGACAGGAAAGAAAAGGAGGTGCGGTAGCATTGCTGGTTAGAGAGGAGATTAACGCAATAGAAAGGAAGGACATTAGCCTGGAGGATGTGGAATCAATATGGGTAGAGCTGCCTAACACTAAGGGGCAGAAAACGCTGGTGGGAGTTGTGTACAGACCACCTAACAGTAGTAGTGAGGTTGTGGATGGCATTAAACAGGAAATTAGAAATGCGTGCAATAAAGGAACAGTAGTTATAATGGGTGACTTCAATCTACATATAGATTGGGTGAACCAAATTGGTAAGGGTGCTGAGAAAGAGGATTTCTTGGAATGTATGCGGGATGGTTTTCTGAACCAACATGTCGAGGAACCAACTAGAGAGCAGGCCATTCTAGATTGGGTATTGAGCAATGAGGAAGGGTTAGTCATGTGAGGCCCCTTGGGAAAGAGTGACCATAATGTGGTGGAATTCTTCATTAAGATGGAGAGTGACATAGTTAATTCAGAAACAAAGGTTCTGAACTTAAAGAAGGGTAACTTTGAAGGTATGAGACGTGAATTAGCTAAGACAGACTGGCAAATGATATTTAAAGGGTTGATGGTGGATATTCAATGGCAAGCATTTAAAGATGACATGGATGAACGACAACAATTGTTCATCCCAGTTTGGCAAAAGAATAAACCAGGGAAGGTAGTGCACCCGTGGCTGACAAGGGAAATTAGGAATAGTATCAGGTCCAAAGAAGAAACATATAAATTAGCAAAAAAAAGCGGCACACCTGAGGACTGGCAGAAATTCAGAGACCAGCAGAGGAGGACAAAGGGCTTAATTAGGAAAGGGAAAAAAGATTGAGAGAAAGCTGGCAAGGAACATAAAAACTGACTGGAAAAGCTTTTATAGATACGTGAAAAGAAACAGATTGGTCAAGACAAATGTAAGTCCTTTACAGTCAGAAACAGGTGAATTGATCATAGGGAACGAAGACATGGCAGACCAATTGAATAACTACTTTGGTTCTGTCTTCACCAAGGAGGACATAAATAATCTTACGGAAATAGTGAGGCAGCAAGACAGAAGCAAGTGCTGAGAGCCACGAAAACTAAATTGCAGAACAGACTGGACATAAGGAACCCTCTTCAGTATTGCTGTCTCCCATCAGCACACGATGGGTCCGCCTTCTTGCAGGAAAGCAAGGCCAGGGCTCCCACTGATTCAGTGATATTGGTATGTTACAATTATTTTATATGTTCATGCCAGGAAAATATGCGCAGTGTATTTAACATTAAATTCGTTAGATAAACCCTCTTAGAAACGAAATTGCCACTTATAAGGGACATATAGTTGACTTAGCACCTATATTCCGGTCTTGATTAACACTCCCCCGCCCCCCACCTCGCATTAGGGTTAAGGTTAGGGTTACTAATGCCTTCTGCCCGTCCGCAAGGATCAATATTAAACCGGTCCGCGGTGCAAAAAGGGTTGTTCTACCTAACTCCATATTTTCCCTCTTAAGAACCTCGTCAGTTTTCTTACCTACGTTGTCTATATGTACCACGACTTACCGCTGCTCACTTCCCCACCCCCTGAGAATGCTGTAGACATTCTTGACCCTGACACCTGGAAGATACAACATGCAATCTCTTTCACATCTAACGAATCCCCTGTCTGCTCCTCTACCTGTAGAATCCTTATCACTTTTCCTCCTGGCCTTCTGAGTCACTCAGTGCCAAAATGAACGGTGGAAGGTGAAATCTTTAAAGGGGATCATGAGGAGGAACATCTTCACTCAGCGGATGGTGAGAATGTGGAACTGGCTGCCGTCGGCAGTGCTGGATCTGGGTACGATTTCAACATTGAAGAGAAATTTGGAGAGCTCCGTGGATAGAAGTGTAGAGTCTCACAGCTCACCTTTTTTTATCACATAAATCGAAGCCATCAAGCCTATGCCGCCTCTCAGCAGAACCGCATCCGTCCGCATGCTCACGTTATTTCACTGCAACCTATCCATTCTCTCATGAAAAAAAATCAACCCATTCCTCATAACAACGCCAACACTGTTTCTCGACCACCTACTACACACGAACAATTTCCACTGGTCTTCTTAACAGCAACTAACAGTGTTTGGAATGAGGGAGGAAACAAGAGTATCTCGGAAACAGTACATGATCACAGGGTGACGTCGCGCACGCACACAAACGTGCTGAGGTCATAATAGCATAGTATTCCGCTTAAAAATTAGCCGTGTTTACTGCAGATAAGATTATGACCAGATTATGTCATGATTTCGGCACCTATGTGTGTGAAATCCCCCCGGTACTTCACAGAAGGTGTTAAAATACTACTGCAATGTATTGTCCGTGCAATAACAATGATCAGAATGGAGGCAAGCATAAGGTTTTGAGCCTCCTGTCACTCACTGACTCGCTGGCGATGATTAGATAGATAGCTAGATAGATAGATAGATAGATAGATAGATAGATAGATAGATAGATAGATAGATAGATAGATAGATAGATAGATAGATAGATAGATAGATAGATAGATAGATACTTTATTCATCCCCAAGGGGAAATTCAACATTTTTCTAGTGACCCATACACTGATTGTAGCAAAACGAATTACATACAGTATTTAACTCAGTATAAATATGATATGCATCTAAAATCACCCTCCCAAAAAGCATTAACAAATAACTTTTAAAGGTTCTTAAATACTTTACTGAAGTGCATTGAGTGGTAACTTAAGCTCAGTCCTAACCGCGGCACTTAACATGTCTTGCCCCTGGTGGTTGAATTGTAGAGCCGAATGGCGTTGGGGAGTAATGGTCTCTTCATCCTGTCTGAGGAGCATTGCATTGACAGCAACCTGCCGCTGAAGCTGCTTCTCTGTCTCTGGATGCTGCTGTGCAAAGGATGTTCAGGGTTTTCCATGATTGACCGTAGCCTACTCAGCGCCCTCCGCTCTGCCACCGATGTCATACTCTCCAGTTCTGTGCCCACAACAGAGCCCACCTTCCTTACCAGCTTAATAAGACATGAGGCGTCCCTCTTCTTAAAGCTGCCTCCCCAGCATTATCCCACCATACGTCTGCAGATGCTCTGAAAGACACTACATTGAAGGATTCTCAGAGGATCGATAGATTTTTCTACATTAAGCTTTGTGGCTAAGGGCACGAAATGGCATGAATCTACAACGTTTGCCTAGAGCACATTAAATTCCTGAGTAGGTTCGGAGAAGTCGTCGCCTGCCATTCCTGGTAAGTTTCCGTCTGAGGTGCGATCACTAGAATAACAGAAGTGTCTAGGATATAAAATACTATTGCTATGAGATCCTGAAAAGCATACACATATCCGCTCCGATGAGATATCAGAAGATATTTATTTTATATATATTTAAATAATTCATGCTGTACGCAAGCTCAGTGGTTAAAAATTCTCGGACAATATTGAGAATATTTATAGAACGTAGAACATCACACCACAGTTTATGTCCTTCGCCCCTCGAGTCTGCCGATCTCTTAACCTGCGCTGAGGTCAATCTAACCATTCCTTCCTACATAACCCTCCATTTTTCTATGATCCACATGCTTGGCTAAGAGTTTCTTAAATGCCACTAATTTTTCCCGGGTACCAGTTTCGCTGACAGTTGCTGTGACCAACGGAAAAGTTAGAAGTGTGCGCATTGCGGAGTCGTTCGGTCACCAGCATTCGTTAGGTCTACTCAGTGGCTGTGGAATAACTCTGAGGGTGGGGACTCGGGTGGAGGTCAAATTGTAGGGAGGGAAATACCAGTTCCTGAAACACCCACCCCATCGGGGTCAAGGGAATAGAATGTTGTATAGTGGGGAGGAGAGTGGTGAGGGACTGCCAGCAGCCCCCCTCCCCAAACAGATATACCAAAACCAGCAGGAGCAAACAGTCTGTGTAAACAGTTCAGCTCAATATCGTCCAGCGGGATCGGCGTGAGTGGCAGCGCATCATCAGCGTGTGCTGGGGTCCGCAAGCAGATCCAGCAGTCCGATCTGTTGGTGTTGCTGGCAAACTCGTATGCGACCCTGAGGAAGGTGTTGGCAGCTGTCACGGAGCCGAGCATCGCAGCGACCAGGAGGGATGACTGGAGTCGCACCATTGTCCTGTAGAGGGAGACGGGGGTGGAGGGGTGGGGGTAGGTTTAGGAGGAAACTCATTCCCGTCCGGTTAAATGCCGGGACAAATCAGATTTGCCCGGAATGGCAACCCAGCGGGAGTCCCCTGGACCACGCGCGACAATTTCTCCCTTTCTGGGGAGGCTCTGCGGCTGTCGGATCCATTCTCTGCCCGAGTCCTCGGTCTCGGGGGGTTCGGTGGTTTCCCGGTTGGGAGTTGGGGAATGTGCCAGGTGGCGGGCCAGTGGGGCTCCCCCTTGGCTAGTGGGTCGTGTGTTTAACTGGTCGACGGCCTGCTGAAGGACACTTAGCCACCCCGGCAGTGTGCGAGAGGGTGTCAGAGTGCGGATTTTTTCCTTGAGCAGGCCGTTCATTCTTTCAATTAAGCCTGTTGCCTGGGGTGGTGGGGTATATGGAACAGCCACCAGAACCCCACCTCAGCCGCCCATGTCTGGGCTTTGGTCCCAGCAAAGTGTGAGCCCTGATCGAATTGTATCTCCCATGGGACCCCATAGAGAGAGGAGAGGTGCTGTAATCCTCTGATGGTGCCGTTCTGGTCGGCCCTCTCACAGGGCCCCGCCACCAGGACACCCGAGTATGTGTCCACCATCGTGAGGACATACTGCTTCTTATTCTGTCGCGGGAGCGGTCCAATATAGTCAATTTGAAATACCTGACCCGCTCCCGTGTCGCGACGAATGTGGCCCGGTGGCCCTATCGGCCAGTCCCGTGGCTTGACTTGCTGGCAGATGGGGCAGTTATCTACAGAGGTTTTCCATTGATCGAGTGTCAAGGCGACACCGAATTGTTCAGAGCAGCGCCGCGTGACATCGGCCCCTAAGTGGCCACCTTTGCGGTGTGCCCACGCAGCTAGAGCACTGCCGTGTGTGTCGGGGTGGAAGTGGTGGCAGATGATATTTGGGCAGCCTGGTCCACAACCGCGTTAAACGTTGCGTCTTCATTATCTTTCCGGGTATGGGCATCCACATGGTGGACAGAAACTTTTCTGTGGGTAGCCTGGTCCCAAATGAAACGCCAGTGGTGCTGTCCCCAGAGGGGACGTCCGAGTATTTTCCACCCCATGTGTTGAAACCGGGCTATCCACACTGCAATGCCCTTAGCTACTGCCCAGGAGTCAGTATGGATGAGGACTGGTCAGGTAGTGTTTTGGAGGGGGAGGGCTACTGCCGCCAGCTCGGCAAGTTGGCTGGAACCACCCTCTCCCTCGGTGGTTAAAATTCTACCCCAGGCGGGATGAAGTGTTGCCGCTTTCCAAAATTGTTTACCCCCTTTCCAGCGGCTGGATCCGTCTGTGAACCAGTTTGCTGTCGGGGTCGAGGGAATCGAAGGGTTGACCCCAACATGCTGGGGAGGGTTGTACCTCGGGGATGTCCGGGGCAGGGTCCCGGGACTGGGGGAAAGCCATGACTTGTTCATGGAAGCGGCTGACCACTTCAGGGCCGCAATGTACCACTTCCACTTGACAATGGAGGACTCCTGGGCACGGCCTTCCTTGCGGGTAGAATCGGAAGACTTGACCCATCGCATTATGGGGAGATGGTGGCGAAGGACGACAGGGTCGGTGCCTGTTTGATGTGCCTGTTTCATGTGCTGTGGCGAGGCGAAAATCTCCTCTGCACCCTTTACCACATCCTTCTTATAAAAGCCTAATTAGATTTGAAATATTTTCTTAAATTATTGCTTGTTTTCCCGTTGCAGATGAAGAATTACGTGAAAAGGATGCAGGTGAAAAGGACTGTGTGAAAAAACAGTTGCACTATTTCCATCCACTTCAATGCAAAATAACTTTCGAGTAGGAAAACAACCTTGGATCATGACATGGATGATCAAAGCTTATCATTTCTTATCGATAGCAAACGTTAACATATGTTAACAACCCTTTCAGTTTGCAGTCCCACTCAAAGGTGCATGTCCAACTGCAAATTCGACAATAATTTTGACAGATTCTTACCAGCCCTATCCTAGAAACCTTTGGAAATAATCACGAAAGTTGCTTCGCTCGCCTTTTAAGGGCCTTCACAAAGAGAGTAGTGCGAAGAAAGTTAAAAGGGAAAGTAAATCCATTCCACCTGACTTTCAAAATAACGTCATTGCTTCTATTTACTTTTAGCTTTTAAAGTTATCCCCGTGTGTCCATTCTGGGTAACTCTGGATCTGCAAATGTCGGACTGAGTCTTAAATTAAAAAAAGAAACCTTACGTCCATACGACCATATGATACAGAAACAGAATTTCGACCCATCGACCCTACTGTGCCTCTCATAACTGAGTTATTATCCCTCTCAACCCCATGCTCTTCATAACCTTTGATATCCATATTGATTATGAGCTACCAACCACCGTGTTAATATACCCAAATGACTTGGCCTCCACAGCCGTTTGTGGCAATGAATTTCACAGACCACCCCTCCTCATCCCTGTTCTAAAGGGACGCTCTTCATCTCTGCCGATGTGCCCTCTAGTCCTCGATAGCATCTTTGGGAAGGGAATATGATATTCCTTTCAGATCAACTACTTTTCATACTTTGAAAATAAACACACACTTATTTTCTTGATGAAGGGTCTTGTTCGAAACGTCGGCTCTTTATTCCTCTCACTAGATACTGTTGAGATACTCCAACAGATTGTGTGCGTTATGTTTTGAGTATCAGTATGTTTTGAGTATCGGTATGTTTGAGTTACAGGGAAGTGAGAGGGCTGAGAACAATGGATATGACAATGGGATGTTGGCGAACTTGGGCAAGTGATAAGGTGGATTGGTTCTGACTGTGAGAGATAGTGCTGGAGTCTTAGTAACATCAGGTAACCTGTGTGAAGGGGGTGTAAGCAAAAAGAGATTTCTGAGAACACGGGAATAAAGCAAAAGAACGAACAGAACAGTGCTGCAATTTTAAAATACAAACAAAACACCTGCTGGAACTCTCAAATAAAGGAAAGACCTGGAAAACATTGATAATTGAGGAAACTTGCAGAGAAGCCGAGTTAATGCCAGGGGTAATAAACTTACTTCAATATTGAACCCAAAACTAAAAGATAAAGACATTTGGACGCTACAAATCCGAAAAGTAAAACCTAAAAGCTTTCGAAATTATTATCTCAGCAGATAGCACCTAGCAGGCAGAAACAGGGACAAATAGAGCCAAGTCGTCAATCCCGGAGATAGAGTAAGTGGGGAAAAGGAGAAGATTCGCATAACAGTCCAAAAGTGCCTCAACATTAGTTTTCTATAGCAAGTTTAATTGGATATCTCCAGAATAACACTGGTGGCATTTGTTGATTGATGAACTAAAGCAGATAATTGGAATACAAGTAATTTGTACAGTTTAATTAGACACGGAGATAATCTAATGACCAAAGTGACTCTGATCTGTTTCTAATTTGTGCCTAATGACGTATTTTCTTCCATTTCAGAAATCACGGCATTGAAAAGAAAGCTGCAGGAAACAGGTCGAGAAAACGAAACGTTCATATTTTCAGTCATTGGAGTGTATTCGCAGCGATATTTTAAAAATGCATTGGTTTGCCGGTTCTTCAAAGGTGATCGTTCTCAACAGTATTGCGTTATTCAGCTGGATCATTTTGAGTTGGATCGCACTCCGCGGTAGATTAGATTGTGAGGACACTCAGTCCTCGTTTATCGTCATTTAGTAATGCATGCATTAAGAAATGATACAATGATCCTCCAGTATGATATCACAAAAACGTAAGACAGACCAAGACTACATTACAAAAACCACATAATTATAACTTATAGTTACAACAGTGCAAAGCAATGCTGTAATTTGATAAGAGCAGACCATGACACGGTAAAAAGTCTCAAAGTCCTCGATAACCCATCATCTCACGTGCACGGTAGAAGGAAGAAAAACTCTTCCTGCCATGAACCTCCAGCGCCGCAAAGTTTCTCTATCCAGCCTCGGAAGCAACCGACCAGAGCCAACTCTGAGTCCGTCCGAAAAAACCTCGAGCCTCCAACCAGCCCTCCGACACCGAGCACCGAGCACCATCTCTGCGACCGCTTCGACCCCGGCACCGGCCGCCAAACAACAGGCAAAGCCGAGGATTGGGGGCCTTCCTCTCCGGAGATTTTCCGATCACACAGTAGCAGCGGCAGCGAAACAGGCATGTCAGAAATTTCACCAGATGTTCCTCCGTGCTTCTCACGTCCGTCTCCATCAAATCAGGATTGTGCACGGCCCCTACTTACAGAAAACAGATATTCATTCCTGGAGTGGCCGCGCGCGCTGCCGTCGCGCCGCCATTTTCTTGTCGGCTGGATGCTGGAAATCCAGAGCAAAATAGAATAAAGAGATAAAAATAGGGTCAGGAGAGATCCTCCGGAGAAACAATGGGAATCTGCAGAAACTCAGCGCATTTTACCATCGTCCCACTTCAGCTCATTGTCCGGAACGGAGCCTCGCCTTATTGAATTGACGGTCAAACGATAAGTTTGAGTGCAGCACGGAAGCTTCTGGTGTGGCTTGGGAGTGGTTCCTCAAATTTGACATAGCCGGGAGGGGTAGCGGGGGAAAGCTCCTACTACCTATTAAATGCTCCCAAAAGCTCGCGTCTCAACTAGATTCCGAGAATCAAGTTCAGCTCCTGGCTGAGCTAGTGCGCCCGGCTAACGACAAGCGAAACAGCAGAAGCGGGTCTCTTCGGCCGGAACGGGCTCCTCGGCCGTGGTTACAGCTCATCCAGGGGGAGGAAAACTCTGATATCAAACCTCAACTGCCTTGCTGCTGTACGCACTCATGGGAAAAGCTTGGGGAGTAAACCCCGGGGAAAAATCTGGAGCTGGCATTCCTGCGTTGAGTTCAGCGCTGACTGGCAATTCCTGGTGGTCTCTGCCGTTGCCTTAGATTTTTCAGCTGCGGGGAAAAGAGGAGCCCACTGCCCGAGCTAGCTTACTTTCTCATACCTTCTTGGCGTCGCTGCACCAACAATGTGAGCAGCTGGGTCGCAACGTCCTCGGTTGACCCGGACAGACGGAGGGCCGACAGTTATTGAGCATTATTCTACTTTGCTACGCGCAGACGGGAGCTCTCAGAGCAACTGATACGATTTCATGATAAAATTTGATAAAATTTCTTCCACAAGAAATTTTGTACCTGTGTATTGAAACATAAAACTGAAATTTCGTGCCGTGTTTAATGAGTTGATAAACTGTAAATATACTTGATTAGAAATCTCTTTAATGATTGTAATTACTTTTTGAACTGTTTTATATATCTCTGAAAGTCAAAGACTTGGAATTATAAGGCCCGTCTGACGCAATAAACTTCCTGAACTACACCAGGGCTGTGCATGAAGACAGCACTCGCAGCCCTCTGCATCTTGTGGCACGGTAGTGGCGACAAGACCTATGAACAACGTGTTCCGTGAAGTAGAACAATTCCGCTTCTCCTGTGCATATAAGGTCGCCATCACTGCTGAAAAAACAGTCTCAAGCTATGCAGTCAATCCTCATAAATAAATTCCTCCAACACCAGCGATATTTGGTGAATATTTTCCGATTCTCTCTAGATTCATCACATCCTTTCATCACAAGAGGACTGCATTTAGGGTGCGGTCTGCTGCAGGTCCTATACAGCTGTAACACGATATCTCAGATCTTGTAGTCAGTGCACCATCTGGTGAAGGCGACAATGCCACACGACTTGTTCACTACCTTCTCTACATTTGTTTCCGCGTGCTCATAACCATGTGCTTGTACCCATAAGCCTCTCTGTTTTGCAACATTCCCCAGTGTCTTGTCATTTGCTTTCCCAGTTTAACTATTCAAACTGAATCGGTATGTGGATGTATTATGCTGATTTAGAAATAGTAACCAATAAATAGCAAAGTCATAATCACAAGAGATTCTGCAGACGTTGCAAATCCGGAGTAACGGGCACAGAAAGCTAAAGGAACTCAAAGGCAGCGCCTATGGAAAGGAAGAAAGAGTCGGCGCTTCGGACCGAGAAGCTTCCTCGGGACTGGAAGGAAAGGGAAAAGAACCCAAAATAAAACAGGTGGACGAGGGAAAGGAGCATAAGCTAGAAAGTAATGGGCGAAACAACCAGGTGAGGGTGAAGATTGGTGGCTGGGGATGGGTGGAATGAGTAGTGGAAAAGATGCTCATTGGACTAATGTCTTCAAAAAGAGGAAAGAGCTCAGAAATGAAAATAGCATTACTGGTTTAATATCAGCTGCTTAGCGCGCCAAGCAACAGAACTGGTCTTCTCTATCTTTATCTTAAAACAGCGTTGACTCGCCAATAAAAGTCTGACTAGGTTGCACGCTTACCTGAAAATGTTGCTACAATGTACATTTCGAATATGCGTTCTGTGTTTCTGAGGGTTTTGTTTTGGATAAATTCTACATTTATTTGCAAACATTTTATTTTCTGCAGACAAAAAATTCTCCAGTGAATATCCAGGTAAAAGTAAAGCATTTCGTCTTTTTTAATTAATTCTCCCGATATGAGAATACAGGAGCTGGTCAATAGAGCAGTAACCGATGAGGTAATCTCTTAGTTTAGACCAGTGCTGTATGAATTCAATACATTCATGTCCGCTGCTATCCTTTACACCTAACATAAAATTAGTTTTTCCTCCTCTTAACGTGCCGAGGCTTTGAATCAACCGTGATTAATGGCAAAGCAATGGAAAATTAAGCTTGTACCCTGAATGTCATTTTGTATTATTTAACGTAAGACTTGGGCTTCCAAAATTTTAGCCAACGTAAACCTTCAAATTCGGATTGAGGTTGTTTGCGCGTGAACATTAAAACACAGTGAAATACGGTGTTTGCGCCAAATCGGATCAGTAAGGATTGCCCGTAAACGTCGCCACGCTTCCGACACCAACATAGCTTATGTTCGTCTTTGGAATGCTGGCAGAAACCGAGTACCCGGAGGAAACCCACGAGGTCGCAGGGAAAACTATCCTTGCAGACAGCGGCAAAAATCGAACCACGATTGGCGCTGTAATTACGTTACGCTAACAGTTACGCAGCCGTATCCCCATACCCGGTAGTCTAAAGAGCAAATTGGTACTTATTCCAACTTCCTTGTTACTCTTTCAGAAGTGAATAAATTTAAAACAGCCCTGGAAATAGCAGGTGAGGAACATGACATTAAAATGTTGGAAACCACAAGCTAATAACTGTCTATGAGAGCAAACAAGTCAGCAAAACAAAATGTCCTCTGCCGCTTTCGCTACAAACAAATTCGTGTACATACTGACCTAGCAGCGTTGGTTTATATTTATGTTTTACCTTCAATCACTTTTGAGTTCATAGACTATTAGGAAATAGGAGTGCATCAGGCCTGATCCCGCTGGCACCCCTCAGTCTGCACATGCAGGCACATCCCGGTCTCCACCCATCTAGTATGATTCACCTGCTGCCTGCGTAACCTCCCCAGCTCTCGTCCACAGTCTTTGTTCACCAATCGAACCAGCCGACCTTGGCCTATTACCCCTAGCTTTCCTCCCCCAGCCTGAAGTTTACCCAGCTGCTTGTTGTGCTTCGCTTCTGTTCGCTCTAGTTTATGGCCTCTCGTGGCCTGTTACTTTGTGGTCTGTTAAATAAAGTTACCGTCCACCGCTGCATCTTCCCCACTGCTTTGCTTTTGGATCAAGCATTTTCTGACAGGCTGCCTTGATTAGCAAACCAAGAATCGCTGGAGGTAGCAACACTGGCAAGTAAAGTGGTTGAAGTCGCATGTGAGGTATTTGTATTAGACAGGAAATACATTAAAACAAGGAGGTTGTTATCCAGCAATATTAAATATGCACAATTGTAATATTGTGGATAGTTCTATTCTGCTATAGTTCGCATTCTGCATGGAGGTCGGTGACCAGTGATGTTCCACAGGGATCTGTTCTGGGACCCCTCCTCTTCGTGATTTTTTGTAAATGACCTGGGTGAAGAAGTAGAAGCGTGGGTTAGTAAGTTTGCTGATGACACAAAGTTCAGGGTGTTGTGGATAGTGTGGAGGGTTGTCCGAGGTTACAGCTGGACGTCGATAGATGCAGAACGGGGCTGAGAAGTGGCAGATGGAGTTCAACCCAGATACACCGTATGCCAACATCAGTGAACTTGAGACCAGGTATCCCAAGGATTTGCTCATTACAGATGGGGACTTTAACCAGGCCAACCTCAGCAAAACGCTGCCAAAGTTATACCAACATGTCTTCTGCTCCAGTAGAGGTCCGAATATACTTGACCACTGCTACACAGCCGTCAAGGATGCCTACCGTTCCGTCCAACGACCTCACTTCGGAAAATCGGACCATCAGGCCGTACTCCTCCTCCCGGCTTCCAAACAGGAACTGAAGCAGGAGGTCACGGAGTCAAAAGTGGTGTCGCGTTGGACAGAGGAAACGGATCAGGTCCTCCGTTACTGCTTTGAATCGGTGGACTGGTTAGTATTCACGGACTGGGCAGCTAACCTCAATGAGTATGCCTCAGCTGTCACGGACTTTATCTGGAAATGCACAGAGGACTGTGTGTCTCGCAAGACGATCCGGGTATTCCCTAACCGGAAACCATGGATGAATTATGAGATCCAGTCCCTTTTGAAGGCCAGAGCTGCGGCTTTTAGGTCCGGAGATATCAGTCGCTACCTGGAATCCAGGGGTGAACTCCGGAAAGCCATTAAGACACTTTTTGTCCCACTTCCCTCCGGAAGAAGATTCAGGAGCTTGAAGATTCGTACGGCCAGGTTTGGGAACAGCTTCTTTCCAACTGTGATAACGCTGCTGAACAGATCCTGACACGGATCTGGGCCGTACCTTCAAAATATCCGGACTTGACTTGCACTACCTTACTTTCCCTTTTCTATTTTCTAATTATGATTTATAATTTAAATTATTTTGTTATATTTACTTGGATTTGTACTTCAGGGAGCGCGAAGCACAGAATCAAATATCGTTGTGATGACTGTACGCTCTAGTATCAATTGTTTGGTGATAATAAAGTAAAGTGTAAAGTGCTTCATTTTGGTAGGTCACATTTGAAGACAAAATATAATATAAATGGTCAGACTCTTGGCAGTGTGAAAGATCTTGCAGTCCATGTCGATAGGACACTCAAAGCTGCTGCGCAGGTTGACAGTGTTGTTAAGAAGTTGTATGGTGTGATGGCATTCATCAACCATGGAACTGATTTCAAGAGATGTGAGGTATAGTTACAGCTATGTAAGATCTTGTTCAGACCCCACTTGGAGTACTGTGTTCCGTTCTGGTCACCTCAATACAGGAAGGATGTGGATACTATAGAGAGAGTATAGACATACTATAGAGAGAGTATAGAGAGAGTATAGACATACTATAGAGAGAGTATAGACATACTATAGAGAGAGTATAGACATACTATAGAGAGAGTATAGACATACTATAGAGAGAGTATAGAGAGAGTATAGACATACTATAGAGAGAGTATAGACATACTATAGAGAGAGTATAGAGATACTATAGAGAGAGGATGTCGCCTAGTTTGAAAGGTGTACCTTATGAAAATAGGTTGAGTGTACTTGGCCTTATCTCCTTGGAACGACGGAGGATGAGAAGTGATAGTGGTATATAAGATCATGATGTCGTGGCCCCGATTGTTAATTCCCTATCTTGCCCCTCATCTCCTTTGATTCTGCCTTGATTCCAATCGTTGATTTCCCATTTACTGCTAATTCGCTTGAAGACAGCACACCTGGTCTTCTTCAATAACTGCGGTATAAGAACTCTGACGTCTCGGCCACTGGTCGCCAGTTTGGTGGTCTATTCCCGTGTGATAACTTCGGTTCTCGACCAATTAGAACCGTTAGTTCTAACTTCAGCTCCTGTTTCAAGATATTCAATGAAAACCCCGTCTCCGTGCCGAGACTCCATATCAGAGCTCCGTGTCAAGATTCCTCCGGTTTGCTGTTCAACGTTCACGTCTGCGCCAGCATCCCAACTCAGTCTCCGTACCTGTGTCCTGCACTTGGCTTCTCCTCAGTCGCTCCGTGCAACACATGAGGGCCCTTGATCGTGTGGGTAGCCAGAGGCTTTTACCCAAGGCTGAAATGGCTAACACGAGGGGGCATAGTTTTATGGTGCTTGGAAATAGGTACCGAGGGGATGTCAGGGGTCTGTTTATCACACAGAGAGCGGTGGGTGCGTGGAATGCACTGCCGGCGGCGGTGATAGGAACATAAAAACATGGAAGCAGATACAACTGGGTCTTTTAAGGGTCTCTTAGATACATGGAGCTTAGGAAATAGAGGGCTATGCACTAGGGGAATTCTAGGCAGTTTCTAGAGTAGGTTACATGGTCGGCACAACATTGTGGGCCAAAGGGCCTGTAATATACTGTAAACTTCTATGTTCTATGTTCTGGCCACCGCACTATAGAAAGGATATGTGCAAGAAAGGGTGCAAATGAAATTCACTCAGATATTGCCGGGATGGATATCAGTTCAGATAAATATTGGATAGATCATGCTGTTTCTTGGAATGGACAAAGTGAAACTGATAGAGCGAGCAAAATTAGGAGGGGCACAGAGGAAGTAAATATTTCTTCTTGAGAGAAGTGAGCCTGATCAGATGGTATGCTGTTCAGGCACAAAGTGCAACCTGCAACATTCTAAACAACTCGTTTGATATCAAGAACAACTAAACCCATCATCTCCAGATCGCCCACAGCAACAGTATTTCGCTGTAACGTGCATGCTGAGGATTGCCGTACCCGGTGCGCAGCCCGCCCGCGGGAGCGCGCAGACCCACCAGCCCGCCCGCGGGAGCGCGCAGACCCCACAGAAGAGTCCGTGGCTGTGACGTAGGTATTTTGAAAGCCAGAGTTCAGTTGCAATCAGATCAGACATTGTATGTTAAAAACGCAAAAGGTTCTGCAGTTGCTGGAAAACCGAAGTAAGCACACACACAGTATTCAGCAGGTCAGGCGGCATCTGTGGTGAGGAATAAAGTGTCAAAGTTTCGGGCCCAGACGTTTCAGGACTGGAAAGGAACGGAAAAGAAACCAGAATAGAAAATGAAGGATGGAAAGGAGTACAAGGTAGTAGTTGGTAGGTGAGGTCAGGTGAGGGGGATGATAGGTGGTTGGGGGAAGGAAAGATGAAATGAGAAGCTGTAAGGTGATGGGTGAAAAAGATTATGAAGATGGCATCTTGATAGTAGAGGAGAGTGGACCAAGGGAAAAAAGGATACAGGAAGGAGTTAATGGGCAGGTAAGGAGAAGAGAATAGGTAAGCGAGGAGTCAGAAAGGAGAATGGGAGAGAAGTGGGAGCGGGAGAAATTACTGGCAGTTAGAGAAATCGATGTACATGCCATCAGCTTGGAGACTACTCGGCTCTGAGTTGTTAAAAATCAGATTGGTCTCCTCTTCCTCATTGATAAATCCGTTTGCTCAATATTGAATAGATTTCTAGGTCCTATGTTGAATAGCAATTCTCTGCCTAATATCCGCCCTCCCTATACGACAATTACATATTCAACACCTTCTTGTTATCATTTTGGTTAAGAAGGTCAGAATGGACTAACAGAAAATACATCATGCTTTGTCAACAGAAAACAAATTATATCAAAAGGAGATAGGTAAGTAAAAACAGAATAGTCTCTTGTAATTTGCCTCTTGAAAATGTGTTTTTATTTTTTCGAGGATTTTCATGTCTAGAATATTTGCACGACTACAAAGAGGGGAAAGCACGAATATGGGTCCCCATTGATGCAAAATTGCTCAATAAAATAACCTGTCTTACCTCCCTTCTCGCCTTCGATACTATTAAGGTTTTGGTAAGATAATGCCTCCTATTATCAATGTATGTTTTACAAATATACAGTATTTTTTTTACAAATCTTTTCTCCAATATCTGCTCATTTGATTGGCAAACAATAAAATAAATTACACAACATACTGGCTCCAAAGCTTTGTTTTAATATTTGCTTTACTTTTATCTCAAGTTGACTTTGTTTGACCCCACAGTGGCTTCATATATCTGGTGTGGTAATATTTTCGTCAACGCAATGAGTGATATACCCAGTATTCATTCCTCAGTAATTGGGAACGGAGAATATTAAACCCATATACCTTCCACATTTCGGTCTTAGACTAATATCACATTCTTAAAAGTCAAATGCTCTGTTTCTCATGCAAAACGTCTCAGTTATATCCTGAATAATCTGTCTTTTGATTTAGAAATAAAGGACAGTTTGAAAAATCTGAAGGAGTTAGGTAAGATATATATCAGTTGTAAAGGTTCTCATTGACATAATTCTCCAAAGTCGATTGCATCAGATCTCACTTTGAATATGACTAATAAAATGTTATGCTCATATCACATGAAACAACTGTGAGTAGCAATTGGAGGGTGATATAATCCATTGTCCTAGTGACAGGAGAGAGTTGTCAGCATAATCATTACTGAAACGGAGGAAAGGTTGTGATTTATGATGGGTTGCTTAGAATATGTGATACAAGTGGTATTGTAGTACTGTGGTACTGTGGTACTCGGTTGCAGATATTCAGTTTTTATATATTCGATAGACCCAGAAAAGTGAAACTGCAAATGGATTGGAAGACATACGTAGATTTTTTAAATGACATAATGATCTAATAGGCTAGGACTTTATACTCTGGATCACAGGAGAATGAAAGGAGATTTAATACATGTATACAAGATAATGAGGAAAATGGATATGGCTAATGCAAACAGGTGATTTTCGCTGCAGATGGGTGAACCTAGAAATAGGAATCATGCAGTAGGTCAAAGCATGAAATACGAAATATTCAGAAACATAGGAACCTAGAAAACCTATAGCACAATACAGGCCCTTTGGCCCACAAAACTGCGCAGAGCAAGTACTTACTTTAGAAATGACCGAGGTTACCCATAGCCCTCTTTTCTTCTAAGCTCCATGTACCTATTCCAGAGTCTCATAAAAGATTCTATCACTTCTGCCGCCGGCAACCCATTCCACACACTCATCACTCTTTGCGTAAAAATCTTACCCCTGTCTGTAATGGTCCGGATCGGTTCACCATCACATAATCTGGATTGCACTCAATTTAATTCATTTAATGTAAGTTTAAAACAGGGCTGATAAATACAATGGGATCAGAAAACAACGGTTTAATGATACTGTGGAGCTGCACTCCAAAACTGGTTGTTCCACTGCTGTTGCTTCGATACTATACATCCAACAATGTCTAAAGTTCCCTTGCATGTCCTGTTCACATTAAACATGACAAAATTAATTCTGCTAATTATAGCCCAGTCAAGGTATCTGCAATCATCTGTGATGAAAACCATCATCATTGTCCAAACTTTTAATCAGCACGTACTAACCAATAAATGATAACGTAATATAAACTATAAATCTAGTTCTGGTTTCTCCAGGACTTCTGTGCTCCAGGCATTGTCCAAATTTAATACAATGAGCAGATTTCTAGAGGCGAAGCTGAAGTGGAAGCACTAGACATAGAGGAAGCATTTTGATATCAATGTCGATGAGCTTCAAGAGTAACATTGCCTCTCATCCAACGCAGATGAGAGGCAAAAGTGTATCATAATACCCATCTTTCAGAAAGTGCTAGAGTTAATTCTAAAAATGCAATATCAGAATATACGGACAGACTACTTTATTAAGTACACCGGTAAAATTGATTATTCATGCAAATATCCAATCAACCAATCTTATGGCAGCAATTCAATGGATAAACATATGCAGAGGTTTGGTTGCTGTTCAGACCAAATGACAGTGAGTGGAAAAGTTTGATCGAAGTGACTTTCACCGTGGTGATTGTTGGTGACATTCTGGCTGGTTTGCGCATTTCAGAAACTGCTCATCTTCTGGGATTTTCACACCCAGTAGTCTGTGGAGCTTACAAAGAATGGTGCAAAAAACACAAAAATATCAACTGAGTGGCAGTTCTGTAGTGTTAATGCCTTGTTAATAAGAGTGGTTAGTGTCCATAAGACACTATGACCATAAGACAGAGGAGCCAAATTAGGCCATTCAAGCCATCCAGACTGATCTGCCATTCCATCTTGGCTGTTCCCGGATCCCACTCAAACCCATACACCTGCCTTCTCACCATATCCTTTGTTGCCCTGACCAATCAGGAAATGATCAATTTCCACTTTAATTATGCCTATGGACGTGGCCTCCACCGCAATCTGTGGCAGAGCATTGCATAGATTCACTACTTCCTGGCTAAAAATAATTTCTTTCTTACCTCTGTTCTAAAAGTTCGCCCCTCAATTTTGAGACTGTGCCCTCCAGTTCTGGTTATCCCCACCATACAAAAAAGCCTCTTCACATCTACCCTATTAGTCCTTACAACGTTCGGTAGGTTTCAATTAGATCTCTCCGCATCTTCTAAATTCCAGTGAGTACAGGCCCAAAACTGCTAAACACACCTTATATGCTAATCCTTCATTCCTGGACTCATCCTCATGAACTTCTTCTGGACGCTCTCCAATGATAACACATCCTTACTGAGATATGAAGCCCAAAACTGTTGAAAATACTCCAAGTGCAGCCTGACTAGTTTCTTATAATGGCTCAGTATTATCACCATCCTTTTGTATTCTATTTCCCTTGAAATAAAAGCCAACATTGCATCTGCTTTCTTTACCACAGACGCAACCTGTAAATTAACTTTCTGGGAGTCTTGCACAAGGACTCCAAAGTCCATGTGAACCTGTGATATTTGATCCTTCCCATTTAGATAGTAGCCCGTACTATTGTGCCTTTTACCAAAATACATTATCATACCTTTCCCAGCACTGTATTCCATCTGACACTTTTTTGCCCATTCAATTTGCCTAAGTCCTGCTGCAGTCACATTGCTTCCTCAGCACTACCTACCCTTCCACTTAGCTTCGATTCTTTGGCAAATTTTGCCACAAACCAACCTTAATGACTATCAGCCAGTAGTATCACATCTACAGTTGATGACATGCTTTGAGAGGTTGTTCATGACTAGACAGAGCTCCTACCTCAGCAAAGACCCGGACCCATTGCAATTTGTCCATGGCCACAACAGCAGATGCATTCTCAATGGTTCTCCACATGGCTTTAGACCACCTAGACAATACGAACACCTGTCAGGAAGCTGTTCATCAACTATAGCTCAGCATTTAACACCATTATTCACACAATTGTAATTGAGAAGTTACAGAACCTGGGCCTATGTAACTCCCTCTGCAATTGGATCCTCAATTTCTTTATTGGATGACCACAATCTGTGTCGATTGGTGAAAACATCTCCTCCTCACTGATGATCAGCACTGGTGCACCTCAGGGATGTGTGCTTAGCCCACTGCTCTACTCTCTCAAGACCCATGACAGTGTGGCTGTGTTGGTGGAAAATCAGATGGTGACGAGAGGGCGTATATAAGCGAGATATACCAACTAGTGGAATGGTGTCGCAGCAACAACCTTGCACTCAATGTCAGTAAGACGAAAGAGCTGATTGTGGACTTCAGGAAGCTTAAGACAAAGGAACACATACCTCAAGTGGAGAGAGTGAGCAGTTTCAAGTTCCTGAGTGTCAAGATCGCTAAGGTTCCAACATATCGATGCATTTGTAAAGGCGGCAAGACAGCGACTATACTTCATTAGGAATTGGAAGAGATTTGTTATGTCAACAAATACACTCAAAAGCTTCTGTAGATGTACCGTGGAGAGCATTCTGACAGGCTGCATCACTACTGGTACGGGAGGGGTGAGGGGCTACTGCCCAGAACCAAAAGAAGCTGCTGGATGCCGTAAATTTAGTCAGCTACGTCTTGGGTACTAGCCTATAAAGTACCCAGGACATCTTTAAGGAATGGTGTCTCAGAAGTGCTGAATGGTCTACTTCTGCACCTTTTGTCTATTGTCTATTGTCTATTGTCTAATCTCTTATTTTATATGTGCCTCTAACAACCCTGAGCAACCGACTCCAACATCTTCCCAACCATTGAGGTCAGAGCAGCAGATGTATAGTTTACTTTCTTCTGCCTCTCTCCTCTTGAACAGTAGAGTGATATTTGCAATTTTCTGGTCTTCTGCAACCATTCCAGAATCTAGTAACTCTTGAAAGATCATTGCAAATGCATCCACCTCTTCAGCCACCTCTTACACTATGATTTCGTGATTACACCTCCCAACCTGCAACTGTGCTATGTTCATCTACCTTATTACGTATACTGCACGCATTCAAGTATAACAACTTCAGTCCTGTATTGACACTTTTTGATTTTGCCTTCCTTTTACATTGCAACTCATCATATTGACTGCTATTTTGCCCTATTAATAGCCGCCCGTCACTACACACTACCTCTGATTGTAAATCCGCTACCTGATCTCCATTTGCCTTCATTACGATAGCTTGTGCATTGAAATATGCACAGCTCAGGACACTGGTCACAGCATGCTCTATCTTTTGAATCCTAACTTTGCTTGAGATCTTACCAACGTCTGCCTACACAAGCTCTCCACTAACTGTTCTGGCACTCTAGTTCATGTCCCCCTGCAACGTTATGCAGGAAGGTAACAGACATTTCTGGCATAATGAGTGTACAGTGCCCATTTACACCCATGTGTACAATTAACCTGCTAACCCGTACATCTTTTTAAAATCTGCGAGGAAATCCAAGCACCCAAAGGAAACACAGACGATCACAGAGAGAACATACAACTACCTTCCGTGGCAGGAACTGAACCGGATCGTTGGCATTACTGTGATAGCATTATGTTAACCACTCCATCCGTGCTTGTGAAATCTCTTCAGGGTTAATGTGTGATGTCAACACTGTTTCAGGTCTCTGATGTTGTTCGGTAATAACTGTTCCTGAACCCTTGTCTCTATCATTTCATTATAAATGTACCCATGAAGGAACATCAAAGGGACTGGCAAACATAATGATCAGTTATATCAGACCCCTCATTCTGACATAAAACCAAAAGACCACTTACAGGAAACTGATGAGTTCAATTCCAGAGGTTGTGAAGTTTCCAGATGTCAAGATGGCGTGCTGTTGTAAAGGCTCACATGGGTTTGATTGAAATGATGCAAGAAATCAATAACAAAAAGGATGTATGGGATTTGGATAGAGATTTACAGTGACAGACAGCAAAACCAACCGACTCTAGATGCAGTCTGTGGACATGTTCGATGGAGTGATTGACATCGATTTCTCCAAAAGAGAAGAAAGTACATTGTGAGCACCAAGTGCATTGCAATCATCGGCCAGTGAGTGAGTGGGCCAGTGAAGGAGTGGAGATTTGAGGCTTTGACTCGAGAGATTCTCGCAGTTTTGGCAGTTGGACTGTGCAATCAAGTCAATTAAGATTGGAATAACTCAGCAGTAAGCCGTTGGATAGACAATCAAGATTTGAATAGCTGATTCTGATTCAGCAGAAAGCACCTGATTGGGCGATCGAGGTCAGGTGACCAAGCAGTTTGAAAAGCTCAAACAAATAAATAGCGGGTTACCTCCAGCAAAGTGGTCAGTGAGTGAGTGGAGATTTGACTCCAGAGGCTTCGACGAGGAGGCTGAGGACGAGTTTGAACTCCAAGTGAGGTAAGGCCGGATAAGTTCCTTTCAAAGCAGAAAGTTTCAAAAGTTGAGGCAAGTATTGGGTAGGTCATGGCAGCTGAGATCGGCCCCACAGTTTGTTCATCCTGCAGAATGTGGGAAATCACGGATACTTCCAGTTTCCCTGACGGCTATGTGTGCAGGAAGTGTGTCCAACTGCAGCTTCTGGCAGAACGCATTGAGCGTCTGGAGCTGCGATTGGATTCATACTGAAGCATCCGCGATGCTGAGAAAGTCGTGAATAGCACATTCAGTGAGTTGGCCACACCGCAGGTAAAGGCTACACAGGCAGAAAGGGAAGGGGTGGCCACTAGACAGCGTAGCAGTAGGCAGGTTGTGCCGGAGACCCCTGAGTACATCGGTACCAACGATATAGGTAAAGAACGGGACGAGGTCCTACAAGGTGAATTTAGGGAGTTAGGAGATAAACTAAAAAGTAGGACCACAAAGGTAATAATCTGGATTACTTCCAGTGCCACGTGCTAGTCGGAGTAGAAATAGGTGGATATTTCAGTTGAATATGTGGCTTGAAAAATGGTGCAAGGGGGAAGGATTCAAATTTCATGGGCATTGGAACCAGTTCTGGGGCAGGTGGGACCGGTATAAACAGGACGGTCTGCACCTGGGCTGGACTGGAACCAATGTCATAGGGGGAGTGTTTGCTACTGCTGTTCAGGAGGCTTTAAACGAATGTGGTAGGGGGATGGGAACAAGTACAGAGAGACAGAGGGGTGTAAGATGAGGATAGAAGCAAAAAGTAGTAAGGTGAAAAGTAAAAGTGGCAGGCAGGCAGGCAAATCCAGGGCAAAAAGCAAAAAGAGCCACTTTTCAACATAATTGTATAAGGGCTAAGAGTGTTGTAAAAACAAGCCTGAAGGCTTTGTGTGTCAATGCGAGGAGCATTCGTAACAAGGTGGATGAATTGAATGTGCAGATAGTTATTAATGAATATGATATAGTTGGGATCACAGAGACATGGTTCCAGGGTGACTAAGGATGGGAGCTCAACATCCAGGGATATTCATTATTCAGGAGGGATAGACAGGAATGAAAAGGAGGTGCGGTAGCATTGCTGGTTAGAGAGGAGATTAAAGCAATAGAAAGGAAGGACATTAGCCTGGAGGATGTGGAATCAATATGGGTAGAGCTGCATAACACTAAGGGGCAGAAAACGCTGGTGGGAGTTGTGTACAGACCACCTAACAGTAGTAGTGAGGTTGTGGATGGCATTAAACAGGAAATTAGAAATGCGTGCAATAAAGGAACAGTAGTTATAATGGGTGACTTCAATCTACATATAGATTGGGTGAACCAAATTGGTAAGGGTGCTGAGAAAGAGGATTTCTTGGAATGTATGCGGGATGGTTTTCTGAACCAACATGTCGAGGAACCAACTAGAGAGCAGGCCATTCTAGATTGGGTATTGAGCAATGAGGAAGGGTTAGTCATGTGAGGCCCCTTGGGAAAGAGTGACCATAATGTGGTGGAATTCTTCATTAAGATGGAGAGTGACATAGTTAATTCAGAAACAAAGGTTCTGAACTTAAAGAAGGGTAACTTTGAAGGTATGAGACGTGAATTAGCTAAGACAGACTGGCAAATGATACTTAAAGGGTTGATGGTGGATATTCAATGGCAAGCATTTAAAGATGACATGGATGAACGACAACAATTGTTCATCCCAGTTTGGCAAAAGAATAAACCAGGGAAGGTAGTGCACCCGTGGCTGACAAGGGAAATTAGGAATAGTATCAGGTCCAAAGAAGAAACATATAAATTAGCAAAAAAAAGCGGCACACCTGAGGACTGGCAGAAATTCAGAGACCAGCAGAGGAGGACAAAGGGCTTAATTAGGAAAGGGAAAAAAGATTGAGAGAAAGCTGGCAAGGAACATAAAAACTGACTGGAAAAGCTTTTATAGATACGTGAAAAGAAACAGATTGGTCAAGACAAATGTAAGTCCTTTACAGTCAGAAACAGGTGAATCGATCATAGGGAACGAAGACATGGCAGACCAATTGAATAACTACATTGATTCTGTCTTCACCAAGGAGGACATAAATAATCTTACGGAAATAGTGAGACAGCAAGACAGAAGCAAGTGCTGAGAGCCACGAAAACTAAATTGCAGAACAGACTGGACATAAGGAACCCTCTTCAGTATTGCTGTCTCCCATCAGCACACGATGGGTCCGCCTTCTTGCAGGAAAGCAAGGCCAGGGCTCCCACTGATTCAGTGATATTGGTATGTTACAATTATTTTATATGTTCATGCCAGGAAAATATGCGCAGTGTATTTAACATTAAATTCGTTAGATAAACCCTCTTAGAAACGAAATTGCCACTTATAAGGGACATATAGTTGACTTAGCACCTATATTCCGGTCTTGATTAACACTCCCCCGCCCCCCACCTCGCATTAGGGTTAAGGTTAGGGTTACTAATGCCTTCTGCCCGTCCGCAAGGATCAATATTAAACCGGTCCGCGGTGCAAAAAGGGTTGTTCTACCTAACTCCATATTTTCCCTCTTAAGAACCTCGTCAGTTTTCTTACCTACGTTGTCTATATGTACCACGACTTACCGCTGCTCACTTCCCCACCCCCTGAGAATGCTGTAGACATTCTTGACCCTGACACCTGGAAGATACAACATGCAATCTCTTTCACATCTAACGAATCCCCTGTCTGCTCCTCTACCTGTAGAATCCTTATCACTTTTCCTCCTGGCCTTCTGAGTCACTCAGTGCCAAAATGAACGGTGGAAGGTGAAATCTTTAAAGGGGATCATGAGGAGGAACATCTTCACTCAGCGGATGGTGAGAATGTGGAACTGGCTGCCGTCGGCAGTGCTGGATCTGGGTACGATTTCAACATTGAAGAGAAATTTGGAGAGCTCCGTGGATAGAAGTGTAGAGTCTCACAGCTCACCTTTTTTTATCACATAAATCGAAGCCATCAAGCCTATGCCGCCTCTCAGCAGAACCGCATCCGTCCGCATGCTCACGTTATTTCACTGCAACCTATCCATTCTCTCATGAAAAAAAATCAACCCATTCCTCATAACAACGCCAACACTGTTCCTCGACCACCTACTACACACGAACAATTTCCACTGGTCTTCTTAACAGCAACTAACAGTGTTTGGAATGAGGGAGGAAACAAGAGTATCTCGGAAACAGTACATGATCACAGGGTGACGTCGCGCACACACACAAACGTGCTGAGGTCATAATAGCATAGTATTCCGCTTAAAAATTAGCCGTGTTTACTGCAGATAAGATTATGACCAGATTATGTCATGATTTCGGCACCTATGTGTGTGAAATCCCCCCGGTACTTCACAGAAGGTGTTAAAATACTACTGCAATGTATTGTCCGTGCAATAACAATGATCAGAATGGAGGCAAGCATAAGGTTTTGAGCCTCCTGTCACTCACTGACTCGCTGGCGATGATTAGATAGATAGATAGATAGATAGATAGATAGATAGATACTTTATTCATCCCCAAGGGGAAATTCAACATTTTTCTAGTGACCCATACACTGATTGTAGCAAAACGAATTACATACAGTATTTAACTCAGTATAAATATGATATGCATCTAAAATCACCCTCCCAAAAAGCATTAACAAATAACATTTAAAGGTTCTTAAATACTTTACTGAAGTGCATTGAGTGGTAACTTAAGCTCAGTCCTAACCGCGGCACTTAACATGTCTTGCCCCTGGTGGTTGAATTGTAGAGCCGAATGGCGTTGGGGAGTAATGGTCTCTTCATCCTGTCTGAGGAGCATTGCATTGACAGCAACCTGCCGCTGAAGCTGCTTCTCTGTCTCTGGATGCTGCTGTGCAAAGGATGTTCAGGGTTTTCCATGATTGACCGTAGCCTACTCAGCGCCCTCCGCTCTGCCACCGATGTCATACTCTCCAGTTCTGTGCCCACAACAGAGCCCACCTTCCTTACCAGCTTATTAAGACATGAGGCGTCCCTCTTCTTAAAGCTGCCTCCCCAGCATTATCCCACCATACGTCTGCAGATGCTCTGAAAGACACTACATTGAAGGATTCTCAGAGGATCGATAGATTTTTCTACATTAAGCTTTGTGGCTAAGGGCACGAAATGGCATGAATCTACAACGTTTGCGTAGAGCACATTAAATTCCTGAGTAGGTTCGGAGAAGTCGTCGCCTGCCATTCCTGGTAAGTTTCCGTCTGAGGTGCGATCACTAGAATAACAGAAGTGTCTAGGATATAAAATACTATTGCTATGAGATCCTGAAAAGCATACACATATCCGCTCCGATGTGATATCAGAAGATATTTATTTTATATATATTTAAATAATTCATGCTGTACGCAAGCTCAGTGGTTAAAAATTCTCGGACAATATTGAGAATATTTATAGAACGTAGAACATCACACCACAGTTTATGTCCTTCGCCCCTCGAGTCTGCCGATTTCTTAACCTGCGCTGAGGTCAATCTAACCATTCCTTCCTACATAACCCTCCATTTTTCTATGATCCACATGCTTGGCTAAGAGTTTCTTAAATGCCACTAATTTTTCCCGGGTACCAGTTTCGCTGACAGTTGCTGTGACCAACGGAAAAGTTAGAAGTGTGCGCATTGCGGAGTCGTTCGGTCACCAGCATTCGTTAGGTCTACTCAGTGGCTGTGGAATAACTCTGAGGGTGGGGACTCGGGTGGAGGTCAAATTGTAGGGAGGGAAATACCAGTTCCTGAAACACCCACCCCATCGGGGTCAAGGGAATAGAATGTTGTATAGTGGGGAGGAGAGTGGTGGGGGACTGCCAGCAGCCCCCCTCCCCAAACAGATATACCAAAACCAGCAGGAGCAAACAGTCTGTGTAAACAGTTCAGCTCAATATCGTCCAGCGGGTTCGGCGTGAGTGGCAGCGCATCATCAGCGTGTGCTGGGGTCCGCAAGCAGATCCAGCAGTCCGATCTGTTGGTGTTGCTGGCAAACTCGTAAGCGACCCTGAGGAAGGTGTTGGCAGCTGTCACGGAGCCGAGCATCGCAGCGACCAGGAGGGATGACTGGAGTCGCACCGTTGTCCTATAGAGGGAGACGGGGGTGGAGGGGTGGGGGTAGGTTTAGGAGGAAACTCATTCCCGTCCGGTTAAATGCCGGGTATGTATACAGGACAAATCAGATTTGCCCGGAATGGCAACCCAGCGCGAGTCCCCTGGACCACGCGCGACAATTTCTCCCTTTCTGGGGAGGCTCTGCGGCTGTCGGATCCATTCTCTGCCCGAGTCCTCGGTCTCGGGGGGTTCGGTGGTTTCCCGGTTGGGAGTTGGGGAATGTGCCAGGTGGCGGGCCAGTGGGGCTCCCCCTTGGCTAGTGGGTCGTGTGTTTAACTGGTCGACGGCCTGCTGAAGGACACTTAGCCACCCCGGCAGTGTGCGAGAGGGTGTCAGAGTGCGGATTTTTTCCTTGAGCAGGCCGTTCATTCTTTCAATTAAGCCCGATGCCTGGGGTGGTGGGGTATATGGAACAGCCACGAGATCCCCGCCTCAGCCGCCCATGTCTGGGCTTTGGTCCCAGCAAAGTGTGAGCCCTGATCGAATTGTATCTCCCATGGGACCCCATAGAGAGAGGAGAGGTGCTGTAATCCTCTGATGGTGCCGTTCTGGTCGGCCCTCTCACAGGGCCCCGCCACCAGGACACCCGAGTATGTGTCCACCATCGTGAGGACATACTGCTTCTTATTCTGTCGCGGGAGCGGTCCAATATAGTCAATTTGAAATACCTGACCCGCTCCCGTGTCGCGACGAATGTGGCCCGGTGGCCCTATCGGCCAGTCCCGTGGCTTGACTTGCTGGCAGATGGGGCAGTTATCTACAGAGGTTTTCCATTGATCGAGTGTCAAGGCGACACCGAATTGTTCAGAGCAGCGCCGCGTGACATCGGCCCCTAAGTGGCCACCTTTGCGGTGTGCCCACGCAGCTAGAGCACTGCCGTGTGTGTCGGGGTGGAAGTGGTGGCAGATGATATTTGGGCAGCCTGGTCCACAACCGCGTTAAACGTTGCGTCTTCATTATCTTTCCGGGTATGGGCATCCACATGGTGGACAGAAACTTTTCTGTGGGTAGCCTGGTCCCAAATGAAACGCCAGTGGTGCTGTCCCCAGAGGGGACGTCCGAGTATTTCCCACCCCATGTGTTGAAACCGGGCTATCCACACTGCAATGCCCTTAGCTACTGCCCAGGAGTCAGTATGGATGAGGACTGGTCCGATAGTGTTTTGGAGGGGGAGGGCTACTGCCGCCAGCTCGGCAAGTTGGCTGGAACCACCCTCTCCCTCGGTGGTTAAAATTCTACCCCAGGCGGGATGAAGTGTTGCCGCTTTCCAAAATTGTTTACCCCCTTTCCAGCGGCTGGATCCGTCTGTGAACCAGTTTGCTGTCGGGGTCGAGGGAATCGAAGGGTTGACCCCAACATGCTGGGGAGGGTTGTACCTCGGGGATGTCCGGGGCAGGGTCCCGGGACTGGGGGAAAGCCATGACTTGTTCATGGAAGCGGCTGACCACTTCAGGGCCGCAATGTACCACTTCCACTTGACAATGGAGGACTCCTGGGCACGGCCTTCCTTGCGGGTAGAATCGGAAGACTTGACCCATCGCATTATGGGGAGATGGTGGCGAAGGACGACAGGGTCGGTGCCTGTTTGATGTGCCTGTTTCATGTGCTGTGGCGAGGCGAAAATCTCCTCTGCACCCTTTACCACATCCTTCTTATAAAAGCCTAATTAGATTTGAAATATTTTCTTAAATTATTGCTTGTTTTCCCGTTGCAGATGAAGAATTACGTGAAAAGGATGCAGGTGAAAAGGACTGTGTGAAAAAACAGTTGCACTATTTCCATCCACTTCAATGCAAAATAACTTTCGAGTAGGAAAACAACCTTGGATCATGACATGGATGATCAAAGCTTATCATTTCTTATCGATAGCAAACGTTAACATATGTTAACAACCCTTTCAGTTTGCAGTCCCACTCAAAGGTGTATGTCCAACTGCAAATTCGACAATAATTTTGACAGATTCTTACCAGCCCTATCCTAGAAACCTTTGGAAATAATCACGAAAGTTGCTTCGCTCGCCTTTTAAGGGCCTTCACAAAGAGAGTAGTGCGAAGAAAGTTAAAAGGGAAAGTAAATCCATTCCACCTGACTTTCAAAATAACGTCATTGCTTCTATTTACTTTTAGCTTTTAAAGTTATCCCCGTGTGTCCATTCTGGGTAACTCTGGATCTGCAAATGTCGGACTGAGTCTTAAATTAAAAAAAGAAACCTTACGTCCATACGACCATATGATACAGAAACAGAATTTCGACCCATCGACCCTACTGTGCCTCTCATAACTGAGTTATTATCCCTCTCAACCCCATGCTCTTCATAACCTTTGATATCCATATTGATTATGAGCTACCAACCTCCGTGTTAATATACCCAAATGACTTGCCCTCCACAGCCGTTTGTGGCAATGAATTTCACAGACCACCCCTCCTCATCCCTGTTCTAAAGGGACGCTCTTCATCTCTGCCGATGTGCCCTCTAGTCCACGATAGCATCTTTGGGAAGGGAATATGATATTCCTTTCAGATCAACTACTTTTCATACTTTGAAAATAAACACACACTTATTTTCTTGATGAAGGGTCTTGTTCGAAACGTCGGCTCTTTATTCCTCTCACTAGATACTGTTGAGATACTCCAACAGATTGTGTGCGTTATGTTTTGAGTATCAGTATGTTTTGAGTATCGGTATGTTTGAGTTACAGGGAAGTGAGAGGGCTGAGAACAATGGATATGACAATGGGATGTTGACGAACTTGGGCAAGTGATAAGGTGGATTGGTCCTGACTGTGAGAGATAGTGCTGGAGTCTTAGTAACATCAGGTAACCTGTGTGAAGGGGGTGTAAGCAAAAAGAGATTTCTGAGAATACGGGAATAAAGCAAAAGAACGAACAGAACAGTGCTGCAATTTTAAAATACAAACAAAACACCTGCTGGAAATCTCAAATAAAGGAAAGACCTGGAAAACATTGATAATTGAGGAAACTTGCAGAGAAGCCGAGTTAATGCCAGGGGTAATAAACTTACTTCAATATTGAACCCAAAACAAAAAGATAAAGACATTTGGACGCTACAAATCCGACAGGAAAACCTAAAAGCTTTCGAAATTATTATCTCAGCAGATAGCACCTAGCAGGCAGAAACCGGGACAAATAGAGCCAAGTCGTCAATCCCGGAGATAGAGTAAGTGGGGAAAAGGAGAAGATTCGCATAACAGTCCAAAAGTGCCTCAACATTAGTTTTCTATAGCAAGTTTAATTGGATATCTCCAGAATAACACTGGTGGCATTTGTTGATTGATGAACTAACGCAGATAATTGGAATACAAGTAATTTGTACAGTTTAATTAGACACGGAGATAATCTAATGACCAAAGTGACTCTGATCTGTTTCTAATTTGTGCCTAATGACGTATTTTCTTCCATTTCAGAAATCACGGCATTGAAAAGAAAGCTGCAGGAAACAGGTCGAGAAAACGAAATGTTCATATTTTCAGTCATTGGAGTGTATTCGCAGCGATATTTTAAAAATGCATTGGTTTGCCGGTTCTTCAAAGGTGATCGTTCTCAACAGTATTGCGTTATTCAGCTGGATCATTTTGAGTTGGATCGCACTCCGCGGTAGATTAGATTGTGAGGACACTCAGTCCTCGTTTATCGTCATTTAGTAATGCATGCATTAAGAAATGATACAACGATCCCCCAGTATGATATCACAAAAACGTAAGACAGACCAAGACTACATTACAAAAACCACATAATTATAACTTATAGTTACAACAGTGCAAAGCAATGCTGTAATTTGATGAGGGCAGACCATGACACGGTAAAAAGTCTCAAAGTCCTCGATAACCCATCATCTCACGTGCACGGTAGAAGGAAGAAAAACTCTTCCTGCCATGAACCTCCAGCGCCGCAAAGTTTCTCTATCCAGCCTCGGAAGCAACCGACCAGAGCCAACTCTGAGTCCGTCCGAAAAAACCTCGAGCCTCCAACCAACCCTCCGACACCGAGAACCGAGCACCATCTCTGAGGAGCGCTTCGACCCCGGCCCCGGCCGCCAAACAACAGGCAAAGCCGAGTATTGTGGGCCTTCCTCTCCGGAGATTTTCCGATCGCACAGTAGCAGCGGCAGCGAAGCAGGCATGTCAGAAGTTTCACCAGATGTTCCTCCGTGCTTCTCACGTCCGTCTCCATCAAATCAGGATTGTGCACGGCCCCTACTTACAGATAACAGATATTCATTCCTGGAGTGGCCGCGCGCGCTGCCGTCGCGCCGCCATTTTCTTGTCGGCTGGATGCTGGAAATCCAGAGCAAAATAGAATAAAGAGATAAAAATAGGGTCAGGAGAGATCCTCCGGAGAAACAATGGGAATCTGCAGAAACTCAGCGCATTTTACCATCGTCCCACTTCCGCTCATTGTCCGGAACAGAGCCTCCCCTTATTGAATTGACGGTCAAACGATAAGTTTGAGTGCAGCTCTGAAGCTTCTGGTGTGGCTTGGGAGTGGTTCCTCAAATTTGACATAGCCGGGAGGGGTAGCGGGGAAAAGCTCCCACTACCTATTAAATGCGCCCAAAAGCTCGCGTCTCAACTAGATTCCGAGAATCAAGTTCAGCTCCTGGCTGAGCTAGTGCGCCCGGCTAACGACAAGCGAAACGGCAGAAGCGGGTCACTTCGGACGGAACGGGCTCCTCGGCCGTGGTTACAGCTCATCCAGGGGGAGGAAAACTCTGATATCAAACCTCAACTGCCTTGCTGCTGTACGCACTCATGGGAAAAGCTTGGGGAGTAAACCCCGGGGAAAAATCTGGAGCTGGCATTCCTGCGTTGAGTTCAGCGCTGACTGGCAATTCCTGGTGGTCTCTGCTGTTGCTTTAGATTTTTCAGCTGCGGGGAAAAGAGGAGCCCACTGCCCGAGCTCGCTTACTTTCTCATACCTCCTTGGCGTCGCTGCATCAACATTGTGAGCAGCTGGGTCGCAACGTCCTCGGTTGACCCGGACAGACGGAGGGCCGACAGATATTGAGCATTATTCTACTTTGCTACGCGCAGACGGGAGCTCTCAGAGCAACTGATACGATTTCTTGATAAAATTTGATTAAATGTCTTCCACAAGAAATTTTGTACCTGTGTATTGAAACATAAAACTGAAATTTCGTGCCGTGTTTAATGAGTTGATAAACTGTAAATATACTTGATTAGAAATCTCTTTAATGATTGTAATTACTTTTTGAACTGTTTTATATATCTCTGAAAGTCAAAGACTTGGAATTATAAGGCCCGTCTGACGCAATAAACTTCCTGAACTACACCAGGGCTGTGCATGAAGACAGCACTCGCAGCCCTCTGCATCTTGTGGCACGGTAGTGGTGACAAGACCTATGAACAACGTGTTCCGTGAAGTAGAACAATTCCGCTTCTCCTGTGCATATAAGGTCGCCATCACTGCTGAAAAAACAGTCTCAAGCTATGCCGTCAATCCTCATAAATAAATTCCTCCAACACCAGCGATATTTGGTGAATATTTTCCGATTCTCTCTAGATTCATCACATCCTTTCATCACAAGAGGACTGCATTTAGGGTGCGGTCTGCTGCAGGTCCTATACAGCTGTAACACGATATCTCAGATCTTGTAGTCAGTGCACCATCTGGTGAAGGCGACAATGCCATACGACTTGTTCACTACCTTCTCTACATTTGTTTCCGCGTGCTCATAACCATGTGCTTGTACCCATAAGCCTCTCTGTTTTGCAACATTCCCCAGTGTCTTGTCATTTGCTTTCCCAGTTTAACTATTCAAACTGAATCGGTATGTGGATGTATTATGCTGATTTAGAAATAGTAACCAATAAACAGCAAAGCCATAATCACAAGAGATTCTGCGGACGCTGCAAATCCGGAGTAACGGGCACAGAAAGCTAAAGGAACTCAAAGGCAGCGCCTATGGAAAGGAAGAAAGAGTCGGCGCTTCGGACCGAGAAGCTTCCTCGGGACTGGAAGGAAAGGGAAAAGAACCCAAAATAAAACAGGTGGACGAGGGAAAGGAGCATAAGCTAGAAAGTAATGGGCGAAACAACCAGGTGAGGGTGAAGATGGGTGGCTGGGGATGGGTGGAATGAGTAGTGGAAAAGATGCTCATTGGACTAATGTCTTCAAAAAGAGGAAAGAGCTCAGAAATGAAAATAGCATTACTGGTTTAATATCAGCTGCTTAGCGCGCCAAGCAACAGAACTGGTCTTCTCTATCTTTATCTTAAAACAGCGTTGACTCGCCAATAAAAGTCTGACTAGGTTGCACGCTTACCTGAAAATGTTGCTACAATGTACATTTCGAATATGCGTTCTGTGTTTCTGAGGGTTTTGTTTTGGATAAATTCTACATTTATTTGCAAACATTTTATTTTCTGCAGACAAAAAATTCTCCAGTGAATATCCAGGTAAAAGTAAAGCATTTCGTCTTTTTTAATTAATTCTCCCGATATGAGAATACAGGAGCTGGTCAATAGAGCAGTAACCGATGAGGTAATCTCTTAGTTTAGACCAGTGCTGTATGAATTCAATACATTCATGTCCGCTGCTATCCTTTACACCTAACATAAAATTAGTTTTTCCTCCTCTTAACGTGCCGAGGCTTTGAATCAACCGTGATTAATGGCAAAGCAATGGAAAATTAAGCTTGTACCCTGAATGTCATTTTGTATTATTTAACGTAAGACTTGGGCTTCCAAAATTTTAGCCAACGTAAACCTTCAAATTCGGATTGAGGTTGTTTGCGCGTGAACATTAAAACACAGTGAAATACGGTGTTTGCGCCAAATCGGATCAGTAAGGATTGCCCGTAAACGTCGCCACGCTTCCGACACCAACATAGCTTATGTTCGTCTTTGGAATGCTGGCAGAAACCGAGTACCCGGAGGAAACCCACGAGGTCGCAGGGAAAACTATCCTTGCAGACAGCGGCAAAAATCGAACCACGATTGGCGCTGTAATTACGTTACGCTAACAGTTACGCAGCCGTATCCCCATACCCGGTAGTCTAAAGAGCAAATTGGTACTTATTCCAACTTCCTTGTTACTCTTTCAGAAGTGAATAAATTTAAAACAGCCCTGGAAATAGCAGGTGAGGAACATGACATTAAAATGTTGGAAACCACAAGCTAATAACTGTCTATGAGAGCAAACAAGTCAGCAAAACAAAATGTCCTCTGCCGCTTTCGCTACAAACAAATTCGTGTACATACTGACCTAGCAGCGTTGGTTTATATTTATGTTTTACCTTCAATCACTTTTGAGTTCATAGACTATTAGGAAATAGGAGTGCATCAGGCCTGATCCCGCTGGCACCCCTCAGTCTGCACATGCAGGCACATCCCGGTCTCCACCCATCTAGTATGATTCACCTGCTGCCTGCGTAACCTCCCCAGCTCTCGTCCACAGTCTTTGTTCACCAATCGAACCAGCCGACCTTGGCCTATTACCCCTAGCTTTCCTCCCCCAGCCTGAAGTTTACCCAGCTGCTTGTTGTGCTTCGCTTCTGTTCGCTCTAGTTTATGGCCTCTCGTGGCCTGTTGCTGTCTGGTCTGTTACATTATGTTACCGTCCACCGCTGCATCTTCCCCACTGCTTTGCTTTTGGATCAAGCATTTTCTGACAGGCTGCCTTAATTAGCAAACCAAGAATCGCTGGAGGTAGCAACACTGGCAAGTAAAGTGGTTGAAGTCGCATGTGAGGTATTTGTATTAGACAGGAATTACATTAAAACAAGGAGGTTGTTATCCAGCAATATTAAATATGCACAATTGTAATATTGTGGATAGTTCTATTCTGCTATAGTTCGCATTCTGCATGGAGGTCGGTGACCAGTGATGTTCCACAGGGATCTGTTCTGGGACCCCTCCTCTTCGTGATTTTTTGTAAATGACCTGGGTGAAGAAGTAGAAGCGTGGGTTAGTAAGTTTGCTGATGACACAAAGTTCAGGGTGTTGTGGATAGTGTGGAGGGTTGTCCGAGGTTACAGCTGGACGTCGATAGATGCAGAACGGGGCTGAGAAGTGGCAGATGGAGTTCAACCCAGATACACCGTATGCCAACATCAGTGAACTTGAGACCAGGTATCCCAAGGATTTGCTCATTACAGATGGGGACTTTAACCAGGCCAACCTCAGCAAAACGCTGCCAAAGTTATACCAACATGTCTTCTGCTCCAGTAGAGGTCCGAATATACTTGACCACTGCTACACAGCCGTCAAGGATGCCTACCGTTCCGTCCAACGACCTCACTTCGGAAAATCGGACCATCAGGCCGTACTCCTCCTCCCGGCTTCCAAACAGGAACTGAAGCAGGAGGTCACGGAGTCAAAAGTGGTGTCGCGTTGGACAGAGGAAACGAATCAGGTCCTCCGTTACTGCTTTGAATCGGTGGACTGGTTAGTATTCACGGACTGGGCAGCTAACCTCAATGAGTATGCCTCAGCTGTCACGGACTTTATCTGGAAATGCACAGAGGACTGTGTGTCTCGCAAGACGATCCGGGTATTCCCTAACCGGAAACCATGGATGAATTATGAGATCCAGTCCCTTTTGAAGGCCAGAGCTGCGGCTTTTAGGTCCGGAGATATCAGTCGCTACCTGGAATCCAGGGGTGAACTCCGGAAAGCCATTAAGACACTTTTTGTCCCACTTCCCTCCGGGAGAAGATTCAGGAGCTTGAAGATTCGTACGGCCAGGTTTGGGAACAGCTTCTTTCCAACTGTGATAACGCTGCTGAACAGATCCTGACACGGATCTGGGCCGTACCTTCAAAATATCCGGACTTGACTTGCACTACCTTACTTTCCCTTTTCTATTTTCTAATTATGATTTATAATTTAAATTATTTTGTTATATTTACTTGGATTTGTACTTCAGGGAGCGCGAAGCACAGAATCAAATATCGTTGTGATGACTGTACGCTCTAGTATCAATTGTTTGGTGATAATAAAGTAAAGTGTAAAGTGCTTCATTTTGGTAGGTCACATTTGAAGACAAAATATAATATAAATGGTCAGACTCTTGGCAGTGTGAAAGATCTTGCAGTCCATGTCGATAGGACACTCAAAGCTGCTGCGCAGGTTGACAGTGTTGTTAAGAAGTTGTATGGTGTGATGGCATTCATCAACCATGGAACTGATTTCAAGAGATGTGAGGTATAGTTACAGCTATGTAAGATCTTGTTCAGACCCCACTTGGAGTACTGTGTTCCGTTCTGGTCACCTCAATACAGGAAGGATGTGGATACTATAGAGAGATTATAGACATACTATAGAGAGAGTATAGACATACTATAGAGAGAGTATAGAGAGAGTATAGACATACTATAGAGAGAGTATAGACATACTATAGAGAGAGTATAGAGAGAGTATAGACATACTATAGAGAGAGTATAGAGAGAGTATAGACATACTATAGAGAGAGTATAGAGATACTATAGAGAGAGTATAGAGAGAGTATAGACATACTATAGAGAGAGTATAGAGATACTATAGAGAGAGGATGTCGCCTAGTTTGAAAGGTGTACCTTATGAAAATAGGTTGAGTGTACTTGGCCTTATCTCCTTGGAACGACGGAGGATGAGAAGTGATAGTGGTATATAAGATCATGATGTCGTGGCCCCGATTGTTAATTCCCTATCTTGCCCCTCATCTCCTTTGATTCTGCCTTGATTCCAATCGTTGATTTCCCATTTACTGCTAATTCGCTTGAAGACAGCACACCTGGTCTTCTTCAATAACTGCGGTATAAGAACTCTGACGTCACGGCCACTGGTCGCCAGTTTGGTGGTCTATTCCCGTGTGATAACTTCGGTTCTCGACCAATTAGAACCGTTAGTTCTAACTTCAGCTCCTGTTTCAAGATATTCAATGAAAACCCCGTCTCCGTGCCGAGACTCCATATCAGAGCTCCGTGTCAAGATTCCTCCGGTTTGCTGTTCAACGTTCACGTCTGCGCCAGCATCCCAACTCAGTCTCCGTACCTGTGTCCTGCACTTGGCTTCTCCTCAGTCGCTCCGTGCAACACATGAGGGCCCTTGATCGTGTGGGTAGCCAGAGGCTTTTACCCAAGGCTGAAATGGCTAACACGAGGGGGCATAGTTTTATGGTGCTTGGAAATAGGTACCGAGGGGATGTCAGGGGTCTGTTTATCACACAGAGAGCGGTGGGTGCGTGGAATGCACTGCCGGCGGCGGTGATAGGAACATAAAACCATGGAAGCAGATACAACTGGGTCTTTTAAGGGTCTCTTAGATACATGGAGCTTAGGAAATAGAGGGCTATGCACTAGGGGAATTCTAGGCAGTTTCTAGAGTAGGTTACATGGTCGGCCAAAGGGCCTGTAATATACTGTAAACTTCTATGTTCTATGTTCTGGCCACCGCACTATAGAAAGGATATGTGCAAGAAAGGGTGCAAATGAAATTCACTCAGATATTGCCGGGATGGATATCAGTTCAGATAAATATTGGATAGATCATGCTGTTTCTTGGAATGGACAAAGTGAAACTGATAGAGCGAGCAAAATTAGGAGGGGCACAGAGGAAGTAAATATTTCTTCTTGAGAGAAGTGAGCCTGATCAGATGGTATGCTGTTCAGGCACAAAGTGCAACCTGCAACATTCTAAACAACTCGTTTGATATCAAGAACAACTAAACCCATCATCTCCAGATCGCCCACAGCAACAGTATTTCGCTGTAACGTGCATGCTGAGGATTGCCGTACGCGGTGCGCAGCCCGCCCGCGGGAGCGCGCAGACCCACCAGCCCGCCCGCGGGAGCGCGCAGACACCACAGAAGAGTCCGTGGCTGAGACGTAGGTATTTTGAAAGCCAGAGTTCAGTTGCAATCAGATCAGACATTGTATGTTAAAAACGCAAAAGGTTCTGCAGTTGCTGGAAAACCGAAGTAAGCACACACACAGTATTCAGCAGGTCAGGCGGCATCTGTGGTGAGGAATAAAGTGTCAAAGTTTCGGGACCAGACGTTTCAGGACTGGAAAGGAACGGAAAAGAAACCAGAATAGAAAATGAAGGATGGAAAGGAGTACAAGGTAGTAGTTGGTAGGTGAGGTCAGGTGAGGGGGATGATAGGTGGTTGGGGGAAGGAAAGATGAAATGAGAAGCTGTAAGGTGATGGGTGAAAAAGATTATGAAGATGGCATCTTGATAGTAGAGGAGGGTGGACCAAGGGAGAAAAGGATACAGGAAGGAGTTAATGGGCAGGTAAGGAGAAGAGAATAGGTAAGCGAGGAGTCAGAAAGGAGAATGGGAGAGAAGTGGGAGCAGGAGAAATTACTGGCAGTTAGAGAAATCGATGTACATGCCATCAGCTTGGAGACTACTCGGCTCTGAGTTGTTAAAAATCAGATTGGTCTCCTCTTCCTCATTGATAAATCCGTTTGCTCAATATTGAACAGATTTCTAGGTCCTATGTTGAATAGCAATTCTCTGGCCTTGTGTTCTTCTGCCTAATATCCGCCCTCCCTATACGACAATTACATATTCAACACCTTCTTGTTATCATTTTGGTTAAGAAGGTCAGAATGGACTAATAGAAAATACATCATGCTTTGTCAACAGAAAACAAATTATATCAAAAGGAGATAGGTAAGTAAAAACAGAATAGTCTCTTGTAATTTGCCTCTTGAAAATGTGTTTTTATTTTTTCGAGGATTTTCATGTCTAGAATATTTGCACGACTACAAAGAGGGGAAAGCACGAATATGGGTCCCCATTGATGCAAAATTGCTCAATAAAATAACTTGTCTTACCTCCCTTCTCGCCTTCGATACTATTAAAGTTTTGGTAAGATAATGCCTCCTATTATCAATGTATGTTTTACAAATATACAGTATTTTTTTTACAAATCTTTTCTCCAATATCTGCTCATTTGATTGGCAAACAATAAAATAAATTACACAACATACTGGCTCCAAAGCTTTGTTTTAATATTTGCTTTACTTTTATCTCAAGTTGACTTTGTTTGACCCCACAGTGGCTTCATATATCTGGTGTGGTAATATTTTCGTCAACGCAATGAGTGATATACCCAGTATTCATTCCTCAGTAATTGGGAACGGAGAATATTAAACCCATATACCTTCCACATTTCGGTCTTAGACTAATATCACATTCTTAAAAGTCAAATGCTCTGTTTCTCATGCAAAACGTCTCAGTTATATCCTGAATAATCTGTCTTTTGATTTAGAAATAAAGGACAGTTTGAAAAATCTGAAGGAGTTAGGTAAGATATATATTAGTTGTAAAGGTTCTCATTGACATAATTCTCCAAAGTCGATTGCATCAGATCTCACTTTGAATATGACTAATAAAATGTTATGCTCATATCACATGCTCCATTGTCCTAGTGACAGGAGAGAGTTGTCAGCATAATCATTACTGAAACGGAGGAAAGGTTGTGATTTATGATGGGTTGCTTAGAATATGTGATACAAGTGGTATTGTAGTACTGTGGTACTGTGGTACTCGGTTGCAGATATTCAGTTTTTATATATTCGATAGACCCAGAAAAGTGAAACTGCAAATGGATTGGAAGACATACGTAGATTTTTTAAATGACATAATGATCTAATAGGCTAGGACTTTATACTCTGGATCACAGGAGAATGAAAGGAGATTTAATACATGTATACAAGATAATGAGGAAAATGGATATGGCTAATGCAAACAGGTGATTTTCGCTGCAGATGGGTGAACCTAGAAATAGGAATCATGCAGTAGGTCAAAGCATGAAATACGAAATATTCAGAAACATAGGAACCTAGAAAACCTATAGCACAATACAGGCCCTTTGGCCCACAAAACTGCGCAGAGCAAGTACTTACTTTAGAAATGACCGAGGTTACCCATAGCCCTCTTTTCTTCTAAGCTCCATGTACCTATTCCAGAGTCTCATAAAAGATTCTATCACTTCTGCCGCCGGCAACCCATTCCACACACACATCACTCTTTGCGTAAAAATCTTACCCCTGTCTGTAATGGTCCGGATCGGTTCACCATCACATAATCTGGATTGCACTCAATTTAATTCATTTAATGTAAGTTTAAAACAGGGCTGATAAATACAATGGGATCAGAAAACAACGGTTTAATGATACTGTGGAGCTGCACTCCAAAACTGGTTGTTCCACTGCTGTTGCTTCGATACTATACATCCAACAATGTCTAAAGTTCCCTTGCATGTCCTGTTCACATTAAACATGACAAAATTAATTCTGCTAATTATAGCCCAGTCAAGGTATCTGCAATCATCTGTGATGAAAACCATCATCATTGTCCAAACTTTTAATCAGCACGTACTAACCAATAAATGATAACGTAATATAAACTATAAATCTAGTTCTGGTTTCTCCAGGACTTCTGTGCTCCAGGCATTGTCCAAATTTAATACAATGAGCAGATTTCTAGAGGCGAAGCTGAAGTGGAAGCACTAGACATAGAGGAAGCATTTTGATATCAATGTCGATGAGCTTCAAGAGTAACATTGCCTCTCATCCAACGCAGATGAGAGGCAAAAGTGTATCATAATACCCATCTTTCAGAAAGTGCTAGAGTTAATTCTAAAAATGCAATATCAGAATATACGGACAGACTACTTTATTAAGTACACCGGTAAAATTGATTATTCATGCAAATATCCAATCAACCAATCTTATGGCAGCAATTCAATGGATAAACATATGCAGAGGTTTGGTTGCTGTTCAGACCAAATGACAGTGAGTGGAAAAGTTTGATCGAAGTGACTTTCACCGTGGTGATTGTTGGTGACATTCTGGCTGGTTTGCGCATTTCAGAAACTGCTCATCTTCTGGGATTTTCACACCCAGTAGTCTGTGGAGCTTACAAAGAATGGTGCAAAAAACACAAAAATATCAACTGAGTGGCAGTTCTGTAGTGTTAATGCCTTGTTAATAAGAGTGGTTAGTGTCCATAAGACACTATGACCATAAGACAGAGGAGCCAAATTAGGCCATTCAAGCCATCCAGACTGATCTGCCATTCCATCTTGGCTGTTCCCGGATCCCACTCAAACCCATACACCTGCCTTCTCACCATATCCTTTGTTGCCCTGACCAATCAGGAAATGATCAATTTCCACTTTAATTATGCCTATGGACGTGGCCTCCACCGCAATCTGTGGCAGAGCATTGCATAGATTCACTACTTCCTGGCTAAAAATAATTTCTTTCTTACCTCTGTTCTAAAAGTTCGCCCCTCAATTTTGAGACTGTGCCCTCCAGTTCTGGTTATCCCCACCATACAAAAAAGCCTCTTCACATCTACCCTATTAGTCCTTACAACGTTCGGTAGGTTTCAATTAGATCTCTCCGCATCTTCTAAATTCCAGTGAGTACAGGCCCAAAACTGCTAAACACACCTTATATGCTAATCCTTCATTCCTGGACTCATCCTCATGAACTTCTTCTGGACGCTCTCCAATGATAACACATCCTTACTGAGATATGAAGCCCAAAACTGTTGAAAATACTCCAAGTGCAGCCTGACTAGTTTCTTATAATGGCTCAGTATTATCACCATCCTTTTGTATTCTATTTCCCTTGAAATAAAAGCCAACATTGCATCTGCTTTCTTTACCACAGACGCAACCTGTAAATTAACTTTCTGGGAGTCTTGCACAAGGACTCCAAAGTCCATGTGAACCTGTGATATTTGATCCTTCCCATTTAGATAGTAGCCCGTACTATTGTGCCTTTTACCAAAATACATTATCATACCTTTCCCAGCACTGTATTCCATCTGACACTTTTTTGCCCATTCAATTTGCCTAAGTCCTGCTGCAGTCACATTGCTTCCTCAGCACTACCTACCCTTCCACTTAGCTTCGATTCTTTGGCAAATTTTGCCACAAACCAACCTTAATGACTATCAGCCAGTAGTATCACATCTACAGTTGATGACATGCTTTGAGAGGTTGTTCATGACTAGACAGAGCTCCTACCTCAGCAAAGACCCGGACCCATTGCAATTTGTCCATGGCCACAACAGCAGATGCATTCTCAATGGTTCTCCACATGGCTTTAGACCACCTAGACAATACGAACACCTGTCAGGAAGCTGTTCATCAACTATAGCTCAGCATTTAACACCATTATTCACACAATTGTAATTGAGAAGTTACAGAACCTGGGCCTATGTAACTCCCTCTGCAATTGGATCCTCAATTTCTTTATTGGATGACCACAATCTGTGTCGATTGGTGAAAACATCTCCACCTCACTGATGATCAGCACTGGTGCACCTCAGGGATGTGTGCTTAGCCCACTGCTCTACTCTCTCAAGACCCATGACAGTGTGGCTGTGTTGGTGGAAAATCAGATGGTGACGAGAGGGCGTATATAAGCGAGATATACCAACTAGTGGAATGGTGTCGCAGCAACAACCTTGCACTCAATGTCAGTAAGACGAAAGAGCTGATTGTGGACTTCAGGAAGCTTAAGACAAAGGAACACATACCTCAAGTGGAGAGAGTGAGCAGTTTCAAGTTCCTGAGTGTCAAGATCGCTAAGGTTCCAACATATCGATGCATTTGTAAAGGCGGCAAGACAGCGACTATACTTCATTAGGAATTGGAAGAGATTTGTTATGTCAACAAATACACTCAAAAGCTTCTGTAGATGTACCGTGGAGAGCATTCTGACAGGCTGCATCACTACTGGTACGGGAGGGGTGAGGGGCTACTGCCCAGAACCAAAAGAAGCTGCTGGATGCCGTAAATTTAGTCAGCTACGTCTTGGGTACTAGCCTATAAAGTACCCAGGACATCTTTAAGGAATGGTGTCTCAGAAGTGCTGAATGGTCTACTTCTGCACCTTTTGTCTATTGTCTAATCTCTTATTTTATATGTGCCTCTAACAACCCTGAGCAACCGACTCCAACATCTTCCCAACCATTGAGGTCAGAGCAGCAGATGTATAGTTTACTTTCTTCTGCCTCTCTCCTCTTGAACAGTAGAGTGATATTTGCAATTTTCTGGTCTTCTGCAACCATTCCAGAATCTAGTAACTCTTGAAAGATCATTGCAAATGCATCCACCTCTTCAGCCACCTCTTACACTATGATTTCGTGATTACACCTCCCAACCTGCAACTGTGCTATGTTCATCTACCTTATTACGTATACTGCACGCATTCAAGTATAACAACTTCAGTCCTGTATTGACACTTTTTGATTTTGCCTTCCTTTTACATTGCAACTCATCATATTGACTGCTATTTTGCCCTATTAATAGCCGCCCGTCACTACACACTACCTCTGATTGTAAATCCGCTACCTGATCTCCATTTGCCTTCATTACGATAGCTTGTGCATTGAAATATGCACAGCTCAGGACACTGGTCACAGCATGCTCTATCTTTTGAATCCTAACTTTGCTTGAGATCTTACCAACGTCTGCCTACACAAGCTCTCCACTAACTGTTCTGGCACTCTAGTTCATGTCCCCCTGCAACGTTATGCAGGAAGGTAACAGACATTTCTGGCATAATGAGTGTACAGTGCCCATTTACACCCATGTGTACAATTAACCTGCTAACCCGTACATCTTTTTAAAATCTGCGAGGAAATCCAAGCACCCAAAGGAAACACAGACGATCACAGAGAGAACATACAACTACCTTCCGTGGCAGGAACTGAACCGGATCGTTGGCATTACTGTGATAGCATTATGTTAACCACTCCATCCGTGCTTGTGAAATCTCTTCAGGGTTAATGTGTGATGTCAACACTGTTTCAGGTCTCTGATGTTGTTCGGTAATAACTGTTCCTGAACCCTTGTCTCTATCATTTCATTATAAATGTACCCATGAAGGAACATCAAAGGGACTGGCAAACATAATGATCAGTTATATCAGACTCCTCATTCTGACATAAAACCAAAAGACCACTTACAGGAAACTGATGAGTTCAATTCCAGAGGTTGTGAAGTTTCCAGATGTCAAGATGGCGTGCTGTTGTAAAGGCTCACATGGGTTTGATTGAAATGATGCAAGAAATCAATAACAAAAAGGATGTATGGGATTTGGATAGAGATTTACAGTGACAGACAGCAAAACCAACCGACTCTAGATGCAGTCTGTGGACATGTTCGATGGAGTGATTGACATCGATTTCTCCAAAAGAGAAGAAAGTACATTGTGAGCACCAAGTGCATTGCAATCATCGGCCAGTGAGTGAGTGGGCCAGTGAAGGAGTGGAGATTTGAGGCTTTGACTCGAGAGATTCTCGCAGTTTTGGCAGTTGGACTGTGCAATCAAGTCAATTAAGATTGGAATAACTCAGCAGTAAGCCGTTGGATAGACAATCAAGATTTGAATAGCTGATTCTGATTCAGCAGAAAGCACCTGATTGGGCGATCGAGGTCAGGTGACCAAGCAGTTTGAAAAGCTCAAACAAATAAATAGCGGGTTACCTCAAGCAAAGTGGTCAGTGAGTGAGTGGAGATTTGACTCCAGAGGCTTCGACGAGGAGGCTGAGGACGAGTTTGAACTCCAAGTGAGGTAAGGCCGGATAAGTTCCTTTCAAAGCAGAAAGTTTCAAAAGTTGAGGCAAGTATTGGGTAGGTCATGGCAGCTGAGATCGGCCCCGCAGTTTGTTCATCCTGCAGAATGTGGGAAATCACGGATACTTCCAGTTTCCCTGACGGCTATGTGTGCAGGAAGTGTGTCCAACTGCAGCTTCTGGCAGAACGCATTGAGCGTCTGGAGCTGCGATTGGATTCATACTGAAGCATCCGCGATGCTGAGAAAGTCGTGAATAGCACATTCAGTGAGTTGGCCACACCGCAGGTAAAGGCTACACAGGCAGAAAGGGAAGGGGTGGCCACTAGACAGCGTAGCAGTAGGCAGGTAGTGCCGGAGACCCCTGAGTACATCGGTACCAACGATATAGGTAAAGAACGGGACGAGGTCCTACAAGGTGAATTTAGGGAGTTAGGAGATAAACTAAAAAGTAGGACCACAAAGGTAATAATCTGGATTACTTCCAGTGCCACGTGCTAGTCGGAGTAGAAATAGGTGGATATTTCAGTTGAATATGTGGCTTGAAAAATGGTGCAAGGGGGAAGGATTCAAATTTCATGGGCATTGGAACCAGTTCTGGGGCAGGTGGGACCGGTATAAACAGGACGGTCTGCACCTGGGCTGGACTGGAACCAATGTCATAGGGGGAGTGTTTGCTACTGCTGTTCAGGAGGCTTTAAACGAATGTGGTAGGGGGATGGGAACAAGTACAGAGAGACAGAGGGGTGTAAGATGAGGATAGAAGCAAAAAGTAGTAAGGTGAAAAGTAAAAGTGGCAGGCAGGCAGGCAAATCCAGGGCAAAAAGCAAAAAGAGCCACTTTTCAACATAATTGTATAAGGGCTAAGAGTGTTGTAAAAACAAGCCTGAAGGCTTTGTGTGTCAATGCGAGGAGCATTCGTAACAAGGTGGATGAATTGAATGTGCAGATAGTTATTAATGAATATGATATAGTTGGGATCACAGAGACATGGTTCCAGGGTGACTAAGGATGGGAGCTCAACATCCAGGGATATTCATTATTCAGGAGGGATAGACAGGAAAGAAAAGGAGGTGCGGTAGCATTGCTGGTTAGAGAGGAGATTAAAGCAATAGAAAGGAAGGACATTAGCCTGGAGGATGTGGAATCAATATGGGTAGAGCTGCATAACACTAAGGGGCAGAAAACGCTGGTGGGAGTTGTGTACAGACCACCTAACAGTAGTAGTGAGGTTGTGGATGGCATTAAACAGGAAATTAGAAATGCGTGCAATAAAGGAACAGTAGTTATAATGGGTGACTTCAATCTACATATAGATTGGGTGAACCAAATTGGTAAGGGTGCTGAGAAAGAGGATTTCTTGGAATGTATGCGGGATGGTTTTCTGAACCAACATGTCGAGGAACCAACTAGAGAGCAGGCCATTCTAGATTGGGTATTGAGCAATGAGGAAGGGTTAGTCATGTGAGGCCCCTTGGGAAAGAGTGACCATAATGTGGTGGAATTCTTCATTAAGATGGAGAGTGACATAGTTAATTCAGAAACAAAGGTTCTGAACTTAAAGAAGGGTAACTTTGAAGGTATGAGACGTGAATTAGCTAAGACAGACTGGCAAATGATACTTAAAGGGTTGATGGTGGATATTCAATGGCAAGCATTTAAAGATGACATGGATGAACGACAACAATTGTTCATCCCAGTTTGGCAAAAGAATAAACCAGGGAAGGTAGTGCACCCGTGGCTGACAAGGGAAATTAGGAATAGTATCAGGTCCAAAGAAGAAACATATAAATTAGCAAAAAAAAGCGGCACACCTGAGGACTGGCAGAAATTCAGAGACCAGCAGAGGAGGACAAAGGGCTTAATTAGGAAAGGGAAAAAAGATTGAGAGAAAGCTGGCAAGGAACATAAAAACTGACTGGAAAAGCTTTTATAGATACGTGAAAAGAAACAGATTGGTCAAGACAAATGTAAGTCCTTTACAGTCAGAAACAGGTGAATCGATCATAGGGAACGAAGACATGGCAGACCAATTGAATAACTACATTGATTCTGTCTTCACCAAGGAGGACATAAATAATCTTACGGAAATAGTGAGACAGCAAGACAGAAGCAAGTGCTGAGAGCCACGAAAACTAAATTGCAGAACAGACTGGACATAAGGAACCCTCTTCAGTATTGCTGTCTCCCATCAGCACACGATGGGTCCGCCTTCTTGCAGGAAAGCAAGGCCAGGGCTCCCACTGATTCAGTGATATTGGTATGTTACAATTATTTTATATGTTCATGCCAGGAAAATATGCGCAGTGTATTTAACATTAAATTCGTTAGATAAACCCTCTTAGAAACGAAATTGCCACTTATAAGGGACATATAGTTGACTTAGCACCTATATTCCGGTCTTGATTAACACTCCCCCGCCCCCCACCTCGCATTAGGGTTAAGGTTAGGGTTACTAATGCCTTCTGCCCGTCCGCAAGGATCAATATTAAACCGGTCCGCGGTGCAAAAAGGGTTGTTCTACCTAACTCCATATTTTCCCTCTTAAGAACCTCGTCAGTTTTCTTACCTACGTTGTCTATATGTACCACGACTTACCGCTGCTCACTTCCCCACCCCCTGAGAATGCTGTAGACATTCTTGACCCTGACACCTGGAAGATACAACATGCAATCTCTTTCACATCTAACGAATCCCCTGTCTGCTCCTCTACCTGTAGAATCCTTATCACTTTTCCTCCTGGCCTTCTGAGTCACTCAGTGCCAAAATGAACGGTGGAAGGTGAAATCTTTAAAGGGGATCATGAGGAGGAACATCTTCACTCAGCGGATGGTGAGAATGTGGAACTGGCTGCCGTCGGCAGTGCTGGATCTGGGTACGATTTCAACATTGAAGAGAAATTTGGAGAGCTCCGTGGATAGAAGTGTAGAGTCTCACAGCTCACCTTTTTTTATCACATAAATCGAAGCCATCAAGCCTATGCCGCCTCTCAGCAGAACCGCATCCGTCCGCATGCTCACGTTATTTCACTGCAACCTATCCATTCTCTCATGAAAAAAAATCAACCCATTCCTCATAACAACGCCAACACTGTTCCTCGACCACCTACTACACACGAACAATTTCCACTGGTCTTCTTAACAGCAACTAACAGTGTTTGGAATGAGGGAGGAAACAAGAGTATCTCGGAAACAGTACATGATCACAGGGTGACGTCGCGCACACACACAAACGTGCTGAGGTCATAATAGCATAGTATTCCGCTTAAAAATTAGCCGTGTTTACTGCAGATAAGATTATGACCAGATTATGTCATGATTTCGGCACCTATGTGTGTGAAATCCCCCCGGTACTTCACAGAAGGTGTTAAAATACTACTGCAATGTATTGTCCGTGCAATAACAATGATCAGAATGGAGGCAAGCATAAGGTTTTGAGCCTCCTGTCACTCACTGACTCGCTGGCGATGATTAGATAGATAGATAGATAGATAGATAGATAGATACTTTATTCATCCCCAAGGGGAAATTCAACATTTTTCTAGTGACCCATACACTGATTGTAGCAAAACGAATTACATACAGTATTTAACTCAGTATAAATATGATATGCATCTAAAATCACCCTCCCAAAAAGCATTAACAAATAACATTTAAAGGTTCTTAAATAATTTACTGAAGTGCATTGAGTGGTAACTTAAGCTCAGTCCTAACCCCGGCACTTTAACATGTCTTGCCCCTGGTGTTTGAATTGTAGAGCCGAATGGCGTTGGGGAGTAATGGTCTCTTCATCCTGTCTGAGGAGCATTGCATTGACAGCAACCTGCCGCTGAAGCTGCTTCTCTGTCTCTGGATGCTGCTGTGCAAAGGATGTTCAGGGTTTTCCATGATTGACCGTAGCCTACTCAGCGCCCTCCGCTCTGCCACCGATGTCATACTCTCCAGTTCTGTGCCCACAACAGAGCCCACCTTCCTTACCAGCTTATTAAGACATGAGGCGTCCCTCTTCTTAAAGCTGCCTCCCCAGCATTATCCCACCATACGTCTGCAGATGCTCTGAAAGACACTACATTGAAGGATTCTCAGAGGATCGATAGATTTTTCTACATTAAGCTTTGTGGCTAAGGGCACGAAATGGCATGAATCTACAACGTTTGCGTAGAGCACATTAAATTCCTGAGTAGGTTCGGAGAAGTCGTCGCCTGCCATTCCTGGTAAGTTTCCGTCTGAGGTGCGATCACTAGAATAACAGAAGTGTCTAGGATATAAAATACTATTGCTATGAGATCCTGAAAAGCATACACATATCCGCTCCGATGTGATATCAGAAGATATTTATTTTATATATATTTAAATAATTCATGCTGTACGCAAGCTCAGTGGTTAAAAATTCTCGGACAATATTGAGAATATTTATAGAACGTAGAACATCACACCACAGTTTATGTCCTTCGCCCCTCGAGTCTGCCGATTTCTTAACCTGCGCTGAGGTCAATCTAACCATTCCTTCCTACATAACCCTCCATTTTTCTATGATCCACATGCTTGGCTAAGAGTTTCTTAAATGCCACTAATTTTTCCCGGGTACCAGTTTCGCTGACAGTTGCTGTGACCAACGGAAAAGTTAGAAGTGTGCGCATTGCGGAGTCGTTCGGTCACCAGCATTCGTTAGGTCTACTCAGTGGCTGTGGAATAACTCTGAGGGTGGGGACTCGGGTGGAGGTCAAATTGTAGGGAGGGAAATACCAGTTCCTGAAACACCCACCCCATCGGGGTCAAGGGAATAGAATGTTGTATAGTGGGGAAGAGAGTGGTGGGGGACTGCCAGCAGCCCCCCTCCCCAAACAGATATACCAAAACCAGCAGGAGCAAACAGTCTGTGTAAACAGTTCAGCTCAATATCGTCCAGCGGGGTCGGCGTGAGTGGCAGCGCATCATCAGCGTGTGCTGGGGTCCGCAAGCAGATCCAGCAGTCCGATCTGTTGGTGTTGCTGGCAAACTCGTAAGCGACCCTGAGGAAGGTGTTGGCAGCTGTCACGGAGCCGAGCATCGCAGCGACCAGGAGGGATGACTGGAGTCGCACCGTTGTCCTATAGAGGGAGACGGGGGTGGAGGGGTGGGGGTAGGTTTAGGAGGAAACTCATTCCCGTCCGGTTAAATGCCGGGTATGTATACAGGACAAATCAGATTTGCCCGGAATGGCAACCCAGCGCGAGTCCCCTGGACCACGCGCGACAATTTCTCCCTTTCTGGGGAGGCTCTGCGGCTGTCGGATCCATTCTCTGCCCGAGTCCTCGGTCTCGGGGGGTTCGGTGGTTTCCCGGTTGGGAGTTGGGGAATGTGCCAGGTGGCGGGCCAGTGGGGCTCCCCCTTGGCTAGTGGGTCGTGTGTTTAACTGGTCGACGGCCTGCTGAAGGACACTTAGCCACCCCGGCAGTGTGCGAGAGGGTGTCAGAGTGCGGATTTTTTCCTTGAGCAGGCCGTTCATTCTTTCAATTAAGCCCGATGCCTGGGGTGGTGGGGTATATGGAACAGCCACGAGATCCCCGCCTCAGCCGCCCATGTCTGGGCTTTGGTCCCAGCAAAGTGTGAGCCCTGATCGAATTGTATCTCCCATGGGACCCCATAGAGAGAGGAGAGGTGCTGTAATCCTCTGATGGTGCCGTTCTGGTCGGCCCTCTCACAGGGCCCCGCCACCAGGACACCCGAGTATGTGTCCACCATCGTGAGGACATACTGCTTCTTATTCTGTCGCGGGAGCGGTCCAATATAGTCAATTTGAAATACCTGACCCGCTCCCGTGTCGCGACGAATGTGGCCCGGTGGCCCTATCGGCCAGTCCCGTGGCTTGACTTGCTGGCAGATGGGGCAGTTATCTACAGAGGTTTTCCATTGATCGAGTGTCAAGGCGACACCGAATTGTTCAGAGCAGCGCCGCGTGACATCGGCCCCTAAGTGGCCACCTTTGCGGTGTGCCCACGCAGCTAGAGCACTGCCGTGTGTGTCGGGGTGGAAGTGGTGGCAGATGATATTTGGGCAGCCTGGTCCACAACCGCGTTAAACGTTGCGTCTTCATTATCTTTCCGGGTATGGGCATCCACATGGTGGACAGAAACTTTTCTGTGGGTAGCCTGGTCCCAAATGAAACGCCAGTGGTGCTGTCCCCAGAGGGGACGTCCGAGTATTTCCCACCCCATGTGTTGAAACCGGGCTATCCACACTGCAATGCCCTTAGCTACTGCCCAGGAGTCAGTATGGATGAGGACTGGTCCGATAGTGTTTTGGAGGGGGAGGGCTACTGCCGCCAGCTCGGCAAGTTGGCTGGAACCACCCTCTCCCTCGGTGGTTAAAATTCTACCCCAGGCGGGATGAAGTGTTGCCGCTTTCCAAAATTGTTTACCCCCTTTCCAGCGGCTGGATCCGTCTGTGAACCAGTTTGCTGTCGGGGTCGAGGGAATCGAAGGGTTGACCCCAACATGCTGGGGAGGGTTGTACCTCGGGGATGTCCGGGGCAGGGTCCCGGGACTGGGGGAAAGCCATGACTTGTTCATGGAAGCGGCTGACCACTTCAGGGCCGCAATGTACCACTTCCACTTGACAATGGAGGACTCCTGGGCACGGCCTTCCTTGCGGGTAGAATCGGAAGACTTGACCCATCGCATTATGGGGAGATGGTGGCGAAGGACGACAGGGTCGGTGCCTGTTTGATGTGCCTGTTTCATGTGCTGTGGCGAGGCGAAAATCTCCTCTGCACCCTTTACCACATCCTTCTTATAAAAGCCTAATTAGATTTGAAATATTTTCTTAAATTATTGCTTGTTTTCCCGTTGCAGATGAAGAATTACGTGAAAAGGATGCAGGTGAAAAGGACTGTGTGAAAAAACAGTTGCACTATTTCCATCCACTTCAATGCAAAATAACTTTCGAGTAGGAAAACAACCTTGGATCATGACATGGATGATCAAAGCTTATCATTTCTTATCGATAGCAAACGTTAACATATGTTAACAACCCTTTCAGTTTGCAGTCCCACTCAAAGGTGTATGTCCAACTGCAAATTCGACAATAATTTTGACAGATTCTTACCAGCCCTATCCTAGAAACCTTTGGAAATAATCACGAAAGTTGCTTCGCTCGCCTTTTAAGGGCCTTCACAAAGAGAGTAGTGCGAAGAAAGTTAAAAGGGAAAGTAAATCCATTCCACCTGACTTTCAAAATAACGTCATTGCTTCTATTTACTTTTAGCTTTTAAAGTTATCCCCGTGTGTCCATTCTGGGTAACTCTGGATCTGCAAATGTCGGACTGAGTCTTAAATTAAAAAAAGAAACCTTACGTCCATACGACCATATGATACAGAAACAGAATTTCGACCCATCGACCCTACTGTGCCTCTCATAACTGAGTTATTATCCCTCTCAACCCCATGCTCTTCATAACCTTTGATATCCATATTGATTATGAGCTACCAACCTCCGTGTTAATATACCCAAATGACTTGCCCTCCACAGCCGTTTGTGGCAATGAATTTCACAGACCACCCCTCCTCATCCCTGTTCTAAAGGGACGCTCTTCATCTCTGCCGATGTGCCCTCTAGTCCACGATAGCATCTTTGGGAAGGGAATATGATATTCCTTTCAGATCAACTACTTTTCATACTTTGAAAATAAACACACACTTATTTTCTTGATGAAGGGTCTTGTTCGAAACGTCGGCTCTTTATTCCTCTCACTAGATACTGTTGAGATACTCCAACAGATTGTGTGCGTTATGTTTTGAGTATCAGTATGTTTTGAGTATCGGTATGTTTGAGTTACAGGGAAGTGAGAGGGCTGAGAACAATGGAAATGAAAATGGGATGTTGGCGAACTTGGGCAAGTGATAAGGTGGATTGGTTCTGACTGTGAGAGATAGTGCTGGAGTCTTAGTAACATCAGGTAACCTGTGTGAAGGGGGTGTAAGCAAAAAGAGATTTCTGAGAACACGGGAATAAAGCAAAAGAACGAACAGAACAGTGCTGCAATTTTAAAATACAAACAAAACACCTGCTGGAAATCTCAAATAAAGGAAAGACCTGGAAAACATTGATAATTGAGGAAACTTGCAGAGAAGCCGAGTTAATGCCAGGGGTAATAAACTTACTTCAATATTGAACCCAAAACTAAAAGATAAAGACATTTGGACGCTACAAATCCGACAGTAAAACCTAAAAGCTTTCGAAATTATTATCTCAGCAGATAGCACCTAGCAGGCAGAAACCGGGACAAATAGAGCCAAGTCGTCAATCCCGGAGATAGAGTAAGTGGGGAAAAGGAGAAGATTCGCATAACAGTCCAAAAGTGCCTCAACATTAGTTTTCTATAGCAAGTTTAATTGGATATCTCCAGAATAACACTGGTGGCATTTGTTGATTGATGAACTAACGCAGATAATTGGAATACAAGTAATTTGTACAGTTTAATTAGACACGGAGATAATCTAATGACCAAAGTGACTCTGATCTGTTTCTAATTTGTGCCTAATGACGTATTTTCTTCCATTTCAGAAATCACGGCATTGAAAAGAAAGCTGCAGGAAACAGGTCGAGAAAACGAAATGTTCATATTTTCAGTCATTGGAGTGTATTCGCAGCGATATTTTAAAAATGCATTGGTTTGCCGGTTCTTCAAAGGTGATCGTTCTCAACAGTATTGCGTTATTCAGCTGGATCATTTTGAGTTGGATCGCACTCCGGGGTAGATTAGATTGTGAGGACACTCAGTCCTCGTTTATCGTCATTTAGTAATGCATGCATTAAGAAATGATACAACGATCCCCCAGTATGATATCACAAAAACGTAAGACAGACCAAGACTACATTACAAAAACCACATAATTATAACTTATAGTTACAACAGTGCAAAGCAATGCTGTAATTTGATGAGGGCAGACCATGACACGGTAAAAAGTCTCAAAGTCCTCGATAACCCATCATCTCACGTGCACGGTAGAAGGAAGAAAAACTCTTCCTGCCATGAACCTCCAGCGCCGCAAAGTTTCTCTATCCAGCCTCGGAAGCAACCGACCAGAGCCAACTCTGAGCCCGTCCGAAAAAACCTCGAGCCTCCAACCAACCCTCCGACACCGAGAACCGAGCACCATCTCTGAGGAGCGCTTCGACCCCGGCCCCGGCCGCCAAACAACAGGCAAAGCCGAGTATTGTGGGCCTTCCTCTCCGGAGATTTTCCGATCGCACAGTAGCAGCGGCAGCGAAGCAGGCATGTCAGAAGTTTCACCAGATGTTCCTCCGTGCTTCTCACGTCCGTCTCCATCAAATCAGGATTGTGCACGGCCCCTACTTACAGATAACAGATATTCATTCCTGGAGTGGCCGCGCGCGCTGCCGTCGCGCCGCCATTTTCTTGTCGGCTGGATGCTGGAAATCCAGAGCAAAATAGAATAAAGAGATAAAAATAGGGTCAGGAGAGATCCTCCGGAGAAACAATGGGAATCTGCAGAAACTCAGCGCATTTTACCATCGTCCCACTTCCGCTCATTGTCCGGAACAGAGCCTCCCCTTATTGAATTGACGGTCAAACGATAAGTTTGAGTGCAGCTCTGAAGCTTCTGGTGTGGCTTGGGAGTGGTTCCTCAAATTTGACATAGCCGGGAGGGGTAGCGGGGAAAAGCTCCCACTACCTATTAAATGCGCCCAAAAGCTCGCGTCTCAACTAGATTCCGAGAATCAAGTTCAGCTCCTGGCATAGCTACTGCGCCCTGCTAACGACAAGCGAAACGGCAGAAGCGGGTCACTTCGGCCGGAACGGGCTCCTCGGCCGTGGTTACAGCTCATCCAGGGGGAGGAAAACTCTGATATCAAACCTCAACTGCCTTGCTGCTGTACGCACTCATGGGAAAAGCTTGGGGAGTAAACCCCGGGGAAAAATCTGGAGCTGGCATTCCTGCGTTGAGTTCGGCGCTGACTGGCAATTCCTGGTGGTCTCTGCTGTTGCTTTAGATTTTTCAGCTGCGTGGAAAAGAGGAGCCCACTGCCCGAGCTAGCTTACTTTCTCATACCTCCTTGGCGTCGCTGCATCAACATTGTGAGCAGCTGGGTCGCAACGTCCTCGGTTGACCCGGACAGACGGAGGGCCGACAGTTATTGAGCATTATTCTACTTTGCTACGCGCAGACGGGAGCTCTCAGAGCAACTGATACGATTTCTTGATAAAATTTGATTAAATGTCTTCCACAAGAAATTTTGTACCTGTGTATTGAAACATAAAACTGAAATTTCGTGCCGTGTTTAATGAGTTGATAAACTGTAAATATACTTGATTAGAAATCTCTTTAATGATTGTAATTACTTTTTGAACTGTTTTATATATCTCTGAAAGTCAAAGACTTGGAATTATAAGGCCCGTCTGACGCAATAAACTTCCTGAACTACACCAGGGCTGTACATGAAGACAGCACTCGCAGCCCTCTGCATCTTGTGGCACGGTAGTGGCGACAAGACCTATGAACAACGTGTTCCGTGAAGTAGAACAATTCTGCTTCTCCTGTGCATATAAGGTCGCCATCACTGCTGAAAAAACAGTCTCAAGCTATGCCGTCAATCCTCATAAATAAATTCCTCCAACACCAGCGATATTTGGTGAATATTTTCCGATTCTCTCTAGATTCATCACATCCTTTCATCACAAGAGGACTGCATTTAGGGTGCGGTCTGCTGCAGGTCCTATACAGCTGTAACACGATATCTCAGATCTTGTAGTCAGTGCACCATCTGGTGAAGGCGACAATGCCATACGACTTGTTCACTACCTTCTCTACATTTGTTTCCGCGTGCTCATAACCATGTGCTTGTACCCATAAGCCTCTCTGTTTTGCAACATTCCCCAGTGTCTTGTCATTTGCTTTCCCAGTTTAACTATTCAAACTGAATCGGTATGTGGATGTATTATGCTGATTTAGAAATAGTAACCAATAAACAGCAAAGCCATAATCACAAGAGATTCTGCGGACGCTGCAAATCCGGAGTAACGGGCACAGAAAGCTAAAGGAACTCAAAGGCAGCGCCTATGGAAAGGAAGAAAGAGTCGGCGCTTCGGACCGAGAAGCTTCCTCGGGACTGGAAGGAAAGGGAAAAGAACCCAAAATAAAACAGGTGGACGAGGGAAAGGAGCATAAGCTAGAAAGTAATGGGCGAAACAACCAGGTGAGGGTGAAGATGGGTGGCTGGGGATGGGTGGAATGAGTAGTGGAAAAGATGCTCATTGGACTAATGTCTTCAAAAAGAGGAAAGAGCTCAGAAATGAAAATAGCATTACTGGTTTAATATCAGCTGCTTAGCGCGCCAAGCAACAGAACTGGTCTTCTCTATCTTTATCTTAAAACAGCGTTGACTCGCCAATAAAAGTCTGACTAGGTTGCACGCTTACCTGAAAATGTTGCTACAATGTACATTTCGAATATGCGTTCTGTGTTTCTGAGGGTTTTGTTTTGGATAAATTCTACATTTATTTGCAAACATTTTATTTTCTGCAGACAAAAAATTCTCCAGTGAATATCCAGGTAAAAGTAAAGCATTTCGTCTTTTTTAATTAATTCTCCCGATATGAGAATACAGGAGCTGGTCAATAGAGCAGTAACCGATGAGGTAATCTCTTAGTTTAGACCAGTGCTGTATGAATTCAATACATTCATGTCCGCTGCTATCCTTTACACCTAACATAAAATTAGTTTTTCCTCCTCTTAACGTGCCGAGGCTTTGAATCAACCGTGATTAATGGCAAAGCAATGGAAAATTAAGCTTGTACCCTGAATGTCATTTTGTATTATTTAACGTAAGACTTGGGCTTCCAAAATTTTAGCCAACGTAAACCTTCAAATTCGGATTGAGGTTGTTTGCGCGTGAACATTAAAACACAGTGAAATACGGTGTTTGCGCCAAATCGGATCAGTAAGGATTGCCCGTAAACGTCGCCACGCTTCCGACACCAACATAGCTTATGTTCGTCTTTGGAATGCTGGCAGAAACCGAGTACCCGGAGGAAACCCACGAGGTCGCAGGGAAAACTATCCTTGCAGACAGCGGCAAAAATCGAACCACGATTGGCGCTGTAATTACGTTACGCTAACAGTTACGCAGCCGTATCCCCATACCCGGTAGTCTAAAGAGCAAATTGGTACTTATTCCAACTTCCTTGTTACTCTTTCAGAAGTGAATAAATTTAAAACAGCCCTGGAAATAGCAGGTGAGGAACATGACATTAAAATGTTGGAAACCACAAGCTAATAACTGTCTATGAGAGCAAACAAGTCAGCAAAACAAAATGTCCTCTGCCGCTTTCGCTACAAACAAATTCGTGTACATACTGACCTAGCAGCGTTGGTTTATATTTATGTTTTACCTTCAATCACTTTTGAGTTCATAGACTATTAGGAAATAGGAGTGCATCAGGCCTGATCCCGCTGGCACCCCTCAGTCTGCACATGCAGGCACATCCCGGTCTCCACCCATCTAGTATGATTCACCTGCTGCCTGCGTAACCTCCCCAGCTCTCGTCCACAGTCTTTGTTCACCAATCGAACCAGCCGACCTTGGCCTATTACCCCTAGCTTTCCTCCCCCAGCCTGAAGTTTACCCAGCTGCTTGTTGTGCTTCGCTTCTGTTCGCTCTAGTTTATGGCCTCTCGTGGCCTGTTGCTGTCTGGTCTGTTAAATTATGTTACCGTCCACCGCTGCATCTTCCCCACTGCTTTGCTTTTGGATCAAGCATTTTCTGACAGGCTGCCTTAATTAGCAAACCAAGAATCGCTGGAGGTAGCAACACTGGCAAGTAAAGTGGTTGAAGTCGCATGTGAGGTATTTGTATTAGACAGGAATTACATTAAAACAAGGAGGTTGTTATCCAGCAATATTAAATATGCACAATTGTAATATTGTGGATAGTTCTATTCTGCTATAGTTCGCATTCTGCATGGAGGTCGGTGACCAGTGATGTTCCACAGGGATCTGTTCTGGGACCCCTCCTCTTCGTGATTTTTTGTAAATGACCTGGGTGAAGAAGTAGAAGCGTGGGTTAGTAAGTTTGCTGATGACACAAAGTTCAGGGTGTTGTGGATAGTGTGGAGGGTTGTCCGAGGTTACAGCTGGACGTCGATAGATGCAGAACGGGGCTGAGAAGTGGCAGATGGAGTTCAACCCAGATACACCGTATGCCAACATCAGTGAACTTGAGACCAGGTATCCCAAGGATTTGCTCATTACAGATGGGGACTTTAACCAGGCCAACCTCAGCAAAACGCTGCCAAAGTTATACCAACATGTCTTCTGCTCCAGTAGAGGTCCGAATATACTTGACCACTGCTACACAGCCGTCAAGGATGCCTACCGTTCCGTCCAACGACCTCACTTCGGAAAATCGGACCATCAGGCCGTACTCCTCCTCCCGGCTTCCAAACAGGAACTGAAGCAGGAGGTCACGGAGTCAAAAGTGGTGTCGCGTTGGACAGAGGAAACGGATCAGGTCCTCCGTTACTGCTTTGAATCGGTGGACTGGTTAGTATTCACGGACTGGGCAGCTAACCTCAATGAGTATGCCTCAGCTGTCACGGACTTTATCTGGAAATGCACAGAGGACTGTGTGTCTCGCAAGACGATCCGGGTATTCCCTAACCGGAAACCATGGATGAATTATGAGATCCAGTCCCTTTTGAAGGCCAGAGCTGCGGCTTTTAGGTCCGGAGATATCAGTCGCTACCTGGAATCCAGGGGTGAACTCCGGAAAGCCATTAAGACACTTTTTGTCCCACTTCCCTCCGGGAGAAGATTCAGGAGCTTGAAGATTCGTACGGCCAGGTTTGGGAACAGCTTCTTTCCAACTGTGATAACGCTGCTGAACAGATCCTGACACGGATCTGGGCCGTACCTTCAAAATATCCGGACTTGACTTGCACTACCTTACTTTCCCTTTTCTATTTTCTAATTATGATTTATAATTTAAATTATTTTGTTATATTTACTTGGATTTGTACTTCAGGGAGCGCGAAGCACAGAATCAAATATCGTTGTGATGACTGTACGCTCTAGAATCAATTGTTTGGTGATAATAAAGTAAAGTGTAAAGTGCTTCATTTTGGTAGGTCACATTTGAAGACAAAATATAATATAAATGGTCAGACTCTTGGCAGTGTGAAAGATCTTGCAGTCCATGTCGATAGGACACTCAAAGCTGCTGCGCAGGTTGACAGTGTTGTTAAGAAGTTGTATGGTGTGATGGCATTCATCAACCATGGAACTGATTTCAAGAGATGTGAGGTATAGTTACAGCTATGTAAGATCTTGTTCAGACCCCACTTGGAGTACTGTGTTCCGTTCTGGTCACCTCAATACAGGAAGGATGTGGATACTATAGAGAGAGTATAGACATACTATAGAGAGAGTATAGAGAGAGTATAGACATACTATAGAGAGAGTATAGACATACTATAGAGAGAGTATAGAGAGAGTATAGACATACTATAGAGAGAGTATAGACATACTATAGAGAGAGTATAGAGAGAGTATAGACATACTATAGAGAGAGTATAGACATACTTTAGAGAGAGTATAGAGATACTATAGAGAGAGGATGTCGCCTAGTTTGAAAGGTGTACCTTATGAAAATAGGTTGAGTGTACTTGGCCTTATCTCCTTGGAACGACGGAGGATGAGAAGTGATAGTGGTATATAAGATCATGATGTCGTGGCCCCGATTGTTAATTCCCTATCTTGCCCCTCATCTCCTTTGATTCTGCCTTGATTCCAATCGTTGATTTCCCATTTACTGCTAATTCGCTTGAAGACAGCACACCTGGTCTTCTTCAATAACTGCGGTATAAGAACTCTGACGTCACGGCCACTGGTCGCCAGTTTGGTGGTCTATTCCCGTGAGATAACTTCGGTTCTCGACCAATTAGAACCGTTAGTTCTAACTTCAGCTCCTGTTTCAAGATATTCAATGAAAACCCCGTCTCCGTGCCGAGACTCCATATCAGAGCTCCGTGTCAAGATTCCTCCGGTTTGCTGTTCAACGTTCACGTCTGCGCCAGCATCCCAACTCAGTCTCCGTACCTGTGTCCTGCACTTGGCTTCTCCTCAGTCGCTCCGTGCAACACATGAGGGCCCTTGATCGTGTGGGTAGCCAGAGGCTTTTACCCAAGGCTGAAATGGCTAACACGAGGGGGCATAGTTTTATGGTGCTTGGAAATAGGTACCGAGGGGATGTCAGGGGTCTGTTTATCACACAGAGAGCGGTGGGTGCGTGGAATGCACTGCCGGCGGCGGTGATAGGAACATAAAAACATGGAAGCAGATACAACTGGGTCTTTTAAGAGTCTCTTAGATACATGGAGCTTAGGAAATAGAGGGCTATGCACTAGGGGAATTCTAGGCAGTTTCTAGAGTAGGTTACATGGTCGGCCAAAGGGCCTGTAATATACTGTAAACTTCTATGTTCTATGTTCTGGCCACCGCACTATAGAAAGGATATGTGCAAGAAAGGGTGCAAATGAAATTCACTCAGATATTGCCGGGATGGATATCAGTTCAGATAAATATTGGATAGATCATGCTGTTTCTTGGAATGGACAAAGTGAAACTGATAGAGCGAGCAAAATTAGGAGGGGCACAGAGGAAGTAAATATTTCTTCTTGAGAGAAGTGAGCCTGATCAGATGGTATGCTGTTCAGGCACAAAGTGCAACCTGCAACATTCTAAACAACTCGTTTGATATCAAGAACAACTAAACCCATCATCTCCAGATCGCCCACAGCAACAGTATTTCGCTGTAACGTGCATGCTGAGGATTGCCGTACCCGGTGCGCAGCCCGCCCGCGGGAGCGCGCAGACCCACCAGCCCGCCCGCGGGAGCGCGCAGACACCACAGAAGAGTCCGTGGCTGTGACGTAGGTATTTTGAAAGCCAGAGTTCAGTTGCAATCAGATCAGACATTGTATGTTAAAAACGCAAAAGGTTCTGCAGTTGCTGGAAAACCGAAGTAAGCACACACACAGTATTCAGCAGGTCAGGCGGCATCTGTGGTGAGGAATAAAGTGTCAAAGTTTCGGGCCCAGACGTTTCAGGACTGGAAAGGAACGGAAAAGAAACCAGAATAGAAAATGAAGGATGGAAAGGAGTACAAGGTAGTAGTTGGTAGGTGAGGTCAGGTGAGGGGGATGATAGGTGGTTGGGGGAAGGAAAGATGAAATGAGAAGCTGTAAGGTGATGGGTGAAAAAGATTATGAAGATGGCATCTTGATAGTAGAGGAGGGTGGACCAAGGGAGAAAAGGATACAGGAAGGAGTTAATGGGCAGGTAAGGAGAAGAGAATAGGTAAGCGAGGAGTCAGAAAGGAGAATGGGAGAGAAGTGGGAGCAGGAGAAATTACTGGCAGTTAGAGAAATCGATGTACATGCCATCAGCTTGGAGACTACTCGGCTCTGAGTTGTTAAAAATCAGATTGGTCTCCTCTTCCTCATTGATAAATCCGTTTGCTCAATATTGAACAGATTTCTAGGTCCTATGTTGAATAGCAATTCTCTGGCCTTGTGTTCTTCTGCCTAATATCCGCCCTCCCTATACGACAATTACATATTCAACACCTTCTTGTTATCATTTTGGTTAAGAAGGTCAGAATGGACTAATAGAAAATACATCATGCTTTGTCAACAGAAAACAAATTATATCAAAAGGAGATAGGTAAGTAAAAACAGAATAGTCTCTTGTAATTTGCCTCTTGAAAATGTGTTTTTATTTTTTCGAGGATTTTCATGTCTAGAATATTTGCACGACTACAAAGAGGGGAAAGCACGAATATGGGTCCCCATTGATGCAAAATTGCTCAATAAAATAACTTGTCTTACCTCCCTTCTCGCCTTCGATACTATTAAAGTTTTGGTAAGATAATGCCTCCTATTATCAATGTATGTTTTACAAATACACAGTATATTTTTTACAAATCTTTCCTCCAATATCTGCTCATTTGATTGGCAAATAATAAAATAAATTACACAACGTACTGGCTCCAAAGCTTTGTTTTAATATTTGCTTTACTTTTATCTCAAGTTGACTTTGTTTGACCCCACGGTGGCTTCATATATCTGGTGTGGTAATATTTTCGTCAACGCAATGTGTTATATACCCAGTATTCATTCCTCAGTAATTGGGAACGGAGAATATTAAACCCATATACCTTCCACATTTCGGTCTTAGACTAATATCACATTCTTAAAAGTCAAATGCTCTGTTTCTCATGCAAAACGTCTCAGTTATATCCTGAATAATCTGTCTTTTGATTTAGAAATAAAGGACAGTTTGAAAAAGCTGAAGGAGTTAGGTAAGATACATATTAGTTGTAAAGGTTCTCATTAACATAATTCTCCAAAGTCGATTGCATCAGATCTCACTTTGAATATGACTAATAAAATGTTATGCTCATATCACATGAAACAACTGTGAGTAGCAATTGGAGGGTGATATAATCCATTGTCCTAGTGACAGGAGAGAGTTGTCAGCATAATCATTACTGAAACGGAGGAAAGGTTGTGATTTATGATGGGTTGCTTTGAATATGTGATGCAAGGAAACTGTGGTATTGGGTTGCAAATGTTCACAGTTTTTAAATATTCGATAGACCCAGAGAAGTGAAACTGTAAATGGATTGGAAGACATACGTAGATTTTATAAATGACATAATGATCTAATAGGCTAGGACTTTATACTCTGGATCACAGGAGAATGAAAAGGAGATTTAATACATGTATACAAGATAATGAGGAATATGGATATGGCTAATGCAAACAGGTGATTTTCGCTGCAGATGGGTGAAATTAGAAATAGGCATCATGCAGTAGGTTAAAGCATGAAATAGGAAATATTCAGAAACATAGGAACCTAGAAAACCTACAGCACAATACAGGCCCTTTGGCCCACAAAACAGCGCAGAGCAAGTACTTACTTCAGAAATGACCGAGGTTACCCATAGCCCTCTTTTCTTCTAAGCTCCATGTACCTATTCCAGAGTCTCATAAAAGATTCTATCACTTCTGCCGCCGGCATCCCATTCCACACACTCATCACTCTTTGCGTAAAAATCTTACCCCTGTCTGTCATGGTCCGGATCGGTTCCCCTTTAAATTTAGTTAGGTTGCGTTATGATCCGGACCATTGACTCTTTGTTCCATTCTAATTCCGTTTCATGTGTCCCTTGAGCTTAGCAATTAAGGTGATCTACTCTCAACCCGAACCGGCGGCTTATAAGCCCCTGGCTTTAGCCGTTCGGGGCGAGAGTGTTAAGCAAATCGCCATGACAAGCCAGAGTTATCTAGCCCGCATCGGAGTGCCGGCAATTAGTCTTCCTTCGCCAGAGTGGGTCTGGGCAAGGTCAATCTGCTAGGGGTGAGTGGAAGGTGGAGTCCTGACTCGATGTTCAAGCCCAGTGTCTGTGTCTACCCCCGAAGAAGAGTCCCGGCTCGATGCCTGATCTGAAGGAGGAGTACTAGCTCAAGGTTCCTTATCCTCTGTTTTGGTGCCCACGTTTCTGGCTGCGGCGATCCATGGTGTCCACGTTTCTGGCTGCGGTGAATCAAGGTCCTAGTCTCCTAGTCCAGGGTCCGCAAAGATCCAGGTTCCACGTTCCCGGCTGCGGCGATCCAGGGATCCCAGTCTCCAAGTCCAAGGGCCATGGAGGTCCCAGGCCACAGGGTCCCAGTCATGGCCGCGATGATCCATGTTCCCATTGTCCAAGTCATGGCCAGAGCGATCCCACTTCCCTGTTTCCAAGTCCCAGGTCTGTGGCGATCCGAGGTTCGTATTCCTCTTTGTCCTCCTTGATTTCCCGGTTTTCTGTGTAGCGAGTAATAAACGTTATTTTATTGAACCTAAGAAAGATGTATTTATGTCCTGCGTGTGGGTCCTCTCCCAGCACCTTTGTCCCCACCTCGTGACACTGACATCTCAGTACCTACTTCCAAGCACCTTAAAACTGTACCCTCTAGTATTAACTATTTCAGCCCTCGCAAAAAGCCACTGACTATCCACATGATCAATGCCTCTCATTGTCCTATACACCTCTATCAGGTTACCTCTCATCCTCCATCACTCCAATGAGAAAAGGCCAAGTTCACTCAACTGATTCTCATAAGGCGTGCTCCCCAATCCAGGCAACATCCTTGGAAATCTCCTCTGCACATTTCCTATAGTTTCCACATCTTCCTGTAGTGAGGTGACCAGAACTGAGCACAGTACACCAAGTGGGGTCACCAGGGTCCTATATAGCCTATTTCAGAGGAACCTGGGAGCAGGGGAAACTCTTCACTCAGAATATGTGGTGGTGTGAAGATGGAATGAGCTGTCAGAGAATGTGGTAAATGCTGGTTCATTTGCAGCAATTAAGTAAAGTTTGGCTAAGTAAATCCACAGGAGAGGTATCGAGGGCTATGGTACAGGTGTGAGTCGAAGAGAGCATAGACTGAGTTAGCTAAATGTCCTAACTCTGTGCAGTAGCGCTCCATGACTATAAGTCAACTTACGAAGGGATGAAGTAGGTGAACTACTGCAAATGAAGAAACGATTGAGACAATAATTTTCAAAATCTAAAGGGGGTGGATTTTATGTTGTGTAAAGTGCTAAATATATCATTAATAGTCTGGAGGTTAGAGAATGGAAGTTCCATTTGTGGCACAACTGAGGTCAGATTAATAAAGAAGAAAACCTTGACATCGCAGATTATAAGAGGAATGGCGACATGGTAAAAATTTGAATTGGACAATTTAGAGAACTTCCGAATCAATGTGATTTAACACAGCACACATTGAAAGTTAAGACCAAGAAATTCATTGTGGACTTCAGGAAAGAGAATTCAAGTGAACACATACCAGAATTCGTCAAGGAATCAGAAGAGGAAAGGGTGAGCAGTTTCAAGTTCTGGGTGTCTATATCTCTGAAGAGATATTCTGTGCCCAACGTATTGATGCAATTACAGAGAAGACACGACAGTGACTATATTTCATTTGAAGTTTGAGGAGAATTGGTATGTCACCAAAGGCACTTGCAGGTTTCAACAGAACATTCTAATTGGTTGGATCATCATCTGGTGATCCAACTGAACAGGATGGGGAAAAGATGCAGAAGGGTGGAAACACAGCCAGCTCCATCAAACCTATTAAACTCCTCAGCACTGAGGACACCTTCAAAAGGTGGTGCCTCAAAATGGTGGCATTCATAATTGAGGGCCAAACACACAAGCCATGCCCTCATCTCATTGCTACATTCAAGGAGGACGTACAGGATCATATTTATCAAATTGTAATTTATAATTGTTTTTACTATGTATTGCAATGTAACAAAAGAACAGATTTCACAACATATGCCAGCAAAATTAAATCTGATTCTCATTGAAACAGAATAGCTGCTTCACTATGCAATTTGAAACAAGGCACGTCCAACTGAATGAACTGAACAGAACTACAATGATTCTTTGTCCTAACCATTGGGCCGAATATGATAATTTTGTCACATTCACCCGTTTTTTTTTTTTTGCTTTCTACTTTCAGTTCTTCTTTCCGTCTTTGCAGAGAATAACATCCCTTATCATATACTCCATTCTGGTGCACCGTAGTTAAGCTAACACAAAATATTGGCGGAACTAGCAGGTCATGCAGCATCTATGGAAAGGAATAAACAATGGATGTTCCAGGACAAAATTGTTCATCAGGGCTGGAATTTAACTCTAATACACTTTTGTTTATCGTATTTTATATGAATCAAATGGTGCAACACCCGTTTTTATTTCCTCACTTCACAACAGCCAATATTTATTTTCAGGTAAAGTGGCCATTCATCTCGGTTTTCTTTTAAATTGGCGGTGCATGTTAGTTGCACAAAATAGAATCAATTGCAGGTCAACTCCTGTGAGACTCACCATCACATAATCTAGATTGCACTCAATTTAATTCATTTAATGTAAGTTTAAAAACAGGGCTGATAAATACAATGGGATCAGAAAACGACGGTTTAATGATACTGTGGAGCTGCACTCCAAAACTGGTTGTTCCACTGCTGTTGCTTCGATACTATACATCCAACAATGTCTAAAGTTCCCTTGCATGTCCTGTTCACATTAAACATGACAAAATTAATTCTGCTAATTATAGCCCAGTCAAGGTATCTGCAATCATCTGTGATGAAAACCATCATCATTGTCCAAACTTTTAATCAGCACGTACTAACCAATAAATGATAACGTAATATAAACTATAAATCTAGTTCTGGTTTCTCCAGGACTTCTGTGCTCCAGGCATTGTCCAAATTTGATACAATGAGCAGATTTCTAGAGGCGAAGCTGAAGTGGAAGCACTAGACATAGAGGAAGCATTTTGATATCAATGTCGATGAGCTTCAAGAGTAACATTGCCTCTCATCCAACGCAGATGAGAGGCAAAAGTGTATCATAATATCCATCTTTCAGAAAGTGCTAGAGTTAATTCTAAAAATGCAATATCAGAATATACGGACAGACTACTTTATTAAGTACACCGGTAAAATTGATTATTCATGCAAATATCCAATCAACCAATCTTATGGCAGCAATTCAATGGATAAACATATGCAGAGGTTTGGTTGCTGTTCAGACCAAATGACAGTGAGTGGAAAAGTTTGATCGAAGTGACTTTCACCGTGGTGATTGTTGGTGACAGTCTGGCTGGTTTGCGCATTTCAGAAACTGCTCATCTTCTGGGATTTTCACACCCAGTGGTCTGTGGAGCTTACAAAGAATGGTGCAAAAAACACAAAAAAAAATCAACTGAGTGGCAGTTCTGTAGTGTTAATGCCTTGTTAATAAGAGAGGTTAGTGTCCATAAGACCATATGAGCATAAGACAGAGGAGCCACATTAGGCCATTCAAGCCATCCAGACTGATCTGCCATTCCATCTTGGCTGTTCCCGGATCCCACTGAAACCCATACACCTGCCTTCTCACCATATTCTTTGTTGCCCTGACCAATCAGGAAATGATCAATTTCCACTTTAATTATGCCTATGGACGTGGCCTCCACCGCAATCTGTGGCAGAGTATTGCATAGATTCACTACTTCCTGGCTAAAAATAAATTCTTTCTTACCTCTGTTCTAAAAGTTCGCCCCTCAATTTTGAGACTATGCCCTCCAGTTCTGGATATCCCCACCATACAAAACAGCCTCTTCACATCCACCCTATTAGTCCTTACAACATTTGGTAGGTTTCAATTAGATCTCTCCGCATCTTCTAAATTCCAGTGAGTACAGGCCCAAAACTGCTAAACACACCTTATATGCTAATCCTTCATTCCTGGACTCATCCTCATGAACTTCCTCTGGACGCTCTCCAATGATAACACATCCTTTCTGAGATATGAAGCCCAAAACTGTTGAAAATACTCCAAGTGCAGCCTGACTAGTTTCTTATAATGGCTCAGTATTATCACCTTTCTTTTGTATTCTATTTCCCTTGAAATAAAAGCCAACATTGCATCTGCTTTCTTTAACACAGACGCAACCTGTAAATTAACTTTCTGGGAGTCTTGCACAAGGACTCCAAAGTCCCTCTGAACCTGTGATATTTGAACCTTCCCATTTAGATAGTAGCCTGTACTATTGTGCCTTTTACCAAAATACACTATCATACCTTTCCCAGCACTGTATTCCATCTGACACTTTTTTGCCCATTCAATTTGCCTTAGTCCTGCTGCAGTCACATTGCTTCCTCAGCACTACCTACCCTTCCACTTAGCTTCGATTCCTTGGCAAATTTTGCCACAAACCAACCTTAATGACCATCAGCCGGTAGTATCACATCTACAGTGATGACATGCTTTGAGAGGTTGTTCATGACTAGACAGAGCTCCTACCTCAGCAAAGACCCGGACCCATTGCAATTTGTCCATGGCCACAACAGCAGATGCATTCTCAATGGTTCTCCACATGGCTTTAGACCACCTAGACAATACGAACACCTGTCAGGAAGCTGTTCATCAACTATAGCTCAGCATTTAACACCATTATTCACACAATTGTAATTGAGAAGTTACAGAACCTGGGCCAATGTAACTCCCTCTGCAATTGGATCCTCAATTTCTTTATTGGATGACCACAATCTGTGTCGATTGGTGAAAACATCTCCTCCTCACTGATGATCAGCACTGGTGCACCTCAGGGATGTGTGCTTAGCCCACTGCTCTACTCTCTCAAGACCCATGACAGTGTGGCTGTGTTGGTAGAAAATCAGATGGTGACGAGAGGGCGTATATAAGCGAGATATACCAACTAGTGGAATGGTGTCGCAGCAACAACCTTGCACTCAATGTCAGTAAGACGAAAGAGCTGATTGTGGACTTCAGGAAGGTTAAGACAAAGGAACACATACCTCAAGTGGAGAGAGTGAGCAGTTTCAAGTTCCTGGGTGTCAAGATCGCTAAAGTTCCAACATATCGATGCATTTGTAAAGAAGGCAAGACAGCGACTATACTTCATTAGGAATTGGAAGAGATTTGTCATGTCAACAAATACACTCAAAAGCTTCTGTAGATGTACCGTGGAGAGCATTCTGACAGGCTGCATCACTACTGGTACGGGAGGGGTGAGGGGCTACTGCCCAGAACCAAATGAAGCTGCTGGATGCCGTAAATTTAGTCAGCTACGTCTTGGGTACTAGCCTATAAAGTACCCAGGACATCTTTAAGGAATGGTGTCTCAGAAGTGCTGAATGGTCTACTTCTGCATCTTTTGTCTATTGTCTATTGTCTAATGTCTTATTTTATATGTGCCTCTAACTACCCTGAGCAATCGACTCCAACATCTTCCCAACCATTGAGGTCAGAGCAGCAGATGTATAGTTTACTTTCTTCTGCCTCTCTCCTCTTGAACAGTAGAGTGATATTTGCAATTTTCTGGTCTTCTGCGACCATTCCAGAATCTAGTAACTCTTGAAAGATCATTGCTAATGCATCCACCTCTTCAGCCACCTCTTACATTATGATTTCGTGATTACACCTGCCAACCTGCAACTGTGCTATAAGTTCATCTACCTTATTACGTATACTGCACGCATTCAAGTATAACAACTTCAGTCCTGTATTGACACTTTTTGATTTTGCCTTCCTTTTACATTGCAACTCATCATATTGACTGCTATTTTGCCCTATTAATAGCCGCCCGTCACTACACACTACCACTGTTTGTAAATCCGCTACCTGATCTCCATTTGCCTTCATTACGATAGCTTGTGCATTGAAATATGCACAGCTCAGGACACTGGTCACAGCATGCTCTATCTTTTGAATCCTAACTTTGCTTGAGATCTTACCAACGTCTGCCTACACAAGCTCTCCACTAACTGTTCTGGCACTCTAGTTCATGTCCCCCTGCAACGTTATGCAGGAAGGTAACAGACATTTCTGGCATAATGAGTGTACAGTGCCCATTTACACCCATGTGTACAATTAACCTGCTAACCCGTACATCTTTTTAAAATCTGCGAGGAAATCCAAGCACCCAAAGGAAACACAGACGATCACAGAGAGAACATACAACTACCTTCCGTGGCAGGAACTGAACCGGATCGTTGGCATTACTGTGATAGCATTATGTTAACCACTCCATCCGTGCTTGTGAAATCTCTTCAGGGTTAATGTGTGATGTCAACACTGTTTCAGGTCTCTGATGTTGTTCGGTAATAACTGTTCCTGAACCCTTGTCTCTAACATTTTCATTATAAATGTAACCATGAAGGAACATCAAAGGGACTGGCAAACATAATGATCAGTTATATCAGACTCCTCATTCTGACATAAAACCAAAAGACCACTTACAGGAAACTGATGAGTTCAATTCCAGAGGTTGTGAAGTTTCCAGATGTCAAGATGGCGTGCTGTTGTAAAGGCTTACATGGGTTTGATTGAAATGATGCAAGAAATCAATAACAAAAAGGATGTATGGGATTTGGATAGAGAATTACAGTGACAGACAGCAAAACCAACCGACTCTAGATGCAGTCTGTGGACATGTTCGATGGAGTGATTGACATCGATTTCTCCAAAATAGAAGAAAGTACATTGTGAGCACCAAGTGCATTGCAATCATCGGCCAGTGAGTGAGTGGGCCAGTGAAGGAGTGGAGATTTGAGGCTTTGACTCGAGAGACTCTCGCAGTTTTGGCAGTTGGACTGTGCAATCAAGTCAATTAAGATTGGAATAACTCAGCAGTAAGCCGTTGAATAGACAATGAAGATTTGAATAGCTGATTCTGATTCAGCAGAAAGCACCTGATTGGGCAATCGAGGTCAGGTGACCAAGCAGTTTGAAAAGCTCAAACAAATAATTAGCGGGTTACCTCAAGCAAAGTGGTCAGTGAGTGAGTGGAGATTTGAGGATTTGACTCCAGAGGCTTCGACGAGGAGGCTGAGGACGAGTTTGAACTCCAAGTGAGGTAAGGCCGGATAAGTTCCTTTCAAAGCAGAAAGTTTCAAAAGTTGAGGCAAGTATTGGGTAGGTCATGGCAGCTGAGATCAGCCCCGCAGTTTGTTCATCCTGCAGAATGTGGGATATCAGGGATAATTCCAGTTTCCCTGACGGCTATGTGTGCAGGAAGTGTGTCCTACTGCAGCTTCGGGCAGACCGCTTTGAGCGTCTGGAGCTGCGATTGGATTCATACTGAAGCATCTGCGATGCTGAGAAAGTCGTGAATAGCACATTCAGTGAGTTGGCCACACCGCAGGTAAAGGCTACACAGGCAGAAAGGGAAGGGGTGGCCACTAGACAGCGTAGCAGTAGGCAGGTAGTGCCGGAGACCCCTGAGTACATCGGTACCAACGATATAGGTAAAGAACGGGACGAGGTCCTACAAGGTGAATTTAGGGAGTTAGGATATAAACTAAAAAGCAGGACCACAAAGGTAATAATCTGGATTACTACCAGTGCCACGTGCTAGTCGGAGTAGAAATAGGAGGATATTTCAGTTGAATATGTGGCTTGAAAAATGGTGCAAGGGGGAAGGATTCAAATTTCATGGGCATTGGAACCAGTTCTGGGGCAGGTGGGACCGGTATAAACAGGACGGTCTGCACCTGGGCTGGACTGGAACCAATGTCATAGGGGGAGTGTTTGCTACTGCTGTTCAGGAGGCTTTAAACGAATGTGGTAGGGGGATGGGAACAGGTGCAGAGAGACAGAGGGGTGTAAGATGAGGATAGAAGCAAAAAGTAGTAAGGTGCAAAGTAAAAGTGGCAGGCAGGCAGGCAAATCCAGGGCAAAAAGCAAAAAGAGCCACTTTTCAACATAATTGTATAAGGGCTAAGAGTGTTGTAAAAACAAGCCTGAAGGCTTTGCGTGTCAAAGCGAGGAGCATTCGTAACAAGGTGGATGAATTGAATGTGCAGATAGTTATTAATGAATATGATATAGTTGGGATCACAGAGACATGGTTCCAGGGTGACTAAGGATGGGAGCTCAACATCCAGGGATATTCAATATTCAGGAGGGATAGACAGGAAGGAAAAGGAGGTGCGGTAGCATTGCTGGTTAAAGAGGAGATTAACGCAATAGAAAGGAAGGACATTAGCCTGGAGAATGTGGAATCAATATGGGTAGAGCTGCATAACACTAAGGGGCAGAAAACGCTGGTGGGAGCTGTGTACAGACCACCTAACAGTAGTAGTGAGGTTGTGGATGGCATTAAACAGGAAATTAGAAATGCGTGCAATAAAGGAACAGTAGTTATAATGGGTGACTTCAATCTACATATAGATTGGGTGAACCAAATTGGTAAGGGTGCTCAGGAAGAGGATTTATTGGAACGTATGCGGGATGGTTTTCTGAACCAACATGTCGAGGAACCAACTAGAGAGCAGGCCATTCTAGATTGGGTATTGAGCAATGAGGAAGGGTTAGTCATGTGAGGCCCCTTGGTTAAGAGTGACCATAATATGGTGGAATTCTTCATTAAGATGGAGAGTGACATAGTTAATTCAGAAACAAAGGTTCTGAACTTAAAGAAGGGTAACTTTGAAGGTATGAGATGTGAATTAGCTAAAACAGACTGGCAAATGATATTTAAAGGGTTGATGGTGGATATTCAATGGCAAGCATTTAAAGATGACATGGATGAACGACAACAATTGTTCATCCCAGTTTGGCAAAAGAATAAACCAGGGAAGGTAGCGCACCCGTGGCTGACAAGGGAAATTAGGAATAGTATCAAGTCCAAAGAAGAAACATATAAATTAGCAAAAAAAAGCGGCACACCTGAGGACTGGCAGAAATTCAGAGACCAGCAGAGGAGGACAAAGGGCTTAATTAGGAAAGGGAAAAAAGATTATGAGAGAAAGCTGGCAAGGAACATAAAAACTGACTGGAAAAGCTTTTATAGATACGTGAAAAGAAACAGATTGGTCAAGACAAATGTAAGTCCTTTACAGTCAGAAACATGTGAATTGATCATAGGGAACGAAGACATGGCAGACCAATTGAATAACTACTTTGGTTCTGTCTTCACCAAGGAGGACATAAATAATCTTACGGAAATAGTGAGGCAGCAAGACAGAAGCAAGTGCTGAGAGCCACGAAAACTAAATTGCAGAACAGACTGGACATAAGGAACCCTCTTCGAGTATTGCTGTCTCCCATCAGCACACGATGGGTCCGCCTTCTTGCAGGAAAGCAAGGCCAGGGCTCCCACTGATTCAGTGATATTGGTATGTTACAATTATTTTATATGTTCATGCGAGGAAAATATGCGCAGTGTATTTAACATTAAATTCGTTAGATAAACCCTCTTAGAAACGAAATTGCCACTTATAAGTGACATATAGTTGACTTATCACCTATATTCCGGTCTTGATTAACACTCCCCCGCCCCCCACCTCGCATTAGTGTTAAGGTTAGGGTTACTAATGCCTTCTGCCCGTCCGCAAGGATCAATATTAAACCGGTCCGCGGTGCAAAAAGGGTTGGTGTCCCCTGTTCTACCTAACTCCCTATTTTCCCTCTTGAGAACCTCGTCAGTTTTCTTACCTACGTTGTCTATATGTACCACGACTTACCGCTGCTCACTTCCCCACCCCCTTAGAATGCTGAAGACATTCTTGACCCTGACACCTGGAAGATACAACATGCAATCTCTTTCACATCTAACGAATCCCCTGTCTGCTCCTCTACCTGTAGAATCCTTATCACTTTTCCTCCTGGCCTTCTGAGTCACTCAGTGCCAAAATGAACGGTGGAAGGTGAAATCTTTAAAGGGGATCATGAGGAGGAACATCTTCACTCAGCGGATGGTGAGAATGTGGAACTGGCTGCCGTCGGCAGTGCTGGATCTGGGTTCGATTTCAACATTGAAGAGAAATTTGGAGAGCTACGTGGATAGAAGTGTAGAGCCTCACAGCTCACCTTTTTTTCTCAGATAAATCGAAGCCATCAAGCCTATGCCGCCTCACAACATAACCGCATCCGTCCACATGCTCACGTTATTTCACTGCAACCTATCCATTCTCTCATGAAAAAAAAAATCAACCCATTCCTCATAACAACGCCAACACTGTTTCTCGACCACCTACTCCACACGAACAATTTCCACTGGTCTTCTTAACAGCAACTAACAGTGTTTGGAATGAGGGAGGAAACAAGAGTATCTCGGAAACAGTACATGATCACAGGGTGACGTCGCGCACACACACAAATGTGCTGAGGTCATAATAGCATAGTATTCCGCTTAAAAATTAGCCGTGTTTACTGCAGATAAGATTATGACCAGATTATGTCATGATTTCGGCACCTATGTGTGTGAAATCCCCCCGGTACTTCACACAAGGTGTTAAAATACTACTGCAATGTATTGTCCGTGCAATAACAATGATCAGAATGGAGGCAAGCATAAGGTTTTGAGCCTCCTGCCACTCACTGACTCGCTGGCGATGATTAGATAGATTGATAGATAGAGAGATAGATAGATACTTTATTCATCCCCAAGGGGAAATTCAACATTTTTCTAGTGACCCATACACTGATTGTAGCAAAACGAATTACATACAGTATTTAACTCAGTATAAATATGATATGCATCTAAAATCACACTCCCAAAAAGCATTAACAAATAACTTTTAAAGGTTCTTAAATAGTTTACTAAAGTGCATTGAGTGGTAACTTAAGCTCAGTCCTAACCGCGGCACTTAACATGTCTTGCCCCTGGTGGTTGAATTGTAGAGCCGAATGGCGTTGGGGAGTAATGATCTCTTCATCCTGTCTGAGGAGCATTGCATTGACAGCAACCTGCCGCTGAAGCTGCTTCTCTGTCTCTGGATGCTGCTGTGCAGAGCATGTTCTGGGTTTTCCATGATTGACCATAGCCTACTCAGCGCCCTCCGCTCTGCCACCGATGTCATACTCTCCAGTTCTGTGCCCACAACAGAGCCCACCTTCCTTACCAGCTTATTAAGACATGAGGCGTCCCTCTTCTTAAAGCTGCCTCCCCAGCATTATCCCACCATACGTCTGCAGATGCTCTGAAAGACACTACATTGAAGGATTCTCAGAGGATCGATAGATTTTTCTACATTAAGCTTTGTGGCTAAGGGCACGAAATGGCATGAATCTACAACGTTTGCCTAGAGCACATTAAATTCCTGAGTAGGTTCGGAGAAGTCGTCGCCTGCCATTCCTGGTAAGTTTCCGTCTGAGGTGCGATCACTAGAATAACAGAAGTGTCTAGGATATAAAATACTATTGCTATGAGATCCTGAAAAGCATACACATATCCGCTCCGATGTGATATCAGGAGATATTTATTTTATATATATTTAAATTAATTCATGCTGTACGCAAGCTCAGTGGTTAAAAATTCTCGGACAATATTGAGAATATTTATAGAACGTAGAACATCACACCACAGTTTATGTCCTTCGCCCCTCGAGTCTGCCGATTTCTTAACCTGCGCTGAGGTCAATCTAACCATTCCTTCCTACATAACCCTCCATTTTTCTATGATCCACATGCTTGGCTAAGAGTTTCTTAAATGCCACTAATTTTTCCTGCCTCTAACACCACCCCTCGCAGGGAGTCCCACGCACCCACCCCTCTTTGTGTAAAGATCTTACAATGCCTCTGACATCCACCCTTCAGTATTTCCTCCAATCACTATTAAAATATCCCCCCTTGTGTCATCTACATGAGCCCTGGGAAAAAGTACTGATGATCGATTACACAGTCAGAGATTATTTCTATCAGTTAAATACCTTTATCAAGTAACCTCATCCTCCTTCTCTCCAAAGACAAAGAACAAGGGGAAAGCACTACAACAGCTATCTCCCTTGACCTTGGATAGCTGCGGCTCCCTTACCAGGGCAAACGATAGACCTTCCCAAGGAAAATTCAATGCGCTTACCTCCAATGTGGTGGTCTGTAAGAGAGGGCGACCCAACGCCGAGTCTCACCTTTTAAAGCATGGGACTGGGCGAGATAATCCAATTAAGGTGACCAAGAATTTAGGTGTGCATTGATTAGTTGGGAGGGACCAACTGTTGATTGGCATGTTGTGTGTCCTCCGACCAGCCAGGAGGCGGTGCATCTGTCACGTGGCCTGTATCTCTGGATACACTCCACCCCTCGGAAGACGCACCACATCGCCAACACACATAAGACGGTGAAACAATATCACATACCAGAAATAACCAATTTTGAGCAGCTAAGTAAATGCAGAGACATTCTTAATCAGCTGGCATGCGCAACATAGTATAGAAATGGCTATGATGACAAGAATGAGTGCGATGGACCAGTGAATGACAGTTGCCCACCACCCCCCTAGGGAGCCAAACGGCCACCAGCTGCCCCATGAGGTGTTGTGCTGGAGTTGCTGGACCCTTGATTTTTGTATTTTAGTCACCGAGTCCCGAATGTGAACGGCCAAGTGAGTGATGTTGCTGGACTCATCAGGGATAAAGGTACAGCATTCCTCACCAACCACTGCACACGTTCCTCCATCAGCAGCGAGTAGGTAGTCCAGTCCACTGGGTTCTGCAGAGCGACCATCCTGACAGCTGTCAGTTCTGCCGCCGTTCGGGTGAGGGCATCCTCCGTGTGTTGCAGTGCCACTGCCGTCTCGTTGGCCAGAGTCTCGAGCACACTGGCCATCTGGATCACCTCCCGGGACAGCCTTAACTGGGAAAGGCTATCATCCAGAACCTCTCTGCCTCTGTCATGGCCCTCTTGTCCCGGTGGCCGCTGTACGCCGGATGCTCCCCAAGGTCATTAAGGAACCACATATGCTGGAAAGCAGCAGCCGTACCAGCTCGTGGGGAGCCACGGGTAGGCGCGGTGGCCGCAGATCCAGGGTGTCCCGTTTAGAGTCCAGGGAGCTCCCAGCTTAGCGGCATCGTCGGCAGTGGTCACTGGGACACCCGGGTACCAGTTTCGCTGAATTTTGCTGTGACCAACGGAAAAGTTAGAAGTGTGCGCATTGCGGAGTCGTTCGGTCACCAGCATTCGTTAGGTCTACTCAGTGGCTGTGGAATAACTCTGAGGGTGGGGACTCGGGTGGAGGTCAAATTGTAGGGAGGGAAATACCAGTTCCTGAAACACCCACCCCATCGGGGTCAAGGGAATAGAATGTTGTATAGTGGGGAGGAGAGCGGTGGGGGACTGCCAGCAGCCCCCCTCCCCAAACAGATATACCAAAACCAGCAGGAGCAAACAGTCTGTGTAAACAGTTCAGCTCAATATCGTCCAGCGGGATCGGCGTGAGTGGCAGCGCATCATCAGCGTGTGCTGGGGCCCGCAAGCAGATCCAGCAGTCCGATCTGTTGGTGTTGCTGGCAAACTCGTATGCGACCCTGAGGAAGGTTTTGGCAGCTGTCACGGAGCCGAGCATCGCAGCGACCAGGAGGGATGACTGGAGTCGCACCGTTGTCCTGTAGAGGGAGACGGGGGTGGAGGGGTGGGGGTAGGTTTAGGAGGAAACTCATTCCCGTCCGGTTAAATGCCGGGTATGTATACAGGACAAATCAGATTTGCCCGGAATGGCAACCCAGCGGGTGTCCCCTGGACCACGCGCGACAATTTCTCCCTTTCTGGGGAGGCTCTGCGGAGGTCGGATCCATTCTCTGCCCGAGTCCTCGGTCTTGAGGGGTTCAGTGGTTTCCCGGTTGGGAGATGGGGAATGTGCCAGGTGGCGGGCCAGTGGGGCTCCCCCTTGGCTAGTGGGTCGTGTGTTTAACTGGTCGACGGCCTGCTGAAGGACACTTAGCCACCCCTGCAGTGTGCGAGAGGGTGTCAGAGTGCGGATTTTTTCCTTGAGCAGGCCGTACATTCTTTCAATTAAGCCTGTTGCCTGGGGTGGTGGGGTATATGGAACAGCCACGAGATCCCCGCCTCAGCCGCCCAGGTCTGGGCTTCAGTCCCAGCAAAGTGTGAGCCCGGATCGGATTGTATCTCCCATGGGACCCCATAGAGAGAGGAGAGGTGCTGTAATCCTCTGATGGTGCCGTTCTGGTCGGCCCTCTCACAGGGCCCCGCCACCGGGACACCCGAGTATGTATCCACCATCGTGAGGACATACTGCTTCTTATTCTGTCGGGGGAGCGGTCCAATATAGTCAATTTGAAATACCTGACCCGCTCCCGTGCCGCGACAAATGTGGCCCGGTGGCCCTATCGGCCAGTCCCGTGGCTTGACTTGCTGGCAGATGGGGCAGTTATCTACAGAGGTTTTCCATTGATCGAGTGTCAAGGCGACAAAGAATTGTTCAGAGCAGCGCCGCGTTACATCGGCCCCTAAGTGGCCACCTTTGCGGTGTGCCCACGCAGCTAGAGCACTGGGGTCTGTGTCAGGGGTGGAAGTGGTGGCAGATGATATTTGGGCAGCCTGGTCCACTACCGCGTTAAACGTTGCCTCTTCATTATCTTTCCGGGTATGGGAATCCACATGGTGGACAGAAACTTTTCTGTGGGTAGCCTGGTCCCAAATGAAACGCCAGTGGTTCTGTCCCCAGAGGGGACGTCCGAGTATTTCCCACCCCATGTGTTGAAACCGGGCTATCCACACTGCAATGCCCTGAGCTACTGCCCAGGAGTCAGTATAGATGAGGCCTGGTCCGGTAGTGTTTTGGAGGGGGAGGGCTTCTGCCGCCAGCTCGTCAAGTTGGCTGGAACCCCCCTCTCCCTCGGTGGTTAAAATTCTACCCCAGGCGGGATGAAGTGTTGCCGCTTTCCAAAATTGTTTACCCCCTTTCCAGCGGCTGGATCCGTCTGTGAACCAGTTTGCTGTCGGGGTCGAGGGAATCGAAGGGTTGACTCCAACATGCTGGGGAGGGTTGTACCTCGGGGATGTCAGGGGCAGGGTCCCGGGACTGGGGGAAAGCCATGACTTGTTCATGGAAGCGGCTGACCACTTCAGTGCCGCAATTTACCACTTCCACTTGACAATGGAGGACTTCTGGGCACGGCCTTCCTTGCGGGTAGAATCGGAAGACTTGACCCATCGCATTATGGGGAGATGGTGGCGAAGGACGACAGGGTCTGTGCCTGTTTCATGTGCTGTGGCGAGGCGAAAATCTCCTCTGCACACTTTACCACATCCTTCTTATAAAAGCCTAATTAGATTTGAAATATTTTCTTAAATTATTGCTTGTTTTCCCGTTGCAGATGAAGAATTACGTGAAAAGGATGCAGGTGAAAAGGACTGTATGAAAAAACAGTTGCACTATTTCCATCCACTTCAATGCAAAATAACTTTCGAGTAGGAAAACAACCTTGGATCATGACATGGATGATCAAAGCTTATCATTTCTTATCGATAGCAAACGTTAACATATTTTAAAAACCCTTTCAGTTTGCAGTCCCACTCAAAGGTGTATGTCCAACTGCAAATTCGACAATAATTTTGACAGATTCTTACCAGCCCTATCCTAGAAACCTTTGGAAATAATCACGAATGTTGCTTCGCTCGCCTTTTAAGGGCCTTCACAAAGAGAGTAGTACGAAGAAAGTTAAAAGGGAAAGTAAATCCATTCCACCTGACTTTCAAAATAACGTCAATGCTTCTATTTACTTTTAGCTTTTAAAGTTATCCCCGTGTGTCCATTCTGGGTAACTCTGGATCTGCAAATGTCGGACTGAGTCTTAAATTAAAAAAAGAAACCTTACGTCCATACGACCATATGATACAGAAACAGAATTTCGACCCATCGACCCTACTGTGCCTCTCATAACTGAGTTATTATCCCTCTCAACCCCATGCTCTTCATAACCTTTGATATCCATATTGATTATGAGCTACCAACCTCCGTGTTAATATACCCAAATGACTTGGCCTCCACAGCCGTCTGTGGCAATCAATTTCACAGACCACCCCTCCTCATCCCTGTTCTAAAGGGACGCTCTTCATCTCTGCCGATGTGCCCTCTAGTCCTCGACAGCATCTTTGGGAAGGGAATATGATATTCCTTTCAAATCAACTACTTTTCATACTTTGAAAATAAACACACACTTATTTTCTTGATGAAGGGTCTTGTTCGAAACGTCGGCTCTTTATCCCTCTCACTAGATACTGTTGAGATACTCCAACAGATTGTGTGCGTTATGTTTTGAGTATCAGTATGTTTTGAGTATCGGTATGTTTGAGTTACAGGGAAGTGAGAGGGCTGAGAACAATGGAAATGAAAATGAGATGTTGGCGAACTTGGACAAGTGATAAGGTGGATTGGTTCTGACTGTGAGAGATAGTGCTGGAGTCTTAGTAACATCAGGTAACCTGTGTGAAGGGGGTGTAAGCAAAAAGAGATTTCTGAGAACACGGGAATAAAGCAAAAGAACGAACAGAACAGTGCTGCAATTTTAAAATACAAACAAAACACCTGCTGGAACTCTCAAATAAAGGAAAGACCTGGAAAACATTGATAATTGAGGAAACTTGCAGAGAAGCCGAGTTAATGCCAGGGGTAATAAACTTACTTCAATATTGAACCCAAAACTAAAAGGTAAAGACATTTGGACGCTACAAATCCGACAGTAAAACCTAAAAGCTTTCGAAATTATCATCTCAGCAGATAGCACCTAGCAGGCAGAAACAGGGACAAATAGAGCCAAGTCGTCAATCCCGGAGATAGAGTAAGTGGGGAAAAGGAGAAGATTCGCATAAAAGTCCAAAAGTGCCTCAACATTAGTTTTCTATAGCAAGTTTAATTGGATATCTCCAGAATAACACTGGTGGCATTTGTTGATTGATGAACTAACGCAGATAATTGGAATACAAGTAATTTGTACAGTTTAATTAGACACGGAGATAATCTAATAACCGAAGTGACTCTGATCTGTTTCTAATTTGTGCCTAATGACGTATTTTCTTCCATTTCAGAAATCACGGCATTGAAAAGAAAGCTGCAGGAAACAGGTCGAGAAAACGAAATGTTCATATTTTCAGTCATTGGAGTGTATTCGCAGCGATATTTTAAAAATGCATTGGTTTGCCGGTTCTTCAAAGGTGATCGTTCTCAACAGTATTGCGTTATTCAGCTGGATCATTTTGAGTTGGATCGCACTCCGCGGTAGATTAGATTGTGAGGACACTCAGTCCTCGTTTATCGTCATTTAGTAATGCATGCATTAAGAAATGATACAATGATCCTCCAGTATGATATCACAAAAACGTAAGACAGACCAAGACTACATTACAAAAACCACATAATTATAACTTATAGTTACAACAGTGCAAAGCAATGCTGTAATTTGATAAGAGCAGACCATGACACGGTAAAAAGTCTCAAAGTCCTCGATAACCCATCATCTCACGTGCACGGTAGAAGGAAGAAAAACTCTTCCTGCCATGAACCTCCAGCGCCGCAAAGTTTCTCTATCCAGCCTCGGAAGCAACCGACCAGAGCCAACTCTGAGTCCGTCCGAAAAAACCTCGAGCCTCCAACCAGCCCTCCGACACCGAGCACCGAGCACCATCTCTGCCGACCGCTTCGACCCCGGCCCCGGCCGCCAAACAACAGGCAAAGCCGAGGATTGGGGGCCTTCCTCTCCGGAGATTTTCCGATCGCACAGTAGCAGCGGCAGCGAAGCAGGCATGTCAGAAGTTTCACCAGATGTTCCTCCGTGCTTCTCACGTCCGTCTCCATCAAATCAGGATTGTGCACGGCCCCTACTTACAGAAAACAGATATTCATTCCTGGAGTGGCCGCGCGCGCTGCCGTCGCGCCGCCATTTAATTGTCGGCTGGATGATGGAAATCCAGAGCAAAATAGAATAAAGAGATAAAAATAGAGTCAGGAGAGATCCTCCGGAGAAACAATGGGAATCTGCAGAAACTCAGCGCATTTTACCATCGTCCCACTTCCGCTCATTGTCCGGAACAGAGCCTCCCCTTATTGAATTGACGGTCAAACGATAAGTTTGAGTGCAGCACGGAAGCTTCTGGTGTGGCTTGGGAGTGGTTCCTCAAATTTGACATAGCCGGGAGGGGTAGCGGGGAAAAGCTCCCACTACCTATTAAATGCCCCCAAAAGCTCGCGTCTCAACTAGATTCCGAGAATCAAGTTCAGCTCCTGGCTTAGCTACTGCGCCCTGCTAACGACAAGCGAAACGGCAGAAGCGGGTCACTTCGGCCGGAACGGGCTCCTCGGCCGTGGTTACAGCTCATCCAGGGGAAGGAAAACTCTGATATCAAACCTCAACTGCCTTGCTGCTGTACGCACTCATGGGAAAAGCTTGGGGAGTAAACCCCGGGGAAAAATCTGGAGCTGGCATTCCTGCGTTGAGTTCAGCGCTGACTGGCAATTCCTGGTGGTCTCTGCCGTTGCTTTCGATTTTTCAGCTGCGGGGAAAAGAGGAGCCCACTGCCCGAGCTAGCTTACTTTCTCATACCTTCTTGGCGTCGCTGCACCAACAATGTGAGCAGCTGGGTCGCAACGTCCTCGGTTGACCCGGACAGACGGAGGGCCGACAGTTATTGAGCATTATTCTACTTTGCTACGCGCAGACGGGAGCTCTCAGAGCAACTGATACGATTTCTTGATAAAATTTGATAAAATTTCTTCCACAAGAAATTTTGTACATGTGTATTGAAACATAAAACTGAAATTTCGTGCCGTGTTAAATGAGTTGATAAACTGTAAATATACTTGATTAGAAATCTCTTTAATGATTGTAATTACTTTTTGAACTGTTTTATATATCTCTGAAAGTCAAAGACTTGGAATTATAAGGCCCGTCTGACGCAATAAACTTCCTGAACTACACCAGGGCTGTGCATGAAGACAGCACTCGCAGCCCTCTGCATCTTGTGGCACGGTAGTGGTGACAAAACCTATGAACAACGTGTTCCGTGAAGTAGAACAATTCCGCTTCTCCTGTGCATATAAGGTCGCCATCACTGCTGAAAAAACAGTCTCAAACTATGCAGTCAATCCTCATAAATAAATTCTTCCAACACCAGCGATATTTGGTGAATATTTTCCGATTCTCTCTAGATTCATCACATCCTTTCATCACAAGAGGACTGCATTTAGGGTGCGGTCTGCTGCAGGTCCTATACAGCTGTAACACGATATCTCAGATCTTGTAGTCAGTGCACCATCTGGTGAAGGCGACAATGCCACACGACTTGTTCACTACCTTCTCTACATTTGTTTCCGCGTGCTCAAAACCCATAAGCCTCTCTGTTTTGCAACATTCCCCAGTGTCTTGTCATTTGCTTTCCCAGTTTAACTATTCAAACTGAATCGGTATGTGGATGTATTATGCTGATTTAGAAATAGTAACCAATAAACAGCAAAGCCATATTCACAAGAGATTATGCGGACGCTGCAAATCCAGAGTAACGGGCACAGAAAACTAAAGGAACTCAAAGGCAGCGCCTATGGAAAGGAAGAAAGAGTCGGCGCTTCGGACCGAGAAGCTTCCTCGGGACTGGAAGGAAAGGGAAAAGAACCCAAAATAAAACAGGTGGACGAGGGAAAGGAGCATAAGCTAGAAAGTGATGGGCGAAACAACCAGGTGAGGGTGAGGCTAGGTGGCTGGGGATGGGTGGAATGAGTAGTGGAAAAGATGCTCATTGGACTAATGTCTTCAAAGAGAGGAAAGAGCTCAGAAATGAAAATAGCATTACTGGTTTAATATCAACTGCTTAGCGCGCCAAGCAACAGAACTGGTCTTCTCTATCTTTATCTTAAAACAGCGTTGTCTCGCCAATAAAAGTCTGACGAGGTTGCACGCTTACCTGAAAATGTTGCTACAATGTACATTTCGAATATGCGTTCTGTGTTTCTGAGGGTTTCGTTCTGGATCAATTCTACATTTATGTGCAAACATTTTATTTTCTGCAGACAAAAAATTCTCCAGTGAATATCCAGGTAAAAGTAACGCATTTCGTCTTTTTTAATTAATTCTCCCGATATGAGAATACATGAGCTGGTCAATAGAGCAGTAACCGATGAGGTAATCTCTTAGTTTAGACCAGTGCTGTATGAATTCAGTACATTCATGTCCGCTGCTATCCTTTAACCTAACATAAAATTAGTTTTTTCTCCTTTTAACGTGTCGAGGCTTTGAATCAACCGTGATTAATGGCAAAGCAATGGAAAATTAAGCTTGTACCCTGAATGTCATTTTGTATTATTTAACGTAAGACTTGGGCTTCCAAAATTTTAGCCAACGGAAACCTTCAAATTCGGATTGAGTTTGTTTGCGCGTGAACATTAAAACGCAGTGAAATACGGTGTTTGCGCCAAATCGGATCAGTAAGGATTGCCCGTAAATGTCGCCACGCTTCCGACACCAACATAGCTTATGTTCGTCTTTGGAATGCTGGCAGAAACCGAGTACCCGGAGGAAACCCACGAGGTCGCAGGGAAAACTATCCTTGCAGACAGCGGCAAGAATCGAACCACGATTGGCGCTGTAATTACGTTACACTAACAGTTACGCAGCCGTATCCCCATACCCGGTAGCCTGAAGAGCAAATTGGTACTTATTCCAACTTCCTTGTTACTCTTTCAGATGTGAATGCATTGAAAACAGCCCTGGAAATAGCAGGTGAGGAACATGACATTAAAATGTTGGAAACCACAAGCTAATAACTGTCTATGAGAGCAAACAAGTCAGCAAAACAAAATGTCCTCTGCCGCTTTCGCTACAAACAAGTTCGTGTACATACTGACCTAGCAGCGTTGGTTTATATTTATGTTTTACCTTCAATCACTTTTGAGTTCATAGACTATTAGGAAATAGGAGTGCATCAGGCCTGATCCCGCTGGCACCCCTCAGTCTGCACATGCAGGCACATCCCGGTCTCCACCCATCTAGTATGATTCACTTGCTGCCTGCGTAACCTCCCCAGCTCTCGTCCACAGTCTTTGTTCACCAATCGAACCAGCCGACCTTGGCCTATTGCCCCTAGCTTTCCTCCCCCAGCTTAAAGTTTACCCAGCTGCTTGTTGTGCTTCGCTTCTGTTCGCTCTAGTTTATGGCCTCTCGTGGCCTGTTGCTTTCTGGTCTGTTAAATTATGTTACCGTCCACCGCTGCATCTTCCCCACTGCTTTGCTTTTGGATCAAGCATTTTCTGACAGGCTGCCTTGATTAGCAAAACCAAGAATCGCTGGAGGTAGCAACACTGGCAAGTAAAGTGGTTGAAGTCGCATGTGAGGTATTTGTATTAGACAGGAAATATATTAAAACAAGGAGGTTGTTATCCAGCAATATTAAATATGCACAATTGTAATATTGTGGATAGTTCTATTCTGCTATAGTTCGCATTCTGCATGGAGGTCGGTGACCAGTGATGTTCCACAGGGATCTGTTCTGGGACCCCTCCTCTTTGTGATTTTATAAATGACCTGGATGAAGAAGTAGAAGCGTGGGTTAGTAAGTTTGCTGATGACACAAAGTTGAGGGTGTTGTGGATAGTGTGGAGGGTTGTCAGAGGTTACAGCGGGACGTCGATAGGATGCAGAACTGGGCTGAGAAGTGGCAGATGGAGTTCAACCCAGATACACTGTATACCAACATCAGTGAAGTTGAGACCAGGTATCCCAAGGATTTGCTCATTACAGATGGGGACTTTAACCAGGCCAACCTCAGAAAAGCGCTGCCAAGGTTATACCAACATGTCTCCTGCTCCAGTAAAGGCCCGAATATACTTGACCACTGCTACACAGCCGTCAAGGATGCCTACCGTTCCGTCCAACGACCTCACTTCGGAAAATCGGACCATCAGGCCGTACTCCTCCTCCCGGCTTCCAAACAGAAATTGAAGCAGGAGGTCACGGTGTCAAAAGTGGTTTCGCGTTGGACAGAGGAAACGGATCAGGTCCTCCGTTACTGCTTTGAATCGGTGGACCGGTTAGTATTCACGGACTGGGCAGCTAACCTCAATGAGTATGCCTCAGCTGTCATGGACTTTATCTGGAAATGCACAGAGGACTGTGTGTCTCGCAAGACGATCCGGGTATTCCCTAACCGGAAACCTTGGATGAATTATGAGATCCAGTCCCTTTTGAAGGCCAGAGCTGCGACTTTTAGGTCCGGGGATACCAGTCGCAACATGGAATCCAGGGGTGAACTCCGGAAAGCCATTAAGGGCGACAAGAGGCAATATCGAGCCAAGTTGGAAGCCCAGGCTGACCAGAGGGATGCCAGTAGACTATGGCAGAGTCTAAATGAGATCACTGGGCGCAAAGAAAAGTCTGGGAATATCAATAACTGTAGCGCTTCTCTTCCTGACAAACTTAACATATTCTACACTTGATTCGAACAGAAGAGGAGCGTCCCGCCCCCTCTGGATGAACCCGACCTGGTGGCATGAAGATTCATCGTCACCGAGGAAGATGTTAGAAGAGCTTTGCTGAAGATAAACCCAAGGAAGGCGATGGGCCCAGATGGCGTCCCGGGACGGTTTCTGCCGGCCTGTGCAAGCGAGCTAGCTGGAGTGTTTACTGGCATCTTCAACTGCTCCCTGCTTCAGTTTAAGATTCCCTCGTGTTTTAAGAAAGCAGCGATAATCCCGGTGCCGAAGAAAAGGAAGGTGGCATGCCTGAATGACTACCAACCTGTGGCTCTGACATCCATTGCTATGAGGTGCTTCGAGTGATTGGTTATGGCACACATCAACCATAACCTACCGCTCAACCTCGACGCTTTGCAATTCGCCTACCGGAGCAACAGGTCAACAGCAGATGCCACTCTCTGGCACTATATTCCTCCTTCGAACACCTGGAGAATACAGACGCATATGTAAGGCTCCTTTTCATTGACTGCAACTCTGCCTTTAATACCATAATTCCAGATATACTGATTCGTAAACTCCGCTACCAGGGTCTTAGCACTCAGATCTGCAGCTGGATCTTCAGCTTCCTCACAGACAGGACCCAGGCTGTAAACATAGGGGACAAGCTCTCCTCTACAATCACTCTGAGCACCGGTGCCCCACAAGGCTGTGTATTCAGTCGCCTGCTGTACTCACTGTACACCCATGATTGTGTAGCCAAGTTTCCATCGAACTCAATATATAAGTTTGCTGATGACACCACAATTGTAGGCCGTATCTTGGGTAATGATGAGTCTGAGTATGGAGAGGAAATTCAGAACCTGGTGGCATGGTGCGAAGACAATAACCTATCCCTCAACGTCAGCAAGACGAGGGGATTGGTTGTTGACTTCCGAAGGAGTAGCGAACAGCACAATCCCATCTACATCGGTGGTACGCAGGTGGAACAGGTCAAAAGCTTTAAGTTCCTTGGGGTGAATATCACAAATGACCTGGCTTGGTCTAACCAAGCAGAGTCCACTGCCAAGAAGGCCCACCAGCGCCTTTACTTCCTGAGAAAGCTGAAGAAATTTGGCCTGTCCCCTAAAACCCTCACTAATATTTACAGATGCACCGTAGAAAGCATTCTTCTATGCATTCCAGCTATGTAATATCTTGTTCAGACCCCATTTGGAGTACTGTGTTCCGTTCTGGTCACCTCAGTACAGGAAGGATGTGGATACTATAGAGAGAGTATAGAGATACTATAGAGAGAGGATGTTGCCTAGATTGGAAGGTGTACCTTATGAAAATAGGTTGAGTGTACTTGGCCTTGTCTCCTTGGAGCGACGGAGGATGAGAAGTGATAGTGGTATATAAGATCATGATGTCGTGGCCCCGATTGTTAATTCCCTATCTTGCCCCTAATCTCCTTTGATTCTGCCTTGATTCCAATCGTTGATTTCCATTTACTGCTAATTCGCTTGATGACAGCACACTTGGTCTTCTTCAATAACTGCGGTATAAGAACTCTGACGTCACGGCCACTGGTCGCCAGTTTGTTGGTCTATTCACGTGTGATAACTTCGTTTCTCGACCGATTAGAACCGTTAGTTTTAACTTCAGCTCCTGTTTCAAGATATTCAATGAAAACCCCGTCTCCGTGCCGAGACTCCATATCAGAGCTCCTTGTCAAGATTCCTCCGGTTTGTTGTTCAATGTTCACGTCTGCGCCAGCATCCCAACTCAGTCTCCGTACCTGTGTCCTGCTCTTGGGTTCTCCTCAGTCAGTCGCTCCGTGCAACACATGAGGGGCCTTGATCGTGTGGGTAGCCAGAGGCTTTTTTCCCAAGGCTGAAATGGCTAACACGAGGGGGCATAGTTTTATGGTGCTTGGAAATAGGTACCGAGGGGATGTCAGGGGTATGTTAATCACACAGAGAGCGGTGGGTGCGTGTAATACACTGCCGGCTGCGATGATAGAAACATGGAAGCATATACAACAGGGTCTTTTAAAAGTCTCTTAGATACATGGAGCTTAGGAAATAGAGGGCTATTGTTTAGTTGTTTAGTCTAAACAACTCATTTGGTATCAAGAACAACTAAACCCATCATCTCCAGATCGCCCACAGCAACAGTATTTCGCTGTAACGTGCATGCTGAGGATTGCCGTACCCGGTGCGCAGCCCGCCCGCGGGAGCGCGCAGACCAACCAGCCCGCCCGCGGGAGCGCGCAGACCCCACAGAAGAGTCCGTGGCTGTGACGTAGGTATTTTGAAAGACAGAGTTCAGTTGCAATCAGATCAGACATTGTATGTTAAAAACGCAAAATATTCTGCAGTTGCTGGAAATCCGAAGTAAGCACACACACAGTATTCAGCAGGTCAGGCGGCATCTGTGGTGAGGAATAAAGTGTCAAAGTTTCGGGCCCAGAAGTTTCAGGACTGGAAAGGAACGGAAAAGAAACCAGAAGAGAAAATGAAGGATGGAAAGGAGTACAAGGTAGTAGCTGGTAGGTGAGGTCAGGTGAGGGGGATGATAGGTGGTTGGGGGAAGGAAAGATGAAATGAGAAGCTGTAAGGTGATGGGTGAAAAAGATTATGAAGATGGCATCTTGATAGTAGAGGAGGGTGGACCAAGGGAGAAAAGGACACAGGAAGTAGTTAATGAGCAGGCAAGGAGAAGAGAATAGGTAAGTGAAGAGTCAGAAAGGAGAAAGGGAGAGAAGTTGGAGCGGGAGAAATTACTGGCAGTTAGAGAAATCGATGTACATGCCATCAGCTTGGAGACTACTCGGCTCTGAGTTGTTAAAAATCAGATTGGTCTCCTTTTCCTCATTGATAAATCTGTTTGCTCAATATTGAATAGATTTCTAGGTCCTATGTTGAATAGCAATTCTCTGGCCTTGTGTTCTTCTGCCTAATATCCGCCCTCCCTATACGGCAATTACATTTCAACACCTTATTGTTATCATTTGGGTTAAGAAGGTCAGAATGGACTAACAGAAAATACATCATGCTTTGTCAACAGAAAACAAATTATATCAAAAGGAGACAGGTAAATAAAAACAGAATAGTCTCTTGTAATTTGCCTCTTGAAAATGTGTTTTTATTTTTTCGAGAATTTTCATGTCTAGAATATTTGCACGACTACAAAGAGGGGAAAGCACGAATTATGGGTCCACATTGATGCAAAATTGCTCAATAAAATAACTGTTGTCTTACCTCCCTTCTCGCTTTCGATACTATTAAAGTTTTGGTAAGATAATGCCTCCTATTATCAATGTATGTTTTACAAATCCACAGTATTTTTTTTTACAAATCTTTATTCCAATATCTTCTCATCTGATTGGCAAACAATAAAATAAATTACACAACATACTGGCTCCAAAGCTTTGTTTTAATATTTGCTTTACTTTTATCTCAAGTTGACTTTGTTTGACACCACAGTGGCTTCATATATCTGGTGTGGTAATATTTTCGTCAACGCAATGTGTTATATATCCAGTATTCATTCCTCAGTAATTGGGAACGGAGAATACTAAACCCATATACCTTCCACATTTCGGTCACAGCCTAATATCGCATTCTTAAAAGTCAAATGCTCTGTTTCTCAAGCAAAACGTCACAGTTATATCCTGAATAATCTGTCTTTTGATTTAGAAATAAAGGGTAGTTTGAAAAAGCTGAAGGAGTTAGGTAAGATATATATTAGTTGTAAAGGTTCTCATTTACATAATTCTCCAAAGTCGATTGCATCAAATCTCACTTTGAATATGACTAATAAAATGTTATGCTCAGATCACATGAAACAACTGTGGGTAGCAATTGGAGGGTGATATAATCCATTGTCCTAGTGACAGGAGAGAGTTGTCAGCATAATCATTACCAAGACAGAGGAAAGGTTGTGATTTATGATGGGTTGCTTTGAATATGTGATGCAAGGAAACTGTGGTATTGGGTTGCAAATGTTCACAGTTTTTAAATATTCGATAGACCCAGAGAAGTGAAACTGTAAATGGATTGGAAGACATACGTAGATTTTTTAAACGACATAATGATCTAATAGGCTAGGATTTTATACTCTGGATCACAGGAGAATGAAAGGAGATTTAATACATGTATACAAGATAATGAGGAAAATGGATATGGCTAATGCAAACAGGTGATTTTCCCTGCAGATGGGTGAAATTAGAACTAGGAATCATGCAGTAGGTCAAAGCATGAAATACGAAATATTCAGAAACATAGGAACCTAGAAAACCTACAGCACAATACAGGCCCTTTGGCCCACAAAACTGCGCAGAGCAAGTACTTACTTTAGAAATGACCGAGGTTACCCATAGCCCTCTTTTCTTCTAAGCTCCATGTACCTATTCCAGAGTCTCATAAAAGATTCTATCACTTCTGCCGCCGGCAACCCATTCCACACACTCACCACTCTTTGCGTAAAAACCTTACCCCTGTCTGTCATGGTCCGGATCAGTTCCCCTTTAAATTTAGTTAGGTTGCCTTATGATCCGGACCATTGACTCTTTGTTCCATTCTAGTTCCGTTTCATGTGTCCCTTGAGCTTAGCAATTAAGGTGATCTACTCTCAACCCGAACCGGCGGTTCATAAGCCCCTGGCTTTAGCCGTTCGGGGCGAGAGTGTTAAGCAAGTCGCCAAGGCAAGCTAGAGTTATCTAGCCCGCATCGGAGTGCCGGCAATTAACCTTCCTTCGCCAAAGTGGGTCTGGGCAAGGTCAATCTGCAAGGGGTGATTGGAAGGCGGAGTCCCGGCTCGATGTCCATGCCCTGTGTCCGCGTCTGTTCCCTTGAACAAGAGTCCCGGCTCGATGCCTGATCTGAAGTAGGAGTCCGAGCTCAAGGTTCCTTGGCCTGTGTTTTGGTGTCCACGTTTCTGGCTGCGGTGAATCAAGGTCTAAGTCTCCTAGTCCAGGGTCCGCAACGATCCAGGTTCCACGTTCCCGGCTGCGGCGATCCAGGGATCCCAGTTTCCAAGGGCCGTGGCGGTCCCAGGCCACAGGGTCCCAGTCATGGCCGCGATGATCCATGTTCCCATTGTCCAGGTCATGGCCACAGCGATCCCAGTTCCCTGTTTCCAAGTCCCAGGTCTGAGGCGATCCGAGGTTCGTATTCGTCTTTGTCCTCCTTGATTTCCCGATTTTCTGTGTAGCGAGTAATAAACGTTATTTTATTGAACCTAAGAAAGATGTATTTATGTCCTGCGTGTGGGTCCTCTCCAAGCACCTTTGTCCCCACCTCGTGACACTGACATCTCAGTACCTACTTCCAAGCACCTTAAAATTGTACCCTCTCATGTTAACTATTTCAGCCCTCGCAAAAAGCCACTGACTATCCACATGATCAATGCCTCTCATTGTCTTATACACCTCTATCAGGTTACCTCTCGTCCTCCAGCACTCCAATCAGAAAAGGCCAAGTTCACTCAACTGATTCTCATAATGCATGCTCCCCAATCCAGGCAACATCCTTGTAAATCTCCTCTGCACCTTTCCTATAGTTTCTACATCTTTCTGTAGTGAGGTGACCAGAACTGAGCACAGTACTCCAAGTGGGGTCACCAGGGTCCTATATAGCCTATTTCAGAGGAACCTGGGAGAGGGGAACCTCTTCACTCAGAATATGTGGTGGTGTGAACATGGAATGAGCTGTCAGAGAATGTGGTAAATGTTGGTTCATTTGCAGCATTTAAGTAAAGTTTGGCTAAGTAATTCGACAGGAGGGGTATCGAGGGCAATGATCCAGGTGTGGGTCGAAGAGAGCATAGACTGAATTAGCTAAATGTCCTAACTCTGTGCAGTAGCGCTCCATGACTATAAGTCAACTTACGAAGGGATGAAGTAGGTGAACTACTGCAAATGAAGAAACGATTGAGACAATAATTTTCAAAATCTAAAGGGGGTGGATTTTATGTTGTGTAAAGTGCTAAATATATCATTAATAGTCTGGAGGTTAGAGAATGGAAATTCCATTTGTGGCCCAACTGAGGTTAGATTAATAAAGAAGACTTTGACATCATAGATTATAAGACGAATGGCGACATGGTAAAAATTTGAATTGGACAATTGAGAGAACTTCCGAATCAATGTGATTTAACACAGCATACATTGAAAGTTAAGACCAAGGAATTGATTGTGGACTTCAGGAAAGAGAATTCAAGTGAACACATACCAGAATTCGTCAAGGACTCAGAAGAGGAAAGTGTGAGCAGTTTCAGGTTCTGGGTGTCTATATCTCTGAAGAGGTATTCTGGGCCCAACGTACTGATGCAATTACAGAGAAGGCAGGACAGTGACTATATTTCATTTGAAGTTTGAGGAGAATTGGTATGTCACCAAAGGCACTTGCAGGTTTCAACAGAACATTCTAATTGGTTGGATCATCATCTGGTGATCCAACTGCACGAGATGGGGAAAAGATGCAGAAGGGTGGAAACTCAACCAGCTCCAGCAAACCTATTAAACTCCTCAGCACTGAGAACACCTTCAAAAGGTGGTGCCTCAAAATGGTGGCATTCATAATTGCGGGCCAAACACACAAGCCATGCCCTCATCTCATTGCTACATTCAAGGAGGACGGACAGGATCATATTTATCAAATTGTAATTTATAATTGTTTTTACTATGTATTGCAAAGTAACAAAAGAACAGATTTCACAACATATGCCAGCAAAATTAAATCTGATTCTCATTGAAACAGAATAGCTGCTTCACTATGCAATTTGAAACAAGGCACGTCCAACTGAATGAACTGAACAGAACTACAATGATTCTTTGTCCTAACCACTGGACCGAATATGATAATTTTGTCACATTCACCCGTTTTTTTTTTGCTTTCCAGTTTCAGTTCTTCTTTCCGTCTTTGCAGAGAATAACATGCCTTATCATATACTCCATTCTGGTGCACCGTAGTTAAGCTAACACAAAATATTGGAGGAGCTAGCAGGTCATGCAGCATCTATGGAAAGGAATAAAGAATGGATGTTCCAGGACAAAATTGTTTATCAGGGCTGGAATTTAACTCTAATACACTTTTGTTTAACGTATTTTATATGAATCAAATGGCGCAACACCCGTTTTTATTTCCTCACTTCACAACAGCCAATATTTATTTTCAGGAAAAGTGGCAATTCATCGGTGTTTTCTTTTAAATTGGCGGTGCATGTTAGTTGCACAAAACAGATTCAATTACAGGTCAACTCCTGTGAGACTCACCATCACATAATCTAGATTGCACTCAATTTAATTCATTTAATGTAAGTTTAAAACAGGGCTGATAAATACAATGGGATCAGAAAACAACTGTTTAATGATACTGTGGAGCTGCACTCCAAAACTGGTTGTTCCACTGCTGTTGCTTCGATACTATACATCCAACAATGTCTAAAGTTCCCTTGCATGTCCTGTTCACATTAAACATGACAAAATTAATTCTGCTAATTATAGCCCAGTCAAGGTATCTGCAATCATCTGTGATGAAAACTATCATCATTGTCCAGTCTTTTAAGCAGCACGTACTAACCAATAAATGATAACTTAATATAAAATCTATATCTAGTTCTGGTTTCTCCAGGACTTCTGTGCTCCAGGCATTGTCCAAATTTGATACAATGAGCAGATTTCTAGAGGCGAAGCTGGAGTGGAAGCACTAGACATAGAGGAAGCATTTTGATATCAATGTCAATGAGCTTCAAGAGTAACATTTCCTGGATCCTCGTATCCAAAGCAGATGAGAGGCAAAAGTGTATCACAATACCCATCTTTCAGAAAGTGCTAGAGTTAATTCTAAAAATGCAATATCAGAATATATGGACAGACTAATTTATTATGTACACTGGTACAATTGCTTATTGATGCAAATATCCAATCAACCAATCTTATGGCAGCAATTCAATGGATAAACATATGCAAAGGTTTGGTTGCTGTTCAGACCAAATGACAGTGAGTGGAAAAGTTTGATCGAAGTGACTTTCACCGTGGTGATTGTTGGTGACAGTCTTGGTGGTTTGCGCATTTCAGAAACTGCTCATCTTCTGGGATTTTCACACCCAGTCGTCTGTGGAGCTTACAAAGAATGGTGCAAAAAACACAAAAAAAAATCAACTGAGTGGCAGTTCTGTAGTGTTAATGCCTTGTTAATAAGAGAGGTTAGTGGCCATAAGGCCATACGACCATAAGACAGAGGAGCCAAATTAGGCCATTCAAGCCATCCAGACTGATCTGCCATTCCATCTTGGCTGTTCCCGGATCCCACTCAAACCCATACACCTGCCTTCTCACCATATCCTTTGTTGCCCTGACCAATCAGGAAATGATCAACTTCCACTTTAATTATGCCCATGGACTTGGCCTGCACTGCAATCTGTGGCAGAGTATTGCATAGATTCACTACTTCCTGGCTAAAAATAAATTCTTTCTTACCTCTGTTCTAAAGGTTTGCCCCTCAATTTTGAGACTGTGCCCTCCAGTTCTGGTTATCCCCACCATACAAAACAGCCTCTTCACATCCACCCTATTTGTCCTTTCAACATTCGGTAGGTTTCAATTAGATCTCTCCACATCTTCTAAATTCCAGTGAGTACAGGCCCAAAACTGCTAAACACACCTTATATGCTAATCCTTCATTCCTGGACTCATCCTCATGAACTTCCTCTGGACGCTCTCCAATGATAACACATCCTTTCTGAGATATGAGGCCCAAAACTGTTGAAAATACTCCAAGTGCACCCTGACTAGTTTCTTATAAAGGCTCAGTATTATTACCTTTCTTTTGTATTCTATTTCCCTTGAAATAAAAGACAACATTGCATCTGCTTTCTTTCTCACAGACACAACCTGTAAATTAACCTTCTGGGAGCCTTGCACAAGGACTCCAAAGTCCCTCTGAACCTGTGATATTTGAACCTTCCCATTTAGATAGTAGCCCGCACTATTGTGCCTTTTACCAAAATACATTATCATACATTTCCCAGCACTGTATTACATCTGACATTTTTTTGCCCATTCAATTTGCCTAAGTCCTGCTGCAATCACTTTGCTTCCTCAGCACTACCTACCCTTCCACTTAGCTTCGAATTCCTTGGCAAATTTTGCCACAAACCAACCTTAATGACCATCAGCCGGTAGTATCACATCTACAGTGATGACATGCTTTAAGAGGTTGTTCATGACTAGACAGCGTTCCTACCTCAGCAAAGACCCGGACCCATTGCAATTTGTCCATGGCCACAACAGCAGATGCATTCTCAATGGTTCTCCACATGGCTTTAGACCACCTAGACAATACGAACACCTGTCAGGAAGCTGTTCATCAACTATAGCTCAGTATTTAATACCATTATTCACACAATTGGGATTGAGAAGTTACAGAACCTGGGCCTATGTACCTCCCTCTGCAATTGGATCCTCAATTTCTTTATCGGATGACCACAATCTGTCGATTGGTGATAACATCTCCTCCTCACTGGCGATCAGCACTGGTGCACCTCAGGGATGTGTGCTTAGCCTACTGCTCTACTCTCTCAAGACCCATGACAGTGTGGCTGTGTTGGTGGAAAATCAGATGGTGACAAGAGGGTGTACATGAGCGAGATATACCAACTAGTGGAATGGTGTCGCAGCAACAACCTTGCAATCAATGTCAGTAAGACGAAAGAGCTGATTGTGGACTTCAGGAAGTTTAAGACAAAGGAACACATAACTCATAAGCAATCAGAAGTGGAGAGAGTGAGCAGTTTCAAGTTCCTGGGTGTCAAGATCGCTAAGGTTCCAACATACCAATGCATTTGTAATGAAGGCAAGACAGCGACTATACTTCATTAGGAATTGGAAGAGATTTGTTATGTCAACAAATACACTCAAAAGCTTCTGTAGATGTACTGTGGAGAGCATTCTGACAGGCTGCATCACTACTGGTATGGGAGGGGTGAGGGGCTACTGCCCAGAACCAAAAGAAGCTGCTGGATGCTGTAAATTTAGTCAGCTACGTCTTGGGTACTAGCCTATAAAGTACCCAGGACATCTTTAAGGAACAGTGTCTCAGAAAGGCAGCATCCATTACTGAGGACCCCCAGCATCCAGGCATGCCCTTTTCTCATCAGATAGGAGGTACAGAAGCCTAAAGGCACATACTCAGTGATTCAGGAACAGCTTCTTCCCCTCTGCCATCTGGTTTCAAAATGGACTTTGAACCCATAAATACTACCTCACTTTTTAATATATATCATTTCTGTTTTTTGCTCAATTTTTAATCTATTCACTACATGTATACTATAATTGATTTACTTACATATTTACTATTAATTTTATTTTTCCTCCTTCTTCTTCTATATTACACTTGAATCCTGGGGGGACCAATATCCTAGCAGGGAGGTTTGCTAGGACTACAGGGCAGACTTTAAACTAGTAAGTTGGGGGGCGGGAATCAATTTGAGGAAACTATGGGAGATGAGGTTAGATCACCAGTAGAGCAAGTAAGTAGACTGTGTGTGAGGGAGGAAAGGCAGGTGATGGAGAAGGGATGCGCTCAGCCCGAAGATATAGGGGAGAAGAATGAAAAGGATAATAAATTTGAATGCATTGTTAGGGACGAAAAGAGAGGAGGAGGTGGAGAGTATCTTAAATGTATCTATTTTAATGCTAGGAGCACTATAAGAAAGGTGGATGAGCTTAAAGCGTGGATTGCTACCTGGAATTATGATGTTGTAGCTATTAGTGAAACATGGTTGCAGGAAGGGTGTGATTGGCAACTAAATATTCCTGGATTTAGTTGCTTCAGGTCGGATAGAGTAGGAGGGGCCAGAGGAGGAGGTGTTGCATTGCTTGTGCGAGAAAATCTTATGGCAGTGCTTTGGAAGGATAGATTAGAGAGCTCCTCTAGGGAGACTATTTGGGTGGAATTGAGGAATGGGAAAGGTGTAGTAACATTGATAGGAGTGTTTTATAGGCCACCTAATGGAGAGCGTAAGTTGGAAGAGCAAATGTGTAAGTAGATAGCAGATATTTGTAGTAAACACAAGGTGGTGATTGTGGGAGATTTTAATTTTCCACACGTAGATTGGGAAGCTCATTCTGTAAAAGAGCTGGATGGTTTAGAGTTTGTGAAATGTGTGCAGGATAGATTTTTGCAACAATACAAAGAAGTACCGACCAGAGATGGGGCAGTGTTGGATCTCCTGTTAGGGAATGCGATAGGTCAGCTGACAGATGTATTTGTTGGGGAGCACTTCGGGTCCAGTGATTACAACAGCATTAGCTTCAATATAATTATGGAGAAGGACAGGACTGGACCTAGACTTGAGATTTTTGATTGGAGAAAGGCTAACTTTGAGGAGATGCGAAGAGATTTAGAGAGTGGATTGGGTCAAGTTGTTTTATGGGAGGGATGTAATTGAGAAATGGAGGTTATTTAAGGGTGAAATTATGAGGGTACAGAATCTTTATGTTCCTGTTAGGTTGAAAGGAAAGGTTAAAGGTTTGAAAGCAGCATGGTTTTCAAGGGATATTAGAAACTTGGTTCGGAAAAAGAGGGATGTATACAATAGATATAGGCAGCATGGAGTAAAGGAATTGCTCGAGGAGTATAAAGAATGTAAAAGGAATCTTAAGAAAGATTAGAAAAGCTAAAAGAAGATACGAGGTTGGTTTGGCAAATAAGGTGAAAGTAAATCTGAAAGGTTTCTACAGTTATATTAAAAGCAAGAGGATAGTCAGGGATAAAATTGGTCCCTTAGAGAAGCAGGGTGGTCAGCTATGTGTGGAGCCGAGGGAGATGGGAGAGATTTTGAACGATTGCTTCTCTTCGGTATTCACTAAGGAGAAGGATATTGAATTGTGTAAGGTGTGGGAAACAAGTAGGGAAGTTATGGAACCTATGACAATTAAAGAGATGGACGTACTGGTGCTTTTAATAAATTTAAAAGTGAATAAATCTCCGGGTCCTGACAGGATATTCCCCAGGACCTTGAGGGAAGTTTGTGTAGAGATAGCAGGAGCTCTGACGAAGATCTTTCAGATGTCATTAGAAACGGGGATTGTGCCAGAGGATTGGCGTATTGCTCATGTGGTTCCATTGTTTAAAAAGGGTTCTAGAAGTAAGCCTAACAATTATAGACCTGTTAGTCTGACATCAGTGGTGGGTAAATTAATGGAAAGTATTCTTAGAGATAGTATTAATAATTATCTGGATAGACAGGATCTGATTAAGAGTAGCCAGCATGGATTTGTGTGTGGAAGGTTATGTTTCACAAACCTCATTGAATTTTTTGAAGAAGTTATGAGGAAGGATGACGAGGGTAAGGCAGTGGATGTAGTCTATATGGACTTCAGCAAGGCCTTTGACAAAGTTCCACATGGAAGGTTAGTTAAGAAGATTCAGTCGTTAGGTATTAATGCTGGAGTAATAAAATGGATTCAACAGTGGCTAGATGGGAGATGTCATACAGTAGTGGTGGATAATTGTTTATCGGGATGGAGGCTGGTGACGAGTGATCTGTGACCTCAGGAATTTTTTTTTTGGTGCAATGTTGTTTGTAATATACATAAATGATCTGGATGATGAGGTGGTAAATTGGATTAGTAAGTATGCCGATGATACTTAGGTAGGAGGTGTTGTGGATAATGAGGTGGGTTTTCAGAGCTTGCAGGAAGATTTATGCTGGTTAGAAGAATGGGCTGAATGTTGGCAGATGGAGTTTAATGCTGAGAAGTGTGAGGTTCTACATTTTGGCAGGAATAATCCAAATAGTACATGCAGGGTAAATGGTAGGGCATTGAGGAATGCAGTGGAACAGAGAGATCTAGGAATAACAGTGCATAGTTCCCTGAAGGTGGAGTCCCATGAAGAAGGCTTTTGGAACGCTGGCCTTTATAAATCAGAGTATTGAGTACAAAAGTTGGGATGTAATGTTAAAATTGTATAAGGCATTGGTAAGGCCAAATTTGGAATATTGTGTACAGTTCTGGTCACCAAATTATAGGAAAAATATCAATAAATTAGAGAGAGTGCAGAGACGATTTACTAGGATGTTACCTGGGTTTCAGCACTTAAGTTACAGAGAAAGGTTGAACAAGTTAGGTCTCTATTCATTGGAGCGTAGAAGGTTGAGGGGGGATTTGATCGAGGTATTTAAAATTTTGAGAGGGATAGATAGAGTTGATGTGAATAGGCTGTTTGCATTGAGAGTAGGGGAGATTCAAATGAGAGGACATGATTTGAGAGTGAGGGGGCAGAAGTTTAAGGGAAATACAAGGGGGTATTTCTGTACTCAGAGAGTGATAGCTGTGTGGAATGAGCTTCCTGTAGAAGTAGTAGAGGCCAGTTCAGTTGTGTCATTTAAGATAAAATTGGATAGGTATATGGACAGGAAAGGAGTGGAGAGTGATGGGCTGAGTGCGGGTAGGTGGGACTAGGTGAGAGTGAGTGTTCTGCACGGACTAGGAGGGCCGAGATGGCCTGTTTCCTTGCTGTGATTGTTATTTGGTTATATGGTTATTATGTATTGCATGAGCTGCTGCTGCTAAGTTAACAAATTTCTCAACACATGTCAGTAATAATAAACCTGATTCTGATTCTGACTTAATTCTATTATCCAAATCATTGACAAACACGAAAAGTAGCAGTCCCAATTCTGATCCCGGAGGAACACCACTGGTCACTGGCAGTCAACCAGAAGAGGTTCCTTTTATTTCCCACCAGATTGGTTCAAGCTGAGGATACATAACAGTAGCTCAAATAACCACACATTACAACAGCGGTGTGCACAAGGCCATCTCTGAATGCACAACATGTTGAACCTTGAGGCAGATGGGTTACAGTAACCGAAAACCACAAATGCACTGAAATGCCTGCAGTGGCCACATCATTACCAGTGCCTAATGAAATGTCCACTGAGTGTAATTGCTCTATTATACTGAGCTAGCTCATTTAAAATATTAATGTCATTTTTGGCAAAGAGTTCAATTTTGCACACCTGATAAGTTATGCCCCAACAGTATTTTACTGTTTCCATAAAATTAATATACTGCCACCTAAACCTATTTCTGAACATACTCATTTGAATCTAATTTTCTCATCCCTGACATTATTTACCTGAATCCCAAGGCACAAATTATTTGCTAACCCTCACCGATCTATGTGAAAATGACCTTTAGAATCTTTCCTGCACATGCCATCTACATCCTAACAATATGCATTCTTCAAGTTTTCTTCTTGACGTGAATGGTTTCCTACTTTTTAAAAATCTCTGCAACTTTTCAAAGTTTATAAAACTCCATGAGCTCATCAGGATTATCTCCATATCTGTTTCCTCTTCTGCCCGACAGCATTTCAGGACATGGCTTCCTTACAACTCTGACCTCTTGGGCTGGGCTGGAATTAATGGATCCTACGATCAGCTCCCAATGTTCTAATCACTGGAAATCATTATCAACCAGCTCCAAATTTAATATTGCATTTTCAATTGGTCCTTGAGCGTTCTCTCGATAAAGGGTCTTGCCCAAAACATCAACTGTTTTTAATTTCCTTCGGTGATATGTGACCTTTGAAGTTTGTCCAGCATTTTGTGTGTGTTGTTGTGCCATCGCTGTTTCTGTTGTTCCTGTAATAAAGGTCTGTGATTACCTTTTCCATTTTTGCAGAAAGTCAATTAATTAGCAAACACAGGGGTAAGTGTAAGCACTCAGATTGATGTGTAGCACACTGGGTGGAGCTGCTGCCTCACAAAGCAAAAGACCCAAATTCACTCCTAACCTCGAGTTGCCCCGGGTGCCCTGCTTTCTTCCCTTGTCTCAGACATGAGCTGCTCAGGGGTCTGTAGGTGAGAGTTGCAATCTGGATCGAGTTGATGAGAACGTGTGAAGAGAATAACATGGGATAGTGTTAAATTGTTGTAAAGTGTGATTGACAAACATTGCAGATAGTCTAATGGGTATGTTTTGCTGCTGTGTATCTCTGTGTAATTTTGGAGCAACAAATGAACTAGAGAGAGCAAATTTCTTTCCTATACAAGATGTAAACCTTGATGCTGATGTCTTGATGTACTTGTTTCTAGTATATTCCTCTGGAAAAATAATTCCTGCTCGAATTTCTTATGCAGTTCTTTCCAAGTGCCATTCCTGCTTTCATAAAGCTATTAGGCAAAACTCTTGTCTTTGGCTTGGCAATAATCGATTAACTACAACAAACATTTTAAACAATTATTCATTTCGTGTGACCAGATGTTACTTATGTGACCTTTTTTTTTAAGTTTTCATCAAAGGTAAGCCATGGCATGAAGGGAAATTCCATTCACTTTTTGGTTCTGTGTAATGTAATCTATCTCGCCTGTTTGGTGGGTGGAGGAAATTTTGAAGAGTTATCCTGGACCATCTTATCTCTTTAGCTTTCTGCCTTCCATGCCCACACCCAATGTGCAGGCAAACAGTGATTAAAATAGATGAAGTAAAAGCAAGATATCATCTTCGCTTCAATCCTTAATGAAAATGTGGACTCTATTCGAAAGAAAGTTTAAAATTCAATGCACCAGCATGAACCACCGGGTGGTATGCATATTTTCCTCTCTCAACCCAGTATATTGCAATGTGCAACCCGCCTCTGCAGTCATTGTGGGAAGTCAGATTCTCAGAATTCATACATCTGTAATGTGCATATAACCTGTATTGTTGCTAGCATAGATTGCCAACATCTTTTCAGACCTATTCAGCCAAGTACTCTGGATCTATGACACCCTGTGTGGGACACAGTTAAGCCATTCCCGTCAATGTGAATTTATGCCTTTATGGAATTTAAACTTCCATGCTAACTGGATTAACTGCAATGACAACTAGTCCCACTCTCCACCCCGCCTAGGTACATGGACTCATGAAATATGGCGAATGATGTGGTCGATTTGAAGTCTATCATACTTTTTGTGCCTGCTATTTTTCGAACTCATAAAACAGGTTCATGTTCAGTTTACCCTCAAATAGCCTTGTTTGAGGTAGGTGGAAAATCTCCCAGGTAATTACATTTTTTTACATCTATTTAGAGCTTGAAGACAAATGCCAACTTGACGGTGAGTTACCACAATGATTTTTTTTTTATTTCTAATAAAATAACTTCTAATAAAATCTTGGAACACATAACACATCAACCCTTCAAGTGGCTGGACTGCAGGAGCTGAAGAACACCAACATACACTCAGTAGCCACTTTGTTAGGTACAGAAGGTACCTAATAACATGGCTACTGAGTGCATAGTATGACTCTACAGTGCCCCTGGGCAGATGCATGCACACACATCCACCATTGTACTTCATGTATTCCCAAACTAGAGGAATTGTCAACAAAATATGACACAACATCTGCAGGATAGACATAGAGTCAAGTAGTGATAGAGTTGTACAGCACAGAAATAGGCAGTTTGGCCAAACACATACATGTACACCTTTCTCCACATTTGCATTACAGTAATCCAATTTACCCGCATTAAGACCATGTCCTATTGTGGTGCTTCTGATCATAGATTCTATGTTTTTAGGAACACCTGTCCTAAATACACATTAAACTAGCTAATTTCCAACAAATATATATATTTTTAATGTTTTATAAAATCAAAAATATATATTCCAGAAAAATATCCTAGAGGATAACAAAAGTATTATTCAGATCTATAAAGAGTAGAAAAGAGGCGAGAGTGGATATTGGACTGCTGGAAAATGTCTCTGGAGAGGTAGTAATGGGGACAAAAGAATGCTGGATTAACTTAATAAGCATTTTCTGGTCAATCTTCACTGTGGAAAATACCAGCAGTCTAAAATTGCAGGAGTGTCAGGGGAGCAGAAGTGAGTGTTGTTGCTATTACTGTGGGGAAGGTCGCTGGGAAGTTGAAAGGTCTGAAGTTAGATAAGTCAGCTAGACCAGATAGGCTACCCCACAGGGTTCTCAAAGATCTTGATGAAGAGTCTGTGGAGATATTAGTAATGATCTTTGAAGACTCGCTAGATTCTGGAATGGTTACAGAGGACTGGAAGTTGCTAACATCACACTGCTCTTTAAGAATAGAAGGAGACAGTAGGAAATAAATTACAGGACATTTCACCTGACACTGGTGGTTAGGAAGGTGCTGGAGTCCAGCATGAATAGAAGATTGGCTGATTGGCAGGTGGAATAAAGGGTGCCTATAATGGTCAGCTACCAGTTACCAGTGATCTTCCCCAGTGGTCAATATTGGGACAGCTTCTATTTTTTTTTTCTTTTTTGACTGATTCTGTCAACTGTTCTGATAATGGAATAGATTACTTTGTGGCCGGTTTGAAGATGATACAAAGATTGGTGGAGGAGCAGGTAGTGTCGCAAAATGACTTGGACAGATTGGGAGAATAGGAAAGGAAATGGCAGATGGATGTAGAGTAGGGAAGTGCATAGTCATGCACTTCAATGGAAGGAGTAAAGGCATAGACTATTTTATAAATGGGAGAAAATTCAAAGATTAAAGGTGCATGGAGACTTGGGATTCGGGTTTTCTTAACGGTTAACTTGCAGGTTGAAACAGTGGTAAGGGGGGAAATGCAATGTTAGCATTCATTTCAGGAGGAATACAATATAAGAGCAAGGATATAATGCTGAGACTTGATGTGGTATCGGTCAGACCACATTTGGCGTGTTGTGAGCAGATCTGGGCATCTTAACTACAAAAAAAATGTGCTCGCTTTGGAGGGGGTCCAGAAGTTCAGGAGAGTGATTCTGAAAATTAAAGGGCTGATGTATGAGGAGTGTTTGATGACTCTGGGCCTGTACTTGCTGGAGTTCAGAAGAATGAGGGGGGAATCTCATTGAAACACTTCAAATATTGAAAGGCCTGAACAGAGTGGACGTGGAGAGAATGTTTCCTGTAGAGATTGAATGGAAGAACAGAGGGCACAATGTCAGAGTAGATGGAGTTTACTGCTGATATGAAATTTGAATTTCGTTAGAGGATAGTGAATCTGTGAAATTCTTTGCTTTAGTCAGCTGTGGAAGCCAAGTCATTGCGATTATTTAAAATAGAGTTTTATTGGTTCTTGGTTAGTCAGTGCGTCAAAGGATACGGGAAGAAAATAGGAGAACGGGGTTGAGACAGATAATGACTCAGCCATGATGGAATAGACAATAGACAATAGGTGCAGAAGTAGACCATTCGGCCCCTCGAGTCTGCACCGCCATTCTGAGATCATGGCTGATCATTCACTATCAATACCCAGTCCCTGCCTTGTCCCCATATCCCTAGACTCCCCTATCCATCAGATATATATCTAGCTCCTTCTTGAGAGCATCCAGAGAATTGGTCTCCACCGTCTTCCAAGGCAGTGCATTCCACACCTCCACAACTCTCTGGGAGAAGAAGTTCTTCCTCAACTCTGTTTTAAATAACTGACCTCTTATTCTCAATCCATGCCCTCTGGTACTGGACTCTCCCAACATCTGGAACATATTTCCTGCCTCAATCCTATCAAATCCTTTAATTATCTTAAACGTTTCAATCAGATGCCCTCTCAATCTCCTCAATTCCAGTGTGTACAAGCCCAATCTCTCCAATCTCTCTGCGTAAGACAGCCCTGCCATCCCAGGAATCAACCTAGTGAATCTATGCTGCACTTCCTCAATTGCCAGAATGTCCTTCCTTAAACCTGGAGACCAAAACTGTACACAATATTCCAGCTGTGGTCTCACCAGGGCCCTGTACAAATGCAAAAGGACATCCTTGCACTTGTACTCAATTCCCCTTGTAATAAAGGCCAACATTCCATTTGCCCTCTTCATTGCCTGTTGTACTTGCTCATTCACCTTCATTGACTGATGAACTTGGACTCCTAGGTCTCTTTGCATTTCTCCCTTACCTAATTCTACACCGTTCAGACAATATTCTGCCCTCTTGTTCCTGCTTCCAAAGTGGATAACTTCACATTTATTCACATTGAATGACATCTGCCAAGTATCTGCCCACTCACCCAGCCTATCCAAGTCTCCCTGTATTCTCCTAACGTCCTCTTCACATGACACACAGCCACCCAGTTTAGTATCGTCAGCAAACTTGTTGATATAGTTTTCAATGCCCTCATCTAAATCGTTGACATAAATCGTAAAGAGCTGTGGTCCCAATACAGAGCCCTGTGGTACCCCACTAGTCACCTCCAGCCAGTCTGAGAAACACCCATTCACTGCTACCCTTTGCTTTCTATCTGCCAACCAGTTTTCTATCCATGTTGAAACCCTGCCCCCAATGCCATGAGCTCTGATTTTACTCACCAATCTCCTTTGTGGCACCTTATCGAATGCCTTCTGAAAATCTAGGTACACAACATCCACTGGCTTACCGTCATCTAACATCCTTGTTACACCCTCAAAAAACTCCAACAGATTAGTCAAGCATGATTTGCTCTTGGTAAATCCATGCAGACTCGACATGCTGACTGGGTTAACTCTTCCCCTATATCTTAAATGGCCCAGATGGCACCGTGTACGGTGGCCGTTTTGCGAGCACCGTACCAGTTTTATACTGTACTGCTAATTTCTGCAATTTCCCTGGTATTGCTTGTTCAGGAAGCTGATAGTCATATCAGGAATGATAGACTGACTCTTCGGAACATTGCAAAGACGGCATTTATCCGCAACGTGCCGCCTTTTCTACCCTGGGAACCACTGCTTACGCAATCCACAGGAGGCTCATTTATTACTGCGTCGCTCCCTCAAGAGCAGTGCCAGAGGTGAAGGAGAAGGGTCGGCATCCTGGTGAGATTGAGATGGCATGCAAATCAGCTGCCACTCTCCAGCATACACCTAAATAATGTCCATTCTCTGGACAATAAGCTGTGCGAACTGAGACCCAGAATCTCCTACCAGAGGGAAACGAATGTAATGTTTTGTACTTCATGGAGACCTGGCTGATGGAGCAGATACCGGATCATGCCATCGAGCCCTCTGGGTTGTCCATGTTCTGGGTGGACAGGTCGAGAAACCGCTCCAGGAAGAGTAAAGGAGGTGGGGTATGCTTCATGGTCACCAATTCTTAGTGTGACCCCCAGAATGTGCACACCCTCAAATCCTTTCATTCCAAAGATCTGGAGTACCTTGTGCTGCTGTGTAGACCTTGCTGGCTGCCCAGGGAGTTCACGGCTGTTATCCTCAGCTGTGTATTTCTTGCCACAGGCTTACACTGGCCTGGCTCTCAAGGAACTGTACCAGACCATCAGCACCCTGGAGACCGCACACCCAGAGGCTGCCTTCATCATCACCGGTGACTTTAATCGAGTGTTGCTGACTAAAGTTTTGCCAACAAATCCAGGTGAACACATGGGGAGATAGATTTCTCAACCACTGCTACTCTCCCTTCCACCATGCTTACAAAGCGCTCCTTCACCCCCCAATTGGGAAGTCGGATTACTCCTCCTTCTTGCTTCTGCTCATGTACAGGCAGAAGCTGAAACAAGAGGTGGCCATAGTTAAAGCCATTACTGTTGTTCTGACCAATCAGTCTCCATGCTAGAGAACTGATTGATAACGTCAACTGGAATGTCTTTTGTGATGAGGATGTCTCCAAGTTCACTGATGGGGTCACAAGCTTCATCCGGAAGTGCATTGATGATGTTGTCCCCCAAAAATCAGTCAGGGTTTATCCAAATCAGAAACCCTGGTTCAACAGTTCTGTGTGAGCAGCACTAACTATGTGAGACAGAGCTTACATTGCTGGTAATCAGCAGAACTCAAGCGATATAACTATGGTCTGTGCAAAGTCATCAAGGCAGTGAAATGAAAATACAGGGACAAGATCCAGACACAACTTTCCGCCAACAACACGTGCAGCTTATGGCAAGGTCTGCACACCATCGCAGACTTCAAAACTAAGCATAATGGTGCTGCCAACATCGCTGCCTCTCTCCCAGATGAGCTAAATCTTTTTTACACTCAGTTCGATGTGGCCAACACTGAGCCCCCGAGGACAGCCGCCGAAGAGACCTGCACCTTGGTCATCGCAGAGGCTGAAATGCACAGATGTTTCCAATGAGTGGACAGTCGCAAGGCTGCGGGACCGGACGGCATTCCAGGGCGGGTACTCAGAGTGAGCGCGGCACAACTGGCAGGTGTGTTTACAAACATCTCTAATCTCTCCATCTCCCCGTGTAGAGTGCCCTCCTGCTTCAAATTATCCACCATTGTCTCTGTAACTAAAAAAATCCAAGATAACACGTCTGAACGACTGGTGTCCTGTCACACTCACCTCAATACTAAGCAAATACTTTGAGAGCCTCGTCAAGGACACATCTGCAGCATGCTGCCAGCCACACTGGATCCCTACAATTCAAATACCAACACAACCAATCGACAGATCACGCAATAACCACAGCTCTACGCACCATCCTATGCATCTGGAGAAGAAGGATGCTTCCGTGAGATTGCTGTTCTTGGACTACAGTTCAGCATTCAACACCACAATTGCATCCCAGCTTGACAAGAAGCTCAGGGACCTTGGCTTTCACCCTGCCTTGTCCAGCTGGATCCTGGACTTCCTGTCCAATTGGTAAGAGTGGACTCCCTCATCTCTGCCCCTCTGACCCTCAACACAGGAGCCCCTCAGGGCTGTGTCCGAAGCCCCCTCCTTTACTCTCTGTATACCCATGACTGTGTTGCCACCCACAGCTCCAATCTGCTTATCAAATTTGTTGAGAATACTATGCTGATTGGCCTAATCTCAAATAATAATGAGGCAGCCTACGGAGAGGAAGTCATCACCCTGACACAGTGGTGTCAAGAAAACAACCTCTCCCTCAATGTCACAAAAACAAAGGAGCTGGTTGTAGACTACAGGAGGAATGGAAACAGGCTAACTCATTTTTACATCAATGGATCTGGGGTTGAGAGGGTGAACAGCTTTAAGTTCCTCAGCATAAACATCCCTGAGGATCTCACATGGTCTGTACATACCAGCAGTGTCGTGTAAAGAGGCACAACAGCACCTCTTTCACCTCAGATGGTTGAAGAGGTTTAGCATGAGTCCCCAACTCCTAAGGACTTTCTATAGGGGCACAATTGAGACTATCCTGACTGGCTGCATCACTGTTTAGTATGGGAACCGTACCTCCCTCAATCATAGGACTCTGCAGAGAACAGTGCGGACAGGCCAGCACCTCTGTAGATCTGAACTTCCCACTAGACAGGATATTTGTAGTGACAGATGTGTAAAAAAGGCCTGAAGGATCACTGGGGACCCGAGTCACACCAACTACAAATTGGTCGAGCTGCTACCATCTGGGAAATGGTACCGCAGCATAAAAGCCAGGACCAACAGGCTCTGGGACAGCTTCTTCCACCAGATCATCAGACTGCTAAATTCATGCTGATACAATTGTATTTCTATGCTATATTGACTGTCCTGGTGTATATACCATTTATTACAAATTACTACAAATTGCACATTGCACATTTAGACAGAGACATAGCAAAGATTTTTACTCTTCATGCATGTGAAGGATGTAAGAAATAAAGTCAATTCAATTCAATAGTCTTATGGTCTCATCGCTGTACTGCATTGAGGATTTCGAGAACACACAGACCATCATTCCAGACGAGGAAAAAAAAAGTCTAGAATTTCTGTCAGCTCTGGACAGACAGCAATGTTCTTTTAGTCATTTATACTTTGCTACTCGACAGTTCAGTCTGGAGTTTTACACTGCATCTGTCAAAAGATGATTAAAATGCTTAATTGATAAAATAGTCAAGGTGATAATGAATAAAATCTTTTATGATTTGTGGCAGCTGCAACGCAATTGGCACTGTACATTTCCTTCAATTTGAAATGTTACATTTAATGTTACATCCTAGTCTTCTAAACACATCACACAAAATCGTCTGCTTGCCCCAATTCGGGCATGATGAAATGTGGGCACCCTTCCGTATTAGGCACATTAGCCAATTTTTTGGCATATAGAGTTCAATTTCTAAGCAATTCAAGTATTCCTCCAGACACTTCTTAATTGTTGTCAATGACCTTGCTTCAACTGTTCTCTCAGTTAGTGTGTTTTGAATATTTGCCATTCTCTGGGGGGAGACGGGCCTGTCCTAAACACTTTGAATTCCTTCCCCTTTAACCTAAACACATGCCTTCTTGTTTTACTTACCTCTGATGTGGTAAAAACAAGGAGGTTCCCTGGATTCTCCCCAGTCACTGCCCCTGATAATGTGAAAACATTCTACCATTTCTTCCTTATTATTGCCAATCCAAAGAGAAATATTCAGTCACTCTTTATTGCTGAATTGCTGCATCCTAAAATATGATACCAGTTTACTTAGAACTGATACTACAAATTGGTAATGAACAATCAGTACATTCTTTGATGCCTTTCCTCGAACTGTACATTGTAACAGACACTTGTGAGACTGGAATAGAACTCACATAGTCTAGTGGCCACTAGCTTCCTAAAATGATCATTTTTGCATGGTCAGGATAAAAGATCAAAGCTTTGCTTAATATTATTTACCATTATTAGCTCCATGTGCAATCCATTATTTTTCAGATATTTTGATATATGTCCTGTAGGATAAGATATATGAAAATAAGATATAGTTGCTGCCATTCTGTATGATATGAGCAAGCAAAAATCTATTGAAATAATCCTGTAATTATCACACAGCATTTTGGTGTGATAAGTTGTGAATAGAATAATTAGTTTTGTGGCATTTGTTGCATTCCAACGGTAACTACAGATAAAACTTGTGCATCTTTGCTTTAAAATGGGTCATCTCTGGGTAGACACTAGTGAATTTGAAATACAGCCCATCTGATAGCTGATTATTATTTGCATTTACTGATAATTAATAGATGAAGAGCTGCGTGAAAAAATCTCAGGTGAAGTAACGCAATATTCAGTACGTTTCGGAGTACAATCTAGTTATGATTTAAAGGCAAAACGTGTACCTATTCTGATTTTTCCACTGCAGAGTTAAGAAGTTTGAAGAAAAAGTGCGAAGGAACAGGTGTGCTGAAAAGTGATCATGTAAAATATAGAGATTCATCATTAGAAATCTCAGGCATATTGAAATAAACAGGAAGGTTGTTATGATAACTTATTTTTTGGTGGCGGGCATCAATAAAAGACAAATACATGAAATGTTTCAGAGAGAAACATTTTCATTTTCCACACAGTGTACCTTGAAAGATGGCTAAACCTAGCTGCAATGAATTCCATGATCTAAAGCACGAAATTACTAAATAATTACTTTTGGGAGTTTATTACATGTCTGCAAGCAGCGCAAAAATACAAGTTCACACAATGTTGTTAAATAGACAACCGAGACCCTTCATCAGGAATGGGGCAGGGGGAAGAGAGGGCCAAAGCCCAGTAATAGAGATAGGGGAGGGGGTAGGGCCTAGAGGTGCCAGGTGGAAAACCAATCAGACGAAAGATAAAGGGCGAAGGGGGAGGGGATAAGCATGAAAGAACTGTAGAGATAAAGAAGCAGAAAGTTGAAAGGGGAGAGAGGCAGAGAGGGACCTGGGATAGGGGGAAGGGGAGGGAATTACTGGAAATTGGAGAATTCAATGTTCATACCACCAGGCTGGAGGCTACTCAGACGGTAGATGAGGTGTTGCTCCTCCAACCTGAGTTTGGCCTCATCATGGCAGTAGAGGAGGCCATGTATGGACATATCTAGATGGGAATGAGAAGCAGAGTTGAAGTGGGTGGCAACCAGGAGGTCCTGTCTATTGTGACGGACCTCGACGTAGGCGCTCAACGAAGTGGTCCCCCAATCTGTGTCAGGTCTCGCCGATGTAGAGGAGGCCGCACCAGGAGCACTGGATGCAATAGACAACTCCAGCAGACTCGCAGGTGAAGTGTAGCCTCACCTGGAAGGACTGTCTGGGGCCCGGAATGGTGGTAAGGGGGCAGGTGTGGGGACAAGTGTAGCATTTGCGCTTGCAGGGATAAGTGCCAGGTGGGAGTTCTGTGGGGAGGGATGTGTGCTTCTTTGTGGGATATATGGAACAGTCTATGTTCCAAACCTATACTGGCACCACTCCCAAACTTCTCCTCCGCTACATTGATGACTACATTGGTGCTGCTTCCTGCACCCTTTCTGAGCTCATCAATTTCATCAACTTTGCCTCTAACTTTCACCCAGCCCTTAAATTCACTTGGTGCATCTCAGACACTTCTCTCCCCTTTCTTGATCTCTCGGTCTCCATCTCTGCAGACAGTCTATCCACTGACATCTTCTACAAACCCACTGACTCCCATAACTATCTTGACTATACCTCTTCCCACCCTGCCCAATGCAAAAATGCCGTTGCCTATTCCCAGTTCCTCCGTCTCCACTGCATCTGCTGCCAGGATGAGGCTTTCTATTCCAGGACTTCTCAAATGTCCTCTTTCTTTCAGGATCGTGGTTTCCCTTCTGTCATCATCAAAGATGCCCTCACCTGCATCTCCTCCACTTCCCGCACTTCAGCCTTTAACCCATCCTCCCGTCACCACAACAGGGACAGGGTTCTCCTTGTCCTCACCTACCAGCCCACCAGCCTCCGGATCCAGCATATTATCCTCCACAACTCCTGCCACCTTCAACAGGACCCCACCACCAAGCACATCTTTCCCTCCCTACCCCTCTCAGCTTTTCACAGGGATTGTACCCTCCAAGACTACCTGGTGCACACGTCCCTCCCCACAGAACTCCCACCTGGCACTTATCCCTGCAAGCAAAAATGCTACACCTGTCCCCACACCTCCCCCCTTACCACCATTCTGGGCCCCAGACAGTCCTTCCAGGTGAGGCAACACTTCACCTGCAAGTCTGCTGGAGTTGTCTATTGCATCTGGTGCTCCCGGTGCAGCCTCCTCTATATCGGCGAGACCTGACACAGATTGGGGAACCGCTTCGTCGAGCACCTATGCTCCATCCGTCACAATAGACAGGACCTCCCGGTTGCCACCCACTTCAACTCTGCCTCTCATTTCCATCTAGATATGTCCATACATGGCCTCCTCTACTGCCATGATGAGGCCAAACTCAGGTTGGAGGAGCAATACCTCGTCTACCGTCTGGGTAGCCTCCAGCCTGGTGGTATGAACATTGAATTCTCCAATTTCTGGTCATTCCCTCCCCCTCCCCCTTCCCCTATACCAGATCCCTCTCTGCCTCTCTCCCCTTTCAACTTTCTGCTTCTTTATCTCTACAGTTCTTTCATGCTTATCCCCTCCCCCCATTATCTTTCCTCTGATTGGTTTTCCACCTGGTGCCTCTAGGCCCTACCCCCTCCCCTATCTCTATTACTGGGCTTCGGCCCTCTCTCCACCCACCACCCCCCACCCCCATTCCTGATGAAGGGTCTCAGCCCGACACGTTGGCTACTCTTTTCTCACGGATGCTGCCTGACCTGCTGAGTTATTCCAGCATTGTGCATGTATTCTAGGACACCGGTCAGACCCCACTTGGAGTACTGTGCTCAGTTCTGGTCGTTTCACTACAGGAAGGATATGGGAACTATAGAAAGGGAGATTTACAAGGATGTTGCCTGGATTGGGGGGCATGCCTTAGGAGAATAGGCTGAATGATCTTGGCCTTTTCTCCTTGGAGTGTCAGAGGATTAAAGGTGACCTGATAGAGGTGCATAAGATAATGAGAGGCATTGGTCATGTGGATAGTCAGAGGCTGTTTCCCAGGGCTGAAATGGCTTTCAGAAGAGGGCACAGTTTTAACGTGCTTGGAAGTAGATACAGAGGAGATATCAGTGGTTAGTTTTTTTACACAGAGAGTGGTGAGTACGCAGAATGGGCTGCCGGCAATGGTGCTGGAGGTGGATACAAAAGGGTCTTTTAATAGACTCCAGGACAGGGACATGGAGCTGAGAAAATCAGAGACCTATGTGTAACCCTAGGTAATTTCTAAGGTAAGGACATGTCGGTACAGTTCTGTGGGCTAAAGGGCCTGTATTGTGCTGTAGGTTTTCAATGTTTCTATCTGTACAACACCTGAAAGTAGATCACCTGTCTATCCAACTGCATGTGGAATAATGAAATGTCAGAATAACATAATTACATACGTAATGCTCTGGTTAAGATTTTACTGCTGATGTTGTAGGGTATTTCATTTAATGGCTTCATGTAGAAGCAGTGTGTCTGCTGGCAGTGTTTAGGTTACCGTTAAACATGAGGGGTACAGGGAGAATACATGCATCACTGAGTTCTGTCTCAGTGCAGCACGAATTTCAGCATGCAGAAGTGGGTAGGCCAATCTGCTTCCTGTTTCATGCTCAATAAACCATTCTAGATCTCTGTCAATCCAATAATCCTTACTTCAATCTGTTGTGTTCCAACATTGTTAACCAACCTCCTGTCTGTCATTTTGGAAACCTAACTAGAATCTAAATATATCATATCCACTGATATCTCCTTTTCTTTTTTCCTAGCCACTCCAGTAGATTATTGCAACTCAATTTTCTTGTCATGAACCAATGTGACCTGTTAGTCCATCTTTCATTATGGTCCTATCATTTTCCCTGATACTGGCATTATGCCCGCAGGTCGGCTGTATTATTCTACTTCTGTCCTTCCTTTCTTAAATAAACTCGTGTTCTGCACTCCAACCAATGGTAACAATAGGTGAAGAGATACAAGGAGCAAGGCATCACCAGCACACATGTGAGAAGTGGCCTGATTTGTTAAATGTACAGTACATTGAGCTCAGCAAAGGCTCTGGTTTATGTATATGAAGGAAACTCTTATCAAAAGCCACACTCAGTGTAAAACAGCATTTCTGAAATATGAAATATTACATATCTTAATCACTGTTTGCTCAAAGTTACTTAGTTTCAGTGCTAGTGTAAAGATGCAACATAAAGGGCCTAAAGAGAGAACCGCAGATAACTCTTTCAATTGATGACTTGCCACGCACAGCTAATTCACCGTGTCCTCTAATCCCACAGTAGCAAGTGTGATGTTGTCCAGTTGACAAATACAGTAACACAAAGAAAATAATTAACCAACGAAAGTTCAGCCTTTGTTTAGAGGCCTGGTGTTTGCTTCGATTTTGTTCCTTATCCAGTATCAGTTAATCACAGTTCACTATCTCTCCAGAACTGTGAACCAAAGCAGGTGGAAAGTGATATAAGATTCAAGATTGGGTATTCTCATACTTCAGTACACAAGTGTAAAGGTGGATGAAATGATTTGTACTCTGAATCTGATGTAGCATTAAAAAAAAACTCAGAAAGTATAAACAACACAGTAAAACAAAAACAAAAAAAAACAGAATAAATACTAATATAAAATCAATCCTACAAAACACAATACACAGACTGATTGCTGTACATAAATTGACACGGGTGATGTGGATGTAGTGATGGTGGGGTTGGAGAACTGGGTTAATGGGTGGATGACTTGCCCTAATTATTTATGAGCCCAGATGGAAGTATTAGCAGATTTGCCTTTTATAAATCCAGGTAACGTCCTCAGTCCTCAGTCACCTTTTCTGTGAAACACCCTCTGCTCCTTAATTACCACAATCTTGTGCTGGTTAACATTTGTGGGTTCAGGATCCGGGTGCGGTGGAAGTCTGATGCCACTTTAGAGATGTTGGCAGAGCACTAAGGAATCAGAGACAGCCCTGTAGAGATAAGAAAGTTGATATCTGGTTCCTTAGTGGGCTGAAAGATCTGATCAAAATATAGAATCTTCTGTGTGTCTAATCATCACGCTTACCACCTATGTTTTAAGAGCCACAATTGATTTGCAGAAGTGAAGGGTGCAGATATATCATTTAACTATACCCGTAGACCTATCCTTCACAACGGCTCGTTGCCAAAATACCATCAAGAGGTTCATGGTAAAGATCAGAGCAGGATGAAATATTGTTCAGGTGAATATGTTTGAGAAATTGGCATGTGTTGCAGTTAAATAAGCTTCAGATGGGCGGTACAGTATTTACTGAGACATTTAGACTGCGGGTAGAAAATGTGTTTCCCTTATTTCATCCATACATAAAGTTTACAGTTCGGTGTGGAACTAAAAAGGGCAATTTTGATACACTTGTTCAGAAGGTGTGGAAAAACAACTACTGGATTGTCTGTTTAACTTTGGTTGTTGGCAAGCAAACAATCATTCCTGAAAAACTCATAGCCTCCTGGATTGATAAGGGTATCCATTCCAAATTACAGATTTAATATTAACTGTTCTTGATTGATTTGGTAGAATATGATGCATTTTCCAAGGTTTCTTGGAGAATGTATGAGATACTGTTTATGAAAGTATTGAACATTTTTCTGCATTATATATTGGTTTTCTATATTTAAAATGATGGAACAAAATAGACTTCCATAATGAATTTTGGAAAATAGTTTAATTACAGAAAGCTGATGATCATGGTAACTTTTATCAGGGCAGAGAAACGTAGGATGACAGTGACCCCAGCAAATATTGTTCTTTCTATTATACAGTATTAATGGCTTGTACGTGGCAAATGAACAATAATTTGCAGATAGGAGCTATGGTAAAAAGAGAAATAATAATATGATAATAGACTGCCCTGACATTGCAGATATTTCCTTTATGCATCATGAACAGGGGAGATTCTGCAGATGCTGGAAATACAAAATAACACACAAAAAATATTGAAATGACTCAGCAGACTAGGCAGCACCTATGAGGAGCAGTAAAATAGTCGGGAATTTGGGCCAAGTGCTATAAAGGAACTGGGAAGCTAGAATAAAAAGTGCAGGAGGAGGAGGAGTACAAGCTGGCAGGTGATAGGTGAGAACAGGTGGGTGGGTGGAGGAGGGTGATTGAAGTAAAGAGCTGGGAGGTCAGCCTATCCTCAATCAAAATTATTATAAGGCATATAAGATAAGAGGCGTTGATCCTGCGGATTGTCAGAGGCTTTCTCCCCAGAGCTGAAATCGCTGCCACAAGAGGACATAGGTTTAAGGTATTGGGGAGTAGGTACAGAGGAGATATCAGGGGTAAGTTTTTTACTCAAAGAGTGGTGATTGCGTGGAATGGGCTGCCGGCAACGGAGATGGAGGCAGATACAATAGGGTCTTCTAAAAGACTTTTGGATAGGTACATGGATCTTAGAAAAATAGAGGGCTCTGGGTAAGCCTAGTAATTTCTAAGGTAGAAACATGTTCGGCACAACTTTTAGGGCCAGAGGGCCTGTATTGTGCTGTAGGTTTTCTATGTTTCTATGTTATTCACAATGCTATCAAGAAGAGCTCAGTCGCTAGCTATCCACTAAGTCCGTGGGTTACTTTGGAACCATTAGGTGGTGGCCTCATCTGTGACATTGGCATTGAGCAAAGATATGACAACTAGGAAAGTGTCTTACAGTTATCTGCAGTTTTGGGTAAGCGACACTTGGAGATTTTTAACAAACAAGAGACTATCTGCAGATGCTGGAAATCCAAGCAACGCATACAAAATACTGGAGGAACTCGCCACCTATGGAAAAAATGTACAGGCAACGTTTTGTGTCAAGACCCTTCAGCAGTACAGGAGGGAAAAAGAAGATGAGGAGGTTGGGGGGGAGGGGAGGGTGAAATCGGGAGGGGGTGGGATGAAGTAAAGAATCATTCACCATTCCCCATCCCCTATTCCCTCTCCCATCTTATCTCCTTGCCTGCCCATTGCCTCCCTCTGGTGATCCGCCTCCCTTTTCTTTCTTCCATTGCCTTCTGTCATCTCCTATTAGACTCACCCTTCTCCAGCCCTGTAGCTCTTTCACCAATCAACTTCCCAGCTCTTTATTTCACACACTCCCCCCTCCCAGTTTTACCTATCACTTTGTGTTCTCCCCCCACCTTTTAGCTCTACTCAGCGTTTTTTTCCAGTCCTGCTGAAAGATCTCAGCTTGAAACGGCAACTATACTCTTCTCCATAGATGCTACTTGGCTGCTGAGTTCCTCCAGCATTTTATGTGTGTTGCTTGGAGTTTTTTTTCATGAAGTTCTAAATGCAACATTACATGAAGGAAGCGGAAGTTTGGCAGAGGGCGCAGGGAAAATTTATTTTGACATTGCCTGAATTGGGAAGTACTTGCTATTAGGGAGGCTGGGAAATTTTGGATTGTTTTTGCTAGAGTTTAGAAAGCTGAGAGATGACATTATAAAAAATACACCCAGTGGCCACTTTTAGGTACACCTGTCCACCAGCTCATTAGTGCAAATATCTAATCAGCCAGGCATGGGATGTATTATGCCGGTTGATGATGGGACGTCCCAGGTCCAGGACATTAAGATTGTAGAATATAAAACATAGAACATGAGAGCAAATGGCATGCCCTCCTCCACACGTAGTTGCTCCGCTCTTATAGCCTTATAATCAATAAAAGATTACACAAAGGCCAACAGTTTTGCAAAAGGCAAACTGTGCAAATAAAAAAATAACTAAATAAATAATACTGAGCATTAGTTGTAGAATCACTGAAGTTGAGTGCGTATTTTGAGAGATAAACAGGACCAAAGAACCATGAGATTTAGGAGCAGAAGTAGGCCATTTAGCCCATTGAGTCTGCTCCACCATTTCATCATGGCTGATCCAATTTTCCTCTCTGCCCCAGTTTCATGCCTTCTCCATGTATCCCTTCATGCCCTGACCAATCAAGAATCTATCAACCTCTGCCTTAAACATACATAATGACCTGGCCTCCACAATTGCCTGCGGCAACAGATTTGACAGATACACCACACACTGGCTAAAGAAATTCAGCCACATCTCCATTCTAAAAGGACACCATTCTTTTCTGAGGCCGTGTCCTCTGGCCTTAGACTCTCCCAGCATAGGAGATATCCTCTCCACATCCACCATATCAAGGCCTTTCACCATTCAATAATATTCAATTAGGTCACCCCTCATTCTTCTGAATTCTGCTGAATACAGGCCCAGAGCCATTAAACACTCTTCATATGACAAGCCATTTAATCCTTTAATCATTTTTGTGAATCATTTGAATCCTCTCCAGTTTTAGCACATCCTTTCTAAAAAAAAAGTGGCCTAAAAATGCTTACAATACTCAAGTGCTCACCAGTGCTTCATAGAGGCCCAACATAACATCCTTGCTTTTATATTCCAGTTCTCTTGAAATGAGTGACACCATCACATTTGCCTTCCTCACTGCAGATTCAACCTGAAATTCACTTTTAAGGAATCCTACACAAGGACTCCCCAGTCCCTTTGAACCTCAGGTGTTTTTGTACTTTCTCTCTATTTAGAAAATGGTCAATGCTTTAATTTTTTTTCTATCAAAGTGCATGACCATACATTTCTCAACCCTCTATTCCATCTGCTAGTTCTTGCCCATTCTCTTAATATGTCTACATCCTCCTGGAGTCTTTATACTTCCTCAGTACTACATGCCTCTCCACCTACCTTCATATCATCTGCAACCTCGGTAAGAAAGCCATCAATTCCATCATCTAAATCATTGGTATATAACATAAAAAGAAGCAGTCTCAACACAGACCCTTGTGGAATACCACACATCACTGGCAGCCAACCAGTACAAGTTCCCTTTATTCCTATTCCCTCTTTGCCTCCTGTCAATCAGCCACTGCTTTATCCATGCAAGACTCTTTCCTGTAATACCATGGGATTTTATCTTGCTAAGCAGCCTCATGTTTGGCACCTTGTCAAAAGCCTTCCTAAAATCCATATAGACAACATCAACTGACTCTCCTGCTTGCTATTTCTTCAAAGAATTCCAACAGATTTGTCAGGCAAGATTTTCCCTTGAGGAAACCATGCTGACTTCAGTCCTGTATTCACACTTTTTGATTTTGCCTTCCGTTTACATTGCAACTCATCATATTGACTACTATTTTGCCCTATTAATAGCCGCCTGTCACTACACATTACCTCTGTTTGTAAATCCGCTACCTGATCTCCATCTGCCTTCATTACGATAGCTCGTGCATTGAAATATGCACAGCTCAGGACACTGGTCACAGCATGCTCTATCTTTTGAATCCTAACTTTGCTTGAGGTCTTACCAACATCTGCCTACACAAGCTCTCCACTAACTGTTCTGGAACGCCAGTTCATGTCCCCCTGCAACATTATGCATGAAGATAACAGACCTTTCTGGCATAATGAGTGTACAGTGCCCATTTACACCCATGTCTACAATTAACCTGCTAACCTGTACATCTTTTTAAAATGTGTGAGGAAATCCAAGCACCCAAAGGAAACACAGATGGTCACAGAGAGAACATACAACTACCTTCCGTGGCAGGAACTGAAGCGGATCATTAGCATTACTGTGATAGCATTATGTTAACCACTCCATCCATGCTTGTGGAATTACTTCAGGGTTAATGTGTGTGATGTTATCAACGCTGGTTCAGGACCCTGATGTTGTTCGGTAATAACTGTTCCTGAACCCTTGTCTCTATCATTTTCATTATAAATGTACCCATGAAGGAACATCAAAGGGACTGGCAAACATAATGATCAGTTATATCAGACTCCTCATTCTGACATAAAACCAAAAGACCACTTACAGGAAACTGATGAGTTCAATTCCAGAGGTTGTGAAGTTTCCAGATGTCAAGATGGCGTGCTGTTGTAAAGGCTTACATGGGTTTGATTGAAATGGTGCAAGAAATCAATAACAAAAAGGATGTATTGGATTTGGATAGAGAATTACAGTGACAGACAGCAAAACGAACCAACTCTAGATGCAGTCTGTGGACATGTTCGATGGAGTGATTGACATCGATTTCTCCAAAAGAGAAGAAAATACATTGTGAGCACCAAGTGCATTGCAATCATCGGCCAGTGAGTGAGTGGGCCAGTGAAGGAGTGGAGATTTGAGGCTTTGACTCGAGAGATTCTCGCAGTTTTGGCAGTTGGACTGTGCAATCAAGTCAATTAAGATTTGAATAGCTCAGCAGAAAGCGGTTGAATAGACAATCAAGATTTGAATAGCTGATTCTGACTCAGCAGAAAGCACCTGATTGGGCAATCGAGGTCAGGTGACCAAGCAGTTTGAAAAGCTCAAACAAATAAATAGAGGGTTACCTCAAGCAAAGTGGTCAGTGAGTGAGCGGGCCAGTGAGTGAGTGGAGATTTGAGGATTTGACTCCAGAGGCTTCGACGAGAAGAGGCTGAGGACGAGCTTCACTCCAAGTGAGGTAAGGCTGGATAAGTTCCTTTCAAAGGAGAAAGTTTCAAAAGTTGAGGCAAGTATTGGGTAGGTCATGGCAGCTGAGATCGGCCCCGTAGTTTGTTCATCCTGCAAAATGTGGGAAATCAGGGATAATTCCAGTTTCCCTGACGGCTATGTGTGCAGGAAGTGTGTCCAACTGCAGCTTCTGGCAGACCGCATTGAGCGTCTGGAGCTGTGATTGGATTCATACTGAAGCATCCGCGATGCTGAGAAAGTCGTGAATAGCACATTCAGTGAGTTGGCCACACCGCAGGTAAAGGCTACACAGGCAGAAAGGGAAGGGGTGGCCACTAGACAGCGTAGCAGTAGGCAGGTAGTGCAGGAGACCCCTGAGTACATCGGTACCAACGATATAGGTAAAGAACGGGACGAGGTCCTACAAGGTGAATTTAGGGAGTTAGGAGATAAACTAAAAAGTAGGATCACAAAGGTAATAATCTGGATTACTACCAGTGCCACGTGCTAGTTGGAGTAGAAATAGGAGGATATTTCAGTTGAATATGTGGCTTGAAAAATGGTGCAAGGGGGAGGGATTCAAATTTCATGGGCATTGGAACCAGTTCTGGGGGAGGTGGGACCGGTATAAACAGGACGTTCTGCACCTGGGCTGGACTGGAACCAATGTCCTAGGGGGAGTGTTTGCTACTGCTGTTCAGGAGGCTTTAATCTAATGTGGCAGGGGGATGGGAACAAGTGCAGAGAGACAGAGGGGTGTAAGATGAGGATAGAAGCAAAAAGTAGTAAGGTGAAAAGTAAAAGTGGCAGGCAGGCAGGCAAATCCAGGGCAAAAAGCAAAAAGCACAATTTTTCAACATAATTGTATAAGGGCTAAGAGTGTTGTAAAAACAAGCCTGAAGGCTTTATGTGTCAATGTGTGGAGCATTCGTAACAAGGTGGACGAATTGAATGTACAGATAGTTATTAATATGATATAGTTGGGATCACAGAGACATGGCTCCAGGGTGACCAATGATGGGAACTTAACATCCAGGAATATTCAATATTCAGGAGGGATAGACAGGGAAGAAAAGGAGATGGGGTAGCATTGCTGGTTAGAGAGGAGATTAACGCAATAGAAAGGAAGGACATTAGCCTGGAGGATATGGAATCAATATGGGTAGAGCTGCATAACACTAAGGGGCAGAAAACGCTGGTGGGAGCTGTGTACAGACCACCTAACAGTAGTAGTGAGGTTGGGGATGTCATTAAACAGGAAATTAGAAATGTGTGCAATAAAGGAACAGTAGTTATAATGGGTGACTTCAATCTACATATAGATTGGGTGAACCAAATTGGTAAGGGTGCTGAGGAAGAGGATTTCTTGGAATGTATGCGGGATGGTTTTCTGAACCAACATGTCGAGGAACCAACTAGAGAACAGGCCATTCTAGATTGGGTATTGAGCAATGAGGAAGGGTTAGTCACCTGAGGCCCCTTGGTTAAGAGTGACCATAATATGGTGGAATTCTTCATTAAGATTGAGAGTGACATAGTTAATTCAGAAACAAAGGCTCTGAACTTAAAGAAGGGTAACTTTGAAGGTATGAGACGTGAATTAGCTAAGACAGACTGGCAAATGATATTTAAAGGGTTGACGGTGGATATTCAATGACAAGCATTTAAAGATCGCATGGATGAACTACAACAATTGTTCATCCCAGTTTGGCAAAAGAATAAACTAGGGAAGGTAGTGCACCCGTGGCTGACAAGGGAAATTAGGGATAGTATCAAGTCCAAAGAAGAAACATATAAATTAGCAAAAAAAAAAGCGGTACACCTGGGGACTGGCAGAAATTCAGATACCAGCGGAGGAGGACAAAGGGCTTAATTAGGAAAAGGAAAAAAGATTGAGAGAAAGCTGGTAAGGAACATAAAAACTGACTGTAATAGCTTTTATAGATACGTGAAAAGAAAAAGATTGGTCAAGAAAAATGTAGGTCATTTACAGTCAGAAACAGATGAATTGATCATAGGGAACAAGGACATGGCAGACCAATCAGCACACGATGGGACCGCCTTGGTGCAGGAAAACAAGGCCAGGGCTCCCACTGATTCAGCGATATTGATGTGTTACAATGATTTTATATGTTCATGCGAGGAAAATATGCGCAGTGTATTTAATATTAAATTCGTTAGATAAACCCTTTAAGAAACGAAATTGCCTCTTATAAGTGACATATAGTTGACTTATCACCTATATTCCGGTCTTGATTAACACTGCCCCCCCCCCCCCACCTCCGCATTAGGGTTTATGGTTACGGTTACTAATGCCTTTGGCCCGTCCGCAAGGATATTGTTAATATTAAACCGGTCCGCGGTGCAAAAAGGGATGGTGACCCCTGTTCTGCCGAACTCCCTATTTTCCCTCTTAAGGACCTCGTCGGTTTTCTTACCTACGTTGTCTATATGAACCACGACTTACCGCTGCTCACTTCCCCACCCCCTGAGAATGCTGAAGACATTCTTGACCCTGACACCTGGAGGATACAACATGCAATCTCTTTCACATCTAACGAATCCCCTGTCTGCTCCTCTACCTGTAGAATCCTTATCACTTTTCCTCCTGGCCTTCTGAGTCACTCAGTGCCAAAATGAACGGTGGAAGGTGAAATCTTTAAAGGGGATCATGAGGAGGAACATCTTCACTCAGCGGATGGTGAGAATGTGGAACCGGCTGCCGTCGGCAGTGCTGGATCTGGGTTCGATTTCAACATTGAAGAGAAATTTGGAGAGTTACGTGGACAGAAGTGTACAGCTCACAGTCTGTGTGCAGGTCGACGGGATTAGGCAGATCAATAGTTTGGGGGGAGTTGGGACTGTAAGGGCCGAAGCTCCTGCTTCTGCGGGTCGCACTGTCATAATCCTCCTAAACCATGAGATAATTTCGTGGATAAAGTTATTACCAGATCTATCCCAGACTAGAAGGTGACAACATCTGCTTTCATATCACACGTTTCTCCAATATATGGTAGATTTTATCACTAAAATATTAAATTTAACATAGCTATAGTAAAGAGTCGACGCCTTCACTGAATTTAGAAGCTCTCTTGTCGCGAAAGGAAACGAAATCAGCGATATTTATCTGCACCATTCATTTCAGCTCCGCATTAATTGTTCCTTTTCCTTAAATATATAAATATTCCCCAATGAAACCTGCACGAAGAGCCGTTTGTACGATTGGTGTGTTTTGCCAAGTCTGTTCCCAGTTCGTATAAATCTCGAGCAAAACGTTTTTTTCAGTTCCCTTTTCCATTCTAAGGTACAGATGTATCATTTCTAGAATTAAAACGACAATTCATTGTGATCAGTCTTCCCAGAACAGAACATGGTAACTTCTCTAAAATTGCCTTAATAAACACAGGAAAAGACAGAAAGTTGTAACAACAATATTAATTATACGCAAAGTACGCCATTATATTTAACGCTATTTATATTGTGTCACCCGTATATTTTACGACATAAAAGGAGGATTTTCTGCGCGTTAAGTCTATGCCAGGTCACAGAACACTGGTATCGGTCACATTTCCTCACTTAGCTCATTTCGCGCTAATAAACTTTTCCGTCGTTTTCCTGTCGTTCTCGGAGCAAGATTTTCTGAACGTATGGACAAATCATTAGGTGGTGAGGCGAAATCGCAGTGCCTGAAAAACACAATGTGTTCAAAGCAAGAACGTGATATATCTGTTCCCTTTTTATTATTTATCTACCATTTCATCGTTTCGGACAATAATATGAAGTGCATTGTAGACAGTAAGGTATATAAATTCGTGAATAGTTTACAAACCCCTTCCTGCTTTACTCTGGAAATTTCAAAACAACGGTAATATATTTGTAGCTTTCCTGTCATTTGTTCATAAAACGTACCTTCGCGAAGATGCTAATCTGACGACTAGGGAGCTATCCCTGCCATATTGCCTTCATGCTTTTAACAGGATATAACCATAAGAGTGATCTGTTGTTATTCCCAAAGTCTTTCTCATCAAATTCAGATGGTATTACAATAGTTAGCTAATTTCAACCAGCAGGGAAATTTTCACCTTTTTTTCTCACATAAATTGAAGCCATCAAGCCTATGCCGCCACTCAGCAGAACCGCATCCGTCCGCATGCTCACGTTATTTCACTGCAACCTATCCATTCTCTCATGAAAAAAAATCAACCTCAGAAGAACGCCAACACTGTTTTTCGACCACCTACTCCACACGAACAATTTCCACTGGTCTTCTTAACGAGCAACTAACAGTGTTTGGAATGAGGGAGGAAACAAGAGTATCTCGGAAACAGTACATGATCACAGGGTGACGTCGCGCGCACACACAAACGTGCTGAGGTCATAATCGCATAGTATTCCGCTTAAAAATTAGCCGTGTTTACTGCAGATAAGATTATGACCAGATTATGTCATGATTTCGGCACCGATGTGTGTGAAATCCCCCCGGTACTTCACAGAAGGTGTAAAATACTACTGCAATGTATTGTCCATGCAATAACAATGATCAGAATAGCGGCAAGCATAAGGTTTTGAGCCTCCTGTCACTCACTGACTCGCTGGCGATGATTAGATAGATAGATAGATAGATACTTTATTCATCCCCAAGGGGAAATTCACAGTTTATGTCCTTCGCCCCTCGAGTCTGCCGATTTCTTAACCTGCGCTGAGGTCAATCTAACCATTCCTTCCTACATAACCCTCCATTTTTCTATGATCCACATGCTCGGGTAAGAGTTTCTTAAATGCCACTAATTTACCTGCCTCTGACACCACCCCTGGCAGGGAGTCCCACGCACCCACCCCTCTTTGTGTAAAGATCTTACAATGCCTCTGACATCCACCCTTCAGACTTTCCTCCAATCACTATTAAAATATCCCCCCTTGTGTCAGCTACATGAGCCCTGGGAAAAAGTACTGATGATCGATTATACAGTCAGAGATTATTTCTATCAGTTAAATACCTTTATCAAGTCACCTCATCCTCCTTCTCTCCAAAGACAAAGAACAAGGGAAAAGCACTACAACAGCTATCCCCCTTGACCTTGGATAGCTGCGGCTCCCTTACCAGGGCAAACGATAGACCTTCCCAAGCAAAATTCAATGCACTTACCTCCAATGTGGTGGTCTGTAAGAGAGGGCGAGCCAACGCCGAGTCTCACCTTTTAAAGCATGGGGCTGGGCGAGATAATCCAATTAAGGTGACCAATAATTTAGGTGTGCGTTGATTAGTTGGGAGGGACCAACTGTTGATTGGCATGTTGTGTGTCCTCCGACCAGCCAGGAGGCGGTGCATCTGTCACGTGACCGGTATCTCTGGATACACTCCACCCCTCGGAAGACGCACCACATCGCCAACACACATAAGACGGTGAAACAATATCACATACCAGAAATAACCAATTTTGAGCAGCTAAGTAAATGCAGAGTCACTCTTAATCAGCTGGCATGCCCATCGTAGTATATAAATATCTATGATTACAAGAACGAGTGCGATGGACCAGTGAATGACAGTTGCCCACCACCCCCCTAGGGAGCCAAACGGCCACCAATTGCCCCATGAGGTGTTGTGCTGGAGTTGCTGGACCCTTGATTTTTGTATTTTAGCCACCGAGTCCCGAATGTGAACGGCCAAGTGAGTGATGTTGCTGGACTCATCAGGGATAAAGGTACAGCATTCCTCACCAAGCACTGCACACGTTCCTCCATCAGCAGCGAGTAGGTAGTCCAGTCCACTGGGTTCTGCAGAGCGACCATCCTGACAGCTGTCAGTTCTGCCGCCGTTCGGGTGAGGGCATCCTCCGTGTGTTGCAGTGCCACTGCCGTCTCGTTGGCCAGAGTCTCGAGCACACTGGCCATCTGGATCACCTCCCGGGACAGCCTTAACTGGGAAAGGCTATCATCCAGAACCTCTCTGCCTCTGTAATGGCCCTCTTGTCCCGGTGGCCGCTGTACGCCGGATGCTCCCCAAGGTCATTAGGGAACCACATATGCTGGAAAGCAGCAGCCGTACCAGCTCGTGGGGAGCCACGGGTAGGCGCGGTGGCCGCAGATCCAGCGGGTCCCGTTTAGAGTCCAGGGAGCTGCCAGCTTAGCGGCATCGTCGGCAGTGTTCACTGGGGCACCCGGGTACCAGTTTCGCTGACAGTTGCTGTGACCAACGGAAAAGTTAGAAGTGTGCGCATTGCGGAGTCGTTAGGTCACCAGCATTCGTTAGGTCTACTCAGTGGCTGTGGAATAACTCTGAGGGTGGGGACTCGGGTGGAGGTCAAATTGTAGGGAGGGAAATACCAGTTCCTGAAACACCCACCACATCGGGGGTCAAGGGACTAGAATGTTGTATAGTGGGGAGGAGAGCGGTGGGGGACTGCCAGCAGCCCCCCTCCCCAAACAGATATACCAAAACCAGCAGGAGCAAACAGTCTGTGTAAACAGTTCAGCTCAATATCGTCCAGCGGTGTCGGCGTGAGTGGCAGCGCATCATCAGCGTGTGCTGGGGTCCGCAAGCAGATCCAGCAGTCCGATCTGTTGGTGTTGCTGGCAAACTCGTAAGCGACCCTGAGGAAGGTGTTGGCAGCTGTCACGGAGCCGAGCATCGCAGCGACCAGGAGGGATGACTGGAGTCGCACCGTTGTCCTATAGAGGGAGACGGGGGTGGAGGGGTGGGGGTAGGTTTAGGAGGAAACTCATTCCCGTCCGGTTAAATGCCGGGTATGTATACAGGACAAATCAGATTTGCCCGGAATGGCAACCCAGCGGGAGTCCCCTGGACCACGCGCGACAATTTCTCCCTTTCTGGGGAGTCTCTGCGGCTGTCGGATCCATTCTCTGCCCGAGTCCTCGGTCTCGGGGGGTTCGGTGGTTTCCCGGTTGGGGGATGGGGAATGTGCCAGGTGGCGGGCCAGTGGGGCTCCCCCTTGGCTAGTGGGTCGTGTGTTTAACTGGTCGACGGCCTGCTGAAGGACACAGCCACCCCTGCAGTGTGCGAGAGGGTGTCAGAGTGCGGATTTTTTCATTGAGCAGGCCGTTCATTCTTTCAATTAAGCCTGTTGCCTGGTGTGGTGGGGTATATGGAACAGCCACGAGATCCCCGCCTCAGCTGCCCAGGTCAGGGCTTTGGTCCCAGCAAAGTGTGAGCCCAGATCGGATTGTACCTCCCTTGGGACCACATAGAGAGAGGAGGGGTGCTGTAATCCTCTGATGGTGCCGTTCTGGTCGGCCCTCTCACAGGGCCCCGCCACCAGGACACCCGAGTATGTGTCCACCATCGTGAGGACATACTGCTTCTTATTCTGTCGCGGGAGCGGTCCAATATAGTCGATTTGCCATACCTGACCCGCTCCCGTGCCGCGACAAATGTGGCCCGGTGGCCCTATCGGCCAGTCCCGTGGCTTGACTTGCTGGCAGATGGGGCAGTTATCTACAGAGGTTTTCCATTGATCGAGTGTCAAGGCGACAAAGAATTGTTCAGAGCAGCGCCGCGTGACATCGGCCCCTAAGTGGCCACCTTTGCGGTGTGCCCACGCAGCTAGAGCACTGCGGTGTGTGTCAGGGGTGGAAGTGGTGGCAGATGATATTTGGGCAGCCTGGTCCACAACCGCGTTAAACGTTGCCTCTTCATTATCTTTCCGGGTATGGGAATCCACATGGTGGACAGAAATTTTTCTGTGAGGAGCCTGGTCCCAAATGAAACGCCAGTGGTGCTGTCCCCAGAGGGGACGTCCGTGTATTTCCCACCCCATGTGTTGAAACCGGGCTATCCACACTGCAATGCCCTTAGCTACTGCCCAGGAGTCAGTATAGATGAGGACTGGTCCGGTAGTGTTTTGGAGGGGGAGGGCTACTGCCACCAGCTCAGCAAGTTGACTGGAACCCCCCCCCCCGGTGGTTAAAATGCTACCCCAGGCAGGATGAAGTGCTGCCACTTTCCAAAATTGTTTACCCCCTTTCCAGCGGCTGGATCCGTCTGTGAACCAGTTTGCTGTCGGGGTCGAGGGAATCGAAGGGTTGACCCCAAAATGCTGAGGAGGGTTGTACCTCGGGGATGTCTGGGGCAGGGTCCTGGGACTGGGGGAAAGCCATGACTTGTTCAGGGAAGCTGCTGACCCCTTCAGGGCCGCAATGTACCACTTCCACTTGACAATGGAGGACTTCTGGGCACGGCCTTCCTTGTGGGTAGAATCGGAGGACTTGACCCATCGCATTATGGGGAGATGGTGGCGAAGGACGACAGGGTCGGTGCCTGTTTCATGTGCTGTGGCGAGGCGAAAATCTCCTCTGCACCCTTTACCACATCGTTCTTATAAAGGCCTAATTAGATTTGAAATATTTTCTTAAATTATTGCTTGTTTTCCCATTGCAGATGAAGAATTACGTGAAAAGGATGCAGGTGAAAAGGACTGTGTGAAAAAACAGTTGCACTATTTCCATCCACTTCAATGCAAAATAACTTTCGAGTAGGAAAACAACCTTGGATCATGACATGGATGATCAAAGCTTATCATTTCTTATCGATAGCAAACGTTAACATATGTTAACAACCCTTTCAGTTTGCAGTCCCACTCAAAGGAGTATGTCCAACTGCAAATTCGACAATAATCATGACAGATTCTTACCAACCCTATCCTAGAAACCTTTGGAAATAATCACGAAAGTTGCTTCGCTCGCCTTTTAAGGGCCTTCACAAAGAGAGTAGTACGAAGAAAGTTAAAAGGGAAAGTAAATCCATTCCAACTGACTTTGAAAATAACGTCATTGCTTCTATTTACTTTTAGCTTTTAAAGTTATCCCCGTGTGTCCATTCTGGGTAACTCTGGATCTGCAAATGTCGGACTGAGTCTTAAATTAAAAAAAGAAACCTTACGTCCATACGACCATATGATACAGAAACAGAATTTCGACCCATCGACCCTAATGTGCCTCTCATAACTGAGTTATTATCCCTCTCAACCCCATGCTCTTCATAACCTTTGATATCCATATGGATTATGAGCTACCAACCTCTGTGTTAATATACCCAAATGACTTGGCCTCCACAGCCGTCTGTGGCAATCAATTTCACAGACCACCCCTCCTCATCCCTGTTCTAAAGGGACGCTCTTCATCTCTGCCAATGTGTCCTCTAGTCCTCAACAGCAGCTTTGGGAAGGGAATATGATATTCCTTTCAAATCAACTACTTTTCACGCTCTGAAAATAAACACACACTTGTTTTCTTGATGAAGGGTCTTATTCGAAACATCGGCTCTTTATTCCTCTCACTAGATACTGTTGAGATACTCCAACAGATTGTGTGCGTTACGTTTTGAGTATCAGTATGTTTTGAGTATCGGTATGTTTGAGTTACAGGGAAGTGAGAGGGCTGAGAACAATGGAAATGATAATGGGATGTTGGAGAACTTGGGCAAGTGATAAGGTGGATTGGTCCTGACTGTGAGAGACAGTGCTGGATTCTTAGTAACATCAGGTAACCTGTGTGAAGGGGGTGTAAGCAAAAAGAGATTACTGAGAACACGGGAATGAAGCAAAAGAACGAACAGAACAGTGCTGCAATTTTAAAATACAAACAAAACACCTGCTGGAAATCTCAAATAAAGAAAAGACCTGGAAAACATTGATAATTGAGGAAACGTGCAGAGAAGCTGAGTTAATGCCAGGGGTAATAAACTTACTTCAATATTGAACCCAAAACTAAAAGGTAAAGACATTTGGACGCTACAAATCCGACAGTAAAACCTAAAAGCTTTCGAAATTTTTATCTCAGCAGATAGCACCTAGCAGGCAGAAACAAGGACAAATAGAGCCAAGTCGTCAATCCCGGTCATCTTCAGAAAATGCTACTAGACCGAAATAACAACATTACCATCGTTAATATAGATGTCGCAGGATATGCTCTGAAGACGTCGCGCTCTCTGTTCCTGGATCTCCCTTCGCTGGATCTTTTATTGTATAACCCAGTAATCATCCCCAAGACAATGTGGTTCGTCCAAATTTCACTTTTAATTTCAACCACCTTCCTGGTAGAAAAAAAATTAACTGTCTATGACAAAGATTTTTAAAGAACTTTATAGATTAAATACTAGCGTTTTTTATCACACACATATCCATCGGCTACAACCAACACAGTCCCGGAGTGCTAACGGAACCCGCAAGTGCCATGCCTCCAGGCCTCCAGTGGCAGAAGACTATGCCCACAATATACCCACGCGTCTTTCTGGGGTGGAAACCCCGCACGGTCACGAGGATAAAGTACAAACACCTTGCAGACCGTGGCGATAAATCAACTTGGATCGCTGGTGCTGTAAAGCCTTACGATAACCACTGAGCTACTGTGCTGTCCGATCCCAGTAGGAATTGTGATATCTTAGCATTTGCACGGTAAAGATGTTTTGAGGGGCAACTGTTTCCGTTATTCAGCTCTATAAAAGCCCGCACTCAACTTATGTAAAAGACCAAGGGACATGGCACCTAATGATGGCAACTAATTCGTCGGTGGCTATGATGGCGCATGATTGATTTAAAATCGGCGGTACCGCAGCAGGAGCCAGTCTTAAATTTGAAAAAAGGAAGGCCTCTCAGAAGCAGATATAATGGACAGCAGCAATTAGGAAAATTGAATCATGTTATTGCGGGAAACAACGTGGAAGGGCACATAGTGAAAGTAAAGATGTGATCTGTGGAGATAGAGTAAGTGGGGAAAAGGAGAAGATTCGCATAGAAGTCCAAAAGTGCCTCAACATTAGTTTTCTATAGCAAGTTTAATTGGATATCTCCAGAATAACACTGGTGGCATTTGTTGATTAATGAACTAACGCAGATAATTGGAATACAAGTAATTTGTACAGTTTAATTAGACACGGAGATAATCTAATAACCGAAGTGACTCTGATCTGTTTCTAATTTGTGCCTATTGTGACGTATTTTTTTCCATTTCAGAAATCACGGCATTGAAAAGAAAGCTGCAGGAAACAGGTCCAGAAAACGAAATGTTCATATTTTCAGTCATTGGAGTGTATTCGCAGCGATATTTTAAAAATGCATTGGTTTGCCGGTTCTTCAAAGGTGATCGTTCTCAACAGTATTGCGTTATTCAGCTGGATCATTTTGAGTTGGATCGCACTCCGCGGTAGATTAGATTGTGAGGACACTCAGTCCTCGTTTATCGTCATTTAGTAATGCATGCATTAAGAAATGATACAATGATCCTCCAGTATGATATCACAAAAACGCAAGACAGACCAAGACTACATTACAAAAACCACATAATTATAACTTATAGTTACAACAGTGCAAAGCAATGCTGTAATTTGATAAGAGCAGACCATGACACGGTAAAAAGTCTCAAAGTCCTCGATAACCCATCATCTCACGTGCACGGTAGAAGGAAGAAAAACTCTTCCTGCCATGAACCTCCAGCGCCGCAAAGTTTCTCTATCCAGCCTCGGAAGCAACCGACCAGAGCCAACTCTGAGACCGTCCGAAAAACCCTCGAGCCTCCGACCAGCCCTCCGACACCGAGCACCGAGCACCATCTCTGCGAGCGCTTCGACCCCGGCCCCGGCCGCCAAACAACAGGCAAAGCCAAGGATTGGGGGCTTTCCTCTCCGGAGATTTTCCGATCGCACAGTAGCAGCGGCAGCGAAACAGGCATGTCAGAAGTTTCACCAGATGTTCCTCCGTGCTTCTCACGTCCGTCTCCATCAAATCAGGATTGTGCACGGCCCCTACTTACAGAAAACAGATATTCATTCCTGGAGTGGCCGTGCGCGCTGCCGTCGCGCCGCCATTTTCTTGTCGGCTGGATGCTGGAAATCCAGAGCAAAATAGATTAAAGAGATAAAAATAGGGTCAGGAGAGATCCTCCGGAGAAACAATGGGAATCTGCAGAAACTCAGCGCATTTTACCATCGTCCCACTTCCGCTCATTGTCCGGAACAGAGCCTCGCCTTATTGAATTGACGGTCAAACGATAAGTTTGAGTGCAGCTCGGAAGCTTCTGGTGTGGCTTGGGAGTCGTTCCTCAAATTTGACATAGCCGGGAGGGGTAGCGGGGAACAGCTCCCACTGCCTATTAAATGCTCCCAAAAGCTCGCGTCTCACCTAGCTTCTGAGAACCAAGTTCAGCTCCTGGCTTAGCTACTGCGCCCTGCTAACGACAAGCGAAACAGCAGAAGCGGGTCACTTCGGCCGGAACGGGCTCCTCGGCCGTGGTTACAGCTCATCCAGGGGGAGGAAAACTCTGATATCAAACCTCAACTGCCTTGCTGCTGTACGCACTCATGGGAAAAGCTTGGGGAGTAAACCCCGGGGAAAAATCTGGAGCTGGCATTCCTGCGTTGAGTTCAGCGCTGACTGGCAATTCCTGGTGGTCTCTGCCGTTGCTTTAGATTTTTCAGCTGCGTGGAAAAGAGGAGCCCACTGCCCGAGCTAGCTTACTTTCTCATACCTTCTTGGCGTCGCTGCACCAACAATGTGAGCAGCTGGGTCGCAACGTCCTCGGTTGACCCGGACCGACGGAGGGCCGACAGTTATTGAGCATTATTCTACTTTGTTACGCGCTGACGGGAGCTCTCAGAGCAACTGATACGATTTCTTGATAAAATTTGATAAAAATTTGATAAAATTTCTTCCACAAGAAATTTTGTACCTGTGTATTGAAACATAAAACTGAAATTTCGTGCCGTGTTAAATGAGTTGATAAACTGTAAATATACTTGATTAGAAATCTCTTTAATGATTGTAATTACTTTTTGAACTGTTTTATATATCTCTGAAAGTCAAAGACTTGGAATTATAAGGCCCGTCTGACGCAGTAAACTTCCTGAACTGCACCAGGGCTGTGCATGAAGACAGCACTCGCAGCCCTCTGCATCTTGTGGCACGGTAGTGGTGACAAGACCTATGAACAACGTGTTCCGTGAAGTAGAACAATTCCGCTTCTCCTGTGCATATAAGGTCGCCATCACTGCTGAAAAAACAGTCTCAAGCTATGCAGTCAATCGGTATGTACGTACCTGAATAGAAGTTTACCTGCCGTTCCTTGGTCCACTTCCCCTTGGATCCGGATTCACAGGCAACTTGTTCACTGTTCTCTGGCGCCAAGAAATATTGTGGTCATGCGCATACTTGCTAATCGTGCCACCAACATTCTCATCAAAATCTTTAATATGTGGCAAACAGTACGAGACCCAGCAAATGCAGAGAACTGAAAAGATAGAAGGTGTGTAAACAATTTCTGCGCTATTTATCCCTCCCTAACGCATCGTTACTTTTTTGCCTATTACCTGCTTTAAAATCAGAGCAGCCATGTCCTGTCATTAACTTATTGACCCTTTCCGTATATTTCAAGACGATTTCATGAAACATGAAAAACTTCCACTGGCAATTCCAATGTTACCTTGTCTTGCCGTTTTCAGTATAGGAGAAGGTATAGCTTTGAAATGACCCAGCAAATAAGTTGATGTTCTGAGGCAAACATGGCGTAAGCATTCCGACGGCAGTGTAAATACACATGCAGCACACAAACCTGCAACATACTTCGGGACTGCATTCGCCCCGTTATGCGGAAACAGGCAAAACAGCACAAGCTGACGAAGTTGCACAGCAACTTCAATATCTACTGTCAAGCAAAACAAAATCCGGAGATGCTGGAAATCCAAAAAGCACACAAAATGCTGGAGGAACTCAGCAGGCCAGGCAGCATCTGTGCAAAAAGTAGGGTCTCGGCCCGGAACATTTACTTTATTCCTTTGATGCCGTCAGACCTGCTGACTTCTTCCAACATCTTATGCGTGTTTCTTCAATATCTACTGTCACCATTCGAAAATTTATACTGACAGTGATTATATAAACATCCCACCAATAGTGCTAAATGTTCTGTCGGGGTTTCACCAGGTAGCTTCTCTCAACTTTGTTATCTTCTGCATTAACAGAAGAAAAACTGCGTCATGAAGGAGGTAAATTACTTGAGTCGCGAGTTGACGAGCAGGGCAGCAACTGTTTCGCTGATATTGGTTGAGGGGAAGCAGGACAAAATTAGATTTCCATTCTTTCTCGCCTGGTCTAATGATTCCATTCTTTACAGTCACAAGAGACAATCAAGTACAAGGATGTTTTGCTATGCTGGACAATAAGACCATAAGATATAGGAGCAGGATTAGGTCGTTCGGCCAATCAAGTCTGCTCCGTCGAGTCCATCATAGCTGCTTTATTATCCCTCTCAACCTGCCTTCTCCCCGTAACCTTTGGTGCCCTTGCTAATCAAGAACCTATCTACGTCCAATTTAAACATATCTAATGATTTGGCTTCCATAGCCGTCTGTGACAACGAATTCCACAGATTTAACGCCACTCACTGAAGAAATCCCTCCTAATTTCTGTTCTGAAGGGACTTCCGTGTATTATGAGTCAGTGCCCTCTGTGCTAGCTCCCCTCCATGATCACTCTATCTAGGCCTTTGAATATTTGATAGGTTTTACTAGAATTCCACCCACCCCCACCCACCCACGCCCGCATTCTTCTAAACTCTAGCCAGTACAGTCCCAGATCCGTCTAACGCTCCTCATACCTGGAATCATCCACGTGTACCTCTTCTAGATCCGCTCCAGCACATCCTTTCGAAGATAAGGGTCCCAAAACAGACTTTAAATATTGCAGGTGCAGCCTGATCAAAGATTAGAAGATCGGCCGAGACCGCTCGTGGATGTATTATGCTGATTTAGAAATAGTAACCAATAAACAGCAAAGCCATAATCACAAGAGATTCTGCAGACGCTGCAAATCCGGAGTAACGGGCACAGAAAGCTAAAGGAAATCAAAAGCAGCGCCTATGGAAAGGATGAAAGAGTCGGCACTTCGGGCCGAGAAGCTTCCTCGGGACTGGAAGGAAAAGGAAAAGAACCCAAAATAAAACAGGTGGACGAGGGAAAGGAGCATAAGCTAGAAAGTGATGGGCGAAACCAGGTGAGGGTGAAAATAGGTGGGTGGGGATGGGTGGAGGTGAGTGGTGGAAAAGTTGCTCATTGGACTAAAGTCTTCAAAGAGAGGAAAGAGCTCAGAAATGAAAATAGCATTCCTGGTTTAATATCAGCTGCTTAGCGCGCCAGGCAACAGAACTGGTCTTCTCTACTTTTATCTTAAAACAGCGTTGTCTCGCCAATAAAAGTCTGACTGGCTTGCACGCTTACCTGAAAATGTTGCTACAATGTACATTTCGAATATGCGTTCTGTGTTTCTGAGGGTTTTGTTTTGGATCAATTCTACATTTATTTGCAAACATTTTATTTTCTGCAGACAAAAAATTCTCCAGAGAATATTCAGGTAAAAGTAAAGCATTTCGTCTTTTTTAATTAATTCTCCCGATATGAGAATACAGGAGCTGATCAACAGAGCAGTAACCGATGAGGTAATCTCTTAGTTTAGACCAGTGTTGTATGAATTCAATAAATTCATGACCTCTGCTATCCTTTAACCTAACGTAACATTCGTTTTTTCTCCTTTTCTCCTTTGAATCGACCGTGATTAATGGCAAAGCAATGGAAAATTAAGCTTGTACCCTGAATGTCATTTTGTATTATTTAATGTAAGACTTGGTCTTCCAAAATTTTAGCCAAAGTAAACCTTCAAATTCGGATTGAGTTTGTTTGCGCGTGAACATTAAAACACAGTGAAATACGGTGTTTGCGCCAAATCGGATCAGTAAGGATTGCCCGTAAATGTCGCCACGCTTCCGACACCAACATAGCTTATGTTCGTCTTTGGAATGCTGGCAGAAACCGAGTACCCGGAGGAAACCCACGAGGTCGCAGGGAAAACTATCCTTGCAGACAGCGGCAAGAATCGAACCACGATTGGCGCTGTAATTACGTTACACTAACAGTTACGCAGCCGTATCCCCATACCCGGTAGTCTAAAGAGCAAATTGGTACTTATTCCAACTTCCTTGTTACTCTTTCAGATGTGAATGCATTGAAAACAGCCCTGGATATAGCAAGTGAGGAACATGACATTAAAATGTTGCAAACCACAAGCTAATAACTATCTATGAGAGCAAACAAGTCAGCAAAACAAAATGTCCTCTGCCGCTTACGCTACAAACAAGTTCGTGTAAATACTGACCTAGCAGCGTTGATTTATATTTATGTTTTACCTTCAATCACTTTTGAGTTCATAGACTATTAGGAAATAGGAGTGCATCAGGCCTGATCCCGCTGGCACCCCTCAGTCTGCACATGCGGGCACATCCCGGTCCCCACCCATCTAGTATGATTCACTTGCTGCCTGCGTAACCTCCCCAGCTCTCGTCCACAGTCTTTGTTCACCAATCGAACCAGCCGACCTTGGCCTATTGCCCCTAGCTTTCCTCCCCCAGCTTAAAGTTTACCCAGCTGCTTGTTGTGCTTCGCTTCTGTTCGCTCTAGTTTATGGCCTCTCGTGGCCTGTTACTTTGTGGTCTGTTAAATTATGTTACCGTCCACCGCTGCATCTTCCCCACTGCTTTGCTTTTGGATCAAGCATTTTCTGACAGGCTGCCTTGATTAGCAAAACCAAGAATCGCTGGAGGCAGCAACACTGGCAAGTAAAGTGGTTGAAGTCGCAGGTGAGGTATTTGTATTAGACAGGAAATTCATTAAAACAAGAAGGTTGTTATCCAGCAATATTAAATATGCACAATTGTAATATTGTGGATAGTTCTATTCTGCTATAGTTCGCATTCTGCATGGAGGTCGGTGACCAGTGATGTTCCACAGGGATCTGTTCTGGGACCCCTCCTCTTTGTGATTTTATAAATGACCTGGATGAAGAAGTAGAAGCGTGGGTTAGTAAGTTTGCTGATGACACAAAGTTGAGGGTGTTGTGGATAGTGTGGAGGGTTGTCAGAGGTTACAGCGGGACGTCGATAGGATGCAGAACTGGGCTGAGAAGTGGCAGATGGAGTTCAACCCAGATACACTGAATGCCAACATCAGTGAACTTGAGACCAGGTATCCCAAGGATTTGCTCATTACAGATGGGGACTTTAACCAGGCCAACCTCAGAAAAACGCTGCCGAAGTTATACCAACCTGTCTCCTGCTCCAGTAAAGGCCCGAATATACTTGGCCACTGCTACACAGCAGTGAAGGATGCCTACCATTCCTTCCAACGACCTCACTTCGGAAAATCGGACCATCAGGCCGTACTTCCCCTCCCGGCTTCCAAACAGGAACTGAAGCAGGAGGTCACGGTGTCAAAAGTGGTGTCGCGTTGGACAGAGGAAACGGATGAGGTCCTCCGTTACTGCTTTGAATCGGTGGACTGGTTAGTATTCAAGGACTGGGCAACTAACCTCAATGAGTGTGCCTCAGCTGTCATGGACTTTATCTGGAAATGCACAGAGGACTGTGTGTCTCGCAAGACGATCCGGGTATTCTCTAAACGGAAACCATGGATGAATTATGAGATCCAGTCCCTTTTGAAGGCCAGAGCTGCGGCTTTTAGGTCCGGGGATACCAGTCGCTACATGGAATCCAGGCGTGAACTCCGGAAAGCCATTAAGGGCGCCAAGAGGCAATAACGAGCCAAGTTGGAAGCCCAGGCTGACCAGAGGGATGCCAGTAGAATATGGCAGGGTCTAAATGAGATCACTGGGCGCAAAGAAAAGGGTGGGAATATCAAAAACTGTAGCGCTTCTCTTTCTGACGAACTTAACGTATTCTACGCAACATTCGAACAGAACAGGAGCGTCCCGCCCCCTCTGGATGAACCCGACCTGGTGGCATGAAGATTCATCGTCACCGAGGAAGATGTTAGAAGAGCTTTGCTGAAGATAAATCCAAGGAAGGTGACAGGCCCAGATGGCGTCCCGGGACGGGTACTGCCGGCCTGTGCAAGCGAGCTAGCTGGAGTATTTACTGGCATCTTCAACAGCTCCCTGCTTCAGTCTAAGATCCCCTCGTGTTTTAAGAAGGCAGCGATAATCCCGCTGCCGAAGAAAAGCAAGGTGGCATGCCTGAATGACTACCAACCTGTGGCTCTGACATCGATTGCTATGAAGTGGCACACATCAACCATAACCTACCGGTCAACCTCGACGCTTTGCAATTCCCCTACCAGAGCAACAGATCAACAGCAGATGCCACTCTCTGGCACTACATTCCTCCTTCGAACACCTGGACGCATATGTAAAGCTCCTTTTCATCGACTACAACTCTGCCTTTAATACCATAATTCCAGATATACTCATTCGTAAACTCCGCTACCTGGGTCTTAGCACTCAGATCTGCAGCTGGATCACCAACTTCCTCACAGACAGGACCCCGTCTGTTAAAATAGGGGACAAGCTCTCCTCTACAATCACTCTGAGCACCAGTGCCCCACAAGGCTGTGTATTCAGCCCCCTACTGTACTCACTGTACACCCATGATTGTGTAGCCAAGTTTCCATCGAACTCAATATATAAGTTTGCTGATGACACCACAATTGTAGGCCGTATCTTGGGTAATGATGAGTCTGAGTATAGAGAGGAAATTCAGAACCTGGTGGCATGGTGCGAAGACAATAACCTATCCCTCAACGTCAGCAAGATGAAGGAATTGGTCGTTGACTTCAGAAGGAGTAGCGGACCGCACGATCCCATCTACATCGGTGGTGCGCAGGTGGAACAGGTCAAAAGCTGTAAGTTCCTCGGGGTGAATATCACAAATGACCTGGCTTGGTCTAACCAAGCAGAGTCCACTGCCAAGAAGGCCCATCAGCGCCTTTACTTCCTGAGAAAGCTGAAGAAATTTGGCCTGTCCCCTAAAACCCTCACTAATATTTACAGATGCACCGTAGAAAGCATTCTTCTATGCATTCCAGCTATGTAATATCTTGTTCAGACCCCATTTGGAGTACTGTGTTCCGTTCTGGTCACCTCAGTACAGGAAGGATGTGGATACTATAGAGAGAGTATAGAGATACTATAGAGAGAGGATGTTGCCTAGATTGGAAGGTGTACCTTATGAAAATAGGTTGAGTGTACTTGGCCTTGTCTCCTTGGAGCGACGGAGGATGAGAAGTGATAGTGGTATATAAGATCATGATGTCGTGGCCCCGATTGTTAATTCCCTATCTTGCCCCTAATCTCCTTTGATTCTGCCTTGATTCCAATCGTTGATTTCCATTTACTGCTAATTCGCTTGATGACAGCACACTTGGTCTTCTTCAATAACTGCGGTATAAGAACTCTGACGTCACGGCCACTGGTCGCCAGTTTGGTGGTCTATTCCCGTGTGATAACTTCGTTTCTCGACCGATTAGAACCGTTAGTATTAACTTCAGCTCCTGTTTCAAGATATTCAAAGAAAACCCCGTCTCCGTGCCGAGACTCCATATCAGAGCTCCTTGTCAAGATTCCTCCGGTTTGTTGTTCAGTGTTCACGTCTGCGCCAGCATCCCAACTCAGTCTCCGTACCTGTGTCCTGCTCTTGGGTTCTCCTCAGTCAGTCGCTCCGTGCAACACATGAGGGGCCTTGATCGTGTGGGTAGCCAGAGGCTTTTTTCCCAAGGCTGAAATGGCTAACACGAGGGGGCATAGTTTTATGGTGCTTGGAAATAGGTACCGAGGGGATGTCAGGGGTCTGTTTATCACACAGAGAGCGGTGGGTGCGTGTAATGCACTGCCGGCGGCGATGATAGAAACATAGAAACATGGAAGCAGATACAACAGGGTCTTTTAAGAGTCTCTTAGATACATGGAGCTTAGGAAATAGAGGGCTATTGTTTAGTTGTTTAGTCTAAACAACTCATTTGGTATCAAGAACAACTAAACCCATCATCTCCAGATCGCCCACAGCAACAGTATTTCGCTGGAACGTGCATGCTGAGGATTGCCGAACCCGGTGCGCAGCCCGCCCGCGGGAGCGCGCAGACCCGCCAGCCCGCCCGCGGGAGCGCGCAGACCCCGCAGAGGAGTCCGTGGCTGTGACGTAGGTATTTTGAAAGCCAGAGTTCAGTTGCAATCAGATCAAACATTGTATGTTAAAAACGCAAAAGGTTCTGCAGTTGCTGGAAAACCGAAGTAAACACACACACAGTATTCAGCAGGTCAGGCGGCATCTGTGGTGAGAAATAAAGTGTCAAAGTTTCGGGCCCAGAAGTTTCCGGACTGGAAAGGAACGGAAAAGAAACCAGAATAGAAAATGAAGGATGGAAAGGAGTACAAGGTAGTAGTTGATAGGTGAGGTCAGGTGAGGGGGATGATAGGTGGTTGGGGGAAGGAAAGATGAAATGAGAAGCTGTAAGGTGATGGGTGAAAAAGATTATGAAGATGGCATCTTGATAGTAGAGGAGGGTGGACCAAGGGAGAAAAGGACACAGGAAGGAGTTAATGGGCAGGTAAGGAGAAGAGAATAGGTAAGCGAGGAGTCAGAAAGGAGAATGGCAGAGAAGTGGGAGCGGGAGGAATTACTGGCAGTTCGAGAAATCGATGTACATGCCATCAGCTTGGAGACTACTCGGCTCTGAGTTGTTAAAAATCGGATTGGTCTCCTCTTTCTCATTGATAAATTAGTATGCTCGATGTTGATTTCTAGGTCCTATGTTGAATAGCAATTCTCTGGCCTTGTGTTCTTCTGCCTAATATCCGCCCTCCCTATATGACAATTACATATTCAACACCTCATTGTTATCATTTGGGTTAAGAAGGTCAAAATGGACTAACAGAAAATACATCATGCTTTGTCAACAGAAAACAAATTATATCAAAAGGAGATAGGTAAATAAAAACAGAATAATCTCTTGTAATTTGCCTCTTGAAAATGTGTTTTTATTTTTTCGAGGATATTCATGTCTAGAATATTTGCACGACTACAAAGAGGAAAGCACGAATACGGGTCCCCATTGATGCAAAATTGCTCAATAAAATAATTGTTGTCTTACCTCCCTTCTCGCCTTCGATACTATTAAAGTTTTGGTAAGATAATGCCTCCTATTATCAATGTATGTTTTACAAATACACAGATATTTTTTTACAAATCTTTCCTCCAGTATCTTCTCATCTGATTGGCAAGCAATAAAATAAATTACACAACATACTGGCTCCAAAGCTTTGTTTTAATATTTGCTTTACTTTTATCTCAAGTTGACTTTGTTTGACACCACATTGGCTTCATATATCTGGTGTGGTAATATTTTCGTCAACGCAATGTATTCATTCCTCAGTATTCATTCCTCAGTAATTGGGAACGGAGAATATTAAACCCATATACCTTCCACATTTCGGTCACAGCCTAATATCGCATTCTTAAAAGTCAACTGCTCTGTTTCTCAAGCAAAACGTCTCAGTTATATCCTGAATAATCTGCCTTTTGATTTAGAAATAAAAGATAGTTTGAAAAAGCTGAAGGAGTTAGGTAAGATATATATTAGTTGTAAAGGTTCTCATTTACATAATTCTCCAAAGTCGATTGCATCAGATCTCACTTTGAATATGACTAATAAAATGTTATGCTCAGATCACATGAAACAACTGTGGGTAGCAATTGGAGGGTGATATAATCCATTGTCCTAGTGACAGGAGAGAGTTGTCAGCATAATCATTACTGAGACGGAGGAAAGGTTGTGATTTATGATGGGTTGCTTTGAATATGTGATGCAAGGAAACTGTGGTATTGGGTTGCAAATGTTCACAGTTTTTAAATATTCGATAGACCCAGAGAAGTGAAACTGCAAATGGATTGGAAGACATACGTAGATTTTATAAACGACATAATGATCTAATAGGCTAGGATTTTATACTCTGGATCACAGGAGAATGAAAGGAGATTTAATACATGTATACAAGATAATGAGGAAAATGGATAAGGCTAATGCAAACAGGTGATTTTCGCTGCAGATGGGTGAACCTAGAAATAGGAATCATGCAGTAGGTCAAAGCATGAAATACGAAATATTCAGAAACATAGGAACCTAGAAAACCTATAGCACAATACAGGCCCTTTGGCCCACAAAACTGCGCAGAGCAAGTACTTACTTTAGAAATGACCGAGGTTACCCATAGCCCTCTTTTCTTCTAAGCTCCATGTACCTATTCCAGAGTCTTATAAAAGATTCTATCACTTCTGCCGCCGGCAACCCATTCCACACACTCACCACTCTTTGCGTAAAAACCTTACCCCTGTCTGTCATGGTCCGGATCAGTTCCCCTTTAAATTTAGTTAGGTTGCCTTATGATCCGGACCATTGACTCTTTGTTCCATTCTAATTCCGTTTCATGTGTCCCTTGAGCTTAGCAATTAAGGTGATCTACTCTCAACCCGAACCGGCGGCTCATAAGCCCCTGGCTTTAGCCGTTCGGGGCGAGAGTGTTAAGCAAGTCGCCAAGACAAGCCAGAGTTATCTAGCCCGCATCGGAGTGCCGGCAATTAGCCTTCCTTCGCCAGAGTGGGTCTGGGCAAGGTCAATCTGCTAGGGGTGAGTCCTGACTCGATGTTCAAGCCCAGTGTCTGTGTCTACCCCCGAAGAAGAGTCCCGGCTCGATACCTGATCTGAAGGAGGAGTACTAGCTCAAGGTTCCTTATCCTCTGTTTTGGTGCCCACGTTTCTGGCTGCGGCGATCCATGGTGTCCACGTTTCTGGCTGCGGTGAATCAAGGTCTAAGTCTCCTAGTCCAGGGTCCGCAACGATCCAGGTTCCACGTTCCCGGCTGCGGCGATCCAGGGATCCCAGTCTCCAAGGGCCGTGGCGGTCCCAGGCCACAGGGTCCCAGTCATGGCCGCAATGATCCATGTTCCCATTGTCCAAGTCATGGCCGCAGCGATCCCACTTCCCTGTTTCCAAGTCCCAGGTATGTGGCGATCCGAGGTTCGTATTCGTCTTTGTCCTCCTTGATTTCCCGATTTTCTGTGAAGCGAGTAATAAACGTTATTTTATTGAACCTAAGAAAGATGTGTTTACGTCCTGCGTGTGGGTCCTCTCCCAGCACCATTGTCCCCACCTCGTGACACTGACATCTCAGTACCTACTTCCAAGCACCTTAAAATTGTACCCTCTCATGTTAACTATTTCAGCCCTCGCAAAAAAGCCACTGACTATCCACATGATCAATGCCTCTCATTGTCCTATACACCTCTATCAGGTTACCTCTCGTCCTCCAGCACTCCAATGAGAAAAGGCCAAGTTCACTCAACTGATTCTCATAATGCATGCTCCCCAATCCAGGCAACATCCTTGTAAATCTCCTCTGCACCTTTCCTATAGTTTCTACATCTTCCTGTAGTGAGGTGACCAGACCTGAGCACAGTACTCCAAGTGGGGTCACCAGGGTCCTATATAGCCTATTTCAGAGGAACCTGGGAGAGAGGAACCTCTTCACTCAGAATATGTGGTGGTGTGAACATGGAATGAGCTGTCAGAGAATGTGGTAAATGTTGGTTCATTTGCAGCATTTAAGTAAAGTTTGGCTAAGTAATTCGACAGGAGGGGTATCGAGGGCAATGATCCAGGTGTGGGTCGAAGAGAGCATAGACAGAATTAGCTAAATGTCCTAACTCTGTGCTGTAGCGCTCTATGACTATAAGTCAACTTACGAAGGGATGAAGTAGGTGAAATACTGAAAATGAAGAAAAGATTGAGACAATAATTTTCAATATCTAAAGGGGGTGGATTTTATGTTGTGTAAAGTGCTAAATATATCATTAATAGTCTGGAGGCTACAGAGAATGGAAATTCCATTTGTGGCACAACTGAGGTCAGATTAATAAAGAAGAAGACCTTGACATCGCAGATTATAAGAGGAATGGCGACATGGTAAAAATTTGAGTTGGACAATTGAGAGAACTTCCGAATCAATGTGATTTAACACAGCATACATTGAAAGTTAAGACCAAGGAATTGATTGTGGACTTCAGGAAAGAGAATTCAAGTGAACTCATACCAGAATTTGTCAAGGAATCAGAAGAGGAAAGGGTGAGCAGTTTCAAGTTCTGGGTGTCTATATCTCCGAAGAGGTATTCTGGGCCCATCGTATTGATGCAATTACAGAGAAGGCACGACAGTGGCTATATTTCATTTGAAGTTTGAGGAGAATTGGTATGTCACCAAAGGCACTTGCAGATTTCAACAGAACATTCTAATTGGTTGGATCATCATCTGGTGATCCAACTGCACAGGATGGGGAAAAGATGCAGAAGGGTGGAAACTCAGCCAGCTCCATCAAACCTATTAAACTCCTCAGCACTGAGGACACCTTCAAAAGGTGGTGCCTCAAAATGGTGGCATTCATAATTGAGGGCCAAACACACAAGCCATGCCCTCATCTCATTGCTACATTCAAGGAGGACGTACAGGATCATATTTATCAAATTGTAATTTATAATTGTTGTTACTATGTATTGCATTGTAACAAAAGAACAGATTTCACAACATATGCCAGCAAAATTAAATCTGATTCTCATTGAAACAGAATAGCTGCTTCACTATGCAATTTGAAACAAGGCACGTCCAACTGAATGAACTGAACAGAACTACAATGATTCTTTGTCCTAACCACTGGGCCGAATATGATAATTTTGTCACATTCACCAGATTTTTTCTTTTGCTTTCCACTTTCAGTTCTTCTTTCCATCTTTGCAGAGAATAATATGCCTTATCATATACTGCATTCCAGTGCACCATAGTTAATCTAACACAAAATATTGGAGGAACTAGCAGATCATGCAGCATCTATGGAAAGGAATAAAGAATGGATGTTCCAGGACAAAATTGTTCATCAGGGCTGGAATTTAACTCTAATACACTTTTGTTTATCGTATTTTATATGAATCAAATGGTGCAACACCCGTTTTTATTTCCTCACTTCACAACAGCCAATATTTATTTTCAGGTAAAGTGGCAATTCATCTCGGTTTTCTTTTAAATTGGCGGTGCATGTTAGTTGCACAAAACAGATTCAATTACAGGTCAACTCCTGTGAGACTCACCCTCACAGAATCTAGATTGCAGTCAATTTAATTCATTTAGCGTAAGTTTAAAACAGGGCTGATGAATACAATGGGATCAGAAAACAACTGTTTAATGATACCGTGGCGCTGCACTCCAAAAATTCCCTTGCATGTCCTGTTCACATTAAACATGACAAAATTAATTCTGCTAATTATAGCCCAGTCAAGGTATCTGCAATCATCTGTAATGAATACCATCATCGTTGTCCAAGTTTTTAAGCAGCCCGTACTAACCAATAAATGATAACTTAATATAAACTATAAATCTAGTTCTGGTTTCTCCAGGACTTCTGTGCTCCAGGCATTGTCCAAATTTAATACAATGAGCAGATTTCTAGAGGCGAAGCTGGAGTGGAAGCACTAGACATAGAGGAAGCATTTTGATATCAATGTCAATGAGCTTCAAGAGTAACATTTCCTGGATCCTCGTATCCAAAGCAGATGAGAGGCAAAAGTGTATCATAATACCCATCTTTCGGAAAGTGCAAGAGTTAATTCTAAAAATGCAATATCAGAATATATATAACCATATAACAATCACAGCACAGAAACAGGCCATCTCGGCCCTCCTAGTCTGTGCCGAACTCTTAATCTCACATAGTCCCACCTACCCGCACTCAGCCCATAACCCTCCACTCCTTTCCTGTCCATATACCTATCCAATTTTACCTTAAATGACACAACTGAACTGGCCTCTACGACTTCTACAGGAAGCTCATTCCACACAGCTATCACTCTCTGAGTAAAGAAATACCCCCTCGTGTTTCCCTTAAACTTCAGCCCCCTAACTCTCAAATCATGTCCTCTCGTTTGAATCTCCCCTACTCGCAATGGAAACAGCCTATTCACGTCAACTCTATCTATCCCTCTCAAAATTTTAAATACCTCGATCAAATCCCCCCTCAACCTTCTACGCTCCAATGAATAGAGACCTAACTTGTTCAACCTTTCTCTGTAACTTAAGTGCTGAAACCCAGGTAACATCCTAGTAAATCGTCTCTGCACTCTCTCTAATTTATTGATATCTTTCCTATAATTCGGTGACCAGAACTGCACACAATATTCTAAATTTGGCCTTACCAATGCCTTGTACAATTTTAACATTACATCCCAACTTCTGTACACAGTGCTTTCATTTATAAAGGCCAGCATTCCAAAAGCCTTCTTCGCCACCCTAACTACATGAGACTCCACCTTCAGGGAACTATGCACTGTTATTCCTAGATCTCTCTGTTCCTCTGCATTCCTCAATGCCCTACCATTTACCCTGTATGTTCTATTTGGATTATTCCTGCCAAAATGTAGAACCTCACACTTCTCAGCATTAAACTCCATCTGCCAACGTTCAGCCCATTCTTCTAACCAGCATAAATCTCCCTGCAAGCTTTGAAAACCCACCTCATTATCCACAACACCTCCTACCTTAGTATCATCTGCATACTTACTAATCCAATTTACCATCCCATCATCCAGATCATTTATGTATATTACAAACAACATTGGGCCCAAAACAGATCCCTGAGGCACCCTGCTAGTCACCGGCCTCCATCCCGATAAACAATTATCCACCACTACTCTCTGGCATCTCCCATCTAGCCACTGTTGATTCCATTTTATTACTCTAGCATTAATACCTAACGACTGAACCTTCTTAACTAACCTTCCATGTGGAACTTTGTCAAAGGCTTTGCTGAAGTCCATATAGTGGAAAGACTACTTTATTAAGTACACCGGTACAATTGCTTTTTGATGCAAATATCCAATCAACCAATCTTATGGCAGCAATTCAATGGATAAACATATGCAGAGGTTTGGTTGCTGTTCATACCAAATGACAGTGAGTGGAAAAGTTTGATCGAAGTGACTTTCACCGTGGTGATTGTTGGTGACAGTCTGGGTGGTTTGCGTATTTCAGAAACTACTGATCTCCTGGGATTTTCACACCCAGTAGTCTGTGGAGCTTACAAAGAATGGTGCAAAAAACACAAAAAAAATCAACTGAGTGGCAGTTCTGTAGTGTTAATGCCTTGTTAATAAGAGAGGTTAGTGGCCATAAGACCATATGAGCATAAGACAGAGGAGCCGAATTAGGCCATTCAAGCCATCCAGACTGATCTGCCATTCCATCTTGGCTGTTCCCGGATCCCACTCAAACCCATACATCTGCCTTCTCACCATATCCTTTGTTGCCCCGACCAATCAGGAAATGATCAACTTCCACTTTAATTATGCCCATGGACTTGGCCTGCACTGCAATCTGTGGCAAAGCATTGCATAGATTCACTACTTCCTGGCTAAAAATAAATTCTTTCTTACCTCTGTTCTAAAAGTTCACCCCTCAATTTTGAGACTGTGCCCTCCAGTTCTGGATATCCCCACCATACAAAAAAGCCTCTTCACATCTACCCTATTAGTCCTTTCAACATTCGGTAGGTTTCAATTAGATCTCTCCGCATCTTCTAAATTCCAGTGAGTACAGGCCCAAAACTGCTAAACACACCTTATATGCTAATCCTTCATTCCTGGACTCATCCTCATGAACTTCCTCTGGACGCTCTCCAATGATAACACATCCTTTCTGAGATATGAGGCCCAAAACTGTTGAAAATACTCCAAGTGCACCCTGACTAGTTTCTTATAAAGGCTCAGTATTATTACCTTTCTTTTGTATTCTATTTCCCTTGAAATAAAAGCCAACATTGCATCTGCTTTCTTTACCACAGATGCAACCTGTAAATTAACCTTCTGGGAGTCTTGCACAAGGACTCCAAAGTCCCTCTGAACCTGTGATATTTGAACCTTCCCATTTAGATAGTAGCCCGCACTATTGTGCCTTTTACCAAAATACATTATCATACATTTCCCAGCACTGTATTCCATCTGACACTTTTTTGCCCATTCAATTTGCCTAAGTCCTGCTGCAATCACATTGCTTCCTCAGCACTACCTACCCTTCCACTTAGCTTCGATTCCTTGGCAAATTTTGCCACAAACCAACCTTTATGACTATCAGCCGGTAGTACTCACATCTACAGTGATGACATGCTTTGAGAGGTTGTTCATGACTAGACAGAACTCCTACTTCAGCAAAGACCTGGGCCCATTGCAATTTGTCCATGGCCACAACAGCAGATGCATTCTCAATGGTTCTCCACATGGCTTTAGACCACCTAGACAATACGAACACCTGTCAGGAAGCTGTTCATCAACTATAGCTCAGTATTTAATACGATTATTCACACAATTGTGATTGAGAAGTTACAGAACCTGGGCCTATGTACCTCCCTCTGCAATTGGATCCTCAATTTCTTTATTGGATGACCACAATCTGTGTCGATTGGTGATAACATCTCCTCCTCACTGACGATCAGCACTGGTGCACCTCAGGGATGTGTGCTTAGCCCACTGCTCTACTCTCTCAAGACCCATGGCAGTGTGGCTGTGTTGGTGGAAAATCAGATGGTGATGAGAGGGCGTATATGAGCGAGATATACCAACTAGTGGAATGGTGTCGCAGCAACAACCTTGCACTCAATGTCAGTAAGATGAAAGAGCTGATCGTGGACTTCAGGAAGGTTAAGACAAAGGAACACACACCTCCTAAGCAATCAGAAGTGGAGAGAGTGAGCAGTTTCAAGTTCCTGAGTGTCAAGATCGCTAAGGTTCCAACATATCAATGCGTTTGTAAAGAAGGCAAGACAGCGACTATAATTCATTAGGAATTGGAAGAGATTTGTTATGTCAACAAATACACTCAAAAGCTTCTGTAGATGTACCGTGGAGAGCATTCTGACAGGCTGCATCACTACTGGTATGGGAGGGGTGAAGGGCTACTGCCCAGGACCTAAAGAAGCTGCAGAGGGCAGAGCTCCATCTTGGGTACTAGCCTATAAAGTACCCAGGACATCTTCAGGGAATGGTGTCTCAGAAAGGCAACGTCCATTATTAAGGACCTCCAGCACCCAGGCATGCCCTTTTCTCACTGTTACCATCAGGTAGGAAGTACAGAAGCCTAAAGGCACACACTCAGTGATTCAGGAACAGCTTCTTCCCCTCTACCATCTGGTTTCAAAATGGACATTGAACCCATAAATACTACCTCACTTTTTAATATATATTATTTCTGTTTTTTGCACAATTTTTAATCTATTCACTACATGTATACTATAATTGATTTACTTACTTATTTACTATTAATATTTGATTTTTCCTACTTATTCTTCTATATTATGTATTGCATGAGCTGCTGCTGCTAAGTTTACAAATTTCTCGACACATGTCAGTAATAATAAACCTGATTCTGATTCTGACTTAATTCCATTATACAAATCATTGACAAACAACACGAAAAGTAGCAGTCCCAATTCTGATCCTGGAGGAACACCACTAGTCACTGGCAGTCAACCAGAAGAGGTTCCTTTTAGTTCCCACCAGATGGGTTCAAGCTGAGGATACATAACAGTAGCTCAAATAACCACACATTACAACAGCGGTGTGCACAAGGCCATCTCTGAATGCACAACATGTTGAACCTTGAGGCAGATGGGTTACAGTAACTGAAAACCACAAATGCACTGAAATGCCTGCAGTGGCCACATCATTACCAGTGCCTAATGAAATGTCCACTGAGTGTAATTGCTCTATTATACTGAGCTAGCTCATTTAAAATATTAATGTCATTTTTGGCAAAGAGTTCAATTTTGCACACCTGATAAGTTATGCCCCAACAGTATTTTACTGTTTCCATAAAATTAATATACTGCCACCTAAACCTATTTCTGAACATACTCATTTGAATCTAATTTTCTCATCCCTGACATTATTTACCTGAATCCCAAGGCACAAATTATTCGCTAACCCTCACTGATCTATGTGAAAATGACCTTTAGAATCTTTCCTGCACATGCCATCTACATCCTAACAATATGCATTCTTCAAGTTTTCTTTTTGACGTGAATTGTTTCCTACTTCTTAAAAATATCTACAACTTTTCAAAGTTTATAAAACTCCATGAGCTCATCAGGATTATCTCCATATCTGTTTCCTCTTCTGCCCGACAGCATTTCAGGACATGGCTCCCTTACAACTCTGACCTCTTGGGCTGGCCTGGAATTAATGGATCCTACGATCAGCTCCCAACATTCTAATCACTGGAAATCATTATCAACCAGCTACACATTTAATATTGCATTTTCAATTGACTCTTGAGCGTTCTCTCGATAAAGGGTCATGCCCAAAACATCAACTGTTTTTAATTTCCATGGGTGATATGTGACCTTTGAAGTTTGCCCAGCATTTTGAGTGTGTTGTTGCGCCATCGCTGTTAGCTAAAAAGACAAATCGCTGTTTCTGTTGTTCCTGTAATAAAGGTCTGTGATTACCTTTTCCACTTTTGCAGAAAGTCAATTAATTAGCAAACACAGGGGTAAGTGTAAGCACTCAGATTGATGTGTAGCACACTGGGTAGAGCTGCTGCTGTGAGGAGCAAGAGACCCAAATTCACTCCTAACCTCGAGTTGCCCTGGGTGCCCTGCTTTCTTCCCTTGTCTCAGACATGAGCTGGTGGGGGGTCTGTAGGTGAGAGTTACAATCTGGATCGAGTTGATGAGAACGTGTGAAGAGAATAACATGGGATAGTGTTAAATTGTTGTAAAGTGTGATTGACAAACATTGCAGATAGTCTAATGGGTCTGTTTTGCTGCTGTGTATTTCTGTGTAATTTTGGAGCAACAAATGAACTAGAGAGAGCAAATTTCTTTCCTGTACAAGATGTAAACCTTGATGCTGATGTCTTGATGTACTTGTTTCTGGTATATTCCTCTGGAAAAATAATTCCTGCTCAAATTTCTTATGCAGTTCTTTCCAAGTGCCATACCTGCTTTCATAAAGCTATTAGGCAAATCTCTTGTCTTTGGCTTGGCAATAATCGATTAACTACAAGAAACATTTCAAACAAATATTCATTTCGTGTGACCAGCTGTTATTCATGTGACCTTTTTTTTAAAGCTTTCGTCAATGATAAGCCATGGCATGAAGGGAAATTTCATTCACTTTTTGGTTCTATGTAATGTAATCTATCTCGCCTGTTTGGTGGGTGGAGGAAATTTTGAAGAGTTATCCTGGACCATCTTTTCTCTTTAGCTTTCTGACTTCCATGCCCACACCCAATGTGCAGGCAAACAGTGATTAAAATAGATGAAGTAAAAGCAAGATATCATCTTCGCTTCAATCCTTAATGAAAATGTGGACTCTATTCGAAAGAAAGTTGTAAAATTCAATGCACCAGCATGAACCACCGGGTGGTATGCATATTTTCCTCTCTCAACCCAGTATATTGCAAAGTGCAACCCGCCTCTGCAGTCATTGTGGGAAGTCAGATTCTCAGAATTCATACATCTGTAATGTGCATATAACCTGTATTGTTGCTAGTATAGATTGCCAACATCTTTTCAGACCTATTTAGCCAAGTACTCTGGATCTATGACACCCTGTGTGGGACATAGTTAAGCCATTCCCGTCAATGTGAATTTATGCCGTTATGGAATTTTAACTTCCATTCTAACTGGATTAACTGCAATGACAACTAGTCCCACTCTCCACCCCGCCTAGGTACATGGACTCATGAAATATGGCGAATGATGTGGTCGATTTGAAGTCTATCATACTTTTTGTGCCTGCTATTTTTCGAACTCATTAAACAGGTTCACATTCAGTTTACCCTCAAATAGCCTTGTTTGAGGTAGGTGGAAAATATACCAGGTAATTACATTTTTTTACATCTATTTAGAGTTTGAAGACAAATGCCAACTTGACGGTGAGTTACCACAATGATTTTCTTTTTATTTCTAATAAAATAACTTCTAATAAAATCTTGGAACACATAACACATCAACCCTTCAAGTGGCTGGACTGCAGGAGCTGAAGAACACCAACATACACTCAGTAGCCACTTTGTTAGGTACAGAAGGTACCTAATAACATGGCCACTGAGTGCATAGTATGACTCTACAGTGCCCCTGGGCAGATGCATGCACACACATCCACCATTGTACTTCATGTATTCCCAAACTAGAGGAATTGTCAACAAAATATGACACAACATCTGCAGGATAGACATAGAGTCAAGTAGTGATAGAGTTGTACAGCACAGAAATGGGCATTTTGGCCAAACACATACATGTACACCTTTCTCCACATTTGCATTACAGTAATCCAATTCACCCGCATTAAGACCATGTCCTATCGTGGTGCTTCTGATCATAGATTCTATGCTTTTAGGAACACCTGTATAAATACATATTAAACTAGCTACTTTCAAACAAATATATATCATTTTAAATGTTTTATAAAATCAAAAATATATATTCCAGAAAAATATCCTAGAGGATAACAAAAGTATTATTCAGATCTATAAAGAGTAGAAGAGAGGCGAGAGTGGATATTGGACTGCTGGAAAATGTCTCTGGAGAGGTAGTAATGGGGGACAAAAGAATGCTGGATTAACTTAATAAGCATTTTTTGGTCAATCTTCACTGTGGAAAATACCAGCAGTCTGAAATTGCAGGAGTATCAGGGGAGCAGAAGTGTGTTGTTGCTATTACTGTGGGGAAGGTGGCTGGGAAGTTGAAAGGTCTGAAGTTAGATAAGTCAGCTAGACCAGATAGGCTACCCCACAGGGTTCTCAAAGATGTTGATAAAGAGTCTGTGGAGACATTAGTAATGATCTTTGAAGACTCACTAGATTCTGGAATGGTTACAGAGGACTGGAAGTTGCTAACATCACACTGCTCTTTAAGAATAGAAGGAGACAGTAGGAAATAAATTACAGGACATTTAGCCTGACACTGGTGGTTAGGAAGGTGCTGGAGTCCAGCATGGATAGAAGATTGGCTGGTTGGCAGGTGGAATAAAGGGTGCCTATAATGGTTAGCTACCGGTTACCAGTGATCTTCCCCAGTGGTCAGTATTGGGACAGCTTCTGTTTTTTTTTTCTTTTTTGACTGATTCTGTCAAATGTTCTGACAATGGATAGATTACTTTGTGGCCAGTTTGAAGATGATACAAAGATTGGTGGAGGAGCAGGTAGTGTCGCAAAATGACTTGGACAGATTGGGAGAATAGGAAAGGAAGTGGCAGATGGAATGTAGAGCAGGGAGGTGCATCATCATGCACTTCAATGGAAGGAGTAAAGGCATAGACTATTTTATAAATGGGAGAAAATTCAAAGATAAAAGGTGCATGGAGACTTGGGATTCGGGTTTCCTTAATAGTTAACTTGCAGGTTGAAACAGTGGTAAGGGGGGAAATGCAATGTTAGCATTCATTTCAGGAGGACTACAATATAAGAGCAAGGATATAATGCTGAGACTTTATATGGTATCAGTCAGACCACATTTGGCGTGTTGTGAGCAGATCTGGGCATCTTAACTACAAAAAAAATGTGCTCGCTTTGGAGAGGGTCCAGAAGTTCAGGAGAGTGATTCTGAGAATTGAAGGGCTGATGTATGAGGAGTGTTTGATGACTCTGGCCCTGTACTTGCTGGAGTTCAGGAGAATGAGGGGGGAAGCTCATTGAAACACTTCAAATATTGAAAGGCCTAAACAGAGTGGTCGTGGAGAGAATGTTTCCTGTAGTGATTGAATGGAAGAACAGAGGGCACAATGTCAGAGTAGATAGAGTTTACTGCTGATATGAAAAGGAATTTCATTAGAGGAGAGTGACTGTGAAATTCTTTGATTTAGTCAGCTGTGGAAGCCAAGTCATTGCGAATATTTAAAATAGAGTTTTATTGGTTCTTGGTTAGTCAGTGCGTCAAAGGATACGGGAGAAAGCGTGAGAATGGGGTTGAGACAGATAATGACTCAGCCATGATGGAATGGTGGAGCAGACTCGATATGCTGACTGGGTTAACTCTTCCCCTATATCTTAAATGGCCAAGATGGCACCGTGTACGGTGGCCATTTTGTGAGCACCGTACCAGTTTTATACTGTACTGCTAATTTCTGCAATTTCCCTGGTATTGTTTGTTCAGGAAGCTGATGGTCATATCAGATATGATAGACTGACTCTTCGGAACATTGCGAAGACGGCATTTATCCGCAACGTGCCGCCTTTTCTACCCTGGGAACCACTGCTTACGCAATCCACAGGAGGCTCATTTATTACTGCGTCGCTCCCTCAAGAGCAGTTCCAGAGGTGAAGGAGAAGGGTCGGCATCCTGGTGAGGTTGAGATGGCATGCAAATCAGCTGCCACTCTCCAGCATACACCTAAATAATGTCCATTCTCTGGACAATAAGCTGTGTGAACTGAGACCCAGAATCTCCTACCAGAGGGAAACGAATGTAATGTTTTGTACTTCATGGAGACCTGGCTGATGGAGCAGATACCGGATCATGCCATCGAGCCCTCTGGGTTGTCCATGTTCTGGGTGGACAGGTCGAGAAACCGCTCCAGGAAGAGTAAAGGAGGTGGGGTATGCTTCATGGTCACCAATGCTTAGTGTGACCCCCAGAATGTGCACACCTTCAAATCCTTTCATTCCAAAGATCTGGAGTACCTTGTGCTGCTGTGTAGACCTTGCTGGCTGCCCAGGGAGTTCACGGCTGTTATCCTCAGCTGTGTATTTCTTGCCACAGGCTGACACTGGCCTGGCTCTCAAGGAACTGTACCAGACCATCAGCACCCTGAGGCTGCCTTCATCATCACTGGTGACTTTAATCGAGTGTTGCTGACTAAAGTTTTGCCAGCAAATCCAGGTGAGCACACGGGGAGATAGAATTCTCAACCACTACTACCCTCCCTTCCACCATGCTTACAAAGCGCTCCTTCACCCCCCAATTGGGAAGTCGGATCACTCCTCCATCTTGCTTCTGCTCATGTACAGGCAGAAGCTGAAACAAGAGGTGGCCATAGTTAAAACCATTACTGTTGGTCTGACCAATCAGTCTCCATGCTAGAGAACTGATTGATAACGTCAACTGGAATGTATTTTGTGATGAGGATGTCTCCAAGTTCACTGATGGGGTCACTAGCTTCATCTGGAAGTGCATTGATGATGTTGTCCCCCAAAAATCAGTCAGGGTTTATCCAAATCAGAAACCCTGGTTCAACAGTTCTGTGTGAGCAGCACTAACTATGTGAGACAGAGCTTACATTGCTGGTAATCAGCTGAACTCAAGCGATATAACTATGGTCTGTGCAAAGTCATCAAGGCAGTGAAATGAAAATACAGGGACAAGATCCAGACACAACTTTCCGCCAACAACACGTGCAGCTTATGGCAAGGTCTGCACACCATCGCAGACTTCAAAACTAAGCATAATGGTGCTGCCAACATCGCTGCCTCTCTCCCAGATGAGCTGAATCTTTTTCACACTCAGTTCGATGTGACCAACACTGAGCCCCCGAGGACAGCCGCCGAAGAGACCTGCACCTTGGTCATCACTGAGGCTGAAATGCACAGATGTTTCCAATGAGTGGACAGTCGCAAGGCTGCGGGACCGGACGGCATTCCAGGGCGGGTACTCAGAGTGAGCGCGGCACAACTGGCAGATGTGTTTACAAACATCTCTAATCTCTCCATCTCCCCGTGTAGAGTGCCCTCCTGCTTCAAATTATCTACCATTGTCTCTGTAACTAAAAAGACCAAGATAACATGTCTGAACGACTGGTGTCCTGTCACACTCACCTCAATACTAAGCAAATACTTTGAGAGCCTCGTCAAGGACACATCTGCAGCATGCTGCCAGCCACACTGGATCCCTACAATTCACATACCAACACAACCAATCGACAGATCACGCAATAACCACAGCTCTACTCACCATCCTATGCATCTGGAGAAGAAGGATGCTTCCGTGAGATTGCTGTTCTTGGACTACAGTTCAGCATTCAACACCACAATTGCATCCCAGCTTGACAAGAAGCTCAGAGACCTTGGCTTTCACCCTGCCTTGTCCAGCTGGATCCTGGACTTCCTGTCCAATTGGTAAGAGTAGGCTCCCTCATCTCTGCCCCTCTGACCCTCAACACAGGAGCCCCTCAGGGCTGTGTCCGAAGCCCCCTCCTTTACTCTCTGTATACCCATGACTGTGTTGCCACCCACAGCTCCAATCTGCTTATCAAATTTGTTGAGGATACTATGCTGATTGGCCTAATCTCAAATAATAATGAGGCAGCCTACGGAGAGGAAGTCATCACCCTGACACAGTGGTGTCAAGAAAACAACCTCTCCCTCAATGTCACAAAAACAAAGGAGCTGGTTGTAGACTACAGGAGGAATGGAAACAGGCTAACTCCTTTTTACATCAATGGACCTGGGGTTGAGAGGGTGAACAGCTTTAAGTTCCTCAGCATAAACATCACTGAGGATCTCACATGGTCTGTACATACCAGCAGTGTCGTGTAAAAAGGCACAACAGTGCCTCTTTCACCTCAGATGGTTGAAGAGGTTTAGCATGAGTCCCCAAATCCTAAGGACTTTCTGCAGGGGCACAATTGAGACTATCCTGACTGGCTGCATCACTGTTTAGTATGGGAACCGTACCTCCCTCAATCATAGGACTCTGCAGAGAACAGTGCGGACAGGCCAGCACCTCTGTAGATCTGAACTTCCCACTAGACAGGATATTTGTAGTGACAGATGTGTAAAAAAGGCCTGAAGGATCACTGGGGACCCGAGTCACACTAACTACAAATTGTTCGAGCTGCTACCATCTGGGAAGCGGTACCGCAGCATAAAAGCCAGGACCAACAGGCTCCGGGACAGCTTCTTCCACCAGACCATCAGACTGCTAAATTCATGCTGATACAATTGTATTTCTATGCTATATTGACTGTCCTGTTGTACATACTATTTATTACAAAATACTATAAATTGCACATTTAGACAGAGACATAACATAAAGATTTTTACTCTTCGTGCATGTGAAGGATGTAAGAAATAAAGTCAATTCAATTCAATAGTCTTATGGTCTCATCGCTGTACTGCATTGAGGATTTCGAGAACACACAGACCATCATTCCAGACGAGGAAAAAAAAGTCTAGAATTTCTGTTAGCTCTGGACAGACAGCAATGTTCTTTTAGATATTTATACTTTGCTACTCAACAGTTCAGTCTGGAGTTTTACACTGCATCTGTCAAAAGATGATTAAAATGCTTACTTGATAAAATAGTCAAGGTGAGCATGAATAAAATCTTTTAAGATTTGTGGCAGCTGCAATGCAATTGGCACTGTACTTTTCCTTCAATTGGAAATGTTGCATTTAATGTTACATCCTAGTCTTCTAAACACATCACACAAAATTGTCTGCTTGCCCCAATTCGGGCATGATGAAATGTGGGCACCCTTCCGTATTAGGCACATTAGCCAATTTTTTGGCATATAGAGTTCAATTTCTAAGCAATTCAAGTATTCCTCCAGACACTTCTTAATTGTTGTCAATGACCTTGCTTCAACTGTTCTCTCAGTTAGTGTGTTTTGAATATTTGCCATTCTCTGGGGGGAGACGGGCCTGTCCTATACACTTTGAATTCCTTCCCCTTTAACCTAAACACATGCCTTCTTGTTTTACTTACCTCTGATGTGGTAAAAACAAGGAGGTTCCCTGGATTCTCCCCAGTCACTGCCCCTGATAATGTGAAAACATTCTACCATTTCTTCCTTATTATCGCCAATCCAAAGAGAAATATTCAGTCACTCTTTATTGCTGAATTGCTGCATCCTAAAATATGATACCAGTTTACTTAGAACTGATACTACGAATTGGTAATAAAAAATCACTACATTCTTTGATGCCTTTCCTCAGACTGTACATTGTAACAGACAATTATGAGACTGGAATAGAACTCACATAGTCTAGTGGCCACTAGCTTCCTAAAATGATCATTTTGGCATGGTCAGGATAAAAGATCAGAGCTCTGCTTAATATTATTTACCATTATTAGCTCCATGTGCAATCCGTTATCTTTCAGATATTTTGAAGTATATCCTTTAGGATAAGATATATGAAAATCAGATATAGTTGCTGCCATTCTGTATGATATGAGCAAGCAAAAATCTATTGAAATAATCCTGTAATTATCACACAGCATTTTGGTGTAATAAGTTGTGAATAGAATAATTAGTTTTGTGGCATTTGTTGCATTCCAACGGTAACTACAGATAAAACTTGTGCATCTTTGCTTTAAAATGGGTCATCTCTGGGTATGCACTAGTGAATTTGAAATACAGCCCATCTGATAGCTGATTATTATTTGCATTTACTGATAATTAATAGACGAAGAGCTGCGTGAAAAGATCTCAGGTAAAGTAACGCAATATTCAGTATGTTTCGGAGTACAATCTAGTTATGATTTAAAGGCAAAACGTGTACCTATTCTGATTTTTCCACTGCAGAGTTAAGAAGTTTGAAGAAAAAGTGCAAAGGAACAGGTGTGCTGAAATGTGGTCATGTAAAATATAGAGATTCGTCATTAGAAATCTCATGCAAAACAATAGCATATTGAAATAAACAGGAAGGTTGTTATGATAACTTATTTTTTGGTGGGGGGCATCAATAAAAGACAAATACATGAAATGTTTCAGAGAGAAACATTTTTATTTTCCACACTGTGTACCTTGAAAGATGCGTAAACCTAGCCGCAATGAATTCCATGATCTAAAGCGCGAAATTACTAAATAATTACTTTTGGGAGTTTATTTCATGTATGCAAGCAGCGCAAAAATACAAGTTCACACAATGTTGTTAAATAGGTTTAGTTTTACACAGAAATATTGATCCATGCTTGCTAACATCCAGATCCAAGGATTTCTAAAGCTTTCATCCTAAGTGGCAGACAGTGAGGGAGACATCTGAAATGATTTTCTCTAAAAACATGTCAGTCCACCATTGCAATCTGATTACTAGATCAATACTCCACATATTGTTCTATCCATTTATTATTCAGCGACAATCGTTCAGTTATCCATTTATAGCAAATGTTGCAGCTACATAGGACCCTGGTCAAAATACAAAAATACTACTGCAGATGCTGTGGATCGAAGAATACGTACTCAACGCTGGAAGAACTCAGCAGGTCAGGCAGTATCCGTGAGAAAAGAGTAGCCAACGTTTTGGGCCGAGACTCTTCATCAGGAATGGTGGGGGGGGGAAGAGAGGGCTGAAGCCCAGTAATAGCGATAGGGGAGGGGGTAGGGCCTAGAGGTGCCAGGTGGAAAACCAATCAGAGGAAAGATAATGGGGGGAGGGGGAGGGGATAAGCATGAAAGAACTGTAGAGATAAAGAAGCAGAAAGTTGAAAGGGGAGAGAGGCAGAGAGGGACCTGGGATAGGGGAAGGGGGAGGGAGAGGGAATTACAGGAAATTGGAGAATTCAATGTTCATACCACCAGGCTGGAGGCTACCCAAACTGTAGATGAGGTGTTGCACCTCCAACCTGAGTTTGGCCTCATCATGGCAGTAGAGGAGGCCATGTATGGACATATCTAGATGGGAATGAGAGGCAGAGTTGAAGTGGGTGGCAACCGGGAGGTCCAGTCTATTGTGACGGACCTCGACGTAGGTGCTCGATGAAGTGGTCCCCCAATCTGTGTCAGGTCTCGCCGATGTAGTGGAGGCCGCACCAGGAGCACTGGATGCAATAGATGACTCCAGCAGACTCGCAGGTGAAGTGTAGCCTCACCTGGAAGGACTGTCTGGGGCCCGGAATGGTGGTAAGGGGGCAGGTGTGGGGACAGGTGTAGCATTTGCGCTTGCAAGGATAAGTGCCAGGTGGGAGTTCTGTGGGGAGGGATGTGTGCTTCTTTGTGGGATATATGGAACAGTCTATGTTCCAAACCTATACTGGCACCACTCCCAAACTTCTCCTCTGCTACATTGACGACTACATTGGTGCTGCTTCCTGCACCCTTTCTGAGCTCATCAATTTCATCAACTTTGCCTCTAACTTTCACCCAGCCCTTAAATTCACTTGGTCCATCTTGGACACTTCTTTCCCCTTTCTTGATCTCTTGGTCTCCATCTCTGCAGACAGTCTATCCACTGACATCTTCTACAAACCCACTGACTCCCATAACTATCTTGACTATACCTCTTCCCAACCTGCCCAATGCAAAAATGCCGTTGCCTATTCCCAGTTCCTCCGTCTCCGCTGCATCTGCTGCCAGGATGAGGTTTTCCATTCCAGGACTTCTCAAATGTCCTCTTTCTTTCAGGATCGTGGTTTCCCTTCTGTCATCATCAAAGATGCCCTCACCTGCATCTCCTCCACTTCCCGCACTTCAGCCTTTAACCCATCCTCCCATCACCACAACAGGGACAGGGTTCTCCTTGTCCTCACCTACCAGCCCACCAGCATTCGGATCCAGCATATTATCCTCCGCAACTTCCGCCACCTTCAACAGGACCCCACCACCAAGCACATCGTTCCCTCCCTACCCCTCTCAGCTTTTCGCAGGGATTGTTCCCTCCGCGGCTACCTGGTCCACACGTCCCTTCCCACAGAACTCCCACCTGGCACTTATCCCTGCAAGCGAAAATGCTACATCTGTCCCCACACCTCCCCCCTTACCACCATTCTGGGCCCCAGACAGTCCTTCCAGGTGAGACAACACTTCACCTGCAAGTCTGCTGGAATTGTCTATTGCATCCGGTGCTCCCGGTGCGGCCTCCACTACATCGGCGAGACCTGACACAGTTTGAGGGACCACTTCGTCGAGCACCTATGCTCCGTCCGTCACAATAAACAGGATCTCCTGGTTGCCACCCACTTCAACTCTGCCTCTCATTTCCATCTAGATATGTCCATACATGGCCTCCTCTACTGCCATGATGAGGCCAAACTCAGGTTGGAGGAGCAACACCTCATCTACCGTCTGGGTAGCCTCCAGCCTGGTGGTATGAACGTTGAATTCTCCAATTTCCTGTAATTCCCTCTCCCTCCCCCTTCCCCTATCCCAGGTCCCTCTCTGCCTCTCTCCCCTTTCAACTTCCTGCTTCTTTATCTCTACAGTTCTTTCATGCTTATCCCCTCCCCCCCCCTTTATCTTTCCTCTGATTGGTTTTCCACCTGGCACCTCTAGGCCCTACCCCCTCCCTTATCTCTATTACTGGGCTTCAGCCCTCTCTTCCCCTCCCCCCCCCCATTCCTGATGAAGGGTCTCAGCCCGAAACGTTGGCTACTCTTTTCTCGCGGATGCTGCCTGACCTGCTGAGTTCTTCCAGCATTGAGTATGTATTCTAGGACCCTGGTCAGACCCCACTTGGAGTACTGTGCTCAGTTCTGGTCACCTCACTACAGGAAGGATGTGGAAACTATAGAAAGGGAGATTTACAAGGATGTTGCCTGGATTGGGGAGCATGCCTTAGGAGAATAGGTTGAGTGAACTTGGCCTTTTCTCCTTGGAGTGACAGAGGATTAAAGGTGACCTGATAGAGGTGTATAAGATGATGAGAGGCATTGGTCATGTGGATAGTCAGAGTCTGTTTCCCAGGGCTGAAATGGCTTTCACAAGAGGGAACAGTTTTAAGGTGCTTGGAAGTAGATACAGAGGAGATATCAGGGGTAAGATTTTTACACAGAGAGTGGTGAGTGCACAGAATGGGCTGCCAGCAATGGTGCTGGAGGTGGATACAAAAGGGTCTTTTAATAGACTCCAGGATAGGGACATGGAGCTGAGAAAATTAGAGACCTATGTGTAACCCTAGGTAATTTCTAAGGTAAGGACATGTCGGCACAGTTCTGTGGGCTAAAGGGCCTGTATTGTGCTTTAGGTTTTCTATGTTTCTATCTATACAACGCCTGAAAGTAGATCACCTGTCTATCCAACTGCTTGTGGAATAATGAAATGTCAGAATAACATAATTACATACGTAATGCTCTGGTTAAGATTTTACTGCTGATGTTGTAGGGTATTTCATTTAATGACTTCATGTAGAAGCAGTGTGTCTGCTGGCAGTGTTTAGGTTACCGTTAAACATGAGGGGTACAGGGAGAATACATGCATCACTGAGTTCTGTCTCAGTGCAGCACGAATTTCAGCATGCAGAAGTGGGTAGGCCAATCTGCTTCCTGTTTCATGCTCAATAAACCATTCTAGATCTCTGTCAATCCGATAATCCTTACTTCAATCTGTTGTGTTCCAACATTGTTAACCAACCTCCTGTCTGTCATTTTGGAAACCTAACTAGAATCTAAATATATCATATCCACTGATATCTCCTTTTCTATTTTCCTAGCCACTTCAGTAGATTATTGCAACTCAATTTTCTTGTCATGAACCAATGTGTCCTGTTAGTCCATCTTTCATTATGGTCCTATCATTTTCCCTGATACTGGCATTATGCCCGCAGGTCAGCTGTATTATTCTACTTCTGTCCTTCCTTTCTTAAATAAACTCGTGTTCTGCACTCCAACCAATGGTAACAATAGGTGAAGAGATACAAGGAGCAAGGCATCACCAGCACACATGTGGGAAGTGGCCTGATTTGTTAAATGTACAGTACATTGAGCTCAGCAAAGGCTCTGGTTTATGTATATGAAGGAAACTCTTATCAAAAGCCACACTCAGTGTAAAACAGCATTTCTGAAATATGAAATATTATATATCTTAATCACTGTTTGCTCAAAGTTACTTAGTTTCAGTGCTAGTGTAAAAATGCAACATAAAGGGCCTAAAGAGAGAACCGCAGATAACTCTTTCAATTGATGACTTGCCACGCACAGCTAATTCACCGTGTCCTCTAATCCCACAGTAGCAAGTGTGATGTTGTCCAGTTGACAAATACAGTAACACAAAGAAAATAATTAACCAACAAAAGTTCAGCCTTTGTTTAGAGGCCTGGTGTTTGCTTCGATTTTGTTCCTTATCCAGTATCAGTTAATCACAGTTCACTATTTCTGCAGAACTGTGAACCAAAGCAGGTGGAAAGCGATATAAGATTCAAGATTGGTTATTCTCATACTTCAGTACACAAGTGTAAAGGTGGATGAAATGATTTGTACTCTGGATCTGATGTAGCATAAAAAAAACTCAAAAAGTATAAACAACACATAAAACAAAAAAAAACAGAATAAATACTAATATAAAATCAATCCTACAAAACACAATACACAGACTGATTGCTGTACATAAATTGACACAGGTGATGTTGATGTAGTGATGGTGGGGTTGGAGAACTGGGTTAATGGGTGGTTGATCAGCCTGCCCTAATTATTTATATGAGCCCAGATGGAAGTATTAGCAGATTTGCCTTTTCTAAATCCACGTAACGTCCTCAGTCACCCTCTGCTCCTTAATTACCACAATCTTCTGCTGGTTAATGTTTGTGGGTTCAGGATCTGGGTGCGGTGGAAGTCTGATGCCACTTTAGAGATGTTGGCAGAGCACTAAGGAATCAGAGACAGCCCTGTAGAGATAAGAAAGTTGATATCTGGTTCCTTAGTGGGCTGAAAGATCTGATCAAAATATAGAATCTTCTGTGTGTCTAATCATCACGCTTACCACCTATGTTTTAAGAGCCACAATTGATTTGCAGAAGTGAAGGGTGCAGATATATCATTTAACTATACCCATAGACCTATCCTTCACAACGGCTCGTTGCCAAAATACCATCAAGAGGATCATGGTAAAGATCAGAGCAGGATGAAATATTGTTCAGGTGAATATGTTTGAGAAATTGGCATGTGTTGCAGTTAAATAAGCTTCAGATGGGCGGTACAGTATTTACTGAGACATTTGGACTGCGGGTAGAAAATGTGTTTCCCTTATTTCATCCATAGATAAAGTTTACTGTTCGGTGTGGAACTAAAAAGGACAATTTTGATACACTTGTTCAGAAGGTGTGGAAAAACAACTACTGGATTGTCTGTTCAACTTTGGCTGTTGGCAAGCAAGCAATCATTCCTGAAAAACTCATAGCCTCCTGGATTGATAAGGGTATCCATTCCAAATTACAGATTTAATATTAACCGTTCTTGATTGATTTGGTAGAATATGATGCATTTTCCAAGGTTTCTCGGAGAATGTATGAGATACTGTTTATGAAAGTATTGAACATTTTTCTGCATTATATATTGGTTTTCAATATTTAAAATGATGGAACAAAATAGACTTCCATAATGAATTTTGGAAAATAGTTTAATTACAGAAAGCTAATGATCATGGTAACTTTTATCAAGGCAGAGAAACGTAGGATGACAGTGACCCCGGCAAATATTGTTCTTTCTGTTATACAGTATTAATGGCTTGTACGTGGCAAATGAACAATAATTTGCAGATATGAGCTATGGTAAAAAGAGAAATAATAACATGGTAATAGACTGCCCTGTCACTGCAGATATTTCCTTTATGCATCATGAACATGGGAGATTCTGCAGATGCTGGAAATACAGAACAACACACACAAAATATTGAAATGACTCAGCAGACCAGGCAGCATCTATGAGGAGCAGTAAAATTGATTGGCAATTTGGGTCAAGTGCTATAAAGGAACTGGGAAGCTAAAATAAAAAGGTGGAGGAGGAGGAGGAGGAGTACAAGCTGGCAGGTGATAGGTGAGAACAGGTGGGTGGGTGGAGGAGGGTGATTGAAGTAAAGAGCTAGGAGGTCAGCCTGTCCTCAATCAAAATTATTATAAGGCATATAAGATAAGAGGCATTGATCCTGTGGATCGTCTGAGGCTTTCTCCCCAGGCCTGAAATGGCTGCCACAAGAGGACATAGGTTTAAGGTATTGGGGAGTAGGTACAGAGGAGATATCAGGGGTAAATTTTTTACTCAGCGAGTGGTGATTGCGTGGAATGGGCTGCCGGCAACAGTGTTGGAGGCAGATACAATAGGGTCTTCTAAAAGACTTGTGGATAGGTACATGGATCTTAGTAAAATAGAGGGCTCTGGGTAAGCCTAGTAATTTCTAAGGTAGAGACATGTTCGGCACAACTTTTAGGGCCAGAGGGCCTGTATTGTGCTGTAGGTTTTTTATGTTCCTCTGTTATTCACAATGCTATCAAGAAGAGCTCAGTCGCTAGCTGTCCACTAAGTCCGTGGGTTAGTTTGGAACCATTAGGTGGTGGCCTCATCTGTGACATTGGCATTGAGCAAAGATATGACAACTAGGAAAGCGTCTTACAGTTATCTGCAGTTTTGGGTAAGTGACACTTGGAGATTTTTCACAAACAACAGAATATCTGCAGATGCTGGAAATCGAAGCAACACATACAAAATACTTGAGGAACTTGCCATCTATGGAAAAAATGTACAGTCATCATTTTATGCCAAGACCCTTCGGCAGTACAGGAGGGAAAAAGATGATGAAGAGTAGAGTTAAAAGGTGGGGGGAGGGGAGGGTGAAATTGGGAGGGGGTGGGATGAAGTAAAGAATCCTTCACCATTCCCCATCCCCTATTCCCTCTCCCATCTTATCTCCTTGCCTGCCCATCGCCTCCCTCTGGTGATCCGCCTCCCTTTTCTTTCTTCCATTGCCTTCTGTCCTCTCCTATTAGACTCACCCTTCTCCAGCCCTGCAGCTCTTTCACCAATCAACTTCCCAGCTCTTTATTTCACACCTTCCCCCTCTCCCAGTTTTACCTATCACCTTGTGTATCTCCCCCTTCCCCCCACCTTTTAGCTCTACTCCTCAGCATTTTTTTCCAGTCCTGCTGAAGGATCTCAGCTTGAAACGGCAACTATACTCTTCTCCGTAGATGCTACTTGGCTGCTGAGTTCCTCCAGCATTTTATGTGTGTTGCTTGGAGTTTTTTCATGAACTTCTAGATGCAACATTACATGAAGGAAGCGGAGGTTTGGAAGAGGGCGCAGGGAAAATTTATTTTGACATTGCCTGAATTGGGAAGTACTTGCTATTAGGGAGGCTGGGAAATTTTGGGTTGTTTTTGCTACAGTTTAGAAAGCTGAGAGATGACATTATAAAAAATACACCCAGTGGCCACTTTTAGGTACACCTGTCCACCAACTCATTATTGCAAATATCTAATCAGCCAGGCATGGGATGTCTTATGCTGGTTGATGATGGGATGTCCCAGGTCCAGGACATTAAGATTATAGAATATAAAACATAGAACACGAGAGCAAATGGCATGCCCTCCTCCACACGTAGTTGCTCCGATCTTATAACCTTATAATCAATAAAAAATTACAGAAAGGCCAACAACCAATGTGCAAAAAGCAAACTGTGCAAATAAAAAAATAAGTAAATAAATAATACTGAGCTTGAGTTATAGAATCCCTGAAAGTTGAGTGCGTATTTTTAGAGATAAACAGGGCCATAAAACCATGAAATTTAGGAGCAGAAGTAGGCCATTTAGCCCATTGAGTCTGCTCCACCATTTCATCATGGCTGATCCAATTTTCCTCTCTGCCCCGGTTTCATGCCTTCTCCATGTATCCCTTCATGCCCTGACCAATCAAGAATCTATCAACCTTTGCCTTAAACATACATAATGACCTGGCCTCCACAATTGCCTGCGGCAACAGATTTGACAGATACACCACACACTGGCTAAAGAAATTCAACCACATCTCCATTCCAAAAGGACACCATTCTTTTCTGAGGCTGTGTCCTCTGGCCTTCCAGAGAGTCTGTGACTCTCCCAGCAGAGGAGATATCCTCTCCACATCCACCATATCAAGGCCTTTCACCATTCGATAATATTCAATTAGGTCACCCCTCATTCTTCTGAATTCTGGTGAATACAGGCCCAGAGCCATTAAACACTCTTCATATGACATGCCATTCAATCCTGGAATCATTTTTGTGAATCCTTTGAATCCTCTCCAGTTTTAGCCCATCCTCTCTAAGATAAGTGGCCTAAAAATGCTCGCAATACTCCAAGTGCTCACCAGTGCTTTATAGAGTCCCAACATAACATCCTTGCTTTTATATTCCAGTTCTCTTGAAATGAGTGACACCATCACATTTGCCTTCCTCACTGCAGGCTCAATCTGAAATTAACTTTTAAGGAATCCTACACAAGGACTCCCCAGTCCCTTTGAACCTCAGGTGTTTTTGTACTTTCTCTCTATTTAGAAAATGGTCAATGCTTTAATTTTTTTTCTATCAAAGTGCATGACCATACATTTCTCAACACTCTATTCCATCTGCTAGTTCTTGCCCATTCTCTTAATCTGTCTACTTCCTCCTGTAGTCTTTATACTTCCTCAGTACTACATGCCTCTCCACCTACCTTCATATCATCTGCAACCTCGGTAAGAAAGCCATCAATTCCTTCATCTAAATCATTGGTATATAACATAAAAAGAAGCAGTCTCAACACAGACCCTTGTGGAATACCACACATCACTGGCAGCCAACCAGTACAAGTTCCCTTTATTCCTATTCCCTCTTTGCCTCCTGTCAATCAGCCACTGCTTTATCCATGCAAGAATCTTTCCTGTAATACCATGGGATTTTATCTTGCTAAGCAGCCTCATGTTTGGCACCTTGTCAAAAGTCTTCCTAAAATCCACATAGACAACATCAACTGACTCTCCTGCTTGTTATTTCCTCAAAGAATTCCAACAGATTTGTCATGGAAGATGTCCCCTTTATATGTACCTGCAAGTACCCTGAGACCTCATCCTTAACAATTGACTCCAACATCTTCCCAACCATTGAGGTCAGACGAGCTGATGTATAGTTTACTTTCTTCTGCCTCTCTCTTCTTGAAGAGTAGAATGATATTTGTAATTTTCTGGTCTTCTGGAACCATTCCAGAATCTAGTAACTCTTGAAAGATCATTGCTAATGCATCCACCTCTTCAGCCACCTCTTACACTATGATTTGGTAATGCCTACAACATCTACCTGCCAATCTGCAACTGTGCTACAAGTTCATCTACCTTATTACGTATACTGCACGCATTCAAGTATTACAACTTCAGTCCTGTATTCACTCTTTTTGATTTTGCCTTCCGTTTACATTGCAACTCATCATATTGACTACTATTTTGCCCTATTAATAGCCGCCTATCACTACACATTACCTCTGTTTGTAAATCCGCTACCTGATCTCCATCTGCCTTCATTACGATAGCTCGTGCATTGAAATATGCACAGCTCAGGACACTGGTCACAGCATGCTCTATCTTTTGAATCCTAACTTTGCTTGAGGTCTTACCAACATCTGCCTACACAAGCTCTCCACTAACTGTTCTGGAACGCCAGTTCATGTCCCCCTGCAACATTATGCATGAAGATAACAGACCTTTCTGGCATAATGAGTGTACAGTGCCCATTTACACCCTTGTGTACAATTAACCTGCTAACCCGTACATCTTTTTAAAATGTGCGAGGAAATCCAAGCACCCAAAGGAAACACAGATGGTCACAGAGAGAACATACAACTACCTTCCATGGCAGGAACTGAAGCGGATCATTAGCATTACTGTGATAGCATTATGTTAACCACTCCATCCGTGCTTGTGGAATTACTTCAGGGTTAATGTGTGTGATGTTATCTACGCTGGTTCAGGACCCTGATGTTGTAGGGTAATAACTGTGCCTGAACCCTTGTCTCTATCATTTTCATTATAAATGTACCCATGAAGGAACATCAAAGGGACTGGCAAACATAATGATCAGTTATATCAGACTCCTCATTCTGACATAAAACCAAAAGACCACTTACAGGAAACTGATGAGTTCAATTCCAGAGGTTGTGAAGTTTCCAGATGTCAAGATGGCATGCTGTTGTAAAAGCTTACAGGGGGTTTGATTGAAAGGGTGTAAGGAATCAATAACAAAAAGGATGTATGGGATTTGGATAGAGAATTACAGTGACAGATAGCAAAACAAACCAACTCTAGATGCAGACTGTGGACATGTTCGATGGAGTGATTGACATCGATTTCTCCAAAAGAGAAGAGAGTACATCGTGAGCACCAAGTGCATTGCAATTATCTGTAACAAAATGCAAATAAATCACTGCCTCGGTAGAATGATTATTGATAACTGGATGGTGAGGAGGGAAGAGGTAAATTAGAGTAGGTTATTTTTCTTACATTTGCACATTGAGGCAAATTAGTGATGGTGAAGGTGGAAGATTTGCAGATAGAATTATCCTTCGAACTGCTATGACAATAAAAGGAACAGAACTATATGCAATGAATCCAGTTTCTTATTACAAATATTATGAAAAATTATCACTTAAACATGGAGACCATTGGAAAGGAAGTCAATGAGCAAGGAGTAAGAAAAGTGAATGAAAGCTGAAGTGTGAGTATTAAGCAGAGGCATTGATAATGATGGAGCAGAAGCCACCAATCAAGGTCAAAATAAAATTATTATCAAAGTATACTCTCAGTGGCCACTTTATTAGGTATACCTATAGTCCTGCTCAGTAATGCAAATCTCTAATTAGTCATGTGCTAGCATCCCAATATGTAAAAGCATTCAGACATGGTCAAGAGATTCAGTTGTTATTCAAATTAAACACTAAAATGGAAAAGAAATGTGACCTTGACGATGGAATAATTGTTGGTGCCAAATCTAAGTGACCTTGACTGTGGAATGATTGTTGGTGCCAGATGGGGTGATTTGAGCATTCCAAAAACTGTTGATCTCCTGGGATTTTCATGCACAACAATCTCTGGAGATTTTACAGAGAATGGGATGAAGAACGAAAAAGCACATTGAGTGAGTGAGTTATCTTTGATCAGAAACCAATGTGGTTCAGCTTCTTAATGACTCTGGCTGCAAGACCAGTGACTATCTCATTTCAGCATACCACAAAGCCTATTTGTTATCTATAAGGTTTGGAACACAATACAACACTCCACTTGCATGACGAAAATCTGGACAATCCAGGGCAATGGACCTGGTACACAGTCAGTGCTGGAAACCTATATTGATATGCACATACAATGAAAATATGAATTAATGGTGGAATGTTAATCAATGGACAGTATCACATCCATGGCATATTAACCACACCATCCCTAAGCTGATAATATGAAATGAAAACTAATATACAGGAGAACTGGGTAAATAAGGACACTAGATATGAAACTGTTTGCTGTTGAATATTGATTGTATCAGAAACCAAAGGAAGATCCAGCATTGCTATACAGAACAGAGACCCAGCTGAGGATGTTTGAAAATTATTATTTTTATTCTGTATTGCACTTATGCTGCCTGAAATGCTGAGTATTTCCAAAACCATGGGTTTACAGTCATAGAGTGATGAGTTCCATGGGGAATTTTGAAAGGCAGTTGTCTTACAGATTTCTTTGTATGAACATTTTCCAGCCTTTTTCCTCTAAGGTGAAAATGATAATAATGCACGTTAATGTTTATTGATTTATTTTACCAATAGATAAATTAAAAATAAATGATCAATGTGAGTTCTGCAAAATCAAAAATATTGCTACAGATACAAATTCTGTACTTTGTCTAAAATATCAATGTACAGTGGTGGGTCAAGTTTGTTCTGGGTTTGGAAGCTTGGATGATAAGTTTTCAGGAGAGTATATGGGGGAAATGATAATGGTGCAACATTAATATTCCCTACCACAGATTTGCTCTGTCGCTGCAGAGGTACTTAGATGGGAGGGTATGGAGGGCTACAGTCCTGCTGAAAGTCAATGGCACTATCCAGATTATAGTTCAGCATGGACTAGATTGGCTGAAGGGCCTGTTTCTTTGCTGTCGTGTTCTATGACTGTATAAAGAATATCAGAATAATAATATGAAGCATTTTCTTATTGGGTGCAGGAATGCTCAGTGGTAGCTCACAGAATCTGGCTGCAATCCAGATAGAGAAAGTCAAAAAGCAATTAAGTGTTGAAGATTTGAAGTGAAAAGTTAGAACATCTACACTGACTAGTTGTAACTACATTAACTTCAGTTTTATTAGCAATTTAATTTTGCAGCAGTCACCCAACAACAGTTACTGACTTAGGGTCAGATAGTTTAAGATTGCATCGAAGTTTGCGGCCATTGGTCCTAGCTGTAGAGTTCAAGTTTATTATCATTCAAACATATGTATACTGCCAAATGAAACAGTGTTCTTCTGGACCAAGGTGCACAACACAGTACATATAACCACAAACAACACATAGAGTAATATTACCACTAAATAAATTAACAAATAATAAACTATGTTACAGAACAGTGATATTCTGGTTGACAGCATATTTTAACATTGTGAAAAGGAAAATTAAACAATAGGTGAGGTCTTCTTCAATACAGGTTTGTACAAGTGACATTTTATTATATTCATGAACGGAACTGAAATCCAAATTATTTCAAGAAATCCACTCTATTAATAATTGTTGTGGAATGATAATTCCCTCATTCTCTCAGATTATTTCTGGCTCTGCCTCAACTGGTTTATTGCATTTCTTTTCAAAGCAAAATCTTAGTAAGTCTGTCAATACATTGGAAAGCATCCCAAAGAAACTTCTGGAATGATGTCAAAGTTGAGTGAATTCAGTCACATGGCAACATTAAAGAACAGAAGAGGTAATAAAACTGACTTCAACCATATTACAAAAGTATTGTATTACTTATGAAGGTCACCCATAGAGTCACAGAATTATAGAACAATACAGCACAGAAACAGGCCATTGGCCCATGTAGTCCAGGCCAAACTATTTTTCTGCCTAATCCCACCTACCTGTGACTGGACCATTTACCTCTACACCCTGCCTATGCCTGTACTTGTCAAAAATTCTCCTAGATTTCACAATCGAATGTTATCCACCACTTCATCTGGTAGCTCGTTCTACACCTGTAAGACACTCTAATTTAAGATATTCCCCTTCAGATTTTCCTAAATATTCACCTTTCAACATTAGCCCTTAACTGATATTTCTAATTTCACCCAATCTCAGTAGAAAAAGTCTGTACCCTTCAGAATTTTATATACCTCGATTAAATCTCATTTTTTTTCTACTAGGCTCCAGGGAATCTGAAAAAGCATAGGATCATTAAGCACACACATATATACAAACCAGTTATCAATAACCGGAGACTTACTGTTTTGAAATAAACCAGATAGAACTTGACCATGTTTTTTTATCCAAATTATTTATTTATTAAATTTTAGAAAACTACAAGAATAAATGTGATGATAAAATAGTAAGAAAAATAATATTAACCCTCCCCCCTCCCCTTAACACTCCCCCCCCTTAACCCTTATCTAAAGAAAAAAAAAGAAAGAAGAGAAAGATTGCCTGGATTTCGGAGGATCCCTACATATAACCATATAACAATCACAGCACGGAAACAAGCCATCTCGGCCCTCCTAGTCCATGCCGAACTCTTAATCTCACCTAGTCCCACCTACCCGCACTCAGCCCATAACCCTCCACTCCTTTCCTGTCCATATACCTATCCAATTTTACCTTAAATGACACAACTGAACTGGCCTCTACTACTTCTACAGGAAGCTCATTCCACACAGCTATCACTCTCTGAGTAAAGAAATACCCCCTCGTGTTTCCCTTAAACCTCTGCCCCCAACTCTCAAATCATGTCCTCTCGTTTGAATCTCCCCTACTCTCAATGGAAACAGCCTATTCACGTCAACTCTATCTATCCCTCTCAAAATTTTCAAAAGAACTTGACCATGTTGATTCATGAACAGATTGTACTAATATACAGCTGTCATGAGGAAATGCAGCTGTCACTGTTATAAGGAAATATTTACAGTACGTCAAAGAAGGCAGAGCGAGAAAGTCAAATTTTATGGGATATACCCTTGAATGATGCAAAGAAGACAGAATACTCAAGAGAGAAATTGGAGCACATGCATCTTGGAGTTCTGTAATGCAGAAGGTTACAGATATAAAATGGGGCAAGAGCGTTCATGCATTGAAGTGGGTACAGATGTTGATGGGGACCAGGACAGGGATGTATTTGTATGTTGCTTATTTTGCATGATCTCCATGAATATTTGGCATGGCACCTGAATTAATTTAGAGGTACTCTACTGATTTGCTCCAACCTCTCATAACCATTTATCAGTCCTTGTAATCTGTGTTTGATTGATAGCAATACCTTTCAGTGCAGTCATGCCAATGCAGCAAAAGCATGTAACCTGAAAAACAATACTTTTTTTTCTCAGACAAGTAAGATACGCCAATCTACTTTATTTTAACTGTATGCACTGTCAATCTCGAAAATTCTTGTATTCCATTTTTTTCTAAAGAAAAATAAATACTCTTCTGTCTCAATTCATATTTCCTTTGTTCATTTCAAAGGGGAAAATTGGCAGGCACAAAACGAAGGTGAGACACTCCAACCAGCTGCATAACATAAGACAGTTTGAAACAGGAGTCTAGCTATATTGGTAATTTTCAAAAAAATGCAATGTAAATGGTAAATAATAAATTAGAATGGCATATCACAATGGACAGAAGATGAGATTTATTCCTGTTATTAATTCAGAAGAATTTTCCCAAATAATAGTTTAAATATTCCTTACTCTGGTTCTGCAAAATTAAGTGGTGCTGAACAGTCAGTATGCGTCCATTCAGTGTAATTGTGGAAAGATTGCAGCAAGTGTGTACACAGTGGTCACTTTATCGGGTACACCTGTACACCAGCTCAGTAATGCAAATATCTAATCAGCCAATCATGTGGCAGCAACTCAATGCATAAAAGAATGCAGACATGGTCAAGAGGTTCAGTTGTTATTCAGTCCAAACATCAGAATGGGGAAGAAATGTGATCTAAATGACTTTGACCGTGGAATTATTATTGATGCCAGGCAGGATGGTTTGATTATCTCAGAAACTGCTGATTTCCCAGGATTTTCACGGACAACAGTCTCTAGGGTTCACAGAAAATGGTGTAAAAAGCAAAAGCATAAATAAAATTCCATGAGTGGCAGGTCTGTAGGTGTAAATGCCTTGTTAATAAAAGAGGTCAAAAGAGAATGGCCAAACTATTTCAAGCTGACAGGAAGGTCAAAGTAATCTCAAATAATTATGCACAACACATCGAACCTTAAAGTGGATGGACTACAGCAGAAGAAGTCCACAAACATATCTCCTGTACCTAATAATGTGGTCATTGAGTTTAGGTAAAGATACTCATCAAGGGGAAATTAACAATGGTAATTTCAGAAGAAATCTAACATTAATTATACAGAAACTTGGTTCAATCCTGACTTATGTGAAGTTTACTACCTTGGTTTCCACCACATGCTGCAGTTTGAAACCACGTGCAAATTATACCCTGTGTCGGCAATGTGCAGCTGCCAATTACTCTTTGAGTAATGTAATGGAGAAAACAATTGCTTCTCTCAGGAAATTATGTTAAACCCTGTGCAACAATCAGGAGCAATATGATGTTGCTATTCAGTTTACTTCTCTTCACTGCAGAGATTGAAAGCCTGAAAAACAATCTACTTACAACAGGTTAGGAACAAGCCAATACATAATTTCTTTCATATCTGGCTCTTTCTCTGCTTCATATAAATTATGGTCTTAATCCCAATCTGTTTATTATTTGAAATCATCACAGTGTATGCATGATTGCCCCCCCACCATGGTCCAGCAAACTCTGGCTTTATAAGGTATTGGCCATACTACACAGAGTATTATGAATCTATTTGGGCCCCTTATATAAGAAAAGAAGTGCTGACATTGGACACCGTCCAGCAAAGATTCATAAAAATAATCTTGGGAATGAAAGGGTTGATGAATGAGGACAATGAGGAGTTTTGAAGAATGAGGGGAATCTCATTGAAAACCCTACTGTATATTGAAAACCCTAGATAGTGTGGACGGTGAGAGGGTATTTCCTGTGGTGGAGTGTCTAGGACCATTGAACCATTGCCTCAGAATCCAAGGGCATCGCTTTAGAAGAGGATGATAAACTTGTGGAATTCATTGGCAAGGACAGCTATGGAGCCCCAAGTCATCGGGTTAACTTAAAGTGGTGGTTGATAAATTCTGTATAGTAACAGCCCAAGGGTTATGGAGAAGGCAGGAGAATGGGATTGAGAGAGATGTTAACCAGCCATAATGGAATGACACAGCAGACTCAATAGACTCATTCTGCTCCTGTGTCTTATAGTTTAATGGTCTTCCAGCCATTCCTGTTTAGGATGGCCAGGCAATGATTTGTTCCATGCCCCTTAGGCAAGGAAGGAAAATAAAGTATAGGGTTTTACTACTTGTTTCAACTCTAATTTCGCTCCAGGGTTGTGGCAGAGAAAGCAATGGAAACTGAAGTATTGTTTGCAAAAGTGGGACAGATGGAACAATACTTACAGATTACAATTTCAATCATTAATGTTGGACATACTACTGCAGGGAAATCAAATGAAAATACAAAACAATTAAAAACAATACCAGATATTTAAGGACTGGCAAACTACAGGAAAAATATCTAGCTAACTATTTTAATTTTGTTATTTTGTTGAGAAAATGGTGATTAGTTGATTGCTATAATGCATTTGATGTAGTACACTCTGATTTTAGCAAGGCTCCATATGAAATTCCATGGGTGCATATTCAGGAATAAAAAAAAAACATAATGCAACAGTAAAATACCAATCTATTGAAATGCAGATCAATAGACTACAGTAATGGAGGTCTTGTTGATTGGATGGCTCTGTTTTCCGGTTTGTAACTAGTGTACTTTACATCTTACAAATTAATACATTATTTGTAAGTAAGTGTAATGACAAGGATTTTGAATTTCTTTGATCATACCATAGTTTTAAATGTCATTGATGGTGGAATATATTAGGTTAAGTGATGTAGAAATAAGAATCATTGGAAATAGTGTAAATAAATTTTGAAAGGAATATTATGCTAATATGAAGAATTCCTATTATTCATAGTGTGTTTCCAATAATCTTTAAAGATAGCAGGAGAAGTGATTATAAAGTATAATGGAAGGTGGCCTTTGTCATTTAAAAAATTTATGAAATCATTTTTCGGCCAAAGTTACTACAAAGAACAGTTGCGTCTGCAGTATACTATCACTGCAGAACTTGTATGTGTCCAGAACAATGAGGCTGGCAGGAAAAAAATACTCCAGACTCTACACATGCTGCAAGCTGCCTTTTCCAAATGTTTCCTTCCAGAAAGTATTATAGGACTTTTAAAATAAAACCTTAATGCCATCTGAAATTTTTCTTCCCCCAGGTTAACCATTCTATTAACCCCCCCCCCACTCTACCCCAGTGCCACCTACCTTTTAACCATGATACCCTGCCTCACTGTCACTGCACTGGAAACACTTTAAACCACTTTTTGTAATGATTTTACATTGTAAATACATGCTGGATATTAATGTATTTATGCACATTTTATTCCATATTTGTACTTTAACCTAACTTTATATTTATTTAATTCATTTAGTCTTTATAATTGCTGAATGTTGTTGCTTTTTGTTGCATGGTGCACCCTGAACAACACACCACAGAAAAAACCGAACATTTGTCTATGTACATGCCAAATAAAGTTGATCCTTAAACTCTGGGCATTGTATTACTCGAAAGATGCAACATTATTAGAAATTGCAGAGTTTATTGCTAAGGCTGGAGAATTGACATCGCCAAAAGAATACATCCCTAAACAGTTCATTTTTGGGAAAGGGATTGAGGATAACTTTGTGTGGGTTCTGAGGTGGGTGATGCAGCTAGCGTGGAAGTAGAATGCCTAGCACATGTAATCAGGGGAACCCCCAGTGGGGTGATTGGGTAGGTACTACAGGGGAAGGTGAGCTCGGCTCTTCTTTGCAGGGCTTTGTGAATTTACAGGACCATCCCTGTTGAACATTTGCTATTTATGTCAGTCATGGGTGACTAAGAATTTTACATGATTCTTCAAAGAGACATTGGTCATATCCTTGAGATAAGCTTCTGTCCTTTGACCATATGACAATGAAGCAGAATCCCACTCAACCCCATACACCTGCCTTCTCACCAAATTCTTCCAGCAATGGTTTATCTTGTAGAAGTTAGAATGGAGTTGCCTGCTTCAGTGCTCTGGTATCTCAATTTAAAATAACATGGTCTGACCATCACAGTCAGTGTATTTCATTCTTGCTTATCCTGCAAATGTGTTTGGAGGATTTTGTGGACAGAACGTTGATATCTGCAAAGTAAGGGGAATTCCCTGCTGCAGAAACTACATCTTTCTGATTGGCAGGATGAAGGCAAAGAAAGCAACTCTCATTAGATCAGGAACTTTGCGTCAGATTTAACACGATCAAATGGAGTACTCAAGTAGTGGATTGTAGTTCGTGTTGTACGTGTGACTCGCAAAACCATTTTATGTTGTTGCAATTAAATTTACTCTTTTGTTTACTTCTATTTATATCAGCTTAGGTGAACCAATGTATTCATAAGCACAAGTATGAAACATTTGCCTGAAATGTTTGCCTTTGTTCAGTTTACTAAACTTAGGTCCAACAGCACTAGGTTCAGGAAAAGTACCCTTCAACCACCCTGCGCCTCAACCAAAGTGGATAACTTCACTTACCTCAACACTGAACTGATTTCACAATCAATACCGTCTCTTTCAAATGCTTTACATCTCTTGTTCTCGAAATTACTTATTAATTGATTTATTTATCTATCTAGCCATTTACTTAGATTTACATTTTTATTATTTTTTATTTGTATTTGCACAGATTGTCTTCTTTTGCACATTGGTTGTTTGTCAATCTTCCTTTCTGTGTAGTTTTTAATTGATTCAATTGTATTTCTTTGAGCTACTATGATTCACTGCAAGAAAATTAATCTCAGGATAGCATATGGTGACTATATGTACTTTCATAATGAATCTTCTTTGTACTTAAACTTAAAGGATCACTATAGTGATGAAAATAAACAATGAAGCAACAGCCAGCCAGCACATAGATGAATCCTCAGGGGCTCATAAGAAGCAAAGCCTTTTTAAAGAATGGGAAATGTTGTCCCATAAAGGGCAATGCAAACTCACGAGTTAAAATACACGTGCTGTTTTCTCTAATACACAGGAGAAGTGTTGCACCAACAAGAGAAAGGTAACTGTGTCATATCGCTAGTCAAGGATGAGGTAATTAATACAATATCGTGGATCACTTTTGGTAATATTTTTTAATAGGCAGAGCTATGCTGGTAAATGGTGGCCATTCACCATGCAAATGAGTTCTGGACATTTATCCATTCATAACCAAATGGGAAAATCCCAATAGTGCAGTTAGCCTTTCCATGGAATTTATCACGGATATAAAAATTACTCAACGTACAAGATGGGGTATCAAGTGGTGGATCTTATGAATATGGACTCCACACTACGTCAGGAGTGCAATAGAGTTCCAAATGACTATATGACATAGGGGCAAAATTGGGCCTTTGGCCCTCGTGCCTGTTCTGACATTCCACCATGGGTCATTTATTATCTCATTCTCCTGCCTTCTCCCCTGACCTTTGATGCCCTGACTAATAAGGAACCTATCAACTTCCATTTCAAATACACCCAATGACTCCACCTCCAAGGCCATCTGTGGCAAAGATCCCAAAAGGATTCACCATTTCTCCCCCTCTATGTTGTAAAGGAACATCCTTCTATTCTGTTTCTAGTCTCACCCAGTAGTCAGGGAGAAAGAAATGGAGATAAGACAAGCTAGCCAATAATATAAAAGAGAATACAAAAGTTTTTTTCAGATATATAAAGAGTAAAAACGAGGCAAGAATGGATATCAAACCACTGGAAAATGACACTGGAGAGGTAGAAATAAGGAACAAAGGAATGGTGGACAAAGTATTTTGTGTCAGTCTTCACTGTGCAAGGCACTAGCAGTATGCCAAAAGTGCCAGAGTGACCGAGGGCGAAATTGAGTACTGTTGCTCTTATTATGGTGAAGGTGCTTGGGGAGCTGATAAGCCTGAAGGTAGGCAAGTCATTTCAACCCGATGGAATACAACCCAGGGTTCTGAAAGAGGTAGCTGAAGGGATTGTGGAGGCATTACTAATGATCTTTCAAGAATCACTAGAATGTCGAATTGTTCCTGATGAATGGAAACTTGTAAATGCCACTGCACTCTTTAAAAGAGGAGCCAAAAGAGGTTCATGAGAATGACCTCAGGAATGAAAGTGTGAACATGTGAGGCGCCTCTGATGACCTTGGGCCTCTACTTGATTGAGTTTAGGAGAATGAGGGTGGATGTCATTGAAACTTCTTGAATATTGAATGGCCTAGGTAGAATAAATGTGGAGAAGATGTTTCTTATAGTGGAGGAGTCTAAGATCAGAGGACACAGCCTCAGAACTGAGGGATGTCCATTTAGAACAGAGATGAGGAAAATTTTCCTTCACCTGAGGTTGGTGAATCTGTGGAATTCATTTCCATGGACTGCTGTGTAGGCCAAGTTAGTGGGTATACTGAAGGTTGAGGTTGATAGGCGCTTGATTAAATCAGGGTGTCAGGTTTTATGGAGAGACGACAGGAGAATGGAGTTAAGATGAACAACAAATCAGCCATGATGGACTGGCTGAATGGCCTAATTTGGCTCCTATGTCTTATGCTCTTAAACTAGGGTTTATATTTCCAGTTACCTCTTCAGCATTGATCAGATGTTTTAGCTCATCTAGTCCATACCAAACTATTTTTCTGCCTATTCTTATCAACCTGCACCCTACCATAGTCCTCCAGACCCATCCTATCCAAGTTTCTCTTAAATGGTGAAATCACCCCCACTGGCAGATCATTCCACTCTCATGACTCTGAGTGAACCAGTTCCCATTCATGTTCCCCTTAAACATTTCATCCCTTTAACCATTTCACCCTTGACCCTTAACCCATGACCTCTAGTTCCAGTCTGACTCAGTCTCAGTGCAAAAAGCCTGCTTGCATTTACCCTATCTATATTCCACATAATTTTGAATACCTCTATCAAATCTCCCCTCATTCTCCTACCCTCTGGGGAATAACCTAGTCAACCTATTCTTTCAAACACATCCTCAATTCTCAGCAACATTCTCATAAATTTTCTCTGCACTCTTTCAATGAAGAATCAGGCCAAAAAGTGGAGTTGAAACAAGATCCTTTATATCTTCAGTCTGACACACTCTCAACTGAGCTATTTCGGCTAAGGTTTCAAAAGAAAATATTGTAACATTTTGGAATCAGAAACATAAACAAAAATACCTGTATTACACAGCAGAAAAAGCAGTGCCTGTTTTGAAAGATCTTCTCTCCACTTCCTTTCCACTCCTCATGAGCATATACCTCTGATTATGTCATCCCATCCTGACAAGCTTTGGCTCCTTCAGTGTATCAGAGAGAATTCTCGCTTGAAAGCCTTGCAGGATTTGTGAATTTCTGGTAATGTTGTGGTAAGCATATCTTAACTCTGGCAATTTGTATTCCTGCGAATTCACATAAGATCCAAGTGGGGATGGACATGAGGATTTCTAGCTGTGATATTTTGTAATTCAGCAAATTGGGAAAATTACCATACTCAGCAAATTGCAAGAATCTTGTAATTATTGTGAATTACAAGTTTGTAAATTGCAATAATCTTGTGTACAAGATTCAGAAGGTTGAGATGAAACTTGAAGAAAATAAAACTTAGATGCACCTCATGTTCAAATAAAAGGGAACTTGTTGATAACAGGGGAGTAAACTTGGACAAAGCCAGATACTGTGTAACAACACTCTATCAGCATTTCTTCATTTAATATGCTCACCACACTTTTTTCAGAGATAGCAAGTTTGAAAAATGATCTTAAAGAGGCAGGTAAGCAATAAATAACAAATGTACTTATATCAATGACCTACTTATATCAATGTGGTTCCATTGTTTAAAAAGGGTTCTAGAAGGAAGCCTAGCAATTATAGACCTGTCAGTTTGACATCAGTGGTGGGTAAATTAATGGAAAGTATTCTTAGAGATAGTATTTATAATTATCTGGATAGACGGGATCTGATTAGAAGTAGCCAGCACGGATTTGTGCGTGGAAGGTCATGTTTGACAAACCTTATTGAATTTTTTGAAGAAGTTACGAGGAACGTTGACGAGGGTAAGGCAGTGGATGTAGTCTATATGGACTTCAGCAAAGCCTTTGACAAAGTTCCACATGGAAGGTTAGTTAAGAAGGTTCAGTCATTAGGTATTAATGCTGGAGTAATAAAATGGATTCAACAGTGGCTAGATGGGAGATGCCAGAGAGTAGTGGTGGATAATTGTTTATCGGGATGGAGGCCGGTGACTAGTGGGGTGCCTCAGGGATCTGTTTTGGGCCCAATGCTGTTTGTAATATACATAAATGATCTGGATGATGGGGTGGTAAATTGGATTAGTAAGTATGCCAATGATACTAAGGTAGGAGGTGTTGTGGATAATGAGGTGGGTTTTCAAAGCTTGCAGGGAGATTTATGCCGGTTAGAAGAATGGGCTGAACGTTGGCAGATGGAGTTTAATGCTGAGAAGTGTGAGGTTCTACATTTTGGCAGGAATAATCCAAATAGAACATACAGGGTAAATGGTAGGGCATTGAGGAATGCAGAGGAACAGAGAGATCTAGGAATAACTGTGCATAGTTCCCTGAAAGTGGAGTGTCATGTAGATAGGGTGGTGAAGAGGGCTTTTGGAACGCTGGCCTTTATAAATCAAAGCATTGAGTACAGAAGTTGGGATATAATGCTAAAGTTGTACAAGGCATTGGTAAGGCCAAATTTGGAATATTGTGTGCAGTTCTGGTCACCGAATTATAGGAAAGATATCAATAAATTAGAGAGAGTGCAGAGACGATTTACTAGGATGTTACCTGGGTTTCAGCAATTAAGTTACAGAGAAAGGTTGAACAAGTTAGGTCTCTATTCATTGGAGCGTAGAAGGTTGAGGGGGGATTTGATCGAGGTATTTAAAATTTTGAGAGGGATAGATAGAGTTGACATGAATAGGCTGTTTCCATTGCGAGTAGGGGAGATTCAAACGAGAGGACATGATTTGAGAGTTAGGGGGCTGAAGTTTAAGGGAAACACGAGGGGGTATTTCTTTACTCAGAGAGTGATAGCTGTGTGGAATGAGCTTCCTGTAGAAGTAGTAGAGGCCAGTTCAGTTGTGTCATTTAAGGTAAAATTGGATAGGTATATGGACAGGAAAGGAGTGGAGGGTTATGGGCTGAGTGCGGGTACGTGGGACTAGGTGAGATTAAGGGTTCAGCACGGACTAGGAGGGCCAAGATGGCCTGTTTCCGTGCTGTGATTGTTATATGGTTATATGGTTATACTTTAAATTATTAATTTAATAGTGTCAGTTATCACAGATGGGTTGTTTCAATTGTTCAGTTGCCTACTTCAATTATTTATGACCTATAATGTCTCCAGCAGAGAATTGCTTCAATCACTCTCTGTTTCTGACAACTTTTTCCAAAGGTTTCCAAACACAATTGTTTCAGTTTGGCTTCTACAGTTCAGTAGTAGTTTGTTTTTCACTGACATCTTCGATCGAGCATTGGCGCTTCTTCCTTCAAGTTATTACCAATAATCCAAATTAGATTCTTTCCAAGGAAAAGAAACATGACCAGTTCATCAATTCTTCAACATCATGGCTCTCAGTGACAATGATCAGTTGGTCTTGATTTGCCGTCCTTTGCTTACACTCATCTATTATTCTTAAAAGTATCGTTTGAAGCCAAGACAATTTCTGTCAGTCCAACCAATGCTAGAATATCATTTATGTGATCATTTGTGTTTGCTTTTACTGTAGAGCTTAGGTGATTTCCAGACCATATTTAAAAATCCTGAAGGTGCTCTTTGTTGATGGGTACCCAAGATAGAGCCAGGAAGTGGTGCCTTTGGATACAGCTGCAAAGGGAGTTATCTACTGTAGCTGAAATCCACAGACACTGCCATGTGTACTTCAGTAAGCAATACAAAAAGTTTTAAGATTTTTAAAAAAGCTAAAAATCGATCTGCACCACTGATTTAATACACTATTTATTTAATTTCTATATATGTAACAAATTTCATATATTAAAAAAAAATCACCACATATGCCATAGATATTAAACCTGATTCTGTTCCTGGCTTGTTGATTCTGTTCCCTGTACCTTGATTTTACTCTGGATTTCAAACATTTGCAGAATCTCTTGTGTTTGAGGCTATTCTTTCCATCCTCTCATCAAATGAACAGAATTGTGAATAAAACAAATTCTCCAGACCAGCTCGTTGCATCCTCTTAAATTACCCGCTATGTCCCAAATCAAGGACAATATTCCTGCAATACAACATGAAAATTGACAGTTCAAAGTTCATGCCCAATTAAATTAAAATGCAGCATCAGTTATTTTTTTTAATTCTGTGTTTTAATTTTCTTTTTACAGAAGATGGACTCCATCAGAAAGGAAGAGGTAAATGTGATTTACTGCCCTGAAACTGCCTTTTCTGGGAAGCACTATAGGACAATTAAAACCAAAAATTCGTGCCTTTTTAAATGTTTCAACCCCCTGGCCATTAATATGATACCATTCTAGTTAGATACCCCACACCCCGTCCCTCTATCTATTACCCTGTCATCACTTTAAACCACTTTTTAATATAATTGTTACATTGCAAAGGGTTAATGTATGGGACCATTTTATGGCTCTGGTTCATGAAAATATAAACTAAGTGGGTATTTTAATTGTTCTATTCATGACCATCTGACTATAAGATATAGGAAAAGAATGAGGGCATTTGGCCCATCATGTCATAGTGGGGGCATTGGGAACGGACCCAAATGCAAGACACAGAAACTGAACTACCAGGAACAGGTCTAGACATGAGAAGGAAGCAAGGAAAGTGGGGAAGAAAGGATACTGGACATAACACAGGCCCTGGACAATACAAGGTATCCAGGCCTGGGCTAGGACTTACTAGGATAGCAGAACCAGGACCTGGAACTTGGAGCCTGGGTCTGGACTCCGAGCCAGAGATTGGACAAGGACCCAGAGCCTGGGTCTTGACTCGGGCTGAAGTGGGACCTGGACGAGGACATGACGAGGCTAGGGTTCTTCGAAGCTTGGGTCTAGACTCCCAGCCAGAGATTGGACAAGGACCCAGAGCCTGGGTCTTGACTCGGGCTGAAGTGGGACCTGGACGAGGACATGACGAGGCTAGGGTTCTTCGAAGCTTGGGTCTAGACTCCCAGCCAGAGACTGGGCAAGGACCCAGAACCTAGGTCTTGACTTGGGCTCGGACTCCAGAACTAGGCGAAGACAAGACGTGGCTACAGGATGAGGAGAGGCAACAGGACAGGATGTGGGGGCAGGATGCGGGACTCCAGGGCTGGATGAGGCAAGGCCACAGGACTGGATGTGAGACTCCTGGACAGGACAAGGGAACCCCAGCACTGGGCTGGGTGAGGCACATGGACAAAACAAGAACATAAAGCCGTGGTTTGGACAGGACAAGGTTTTTGGACATGACTAGGACTGGACGAGACCCCGAAGCCTTGACTTGGTCGAGAAAGAGACAGGAACGCAGAGCCTTGGTCGAGGGTGAGACAGGAACGCAGAGCCTTGGTCGAGGGTGAGACAGGAACGCAGAGCCTTGGTCGAGGGTGAGACAGGAACGCAGAGCCTTGGTCGAGGGTGAGACAGGAACGCAGAGCCTTGGTCGAGGGTGAGACAGGAACGCAGAGCCTTGGTCGAGGGTGAGACAGGAACGCAGAGCCTTGGTCGAGGGTGAGACAGGAACGCAGAGCCTTGGTCGAGGGTGAGACAGGAACGCAGAGCCTTGGTCGAGGGTGAGACAGGAACGCAGAGCCTTGGTCGAGGGTGAGACAGGAACGCAGAGCCTTGGTCGAGGGTGAGACAGGAACGCAGAGCCTTGGTCGAGGGTGAGACAGGAACGCAGAGCCTTGGTCGAGGGTGAGACAGGAACGCAGAGCCTTGGTCGAGGGTGAGACAGGAACGCAGAGCCTTGGTCGAGGGTGAGACAGGAACGCAGAGCCTTGGTCGAGGGTGAGACAGGAACGCAGAGCCTTGGTCGAGGGTGAGACAGGAACGCAGAGCCTTGGTCGAGGGTGAGACAGGAACATGGAACACAGAGCCAGGACCCCTCCTTGGGTACAGGGCATGGCACCAAGACTCATTACACAGCATGCAGAATACGACGAGATGATTGCCAACACAAGGTAGCGGCAGACAGCCGGACCTACCTAGCGAAGGTGTGGACACAGACAGTTCCCAACACTAGGTAGCAGCAAACAGCTGGACCCATCTAGCAAAGGCGTAGAAACATAAACAGTTCAAAACAATGAAAGACAGTTCCTATCTTGCTCCGGTGGTTGAACTTGACAGCAGTGAAGGCAAAGGTTACAGGTGAGGCAACACTCCAGGCAAAGCAAGGCTCTAGGTGAGGCAAGGCAAGGCCAGGCAAGAATCCAGGCGATGTGAAGCACAGCTCAAGGAGAGGCTCAGCTCCAGGAGGAAGGTGAAAGGAAGGGATACAGGCAGGAGTTTGGACAGGAACAATCCAGCAGCCAGAGGCTGAATCCTGAAACTATTTATGAAGCCAGCCCAAATGAGAATCAGCTGCCTCAACAGAAACTGGGGAAAACCAGAAAACCTGGAATAAGGAGCATGGACTGGACCATGAACTGGAATATGGATTTCATGGACCGGACCATGACACATCGAGTATATTCTGCCATTTCATCATAGCTGATCCATTTTCCCTCTCAGCCTCAATCTCCCGCCTTCTGCCCGGATTCCTTCAAGCCCTGATTAATGAAGCAACTATCAACCTCTGACCTAAATATACCCAGAGTATTGGCTTCCACAGCCACTTGTGGCAATGAATTCCACAGATTCATCATCCTCTGGCAAAAGATATTCCTCCTCATCTCTGCTCTAAAAGGACACCCCACTATTTGCTGGTCTTAGAATTTCCCCACCATCAGAAACGTCCTCTCCACATCCACACTATCAAGCCTTTAACATTTGATAGGTTTCAATGAAGTCACCTCTCATTCAAATGTTATGACAAGCCTTTCAATCCCGGAATTATTTTTGCAAACTTTCTTTGAAAACCTTTCTAATATCAGCACATTATTTATAGACAGGGGGCCCAGAACAACTCAACAATACTCCAAGTGAGGTCTCACAGTTCCTTTATAAAGCTTCAGAACTACATCCTTGATTTTATAATCTAGTCTTCTTGATATGGATGTTAATATCACAATCCCCTTCCCCACCACCAACTCACCTGCAAATTAACCTTTAGGGAATCCTGCACAAGAACTTCCAAGTCATTTTGCACCTCAGATGTTTGAATTTTTCTGAAATAATCTGCCTTTTATTTTGTCTACCAAAGTGCATAACCATACACTGCTGGACATTGTATTCCATCTGCCACTTCATTGCACATTCTATTAATCTGTCTAGGTCCTTTTGTCACCACCCTACTTCCTCAAAAATACCTGCCTGGCTACCATCTTTGTATCGTCTGCAAACTTTCCCACAAAGCCATCAATTCTATCATCCAAATCATTGACATATAACGTAATAAGAATCGGTCCCCACACAGAATCCTGTGAACACTAGCCACCAGCAGCTAACCAGAAAAGGCTCCCTTTATTCCCACTATTTGCTTCCTGCCAAATAGCCACCATTTTAGCCAAACTAGTATCTTTCCTGTAATACTATGGGCTCTTAACTTGTTAAGCAGCCTCATGTGTGACACCTTGTCAAAGGCCTTCTGAAAATTCAAGTACACAACATCAACCAATTCTCCTTTGTCTATTCTGCTTGTTATTTCTTCAAAGAATTCCAACAGATTTGTCAGACAAGATTTTCCCTCGAGGAAATCATGCTGATTATGGCCTATTTTATCATGCACTTTCAAGTACCACAAAACCACATCTTTAACTATTGACTCTAATGTCTTCCCAACCACGGAGTTCAGACTAGCCTGTATTTTCTTTTCTTCTGCCTCTCTCACTTTCTGAAGAGTAGAGACACATTTGAAATTTTCTAGTCCTCCAAAACAAATGCCAGAATCTGGTGATTCTTCTAAGATCATTACCAACACCTTTCTTTTACACTATATGTACCTGAAGAAACTTCTGGTATCCAATTGGCTAGCCTACTTTTGTATTCCATCTTTCCCTTCTTAATGACCTTCAGTTGCTTTCTGTTGATTTTTAAAAGATTCCCAATCATTTAATTTCCTACTAATTTTTGCTCCATTGTATTCCCTCTCTTTATCCATTATAGACAATAGACAATAGGTGCAGAAGTAGACCATTCGGCCCCTCGAGTCTGCACCGCCATTCTGAGATCATGGCTGATCATTCACTATCAATACCCAGTCCCTGCCTTGTCCCCATATCCCTTGATTCCCCTATCCATCGGATATCTATCTAGCTCCTTCTTGAAAGCATCCAGAGAATTGGCCTCCACCATCTTCCGAGGCAGTGCATTCCACACCTCCACAACTCTCTGGGAGAAGAAGTTCTTCCTCAACTCTGTTTTAAATAACTGACCTCTTATTCTCAATCCATGCTCTCTGGTACTGGACTCTCCAAACATCTGGAACATATTTCCTGCCTCAATCCTATCAAATCCTTTAATTATCTTAAACGTTTCAATCAGATCCCCTCTCAATCTCCTCAATTCCAGTGTGTACAAGCCCAATCTCTCTGCGTAAGACAGCCCTGCCATCCCAGGAATCAACCTAGTGAATCTACGCTGCACTTCCTCAATTACCAGAATGTCCTTCCTCAAACCTGGAGACCAAAACTGTACACAATATTCCAGGTGTGGTCTCACCAGGGCCCTGTACAAATGCAAAAGGATATCCTTGCTCTTGTACTCAATTCCCCTTGTAATAAAGGCCAACATTCCATTTGCCCTCTTCACTGCCTGTTGCACTTGCTCATTCACCTTCATTGACTGATGAACTAGGACTCCTAGGTCTCTTTGCATTTCTCCCTTACTAATGCTGGCTTTAGCTTCTCTTGTTAGCCATGCTTATGTCATCTTGCCTTTACAATAGCTCTTCCTCTTCGGGATGTATATATCCTGTGCCTTCCAAGTTGTTTCCAGAAATTTTAGCCATTCTGGCTCTGTCACCTCCCTAACATTCTCCTTTTCTGATCAATTCTGGCAAGCTCCCCTCTCATGTCTCTGTAATCCCCTTTACTCCACTGTAATTCTGATAGGTCTGACTTTACTTTCTCCTCAAATTTCAGAGTGAATTCTATAATATTTTCATTACCCACCTCTCAAGGTCCCTTTACCTTAAGCTCCCAGAATTCTGGTTCTTTGCACAACACCCAATCCAGAATAGCTGATCCCCTAGTGGGCTCAACCATGAGCTGCTCTTATATATTGGTGAGACCCGAAGCAGACTGGGAGACCGTTTCGTTGAACACCTACCCCCTGTCCTCCAGAAAAAGCAGGATATCCCAGTGGCCACACATTTTAATTCCACGCCCCATTCCCATTCTGATATGTCTATCCATGGCCTCATCTACTGTCAAGATGAAGCCACACTCAGGTTGGAGGAACAACACCTTATATTCCATCTGGGTAGCCTCTAGCCTGATGGCATGAACATCGATAACTTCCATTAATGCCCCTCCCCCCTTTCTTACCCCATCCCTGATTTATTTATTTCCATGCCCCTTTTTCTCTTTCTGCCTGTTCTCTATCTCTCTCTGGTGCTCCCCTCCCCCTTTCTTTCTCCCTAGGCCTCCCATCCCATGATCCTCTCTTCTCCAGCTCTGTATCCCTTTTGCCAATCATCTTTCCAGCTCTCAGCTTCACCCCACCCCCTCCCATCTTCTCCTATCATTTTGCATTTTCCCCCTCCCCCTCCTACTTTCAAATATCTTACTATCTTTTCTTTCAGTTAGTTCTGATGAAGGGTCTCGGCCCAGAATGTCAACAGTGTTTCTTCCTATATAGATGCTGCCTGGCCTGCTGCGTTCCACCAGCACTTTGTGTGTGTTGCTTAGATAGGTTCTTGATTAGCCAGGGCATCAAAGGGTATGGGGAGAGGGCAGGGGAGTGGGAATGACAGGAAGAATTGGATCAGCTCATGATTGAATGGTGGAGCGAGTCAATGGGCGAACGGGTTACTTCTGCTCCTATATCTTCTGGTCTCATTAGAGAGAGGAATAAACATATCAAAATGCATGCACAAGTTCACATTTCTTCCATCATGTAAAAAAAAGGAATATGAGAAAAATCTTTTATCGGGCATTTGTCCAAAATTGATTGTGTACTCAGCCTAATGTGTGCCTCACATCATCTTATGACAAACAAGGAGGCCGTTCTGTCGATCAATTATGAAACAACTTGTGCTAATAAAATTGCAAGTTTCAAATTAAACTTATTTAGATGTGGCACATGAATCTATTAGCACTTGTACCGTATCTGATCAATTGCAAGAACGTGGAGAGTGCACACGATCGACCGCGTGGTGAATCTATTGAGCTTCCTTTGTGCGGCGGCGGGGAGGCAAGAACAGGACAGGTGCGCATGTCTCTTCGGGCGCGGGCTTTCGAGTGCGCATGTCTCTTCGGGCGCGGGCTTTCGTGTGCGCATGTCTCTTCGGGCGCGGGCTTTCGTGTGCGCATGTCTCTTCGGGCGCGGGCCTTCGAGTGCGCATGTCTCTTCGGGCGCGGGCTTTCGAGTGCGCATGTCTCTTCGGGCGCGGGCCTTCGTGTGCGCATGTCTCTTCGGGCGCGGGCTTTCGAGTGCGCATGTCTCTTCGGGCGCGGGCTTTCGTGTGCGCATGTCTCTTCGGGCGCGGGCTTTCGAGTGCGCATGTCTCTTCGGGCGCGGGCCTTCGTGTGCGCATGTCTCTTCGGGCGCGGGCTTTCGAGTGCGCATGTCTCTTCGGCGCGGGCTTTCGAGTGCGCATGTCTCTTCGGGCGCGGGCCTTCGTGTGCGCATGTCTCTTCGGGCGCGGGCCTTCGTGTGCGCATGTCTCTTCGGGCGCGGGCCTTCGTGTGCGCATGTCTCTTCGGGCGCGGGCTTTCGTGTGCGCATGTCTCTTCGGGCGCGGGCCTTCGTGTGCGCATGTCTCTTCGGGCGCGGGCTTTCATCTGGGTGAGCCAGGCTCGGCGTTCCCTCGCTGTCGGTTGCTGAACATGACCGTTACTAACACGTTTCAGTAAAAGTGTTTAATCGTGCTACGCCATTGCTGTTTTTGCCCTGCGGATACACACGTAAGAGTACTGATGAAGAATTTTACATTGCCAAATACTTCCTTCCAGAGCTTGCCCGGCTAGAGGAGCAGTATAGTAAGTAACATGAATACCCAGAATTTTAAACTTGATACACGCAAACCGTTCTGAAAAGTGTTCGGGTCCCAGCATTGAGAATAAGTAGCTATTCTATTCCAAGCTCTGGCACAGGAGAGGGATTACCAGGTAACTGATTCAAGGATGCTCTCAACGCCTCTTTGAAAAGTTGCAACGTGCACACAGAACCATAGAAATTCTGTGTCAAACCTCCCAAAGCAGAGAAGGCACGCTGTGGTTGATACAACGAACTTAAATATTTTACGTCATTCTTCACTGTGGGAGGCACGAGCAGCCTGCCAGAAATTCGTAAGTGTCAATGGGCCGCAATGAATGTAGTTGCTATTAATAAGGAGAAGGTACTTGGGAATCTGAAAATTCTGATGGTAGATCCTGGACGAGAGTAGAGAAAGAGGTAGCTGAAGAGATTGGGGAGGCATTAGTACGCATAAAAAAAATAGAATATAGAAATCTACAGCACATTACAGGTCCTTTGGCCCACAATGTTGTGCCAACCACGTAACCTACCCTAGAAACGGACTAACATTTCCCTACCGTATAGTCCTCTATTTTTCCAAGCCCCATGTACCTGTCCAGGAGGAGTCTCTTATAAAACCTGATTGTATCTGCCGTCGCCGGCAGCCCATTCCACGCACCCTCCACTCTATGTGGAAAAACTTACCTCTAATCTATCTGCACCTTGATGTCTCTGTTACTATTGGGGGGGGGTCTATAAAAAAAACACCCAGTAGAGTTATTGCCCCCTTCCTGTTTCTGATTTCCACCCACAATAATTAAGTAGCCAATCTCTCCATGACATGCTCCTTTTCTGCAGCTGTGGCACTATCCTTGATTAGCAGTGCCACTCCCTTATCTCTTTTGTCTCCCTCCCTGTCTTTTTTGAAACATCTAAAGCCTGGCACACAACAACCATTCCTGCCCTTGAGACATGCATGACCAGAATGACATGGTTCCATGTATTGATCCATGCTCTAAATTCATCTGCCTTGTTTATGATACTCCTTGCATTAAGATAGACACCTCTCAAAACTATCTGGCTGAGTGCTTCTTTGTTCTATCATTACCCTACCTTGTAAGTTCCCTACAAGCTGTCACTACTTGTGCGGCAACTGCCCCATTCCCGGAAAAGATTCCAATGAACCAAGAACTTGAAACTCTGCCTCCTGCACCATTTCCTCAGCCACTCATTCATCTGCATCTTCCTAACTCGTTGCACCAGGAGTAATCCGAAGATTACTACCTTGGAGGTCCTGCTCTTCAGCCTCCTTCCTAACTCCCTAAACTAAGAGCGCAGGAGCTCTACCCCTCTCCTTGCTATGTCATATGTACCACAAACTCCGGCTGCTCACCCTCCCCTTCAAGAATATTATCCAACCAATCAGAGACATCCTGGACCCCAGCACCCAGGAGGCAACACACTATTCTGGCATCTCTTTTTCTGCCGCAGAATCTCCTGTTGGTCTCCCTAACTTTTGAGTCCCTATGACTATTGCTCTGCCTGACCTCACCCTGCCCTTCAGAGCCTCTGAGCTGACCACAGTGCTTGTGGTCTGGCTGCAACTGCCTTGCCCAGATGGGTTATCTCCCTCAGCAGTGTCCAAAGGGGTATACCTGTTGCTGAGGGGAATAATCACAGGGGGACCCTGATCTGACTTTCTTCTCCCTTTACCTCTCTCTGTATTCACCTATCTACTCCCCAGATTCTGCACTCTGGGCTTAACCACCTGCTCCTTTGAAATCCATCAGTTGCTCTGCCTCCCAGATCTTTCAAGAATCACTAGATTCTGGAATTCTTCCAGAGGACAGGAAAACTGCAAACATCACTTCATCCTTTAAGAAGGGAGGGAGAGAGAAGAAAGGAAATTATAGATGTTAGCCTGACTTCCAGAGGTTGGGAAGACATTGAGTCCATTATGATGTTGGGTCTGTATGTTCTCCCCATGGATTGCATGGGTTTTCTCTGACTTCCTCATACAGTCCAAAGACATACTGGTTAATAAGTTAATTGCTCATTATAAATTGTCCCGTGGTTAGGCTAGGGTTAAAATGGAGTTGCTATACCGTGTGGCTCATGTGGCCAGAAAGGCTTATTCACGCTATATCTCAATAAATATATCAGCATGATTTCTTTAATCTGTTCAAGTTTGTTGAAGAAATAACAGGTAGGATAAACAAAGGAGAGTCAGTGGGTGTTGTTTACTTGGATTTTCAGAAGGACTATGACAAGGTGCCTCACAGAAGGTTGTTTAAGAAGATAACAGCCTATGATTTAATAGAAGGATATTTGCATGGGGGCTAAGAGTGGGAACAAAGTGCAGTTACAAAGAAACCGCAGCAGTGGCTCTAATTCCTTCAGAGTTTGCAAAGATTTGACATGACATCTAAAACTTTGACAAATGTCTGTAGATGTGTGGTGTAGAGTGTATTAACTGGCTGCATCAGAGCTTGGTGTGGAAACACCAATGCCCTTGAACAGAATATCCAACCAAATATAGTGCATCCGGCCTAGTCCTTCATAGGTAAAGGGCTCCCCACCACTGAGTACATCTACATGGAGTGTTGTCACAGGAAAGCAGCATCCATCATCAGGAGCCCTTACCACCCAGGTCATGCTCACTTCTGGCTACTGCCATCAGTAAGAAGGTACAGGAGCGGTAAGATCCACACCACCAGGTTCAGGAACAATCATTACCCTTCAAACATCAGGCTTTTGAACCAAAGGGGATAAATTCACTCGACTTAACTCGTCCACTACTGAAATGTTCCCACAACTTATGGATTTACTTTCAAGGACTCAATAATTATTGATTATTAATATTATTCCATTGTTCCTTGTGTATTTGCACACGATATTTGGAAAGCAAGTAATCTGCTGGACTTCATTGCCAACAGATTTGAAAGCAGGGACAAGGATATCTTGCTGAAGCTCTGCAGGGCTTTGTGGAGCCAGGCCTCCAATCCTGCATTCAGTTTTTGGTTCCTTAACCAAAGAAGAATGTTCTTGCAATAGTGGGAGGTCAGTATAGACTGCTAGACTGATTCCTGTGATGAAGACACAAGAGAATGTTACTCCTGATTCCTCAGATGGCAGGACTGATGTATAAGGAGAGATCAAATTCATTAGACTGATACTTGAGGATACAAGAAGAGATTTTGTAGAAACCTATAAATACTAACAGGACTAGACTAACCAGATTTTCCAAATTGGTGGAGGGTCCAGAATAGGGGTTGCAGTCTCGGTAAGGGGCTATTTACAATATAAATCCAGAGAAATCTCTTCAACCAGTGGAACTCTCTACCACAGATGACACTAAATAGCAAAGACATTAAATGTTCATGAGACAGGCTTGGTTTATTAATGTTGAAAAGAATAAAATGATATGAAAAAGGGCAGAAGCTGAAGTGAATGTCCAGCCATTGGTGTGTTGAATATTGGAGATGGCCCAAGGGTCCCAGAGCCTACTACTGTCCCTATTTTCTAGTTCTTATGTTTATCTGCTACCAGATAAATGGTTTGATATTAAAAAGCAAAATGTCTTTTTGAAATTTCTTCCAGAGATGGAAATTGCAGAACGTGATATGGGTAAAAATCCATTATATATATTTGTGTTATTTTGATTCATTTACAAATATTGGGTAGAAAATCGTTGCACCCTAAGGCAAAAGTGAGGCTGCTGCAATTGCATCTTGGTGAAGTCAGTGAATGTGGGTTGAAAGCCAATGCAATTCTGGGGCATTGTGATCAGAGCAAACCCTTTGACTAATTGGCCAGCAATGTATGATTACTGTGTGTAATTAATGAAATCCAACATCTCATAATTTGTCTTATGCTATGTTTATTTCCAATGAGAATTTCACCACCAGGTTAAAATTAAGCCACTTTCCTCCATGGATCAATTTAAAAATAAATTTCCATTAAAAAGAAACAATTCAAGATGAGAATAACACTTAGAAAATGCTGGAGGAACTCAGCAGATCAGGCAGCATCTATGGAGAGGAATAAACAGTTGATGAGACCCTTCATCAAGACTGGGTCAAGACTAGAATTCTCTGTTTAGATGATCTGTGTGTCAGAACCAGAAAAAGACTATGACATCAACCTCAGCTTCAGATATTTCCTCAAGCATGTTCCTCCTATATCTAAAATGGTCTTTGTTGAATAAAATACAGGACATCCATGTATCTATTCCAACTATGGATACACACTCAGTGTCCAGTTAGTGAGGTACGGAAGGTACCTAACAAAGTGGCTATTGAGTGTATTATATATAGTTGTAGAAAGGATGTGAAAGCTTTGGAGAGAGTTCAGAGAGTTTTACCGGGATGCTGCCTGGATTAGAGAGTATTTCTTATGAGTGAACTAAAACTTCGCTCTCTGGGGGAAAAGAGGATGACAGGGGACTTGACTGAGGTGCACAAGACGAAAAGATACATAAATCAAATGTACAGCCAGAGTCTTTTATGCAGGATATAAATGGCTAATTTGAGAGGCATAAAGTTAAAGTAATTAGAGGAAAATATGGGGGGTAATATCAGAGGTATGTTTTTCGCACAGAGAGTAGCGATGTGTGCAACCCACTGCCAGAAATGGTGGTAGGAGCAGAATTTGGCCCAACGAGTCTGTACCACAATTTCATCATGGGTGATGCTTTTTTCCTCTCAATTGCCGATCTCCTGATCATAATATGATAGAATACACCTTGCAATTTGAAAGGGAGAAGCTAAAGTCAGTATTACAGTGGAGTAAAGGGAATTACAGAGGCATGACAGGGTAGCTGACCAAAACTGAAAGACCATAAGACATAAGATATAGGAAAAGAATTAGGCCATTTGGCCCACTGAGTCTGCTCCACCATTTCATCATGGTTGATCCAAATTTCCTCTCAGCCCCAATCTCCAGTCTTCTCCGTATCCATTCATTCCCGGACCAATGAAGAATCTATCAACCTCTGCCTTAATTATACATAAAGACTTGGCCTCCGCAGATGCCTGTAGCAAAGAATTTCACAGATTCACCACTCTTGCTAAAGAAATTCCTCTTCATCTCCATCCTAAAAGGGCATCCCTCCATTCTGAGTCTGTCTCCTCTGGTCTTAGATTCTCCCACCATAGGAAACATCCTCTCCACATCCACTCTGTCAAGGCCTTTCATGACATATTAGAGATACTTAAGGGATGTTTGGATAGGCACGTGAATGATAGAAACATTGAGGCATACTGTTAGGAAAGGGATTGATTGATCTCAGAGTAGATTAAAAGGTCTGCACAACATCTTGTGCTGAAAGGCCTGTCCTGACCTGTCCCGTTCCATGTTTATGTTCTATACTCTTCAAATCTGGCCATGTCTTGCTCTGAATAAAATTGTATTTGTTTGCCCTCTGCTTAAACCATGGCACTAATTTAGTTTTATTCCTTAAGTTATACACGTTAAACTGTAAATACCATAGTCTCAAAAATGCTGTGGACTACAAGGTGGATTTGGGGTGAAGTCAGGTTTGGGAAGTTCAGAAGTTGATGAATTGTAGTTGCTAGATGTCTTATTCCAATTTCTTTTATCCAGAGTTGTCAAGAATATGCCAATTGCATAATAAAAATTGATAATCAATGCACAATCTCAAAGACTTGCAGTTGAGTGAAACAAGTTTGGTTTAAGGAGATCTTTTTGGCTTCCAGAGGTCGAGAGACTGAGGAAAACTCAAAAAAGTGCAGGTGAGACAATTATGGGAATAAATAAGATGTGAAGAAATAAATTATTTACTGAAGTCTTCATGTGTTGAATCAACGCTTTTGATGTCATAGCCATGAGTATTGGTGCCCCCTCAGCCAGGCTGCTGATGGGGGTCAGCAACCACACTCCTGAGTATGCCAGTTTCAGTCATTTAACATTTCATTGCAGTTGTATTTAAACCCCTTCCTCTCATTTCAATCTTATTGGATCTTGAACCTAAAACACAGTAATGTCATTGCTTGTTGCTACCTTTCTCCTTGTTATGGGAAAGAAGACTACTGTTTAGGTTGACATTGTAAAGAAGCAATATTTATTTACTATTAAGTTACTGCATCTGAACCACGGTGCCAGTGTTGGCTTTCAATTGTAAAGTTTTAGTCAACAACTCTGTTTGCCTAGCTTTTATTGTTTTTCCCTTAACTCTGCGCAGTTCTTATTAAAAGTCAGTGAACTGTTCATCCACTTCACTGTCTCGCTTTCTACACTTGAGCCGTGATCGCATACTTCTGTCATATGATGTTATTTTATTTGTTTGTTCATTTGCTGATGTTGGATGTTGTTGATAAAGCCAGTATTTTCAGCTATTCTTAATTCCTCTGGAATTGTGGATAAATTTAATGCTCAGAGTAGCGTGTCTGGAACTAAATATCATCCAGGATGGAAAAGGGTGGGGGAGCTTAGTCATTAGAGTTTGGAGTTAAATTCCAGCAACCCCTGTAGGAAGTTTGTACGTCTTTCCTGTTAGCACATGGGTTTCCTCCAGATGCTTTCGCTTGCTCCCAAAATTAACACTTAGTAGGTTAATTGGTCATTGTAAATTGCCCTGTGATCAGGCAAGGGCTAAATAGTGCTGCATGGGTGGTAAATAGGAGCTGAATGGTGGGATAAATGGGGTTACATGGGTGGGATAAATCAATAGACAATAGGTGCAGAAGTACACCATTCGGCTCTTCAAGCCTGCACTGCCATTTTGAGATCATGGCTGATCAACTACTATCAATACCCGGTTCTTGCCTTGTCCCTATATCCCTTGATTCCCCTATCCATAAGATACCTATCTAGCTCCTTCTTGAAAGCATCCAGAGAATTTGCCTCCACTACCTTCCGAGGCAGTGCATTCCAGACCCCCACAACTCTCTGGGAGAAAAAGTTTTTCCTTAACTCTGTCCTAAATGACCTACCCCTTATTCTCAAACCATGCCCTCTGGTACTGGACTCTCCCAGCATCTGGAACATGTTTCCTGACTCTATCTTGTCCAATACCTTAATAATCTTATATGTTTCAATCAGATCCCCTCTCAATCTCCTTAATTCCAACATGTACAAGCCCAGTCTCTCTAACCTCTCTGTGTAAGACAGTCCAGACATCCCAGGAATTAACCTCGTGAATCTACGCTGCACTTCCTCTACAGCCAGGATGTCCTTCCTTAACCCTAGAGACCAAAACTCCAGGTGTGGTCTCACCAGGGCTCTGTACAAATGCAAGAGGATTTCCTTGCTCTTGTACTCAATTCCCTTTGTAATAAAGGCCAACATTCCATTAGCCTTCTTCACTGCCTGCTGCACTTGCTCATTCACCTTCAGTGACTGATGAACAAGGACTCCTAGATCTCTTTGTATTTCTCCCTTTCCTAACTCTACACCATTCAGATAATAATCTGCCTTCCTGTTCTTACTCCCAAAGTGGATAACCTCACACTTATTCACATTAAACGTCATCTGCCAAGTATCTGCCCACTCACCCAGCCTATCCAAGTCACCCTGAATTCTCCTAACATACTCATCACATGTCACACTGCCACCCAGCTTAGTATCATCAGCAAATTTGCTGATGTTATTTTCAATGCCTTCATCCAAATCGTTTATGTAAATTGTAAACAGCTGTGGTCCCAATACCGAGCCCTGTGGCACCCCACCTGCCATTCCGAGAAACACCCATTCACCGCTACCCTTTGCTTTCTATCTGCCAACCAGTTTTCTATCCATGTCAATGTCTCCCCCCCCCCCCCCCCCCGAAGCCCTGAGCTTTGATTTTACCCACCAATCTCCTATGTGGGACCTTATCAAATACCTTCTGAAAATCGAGGTACATTACATCCACTGGATCTCCCCTGTCTAACTTCCTGGTTACATCCTTGAAAAACTCCAACAGATTAGTCAAGCATGATTTACCCTTGGTAAATCCATGCTGGCTCGGCCCGATCCTATCACTGCTATCTAGATATGCCGCTATTTCATCCTTAATAATGGACTCTAGCATCTTCCCCACCACCGATGTCAGGCTGACAGGTCGATAGTTCTCTGTTTTCTCCCTTCCTCCTTTCTTAAAAAGTGGGATAACATTAGCCATTCTCCAATCCTCAGGAACTGATCCGGAATCTAAGGAACATTGGAAAATGATTACCAATGCATCTGCAATTTCCAGGGCCACCTCCTTTAGTACCCTAGGATGCAGACCATTTGGACATGGGGATTTGTCAGCCTTCAGTCCCGTCACTCTTCTCATCACCGTTTCCTTCCTAATGTCAATCTGTTTCATTTCCTCTGTCACCCTATGTCCTTGGCCCATCCATACTTCTGGGAGATTGCTTGTGTCTTCCTTAGTGAAAACAGATCTAAAGTATTTGCTTTTTCTGCTATTTCTCTGTTTCCCATAACAATTTCAACCAATTCATTCTTCAAGGGCCCAACATTGTTCTTTCTTTTCTTTTCTTTCTAAATCTTTTTATTAATATTAATAATATGGACAGAATACAGATGATATATTGATAAAGAAATTACCAACATACACATTCCATTACATATGAAAAAAAAACATACATAATAGTTACAATATAAATGAGTTTACCAAGACATAAGCCATAAGATATATGTATGGACATAGTAAATCTAAATATTTCATAATGTATAATATAAAAAAAACAGAAAAAAGAAAGAAAAAAAAACAAAAAAAAAATTATATAATGCAGAACTAACTAATCTAATCTAATAACTATAGCTAATAAGTAATATAAAAGAAAAAAAACAAACAAAAGAGAAAGAAAAAAAAAGTGGGCTGTTTATAATATCTCACAAAAATAAGTATTCATCAATGCCGTCACTTCCGGTCCTCTCAAAATACATAAGCTAAAAGCTGGGAAATCAAATGTACTTGGCAAAGGGTCATATTACATCATATGAAAATGTTGAATAAATGGTCTCCATAACTTTTCAAATTTAATAGAAGTCTCAAAAGTACCACTTCTAATTTTTTCTAAATTTAAACATAACATAGTTTGAGAGAACCAATTAAATACAGTGGGAGGATCAATTTCTTTCCAATTCAACAATATAGATCTTCTAGCCATCAGAGTTAGAAATGCAATCATTCGACGGGCTGAAGAAGATAAATGCTGTGAATCTAACATTGGTAAACCAAAAATTGCGGTAATAGGATGAGGTTGTAAATCAATATTCAAAACCGCAGATATAATATCAAAAATATCTTTCCAATATTTCTCCAAAAATGAACACGACCAAAACATGTGAGTTAAAGACGCAATTTCAGAATGACATCTATCACAAATAGGACTTATATGAGAGTAAAAATGAGCTAATTTATCCTTGGACATATGGGCCCTATGTACAACCTTAAATTGTATTAGTGAATGTTTGGCACATAACGATGATGTATTAACTAATTGAAGAATTCTATCCCAATTCTCACTAGAAATACTAAAACTAAGCTCTCTTTCCCAATCCTGTTTAGTCTTATAAAGGGGCTCTGAACGTATCTTCATAATTATATTATAAAGTTTTGAAATAAGCCCTTTTTGAAAAGGGTCTAATTCAAATAAACTCTCCAAAGTATCTGAAGGCACAAAATTTGGAAACGTAGAGAGTACAGAACTTAAAAAATGTCTAATCTGTAAATATCTAAAAAAATGAAATCTCGGCAAGTTATATCTGTTGGATAATTGTTCAAAAGACATGAAACAATTATCTAAAAATAAATCAGAAAATCTTAGTAATCCCTTAGTTTTCCAAGCTGAATAAGCTTGATCTATAATGGAAGGGTGAAAAAAACAATTAGATACAATAGGACTATTTAAAACGAATTAAGTCAACCCAAAAAATCTCCGAAATTGAAACCATATACGCAATGTATGTTTAACTATCGGGTTGTCAATTCGTTTCGGCAATTTAGAAAGAGCAAAAGGGAGAGACGTCCCTAAAATAGAACCCAAAGCATAAGCTGATACCGATTTAGTTTCTAAACTCACCCAACAAGGGCCAAAAGATCCACCCCCATCTTTCAACCAGCATAACAAATATCTAATATTAGCTGCCCAATAGTAAAATCTGAAATTAGGTAATGCTAACCCGCCTTCCTTTTTTGTCTTCTGTAAATATGTTTTACCTAACCTGGGATTTTTATACTGCCATATATATGAAGAAATTTTAGAGTCAACATTAGTAAAAAAAGATTTCGGGATAAAAATTGGTATCGCTTGAAAAATATATAAAAACTTAGGTAAAATAACCATCTTAATAGCATTAATCCTGCCTATTAGAGATAGAGACAAAGGTGACCACCTAGTAAACAAACCTTTAATCTGATCAATTAAGGGTAAAAAATTAAATCCAAACAAATCTTTATGGTTCTTTGTGATTTTGATCCCTAAATAAGTAAAAGAGTCATTAACTAATTTAAAGGGTAAATTTCCATAAATTGGGACCCGTTTATTTAATAGAAACAATTCACTTTTATTAAGATTTAACTTATACCCAGAAAACTCACTAAATTGAGCCAATAATGATAAAACTGCTGGAATGGATTTCTCCGGGTTAGAAATGAATAGTAATAAATCATCTGCATACAAAGATAACTTATGAATATCTGTCCCACGATTAATACCCAAAATATCCTGTGATTGTCTGATGGCAATTGCCAAAGGTTCTAAGGCAATGTTAAATAGTAATGGACTAAGAGGACATCCCTGTCTAGTGCCCCGAAATAGGCGAAAAAAGGGAGATCTTTGATTATTGGTAACCACTGAGGCTACTGGAGTATGATAAATCAATTTAATCCATGATATAAATATCGGACTAAAATTAAACTTCTCCAACACATTAAATAAGTAAGGCCATTCAACTCTGTCAAATGCTTTCTCCGCATCTAATGAAATCACGCATTCTGAAGTATCATGTGAGGGAGTTTAAACAATATTCAACAATCTCCTAATGTTAAAAAAAGAATAACGATTTTTAATAAAGCCAGTTTGATCATCTGAAATAATGTTGGGTAATACCTTCTCCAATCTAGATGCCAGTAACTTAGAAAAAATCTTGGAGTCTACATTCAATAAAGATATAGGTCTATAAGAAGCACAATTAGTAGGGTCTTTATCTTTCTTCAATATTAGAGAAATGGAAGCTCTATAAAAAGATAGTGGCAAATTCCCTAATCTAATGGCCTCCTCAAAAACCTTACCTAACCAAGGGGAAAGAGTAGCAGAAAAAAATTTAAAAAATTCAACTGTATAACCATCTGGACCCGGTGCTTTCCCAGAATTCATTGAGGAAATAGCCCCTTTAATTTCTACATCCGTAATAGGAGTATCCAATATCAAAAGATCATCAGATGATAACCTTGGAAAATTTAATTTCCCCAGAAAATCAGACATGGTATTATAATCTTGAGGAAATTCAGATTGATACAGGGAGGTATAGAAATCTTGAAATGCCTTATTTATCTCATCATGATTAACTGTCAGATTCCCATTCTGCTGACCAATCTTAGTGATTTGACGTTTAACCAGAGCATTCTTCAATTGACTAGCTAACAGTTTACCAGATTTATCACTATGTATATAAAAATCAGATTTAGTTTTCATTAATTGATTTTCAATCGAGGATGTAAGTAATAAACTATGTTCCATTTGAAGTTCAACCCTTTGTTTGTAAAGCTCCTTACTAGGAGCAATCGAATATTTCTTATCAATCTCTTTAATTTTATCAACCAATAAAAGAGTTTCCATCTTGATACGTTTCCTCAAACCAACAGAATAAGAAATAATCTGTCCACGTATATAAGCTTTAAAAGTGTCCCAAAGTGTTCCGTAGGAAATATCATCCGTAGAATTAGTTGAGAAGAAGAAGCCGATCTGCTCCTCCATAAATTTAATAAAGTCAGAGTCTTGCAACAAGGTAGAGTCAAATCGCCATTGTCTAGCATTAAAAGCTGTATCCGTAAATTTCATAGAAAGTAATAACGGAGCGTGATCAGAGATAGCTATAATATCATAGTTACAACCGATTACCAATGGAATAAAACAAGAGTCTACAAAAAAATAATCAATTCTTGAATAAGAGTGATGAACATGTGAGAAAAAAGAAAACTCTTTGTCATTAGAATGCCGAAATCTCCAAACATCAAAAACTCCATTGTCAGTCAAAAAGGAGTTAATACAAGTGGCCGACTTATTAGGTAAAGTCTGAATAGATAAAGATTTATCCATCAGAGGATTTAAACAACAATTAAAGTCACCACCCATTATTAACTTATTTTCGTTTAGATTGGGTAAAGAAGTAAATAAAGACTTAAAAAAGTCAGGACAATCCACATTTGGAGCATAAACATTAACCAAAGCAACCTTTTTATTACAAAGTAAACCCGTAATTAACAAAAATCTGCCATTTGGATCCGAAAAAATATCATGTTGAACAAATGAAATAGAGGAGTCAATAAAAATTGAAACTCCTTTTACTTTAGCATTCGAATTTGCATGATACTGTTGACCCCGCCAAAATCTAAAAAAACGAAATTTGTCCTCCCTCCTCACATGAGTTTCTTGTACAAAAATGATATGAGCATTAAGTCTTTGGAATACTTTGAAAATCTTCTTTCGTTTAATTGGATGATTTAAACCATTAGTATTCCAAGACACAAAATTAATGGTCTGAGCCATAATTCTATAATCAACCCTTTGGTATAGAAAGGGTTAACCAACTTATAAACTCATGCACCCGGAAGAGGAACAAAAGTAGTGAGAAGACCCGGAAGTGACGACAACACAGACATATTTGAAGTTCAAAAACAGCCCGAATAAAAAAACTAACACAAACTGGTACAAAAAAAATAGAATTGGAAAACAGACCATCCCCCCACCCCCCGAGAAAAAGAGAAAAAGCCAAAATATGACTTAAAAAGAGAAAAAGTAAGACTAATCCTACCCCCATGTCAGCTGAAGAACACTCCATATAAAAAGGATATATATAAAAGAATCACCCCAACTTTAAAAATAAAATCGCTATAATAAAAACCATATTTCTAAGTATAGTTAGTTGTAAAAAGAATAAAAATATAATCACTAAAAACAATTATAACTCGGGCTCTGGCCCAGACAAAACAAAAAATATTTAAGCTAAGATAAGCGATGCCTTGTCTAGAAGAAACACGAAAAATATAAACATAATGCCATCTTAAGCAAAACCAAAAATCTTTTCCAAAAAACCACCATCTTAATCAAGGAAAAATTTACCTTCAAAGAATTAAAAATATACCTTCGAAGGAACAAAGTTAATAGACAAATATGTAGTTAAATGATTAAAGTGTATAAGGCAAAAACAATTAACATGACGCAAACACACTTTAACTTGAGTATAAAGTGTAGGATGAACCTACACCAATAACCAGATTATAATTCTGGTTTAAGAGATCGAGAACCATCTTATACGATCAGAATCATTCATTTATTAAAGACTGGTGTCTGTAGCAGTAGGGAAGTTCTCCTCCAGATATTTTCTCACTTCTGAAGTTGAAAGGAAAATTTGTCGTGGAGCATTCGACGGAGAAATTCGAAGCTTCGCAGGGTATAGAAGCGCAGGTTTCAGATTTTTCTCATAACATTCAGCCATCAACGGTTTAAAAAGAAGCCTTCTTTTTAAAAGATCTGAACTAAAATCTTCGATCAGACGGAAGGAAAAATCTTTGATTTTAATCATTCCTAGTCGACGAGCTGCTCTTATAACTTGTTCTTTGTCATGTACATAATGGAACCGGACAATTATCACCGAAGGTTTGTCTGTAACACTCGGTGATCGACGCCGAATTCTATGTGCCCGATCCAATAAAGGAGGGTTATTCGGGAAAATTGTCGGAAACGCTTCTTTTAAAAGTTGAGCAAAATATTTCGAAGGGTCATCTTTTTCTATGCCGTCTGGAAGACCAAATATACGTACGTTCTGTCTTCTGGAGCGATTCTCAAAATCGTCACTCTTGGCTTTAAGGGCTTCCATCAGCTTAATGGTCGAAATTAAATCCTGTTGCAGTTTTCCAATAGTCAAATCTCGCTTCCGAGCTTCTTCTTGCAGAGACGCAATAAGAGTTTGTTGCTGTTTAATTACTAAATCCGTCTTAACCATGTACTCTTGAAAAGCCTTTATATCTTCTTTAAAAAATTGTTCTAGTTCAGCAAATTTTTGATTCAAAACCTCCATAAACAATTCAAAAGTTAATGGTGTTTGTTGAGTCGGAGCCTGCTTTTTTCCGTTACCGTTCGGATTACGTCCGGGATCCCGTCCCTTAGACCTGAGAGACATTTCTGTTTGCATTTCATCAAAAGTTCACAACAAACGCTTAGCAGTAAATCCAAAAAAAAAGAATAAAGAAACTTTCGGTATAGGTAAAAATACGCTGAATAAGGGTGATCAAAGGTTAAAAAAAGTAAAAGTTATGGAGCGAATCCAAAACGGTACTCACTCCATGAGCGTCTCCAGCTGACTCCAACATTGTTCTTAACTATCTTCCTTCTCTTCACATACCTAAAAAAGCTTTTGCTATCTTCCTTTATATTCCTGGCTAGCTTGCGTTCATACCTCATTGTTTCTCCCCGTATTGTCTTATTAGTTAAGTTCTGTTGTTCCTTAAAAACTTCCAATCATCTGTCCTCTCATTCACCTTAGCTCTGTCATACTTCCTTTTTTTTAATGCTATGTAATCTCTGACTTTGTTAATGACTGTGGCCCCTTTCCCCCCCTTTGAATCCTTCCTTCTCTGGGGGATGAACTGATATTGCACCTTGTGCAGTATTCCCAAGAATACCTGCCATTGCTGTTCCACTGTCTTTTCTGCTAGGCTATCCGTCCAGTCAACTTTGGCCAGCTCCTCCCTCATGGCTACATAGTTTCCCCTGTTCAACTGCAACACTGACACCTCTGAGCTGCCCTTATCCTTCTCAAATTGCAGGTAAAAATCGGGCTGAATGTATGGTAAATAGCTGAATGGTGGGATAAATGGGGCTGAATGGGTGGTAGATAGGAGCTGAATGGGATAAATTGGGCTGCATGGGTGGTAAATAGGAGCTGAATGGTGGGATAAATTGGGCTGAATGGGTGGGATAAATGGGGACTGAATGGGTCGGAGAAATGGGGTTGAATGGGTGGGATAAATCGGGCTGAATGGGTGGGATAAATGGGGACTGAATGGGTGGGAGAATGGGGTTGTATGGGTGGGATAAATGGGGACTGAATGGGTGGGAGAAATGGGGTTGAATGGTGGGATAAATCGGGCTGAATGGGTGGGAGAAATGGGGTTGAATGGTGGGATAAATCGGGCTGAATGGGTGGGAGAAATGGGGCTGAATAGGTGGGATAAATCGGGCTGAATGGGTGGGAGAAATGGGGTTGAATGGCTCAAAGGGTCAGAAGGGCTGTTCCACGCTACATCTCTAAAGAAATAAATTTCACTCCCTGAACCAGATCAGCATTTTAACTAAGGAAATCATCCTTGCTTTTTTTGTTGTTGCCTGGTAACAATTTGTGTTGAGTAGAAAATTCTGAATCTACTTCATCCTGAGAACCAAAAATATCAGCCATTATGCAGGAAAAATAACGTTTCACAATGATGGTCCTTAGAAATTGAGAATCTCAGCTGTGAGCAGCCTCAAATCTTCCAAATGGAAAGTTCCATGTAGTGAAAGTTTTTTATATTCTTTTGTATCTCATAAGTGTATTCAAATGCACCTAAATAAGAAAAAAGCATAACAATTAAACATAACAACAGTAACGCACACAAAATGCTGGAGGAGCTCAGCTGGTCAGGCAGCATCCGTGTAGAGATGCTTCATCAGGACCGGAAAGGCGTTGAGAAGAAGCCAGAATGAAAAGGTGGGAGGAGTGGAAAGAGTTCAGGCTGGCAGGTGATAGGTGAAGCCGCAGGAGAAGGTACTGTAGGTAGGTGTAGGAGGGGTTATGAAATGAAAAACTGCTAAGTGATAGATATAGAAAGTAAAGGGCTAAAGGGAGAGGAGAGTGGACCATAGAAGCAAGGAAAAGAAGAGGAGGACCAGAGGGTGGTGATAGGTGAGGAGAAGAAAAGGGGTAAGAAGGGAGCCGGAATGGAAAAACAAGGGACAGAGTCAAGAAATTCTGGAAGTTAAAGAAGTCACTTTTCATGCAGACAGGTTGGGTGCTGCCCAAACAGCTACCAAATATCTGGCATTGTTATTGTTCCAGGTCCATGATCTTAGTTCAGCAGCATGTCGAGCAGCGGAATTACTTGAACAAATTATCACTATACGGGTTGTTTGATTAATTCCGCTTGCTTTTCCTTCTTAGCCGAAGAGGCAGAAGAGAATGCAGGTATCCCTTCTGTATATCCGCCCCACCTTGTCCCACTTGTGCACAGTATTTTCATTAGTGACCCGGATATAAATGTGCAAGGAATCCTACTATGAATCCCAGCCTGTAGGACGTGAACACCTTTGAGAACAAACTTTCTACCTTTACTCTACTGCATGTATGGACTCAGTGGCCACTTTATAAGGTACCTCCTGTACCTAATACACTCACCATTGAGTGTAAGTTCATGTTTTTCTCCTGTTGTAGTCCAGCCTCTTCAAGGTTCCACGTGTGTGTTTAGAAATGTTTTTTGCACACCACTGTTCTAACATGTTCTTTGAGTTACTGTCGCCTTCCTGTCAGCTTGAACCAGTGTGGCCATTCTCCTTTGATCTCTCTCATTAACAAGGTGTTTTCACTCATTGGATGTTTTTTTTTTGCACCATTCTCTGTGACCCCACACACTGTTGTTTGTGAACATTCCAGGAGATCAGCAGTTTCTGAGATACTCAAACCAACCCATCTGGCACCAGCCATCATTCCACAGTCAAAGTCACTTTGATTACATTCCTTCCCCATTGTGATGTATGGTCCGAAAACAACCGAACCTATTTTCCATGTCTGCATACGTTTATGCTTTGAGTTCTGCATGTGATTCACTGATTAGGTATTTGCATTAACAAGCAGGTGTTCAGGTGTTCCTCGTGAAGTGGTCACTAAGTGTGTATGTTACAGTTGTTACGTATGTACTATGATAGCAGTCATTCCAGTGTCAACCCTGGACTTCATCTTCTGACATCATTACCTTGTCGTTGAAATTGTTTGCAGTTTTGTCCACTCGTTTAACTGAGGAGGTATAAACATTGACTAATTTCTCAGAAGAATAGATTGTCCAATAATGAACCAAAAAATGTGAACCCTGTATTCTTTGGAGTTTAGAAAACTGAAAGATGTTCTCATTGAAGCATAATATTACAAGGGTGAACAATGAAAGTTCAAAGTAAAATGTATCATCAGTTTATATACACGTCACTACATATGACCCTGAGATTCTTTTTCAGCAGATGTACTTAGCAAATCTATAGAACAATAATTGTAAGCAGGATCAATGGACAACAAACTCAGCAAATGCAGATATAAATAATTATCAATAAATAATAAGCATGGAATAAGCAAGATAAGAGTCCTTAAGTGAGTGTAGAATATGAACACAATGCTGGAAGAACTCAGCAGGTCAGGCAGCATCCGTGAGAAAAGAGTAGCCAACATTTTGAGCCGAGACCCTTCATCAGGAATGGGGGGGGGGGAAGAGAGAGCCAAAGCCCAGTAATAGAGATAGGGGAGGGGGTAGGGCCTAGAGGCATTCCCATCTCAATATGTCCGTACATGGCCTCCTCTACTGCCATGATGAGGCCAAACTCAAGTTGGAGGAGCAACACCTCATCTACCGTCTGGGTAGCCTCCAGCCTAGCGGTATGAACGTTGAATTCTCTAATTTCCGGTCATTCCCAGCCCCTCCCCTTTCCCTTATCCCAGGTCCCTCTCTGCCTCTCTCCCCTTTCAACTTTCTGCTTCTTTATCTCTACAGTTCTTTCATGCTTACCCCCTCACCCTCCCCTATCTCTATTACTGTATTACTGGGCTTCGGCCCTCTCCCCCCCCCCCCCCATTCCTGATGAAGGGTATCGGCCTGAAATGTTGGCTACTCTTTTCTCACGGATGCTGCCTCACCTGCTGAGTTCTTCCAGCGTTGTGTTCGTATTCTTTGATCCACAGCATCTGCAGTTGTATTTTTGTGTCTTAAGTGAGTGTAGTTATCCCCATTTGTTCAAGAGTCTGATGGTTGAGGGGTAATAATTGTTCTTGAACCTGGTAGTGCAAGTCCTGAGGATCTTGTACTTTCTACCCAATGACAGCAGAAAGAGAAGAGCATAGTCTGGGTGGTGAAGATCTTTGAAGATGGATGTTGCTTTCCTATGACAATGTTTCATGTTGATGTATTCATTGATCAGGAGAGTTTTACCTGTGATGCTCTGGGCCGAATCTACTACCTTTTGTAGGATTTTGCGCTGAAAGGTATTGGTGTCCCCATACTAGGCATAATGCAGCCAGCCAGTTCACTTTACACCACACATCTATAGAAGTTTGTTTAGGTTTTTGAAGACATGCCGAATCTCTGCAGATGCCTGAGGAAGTAGAGGTGCTGTCATGTTTTTGTCACAATTATATTTATATGATGGGTCCAGGACAGGTCTTCTGAGATAGTGACAAAAGGAATGCAAACTTATTGAGCCTCTCCACCTCTGATCTTATAGTGATTACTGGCTCATGGACCTCTGGTTTCCCTCTCCTGAAGGCTACGATCAGTTCATTGGTCTTACTGACATTGAGTAGGAGGGTGTTGTTATGAAACCACTCAGCTAAATTTTCAGTGTTCTGCCTGTATGCTGATTCATCACCACCTTTCTTAATGCCCTCAACAGTGGCGTCATCAGAAAACTTGTATATGGTGTTGGAACTGTACTTAGCCACACAGTCATAGGTGTAAAGCGAATAGAGCGGGGATGAAGTACACATCGCTGCAATTAAAGACAATGGGATAATTGTTAATATATTCCCACCAGAGAGAGGGAATCTTCAACACGGAAATAGTTGCAAAGTGAGAGGGTGAACATTAATACCTGAGGGGTGTAGTGTTCCCCCTCCCACCCTCCCACAATCCCACCCCCTCAAGGGAGAACATTAAAATCTGAGGGGTGAAATATTATCCCTCCCACCCCCACAACCACACCCCTGCAAGGGAGAACATTAAAACCTGAGGGGTGTGGTATTACCCCTCCCACCCCACCCACAACCCCCTGCAAGGGAGAACATTAAAACCTGAGGCATGTAGTATTACCCCTCCTGCCCCACCCACAACCCCCGCAAGGGAGAACATTAAAACCTGAGAGGTGCAGTATTCCCCCCCCCGCAAAGGAGAACATTTAAACCTGAGGGGTGTAGTATTACCCCTCCCACCCCACCTACAACCCCCCACAAAGGAGAACATTAAAACCTGAGGGGTGTAGTATTACCCCTCCCACCCCACCTGCAATCCCCCCGCAAGGGAGAACATTAAAACCTGAGGCAAGTAGTATTACCCCTCCTGCCCCACCTGCAATCCCCCCCGCAAGGGAGAACATTAAAACCTGAGAGGTGCAGTATTCCCCCCCCCCGCAAGGGAGAACATTTAAACCTGAGGGGTGTAGTATTACCCCTCCCACCCCACCCACAACTCCCAACAAGGGAGAACATTAAAACCTGAGGGGTGTAGTATCCCCCCCCCACAAGGGAGAATATAAAAACCTGAGGTGTGTCATATTCCCCCCCCAACCCCCGCAAGGGATGGAAACTCTGTAATTCTCTGCTCCAGAGTGCTGTTAGAGCTGGATCTTTTGAGTATTAAAAAAAGAGATTTTATTGATGTTTGAAACATCCAGGAATTGAGGATTATATCAAACTTGAATTGAAAAGTTAGTAAATTGGATTAATATTGGCACTTGTACTGATGTACAGTGGAAAAACTTGTCTTACATATCATCCATTCATTGAGGTCTCATGAGGTAAAACTATAGCAGAGTATGAAATAAAGTGCTATTGTACTGACAAAGTGCATTTCAGAGTAAATTTATTATCAGAATATGTACACCATGTACAACCCTGAGATTCATCTTCTTGCAGACATCCACAGGAAAATACGATAAAATCACACATAGCAAAGACCAACAAATAACCAATGTGCAAAAGAGGACTAATTATGAAGATAATTAAAAGGTATACAAATCATAGCGAGGACATAAGCTGCAGAGACTCCAACAGTAAGGTCACAGGCTCTGGAGTCAGGTCAGAACTGAGATGAGTGAAGCCACCATACCATTCCAGGAGCATGGTGATGTACATTGGGAAGTTAAAAGTCCATCTTATTTGACAGAAACATTCATTGGGCTGATAGCAGGAGGAAAGTAGTTGTGTTTGAGCCTGGTGGCATGTGCTATTAGGCTGCTTCACGGTGATTTTGCACAGAAGGAGGTGTCACAGTGGCATAGTGATTAGTGTAACACTGTTCCAGCACCAACGACAGCGACCTGTGTTCAATTCTCACTGCTGTCTGTAAGGAGCTTGTACATTCTCTCGTGACCACGCGGGCTTCCTCACACAGTGCACAGATGTACGAGTCAGTATGTTAATGGGCATGGGGGGGGGGGGGGGTTACCATTCTGTATCTCCAAATAAAAAGTAAAGCAAAGTGAAGGTGAGACTTGGGGTTGGGTTGACCTCAATCATATTGAATAGTGGGGCTTGTATGTATTTTTTAAAATCTATTTTCCCACCATCAACATTCAAAAACTCCCTAGTAATTTCCTAGGTAAGGACATGTTCAGCACAGCATTGTGGGCCAAAGGGCCTGTATTGTGCTTTAGGTTTTCTAATTTTTCTATGTTTCTAAAACAAAACAAGGAAAATTCTTATGCTTAAATAATTTAAATTTGATGACCAACCTCAGTGATTTTATCACAATCACTTATTACTTTGTACTGTACTTGAAATTCAATATATTAATATTTTTTTCTTCTAGAACTCGTCCTTCTCCAACAGAAATATAGTATTTTTTTCTTTTCAGAGGGTTACTGTGTACTGTGTTCATATTTGTTCTTCCCTCTGTTATGTTACTTGTCTTGAGATATGGCAGTTTAAAGCGTTACAGTGTACAGTTTTGGGCCCCTTATCTGAGAAAGGATGTGCTGGAATTTGAGAGGGTCCAGAGGAGGTTCATCAGAATGATCACGGGAACAACAGGATTAATGTATTAAGAACATTTGATGGTTATGAACCTGCACTCTAGCATGGAGTGTAGAAGAATGTTGGGGGGTGGGGAAGGATGTCTCATTGAAAGCTATTGAACATTGATAGACTTAATGTGGAGAGGATGCTTCCTTTCATGGGTGAGTCATGGACCAGAGGGCACAGCCTCAGACTACAGGGACATCCCTTTAGGATAAAGATGAGAAAAAATTTCTTTTGCTAAAGGGTGGTGAATCTGTGGAATTCATTGCCACAGATGGCTGTGAAGGCCAAGTCATTGGGTATATTGAAAGCTGAGGTTAGCAAGTTTTTAATTAGTAATGGTGTCAAAGGTTATGGGAAGAAGGCAGGAGAAGGATGAGAGGGATAATAAATAAGCCATGATGGAATGGCAGCAGTCTTAATGAACCAAATGACCTAATTGAGTTCCTATGTCTTGTTCCATAGTTACACAGGTTGATAATGTAGTTAAGAAGGTATATGACATGTTAGCCTTTATTCATTAAGGCAGTGAGTTCAACAATCAGGAGGTTATGTTGCAACTTTATAAACCTCTAGTTAGGCCATACACTTCTGCTGGAGTATCTGGTCACCTCATTATAGAAAGGATGTCGAGGCTTTAGAGAGGTTGCAGAAGTGGCTTACCAAGATGACACCTGGAGTAGAGGGCATGTGCTATAATGAGAGGTTGAATGAACTTGTTTGTTCAAAATTCAAAATATGTTTATGATCAAACTACGTATCTGTCACTCAGAGATTCATTTTCATGCAGGCATGCTTAATAAATCCAATAACCATAACAGAATCATTGAAAGACCATGCCAACAGGGCAGACAACCATTGGGCAAAAGACAACAAACTGTGCAAAAACAAAAAAGAAATAATAATACTATTATTCTTATTAATTTGGGGGTTTTCTGCCCCACCCATCGGGCCTGCCCCAGGTGGTGGATTAATGAGAGCTTTGCAGAAATGCTGTGCAGGTGAGAAATAAAATACCACCCGTAGACCAAAACTGAAACAAACCCAGGCACGTTGGTACCCAGATTGTGTGGTACTTTGTAAGTTGTACCCTTTCACTTTGGAAATTAATAGATGTCTGCAGAATAGAATAATACAGCATCGGCAGGACATGCCCAGAGCTAATGCTAGATGTGACAGTGAACCACAAGTGGTGCACTGTGGAATGGGCAGGGAGGCACCAAAGAACCTGAAGATGGAGCCAGCAATCAAAGTAACCCACCAATGCCACAGGTTATGACTGCTGTAGGTGTTTCTCAGGTTCACTTACAACTGAGACCACTCAAGCAGTTAAGGGAAGAAAGACATGCATGAAGTGGTCATTAGCAATAAGTGTGTGTATGTTATCGAGTAATGGAACTTGTGACTAACAAGACAGGATACGGACAAACTTCATCCACAGTTTATAGCACAATATCCCTTCATGCAAGTAAATGCACAATGAATAGCAGATCAATGTAGAGTGATTATCAAAAGCAACCTAATCCCTAGAGATGTGTTAAATCAAATAAAACGTGAAATAGCACAAGAGCTAGAAAGAAACCAACCTAAAGAACACAACAATGCTATACAAGAAACTAATAAAGTTGCCACCCCCTGAGGTGCTGATAAAAATAGAATTTTTTCTACACACCCTGATGGTAATAGAAACAACACAGATGTCGAGCCTCCGCAGAATGCTGATGATGAAGCTGAGCTTGCAGACAAAGTTATCCTAACATTTAACATCACACTAACAGGCCCAACAAAAAGACTACATTCCAAAACAAAATGTCAACAAAATTTGCAAAAGTTGTTAATACTCTTAATGTTATATTATGACAATATTTAGGAAAACTTGAAACATTTGATGAACTACACGTAACATAGTACACAGCATTAACAGTAGTGCAGTGCAATCGCTCCAAACTCAAGGCACATGTTGATAGAAACTCAAAACTAAGTAATGAAATGAAAACATTGAAATGGCAGAAGAGATTAAGAAACAAATTTAAAATTTAAGAGCAGAAATAGCCTGCCCAATGGAGTATAAGATGGATTATTCAAGCAAGAAAGTTAAGGGAAAGTCTAAGGAAATATAACGTAAGTTAGTATCAACCTAACAAAAACATTAACAAATTTATAGTTGCACTAAAATAGAAGCTTGGTATGTACAAAGCCAGACTAAACACATACATGAAATGTACCGGACAAAAGAAAACAGAATTTTCAGTTCAGAAATAATGAAAATGAAACTAAATTTGATGCACCAACAAGTCACCAAACTTAGCCCAGTATTACCAACAAACAAAGAGAACTTTTGGTCTACTATCCGGTCAAACAATGTGACACACTATCAAGAAGCAAGCTGGATTAAGGAGGAAGAAGAATGTACTCACACTATTGATGACATGCAAACACCTGAAGCTACAATAGATATGCTAGAATTGTTTTTAAAAAAATACCCACAACTAGAAAAGTGATAATATTCATAATTATTGGCTTCATCTATACCTATTAATGCATGTCAACAATTTTCTAAAAAAAACTGAAAAAATGCCCAAATTTTTGACAGAAGGTAAAACAACTTTTTCCTAAAGGATACATCAAAATATTGTTCTGTTACTTGTTTACAACATATATAAAATTGTTACATTATGCATCTCACAACTAATCACACTCACTTAGATTGTCATGGTCCAGATTGGGTTCCCTTGAAACTTAACTAGTTTGTGTTATGATCCAGACCGTTGACTCCTTTTTTCCCTTTAATTCCCTGTTTTTCCGTGTCCCTCGGGCTTGGTGATTAAAGGAAATTTACTCTCGACCGAACAGGCAGTTTATAAAGTTCCAGCTTCAGCCGTTCAGGGTGAGAGCGTTTTGGAATATTACCGAAGTCACCAAAGCCAGTGCGAGCCCAAGTCATCTAGCAGGACCCAACTAAGTTTCTTGCTGGAGCGAGCCAAGTCTCCTCCCAAAGCAAGTGCCAGCAAGCCGCCTTCCCTTGCCAGAGCGGGTCCAGGCAAGGTGAACCTGCCAGGGTGAGTCAAGAGCTCCCACTGCTTGGAGCAAACTTGGGCCCAGTTATAGTACCGTCCGTTGGTTTGCCATCTTGTATCCAGCTCAGCAGGCGGGCCATTTGCCGCTACTCGAATGGACTGTCGTTTGTGTTCCGTGTATGAGTCCCATCCCAATGTCCTGTGCCCAAGGTTCTGTGTCTGGTGTTCCAAGTATCAAGTCCTGGCTCTGGTGTTCTACGTAGCAAGTATCTGAGGTCAGTGTTACAAGCCCTGGCTCTGATCCCCGAGCTCCAAGTCGTAGCCCCCAGACCCTGAGTCCCAGCCTAGTCCCGGGCCTGAGTCCTCATCCATTACGCCTATTCCCACTTCCTCTTTGCTCTCTTTGTTTTCTCTCTGTTTGATCCTTGCATCACGGCTCTCCTTGTAAATAGTAATAAACTCTATTTAGTTAACCTTACAAGACGTGTTTAGGTCCTGCTCCAGGACCCTTGCCCCTCCACATTGTAACATAGATGACCACAGTATATTTACAGAACAGCAGAAAGGATGCTCTAAGGGTACGAAAGGATGTAAAGAACAGCTGATAATAGATTCTGTAATTCTAATTTAAACCAGGCAGGAAAGCAGAAAATTTTCATGGTGTTATATTGACTGCCAAAAAGTATTTGATTCTGTCCCACACTCACAGACAGTAGAAACTTATTATATATAAATAAATTGTGAAATTCCTACAACATCTGATGAAGCATTGGCATACTAAAAAAGAACAACTGGTTTATCAAAGTAACAGAGGTGTTATCTTGGTTGACTCCCTAAGCCCACTATGGGTTTTTTTTAGCTTCAAACCTAGCCTCTAATTTACTTAAATCGGATGAAAAAAGGTATCAAATCTGAAACAACCAAATGAATTATACCTTAATGCAACTTCTATACATGGATTATTTGAAATTATTTGCTCCTTCATCAGTAACACTACAGCAATGAATCCAAAGAATAGAACTATTTTCAAAGTATATAAACATGAACTAGATAAGTGCAGAACATTAAACATAAAGAAAAGTGCCAGTAGAATATGAAACAGAGCAGCAGGATACAATACAACTGATGGATGAATATGAGATATATATGTATTTGAGATATTAGCAAGCAAAGAAAATAGATCATAGCACTATAAAGGGAAAAACTGTTGACAGATTTACTTCAAGGCTGAAGAAAATCTGCCAAACAGCTCAATAGTAAAAATATAACAAAGGCAAAAAACATTTTTGCTATTCTGATGTTAATTTATTCTTTTGGCAGAATGACTTGGCCCAAAATTGATTTGGAAAATTTACAAAGAAAAATAAGAACTGAAATGACAAATTTTAGAAATTACTATGTACATTGAAACACACTTAGACTACCAATGACAGAAGGAAGAAGAAGAAGAACAAACATAAAAATTAATACAACAGTCAGATAAAACTTCTAATGATATACTTTCATCAATGAAAACAGGATTCAGTATAGGAACACAGAAAACCTACAGCACAATACAGGCCTTTGGTCCACAATGCTGTGCCGAACATGTCCTTACCTTAGAAATTACTCATAGCCCTCAATTTTTCTAAGCACCATGTACCTATCCAGGAGTCTCAAAAGACCCTATCATATCTGCCTCCACCACTTATTAAGCCACTGAATTATCAAAGAAAACCCATCCTACCCACAAGAAGAACCCAACCCAGTAAGATAGCTGCGGGTAACCTGTATGTCTTTTTTTTATATATCGTGAGGGACTGTTGGATATCAAAAACATCATGTTGCAGGTCTACCCCAATAGCGTGTTGTTTTGCAGAGGCAGTGCAAGGTCCAAAAAAGTGGTGCAAGTGATAGTCTTGACATTTTTTAATTGCAATTGCAAGATCCTGTTGGAAGTTAGTAAAGTGGAATACTGCAAGTCCGGTTCACTGGTTCATTGGCAAAAGCAACAGCAGGGGATATGTTTTGCTTGTTGTACAGACCAGACCCTTATGATGTGGTGTCATCTGTTACAACCACCCAGAAGAGGAGATGCCAGATGTGGTGTGGAGAAAGCAGAAGCCTCTGAACATGCTGTAATCCATAATGGTTTGGGGGCTGGCCCCTCTTGTCAATGATGCTCTCCAGTGTTCGCTCAGTGGAAGACAAGCTAGACAAAGGCAACAGCAGGCTATATTATTTTTTTGTTACTGCCTGTTTTTCTGCTATCATAACTATATTGCCATGTGCTGTATGTTGTTGCTGTTGTGTTTTGCACCTTGGCCATGGAGCAGTGCTGTTTCGTTTGACTGTATTCTTGTTTATGGTTGAATGACACAAACTTGAACTTGAATTAATATTTCTAAGCCCATTGAAGCTGACATTGCCAAAGTCTTTACAATGGAAAATTCTGTGGAAATTAAATGGTGCATTTCAAAAGGGTTTCAAAAAAAATGCATCTGGCCTCTCAGTTGAGTTGCCTGTGGGACACACCTGAACTCTGTGGCAGGTCTACACCACACTAAACAAGAATGGGTTCCAAACCATACGCCATGCATCTCACAGGTGGTTCTCATGCTGCAGATCTAATACAGTAGACTACAAATGCTGCAAACAAACAACAACTCAGATGACATCACCATACAAAGCATCCTACCTTGATACATCATTGCTGGGTACACAACTTCTTTGCTTGTGATGGCAGGAAACTGCTCTACTCTCTCTACACCCAGGACTGTATGGCTAGGCACAGCTCAAATGCCATTTATAAATTTGCTGATGATACAACCAGTGTTGGCAGAATTTCAGACAGTGATGAGACAGTGTACAGGAGTGAATTATACCAGCTAGTTGAGTGGTGTCATAGCAACAACCTTGCACTCAACATCAGTAAGACCAAAGAACTGATTGTGGACTTCAGGAAAGGTAAGATGAGAGAACACACGCTAGTCTTCATAGAGGTATCAGAAGTGGAAAGAGTGAGAAATTTCAAATTCCTCAATGCAGCTACAAAGAAGGCATGACAGTGGCTATATATCATTAGGCGTTTGAAGAAATTTGGTATGTCACCAAAGACACTCTCAATGTTTTACAGATATACCATAAAGAGCATTCTAACAGGCTGCTTCACTGGTATGGAGGTGCAGGGCGCTACTGCACAGAATCAAAGAAAGCTGCAGTGAGTTGTAAACTTAGCTTCATCATGAGCACTGGCCTCCGTAGTGTCCAGGACATCTTCAAGGAATGATGCCTCAAAAAGGCGACATCACCCAGATCATACCTTGTTCTCATTGCTACCATCAGGAAGGAGGTACAGAAGCATAAAGGCACAAACTCAATTATTCAGGAATGGCTTCTTCCCTTTTGCAATCCAATTTCTGAATGGACATTGAACACATGAACTCTACCTCACTAACAAGAGAGAATCTGCAAATGCTAGGAATCCAAGCAATGCATACAAAATGCTGGAGGAACTCAGCAGGCCAGGCAGCATCAATGGAAAAAAGTCCAGTTGATGATTTGGGCTGAGACACTTCGACAGGACTGGATAAAAGATGAGGAGTAGATTTAAAAGGTGGAGGAGGGGGAGAGAGAAACACAAGGTGATAGGTGAAACCTGGAGAGGGAAGGATGAAGTAAAGAACTGGAAAGTTGATGAAAGAGATACAGGACTGGAGAAGGAGGAGTCTGTTAAGTGGGGTTAGAAGGGCTTGGAAGAAAGAAAAGCGGGAGGAGCACCAGAGGGAGGTGATGGGCAGCGAAGGAGAAAAGTGAGAGAGGGAAAAGGGGATGGGGAATGGTGAAGGAGAGGGTGGGGTGCATTACCGGAAGTTCAAGAAATTGATGTTCAAGCCATCAGGTTGGAGGCGGAATATAAGATGTTCCTCCAACCTGAGTGTGACCTCATCGTGACAGTAGAGGAGTCCATGGTTTAACAGATCAGAATGGGAATGGAAAGTGGAATTAAAATGGGTGGCCACTGGAAAATCCCACTTCTGGTGCTTGGCAAAATGATCTCCCAATCTATGTCTTGTCTCACTGATGTACACTGGAAGCACCAGGAGCAGTATATGACCCCAACAGACTCACTGGTGAAATGTTGCCTCACCTAGAAGGACTGAGTAGGGCCCTAAATGGTAATGAGGGAGGAGGTGTGGGGGCAGGTGTAGCATTGTTCTGCTTGCAAGGATAAGTGCCAGGAGGGAGATTAGTGGGGAGGGACAAATTGCCAAGGGAGTTGTGTAGGGAGCATTCCCTGCAGAAATTGGGTGGGGGGGGAGGAAGATGTGCTTGATGGTGGGATCCTATTTATGCACTCTTATTTAATTTAACTAATTCATCAACTTCATCAAGACCTATGTGAGTGAGTGTGTGCTCTGAGAAAATACTGGATATACCCACACAAAAGCTGTGGATGAACCAGGAGACTCGTAGTCCGTGGCCTTCAAGACCAGTAATCCAGAGCTATACAAGAAATACTGGTACAACCTATGGAAGGCAACTTTAAGGGCAAAAAAAAAATTCCATTTGAGGTGACAGAACCAGATGAACATCAGCTCTGGCAGGGTTTGCACCATTATTTCCTACAAAGTGAAACCTAACATGCACAGCTGTGACACTTCACTCACAACTGAGCTCAATGTCTTTTATGGATGTTTTGAAAAGGAGAATAAAATTACACCTATGTGAATTCCTGCAGCATCTGGTGACCCTGAGTTCTCTGTCTAGGAGGCCAATATTAGAACATCTTACAAGAAGTTGAACCTATGTCAGGTAGTAAACCTGGTAGGATTCTGAAAACCTTCGCCAACCAACTGGCGGAACTGTTCAATGACATCTTCAATCTCTCACTGCTGCAGCTGGAGTTCCCACCTGCTTCAAAAGGGTGATCATCGTAACAGTACTCAAGAAGAGCAAGGTGAGCTGCCTCAATGACTTATCACTGTGGCACTCGCATCTTCTGTGATGAAGTGCTTTGTGAGATTTGTCCTGGAAAGTATCAACTCCTGCCCATGCAAGAACTTTGACCTGTTGCAATTTGCCTATCCCCACAATGGTCTACAGCTGATGCAATCTCACTGGCTCTCCAATCAGCATTGGACCACCTGGACAATAGTAATACCTATGTGAGGTTACTGTTCATGGACTACAATCTTGCCCTCAGTAATTCTAATCTACAAGCTCCAAAGCCTGGGCCTTTGTAGTCTCTCTATATCTGGATCCTTGACTTCCTCATTGGGAGACCACAGTCATTGCAGAGCAGAAATAGCATCTCCTCTTCACTGACAATCAGCCCTGGCGCAGCTCAAGGATGCATGCATAGCCCACTGCTCTACTCTCTCTACACCCACAATTGTGTGGTTAGGCACAGCTAAAACACCATCTAAATATTTGCCAATGATACAATTATTGCTGGTAGAATTTCAGATAGTGATGAGGAGTCATACAGGAGCAAATTAGATCAGCTGGTTGAGTGGTGCTGCAGTAACGTCCTTACACTCAGTGTAGGTAAGACAAAAATTGATTGTGGACTTCAGCAATGGGAAGTTGAGGGTAAGATCTCAGCCAGATGCGTTGTGGGTACTAGTCTCCCTGGCACCAGAACATCTTCAAAAGAAGATGCCTCAAAATGGCGGCATTAATCATTAAGAATCCACATCACCCAAGACATGCCCTATTCTCATTGCTGCCTTCAAGGAAGTGGTACATGAGCCAGAGGGCAAACTGAGCATTTCAGGAACAGCCTCTTCCCATGACGTCCTGATGAAGGGTCTCAACCCGGAACGTTGACTGCTTCTTTCAACAGATGCTGCCCAACCTGCTAAGTTCATCCAGCTTGTTTGTACATCTTGCTCTTCCCATGAACACTACCTTATTATTCTTCCACTTTTTTACACTACTTAATTTTATATATATATATATTTCTTATTGTAATCTATAGTTTTGTTGTTATGTATTGCAATATACTGCTGTTGCAAAAAGAACAGATTTAACAACTTATGCCAGTGATAGTAAACCTGTTTCTAATTATGTTTTACTGATCCTTTCCACCACCAATACCCTGATGAGGACTGGTTCATAAGTGTATGACTTTTTCCTCCTGTAGTCAATAATCGTTTCTTTGGTTTATGCTGATGTTGAGTGAGAGGCTGTTGTTGTGGCATCGTTCAACTAGATTTTCAATCTCCTTCCTATATGCTGATTCATCACCACCTTTGATTCAGCTAATAACAGTGGTGTTGTCAGCAGATGTAAATATGGCATTGGAGCTGTACTTAACCTTGCTGTCATAAGTATAAAGCAAGTGGAGCAGTGGAGCTAAGCACACAGACTTTAGGTGCACCTGTGGTGATGCTGTTGGGGATTGTGAAGGAGTTGGTGACTGGAGTCTAATTAAGGAAATCAAGGATCCAGTTGCACAAGTAGGTATTGAGGCCTGGTTCTTGGTTTATTAGTTTTGAGGGGGTGGTAATGTTTAATCTTGAGTTGTAGTCAATCAAGAGAATCCTGATGTATATCTTCACTGTCCAGATATTCCAGAGCTTATGAACAGAGATATCGGACAGCATTACATGAGAATCAATTATTGTTGCATGAAAGGTTGGCTGAAGAAGGTCCATGGGTGTGGCATGAACAGAGAAAAGAGCCAGCAGAATGAGAGGAGGCTAGTGTTTACATGATCATGGAAAAGAGGATTCTTTTTTCTTTTGAGTAAAGGAGGATGAGAGCTGACTTGATAGAAGTGTATAAGAAGATAAGAGACATAGATGAAGTAGATAACCAGAGTAGAAATGGCTAACAAAAGGGAGCATAATTTTATGTTAATTGGAGGAGGGTATGGGGGGAAAATCAGAGGGAAGTTCTTTACACAAATTGGTGGGTGCATCGAATGCCCTTCTGGGGGTGGTGATAGAGTCAGATATATTAGGGATGCTTAAGAAACTCTTAGATAAGCACACAGATGATATAAAAATCAAGGTCAAGTTTATTGTCCTTGAACTGTACACATGTATACAGCCAAACAAAACATCAATACTCCAGTTCAAGATGCACAATGCTGTACATATAACACCTAATAATATTACCACAAATAAATTAATAATAAAATATATTCCAGAAGATTGACATTTATAAGGTGCATTTATGACACTATTTAAAAAGTATACAGTATTCACTACTGGCACATCATAAGTGATGAGACCTGGGTGGTGGGTAGGAGCTCAATAGTCTCACAGTTAGGGAGAAAAGCTGTTTCCTATACTAACAAGTGAAGGGCTAAAAATGGCAGGCTACGTATGTAGGAGGGAAGAGTTAGATTGATCTTAGAGTAGGTTAAAAGGTCAGCACAAGATTGTGGGCTAAAGGGCCTGTACTGTGCTGAAAAGTCTTGTTTCCATGTCAAACAACTTCAACACCACCCCGTCTCTGTTGCCACTTGTTAGAACTATGTACTTATACCTCTTGGCCGCTGGGTTCCACACTACTCCCTAGGGCCTAATTACGTACCTTGCAAGTCCTGCTCTGTTTAACTTCCCAAGGGTGTTGAATCTGTGGAATTCATTCCCACTGATGGCTGTCAAAGGTTCAAAGGTACAATTTAATGTCAGAGAAATGTATACAATACACATTCTGAACTGCTTTTTCTTTGCAGCTATCCATGAAAACTGAGGAGTGCCCCAAAGAATGAATGACAGTTAAATTTTAGAACCCCAAAGTACCCCACACCTGCTCATAAGTGGCAGCAAGCAACAATCCCCCTCCCCCACCAGCAAAAAAAATCAAGTATCAGCACTGCCACCAAGCACTCAAGCGTGAGCAAAGCAATAGCAAAGACCCAGACTTGCAGTTACCCCAAACACATGGTGTTCCACCCATTGTTTGACATAACGCAGATTCTCTCTCTGCCTATTGAGGGAGAAAGAGTTGTTTCCATTTTCCCAGCAAGCGGGGAGACATAACGAACAACTCACTGGTTTATGATGTTAGAAGTCTGTTATGTCGCTTTTTTTGAGCTCTCTGCCTGAAGATTGCAAAGATCCCAGGTCTCCACGCACACAGCAGAAATCCCAACACCCCTGATGACACACGGGTCTCCTGTCTTGACACCGACCCTCAATCTGCCCATCTCCAGGACCCCGAGATCCTAGGCTTCCGAATTCGAGCTGGACTCTTAGGCCAAGCCCTTGTCATGCCGAACAATGGCCAGTTATGGAACCCTGAGAGCGAGTCCCATTCCCACAAAGAACTGAAGTCAGCATGTAACTCCAGGTCAGGGTCTTCAAAAGAAGCTTGAAAGAGAAAATTACAGATATTAAAGATGGAAATAGAAGCGAGCAAAGGAGTTGAGGTTAGGCACCATTAACTCTCCTAAGCTCCACCTTCTTTGGCGTATATTTAAAGCAGAGGTTGATAGGTTCTTGATTAGTAAGGAGATCAAAGGTAACAGTAATAAGGAAGGAGAATGGGGTTGAGAGAACTAATAAATTAGCCATGACGTAACTGCCGAGCAGACTCAGTAAACCAAATGGTCTAATTCTGCTCCTGTGTCATAATGGGCTAAAATGCAACTTGCAATTTTGACCTGGCTTAGTAACTGCATTGCTAAATGTTCTGCTGTGCTTGTCTCCTTAGTTGAATGCAATGTCCAACTATCAGGTAAGATTACTATGTTTGTGTGTGTGTACATGGTTGAAGAGGTCACGTTTGCTCATAGATGCTGCTCAGATGAAACATCAAAATGGGGAAGAGATATGATCTAAGTGACTTTGATCATTGGTGCCAGATGGAGTGGTTTGAGTATCTCAGAAACTGCTGATTTCCTCAGATTTTCATGAACAGCAGTACTGAGTTTATAGAGAATGGTGTGAGAAACAAAAATACATTCAGTGATCAGTAGTTCTGTGGGTTAAAGTGCTTGGTTAATGAGAGATGTCAAAGGAGAATGGCCAGACTGATTCAAGCTGATAGTAAGACTTACCCCTAGTTGGTGCTACAGAAGTGCAACACCTGGCATTCGTCCACTTTAAATTCCATCTCCCATTTTTCAGTCCATTTTTCCAAATGGTCCAGATCCTACTTCAAGCTCTGATAGCTGTCCTCACTGTCCACTACACTCCAAATCTTGGTGTCGTCTGCAAAATTTCTGATCCAGTTAACCACATTAACATCCAGATCATTGATATGATGACAAACAATAGACCCAGCACTTATCTGTGTGGCACTCCCTGTGGGACCTTATCAAATGCCTTACTAAAGTCCATGTAGACAACATACACCACCTTGCTTTCATCAACTTTCCTAATAACTTCCTGAAAAGACTTTATAAGATTGATTAGACAGCAGCTACCATGCATAATGCTATGCTGACTATCTCTTCTCAGTCCAGATCTATTCAAAATCTCAAACAGTATATCCAGTCCCTTAGAATACCTTACAGTAACTTTCCCACTACTGATGTCAGGCTCACAGGCCTATAATTTTCTGGTTTATTTTAGAGCCTTTCTTCACCTGTCTCTGAGGATGATTTAAATATCTCTGCCAGGGCCCCTGCAGTTTCTGCATTTGCCTCCTTCAGGATCTGACAGAACACCTTGTCAGGCCCTAGGGATTTATCCACCGTAATTTGCCTCAACAGCAAACACTTCTTCCACTAATCTGTACAGGGTCCATGATCTCACAGTTGCTTTACCTCACTTCTGTAGACTCTGTGTCTCCTTGGTAAATAAAGATGCAAAAAGTTCATTTTAAGATTTCTCCATTTCTTTTGCTCCAGGCATGTATTACCATTCTGATCTTCAGAGAACCAATTTTGCCTCTTGCAATCTTTTACTCTTAACATATCTGTGGAATGCCTTAGGATTCTCATTCACCTTGTCTTCTAGGGCAACCTCATGCCTTCGTTAAGCTGCTGATTTCTTAGGTGTTCATGTGTATTTCTTTTACTCCGTAAGTACCTACTTGTGCCTACCTGCCTGGCCCAGTCAATCCGTACTTGCCAGATCCTTTCTGATACTATCAAAATTGTACCTTTGTCCATATTTACTTTGAAAGTAATGGCATTATGTTCACTAGGTGCAAAGTGTTCCCCTACACAAACTTCTGTCACCTGTCCTATCTTATTTCCTGCCCACTCTGTCATTGGGACTTCTATATACTGATTAAAGAAACTTTCCTGAATATATTTTACGAATTCCAGCCCATCTAGTCCTTTTACAGTATGGGAGTCCTAGTCAATATGTGGAAAATTAAAATCACCTGCTGTAGTAATCCTGGTACATTTTGGTAGGAATAATCCAAATAGTAAATGGTAGGGCATTGAAGAATGCAGTAGAAAAGAGTGATATTGGAGTAATGGTGCATAGTTCCCTGAAGGTGGAATCTCATGTGGATAGGGTGGTGAAGAAAGCTTTTGGTATGCTGGCCTTTATAAATCAGAGCATTGAGTATAGGAGTTGGGATGTAATGTTAAAATTGTACAAGGCATTGGTAAGGCCGAATTTGGAGTATTGTGTACAGTTCTGGTCACCGAATTATAGGAAAGATGTCAACAAAATGAAGAGAGTACTAGAGAGAGATTTACTAGAATGTTACCTAGGTTTCAGCACCTAAGTACAGAGAAAGGTTGAACAAGTTAGGTCTTTATTCTTTGGAGCGTAGAAGGTTGAGGGGGGACTTGATAGAGGTATTTAAAATTGTGAGGGGGATAGATAGAGTTGACATGGATAGGCTTTTTCCATTGAGAGTAGGGGAGATTCAAACAAGAGGACATGAGTTGAGAGTTGGGGGAAAAGTTTAGGGGTAACACGAGGGGTAATTTCGTTACTCGAAAGAGTGGTAGCTGTGTGGAACGAGCTTCCAGTAGAAGTGGTAAAGGCAGGTTCGGTATTGTCATTTAAAGTAAAATTGGATAGGGTTATGTGCTGGGTGCGGGCCAGTAGGACGAGGTGAGAGTAAGCGTTCGGCACGGACTAGGAGGGCCGAGATGGCCTGTTTCCGTGCTGTAATTTTTATATGGTTATAATCCTGTGTTTCTTTCACAGTATACGAGCTCTCAACAGCTCTGGCCCTCTAAATCTCATGGACTGTTGGGTAGCCTATAATATAGCCCAATTAACGTGGTCGTACCTTTCTAATTCCTCAGTTCCATAAAACCTCACTAGACAAGTTCTCTAGTCTGTCCTGACTGAGCACTGCCATGACATTTTCCCTGACTAGTAACGCCAGCCATCCCATGTAATCCCTCCAGCTGTGTCACGTTTAAAACAATTGAATTGAAGAATATTGATCTGCCAATCCAGATACACACAGTAACAGGCCTTTCCAGCCAATGAGCTTGTTCTACCCAATTACACCCATGTGACCAATTAACCTGCTTATCTGTACATCTGTGGAATGTGGGAGGAAATTCAGTGGTCATGGGGAAAATGTGCAAACAGTGAAGGAGTTAAACACAGGTCACTGGCACCGTTACAGCACTATGCAAAATGCTGCACCACCGTGCTTTTATGTGTAATACAGACTATGTGTCCATGTGTAATAGAGACTGGGAAATAATTTTATAATGTAATGACTAAATTGTTCACAATTGTTTTCAGAACTTAAAGAGAAATTTGAAGAATTAGGTGGGACTGAATTTCCTTCAATGTTATGCAATTAAGACAATGTTGTGAGGTGATAGAAGTCAGAAACCAGTTCACAGGCCCTGTTTCACCTTAACCATCTGCGCTAAGTTTTGGGCACCACACTTGAACATTGTTTGAAGGGGTTCAGCTCCATCATGGGCACTATCCTCCCCAGAATCAAGGACACCTTCAAAAGGCAATGCCTCAAAAATGCAGCATCCATCTTTAAGAACCCTTATCACCAGGACATGCCCTCTTCTCACTGCGACTGGCAAGGAGTTGTTACAGGAGCCTGAAGACATGCTCAACATTTCAGGAATTGCTTCTTAACCCGTCCTCCACCCTGCATCAGATTTCTGAATGGACAGTGAACCCATGAACACTTCCTCAGCACTTACTCCCTGTTTTTGCAGTACTTATTTGACTATGTATGTACTTACTGTAATTTATTGGCTTTTATTAGTATGTATTACAATGTACTGCTGCTGCAGAGCAAAAAATTTCACAATATGTTCCAGTGATACTAAACCTGATTCTGGTTCTGGGGGGTTGTAGCAGGGAGCAAACAGAACACCAGATGCAAGAGGAACGGATTGCACAATCTGCTTGATGTTCTTTTGCTATCAGCGATGGCAGGCAGTATATTTAGTTCTTTAAAATTCATTTAAACAACAATTTTGTCTGTTTTGGGGTTAAGTTACTGGACAGGAAATGCTGGTAAGATCATGTTTCACCATGCCAATTTAAGTCATGGAGTCCCAAGGGAATAAAACAATGAAATTGGCCCTTCAACCCAACTTGCCCTTGCTGACCACAGTGTCCACCAAGCTAATTTGCCTGTGTTTGGCCCATGTTCCTTGAAGCCTCTCCAATCCATGTGCCAATCAAAATATATTTTTAATATTGATATTACAGTTATCTCATTTGGTTTCTCTGGAAGTTCATTCCATATACACTTATCAAGAGATTCAAAAATTGTTCAGACCAAACATAAGAATGAGGAAGAAATGTGGTCTCAATGACTTTGAGCGTGGAATGATTGTTGGTACCAGATGGAATGGTTTCAATATCTCAGAAACTGCTGATCTCTTAACTCAGAATTAACTCAGAACAGCCTCTAGACTTTACAGAAAACAGAGCGAAAAACATGCCGTGAGTGGCATTTCTGTGGGTGAAAAAGCCTTGTTAATGAGAGACTACAAGGAGAATAAGCCAGACTGATTCAATCTGACAGGAAGGCAACAGTAACTCTAAGCACACATTACAACAGTGATCTGTAGAAGCACATTTCTGAACACACAACATATTGAATCTTGATCTAGATGGGCTACAGCAGCAGAAGACCCTAAACATGCACTCAGTGGCCACTTTATTAGGGTAGAGGAGGTATCTAATAAAGTGGCCACCTATTGTATGCACAACCTCTCTGCATGAAGAAGATTTCACTCAAGTCCCTTTTAAATCTTTTACCTTTCACCTGAAAATTGTGTCTTCTAACTTTTGGCTTGCCTTTTCCTGGGAAAAGACAATGCATGTTCAGTTTATCTATTCCCCTCAAGATTTTAGAAACCTCAACTAAGTCAATCTCACTATCCTACGCTCTAAGAAATAAAGCTCTAGCGAGGCCAGCCTCTCCCTATAACTCAGGCACTGACCACTAAACTTGTAAATCTACTCTCTTTCCTATTTAATGATTCAGAATCAGAATTATTTATCACAAATACAGTCCTGTGCAAAAGTCTCAGATATTTTATATATATGTAAACATAGAAACCTATATATAGCACATTACAGGCCCTTCAGCCCATAATGTTGTGCTGACCATGTAATCTACTCTAGAAACTGCCAAGAATTTCCCTATCACATTCTCTATTTTTATAAGCTCTATGTACCTATCTAAGAGTCTCTTAAGAGAGCCTATTGTATACACTTCCATCACCACTGTCGGCAATGCATTCCATGCACCCACCACTCTCTGTGCGAAAAATTTACCCTTGACATCCCTTCGGCATCTATTTCCAAGCACCTTAAAACTACACCCCCTTGTGTTAGCCATTTCACCCTTGAGAAAAAGCCTCTGGCTATCCACACGATCAATGTCTCTCATCATCGTATACACCTCTATCAGGTCACCTCTCATCCTTCATCGCTCCAAGGAGAAAAGGCCAAGTTCACTCAACCTATTCTCATAAGACAAACTCTCCAATCCAGGCAACATTCTTGTAAATCTCCTCTGCACTCTCTCTGTACACATCCTTCCTGTAGTGAGGTGACCAGACCTAAACACAGTACTCCAAGTGCGGTCTAACTAAGATCTTATATAGCTGTGACATTACCTCATGGCTCTTGAACTCAATCCAATGGTTGATGAAGGCCAACACACCATACGCCTTCTTAACAACATTGCCAACCTGCACAGCAGCTTTGAGTGTCCTGTGGACATGGATCCCAAGATCTCGTTGATCCTTCACACTGCCAAGACTCTAACCATTACATTTGACCCACTGAAATGAACCACTTTACACTTACTTGGGTTGAACTCCATCTGCCACTTCTCAGCCCAGTTTTGCATCCTATCTGTCTCACTGTAATCTCTGACAACCCTCCAGAATATCCACAACACTCCCAACTTTTGTGTCATCAGCAAACTTAACTAATCCACCCTTCTACTTCTTCATCCAGGTGATTTATAAAAGTCACAAAGAGGAGGGGTCCCAAAACAGATCCTTGTGGAACACCACTGGTCACCGACCTCCATGCAGAATACGAACCATTCACAACCACTCTTTGCCTTCTGTTGTCAAGCCAATTCTGAATCCACAAAGTAAGGTCTCCTTGGATCTCATGCCACATTACTTTCTGAATGAGCCTCACATAGGGAACCTTATCAAATGCTTTACTGAAATCCATATACTCTGATCTGTTCATCAATGTGTTACATCCTCAATTCAATCAGGTTCGTAAGCACGACCTGATCTTGACAAAGTCGTGCTGACTATCCCTAATCATATTATGCCTCTCCAAATCTTCATAAATCCTGACTCTCAGGATCTTCTCCAACAACTTGCCCACCACTGAAGTAAGAGTCATTGGTCTATAATTTCCTGGGTTATTTCTACTCCCTTTCTTGAACAAGGGAACAATGTTTGCAACCTTCCAATCCTCTGGTACTTCTGTCCCCATTGATGATGCAAAGGTCATCGCCAGAGGCTCAGCAATCTCCTCCCTTACTTTCCACAGTAGCCTGGTATATATCTCGTCTGGTCGCAGTGACTTACCTAGCGTAGTTACCTTTTAGAAGCTCCAGCACGTCCTCTTAATGTCTAAACACTCAAGTGCTTCAGTCCACTATAAGTCATTCCGACACTGGTGAATACTGAAGTATTCATTAAGTACCTCTGCTATCTCCTTTGGCTCCATGCACCTTTCCTCTATTGCACCTGGTTGGTCCTATTCTGGCACGGCTTATCCTCTTGCTCTTCACATACTTATAGAATGCCTTGGGGTTTTCCATAATCCTACTCACCAAGGCCTTCTCATGGCGCCTTGTAGCTCTCTTAATTTCATTCTGGAGCTCCTTCCTGGCACCCTTGTAATTTTCTAGAGCTCTAACATTATCTAATTTCTTGAACCTTTCATAAGCTTTTCTTCTTAACTAGATTTTCTACATCCTTTATACACCTTGGTTCTTTTAGCCTACCGACCTTTCCCTGCCTCAGTGAAACATATTTATGCAGACTCCATGCAAATATTCCCTGAACATTTGCTACATTTCTGCTGTGCATTTCCCTGAGAACATCTGCTCCCAATTTATGTTCCCAAGTTCATGCCTAAGAGCATATTTCCCCCATCCCAATTAAATGTTTTCCCAAATTGCTCCTGTCCCTCTCCAGTGCTTTGGTAAAGGAGACAGGGTTGTGATCGCTGCCTCCAAAATGCTCTCCCACTAAGAGATCTGACAGCTGACCAGGTTCATTTTCCAATACAAGTCCATGATCCCTTATCTGAAATCCTTGGGTTTAGGAATTCAGAATTTTTTGGATTTCAAAATCCGTCCTTATTGGTTCTGGGACACCCCCCCCCCCCCCCCCCCGGCGGATACCAAAAAACACATCCCTTATTTAACCTGTCTCAATGCGGGTGGACTTCAGGTCCCGGCAGAGCTCCCAACCTACGGACATCCTCCCGTATTCTTTAAATCATCTCTAGATTATTTATAATACCTAATACAATGTAAATGCTGTGTAAGCTAGTTGTTATACTGCATTGTTTAGGGAATAATGACGAAAAAAAATTACTTCCAACAAAAACATAAAATTATACAGCTTCAAATAAACCGAATCAAACACATGGTAAATGACTTATTGGAATAAATGTAGAACATCACTGTCACTATAAGATTTCAGTAACTTGTCTTTCTGTTTCTTTAAATCATATACAGTGGTTGTTACAACACCATATTCTTCAGTAAGATGCCTCACAGACACACCACGATCAAGCTTTTTGCAGTAACTCCACTTTCTGAGTTATTGGTAATGATAGATGCTTCCTTCTCTTTTTCTCATTGTTACCCATAGGGGTATCTGCAGCTTTTTTTGATATTTTCACAGTGAAATTAAACACGATGTCAACAGTGAACACAAAATATCAGCGAACAAGTAAATGCACGTGTAACCAGTACGAGCACTGAGCCACAACTGACATCTGGTGGCCTCTGCTAGTGCTGCCACCTCACACCTGAGTGACGTCAGCTGTTGGCAAAAAAACTCTGGTTTTCGGAACTTTTTGGATAAGGGATTGTGGACTTGTGCCAGATCAAGTACTGCCTCTCCTCTAGTTGGCTTATCTACATATTGTGTCAGGAAACCTTCCTGAACACACCTAACAAATTCCACCCAATTAAACCCCTTGCTCTAAGGAGATCCCAGTTAATATTAGGAAAGTTATAATCACCCATCACAGCAGCACTATTATTGCACCGTTCCAGAATCTGCCTCCTGATCTGCTCCTCGATGTCTCTGTTACTATTGGGGAGTGTATTCAAAACACCCAGTAGAGGCTTTGCCCCATTCCTATTTCTGACTTCCATCTACAATGACTCAGTAGACAATTCCTCCATTACTTCCTCCTTTTCTGAAGCTGTGGTACTATCCCTTATCAACAGTGCCACTCCCACACTTCTCCTGCCTCCCTCCTTGTTCTTTTTGAAAATCTAAAGCCAGAAACACTAGGCAAAGCCATTTAATTGCAAATCATTGGTTTATTGATCATTACAGATTGTCTCTCTCATCTCTCCCTTCTGCTTTTCCCTACCATGATTCTCCTTTCCCTGCCCCCTTCCACACAGTCCACAATACAGATCCAGGTCAGAAACAGGTTTATCATCACTCACATATGTCATGTCATTTATCTTTTTGTGCAGCAGCAGCAGTAGAGTAAGTTAGTAGAGTACTGTGCAAAAGTTTAGAAACCCTATCTATATACCATATATGTGCCTATGGATTCTGTACATATATAGAATATTACAGCACATTACAGGCCCTTTAGCCCACAATGTTGTGCCAACCCTCAAACCCTGCCTCACATATAAACCCCCCCCCCACTTTAAATTCCTCAAAGCATACAGTGAAATGCAACATTTACATTAACAACCAGCTAAGGAAGTGCTGGGAGTAGCCCACAAGTGTCTCATACATTCCAGTGCCAACACAGCATGTCCACAATGCTCAGCAGAACAACACTGGACATGACAAAACAGAACACAAGCAATAAAGCTGCTATAACAAAGCAGTCACTTTTATACCTCCCACTAATGCACAAGGGCAGTCCTCCAACTCTAAGGCAGAAGCTGAAGCTGAGACAATGATTAGATGAGGAATGATTAAAAGGTGAAGCATCCTTGAAGAGAAACATTCATATTTCTACTCATGTTTATGATTTATTTTTCAAATCTCTTGTACCATCTTATTGCAGCTGTCTGCACAAGCAACACTAAAGCTACAGGTGAGATCCCAGTCACTGGACCTCTGGCTACAGCTCTTAAATAGGCTTCCTCAAGAAGAATTCTGAACTCCCTATGGTAATTTCAAGCACTGGCACTATATAGACATAAGGTGGCGTTAGAAGTCAGGATTAAGCATGGGTTGATGGCTCTGTGAGGTCACAGCTCTGAAATTCAAGTTCAAGTTTGTCATTCAACTCTGCACATGTATACTACAAAACAAGACTATGTTCCTCCAGACCAGTGTACACAAGGTGTACATGTAATTCACACACATGACACAAATAAAACTACAAATAAATTAATAATAAGGAGCATATATGACACAAGTTAAAAAGTAAATAGTAAAACGATACTGACACTTCATACATGATCAGGCCTGGATGTGGCAGACAGTTCAGTCGTCTCTTGGCTGGGGGCGGGGGAAGAAGATGTTATCCATCCTAACAGCCTGTACCCTAATGATTGGAGGTGGAGGAAGGGAATCAGAAATACAACCCCATTTCCAGAAAAGTTGGGATATTTTCCAAAATGCAATAAAAACAAAAATCTGTGATATGGTAATCCACGAGAACCTTTATTTAACTGACAAAAGTACGAAGAAAAGATTTTCAATAGTTTTACTGACCATCTTAATTGTATTTTGTAAATATACACAAATTTAGAATTTGATGGCTGCAACACACTCAACAAAAGTTGGGACAGAGTTAAAATAAGATTGAAAAGTGCACAGAATATTCAAGTAACACCGGTTTGGAAGACTCCACATTAAGCAGGTGAGGTATCATGACTGGGTGTAAAAGGAGTGTCCATCAAAGGCTCAGTCTTTGCAAGCAAGGATGGATCGTGGCTCACCCCTTTGTGCCAAAATTTGTGAGAGAATTGTTAGTCAGTTCTAAAGGAACATTTCCCAACTCAAGATTGCAGAGAATTTAGGTCTTTCAACATCTACAGTACATAATATTGTGAAAAGATTCAGAGATATCTCAGTGCATAAAGGGCAAGGTTGGAAACCACTGTTGAATGCGCGTGATCTTCAAGCCCTCAGGCGGCACTGCCTAAGAAACCGTCATGCTACTATGACAATTATAGCCACCTGGGCTCGGGAGTACTTCGGAAAACCATTGTCACTTAACACAGTCCGTCACTGCATCCAGAAATGCAACTTGAAACTATTACGCAAGGAGGAAGCCATACATCAACTCTTTGCAGAAACGCCAGCGAGTTCTCTGGGCCCAAGCTCATCTCAGATGGACCGAAAGACTGGAACCATGTGCTGTGGTCAGATGAGTCCACATTTCAGCTAGTTTTTGGAAAAAACAGGCATCAAGTTCTCCGTGCCAAAGATGAAAATGACCATCCTGATTGTTATCAGCGAAAGGTGCAAAAGCCAGCATCTGTGATGGTATGGGGGTGCATCAGAGCCCACGGCATGGGTGAGTTGCATGTATGTGAAGGTACCATTGACTCTGAGCTGTATATTAGGATTTTAGAGAGACATATGTTGCCATCAAGGCAACATCTCTTCCCGGGACATCCATGCTTATTTCAGCAGGACAATGCCAGACCACATTCTGCACGGGCTACAACAGCTTGGCCTGCTGCCAGTCCAGATCTATCTCCTATTGAAAATGTATGGCGCATCATGAAGAGGAGAATCAGACAATGGAGACCACGGACTGTTGAGCAGCTGAAGTCTTATATCAAGGAAGAATGGACAAAATTTCCAATTGCAAATCTACTACAATTAGTATCCTCAGTTCCAAAATGATTAAAAAGTGTTATTAAAAGGAAAGGTGATGTAACACAATGGTAAACATGCCTCTGTCCCAACTTTTGTTGAGTGTGTTGCAGCTGTCAAATTCTAAATTTGTGAATATTTACAAAATACAATTAAGTTGGTCAGTAAAACTATTGAAAATCTTTTCTTTGTATTTTTGTCAGTTAAATAAAGGTTCACGTGAGTTAACATATCACAGATTTTTGTTTCTATTGCATTTTGGAAAATAACCCAACTTTTCTGGAAATGGGGTTTGTAGTTGGATGGATGGAAGAGATCACTGACACTGCTAATGGTCCTGCATATGTAGTGCTCCTGATAAATATCTAATGGGTGGAAGAGGGACTCCAATAATTCTCCCAGCAGTTCATGCAACTTTGTAGGGACTTACAGTTAGATGGTGATGCAGGTCAGGACACTCTTGATAATGCTTCTCCAAAATTAGATAAAATCGGGAGGTGGGGGGGAGCCTCAATAGCTACCCAGCTGTGCTAGCCATCTTCGTATCATTTTCTCTCATTGCCTGGCAATTAGGAACCCGTGCTGCAAATCTGAGAAAAAACATTGACATAGGCTTGTTTAATCCCTTAACTGTGGGAAATTTTGTATAGAAATCACTGATGATGTGGATTTATGGAGGGCTGTCATAGGTTGTAAGGAGGACATTGACAGGATGCAGAGCTGGACTGAGAAGTGGCAGATGGAGTTCAGTCCAGAGAAGTGTGAAGTGATTCACAATGGAAGCCCAAATTTTAAGGCAGAATAATGCCAAGATTCTTGGCAGTGTAGATGAACAGAGGAATCTTGGGATCCACGTCAAATTTCCACACAAGTTGATTGGGTTATTCAGAAGGTACATGATATGTTAACCTTCATTAGTCAGGGGATATATGTTGCAGCTCTATAAAATCACACTTAGAGTAATGTGTTCAGTTCTCATTGGCTCATTTTAGTAGATAGGATATGGAAGCTTTAGAGCGGATGTAGAGGAGATTTACCAGGATGAGGGGCTGGAAGGAATGCATTGCCACAGGTGGTGTTAGAAGTAGATACATTAGGGGTATTTAAAATATATATATATATATATATATAAGCACATAGATGCTAGATAAAATGGTGAGTTATGTAGGAGGGAAGGGTTGGATTGACCTTCTTCTTCCCCATCATCCCTGCTGGTGCATAGACTGTTTCCATCAGCCACCAGAGTACTATGTCCTGAGCCACTCTGGTGGTGGCCCTGTGGCTTCCACAGACTTTCGGCCTTCACCAAATAGCTTCATACGTCTTCTAAGCAAAGATCTTTCCTCGCCCAGGGATAAGGTTGCTGGAGCTTCTGTTGGTATTTCAGGAGCTTTGGGTTTTTAAACAGGATGGAGTTGCCAGCCCCATACCCAACCTTCCTCCTTTCACAGACGGGTTTGGGGCTATCAATGGTGGAGTTATTATATTGATCATAGAGTAGGTCAGCACAATATTATGGGCCAAAGAGCCTGTACTGTGCTCTACTATTCTAAGTTCACAGCTGTGTGGTGTCTTTGGTAGTCCAGATCAGTAAAGCATGCAGAAGAGTGGGATCACAGTTGCTCAGTGGATCATAAGTTTTAGGAGTTCATTGTGAAGCACATTTATCCTTAGGTGCCTAGAGGCTGTCCTAGGACACAGGATGTTTCCTCATTATTGCACTCAATGAGACTTGTGTCCAGAGATATAGGAAATTTTTATTTGTATTTTTCAGGGCAATATTGTGGACTGGGTTCACCAGTTGGATTGGTTTGATTAAGGCCCTTCAATTTTGTTGATGTTTAAGTGCAAAGTTCATTCTACCTTGGAGCACTAGGTAGTCAGGTTCATCCCTAACCTCCAATGCTGTCTGCATGGAGTTTCACATTCTTTCCATATTCTAAATACATGCAAATTGGGAAAATACTTGGTCTCTAAATTATAAACATAAGGGATTCTGCAGATGCTGGAAATCCAGAGAAACACACAAAATTCTGGAGGAACTCAGCAAGTGAACATTCGATGTTTTGGGCAAAGACCCTTCCTCAGGACTAGACAGGAAGGGGAAGACAACAATAAAAAGGTGGGGAGAGGGGAAAGGGGGATAGCTAGAAGCAATAGGTGAAGCCAGGTGAGTGGGAAAGGTAAAGGGCTGGAGAAAAAGGAATCTGATAGAAAAGGAGAGTGGACCGTAGGAGAAAAGGAAAGAGGAGGGACACCAGGGGGAGGTGAGAAGCAGCTGAGTTGAGAGACCAGAGTGAGGAATAGAAGAGAGGAGAGAGAAAGAAACTAAAATTACCAGAAGGAGAAATTGATGTTCATGCCATCAGATTGGAGATGCTTTTTTAAGCACCTCCGCTCCATACCCCAAAAGCGTAGTTTCCCAGTACCCTACCATTTTAATTCCTATCTCTATTCCCATTCTGGCAGGTCAGTCCATGGCCTCCTCTTTTGCCATGAGGCCGTGCTCAGGGTGGAGGAACAACATCTCATATTCCTTCTAGGTAGCCTCCAACCTGATGGCTGAATTTTGTATCACTCCAGTAATATTTTCACTCCCCTCTGTATATTGCCACCTTTGTGATGGTGAGGCGTAAAATCGGGGGTAGGGGATAATAATAATGATGTTAAAAGACTAAAGATTAATTTTCTTTGTCACATACATTTTTTGTCAAAACATACAATGAAATGTATTATTTGTGTCAACAACCAGCACAGTCCAAGGGTGTGCTGAGGGCAGCCCACAAGAGTCACCACACTTCTGGATCCAACATAGCATGCCCAGAACTTACTATCCAAAGCATCCTTAGAATGTGGAAGGACACCGGAGCACTTGGAGAAAACCCATGCAGTCAGACAAACTCATTACAGACAGTGAACCCTAATCACTGATGCTGTAGTAATGTTATGGTAATTGTTATATGCTATATGTAGAAAATAAAGAATGTGGATTAAGATAGGATAATATAAATAGGTTGGTGATTGTTAACACAGTCTCAATGGGATGAAACACCTCTCTTCATGAGTCTCTCTATAACTCTTCGTGTCTTTCTATGACTGACTTTCATGCCTATTTCCACTAATAGTGATGATCTAAATTAATCCTGATTATTACAGAGTAACACACACAAAATTCTGGAGGAACTCAAAATGTCGGGCAGTATCAATAGAAAGGAATAAACAGCTGACATTTAAGAATGTCTTGATGAAGAGTCTCAGCCTGAAACATCAACACTTTCTTTCCATAGATGCTGCCTGACCCACTGAGTTTTTCAAGATCAAGTTCAAGTTTATTGTCATTCAGTTGTATGCATGGATGACGGCAAAGAGAACAACATTCTCTGTTCCATGTAACTCACACACAACACAAAGTAATATTACCACAAATAACAAATCAGATGCATTTACAACACATTAAAATAAACAGTATAACGCTATTGGGGCTTCATTCATAACAAGACCTGTGTGGTAAGAGGGGATTCAGTAATCTTTTGCCCTCAGGGACAAAAGTTGGTTCTTCCTGCATTTTGTGTATACTAGCATCTGCAGAATCTCTTGTGTTTTGATAATTAAAGATGCATGAAGAGAATTGTCAGGGAATCTAATTTCTTAGATATCACTCTTCCTTTTGTCTCTCTCAAAGACATTCTATTTCCATTCCTCACTGCCCTTTGGAATTTCTACCCAACAAATCCATGTGTGATATTGGCTCAGTTTTTCTTCTCCATAAGCTCTGGTGGCCTCATTATTGGAAGAATGAGGAAGCTTTTGAGGAGGTGCAGAGGAGATTTACCTGGATACTGCCAGGACTAGAGAACACATCTTAAGGATAGGCCAGGGATTTTCTCCTTGGAGTGAAGAATGATGAGAGGTGACTTGATAGAAGTGTACAAATTGATAAGAGGCATAGACAGAGTGGACAATCAAATACTTTTTCCCAGGGTGGAAATTACTAATGCCAGGGAATAATTTTAAGTTGATTGGAGGAAAGTATGGTGGTGATTATATCAGAAGTAACTTCTTTACATGGAGAGGGGTGGGTTCATGGAACAGTGGTGGGGTCGTAGAGGCAAATATATTTGGGGCATTTAGAAAACACAAGATAGGCATATGGATGAAAGAGAAATTGGTATGACCCTCAGCCCTGCCTTAACAACAAATAACACTTACAATGAAGTGTAACTTCCTCCATTCACCCATAAAACTTGCACTTACCATTTCAGAGATATTCCCTTTATCCTCTCTTTGCCTCATGTCAGTTTACTGCAACAAGTTAATTTTTAATCTCATTCCTAGCATCTTGGATCTGAAATATTAACTTTGTTTCTCTTTCCACAAATGCTATCTGGCTTGTTGAATATCTCCAACATTTTCTGATTTTATTTCAAGTTTTTGTTACCTTTTTTCATTTGGTGTTGAACATCCTACCTCAATTCCTTTAGGCCTTGAATTCAAATATAAGTTCACCCCCCAATTCAATGTACTGCCAGACGAACAGAGCGTTTCCAGCTTCAATATGCAACCGTCTCATGAGCGAGGTCAGAAATCTCTGCATTTCCTTCCCTTTCCCAGGGGATTACGATTGTCCTGCAGCTTCAGAAGCTGTTCGTGTAGCACTGACCAAATAAAAATAACTTTCTCAACTTTATTTTCAGAATGGAAGAAAATCATCAGATGCAAAGGTGAAATACTCAAAATCAAAAGGAAAATCTAGAGAAGTGAATTTCAAGTGTTCTTCCGTCTGTTGTGGGCCCTGTACCAGTGGTCCCCAACCATCAGGCTGCAAAGCATGTGCTACTGGGTCACGAGGAAACTATATGATTTGTCGATATGAAACGATTTGAGTCAGCTGCACCTTTCCTCATTCCCTGTCACGTCCACTGTTGATTTTGAACGCACTTGAAGTCATTACCCACACAAGGTCATCAGTCACCTAAACGCTGTGATACCCTAGCACCAGGGATCACTGGTTGGCCTCGGGTAACCAGCCGGCGAGAGGTGCCATTGCTACTGGCCTGGAGCACGGACAGATGGGTGCCACCTCTAAACCTGTTTAGCACAACGAATGTTCGTGGGGAACCCAGTGCTAAAATATTCACAGATGACCTAATTCGGGCTCAGGGTATCATAACTAGCAGCGCAGCTACCTCACTGCAATCTACTGAAAGTCATCCCTCGAGCCAAACTTTTGATGGCAGATAGATCCTACCTACCTACAAGGGGAGCGGGTGCGCGTCCTGTCATACTCCTCGCTCGGTTGGTTGCTCTCTCCAGACTGCGACCGCTATGGCCCCAGTACGGGGACCTCCAGCCCTTACCTTGTCCTCTCACTGGTGTGTTGCAATAATTTTATATGTTCATAAGAGGAAAATATGCGCTGTGTGTTTAATATCCAAACGTTACTTAAAATGTTATGATGCTATTGACTTATAAGTGAGGTATAATTGACATCACTATATTCATGCGAGGAAAATATGCGCTGTGTGGTTAGTATTAAATTCATTAGATAAACCGTTTTAGAAACAAAATTGAGTGTATTAGCCACTTAAGTGACTTATAGTTGACTTAAAAACCTACCCCTCTCCTTCTCCCCCCCCCGTTGGTAGATCCGGAAGAATACTGTCAATATTAAACTGGTCCTTGGTGCAAAAAAGGTTTATTTTCATTAACTGATCTGGGTTAGACAATTCACTACACAACACTTAATTATCAAAGCTTGCACTTTATTCTCTCTGTACAAACATAATTATGTTGACGCTGGGCCAACAACTTAAAATATGAATTCTACTGTTACCTCTTTACCAATGCTCACTCAGACCACTTCTCCCATTTATAATACTGAAATAGAGGATCTTCCATTGGCCAAGATGGGAGATCCTTCTTCTCCCAGCCCCTGGAATGGGGATGTGTTCTTTGCAATAGTTAGTCTCTAGAGTTTCTGCTGCTTTGCATTTGAACCTCCTCATTTTATATGCTTCTCATCATTTCATATGTCGTGTTTCAATTCTGTTGGCCTGCCCTATCTGGCTAACATGCATCAATTTTTCCACTGGCTCTGGTCCAAGCCAGCATCATTTTATTGCCATTCTTTTAAGTGGTGACTTGTAATTACTGTTTCTTTGTTCTGAGAGAGAGCAGACAGGTAATTGCTAGGCTGTAGTTGCTCACATCAGGCACAGACTCCCTTATTCATAAACCTACATGTTCTATGGTACCAAAGAACATCTCACTATTAACTTCTTTTGCAATTATCTGTAGTTCAGCAGATTATCAGGTGTACCATTGAGTTCTCTTTAGTACACTTTGATACAGCTGTTGTTGAGCAAAACCAGTTCACAAAACAGCTCACAAAATTGGAGCTCATGGGCAGAGCTAGAAAAGTGCTATACAGGGACTTCCTCAAGCTCATCTGCAGAAATAGTGTATTTCTACATTTAATATCTCTTTTTCCTTTTAAGGTGGATGGGGCTCTGTCGAAAACCCTGACCTAGAGTTACATTCACACTTCACTTTTTTTATCCAGCAATGGGACCCATTCCCAGGGCTCACCAAATAGCCATACTTAGTTATCCCTAGGACGTGTGCCTTTGGGGGTCCGTGGCTTTGCGGTCCTGGGACAAGCTGATTCTATGCCAGTGCCACAGACTGAAACATCATGGGGGAAAACAGAATATCGGGAACAGCAGAGGAGCTGTCAGAGGCTCTGTACTAGGCAAACCTCTCTCTCTATCTCTCTTGGTGGGGGAGAGTTTGTTGCCAATTCTCAAGTCGGAGAACTTGAAAACGTGACAAACTTTAATACCATAAATCAGCGAGTGTCTTTTTTGTCTTGTTGGTCTCCTCTCTTGCTGTGTGACTCCTTTATTAGGGAGTGAGAGCCTGTGGTATGAACAATTAGTTTTTGTAGTACTGCAGATCATGGTTGTTACTGGCGGTTTTACTACTGCTTGCTTGGTGGGTGGGGCTGCTGATGCTTTTTTGCTGAAATAAGTGGGAAGGGGGTGGGTTGTTTCTCTGCTGCAGCTTGTGCATTGAAGGTGGCCTTGGGGTTCTAACATCCTTACTATCAGTCAGCCTTTGGGGACTTCCGTTTTTGTGAATGTCTGTGAAGGGAAGAATTTCAGGTTTGTATATTGTATACATTCTCCACTAGTAAATGGAACTATTATCAAACACCATAAGCAAGAAGAAATAGACAGAGCTAAGTGGTTCCACATCCAACAGATCAGATCTAAGCTCTGTAGTCCAGCCACATCCAATCAAACAACTCACTGGAGGAGGAAACTCCACAAGTATCCCCATCCTCAATGTTAGAAGGCCCAGCTCACCTGTGCAAAACAAGGCTGAAGCATTTGCAACAATCTTCAATCAGAAGTAGATGATCCAACTCGGCCTCCTCCAGAAGTCCCAGCATCCCAGATGTCAGTATGCAGCCAATCTGATTCACTCTATGTGACATAAAGAAACAGCTGAAAGCAGTGGATACTGCGAGGGGAATGGGTCCAGACAAAACCCCAGCAATAGTCCTGAAGACGTGCTCCAGCCACGCCACTGGCCAAGCTGTTACAGCACAGCTACAACATCAGCATCTACCTGGCAATGTGGAAAATTGCCCAGGTATGTCCTGTACTCAAGAAACGGGACAAGTCCAACCCAGCCAATTATCACCTGATCAGCCTACTCTCAATCATCAGCAAAGTAATGGAAGGGATCATCAACAGTGCTATCATGCAACACCTACTGGTCAATAACCTGCTTACACATGCCCAGTTTGGGCTCCATCAAGGCCAATCAGCTTATGACCTCCTTGGTCCAAAGAGCTAAATGCCAGAGTTGAGGTGAGAGTGTTAGCCCTCGAGGGCTATCAAGGCAGCATTTGACCAAGTATGGCATCAAGGTGCCCTAGCTAAAATGGTGTCAATGGGAATTAGTAGGAAAACCTTCTGCTGGTTGGAATTATACCGGACACAAAGGAAGATGGTTGTGGTGGTTGGAGGTCAATCATCTCATCCTCAGGACATCACTGCAGGAGTTCCTCAGGGGAGTGTCCAAGGACCAACCATCTTCAGTTGCTTCATCAATGAGTTTCCTTCTGTCATAAAGTCAGAAGTAGGATGTTTGCAGATGACTGAGCAATGTTCTGCTCCATTCATGACTCCTCAAATGCAGCAGGACCTGGTCAATATCCAGGCTTGGGCTGACAAGTGGAAAGTAACATTCGAGCCACACAAGTGCCAGGCAATGACCATCTCCAACAAGGGAAGTTCTAACCATCATCCCCTTGACATGCAGTGGCATCACCATCACTGAATCCCCTACTATCAACATCCTGGGTTACCATTGACAGGGAACTGAACTGGTCTAGCCATATAAACACTGTGGCTACCAGAACAGGTCAAAGGCTAGGAATCCTGCAGAGTGTAACTCACCTCCTGACTCCCCAAATCCATCTACAAGGCTCAGGTCAGGAGTGTACTGGAACACTCACCACTCACCTGGATGAATGCAGCTCCATCAATACTCGAAGCTTGTCAAGGCAGCCCACTTGATTGGTACCCCTTCTACAAGCATCCAATGCCTCCACCATTGATGAACAGTTGCAGCACTGCGTACTATCTACAAGATGCACTGCAGTAGCACATCAAAGTGCCTAAGGTAGCATCTTTTGGACCCATGACCACTACCATCTAGAAGGATGAGAACAGCAGATACCTGGGAACATCCCTCTCCAAGTCTCTCACCATGCTGACTTGGAACCATATCACTGTTCTTTCATTGTTGCTGAGTCAAATCATGGAATTCTCTCCCTAACAGCACTATGGGTGTACCTGCACCGCAGGGACTGTAGCAGTTCAAGAAGGCAGCTCATCACTACCTTCTCAAGGGCAACTGGTGATGGGCAATAAATGCTGGCTTAGCTGGTGACATGCACATCCCGTAAATGAATAAATTAAAAAAAGAATGGAAGTTACAGAGCTGACAACCTCCATTTCTTCAACCAGATGGCAAGAACAGAGATATTTGGTTTGTGCTTCAAGGAACACACATTTTAATTCCTTTAAGATGCTCTGTAGACCCAGGCCACTGATTGGGTAAAGCCTTTAAGCTGCTAGGTTCAGGTTACTCACATTAGAGATGAATGAATTTAGTGCATGAATATTTCAGGTATTTAACTGATAAAAGTATTTTATATAATAATGGTATCTTGGAAAGTTAGCATAATATTTCTTAAGTGGAAGAAAATTACATGAAGTTTTACACAATCTGATAGAGAAGAAGAAGGATTTCTTGAGTCAAAGGTTGGGGTGAATCTGTGGAATTCATCACCAGGGGCTGCTGTGGAGGCCAAGTCCATAAGACCGTAATACATAGGAGCAGAATTGGGCCATTCAGCCAATCATTTCATCACAGCTCCTCAATTTTGAAGCTCTGCCCTCTAGTTCTGAATACCCCCAACAGAGGAAACATCCTCTGCACATCCACCTGATCTATTCCTTTCAACCTCCTAGCCAGATTAAAGCATCAAGGTCTGAGAGCAGGAAACTACATAATGTTCAGCCCCACTGCGTGCCAATGAAAGTCCCTGAGCGTGTCCCGCTGTCTGTGTTTGACCTATCTCCCACTCTTCTCACTCCCATCATTGGGTGTGAAACACATAAATCTTGTGTCCCACATTACAAGGTTCTGGAGCAGTTGTTGACTCACAGCCATCACTCTCCTGGACAAGCTTCACTTGCCTCAGCGCTCAGTTCACTCCACAGCCAACATCTCGTTCTATGTTCAATGTTCTATATTGGTTCTATGTTCCACAAGACCATAAAACAAAAGAACAGAATTAGGCCATTTGGTCCATCAACCCTGCTCCGCCATCTCATGGCTCATCCAATTTTCCTCTGCCCTAATCTTCTGCCTTCTCCCTGTATCCCTTCATGCCCTGGCCAATCAAGAATCTATTAATCTCTGCCTTAAATATGCATAAAGACACCCTCCCCCCCCCCAACCCCAGTTGCCTCTGTCAACAAATTTCAGAGATTTATCACTCTGGCTAAAGAAATTCCTCCTCATCTCTGTTCTAAAGGGACATCCCTTTATTCTGAGGCTGTGTGCTCTGGTCTTGGGCATTCCCATCAAAGGAAACATTCTCTCCACATTCACTCTATCAAGGACTTTAAACTTTCAATAGGTTTCAATTAGGTCACCCCATATTCTTCTGAATTCTAGTAAATCCATGCCCGGAGCTGTCAGATGCTCTTTGTAAGACAAGTCATTCAATCCTGGAATCATTTTTGAAAACTTCCTTCAAATCTTCTCCAGTTTCAGCACATTCTTTCTAAGATAAGGGGCCCAAACCTGCTTACAATACTCCAAGTGAGGCCTCACCAGTGCTTCATAAAGTTTCAACATTACATCCTTGCTTTTATATTTTAGTCCTCTCCAAATGAATGCTAACATCACATTTGCCTTCCTCACCACATACTCAACCTGAAAATTAGCCTTCAGGGAATCCTGCACAAGGACTTCCAAATCCCTTTGTGCCTCAGTTTTTCTTGTGTGTTTTTTTGACATTGAGAAAATAGTCAATCCTTTCATTTCTACCAAAGTGCATAACCATACACTTTCCAACACTATTCCATCTACCACTTCTTTGCCCAATCTCCTAACCAGTCAGTCCTTCTATTGACTCCCTATTTCCTCAAACTACCTGCCCCTCCACTTATCTTCATATTGTCTGCAAGCTTTGCAATGAAGCCATCAATTGACACAGATCGTCCAGATCATTGACATATTATGTAAAAAGAATCATCTCAGCACAGACCCCTGTGGAACATCACTAGTCACTGGCAGCCAACCAGAAAAGGCTTCCTTTATTCCCACTCTTTGCCTCCTATTAATCAGCCGCTGCTTTATCCATACTAGAATCTATACAGTTATGCTATGGGCTCCTAGTTTGTTAAGCAACCTCATGTATGGCACCTTGGCAAAGGCCTTCTGAAAGTCTACAACATTCTGCCACCCACTCCTTCACCATTCCCCTTTTCCCTCTCTCACCTTATCTCCTTGCCTGCCTATAGCCTCCCTCTGGTACTCTGCACCCCTTTTTCTTTCTTCCATGGCCTTCTGTTCTCTCCTATCAGACCCCACCTTCTCCAGCTCTGTGTGCTTCACCAATCAACTTCCCAGCTTTTTACTTCATCCCTTCCCTTTCTGGGTTCACCTATCACCTTGTGTTTCTCTCTCCCTTCTCCCATCATTAATCTGTCAGGCAAGATTTTCTCAAGGAAACCATGTTGACTATGGCCTATTTTTTTCATGTGCCTCCAAGTACCCCATAATCACATCCTTAATGGTCAACTCCAACATCTTCCCAAAGACTGAGGTCAGACTAACTGGCCTATAATTTCTGTCTATTGCCTCTCTCCCTTAAAGAGTGGAGTGAAGTTGGCAATTTTCCAGTCTTCTGGAACCATTCCAGAATCATCACTAATGCCTCTACAATTTCTTCAGCCACCTCTTTCAGAACCCTGGGGTCTAACCATCTGGTCCAGGCAACTTCAGACCTTTCAGTTTCCCAAGAGACCTCTTCCTAGTAATGGTAACTTCACACTCCATGACCCGACACCTGAAACTTCCACCATACTGATGACACATCCACAATGAAGACTGATGCAAAATACTTATTCAGTTTGTCCACCCTTTCCTTGTCCCCCATCACTACCTCTCCAGCAGCATTTTCCAGTGGCTGATATCATTCACACCTCTCTTTTACAGTGTGCAATTGAAGAAACTTTTGATATCCTCTTTAATTGTTAACTAGCTTACTTGCATATTCCAACATTACCTTCTTAATGACTTTTTAGTTTCCTTTTGTTAGTATTTTAAAGCTTCCAATCCTCTAACTTCCCACTAATTTTTGCTCTATTACATGCCCTCTCATTGGCTTTTATGTTGGCTCTGGCTTCTCTTGTTAGCCGTGGTTGTGTCATCTTGCCTTTCGAACACTTCTTCCAGAGGCATATCATTTTCCTCTGAATTGCTTCCAGACATTCCAGCCATTGTTGCTCTGCCAGTGTTCTTTCCCAATCAATCTGGCCAACTCCTCTTTCAAGCCTCTAATTCCCTTTACTCCATGGTAATATTGATGCATCTAGTTCTGGTTTCTCAAATTTCAGGGTGAATTCAATCATATGACCATTTGCCCCGAAGGGTTCTTTAACCTTAAGCTCTCTAATCAATTCTGGTTCATTGCACAACACCCAATCCAGAATAGCTGATCCTCTAGTAGGCTCAAGTATGAGTTGCTCTTAAAAGGCATCTTGTAGGAACTCTAGAAATTCCCACCTCCAGGAATCCAGCACCAACCTGATTTTCCTAATCTACCTACATAATGAAATTCCCCATGACTATTGTAACATTGCCCTTTTGGCCTGCATTTTCTATCTCCCGTTGTAATTTGTAGACCACATCCTTATTACTTTTCGGGGGTCCCTATTCAACTTCCATCAGGGTCTTTTTACTCTTGCAGTTTCTTTGCTCTATCCACAATGATTCAACATCTTCCAATCCTATGTCACCTCTTTCTAATGATTTGATTTCATTTTTTACTAACAGGGTCGTGCCATGTCCCTCTACCTTCCTGCCTGTTCTTTCAATACAATGTGTATCCTTGGACATTAAGTTCCCAGCTATAATATTTCAGCCATTATTCAGTGATACCTACATCACACCTGCCAATCTCTAACTGTGCTACCTTATTATGTATATAATAAGGTGTCTTTACATAAGGTGTCTTTCTCAGACTCTGTCAGAGAAACAGAGACAAGGTTCTGTGGGCGCGATTGAGACACCCTGATGGTATGTTGCCTCCCTGGTGCCGGGATCAGAGATGAGTCAGATCAGGTCTCTTTACATAAAGAGTCTTTACAACACCTTCAGTTCTGTATTCACACTTTTCAGTTTTGTATCTGTTTTATTTTGCAACTCATCATGTTGGCTGCAATTTTGCCCTCTTATCAGTCTGTCCTTTCTAGGAGTATCACTGCACACTGCCTCTGTAAGTAAACCAACTACCTCATCGTCAGCACTATCACTCCAGTTCCCATTCCCCTGCCAAATTATTTTAAACCTTCCTGATCAACTCTAACCAACCTGCCCACAAGATTATTGGACCCACTCGAGTTCAGATGTAACCCATCCCTTTTGTACAGGTCATACCTTCCCCAGAGGAGATCTCAGTGATCCTTAAATCTGAATCCCTGCACCCTGCATCAGTTCCTCAGTAATGTATTCACCTGCCAAATCATCCTATTCTTAACCTCACTGGCACATGGCACAGGCAGCAATCCAGAGATTAGGACCATTGAGGTCCTGTTTCTCAGTTTTCTACCTAGCTCCCTAAAATCTTTCCGGACCTCTTCACCTTGTCTACCTACATATGTCATTGGTGTCAATATGTGCCAAGACTTCTGCCTGCTCACCCTCACCATTGAGAATGTCATGGTCCTGATCTGACTCATCTCTGATCCTGGCACCAGGGAGGCAACATCAGGGTGTCTCAATCGCGTCGACAGAACCTTGTTTCTGTTTCTCTGACAGAGTCTGAGGCATTCGTCGGTCAGAGTTGACCATGGACATTGCATCCTAGATGCCTAGATACACAAGCCTGGGCAGTACAATATGCAGAACAAGCTGATACCCATGCAGCAAGCTCCCCCTCTCCATGCATCTGATGAACCCAAAGGAACAGCAGAGACCTTGGTACAATTTGGTATCAGCAGCATTGCAGGAGTTCTAGTCAACATTAAACAATGTAAGACTGCATTAGGGACTCCAGCTCTGCACTTTTCCCTCAGGGTTTACTCCCGAAGCCTTCCCCTTGAGTGGGTATAGCCACAAGGCAGTGGAGATTTAAGATCAGAGTTTATCTTCTCCTAGATGAACTGCCAGCCATGGTTGACAAGCTCTATCTGCCTGAAGCAACTGATTTTAAGGCAGCAGTAACACAACTTTGCCCGTTCTCCTGTTGGTAGAAATGGTTCTGAGCCACAGGTGAAGGCCAGGAGCTGGTCAGTTGTTATCAGAAGCTATTTGAGGTGCGCACCATTGGAAGCATTTAATAGGTAGTGGGAACTCATCCCCATTACCACTCCCAGCTATAATAACCTTAAGGAATCTCTTATCAACACTGCACTCCTCTTCACCTCTCTGTTCTTCTGAGCTCAGCATCAGACTTGAGGTCAGAGACCTGGTCTCTATGGCTCCCCCAGTTGGTCAATCCGCTCAATGGGATCTAAACATGCATATTCATTATCGAGGGGAATGGCCACAGGTGTACTCTGCGGTGGCTGTGAACTTTCCCTCCTTCTCCTGACACTCACCCAGCTACCTGCCTCTTGCAACCTCGGGGTGACTACCTCCCTGTAGTCTAACACCTCCTCATGCTCCTGTATGAATTGAAGGTCATCGAGCTGCATCTCCAGTTCCTTAATACATTCACTCAGGAGCTGTAACTTGATGCACCTGGTACAGATGTGTTCATCTGGAAGAATGGAGGTTTCCAAGATTTCCCACATCCCACACAGAGTACAAAACACTGCCCTGGAGGCATTCTCACTAAACTACTATGCCCTAACAGATGAGGAATGAACAAATAAAAATAGAGTGAGTAATTTACAAGACAATTTACCTCACAAGGCCTCATCTTAGCTAAACCTGATGAGCCAAAGCCACTCTAAACACTGGCACACTCCAAAAGAATGGCCACATCGGTTGCACTTGAGTTATTTTTAATGACCTCTCTAATGAATTCTTCTTGATGATTTGTCACTCCTCAGCTCAGAGACACTGCCGCGAAACTCTGCCTATGAAATCTTCATCTTCATCCTGATTAAATGGTAGCTCTTTTTTCACAACTCAGAATCCTCTGATGGAGATTGTCCAACTCAGAGAAAACTGGCAGAAAACTCTGCTTTTTAAACCTTGACTGCAAACCTGACTGATAGGTCGCTCTTTTTATGCATTGCCTCTTGCTGATTGGTTGCTCCTCAACTCAGAGAAACTGCCACAAAACTGCCTTTAAAATCTCAATCATCATCCTAATTAAAAGGCAGCTCACTTTATGCACACCTGACATGGATTGCCCAATTATGTATTATGTTTTTTATTTCTTGCACAATTTGTCCTCTCCGTACATTGGATGGTTGTCAGTCTTTGTTGTGTGTAGTTATTCATGGATTCTTCTGTGTTTTTTTGTTTTGTGGGTGCCTGCAAGAAAAATCTCAAGGTGGTATATAGTATATATACTTAGTTAAATTTACTTTGAACTTTCAAGAACAACAAGACTAATGCTTGATTTCCACCTTGATTTTTGCAGTGACAGTGCTATTGGACAGATATACAACTGACCCGCACTTCACCCTGTCCAAAGATTCAACCAGGGTTCTCTGGGACAAGGATGTGGAGGATGATCCCGTCTCCTGGAAGAAAAACTCTAATACATGGACTGTGTGGGGGTCAGAGGGATTCACAGGTGGTTGTAAATACTGGGAAGCAGCTGTGAGCCCGGGCACCGTGTGGAGCATAGGTCTGGCCCAGCAACATATGGCCACAGGCCGCTGGGACAGGCTACTGACAAAGGATGGTTACTGGACCTTGATGCTATGGAACAGAAAGTCACTGGGACGTCAAATCCGCACCCTGGGAACATCTATCATAATAGCAGAGCTGTCTAAGGTTGGGGTTTATCTGGACTATGAGGGAGGAAAGGTCTCCTTCTATAACCTGGAAAACTCCTCCCACCTCTACACCCATAATGACAAGTTCACTACCCCACTCTTCCCCTTCTTCAAGCTTTGGGTCGGCACCTTCAAAGACTCTAGTTTGACCGTTTCCTAGATGGACCCCACTCTGGTTAACAGCCAGGCAGACTCCACCAAGCAAAACCTTTAGTTCCCAAAATAATCTGTAAATTGCACCTTTTAATTGACGTGGAACTGGCACCTGACCGGCCTGTAGTCAGCAGATGGACTATATTGTCCTCAATACAGAGAGTAGGTGCTTGGAGGTCTCTCTATGACCATGGTTCCATCTCCCTCAGCCTCTCTGTTACCTCCGCCATTCATCTGTTGCTCTCCCTCTTTCTCTATCCCTTCATATCCAGCTTTTTCTTCTGCTTTTAACCTCTTCCACCTAACACCGCCCAGTTTCTCACTTTCAGACGCAGAATCAAGTTGAATTTTTTTTGTTTTGCAGCTGCAGTACATTGCAATCCATGTAATAAAAAAGTTATAAATTACCATGAAAAAAATATATAAAATAAATCTAAATAAGTAGTGTAAAAAGAGAACAAAATGAAAATAAAGTACTGAGGAGGGTATATGGGTTCATTGTCCATTCAGAAATCTGATGATGGAGGGGAAGAAGCTGTTCCACTGAATGTACGACTTCAAGCTCCTGTACCTCTTCCTTGATGGTAGCAATAAGAAGAGGGCATGTCTTGGATGATTGAGGTCTTTAAGAACAGATGCCTCATTTTTGAGATATCGCCTTTTGAAGATGTCTTCAATGCTGGGGAGACCAGTGCTCGTGATGGAGCTGGCTGAGTATGCAGCTTTTTCCAAACCTGTGCAGTCACCCTCCTTATCAGAATTCGCTCCATGGTACATCTGTAGAGATTTACGAGAGTCTTTCATAATACACCAAGTCTCCTCAAACTCCTAATGAAATATTGCCAATATTGTGTCTACATTGTGATTGTATCAATTTGTTGGGACCCAGTATAGAACTTCAGAGATGTTGACACTCAGGAACTTGAAACTGTTCATCCTTTCTACTGTTGATCCCTCAATGAAGACTATTCCTTCAACTTCCCTCAGTGTTCCCTCAAATTCCACTTCCTGAAGTCCACAATCAATTCTTTGGTCTTACTAACATTGAATGCAAGTTGTTGAGACACCACTTGATCAGCAGATTTATCTCACTCCTCTATGCCTCCTCATCACCATTTGAAATTCTGCCTGCTGTGCCATCAGCAAGGTTATTGATGCTATTTGAGCTGTGCCTAGCCACACAGTCATGAGAGTAGAGAGAACAAAACAGTGGGATAAGCACACATCCTTAAAATGTGGCAGTGTTGATCATCAGTGAGGGGAAGAAGCTATTTTCAATCCACACTGACTGTGGTCTCCTGTTGAGGAAGTCAAGGATCCAGTTGCAGAGGAAGGTACAGAGTCCCAGGTTCCATATCCTCTTGTATTGAACAGTGGTGCCCTGGGGAAGAGGCGCTGGTTGTCCACTCTATCTATTCCTCTTAATATCTTGTATACCTCTATCATGTCTCCTCTCATCCTCCTTTTCTCCAAAGAGTAAAGCCCTAGCTCCCTTAATCTCTGATCATAATGCATACTGTCTAAACCAGACAGCATCCTGGTAAATTTCCTCTGTACCCTTTGGAATGTTTCCATATCCTTCCTATAGTGAGGTGACCAGAACTGGACATAGTACTCCAAGTGTGGCATAACCAGAATTTTATAGAGCTGCATCATTACCTCATGACTCTTAAACTCTATCCCTCGACTTATGAAAGCTAACACCCCATAAGCTTTCTTAACTACACTATCTACCTATGAGGCAACTTTCAGGGATCTGTGGACATGTACCCCTAGATCCCTCTGCTCCTCCACACTACCAAGTATCCTGCTATTTACTTTGTACTCTGCCTTGGAGTTTGTCCTTCCAAAGTGTACCGCCTCACACTTCTCTGGGTTGAACTCCATCTGCCACTTCTCAGCCCACTCCCGCATCCTATCAATGTCTCTCTGCAATCTTCGATAATCCTCTTCTCTATCTACAACATCACCAACATTTGTGTTGCCTGCAAACTTGCCAACCCACCCTTCTACCCCCCAATCCAAGTTGTTAATAAAAATAACGAAAAGTAGGGGTCCCAGAACTGATCCTTCTGGGACACCACGAGTCACAACCCTCCAATCCGAATGTACTCCCTCCACCTCTGCTTCCTGCTGGCAAGCCAATTCTGAATCCACCTGGCTAAACTTCCCTGGATCCCATGCCTCCTAACTTACTGAATAAGCCTACCGTGTGGAACCTTATCCAATGCCTTACTAAAATCCATGTAAATCCACTGCACTATCCTCATCTATATGCCTGGTCACCTCCTCAAAGAACTCTAACAGGCTTGTTAGACACAATCTGCCCTTCACAAAGCCATGCTGACTGTCCCTGATCAGACCATGATTCTCTAAATGCACATAGATCCTATCTCTAAGAATCTTTTCCAATGGCTTTCCCACCACAGACGTAAGGCTCACTGGTCTATAATTACCCGGACTATCCCTACTACCTTTTTTGAACAAGGGGACAACATTGGCCTCCCTCCAGTCCTCCAGTACTACTCCTGTGGACAACGAAGACATAAAGATCCTGGCTAGAGGCTCAGCAATCTCTTCCCCCACCTCGTGGAGCAGCCTGGGGAATATTCCATCAGGCCCCGGGGACTTATCCATCCTAATGTATTTTAACAACTCCAACACCTCCTGTCCCTTAATATCAACATGCTCCAGAACTTCAACCTCACTCATATTGTCCTCACCGTCATCAAGTTCCCACTCATTGTTGAATACCGAAGAGAAGTATTCATTGAGGACCTCACTCACTTACACAGCCTCCAGGCACATCTTCCCACCTTTATCTCTAATCGGTCCTATCTTCACTCCTGTCAACCTTTTGTTCTTCACATAATTGAAGAATGTCTTCCTTTACCCTACTCCAAGAACACCAAGGCCTTCTCATGCCCCCTTCTTGCTTTACTCAGCCCCTTCTTAAGCTCCTTTCTTGCTACCTTATATTCCTCAATAGCCCCATCTGATCCTTGCTTCCTAAACCTCATGTAAGCTGCCTTCTTCCACCTGAATAGATTTTCCACCTCACTTGTCACCCATGGTTCCTTCACCCTACCATTCTTTATCTTTTTCACCGGGACAAATTTATCCCTAATATCCTGCAAGAGATTCCTAAACATCGACCATTTGTCCATTGTCCACTTCCCTGCAAAAACACCATCCCAATTCACACCCACAAGTTCTAGCCTTATAGCCTCATAATTTGCACTTCCCCAATTAAACTATTTACTGTCGTTTCTGACTCTGTCCTTTTCCACGATAATGCTAAAGGCCAGGGAGCGGTGGTCACTGTCCCCCAGATGCTCACCCACTGAGAGATCTGTGACCTGATCCAGTTCGTTACCTAATACTAGATTCAGTATGGCATTCCCCCTAGTCGGCCTGTCAACATACTGTGACAGGAATTCGTCCTGGACACACTTAACAAACTCTGGAACTAATCCAGGTGCCAATCAATATTAGTGAAGTTAAAGTCACCCATGATAACAACCCTGTTATTTTTGCACCTTTCCAACATCTGCCTCTCAATCTGCTCCTCAGTATCTCTGCTGCTACCAGGGGGCCTATAAAATACTCCCAATAGAGTAACTGCCCCCTCCCTGTTCCTGACTTCCACCCATACTGACTCAAAAGAGGATCCTGCTACATTACCAACCCTTTCTGTAGCTGTAATAGTATCCCTGACCAGTAATGCTACCCCTCTTCCCCTTTTCTCCCCTCTTTATCTCTTTTAAAGCATTGAAATCCGGGAATATTGAGAATCCATTCCTGCCCTGATGCCAGCCAAGTCTCTTTAATGGCCACTACATCATAATTCCATGTATGTATCTAAGCTCTCAGTTCATCACCTTTGTTCTTGATGCTTCTTGCATTGGAGTACATGCAATTTAGCCCTTCTACCTTACTACCTTTACACCCTTTATTTTGCATCTCTTTCCTCAAAGCCTCTTTATATGTTAGATCTGGCTTTACTCCATGCACTATACTTGCAGTTCTCTCATGACCTTTATCCTCCTCCACCTCACTATCTGCTCTAACACTTTGGTTCCCCTCACCCTGCAAATCTAGTTTAAACCCCCCAGAACAGCACTAGCCAACCTTCCCGCAAGGATATTAGTCCCCCTCCAGTTCAGGTGCAACCTGTCCCATCAGAACAGGTCCCAATTTCCCTGGAATAAGGCCCAAATGTCAAGAAACATGAAGCCCTCCTTCCTGCACCAACTCCTTAGTCATGTATTTAGCTGCATAATCTTCCTATTTCTAGCCTCACTACCATGTGACACTGGTAGTAATCCTGAGATTGCAAACCTGGAGGTCTTGTCCTTCAGTTTTGCACTTAACTCCCTAAACTCTCTTTGCTGGACCTCCTCCTTCTTCCTATCCACATCATTGGTCCCTAGATGGACCACAAATCAGGCTGCTCACTCTCCCTCTTTAGAATACTGAGAACTCGATCCGAGATATCGCGGACCCTGGCACCAGAGAGGCAACAGACTATCCGGGATTCTCAACCTCTCCCACAGAACCTCTTATCTATCCTCCTAAATATTAAATCCCCAATCACTACTGCTCTCCTCTTTTCCCTCCCTCCCTTCTGAGTTCAGGGTCCAGTCTCAGTGCCAGAGACCTGACCACTGCAACTTGTCCCTGGTAGGTCATCCTCACCAACAGTATCTAAAACGGTATACTTATTATTGATGGGAACAGCCACAGGGGTGCTCTGCTCTTCCTGTCTATTCCCTTTCCGTCTCCTGAGTCACCCAGCTACCTGTCTCCCAACTTTTAGGGATGACTATCTCCCTGAAACTCCTATCTATTTCTGCCTCTGCCTCATGAATGATCTGAAGTTCATCCAGCTCCAGCTCCAGTTCCCTAACACGGTTTGTCAGGAACTGCAGCTGGATGCACCTTTTGCAGGTGTAGTCATCAGGGACAATTGTGCTAGTCCTGACTTCCCACAGACTGCAAACAGAGCACCCAACTGCCCTAACTGCTGCCTCCATTACCTACTTCTAAGCTAATTAGATTAATTAAAGGAGCTTACCCAGCCTTGCCTGACTGGGAGCAAGCTCATCCTCAGCCTCTGCTCACTGAAGCCTCTCGAGCCAAAGCCTTCCTACTCCGTCGCCCACTCCTCCAACACCTGCTCTGTTAATCTACTCACTTTTTAAACTCTCCCACTGTTCTCACAGGCCGACCACGCACTTGCACTGTCATGCCCCATTCAAACTGCCAAAGAAATGACGAATAATAGTAAGGAGTTACAATTAAAAGCATGTTTTATTAACAGTTTTCTGCTGAACCCCAAGAAAGCCTGAGATCATAATACTTAGGAGTTGAATTGGGCCATTCGGCCCATCAAGTCTGCTTCATCATTCCATCTTGGCTGATTTATTATCCCTCTCAACTCCATTCTCCTGCCTTCTTGCCAAAACCTTTGACACCCTTACTAATCAAGAAGCTATCAACATCTGCTTCAAATATACCCAATGACCTGCCCTCCACAGCCACCTGTAGCAATGAATTACAGAGATTTGCCACCGTCTGGCTAATGAAATTCCTCCTCATCTTGATTCCTTAGATTGTTGATTGGTCAGGACATAAGGGGATATGGGGAGAAGACAGGAGACTGGGGCTGAGAGGAAAATTGGATTAGCCATGATGAAATGACAGCAAACTCAATGGGCTGAATGGCCTAATTCTGCTCCTTATCTTATGGTCATCTCTGTTATAAAGAGACATGTTCTGAGGCTGTGCCCTGTGGTCATAGACTCCACAACTGTAGGAAACATCCTTTCCAATTAAGGGAGCTAGGGCTTTACTCTCTGGAGAGAAGGAGGATGAGAGGAGACATGATAGAGGTGTACAAGATATTAAGAGGAATAGATAGAGTGGACAGCCAGTGCCTCTTCCCCAGGGCACCACTGCTCAGTACAAGAGGACATAGTTTTAAGGTAAGGGGAGGGAAGTTCAAGGGGGACATTAGAGGAAAGTTTTTCACTCAGAGAGTGGTTGGTGCGTGGAATGCACTGCCTGAGTTAGTGGTGGAGACAGATACACTGGTGAAGTTTAAGGGAATACTAGACAGGTATATGGAGGACTTTAAGGTGGGGAGTTATATGGGAGGCAGGGTTTGAGGGTCGGCACAACATTGTGGGCCAAAGGGCCTGTACTTTGCTGTACTATTCTATGTTCTAACTCTGCTCTATCTAGGCCTTTCAATATTCAATAGGTTTCATTGAGATCCCCCCTCATTCTGCCAACCTGCAATGAATACATGCCCAGAGCCACCAAGTAGTCCTCCAACATTGACCCTTTCATTCCTGGAATCATTCTCCTGAACCTCATCTGGACCCTCTTCAATGCCAATGCATCCTTTCTTAGATTAAGATTTGTTTCTTACCAGTAACACAGATTATATCATTCACCTGCTCATCTTTGGGATGTAGGAGGAAACTAGAGCACCTGGCTGAAAATCCACACAGTAATGGAAAGAACTTGCAAACTCCTTACAAAAAGCACAAAAAATCAGAATCAAACCCACAACTCTGGAGCTATTTGCAGTGCCTCTCACAATCTTTTTCTCCAACAATTCCTTCTAGAACCATATACACTCAGTCACCATTTTATTACCTGTACCTAATAAAGTGGACTCTAAGTGTATGTTCATGGTCTTCTGCTGCTGTAGCCCATCACTTAAAGGTTTAACGTATGTTCAGAGATGCTCTTCTGCACACCACTGTTCTAACGTGTGGTTATTTGAGTTACTGTCACCTTCCAATCTGCTTGCACCAGTCTGGCCATTTTCCTCTGACCTCTCTCATTAATAACGTATTTATGCCCACAGAATTGCCATTCACTGCATGTTTTATTTTCGTTTTCACACCCTTCTCTGTAAACTCTAGAGACTGTTGTGTGTAAAAATCCAAACATGTCAGCAGTTTCTGAGATACTCAAACCATCCTGTCTGGCACCAATAATCATTCCATGGTCAAAGTCACTTTGATCACATTTCTTCCCCCATCCCGATCTGAACAGCAACTGAAACTCTTGATCATGTCTGCATGCTTTTATGCATTAAGTTGTTGCCACATGATGGGCTGGCTATATATTTGCATTAACGAGCAGATGTATAGGTGTACCTAATAAAGTGACACTGAGTGTATTCCTTTAAGTCATTGTTGTTACCTCACTTCTGGATGTAACTCTTTGAAAGCCACTGGAATGGAAACAGACTGGAGGTGTGCAAAATGTCTATATTCTATTTCCACTTGAATTATAAAATTGAGCACAGTTTCAAACTAGCTTATCAATTGTTGATAATATTTAAAGTCAATCATTTGATGGAGAGAGTTTAAGCTCTGAGAGGAAATGTTGCTGATAATGAGAGAAGCAATAGCAAACCACATAGTAACTGTTCTTAAACCATTGTAATTGAGTCTTCATAAACTTTTAGTAAGATTATATCAATGTGAAAATGGTAATACATTGATCATGCCACAGGAGAAATTCAATAAATTTAAGCTATAAAAGATGGGTTATGGTTTTCTTATAAACAGAGAGACATTCGGTATAGAAATGTAATTCAAAGTTCAAAGTAAATTATCAAAGTATATGTCTGTACAAGCCTGAATTTTTTTTTTGTTGGCATTCACAATAAATACAAAGAAACAACAAAATAAACAGAGAAAACAGCAAAATAATAAATAAATAGATAGATAGATAGATAGAGACTGAGTTGAAGCAAAGGTCCCCGTAGCCATGCAGAATGGACCGGTCAGGATTGTGATGATATTAAGGTCACCATTAACCCAGTACTGAAAGTAGATCAATATCTTCTGCCCAGGATGGAGAATATCTTTGCAAAACTTTCTGGAGGAAAACACTTCGGCAAAGTGGACTTAGCTGAGATCTACCTACAGATGGTGATGCAAGAATACACCGAAGTGTTTCTCACTATAAACACTCACAAAGAGCTTAATCATTATAATAGGATTATTTCTTGAGTAGCAGCTGCACCTGCACTCTGGCAGAAAGCTATGGACCTGATGCCGCAAGGCTGCCCAGGCACTCAGTGTTACCTGGAATACATGGTGCAGAGGATGAGGAATGCGGTAGTCACAGGGGATTCCATAGTGGGAGGAATAGACAGGAGGTTTTGTCAGCCTGATAGAGATACCCACATGGTGTGTTGCCCCCCAGTTGCCAGGGTACTGGATGTCTCAGATCAGGTACAAATTTTTCTGAAGGGAGAGGGTGAACAGCCAGAAGTCTTGGTACCAATGGTACCAATGACATAGGTAGAAAAGGGAGGAGGTTCTGATGTGAGAATTCAGGGAGTTAGGTAGGAAGTTGTAAGGTAGGACATCGAAGGGAGTAATCTCAGGATTTCTGCCTGTGCTACATGCTAACAAGTGCAAGAATAGCATGATCAGGTGTATTAATGTGTGGCTGAAAGACTGGTATAGGGGGCAGGGCTTCAGATTCCTGGATCATTGGGACATCTTCTGGGGCAGGTACAACCTGTACAAAAAAGACGGGTTACACCTGAACCCAAAGGGGTCCAATATCCTAGCGGGCACATTTAATAGAGTTGTTAGGAAGGACTTAAACTAATTTGGCAGCAGGATAGGAACCAAAGTGATAGGGCTGAGGAAGGGGAAAACAGAAATAAATCAAAGATAGCATGCAACAGAGATGATAGAAAATACAGTCAGGAGATAGAAACATAGATACAGGCCCTTCAGCCCTACCTTAGAAATTACTATGCTTTCCTATAGCCCTCTATTTTACTAAGCTCCATGTACCTATCCAAAAGACTCTTAAAAGACCCTATCGTATCTGCCTCCACTACCTTTGCCAGCAGCTCATTCCACGCACTCACCACTCTCTGAGTAAAAAACCTACCCCTGACATCTCCTCTGTACATACTCCCCAGCACCTTAAACCTGTGTCCTCTTGTGGCAACCATTTCAGCTCTGGGAAAAAGCCTCTGACTATCCACATGATCAATGCATCTCAACATCTTATACACCTCTGTCAGGTCACCTCTCATCCTCCGTCACTCCAAGGAGAAAAGGCCGAGTTCACTCAACCTATCCTCATAAGACATGCTCCCCAATCCAGGCAACATCCTTGTAAATCTCCTCTGCACCCTTTCTATGGCTCCACATCCTTTCAGTAGTGAGGTGACCAGAACTGAGCACAGTACTCCAAGTGGGGTCTGACCAGGGTCCTATATAGCTGCAACATTACCTCTCGGCTCCTAAATCCAATTCCATGATTGATGAAGGCCAATACACCGTACGCCTTCTTAACCACTGAGTCAACCTGCGCAGCTGCTTTGAGCATCCAATGGACTCGGACCCCAAGATCCCTCTGATCCTCCATATTGCCAAGAGTCTTACCATTAATACTATATTCTGCCATCATATTTGACCTACCAAAATGAACGGAGATGAGGCTTAATCACAGCCAGTGGCTTGATTTACAGGGCAATAGAGCTGTGGTGCAGTTAAAACTGAAAGCAACAAATACTGGACTGAAAGTGTTATATTTGAATGCACGCAGCATAAGGAATAAAATGGACGATCTTGAAATTCAGCTACAGGTTGGCAAGTATGACATTGTGGCCATCTCTGAAACTTGGCTAAAGGATGACTGCCAAAACTTGGAGCCGAAAGTCCAAGGATAAACGGTGTATTGGAAATATAGGTTAGTAAGCAGAGGGGGTGGTGTGGCACTGTGTTTAAGAAATAATATTAAATCATTAGAAAGAGATAACATAGGATTGGAAGGTATCAAGTCTCTGTGGGTCAAGTTATGAAATGGCAAGTACCCTTATGGCAGTTGTCTACAGGCCTCCAAACAGCAGCCAGGATGTGGATTAAAAATTATATCGGGAGATAGAAAAGGCATGTCAGAAAGGCAATGTCATGATCATCTTTGGGGATTTTAACATGAAAATGGATTGGGAAAACCATGTCAGTACTGGACCTCAAGAAAGAAAATTTGTAGAATGTCAAAGGGATGGCTTTTTAAAACAGCTTGTTGTTGAGCCCACTCGGGGGATCAGCTGTGCTGGATTGGGTGTTGTGCAATGATCCAGAGGTGATAAGAGAGCTTAAGGTTAAGGGACCCTTAGGGAACAGTGATCACAATATGATCAAGTTCATATTGAAATTTGGGAGGAAAAAAATAAAATCCAATGTGTCAGTATTTCAGTGGAATAAAGTAAATTACAATGGCATGAGAGGGGAACTAGTCGAAGTTGACTGGAAAGGGACATTTGCAGGAAGGACAACAGAGCAGCAATGGCTGGAGTTTCTGCGAAAAATGAGGGAAATGCAAGACAGATTTATTCCAAATAAGAAGAAATTTTCAAAGGGAAAAAGGACACTACCGTGGCTGGCAAGTGAAGTCAGAGCCAAAGTAAAAGTAAAAGAGAGGACACACAAGGAAGCCAAAGCTAGTGGGAAGATAGAGGATTTGAAAGCTTTTAAAAACTTGCAGAAGAAAACTAAGATGTTGATTAGGAAGAAAAGATGAATTATGAAAGGAAGCTGGCGACTAATATCAAAGAAGATAATAAAAGCTTTTTTAAGTATATAAAGTGTAAAAGAGAGTCAAGGGCAGATGTAGGACTAAGACAAAATGATGCTGGAGATATTGTAATGAGAGACACAGAGATGGCAGAGGAACTGAATTCATATTTTGCATCAGTCTTCACAGTGGAAGATACCTGCAGTATACTGGACATTCAAGAGTGCCAGGGAAGTAAAGTACATATCCGGACCAGTAAATTCTGGTCCAATTAAGTGGCTGACTGACCCAATTAGCCAAAGTTTCATGGAAATAGTTTAAAAGGTATAAAATTGATAAACTATCATTTAACAGAGTAACAAATAACATACTTAAATAAAATATTAGATCACGGCTAATACTACTACAGTGCCATAAAAAAGTGAATTAGTCCCTAATAGCTATCAAAGGAGGAATTCATTCAGTGAACACTGCCATGTTCTTTTAATTGACTATAATTGAACAAAATCAACTCAGACACCAAAAATTATCAAACATAATTGACATAACACAAGCAAATACAACTGATGCTATTTAAAAGTATTCACTCTAAGCACAGTGTAGCGTCTAACGTCCACACAAGTACACGTGGCTGACACTAGTTAGAAACTGTTGGGAAACGACCTCTTGATCCCATTAAACAGCACGGTGTCCCAATAAGCAAAGGGAATCCTGGCTATTTTCTCAATTCGGTTTTGTTCTTTAACACTTGTTTCAAATAAGCAGCTGCCCCGATTAACGGAAAGCCCATTTAACTGGAATCTTCTATATTAGGAACGTGCTATGGTGTGTTTGCACATCACACAATGAAAATAGCATTCACAGTTATAAGAATAAATAAATCATATGGAAAATAAACTTAAAGAATGGGTATGGAATAGAATGTGCACAAATACCAGCATGTATGTACAGTATTATAAAAAGTGGTCAGAGTCTTTAAGTAAAGCCTTTCTACAGTGTGAAGGTAAATATGCTCTGGTGAATTTTATTTGCCATATACACTTACATGTGTTTCAAGTTCACTGTGGTGTGTCGGTCTGGGTGCAACATGCAACAAAAACATAATTCAACGAATATCAAGAATAAAGAATATACACAAAAATATACCTGAAGTCACTCAAGGCCCTGTGTTATTTGGGGTTGACCTTGAATATTGCATCCTAGCTGTCTACACAATCCAGTACACAAGCCAGGGCAGTACAATGTGGAGAGCACGCTATTGCCCTTGTAGCAGGCTCCCCCTCTCCAACCAGCTGATGAATCCAGAGGAACAACAGAGACTGATACACTTTGGCACCAGTGATATTGCAGGAGCTACAGTCAGCATAAATCTCAACGCAGGAATGCCTTAGCGACTCCAGCTCTGGATTTTTTCTTCAGAGTTTACTTCCAAAGCTTCTCTGTCAGTGGGTGACAAGATAGTAGAGGTTTGAGATGAGCGTTTTCCTTCTCCAAGATGAGCTGTCAACCATGGCTGACAAGCCCTACCTGCTGGAAGCGGTTGGTTTTAGGGCACCAGTAACCCACCTTTGCCTTTTTTCCTGTCAGTAGAAATGGTTCCGCTGGGCTTAGTAACTAAGCCACAGTTGAAGGCCAGGAGCTGGACGGTTGTCAGAGGCTATTTGACATGCATGTCAATGGGGGCATTTAATAGTAAATAAGAGCTTCTCCCTGCCAGCACCCTGGCTATGAAAACGTTATGGAACCAGAGATTGAAATGCAGATAAAGGAATAAAATGTGCATTAGTACATAAAAAACATTATAAAAAGTGGTCGTGGTCAATCCATACAGCCTTCACTACTGTACAAAGGTAATTCTGCCCTGCTGAATTTCTTGTTAGTCCTTTTTTATCCAACAATTTCCATTACTGTTACTTTGCATCTGTGAGCTGAGATACTGGGTCAGCATCAATCCGGTTGTTGTGCCTTGGTGCTGCTCTGTTTCAGTGTGAGACCAACCAGCACATCTATGGCACCATGTCAAATAGGAACTAATTCTCTGGACAAAATGAGACTGCATTTTATATTTTTCAATCCCTGTTTCTGTATGAGCATTTCTGATCTTAGTGACCATTTTGACTGCATTTTATATCAAATTCAAGTTCAAGTTCAATCATCATTCAACCATCGCCATGAATTCAACTAAACAAAACTGAGTTCCTGTGGGGACAAGGTATAAATCACAGAATCGACAGTCACACGCAGCACATATGGCAGCAGAAGAAAGATACAATTTAAAAAATTATAGAATATAAAAAATTGATAATATATCGCAAGTCCCTGGGTGTCATGGCCTGTTAATTGATGGTGCATGGATGTTATCCTGGAGCCAGATTCTGCCTGCAGCAGTTCCTCATATCATGCAGTGCAGCTGCAGTCAAACACAATCCAGCTCGTCTTCCAGCGAGCGAACACTGGAGAGCAGCACCAACTGGAGCCCAGCCTCCAACCCACCCAGAATCCAATGGCACAACGCCAGTTCTGCCAGCAGCTGCAACAGGTGACTCCAATGCAGGAAAGGGGGCCTGGTCTGCACCACAACTGCTGTTGTTCCTGAATGTTCACAGTTCCTGAATAGGAATTCCTGATCTCCGTGAACATTTTGAAAATAGAATCATGCCAGAAATGTGGGTCTCAGATTCTCTGTAGGAGAGCAAGATGAACTCTGAAACTAAGAGTCACTTTTAGTGCAGTGAGTTAATCTGCATGTGAAGGTTTCTCATCTTGTGTGAGTGCAGTATTACCCTGCATCTGTGAGATTCTGGGAACGAGTGAGGAAGTACAATCTGTAACCCATCTGTCACTCTATTGCCTTATGTGATGGGGTAGAATTAACCTGAGCCAAAAGATCATAACACATAGGAGCAGAACTAATCCATTCTGCCCATTGAGTCTGCTCTGCCATTCCATCACGGCTGATTTATTATTCCTCTCAGCCCCAATCTCCTACCTTCTCCCCAAAACCTTTGATGCCCTTTCTGATCAAGACATCCTTCTATTCACAGGCTGTGCCATCTGGTCCTATGCTCCACAAGTATAGGGAGCATCCACTACATGCCCACTCTATCCAGGCCTTTCAATATTTGATAGGTTTCAATGAGATTACCCTCCCCCCAACACCATCATTCTTTGAAACGCCAGTGAGTTTTGGCCCAGAGCCAACAAACGTCCTCATATGATATAAGATGTAATAGTGGCCAAAGGAACTAGGGTAAAGGATGAACTGAAGGAAATTTATATTAGGCAAGAAACGGTGTTGGATAGACTGTTGAGTCTGAAGGCTGTTAAGTCCCCGGGACCTGATGATCTGCATCCCAGGGTACTTAAAGAAGTGGCTCTAGAAATTGTGGATGCATTGGTAATCATTTTCCAATGTTCTATAGATTCAGGAACAGTTCCTGCTGATTGGAGGGTGGCTAATGTTGTCCCACTTTTCAAGAAAGGAGGGAGAGAGAAAACAGGGAATTATAGACCGGTTAGCCTGACGTCAGTGGTGGGAAAGATGCTGGAGTCAATTATAAACGAGGAAATTACAACACAATTGGATAGCAGTAGAAGGATCATTCTGAGTCAGCATGGATTTATGAAGGGAAAATCATGCGGGACTAATCTTCTGGAGTTTTTTGAGGATGTAACTATGAAAATGGACAAGGGAGAGCCAGTGGATGTAGTGTACCTGGACTTCCAAGAAAGCTTTTGATAAAGTCCCAAATAGGAGATTAGTGGGCAAAATTAGGGCACATGGTATTGGGGGATTGAAAATTAGCTGGCTGACAGGAAACAAAGAGTAGTGATTAACGGGTTGTTTTCGGAATGGCAGGCTGTGACCAGTGGGGTACCGCAAGGTTCGGTGCTGGGACCGCAGCTGTTTACAATATACATTAATGATTTAGATGAAGGGATTAAAAGTAACATTAGCAAATTTGCTGATGACACAAAGCTGGGTGGCAGTCTGAAATGTCAGGAGGATGTTATGAGAATGCAGGGTGACTTGGACAGGTTGGGTGAGTGGGCAAATGTAAGGCAGATGCAGTTTAATGTGGATAAATGTGAGGTTATCTGCTTTGGTGGCAAGAACAGGAAGGCAGATTACTATCTAAATGGAGACAAGTTAGGAAAAGGGGAAGTACCATGAGATCTAGGTGTTCTTGTACATGCTTATACGCAGGCAGTGAAGAAAGCTAATGGCATGCTGGCTTTTATAACAAGAGGAATTGAGTATAGGAGTAAAGAGGTCCTTCTGCAGCTGTACAGGGTCCTGGTGAGACCCCACCTGGAGTATTGTGTGCAGTTTTGGTCTCCAAATTTGAGGAAGGACATTCTTGCTATTGAGGGAGTGTAGCGTAGGTTCACAAGGTTAATTCCCAGAATGGCGGGACTGTCATATGTTGAAAGATTGGAGCGACTGGGCGTGTATACACTGGAATTTGGAAGGATAAGAGGGGATCTGATTGAGACATATAAGATTATTCAGGGATTGGACATACTAGAGGCAGGAAGCATGTTCCCACTGATGGGTGAGTCCAGAACTAGAGGCCACAGTTTAAGAATAAGGGGTAGGCCATTTAGAACAGAGATGTGGAAAAACTGTTTCACCCAGAGAGTGGTGGATATGTGGAATGCTCTGCCCCAGAAGGCAGTGGAGGCCAAGTCTCTGGATGCATTCAAGAGAGAGTTAGATAGAGCTCTTATAGAAGATAGCAGGGTCAAGGGATATGGGGAGAGGGCAGGAACGGGGTACTTTTTGTGTATGATCAGTCATGATCACAGTGAATGGCGGTGCTGGCTAGGAGGGCCGAATGGCCTATTCCTGCACCTACTGCCTATTGTCTATTGTTAAGCTTTTCATTCCCATAATCATTCTCATGAACCTCTTCTGAACCCTCTCCAGTGCCAGCATATATGAGTTGAGGAATCGAAGGCACAAAACAACTAGGGAGACCTAATGCAGGATTCCCTGGAGGTTAATTCACAGGTTGTGCCGATAGTAAGGAAAGAAAATGCAATGTTAGCATTCATTTTGTGAGCAGTTTTGGCTCCCTTATCTGAGAAAGGACGTGCTGACATTGGAGAGGATCCAAAGGGGGTTCACAAGAATGACCCTGGGGATGAGATGGCTCTGGGTCCGTAGTCACTGGAGTTTAGAAGAACATTGGAACCGGTCAAATATTTAAAGGCCTGGGTAGAGCCACAAGTTCCACCCTGAAGCTTTCCAGATACAATGGTAGCAGCAGGCTCTTCAAGGCTGTGAACCTTGCCCTGGTGCTGGAGGGGGATGTCTCTCCTCCAACTAATGCCCGCTGAGCAGCGTGAGTACAGGGTGTTTGTAGTGGTGCTGGAGTGGCGTTTCGAGCAGAGGCTGTGGGCGGAAGCAATGAGGGAGGAACTCTGCAGCAGATGGCGCAGAAAGCCTGGGGGTGTTTGCAGCTGATCTCCGCCACTGTGTTCAGGTTGGCTACCCCCAGTTCCCTCCCGCAGCCCAGGAAGACCTTGTCCTCCACACCTTCAGCAGCAAGCTCACCTGACATCACCGTCATTGCCCCCACCCCCCCATGAAGGTATTCCAGCATGGCGTGAGCCCAGGCTTGTGTGACCAAGGGTGAGGAAGGAACTGATGAGGAGGAACCCGTGAGACAGTTCTGATCAGCGCCGCGCCGACCCCACTGTGGCCCATGAAATGACCTCTGCTACCAATACGATTAGGCAGGCCGTTTGGCCTGGAACTGCCCCGCACTAGCACTACGCCACAGCCCAGCGGGCCGCGCTGCCCAAAACCTCCAGCAGAATCCCTTCATTGTCGCCCCGCCAGGTGGGCAGTTGGGGTGAAGAACAAAACTTATCCGTGAACTGCATGGTGGTCACAGCATCATCCATCCTGGTGTTCTCCCCAATACGGACCAGCAAACCCCTCCTAGGGGTCCCTCAGACATGTTTTCTGTGATCAGTGCACAGGCTGGTGGGGGCCGGCCATTTCCGAGTTGCAAAAACTTTAAACAAGGTGTGCAAAAGTTTCTACTGGCCTGGGTACAGACAGGACATGGAGCTGTTCGTGCCGGGCCGCCAGTCTTGGGGTCCACTGCCTCTCACAGAAGAAGGGACTATCCCCCAGCCACTGGAAGGGGTGGGGAGAGGTGGTATATTAGGTATGGTTGCCTGAGCAGCCCAGCTGGCACCATGTCAGCCCTTGGCCTCCGCGGACCCAGTGAGGCTGAAGGAAGCTGACACTCCCAGTGCCCTGCCTCTTGCCTCACTCAAGCAGTGCCTCCTAAGGCGACAGCATTGACCACTGCCAGGAATTTTGGACTTTATTATGGGCTGCTGAGGGCAGCTGACCCACTGGGTGGGGACAGTGTGATGCTCTGGAGGGGGGAGTCTGCAGCCTACCTTGCATTTCTAATGTCCAACGCTGTTTATTATTCCTGTGTTAAAATGTTTTTGTGGGATTATGGGGGAAGTTCAAGTTCATTTATTATTATACTTTAGCCTGGGTTATACAGTTATTCACTTGTGTGTTTGTGGGTTACCCTAACTGTAATCAGGGTGTGAGATGGTCTGTTTTCGTGTTATCACAATAAACTGTTTTTGAGTTTAGCAAGCTTCTCATCTGTCATTATGGAGCAAGTACATGCCACAATACAGCAGAGGAAGGCAGATGGAACTTTGAGTAATATGTTTTGGAATCCTCGCTGACCTGCTGAATGCATCATTATAGTGGATTCCAGTTAACTGGGACACAACACATCTGCCCAGTTACAGTAAGTGCCTGCCCCATTTGAGTAACAAATTATGTACTGAAGTGAAATAAAGAACAAATGAGAACACTATCAGTACAACTACAGTACTATAAAGCCATGTATTCATTTCTAATATGTATCGACAGAGGAATTCATTAAGTGTACACTGCTGTGCTCTTTTGGTTGAATGCAAGTCAACAAAATCATCACAGACACCTAGTCCAGATAATGGACTACCTTCATACAATGCTTTCGATTTTCTCAATTAGTGTTTGTTCTTAAAGAGCTGTCCAAAATGAATGGCTGCTCCAACTAACCGATCTGCTACTGAGCTAAGAATCCATCGCATTTGGCTGGCAAACGAGTTGGCCATTTGGTTTCACTTTCCTCTACTTCTATTTTTCCTTCTGCTTGTGAGTGAACAGTGGATGTTCAGTGATGAAGAGGCAGAGTAGGGTAATAATGATGCTAAACGGTGACTCTTTCATTTGCATCTTCAGAAATAGCTCTATTTCCATCTTTAATATCTTTATTTTTCCCTTTCCCGGTTCTTTTGAAGACCCTGACCTGGAGTTACACGTTGACTTTGGTTCTTTGTGGGAATGGGACCCATTCTCAGGGTTTCATAACCGGCCATTGTTTTTCAGCACACCAAGGGTTTGGCCTAAGAGTCCAGCTTGGAATTGGAAGCCTTGGACCTTGGGGTCTGGAGATGGGTGAATCGAGGATCGGTGTCATGGCAGGAGAGTCAGGATTTCTGCTGTGTGCCCAAAGACCTTTGAGATCTTTGAGATCTTCTGGCACAGAGCTCGAAAAAGTGACGTAATGGACTTTTAATATCATAAACCAACAAGATGCTTGTTATGTCTCCCCACTCACTGGGAAAACAGAGACACCTCCTTCTCCCTTATTAGGGAGAAAGAGAGCCTGCAGTATGTCGTATACCAAGGTGAAACACAAAGTCTTTGAAGTAACTGCAAATCTGTGTCTTTGTTATTGCTTTGCTTATGCTTGAGTGCTCGGTGATGGGTGCCGATGCTTTTTTTTTGCCAATGGGGGAGGGGGGATTGTTGCTTGCTGCCGCTTACAAACGGGAGGGAGGGGAGCTGGGGGGATTTTGGGGTTCTAACATTTAACTGTCATTTATTCTTTGGGACACTTCTCTGTTTTCATGGATGGTTGCAAAGAAAAAGCATTTCAGGATGTATATTGTATACATTTCTCTGACATTAAGTTGGACCTTTGAACGTTTCAACCTTTGAACTAACAGTAAATATAGTATGTAATCTAGCTCCTCCATGAATATTTATTTTCTTAAAATATACATACTTTATATTAGTAAAACTGTTATATAAGTTCACCAGTGAAAAACTTTTAAGCTGTGTTTACACTCTTCAGCTTGTTCAGAATACGATATTTGGATGTAAAATAGCACAACTATACAAAATATCTATTTTTCTGTTGTCTTTATAAAAATATCAATATTAATTTTTGAATAGCTTTTCTAAAATGTTTCATTCATTTCTGTTATGCTTTAATAGTAAATCAATGAATACACCTAAATGAACAGGACCCATCTATTTGCCTTAAAAATGTCAATGATTACTGCTCCTAATACATTAACCACAGCCTCAGAATACAAGGGCATCCCTTTAGAAGAGAGACAAGGAGGAGGAAGTGTAGAGTTCATTGCCATGGACGGATGTGGAGGCCAAATCAATGCGTATATTTCTAACAGAGGTTTGTAGGTTCTTGATCAGTCAGGGTCTCAGTTACAGGGAGAGGGAGGGAGAATGGGGTTGGCAGGAGTAATGAATCAGCCACGATAAAATAGCTGAGCAGACTCGATGGGATGAATGGCCTAATTCTGCTCCAAAGTCTGATGGTCTTAGTCCATTAATCAATGACAATACCGTCTCAAGTTTTTCATGGCTCGCGAAAGAATGTTTTAGAATATTATTGCCAATTTTGGCACACACTCTCAAGCCAACTATAGTGCCCTTGTTGTGTTTATCCTATTCTAAAGTACATCAATTAGATCATAAAACCATAATACATATGAGCAGAATTAGGCTATTCGGCCAATCGAGTCTGCTCTGCCATTCCATTATGGCTGATTTATTAACCCTCTCAATCCCACTCTCCTGCCTTCTTCCTGAAACCTTAACACCTTGACTAATCAAGTATCTATCAACCTTCACTTTAAATATACCTAAACACTTGGCCTCTACAGCTGTCTGTAGCAATAAATTCCACAGGCCTTTCAACATTCAATGGGTTTCAATGAGATCCTTCACTCTGCCAAACTCCAGTGAGTACAGAGTCCTTGTACGTTAACCCATTCATTGCCAGAATCATTCTTGTGAACCTCTTCTGGACTGTCTCCAATGCCAGCAAATTTTCTGTAGACTCCCTGCTTCCTCAATACTACCTGCCCCTCCACCTATCTTCATATCATCCACAAAGTCATTATTTCTGTCATCAAAATCATTGATATATAACATGAAAAGAATCAGTCCCAAACACCAGTCCGTGCAGAACACCATTAGTCACTGGCAGCCAACCAGAAAAGGCCCCTTTATTTCCACTCTTTGCCTCCTGTCACTCAGCCAATCTTCTATCCATGCTAGCATCTTTCCTGTAACACCATGGACTCTTTCTTGCTTAGCAGCCTCATGAGCAACTGCTTGTCAAAGGCCTTCTGAAAACCCAAGTAATCAACATCCACTGACTCTGCTTTGTCTATCCTGCCTGTTATTTCCTCAAAGAACAGATTTGTCAGGCAAGATTTCACCTTGAAGAAACCATGCTGGCTTTGGCCTATTTTTTCATGTGCCTCCAAGTAGCCAGAAACCTCATCCTTAATAATGAACTTCAACAGCTTCCCAACCACTAACTTGCCTATAATTTACTTTGTTCTGCCTCCCTCCCATCTTAAAGAGTGGAGTGACATTTGCAATTCTCCAGTCCTCTGGAATCATTCCAGAATCTAGTGATTCTTGAAAGAACATTACCAATGCCTCCACAATTTCTTCAGCCACCTCTTTCAAAACCCTGGGTGTAATGCATCTGGTTCAGGTGACTTACCTACCTTCAGACCTTTTAGCTTCCCAAGCCTTTCTCCTTAGTAATGACAAATGCATTCAGTTTGATCCCATGAACAAGCATGGATAACTTCACTCAACTCTTTTCTGAACTGATTCCACAACCTATGGAATCACTTTCAAGGACTCTACAACTCAGTATTATTTATTATTTGCATTGTTTATCCTCTTTGCATGTTGGATGTTTGTCAGACTTTGTTAAGTAGTTTTTCATAGATTCCGTTGTACTTATTTTACATTCCTGTGAATGCCTGCAAGAAAAGGAATTGCAAGGTAGTATACTGTATGGTGACATAAATGTACTTCAATAATAAATTGACTTTGAATTTTGGACAGTGAGGCAGCCCAACTGTCTGCCCTAAAGCAAGTGACACAGCCTCTGTAGAGACAGAGTGTATGACCCCTACTTGTACTATGGATTATTGTAAAGTCCTGTGTATGACGCATCTTTGCACATTATTCTGTTTTTTATTTTATTTAGAGTGACAACATGATAACAGGCCCTCTCCACCCAACGAGCCTGTGCTGCCCAATTACCCACATAACCAATTAACTGACTAACATACAAACGTTTGTACATCTTTGGAATGTGGGAGGAAACTGGAGCACATGGAGGAAACCACACGTGGTTATGGGGAGAACATACAAACTCATTACGGAGAACAGTGGGAATTGAACACGATTTGCTGGTGTTGCTATAGCATTGTACTAACCACAACGCTACCATGGCACCTCTACCCCCTACAAAGTGGATGTACACCCAGTGGCATTTTATTAGGTTCACCTGTATGCCTCGTTCATGCAAACATCTAACTAGCCAGTCATATAGCAGCATGTTAATGTATAAAAGCACGCAGACATGGTCAGGAGGTTCAGTTGCTCAGACCAAACATCAGAATGGGGAAGAAATGTGATATAAGCAACTTTGACCATGAGATAATTGTTAGTACCAGACAAGGTGGTTTGAGTATCTCAGAAACTGCTGATATCCTGGGATTCTCACATGCAACAGTCTCTAGAGTTTACAAAGAAAGGTGCGAGAAACAAAAAAACATCCAGTGAGTGGCAGTTCTGTATGAAAATGTCTTGTTAATGAGAGAGGTCAAAGGAGAATAGCCAGACTGATTCAAGCTGACAGGAAAGCAACAGTAACTCCAATAGCCACATGTTTCAACAGTGGTGTGAAGAAGGGATCTCTGAATGCACAACACATCATACATTGAAATGATGGACTAAGCAGCAGAAGACCATACCTGGCTCCTCTCCTGTACCTAGTTAGGTAGCCACTGGGTGTATGTCCTGTGTTCTATGTTCTGTGTTTTCCATTCTCTGTTCTCTGGTCTATGTTATATGTCTTGTGTTCTATGTTCTGTGTTTTCCATTCTCTGTTCTCTGGTCTATGTTACATGTCCTGTGTTCTATGTTCTGTGTTTTCCATTCTCTGTTCTCTGGTCTATGTTATATGTCCTGTGTTCTATGTTTTCCATTCTCTGGTCTATGTTATATGTCTTGTGTTCTATGTTCTATGTTTTCCATTCTCTGGTCTATGTTATATGTCCTGTGTTCTATGTTTTCCATTCTCTGGTCTATGTTATATGTCTTGTGTTCTATGTTCTATGTTTTCCGTTCTCTGGTCTATGTTACATGTCCTGTGTTCTGTGTTCTGTGTTTTCCGTTCTCTGGTCTATGTTACATGTCCTGTGTTCTTAGTTCTATGGTACTAGGCTTCAGACCAGTGCCAGTGCTGTGCTCATTCTGCAGCTGTTTTTTTAATCACTAATTTTTATTGCACCAGCAACAAATTACATTCAACGCAACCAGTAGCCAATTACATTTTAACTGTTTAACCCAGCTGCCTCCCAGCCATCATCGCCATCCCCCCCCCTCTACCCCTCACTGCAGCTGGTTCTTGACGTTAGGCACTGTCTCAGGGGAGCTATCATTGCAACGTCCTTGAGACCGATTGATTTTCTTGCAGTAATGTTCCTGTTGTTGCAACTCTTTGGTGGCCTGGCTGACGGAGGCAACAAAGACGATCAGGTGATTGCCAGATTCTGCATCTGCTGGAAATCCAGAGCAAAACACACAGAATGCTGGAGGAACTGAGAAGGTCAGGAAGCATCAATGAAGAGGAATAAACAGTTGATGTTTCAGCCTTTAGTTAGCATGCAATTCTGAACTGAAATCAGTTTTAAACACAAGAGAATCAGCAGATGCTGGCAAACAGAGCAACACACATCAGGACTGGAAGAGAAGGGGGAAGAAGGTGGGGAGAGGGGGGGAGGAGAATTACCTGGCAGGCAACGGTGAGACCAGTTGAGGGCAAAGCTGGGAAGGTAGGGTGAAGCAGTGAAGTGTGAAGCTGGGAGGTGATAGATGAAAAACTTAAAGGGCTGGAGAAGGAATCTGATAGGAAATGAGAGTGGACCATCAGAGAAAGGGAAGTGGGAGGGGAACAAAAGGTAGGTGATAGGTAGGTCAGGAGAAGAGAAGGGGTAGAGAAGCCAGAATGGGGAATGGAAAAAGAGAGAAAGGGGAAGGGGAGTAATTACCTCGAGAGAAATTACCTCATTGAGGAATTACCCAATTAAAACTTAACAAATGGTGAAAGGCCTAGATAGAGTGGATAAGGAGAAGATGGTGGGAGAGTCTAAGACCAGAGGGCACAGCCTCAGAATAGAGGAGTGTCCTTTTAGAATGGAGATGAGGAGGAATTTTATTAGCAGAGGGTGCTGAATCTGTGGAACTCTTTGTTGCAGACAACCGTGGAGACCAAGTCTTTATGTGGATTTAAGGCAGAGGTTGATATTTTCTTGATTGATCAAGGCATGAAGGGATATGGGGAGAAGGCAAGAGAATGGGACTGAGAGGAAAATTGGATCAGCCATGATGAAACTGCAGAGCAGACTGAATGGGCCAAATGGTTTAATTCTGCACCTATATCTTACGATCAATCAGTTTTGGTCAGCTCCTCTCCATTGCCTCTGTAATTCCCTTTACTCCACTGTAATACTGAAACATCTGACTTTAGCTTCCCCCTTTCAAATTACAGGGTGTATTCTATCATATTATGGTCACTGTACACTAAGGGTTCCTTTATCTTAAGCTTGCCAATCAATTACAGTTAATTGCACATCACCCTATCCAAAATAGCTGATTTCCTAGTGGGCTCAACCATGAGCTTCTCAAAAGACATCTTGTAAGCATTCCACCAAATGATAATAAACAACTAAAACCTAGAGAACTATCCAAGAACATCTCAAAAGCACTGAACATACCTTGGAGCTCAGTACAGTCCATCATGAAAAAGTGGAAAAATATGAAACCACAGCCACACTGCCTAGATCAGGCTGCCCTCTAAACCTAGGCACAGGAGAACAATAGACAATAGGTGCAGGAGTAGGCCATTTGGCCCTTTGAGCCAGCACCACATTCAATGTGATCACGGCTGATCATCCACAATCAGTAACCCGTTCCTGCCTTCTCCCTTGACTCCACTGTCTTTAAGAGCTCTATCTAACTCTTTCTTGAAAGCATCCAGAGAATAGGCCTCCACTGCCTTCTGAGGCAGAGCATTCCATAGATCGTAATAACAGAACGTAAGAGAGACTTCTGTGACGCCAACAGTCACTCTGAGGGAGCTGCAAAAGTCAGTATCTGCAACTGGAGATGAAGATCATGGCTCCACAATCTCTAAGGCCTTGCACAAGAAGTTTATTTATGGAGGAAGAAGTCCTGTCTACCTGTCTAAAAAAAAAGTATATCCTTGCCTTTAAAGACTTTGCAAAGCATCATTTAGTAGATACTGTAAAGTCGTAGAAGTAAGTCTGGTGGTCAGATGAGACTAAGATGGAAGTTTTTGCTCTCAACACTAAGTGGTACAGCAGGTAACACCATCCCTACTGTAAATTATGGTGGAGGCAACATCATGCTATAGAAATGTTTTTCAGCAGCAGGGACTGGAAATCTGGTCAGGATTGATGTGAAGATGAAAGCTGCTAAATACAGAGAGATCCTGGATAAAAACCTGCTGACCTCTGTCATGAAGTTTAAACTGGGGAGGAAGTTCATGTTACAGCAGGACACAGACATGAAGTGCACTGCCAGAGCAACCATGCAGTGACTTCAAATGAAGAAAATTGATGCCGTTGAGTGTTCCAGTCAGAGTCCTGACCTTAACCTGATCGACCGTCTCTGGCAGGTCCTCAGATTGCTGTCCACCGCCACTCCCCAGCTAACCTGGCACAGCTCGAGCAATTTTGCAAGGAGGAATGGGCAAATGTTGTTTTCTCATATTGTGAAAAGCTCATAGAGATGTATCTAAAAAGAATATTGGCTGTAATAACGGGAATCAGTGGTTCAACTAAATACTGAGCAAAGGGGATTGCATACTTTTAAACTGCTGACATTTCAGTTTTTGAATTTTTAGTTTTTCATGCTTTACCATTTTCCATTTTTGGGGCTCTACTGTGAAAAAGGAGCATAAAATAAAAATTCTGAGTTAAGTTGATTAAAGTTGATCAAAATTCTTGGTTGTTGTAGACTTTTATGTGAACAAAAGTTTGGAAGATGAATACATTTACAAGGCACTGTAGCGGTGTGCTACACGCAGCGCTAAAATTACGACACGGAGTCGGTAACTGCAGTCGAAGGAAAAAACTTTATTCGAAAACTTCAGCCTCACTTTTAAGCCTCTGTCAACCGGCCCCCCATGGCGAAGAGGCTCCAAAGCTCTGTGCTCGCAAACCCCCGTAGGCTATCTAATTGTGAGTCGGTTCGCATACGCTAGGAAATGAGCCGCCACATAACCCCCCCCCAGAACCGGCGATACACCCCCCAATGTCCACAGCCTGGGCCAGAACCTACTTGGGAGGTCGGCCTCTGCGCCGAGGCGCCGGAAACTCGGCCGGTTGCGCCAGGTCCACATGGGCCGGCTTGAGGCGGTCCACCGTGAAAACCTCCTCCTTCCCCCCAACGTCCAGCACGAACGTGGACCCGTTGTTCCGGAGCACCGTAAACGGCCCCTCGTATGGCCGCTGCAGCGGTGGCCGATGCCCGCCCCTTCGTACAAACACAAACTTACAGTTCCGTAGGTCTTTGGGTACGCAGGTCGGGTGCCGCCCATGCTGTGAAGTGGGTATGGGGGCCAGGCTACCGAGCTTCTCGCGAAGTCTGCCCAGGACTGCAGCGGGTTCTTCCTCTTGCCCCCTCGGGGCTGGTAGGAACTCCCCGGGGACGGCCAGGGGCGCGCCGTATACCAACTCGGCCGACGAGGCGTGCAGGTCGTCCTTGGGCGCTGTGCGGATGCCGAGAAGGACCCAGGGAAGCTCGTCCGCCCAGTTGGCTCCTCGCAGGCGGGCCATGAGGGCCGACTTCAGGTGACGGTGGAAACGCTCCACTAGCCCGTTCGACTGTGGGTGGTAGGCAGTGGTGTGGTGCAGCTGAGTCCCCAAAAGGCTGGCCATAGCTGACCACAGGCTGGAGGTGAACTGGGCGCCTCTGTCGGAGGTAATGTGGGCTGGTACACCAAAGCGGGATATCCAGGTGGCGATCAGGGCTCGGGCGCAAGATTCGGAGGTGGTGTCGGTGAGCGGGACCGCCTCTGGCCATCTTGTGAACCGGTCCACGATAGTCAGGAGGTAACGCGCTCCGCGCGACACTGGCAGGGGGCCCACGATATCCACATGAATGTGGTCGAAACGCCGGTGGGCGGGATGGAACTGCTGCAGTGGGGCTTTGGTGTGCCGCTGAACCTTGGCCGTCTGGCAGTGCATGCACGTTCTGGCCCATTCACTGACCTGTTTGCGGAGTCCGTGCCAAACGAACCTGCTGGAAACCATCCGGACAGTTGTCCGGATGGAGGGATGCGCCAAGTTATGAATGGAGTCGAAAACACGTCGCCGCCAGGCTGCGGGGACGACCGGACGGGGCCGGCCGGTGGCGACGTCACAGAGTAGGGTCCTCTCACCTGGGCCCACGGGGAGGTCCTGGAGCTGCAAACCAGAGACTGCAGTCCTGTAACTCGGAATCTCCTCATCTACCTGCTGTGCCTCTGCCAGTGCCTCAAAGTCTACCCCTTGGGAAAGGGCATGAACGGTAGGGCGAGAGAGCGCATCCGCCACGACATTGTCCTTACCCGAGACGTGCCGGACATCCGTTGTGTATTCAGAGATGTAGGACAGGTGGCATTGCTGGCGGGATGACCAGGGGTCGGATGCTTTCGTAAACGCAAAGGTAAGCGGTTTGTGGTCCGTGAACGCGGTGAAGGGCCGACCTTCTAGGAAGTACCTGAAATGCCGGATTGCCAGGTAGAGCGCCAACAGTTCCCGGTCAAAAGCACTGTACTTGAGCTCGGGTGGCCGCAGGTGTTTGCTGAAAAACGCCAGGGGTTGCCAGCGACCTGCGATGAGCTGCTCCAGCACCCCACCGACTGCCGTGTTTGATGCGTCCACTGTGAGGGCGGTAGGGGTGTCCATTCTGGGATGTACTAGCATTGCGGCGTCAGCCAAAGCTTCCTTCGTTTGAATGAAAGCGGCGGCGGACTCCTCGTCCCAGGTAATGTCCTTGCTCGGACCCGACATCAGGGCGAACAGGGGGCGCATGATCCGGGCAGCTGAAGGGAGGAAGCGGCGGTAGAAATTGACCATACCTACGAATTCCTGAAGGCCTTTGATCGTGGTGGGTCGGGGGAAGTGGCGGACCGCATCTACCTTAGCGGGCAGAGGGGTTGCCCCGTCTGTAGTAATCCTGTGGCCCAGGAAGTCAATGGTATCAAGTCCGAACTGGCATTTGGCAGGGTTGATTGTAAGACCGTACTCACTCAGTCGGGCGCAGAGTTGACGGAGGTGGGACAGATGCTCCTGACGACTGCCGCTGGCTATGAGGATGTCATCCAAATAGATGAACGCGAAGTCCAGGTCCCGTCCCACCGCGTCCATTAACCGCTGGAACGTCTGTGCGGCATTCTTCAGGCCGAACGGCATGCGGAGGAACTCGAAGAGGCCAAACGGGGTGATGAGAGCCGTTTTGGGGACGTCGTCAGGATGCATCGGGATTTGATGGTACCCTCGGACAAGGTCGACCTTGGAGAAGATCCGGGCGCCGTGCACGTTTGCCGCAAAGTCCTGAATGTGCGGCACAGGGTAGCGGTCCGGTGTGGTAGCCTCGTTCAGCCTGCGGTAGTCGCCGCACGGTCTCCAGCCCCCCGTCGCTTTGGGCACCATGTGCAGGGGGGAAGCCCAGGGGCTGTCGGACCGCCAGATGATCCCCAATTCCTCCATTCTCTGGAACTCCTCCTTCGCCAGTCGGAGCTTGTCCGGGGGAAGCCGCCGAGCACGGGCATGGAGGGGTGGTCCCTGTGTCGGGATGTGGTGCTGTACGCCGTGCCTGGGCATGGCTGCTGTGAACTGCGGTGCCAGAACCGATGGGAACTCCGCCAGGACCCTGGTGAAGTCGTTGTCGGACAGCGTGATGGAGCCGAGGTGAGGGGCTGGCAACTGGGCCGCGCCCAGGGAGAACGTCTGAAAGGTCTCGGCGTGTACCAGTCTCTTCCTGGGCAGGTCAACCAGCAGGCTGTGAGCTCGCAAAAAATCCGCACCCAGAAGCGGTTGGGCTACGGCTGCCAGTGTGAAGTCCCACGTGAACTGGCTGGGGCCGAACAGTAGCTGCACCTGACGGGTGCCATAGGTCCTTACTGTGCTGCCATTCACGGCCCTCAGGGGGGGACCCGGTGCCCTGCTGCGGGTGTCGTAACTCGTCGGAGGTAAAACGCTGATCTCAGCCCCAGTATCGACCAAAAACCGGCATCCCGACCTCTTGTCCCACACATACAGGAGGCTATCCCGATGGCCAGCCGCCGTAGCCATCAGCGGTGGCTGGCCCTGGCGTTTCCCGGGAACTTGCAGGGCGGGCGGCAACGGCGGGCTTCTGCGCCCCACCGCTGGTGGTAGAAGCACCAGTGTTCAATGGGCCGGGGGTTAGTGGGCTCTGCGGCCGGGCCCGGACTGGTTTGCTGCCGGGAGCGTGGCTGGGAGATCTGTGCGATGGACGCCCCGCTCACCTTTTTGGCGTTCCACAGCAAGTCCGCCTGGGCTGCCACCTTCCGGGGGTCACTGAAATCCGCGTCGGACAGCAGCAGGCGTATGTCCTCGGGCAGCTGCTCCAGGAATGCCTGCTCAAACATGAGGCCTGTGTGTCCCTCGGCCAGAGACAACATCTCATTCATTAAAGCCGATGGAGGTCTGTCGCCCAAGCCATCCAGGTGCAGTAAACGGGCAGCCCGCTCGCGCCGTGAGAGTCCGAAAGTCCTGAGGAGCAGGGCTTTGAATTCCGTGTACTTGCCGTCTGCCGGGGGCGACTGTACGAACTCCGCGACCTGGGCAGCTGTGTCCTGGTCGAGGGAGCCCACCACGTAGTAGTAGCGGGTGTCTTCCGAGGTGATCCGGCGAACGTGGAATTGGGCTTCGGCTTGCTGGAACCATAGGTCCGGGCGCTGTGTCCAGAAACCCGGCAGTTTCAACGAAACCGCATGAACAGAGGCGGCGTCGGTCATTTCTGGTCCAAAAATCGTTTGGACCGTCGGGGTCACCAATTGTAGCGGTGTGCTACACGCAGCGCTAAAATTACGACACGGAGTCGGTAACTGCAGTCGAAGGAAAAAACTTTATTCGAAAACTTCAGCCTCACTTTTAAGCCTCTGTCAACCGGCCCCCCATGGCGAAGAGGCTCCAAAGCTCTGTGCTCGCAAACCCCCGTAGGCTATCTAATTGTGAGTCGGTTCGCATACGCTAGGAAATGAGCCGCCACAGCACTATCATTCTATAGATCGCTTCTCATTCTTTTGAATTCCAGTGAGCTTTGCCCCAGGTGACTCAAACTCTCCTCACCCCATCATCTCCACATCAACCTGGTGAACCTCCCCTCCACTGCCTCACCAGTGCCCTGTACAGTTGCAGCATAACCTTCCTCAGGATGATTAAATTTAAAAATTTGAAATATGTACGATGGGTGCCATGATAACATGGCCGTCAGAATTCAGTTGCAATTTCATCTTCAAGGAACTTATACAATCTCCCCGTGACCATGTGGGTTTTCTCTGGGTATTCCGGTTTCCTCCCACAGTCCATAGGCATACCGATTATTGGGTCAGTTGGTCACTGTAAATTGTCCTATGATTAAGGCCTTCCATTGCTCAGGGTTGACTGTGGGCATTGTGTCCCAGCTGTCTACATGATTTGCAAGGCAGAACAGTACGATATAGAGAGCAAACTGTTGCCCATGTAGTAAGCTTCCCCTCTCTAAGTAACAGCAGAAACTGATACAGTCTGTTGCAGGAGTTGCCAGTCAGTGTTGAACTCAGCCTTAGAGACTCCAGCTCTGGATTATTCCTCCGAGTTTACTCCCAAAGCCTTCTACGTGAATGGTTATTACCGCAAGGCAGTAAAGGTTTGAGATCAGAGTTTTTCTTCTTCTAGATAAGCTGCCGATCCATCTGCCTGAAGTGACTGGTTTTAAGGCACCAGGAGCCCACCTTTGCCCCTTCCCTGTCATTAGAAACAGTTCCACTATGTTTACTAGCTAAACCACACGTGAAGCCCAGGAGCTGTCCTTGGTTATCAGAAGCTATTTGAGACACACGCCATTAGGAGCATTTAATAGATAATGGGAGCTTTTCTCCACTACCAGTCCTGGCTAAGACAACCTTAAGGAAACAAATGCTGTATTCAGGCTGGGGTTAAATAGATGGGTTGCTGGCTGGTGCAGCTCATTGGGTCGGAAGGACCTGATCCACACTCTATCTCTAAAGAAGTAACAAGTTCAATCCCTCTTGCAACGAACCATAGAACATTACAGCACAGAAACAGGCCTTTTGGCCCTTCTTGGCTATGCCGAATGATTTTTCTGCCTAGTCCCACTGACCTGCACCTGGGCCATATCCCTCCAAACCCCTCTCATCCAGATACCTGTCCAAGTTTTTCTTAAATGTCAAAAGTGAGCCCGTATTCACCAGTTCATCTGGCAGCTCATTCCACACTCCCACCACTCTCTGTGTGAAGAAGCCCCTCTAATGTTCCCTTTAAACCTTTCCCCCTTCACCCTTAACCCATGACGTCTGTTTTTTCTCTCCCCTGGCCTCAGTGGAAAAAGCCTGCTCACGTTCACTCTATCTATACCCATCATAATTTTATACACCTCTATCAGATCACCCCTCATTCTCCTACGGTCCAGGGAATAAAGTCCTAACCTATTCAACCTTTCTCTGTAACTCAGTTTCTCAAGTCCCAGCAACATCCTTGTATACCTTCTCTGCACTCTTTCAAACTTATTAATATCCTTCTTGTAATTAGGTGACCAAAACTGCACACAATACTCCAAATTCAGTCTCACCAATGTCTTATACAACCTCACCATTACATTCCAACTCTTACACTCAATACTTTGATTTATAAAGGCCAATGTACCAAAAGCTGTCTTTATGACCCTATCTACTTGTGGCACCACTTTTAGGGAATTATGTAACTGTACCCCCAGATCCCACTGTTCTACTGCACTCCTCAGTGTCCTACCATTTACCTTGTATGTTCTACCTTGGTTTGACCTTCCGAAGTGCAATACCTCACACTTGTCTGCATTAAACTCCATCTGCCATTTTTCAGCCCATTCCTCCAATTGGTCCAAATCCCTCTGCAAGCTTTGAAAACCATCCTCACTGTCCACTACACCTTCATGAAGATCATGAATATAAACTCAGCAACTGAGTCTTCACAGTGCTCTTTAGTACAGAATCTCAAAGATTCACCATTCATTACTGGAAAACCTTTTGCTCATCACCACCTTCATCATTCCCAGGCTGTGGACACTCCAGCTAGGGGGGCATGTCAACTCAGCTTTGTGCTAGCATTCCCTGTTCCTTCTTTACCAATCACACTTTGCTGGTAGATTGTGCCTTTTCCAATTCTGGAAAAGGGTTTGATTTTTTATGGACCTATATTCACTGGAGTTTAGAAGAATGAGGGGAGATTTCATTGAAACTTGACAAATATTGAAAACTCTAGATAGAGTGGATGTGGAGAAGATCAGAGGGCACAGCCACAGAATAGAGAGATGTCCATTTGGAAAAGAGAAAAGGAGAATTTCTTTAGCCAAAGGGTGGTGAATCTATGCCACAGACGGTTGTGGAGGCCGTCATTGGATATATTTAAAGCAGAGGTTGATAGGTTCTGATTAGTAAGGGTGTCAAAGGTTACAGCGAGAAGGCAGGAGAATGGGATTGAGAGGGACTTTCTGGACAATAGACCTCACCAGTTCCCCAACACCACCACACTCCTCAGGTTGGCGGGACTGGTACTCACACTTAATAACTTCTCTTTCGGCTCTTCCCACTTTCTCCAGATCAAGGGTGTAGCTATGGGCACTTGCATGGGCCCCAGTTATGCCTGCCTCTTCGTGGGTTTTGTGGAACAGTCTACGCTCCAAATCTATACTGGTACTGCTCCCCAACTTTTCCTTCGATACATTGACGACTACATTGGTGCTGCTTCCTGCACCCATGCTGAGCTCGTCAATTTCATTGACTTTGCCTTTAACTTTCACCCAGCCCTCAAATTCACTTGGTCCATCTCGGACACTTCTCTCCCCTTCCTCGATCTCTCAGTCTCCATCTCTGGAGATAGACTGTCCACTGACATCTTCTATAAACCCACTGACTCCCATAACTACCTTGACTATACCTCTTCCCACTCTGCCAAATGCAAAAATTCTATTCCCTATTCCCAGTTCCTCCGTCTCTGCCACATCTGCTCCAAGGATGAGGCTTTCCGTTCCGGGTCATCCCAAATGTCCTCTTTCTTTAAGAATCATGATTTCCCTTCTGCCATCATCAATGATGTCCTCACCTGCATCTCCTCCATTTCCCGCACTTCAGCCCTCACCCCATCCTCTCGTCACCACAACAGGGACCGTGTTCCCCTTGTCCTCACCTATCACCCCACCAGCCTCCAGATCCAGCATATTATCATCCGCAATTTCCGCCACCTTCAACAGGACCCCACCACTAAGCACATCTTTCCCTCTCTACCCCTCTCTGCTTTTCGCAGGGATTGTTCCCTCTGCGACTTCCTGGTCCACACGTCCCTCCCCATGGATCTCCCACCTGGTACTTATCCCTGCAAGTGTAAGTGCTACACCTGCCCCTACACCTCCTCTCTGACCACCATTCAGGGCCCCAAACAGTCCTTCCAGGTGAGGCAACACTTCACTTGTGAGTCTGTTGGGGTAATCTATTGCATCTGGTGCTCCCGGTGCGGCCTCCTCTACATCAGCGAGACCCGACGCAGATTGGGGGACCGCTTCATCGAGCACCTCCGCTCTGTCCGCCACACAAGACAGGATCTCCCGGTTGCCACTCACTTCAACTCTCCCTCTCATTCCCATTCGGATATGTCCATACATGGCCTCCTCTACTGCCACGATGAGGCCAAACTTCGGTTGGAGCAACAACATCTCATACACTGTCTGGGTAGTCTGCAGCCCCTTGGTATGAACATCGAATTCTCCAACTTCCAGTAATTCCCTCCTCTCCCTTCCCCATCGCTCCTCTACTCTGTCTCCTCTTCTAGCTGCCTATCACCTCTCATGATTCTGCCTTCTTCTACTCCCCATAGTGCATTCCCATTAGACTCCTTCTTCACCTCTCCTGCCCCACCCCTTGATCTTTCCTCTGATTGGTTTTCCACCCTCTCCCCACCTTCTTTATAGGGTCCCTGCCCCCTCCTTCTTTAGTCCTGACGAAGGGTTTCGACCCAAAACGTTGACAGCTTCTTTCAATGGATGCTGCCCGACCTGCTGAGTTCATCCAGCATTTTTGTCCGTCTTGATTTGACCACAGCATCTGCAGTGCACTTTGTGATAACTGTTCTTGAACCTGGTAGTGCGAGTCCTGAGGCTCTTGTACTTTCTACCTGATGGCAGCAGTGAGAAGAGAGCAAGGCCTGGGTGGTGGGAATTTCTGATGATGGATGCTGCTACCTACAACATTTCATGTAGATGTGCTCAATGGTTGGGAGGGTTTTACCTGTGATGTACCGGACTGAATCCACTACCTTTTGTAGGATTTTCTGTTCAAAGGCTTTGATGTTTCCATACCAGGCCGTGGTGTAGACAGTCAGTGTGCTCTCCACATCCATATACGTTTGTCAACGTTTTAGAGTGCAGACTCTGAAGAAAGTAGAGACACCGTTGTGTTTTCTTCGCAACTGTCCAGGACAGTTCCTCTTATTGGCTCACGGACCTCTGGTTTCCCTCTCCTGAAGTCTACAATCAGTTTCTTGGTCTTGCTGACGCCACTCAGCCAAATTTATATGTTGATTCCTCACCATCTTTAATGGTGGTGTCATCAGTAAACTTGAGTAAGGCATTGGAGCTGTGCCTAGCCATCCAGTCACAGGTGTAAAGCGAGTTGAGCAGGAGCAAAGCACACAGCCCTCTGTTGCTCCTCGTGGTGGAGATCTTGTTGCCAACCCAAACTGACTGGGGTCTACAAGTGAGAAAATCAAGGATCCAATTGCACAAGGGGGCATTGAGGCCAAAGTCTTGGAGCTTATTGATAAGTTTTGAGAAGACGATGGTATTGAATGCTGAGCTGTAGCTGATAAAGAGCATCCTGATTTATGCATTGTTGCTGTCCAGATGTTCAAGGATTGAGTGAAGAGCCAATGAACTGGTATCTGCTGTGGCCCTGTTGCTCCAGTAGGCAACTTGAAGCAGATGTAAATCACCTCTCAGGCAGGAGTGATCATGTTTCATCACCAGCCTCTCAAAATATTTCATCACTGTGGATGTAAATGTAACCGGGCGATAGTGATTGAGGCAGATCATCATCCCCTTGGTTCCCCCACTCTCCTCATCCCAGCCCACCCTGTTTGCACTTTCCAAATAAAAGCTGTAGACAACAGCACGGAAAGAGACCCTTTGGCCCAACTCATCCGTGCCAACTGAGGTACCTTGCTGAAGAGTCTCAGCCTAAAATATCGACTCTTTATTCCACTCCAGTTAATGCCTGGCCTACTGAGTTTCTCCAACGTTTCATTTCTTCTTTAACTGGTAAGCAATTTTGGGTTTCGGCTTCCCTACCCTGGAAAAAGACTGTGAACCATCTTATCTAGACTTAATGACTACTTTGTTAGGGGCATCCTGTACCTAAAAGTGGCCTCTGAGAGTATGTTCATGGTTTTCTACTGCTGTAGCCATTCCACTTCAAGTTCAAAGTGTTATGTTCAATAATGTTCTTCTGCATACCACTGTCATAATGCATAGTTATTTGAGTTACTATTTCCTTCCTGTCATCTTGAACCAGTCTGGTTATTCCTCTCTGATCTCTCTCATTAACAAAGCTTTTATGCCTACAGAAGTGCCGCTTACTGGGTGTTTTCTGTTTTCACACCATACTCTGTAAACGCTAGAGATTGATATTCCCAGGAGATCAGCAGTTTCTGAGATATTCAAAACACCCTGACTGGCATCAGCAACTATTCCACGGTCAAAGTCACTTAGATCACATTTCTGCCCCATTCTGATGTTTGATCTGAAAAACAAATGAACTTTTTGCCCATGTTTGAATGCTTTTATACATTAAATTGCTGCCACATGATTGGCTGATTAAATATTTGCATTAATGAGCAGGTATATTGGTGTACCTAATAAAGTGGCCACTGAGTGCATGTCCTTCTGGATTTTATAGAACTCCATAATGCCATCCTCCCCTCCACCTTCTTATTCTAGCTTCTGCCCCCTCCATTCCCAGTCCCAATGAAGGGCCCTGCTCACAACATCGAACGTAGACGCTGCCTGGCCTGCTAAGTTGCTCCAACATTTTGTAAGTACCACATCCTCACCTCCTGTTCTCCAGGGAGGATATTCCCAGCCTATTCTGTCATTCCTTGTTTTCAACAGTGATTCCGGCAATGGAAGGGTTCAAGCATGGGGAGTGTTTGATGACTCTGGGCCGGTACTCACTGAAGAATGAAAGGATTCTCACAGTAACCTGTTAATATAAGTCCTAGATAGAATGGATGTGGAGATGACTAGAAGACACAGCCACAGAATAGGGCATCCCTTTAGAACAGAGATTGATGAATCTCTTTAGCTGGAGGGTGGTGCATCTGTGGACAAGTCTTTGGGTATATTTAAAACGGAGGTTGATGGGTTCTTGATTAGTCAGGGCCTGAAAGGTTACAGGGAGAAGACAGGAAAATGTTGCATAAAAAGAGGCATAATAAATCAACCATGATGGAATGATAGAGCAGACTCGATGACCTGAATGGCCTAATTCTGTCCCTATGTCTTATGGTCTGGTGGTCTTATGGTATTACCACTCAAGCTCGTGCCCAAAAATTTGTCTCTGCAAAATCTCCTAAATCTTGTGACAAGATTTTTAAAACCCCATTAGGGTCTGCTCCCAGTAACACTCAGAGTGCCATGTTACTCACATGCCCATTACCCAGAATCCTCCACCCGGCGTTATCAAGGCAAGAGATGGGCAGATAAAACAATTCAGAAATGTGCTCCTTTGAAAAGAAGCAGTCATCACTGAGTCTCTGGCCCAAGAGTTCTCAAAATGTAGAAGGTGCACGCGGGTCCCTGTAAAGATAAAGGCTGAAGGGGCCTTGGTGTCAGTCCATCATATTAGCAGGCACAGAGTGCAGCAGCCAGGCAGCAGTTTTCATAGCATCAGAGTCATCGAGAGAGAGGAGTGAGCATGGTGGAAGAGCCAGCAAAATCTTTCCAGTATATCATTTAAATTGTCCAGACAGCATATCGTACCTCACACTAGGGCCAGGACAGCACTGCAGCCTCGAACGTGCTGCCCTGCAACTCGCTCAGGCCCAGGTTTCACCACCCAGCCCGAAGTCACTCTTGATTTTTCCAAATCGGCTTGGCGCCCAGAGCGATCCACCCTCACACCTGGGTGGTTGTACGGGTGTCAGAAGTCCTCTGGCTTGGTTTCTCCTCTCCATCTGCATCGATTCTGCAACATACCAGCATGGTTCATCCCTTGAATTAGCTTCGCCTTTGCTCCTCTCTTCATTGTTTACAGTGAAATTTACAGCATTTTATTTCAGAAAAGGTGGTATTAGTAATATCTTTACTTGAATCTCTTGCTTTTTGAACAACCAGTGAGCTGTTGCACAGATTCGGGTGCACCAGCTTAAACCGGAAGTGCACTACTAAGATCATGACTAATGCCTCCACAATCTCTTCAGCCACCTCTTTCAGAACCCTGGGGTGGACACCATTTGCTCCAGGTGACTTACCTACCTTCAGACCTTTCAGGTTCCCAAGAACATTCTATCTAACTTCACACGCTGCTTGACTCATGACACCTGGAACTTCCACCATACTGCTGTTGTCTTCCACGGTGAAGACTGATACAAACTACTTATTCAGTTTATCCACCATTTCCTTGTCCCCCATTACTACCTCTCCAGCATCATTTTCCAGCAGTTCAATATCCATTCTTGCCTCTCCTTTACACTTTAAGTATCTGAAGAAAAGGTTGGTATCCTCTTTAATATTATTGGCCTACTTATTTTTGTATTCCATCTTTAACTTTTTGTCACTTATTTAGTTGCCTTCTGTTGGTTTTTAAAAGCTTCCCAATCCTCTGATATCTCACTAATTTTTGCACTAATATATGCCTTCTCTTTGGCTTTTATGTTAGCTTTGACTTCTCTTGTGACATCTAGCCTTTAGAATATTTCTTACTCTTTGGAATGTATATATCCTATGCCATCTGAATTGCATCAGAAATTCCAGCCATTGCTGCTCTGTTGCAATCCCTGCAAGTATTCTTTTCCACTCAATTTTGGCCAGTCCCTCTCTCATGTCTCTTGGATTTCCAGCATCTTCAGATTTTGCTCATGCCTCTGTAATTTCCTTTACTCCACTGTAATACTGATACATCTGACTTTAGCCTCTCCTTCTCAAATTTCAGGGTGAACTCGATCACATTATGATCACTTTCCCCAGGGTTCTTTTACCTTACGCTCTCCAATCAATTCTGGTTCATTTCACAACATCCAATCCAGCATAGCTGATCTCCTAATGGGCTCAACAATGAATTGCTCTAAAAAGCCATCTCACAGGCTTTCCAGAAATTCCCTTTCTTTGGATCTAGCACCAAAATGATTTTCCCAATCTATTGTAATATTGTCCTTTTGGCATGCACTTTCTATCACCCATTATAATTTGTAGATGACATCCTTTGGGGGTCTGTATACAATGCTCATCAGGGTTTTTTTTTACCCTTGCAGTTCCTTAGCTCTATCTGCAATGATTCACCAACCCTATGTCACCATTTTCTAATGATTTGATTTCATTTTTTACCAACAACCGCCCTGCCTTCCTGCCTGTCCTTTCGACACAATGTGCTATTTTTATTTTACATTAATGATTTGAGTAAGCACACAACAAGTAAGCTGGTAAAATTTACCAATGACACGAAATTAGGGGAATGGGCTGATAACATTCAGTCAGCAGAATCAAAACAGTTAGATCTAAACAAAATCCAGGCGTGGGCAGATAAATGGCAGATGAAATTTAATGTACATAAATGTAAAGTATTACATTTGGGAAGTTAGAAAGTACACTGTATGAGAAGGATTTATATGCCCTGACAGACTCATCCTTATCAGCATCTGGACAATGCACAGAAGTGATTAGGAAGGCTACTAAAATGTTGGGCAACATAATGTGCTCAGTGGAGTTCAAGTCTAGAGTTGTATATTGCACCTGTGAAGCCGCACCTTGAATACTGTGTACAATTTTGGTCTCCACATTGTGTGAGGGATGAGAAGGCACTGGGATAGTCCAGCGAAGGGTGATTGGACTCATTTTAGGTCTGTAGGGTATGAACTATGAAGAAAGATTGAAAGAATTAAATCTTTTTAGCCTAAGTAGACATACAATGAGAGAAGACCTGATAGAAATGTTCAAAATCATTCAGTGGATGCCAGCTTAATCCATCAATGAGGACATACAGCCATAGGGGGAGACTGGTTAAGGGGAGATTTCAGGCTAACATCAGGAAGCATTTCTTTAAACAGCAAGTCGTAGACACATGGAATTAACTATCTAGTTGTGTAGTTGAGAGTAGTCCCTTAGAAACTTTCAAATCTAAGCTCTATAGTTATTACAACACACTATGTGAATCGGAATTTGGCAAGCTTGTTGGACTGAATGGCCTGTTCTAATCAAAAACTTTCTGATGTTCTAATGTGTATCCATGGACAGGAATCTCCCAGCTATAACCTTCTTCCAGCCATGATTTGGTGATGCCTACAACATCCATCTGCAACTCTGCTGCAAGTTCATCTACCTTATTCTGTGTACTGCACACATTCAGATATAACACCTTTAGTCCTGAGTTCACCTTTTCAATTTTGTCCACTGTTTACATTGTAACTTGGTTGACCCTGTTGACTGCAGTTTTGCTCTGTCATCAACCTCTCCTTGTTAGAGTCTCCCTACACACTGCCTCTGTTTGTAAACTAATTACCTCATACTCCAGTTTCCCCCCACCCCTGGAAAATTAGTTTAAACCCTCCCGAACAACTCTAGCCAACCTGCCCACAAAGACAGAAGAAATCCCTATGATCCATAATTCTGAACTCCTGCTCCACACACCAGTTCCTCAACCACACATTCACCTGCCAAATTATGCTAACTTACCCTCACTGGCGCATGGCACAGGCAGCAATCCAGAGATTACTACCCCTGGAGGTGCTGTTTTCCAGCTTTCTACCTGGCTCCCTAAAATCTCTCTTCAGGACCTCCTCACCTTGTCTACCTATGTCACTGATGCCAATATGCACCAAGACTTCTGGCTGCTCACCCTTGCCATGGACTCGATCTGAGGCATCCCTGATCCTGGCACCTGGGAGACAACAAACCATCTGGGTGTCTCCATCACACCCACAGAACCTTGTTTCTGTTCCTCTGACTATGGAATCTCCGATCAACACTGCCGTCCTCTTCACCTCTCTGCTCCTCTGACTAAGGAATCTCCGATCAACACTGCCGTCCTCTTCACCTCTCTGCTCCTCTGACTAAGGAATCTCCGATCAACACTGCCGTCCTCTTCAACTCTCTGCTCCTCTAACTATGGAATCTCCTATCAACACTGCCGTCCTCTTCACCTCCTGTTCCTCTGACTAGGAAACCTCCTATCAACACTGGCGTCCTCTTCACCTCTCTGTTCCTCTGACTATGGAATCTCCTATCAACACTGCCGTCCTCTTCACCTCCTGTTCCTCTGACTATGGAATCTCCTATCAACACTGCCGTCCTCTTCACCTCTCTGTTCCTCTGACTATGGAATCTCCTATCAACACTGCCGTCCTCTTCACCTCTCTGCTCCTCTGACTATGGAATCTCCTATCAACACTGCCGTCCTCTTCACCTCTCTGTTCCTCTGACTATGGAATCTCCTATCAACACTGCCGTCCTCTTCACCTCTCTGCTCCTCTGACTATGGAATCTCCTATCAACACTGCCGTCCTCTTCACCTCTCTGCTCCTCTGACTAAGGAATCTCCGATCAACACTGCCGTCCTCTTCACCTCTCTGTTCCTCTGACTAGGAAATCTCCTATCAACACTGCAGTCCTCTTCACCTCTCTGTTCCTCTGACTATGGAATCTCCTATCAACACTGCCGTCCTCTTCACCTCTCTGCTCCTCTGACTAAGGAATCTCCGATCAACACTGCCGTCCTCTTCACCTCTCTGTTCCTCTGACTAGGAAATCTCCTATCAACACTGCCGTCCTGTTCACCTCTCTGCTCCTCTGACTATGGAATCTCCTATCAACACTGCCGTCCTCTTCACCTCTCTGCTCCTCTGAGCCACATCACCAGACTCAGTGCCAGAGACTTGGTCACTGTGGGTTTGTTTACTTTGGAGCAGGGGAGAATGAAAGGGACCTAAACACCATAAGACATAGAAGCAGAATTAGACATAAAATACTGGAGGAACTCAGCAGGTCCAGCAACATCTATTGAAATGAATAAGCAGTCAACGTCTTGGGCCGATACTTTTCTTTGGGACTGTAAAGGAAGGGGTAGATGCCAAAGTTAATAGGTGGGGGCAGGGGTCTAGCTAGGTGACAGGTGAAGCCCGGTGGGTGGGAAAGGTGAGGAGCTGGAGAAAAAGGAATCTGATCAAAGAGGAGAGTGGACCATGGGAGAAAGGGAGGAGGAAGGGCAACAGGGAGAAGTGATAGGTAGGTGAGGAGAAGAGAAGAAAACCATTACTGGCAGGAGAAATTGTTTATGCCATCCATCTGGAGGCTGCCAAGACAGAATATGAGCTGTAGCTACTCATCCCTGAGAGTGGCCTCATTGTGGCAAAAGAGGAGGCAATGGACCAGTCAGCCCATCAAGTCTGCTGCACCTTATGATCATGTCTGATTTATTTCCCCTCTCAATACCCTTCTCCCACCTTCTCCCCATAACCTCTGCTGATGGTGATGATGATGGAATTCATCTGTCTTGAAGAACAATGGAGTGCATGCTATGGGTCAGTCATTATGGAGCTGTAACCCTCTTCAGGGCACAAGCCTGGGTGGAAGGTATGGAGATCCTAGGATGCCCAGTCATCGGCCTCACTCAGCCTCAAAGGAAAGCGAAGCAATACGCTTGGCATCAGCTTGGCTGTAGGAGCTGCAGAAGGATGGTCAATGATGTCCAGCTGCCTTAGGGGCTCCACTCCAGGTCCGCTGCCTGGGTTTACTCCTGTGGCCTTCTATTCTCCTGAGGCTGCCCACAAGGTAGTGAGGATATTCCCCCACAGCTGGGGATCTGGTTCACAAGCACCAGGGCGTGTCCACATGCCAGTGGGTTTACATGCTACGCGCAGGGGCCAGACCTTTCCCTATCTTCCGTAGTTCAGACTGTCCGAAAGAAGTTCAGTTTCCGTGTGTCACTAGCAAGGAGGCAGTACAAGAAACTTGCTGTTGGAAAGGCCAGGGAGAGACTTGCACATTCAGTTCTACTTTTCATGAGACTGCTCGCCAGTGGAAGCTGAAAGTGAGAGCAACAAGCATTACCCACTACACTACCGCTCTAGACACGTCACAACAACCATTTGACACACTTAACCTATGACGCCCTAACTAATCAACAACCTATCAACCTCCACTTTACATATGCCCAATGACTTGGTCCCCACAGCTATGTGTGACAATATCTCTGTTCCAAAATGACCTTGCATTCTGAGGCTGAGCCCTCTGGCCCTAGACTCCATTACTATTGGAAATATCCCCTCCACATCCACTCTATCAGTATTCAGTAAATGAGATAATCTTCTAAATTCATTCTTCTAAACTTCATTGAATACAGTCCCAGAGACATCAAGCACTCTGATGGAGATGTTCAAAACATGAGGTATTGATAGGGTAGATAGTCAGAAACTTGGCTTCCTCACAGCAGAAGTGTCCATAGCCTGAGAACATAGGTTTAGCACAAGAGTGTGGAACATAGATCTTTGAACGTTACAGCAAAGTATAGCACTTCGGCCCATAATATCACGCCAACCTTTTACTCTGCAACTTGTTTATCTATCCAAGAGTTTCTTAAATGAACCTAATATCTCTACCTTTACCACCATCCGTAGTAGAGTAATCCACACACCCACCACGCTCAGTGTAAAAACTTACTCTGACATCCCCACACCACACTTTCCTCCATTCACCTTAAAATTATCCTCTTTTCTATTACCCGTTTCTACCCATGGAAAAAATGTCTCTCTCCACATCCACAGTAGGTCATGAGGAAAAGGCAGGAAAATAGGCTTGAGAGGGACAATAAATCAGCCATGATAGAATGGCAGAGAAGTTATGATGGGCCAACAGGTTAATTCTGCTCCTGTTATGTCTTATTAAATTAATAAAAAGATAAAATGATGTTAATTAAAAGTACAGTTAGATAAATCGTTTCTGAGATGGCTTTTAAAAGTGTCAGTTGAGTCTGTATCCCATATAGTTTTCGGCACTGAATTCCATAGTTTAAGAGCATAGTTCAAAAACACTGATCTCCCAATTTTCCTTTGAGTGAAATTATTTAAATTTAAGAGACCTGCAGGAGAAGACATTGGAACTTGGGCAAGATTATAAGAGAAGCATTTCTGTGGTGCACTCCAGTTCTAGACTTTTGAGAGCTTTAAAAACAAGTGACAGAACTTTAAAATCAATTCTAAAAGAAAGAGGAAGCCAATGCAGAGTCGCCAGGATGGGAGTGATATGCTCCCTTATCTAGTTTTAGTTAAAAGTCCAGCAGCAACATTCTGAATGAGTTGAAGTTTGTCAATAGGTTGCTTTGGAAGGCTAGTAAAAACTACATTGCAGCAACCTAGTCTATTTGATATAAAGGTATAAATTACTTGCACTAATCAGTTATTTGCTAATTAGTAATTAGTAACTAATTAACAGCTAATCACCAGTTAGTGACACTAGATATTAATCCTAATGTGGAATATACATGGATGAAGCTAGGAAACACCAAGAGGCAGAAAGTGTAGGTGAATAGTTTCCATATATATAACAATTACAGCACGGAAACAGGCCATCTCGGACCTTCTAGTCCGTGCCACTTACTCTCACCTAGTCCCACCGACCTGCACTCAGCCCATAACCCTCCATTCCTTTCCTGTCCATATACCTATCCACATTCACTTTAAATGACAATATCAAACCTGCCTCTGCCACTTCTACAGGAAGCTCGTTCCACACAGCTACCACTCTCTGAGTAAAGAAATTCCCCCTCGTGTTACCCCTAAACTTTTGCCCCCTAACTTCACCCTCGGACAGAAGAAATGGAATAATGGACAACCTACAGTAGGCATCTGAAAGCCCTGGAATAATACCACCAAAGGGTCTCAGTGAAGATCTGGAGGATCAGATGGAAGGACAGGCACACTGACACCAGCGTACTGGAGCAGCTCCACCATGATAAAGAAGCACCAACTCTGACGGCCACAGGTCATGTCACCAGGATGCCGAACTCACATATCCTCAAATAGATTCTTGTATCAAAAGGACAGGCGGGAAGGCATAGGCAGTGGTGTGGCTCTGTTAAGAGATGAAATTACATCTTTATAAAGAAGTGGCATAGGCAGAGAATGTTGAATCTGTTTGGGTGGAGTTAAGAAACTGGAAGGGTACAAAAAACATTATGGGAATCATACTCCAAAGAGTACCTAAGATGTGGGGTTGAGATTGTAAAGGGAGCTGGAAAAGGCATGTAATAAAAGTAATGACACAAGTGTAATGGGGGCACTTCAATATCCAAGGGGATTAGGAAAATCAGGTTGATGTCAGATCGTGAGAAGGAATTTGTTGAATGCCTATGAGATGGCTTTTTAGCACAGCTTGTGCTTGAGTCTACTTGGGGAAAGGTTATCTTAGATTGGGTGTTGTGTAATAGCCCAGATCTTATTAGGGAGCTTAATGTAAAGGAACCCTTAGGAGGCAATGATCATAACATGATTGAATTCATGCTGAAGTTTGAGAGAGAGAAGCACATGTGTTTGCATCACAATGGAATAAAGGGAATTACAGAGGCATGAGAGAGGAGCTTGCCCATGTGGATTGAAGGAGGATACTGGTGAGGATGATGGCAGAGTCGAGATGGCTGAAGTTTCTGAAACTAGTTCACAAGGTGCAGGATAGATATGTCCCACAGAGGAAATAGTTCTCAAATGGCCACATAAAAGCCAAGGAAAGGGCATATAAGGTAGCAAAAGTAAGTAGGAAGTTGGATCACTGGGAAGCTCCTAAAATCCTACAAGAGGCAATGAAAAATGCTATAACAAAAGAAAAGATGAAATATGAGGGCAGACTAGCCAATAATATAAAGCAGGATACCAAAAGTTTTTCTGTTGTATAAAGAGTAAAAGGGAGGTGAAAGTTAATATTGGACCATTGGAAAATGATGCTAAGGTAGTAATGCGGGACAGAGAAATGGCAGATGAACTTATTGGGTACCTTGCTTCTGTCTTCTCTGTGGAAGACTCTAGCTGTGTGCCAGAGGTCCGCAAGTGTCAGGCAGCAGCTATGTGTGTCAATGCTATTACAAAGGAGAGAGTGTAAGGCAAACTCAAAAGTCTTAGGGTGGATAAGTCACCTGGACCAGATGGACTACATGCCAGAGTCCTGAGGGAAGTTGCTGAAAAGATAACAGATGAATTAGTCATCATCAAGAATGACTTGTCTCTGGCATGGTCCCAGAGGACTGCAGAATTGCAAATGTCACCCCACTCTTCAAGAAGGGAGGAAGGCAAAAGAAAGGAAATTATGGGCCAGTTAGCCTAACCTCAGTGGTTAGGAAAGTGTTGAGGTCTATTATTAAGGAGCAATCTCTGTTGTGCCACAGAGAACAAGAGGTAGCTGTAAAAGGAGAGACTGAACAACCAAAAACACCAACCACAAACGCCTCTTTTTTTAAAGAAGTACAGCAGAGAAACAGGCCCTTCAGCCCATCTAGTCCATGCCAAAACCATTTAAACTGCTTAGTCCCATCGACCTGCACAGGGACCATAACCCTCCATACCTCTACTATCCGTGTACCTATCCAAACTTCTCTTAAACATTGAAATCGAACTTGTGCTGGTAGTTCATTCCACACTCTCATGACCCTCTGAGTAAAGTTTCCCCTCATGTTCCCTTAAACTTCTCACCTTTCACCCTTAACCCAGGATCTCTGGCTGTAGTCCCACCGAACCTCTGTGGAAAAAGCCTGCTTGTGTTTACCCTTACACTTCGTAATTTTTATCCTTCTATCAAATCTCCTCTCAATCTTCTACATTCCAAACCTATTCAATCTTTCCTTATAACTCGGGTCTTCCAGACCTGACAGCATTCTTGTAAATTTCCAACCTTGTTTACATCTTTCCAGTAGGTAGGTGACCAACACTGCACACAGTACTCCAAATTAGGCCTCACCAACATCTTATACAACTTCAACATAACATCCCCTCCACTGTACTCAATGCATTGATTTATGAAGGCCAATTTGCCAAAAGCTTTGTTAATCTTACTCTTACCCACAGTGCATCAGAATATGTGGATCCCCGATCAGCCTCTACAGCCACATGAGGATCAACCAATAGACAACCCCTGGGGTGTAGGGGGCTCTGGATGGAGGTAATACTGTACCTTTGATATCTGGCAGCCACACTCTACCTCATAGGATGGACGGGTCTCACTGCTGCTCATCCATCTCCTAAATCGCTCATGTCTGCCTCCTTGTGGCACACCCTGGTACACCACTCCAGCTGGCAGGCTACATAACGTGAGGAGGCGGCGTCAGCAAAGGACCTTGTTGACGAAGTCACCAGCAAAGGCGAATGAGTTCCCTAAAGAATTACAACGGCCACGTAATCAAGACTAGGATGAGCCACCGAGCTGTAGCCTGCCCTAGAGAGGGATGGGCGTTGCCAGGCCTCACCAGCCCAAGACACATGAAAGCGTCCCCACAACCCATAAAAAGGGGCTATGGGATCCAAGATGAACCGAGGAAAACATTATGTTTGACTTGAGTGATCACACAAAGAGCTCCTAGCAGTGGCGAGGTGTCATGAACCAGGAGCTGCAGTGATCAGGTCTACCAACGGGTGTTGGTAAATATAATCTATATATACATTTAGCAAGCAAAATTAGCAATAATACTCTAGAGGAAGAAATCATTAAGTGTATTTATATAGTTTGTTTTTAGCCAAAAAAACACCGAGGAACCAATTAGAGAGTAGACCATTAGAGAGTAGGACTTGCTTGTTGAGAAGGGATTAATTAACGGTCTTGTTATGTGGGGTTCCCTGCGGAAGAGAAACCATAACATGATAAGGTTCCACCACATAATGGAAAACACAACAACCTGATTCCAAAACTAATTTAAATAAAGGAAACTATGACAATATGAGGTGCCAGTTGGCTGCGAAGGACTTGGGAATGATACTGAAAAGGGTTGATAGTGGAACACAGAACATCATACATCACAGTACAGGCCCTTCAGCCCAGATGTTGTTGCGACATTGTAACCTATTCTAAGATCAATCTAATCTTTCCCTCCTGTATAATGTAAGGACAAGCATTCAAGAATCAGATGGATGAATTGCAACTTCTCAAGGTCAAAGTTCAAAGAAAATGTACTAACAAAGTGCATATATGTTGCTTCAGGGGTCACCAACCATTTTTGCACCACAGACCAGTTTAATATTGACAATATTCTTGCGGACCTGCTGGCTGGGGGGTGGGTGTTAATCACGACCGGAATACAGGTGGTAAGTCAACTATAAGTCACTTATAAGTGGCCAATACACTCAATTTCATTTCTAAAAGGGCTTATCTAATGAATTTAATACTAACCACACAGCGCATATTTTCCTCACATGAATATAGTGATAAGTCAATTATAACTCACTTATAAGTCAATAGCATCATAACATTTTAAGTAACGTTTGGATATTAAACACACAGCGCATATTTTCCTCGTATGAACATATAAAATCATTGCAACACACCAGTGAGAGGACAAGGTTAGGGCCGGAGGTCCCCGTGCTGGGGCCGCGATGGTTGCAGTCTGGAAAGAGTGACCGACCGAGTGAGGAGTGCAACAGGGCAAGTGCTCACCCCCCTTTGTAGGTAGGTAGGATCTATTGACCGACAAAAGTTTGTCTCGAGGGATGACTTCCAGTAGATTGCAGCGAGGTAGCTGCTTTGCTTCTTACAAACCCTGAGCCCGAATTAGGTCGTCTGTGAATATTTTAGCAGCAGGTTCCCCATGAACATTCAGTGTGCTAAACAGGTTTAGAGGCGGCGCCCGTCTGTCCTCGCTCCAGGCCAGTAGCAATGGCACCTCTCGCCGGCCGGTTACCCGAGGCCAACCAGTGGTCCCTGGCTCAAGGATGTCACTGCGTTTAGGTGACTGATGACCTCGCGTGCATTCAAGTTCAACAGGGAATGAGGAGAGGTGCATATCGTTTCATATCAACAAATCATATCGTTTCCTTGCACACCAGTGGTTGGGGACCACTGCATTACCTTACCTAAATTACTACCTTAAGATTTAATTTCTAGCAAGGGAAAAAGGGAATACAATAGAATTTACAAAAAAAAACTATGTATATATACATAAACAAACAGACTGACAACTAGCCAAGGTGCAAAAGAAGACAAACTATACGAATAAAATAAATAATACTGAGAACATAAATTGTAAACAGTCCTTAAGTAGAATCGGTTCAGAGTACTGATGATTGAAATTATCCATTGCAGTTGAAAAGCCTGATAGTTGTAGGATAATAATTGTTCCTAAACCTCGTGGCGTAAGATCAGAGGTACCTCCTTCCGGATGTTAGCAATGAGAAGAGAGCATGGACTGGATAGTGGGGTGGGGGTTCTTGATGATAGATATTGCTTTCATGTGGCATCATTCCTTGTAAATGTAAATAAAATAGGTGTCTTAACCATAACTTACAAAAGAAATTAAGGAAAGTATTAGAATCAGGGATTTATATGTTTTGTTGTTTATTTATTTAGAAATCCAGCACAGAATAGCCCCTTCTAGCCCAAATGGCTACTGACATAAAGAGACATAATTTTAAAATGATTAGAGGAAAGTATAGGGGATGTCAGAGTTCTTTACACAGAGAGCTGTGGGTGACTGGAGAGCACTGCCAGAGGTGGTGATCGTGGCAGCTACATAGGGACAGAAAAATGGAAGCTGTGTGAAAGGAAAGGGTTAGATTGATCTTAGAGCTGGTTCAAAGGTCAGCACAACATCGTAGGCCAAAGGTCCAGTTCTGTGCTGTACCATTCTATGTTCTAATTTAATAAACCTGAGAACTGACAGCTATTAAGAACTTGGAAAGGGCAGGCTAAATGATAGATTAAGAAATAGAAAATTTCAGCAGGCAGCAATCAAGCAAAAGGTTGTATATTAGTGACGCAGCTCAAGGTTTAAAAAGATCGCAGAGGTGTTGGGGCATTTTAGTGGGCTGCAATCATGATGATCTCTTAGGCACTCTGCAGGGGCCAATAAAAAGATGCGAGGTGTAAGTGGAGAGGCCATTGTGGGAGTGGCCATTGTGTGATTGCACAATGTTAAAGTGGTCGGACTTTGGTTTCCTGGGTTTGGGTAAGAGCAGGCTTGACAAGTGCAGGCAAAGGTTCTAAGTAAGTTTGCATTAAGTTTTTTTTTCTGTTAGTACATAGCTAGTGTGCTGAGAATAGGACACAGTTAGTGGAATGCTCCTTGGGTGAGATGTGGGAACTTAGGGAGACCGCCATTCTCCCTGATAACTACATCTCCATGAAGTGCATCAAGCTGCAGCTCCTTAGAGACCATGTTAAGGAACAGGAGCTGCAACTGAACAGCCTCACACCCATACGGGAAAATGATAGATAGGAGCTATACGGATAGACAATAGACAATAGACAGTAGGTGCAGGAGTAGGCCATTCGGCCCTTCTAGCCAGCACCGCCATTCACTGTGATCATGGCTGATCATACACAATCAGTACCCCGTTCCTGCCCTCTCACCATATCTCTTGACCCCACTATCTATAAGAGCTCTATCTAACTCTCTCTCGAATGCATCCAGAGACTTGGCCTCCACTGCCTTCTGGGGCAGAGCATTCCACATATCCACCACTCTCTGGGTGAAAAAATGTTTCCGCATCTCTGTTCTAAATGGCCTACCCCTTATTCTTAAACAGTGGCCTCTAGTTCTGGACTCACCCATCAGCGGGAACATGCTTCCTGCCTCCAGTGTGTCCAATCCCTTAATAATCTTATATGTTTCAATCAGATCCCATCTCATCCTTTTAAATTCCAGTGTATACAAGCCCAGTCGCTCCAATCTTTCAACATATGACAGTCCTGCCATTCCGGGAATTAACCTTGTGAACCTACACTGCACTCCCTCAATAGAACTTTTTAAAAGCTATTTATTAATGCTTTTTGGGAGGGTGATTTTAGATGCATATCATATTTATACTGAGTTAAATACTGTATGTCATTAGTTTTGCTACAATAAGTGAATGGGACACTGAAAAAATTTTGAATTTCCCCTTGGGGATGAATAAAGTATCTATCTATCTATCTATCTATCTATCTATCTAGTAAGAATGTTCTTCCTCAAATTTGGAGACCAAAACTGCACACAATACTCCAGGTGGGGTCTCACCAGAGCCCTGTACAGCTGCAGAAGGACCCCTTTACTCCTATACTCAATTCCTCTTGTTATAAAAGCCAGCATGCCATTAGCTTTCTTCACTGCCTGCTGTATCTGTATGCTTGCTTTCATTGACTGATGTACAAGAACACCTTGATAGGAGCAATAAGTTGCAGGAGGCAGCCCCAGGTGGCTGTCAGGAGAGGGAATGGGAATAAGCAGCCAATGCAAGGTACCCTTGTAGACATTACCCTCAGTAATGAGTATACCACTTTGAACAGTGTTGGGGGGACAACCTATCAGGGAGTAGTCACTTGATCTCTGGCACTGAATTTGTCTCTGTGGCTCAGAAGGGAAGTGGGAGAAGAGGAGTGGAGTTGAGGTAGATGATTCCATTAAAAGATCTGATAATGACCCAGACATGATTTAGGAGCTTTAGATAAAGGAACCCTCGGGAGGCAGTGATCATAATATGATAGAATTCACCCTGCAATTTGAGAAGGAGAAACTAAGATCAGATATATCACTATTAGAGTTGAATGGGGGGATTTACAGAGGTATGAGAGAGGCACTGACCTAAGTTGATGGAAGGAGCACTGGCAGAGATGACAGCAGAACAGCAATAGCTGGAGTTTCTGAGAGCAGTTCAGTAGGCTCAGGAAGGATACATCCCAAAGATTAAGAAGTATACTAAAGGGAGGATGAGGCAAGTGTGGCTGACAAGGGAAGGCAAAGACAGCATAAAGCAAAAGAGAGGACCTATCATATAGCAGAAATTAGTGGGAAGGTAGAGAATTGGAAGCTTACAAAAATTCACAGAAAACAACAAAAAAAGCCTTAGAGAGAGAAAAAAAGAAATATGAAGGGAAGCTAGCCCATGATGTAAAAGATACAAAAATTTACAGATATATAAAGATTAAAAGACAGATGAGAGTGGATATTGGACTACTGAAAAATGACTCTGCAGAGGTAGTAATGGGAGACAAAGAAATGGCAGACAAAGCTAATAACTATTTTGCATCAGTTTTCATTGTGGAAGACACTAATAGAGTGCTAGAGATGCAAAAGTCTGCATGTAATTGCAATTACTGAGGAGAAGGTGCATGGGAAGCTGAAAGATCTGAAGGTAGACAAGTCACCTGGACCGGAGGACTACACCCCAGGGCTCTGAAAGAGGAAGCTAAAGAGATTGTAGAGATATTAATAAGGATCTTTCAAGAATCACTAGATTCTGGAATGGTTCCAGAGGACTGGAAAATTACAAATGTCACCCCACTCTTTAAGAACGGAAGGGAGGCAGAGGAAAGGAAATTATAGGCCAGTTAGCCTGACTTCAGTGGTTGGGAAGATGTTGGAGTCCATTATTAAAGATGAGGTCTCAATGTACTTGGAGAAACATGATGAAATAGGCCAAAGTCAGCCTGATTTTCTAAAGGGGAAATCTTGCCTGACAGATCTGTTGGAATTCTTTGAGGAAATAACAGGCAGGATAGACAAAGGAAAGTCAGTGGATGTTGTTTATTTGAATTTCAGAAGGACCTTGACAAGGTGCCACACATGAGGCTGCTGAACAAAATAACAGCCTATGGTAGTCCTAGAATGGACAGAAGATGGGTTGATTGTCAGGATGCCAAGAATGGGAATAGCGAGGGCCTTTTCTGGCTTGCTGACAGTGACTAGTGGTATACTGCAGGGATAGGTGTTGGGACCACTTCTTTTCACTTTATGTGTTAATGATTTGGATAAAGGAATTGATGGCTTTGTGGCTAAGTTTGCAGATGATACGACAGGGAGGGGCTTGCCATGTTAAGAAAGCAGGGTGTCACAGAGGGCCATAGACAGATTGGGAGACAGGCTAAGAAGTAGCAGATGGTCATGCACTTTGATAGAAGGAGAAAAGGCAGGATCTATTTTCTAAATGGGGAGAAAATTCAAAAGTCAGAGGTACAAAGGGACTTGGAAATCCTTTTGCAGCATTCCATAAAGGTTAACATGCAGGTTGAGTCTGTGGTAAGAAAGGCAAATGCAATGTTAGCGTTCATTTCAAGAAGACTAGAATAGAAAAACAAGGATGTAATACTAAGGCTTTATAAGGCATCGGTCAGACTGCACTTGAGGCGTTGTGAGCAGTTTTGGGCCCCGTATCTAAGAAAAGACGTACTGGCTTTGGAGTGAGTCCAAAAGAGGTTCACAGGAATAATCCCAGGAAGGAAAGGGTTAACATATGAGGAGATGGCTCTGGGCCTGTACTCACTGGAGTTTAGAAGAACGGTGGGGGGATCTCATTAAAATCTACTGAATATTGAACAACCTAGATAGAGCAGATAAGGAAAGAATGTTTCCTATAGTGGGGTGTCCAGAACTAGAGGGCACAGCCTCAGAATAAAGGGATGTCCATTCAGAACAGAGATGGAAAAATTTTCCTTTAGCCAGAGAGTGTTGAATCTGTGGAATTCATTGCCACAGACAGCTGTGCAGTTCAAATGATTGGGTACATTTAAGGCAGGGGCCGATATGTTCTTGATTAATGAGGGCATCAAAGATTACAAGGAGAAGGCAGAGGGATGAGGTTGAGCAGGATAGTTAATCAGCCATGGTGCAGTTGTAGAGCAGACTCGATGGGCCAAGTGGTTAAATCTGCTCCTATTGTGGTCTTACTAAAGTAGAGTGTGAGGCTATACTTGTCGATAACATATAGATTGGCTGTAAAAGCTTCTGTTGAAGAGTGAAATAAATTAAGTTCATTTAGAATGACATAGAACAGAGACAGTAGAGCACAGTATAGACTCTTTGGCTGACAATGTTGTGATAACCTTTTAACCTACTCCAATCAATTTCACTCTTAGCCCTTTATTTTTCTATCATCCATGTATCTATCTTAGAATTTCTTAAATGTCACGAATGAATCTGCCTCTACCACCACCTCTGGCAGTGCGTTCCACATGCCCTCCACTCTGTGTAGAAAAATTCTACTCTACCTCTAGTGTTCGCCCCCCCATACTTTCCTCCAATCACCTTAGCAATTTGCCCTTTCATATTAGCCATGTCCACCCTGGGAGAAAAGTCTCTGGCTATGTTCTATTTTAGGCATATGGATGATAGAAATTTAGATGGTTAGGTAGGAAGAAGGATTAGATTGATCTTGGAGTAGGTTAAAAGTAGACACGATCATGGGCCAAAGTGCTTATTGCCTGCTGTAATGTTCTATATTTTATGTTCCACATTCTATGCTCTATATTTCATGTTCTACATTTATCCACTCAATCTGTGTCTCTCATCATCTTGAACACTTTGATCAATTCACTCCGTAATCTCCTTCACTCCAATGAGAGAAACTCTAGCTACTCAACCTAACCTCAGAAGACATGCTCTCTCATCCAGACAACATCCTTGAAAATCTCCTCTGTGTCTTCACTGGCGATGGATTCAGAAAACAAGCTCATAAATCAACACTTTTGCACACTCGTTCAACCAACCAGTGTGCAAAAGACAACGAACTGTGCAAATACAAAAAGAAAGAAATAACATTAATTATAAATAAGTAAGCAATGAATATCAAGAAATTAAAATGAAGAATCATAGAAACATAGAAAACCAACAAAATACAGGCCCTTCAGCCCACAAAACTGTGCTGAACATGTACTTACTTTAGAAATTACCTAGAGTTACCCATAGTCCTCTATTTTTCTGAGCTCCATGTACCTGTTCAAGAGTCTCTTAAAAGACCCTATCATATCCGCCACCACCACCATCACTGGCAGCCCATTCCATGCACTCACCACTCTCTGCATAAAAAGCTTACCCCTGACATCTCCTCTGTACCTACTTCCAAGCACCTTAAAACTGTGCCCTCTCACGTTAACTATTTCAGCCCTGGGAAAAAGCCTCTGACTATTCAAATGATCAATGTCTCTCATCATCATATACACCTCTATCATGTCACCTTCCATCCTACGTCGCTCCAAGGAGAAAAGGCTGAGTTCACTCAACCTACTCTCAACAGGCATGGTCACCAATCCAGATAAGATCCTTGTAAATCTCCTCTGCACCCTTTCTATGTTTTCCATACCCTCCTATAGTGAGGAGACCAGAACTGAGCACAGTACTCCAAGTGGGGTCTGAATAGGGTTCTACTTAGCTGCAACGTTACCTCTCAGCTCTTAAACTCAATCTCACGATTGATGAAGGCCAATGCACCATACACCTTCTTAATCACAGAGTCAACCTGCGTAGCAGCTTTGAGTGTCCTATGGACTCAGACCCCAAGATCCCTCCAATCCTCCACAATGCCAAGAGTCTTACCATTAATACTATATTCTGCTATCATATCTGACCTACCAAAATGAACCACCTCACACTTATCTCAGTTGAACTCCATCTGCCACTTCTCAGCCCAGTTTTGCATCCTATCAATGTCCCGCTGTAACCTCTGACAGCTCTCCACACTATCCACAACACCTCCAACCTTTGTGTCATCAGCAAATTTACTAACCCATCCCTCCACTTCCTCATTCATTTATAAAAATCATGAAGAGTAAGGATCCCAGAACAGATCCCTGAGGCACTCCACTGATGACCAACCTCCATGCAGAATATGACCCGTCTACAACCACTCTTTGCCTTCTGTGGGCAAGCTAGTTCTGGATCCACAAAGCAATGTCCCCTTGGATCCCATGCCTCCTTACTTTCTCAATAAGCCTTGCATGGGGCACCTCATCAAATGCTTTGCTGAAATCCATTTACACTACATCGACTACTCTATCTTCATCAATGTGTTTAGTCACATCCTTAAAAAATTCAGTCAGCCTTGTAAGACATGACCTGCCTTTGACAAGGCCATGCTGACTATTCCTAATCACATTATGCCTCTCCAAATGTTCATAAATCCTGCCTCTCAGGATCTTCTCCATCAACTTGCCAACCACTGAAGTAAGACTCACTGGTCTATAATTTCCTGGCCTATCTTTACTCCCTTTCTTGAATAATTGAACAACATCTGCAACCCTCCAATCCTCCAGAACCTCTCCTAACCCAAAGATGCAAAAATCATCGCCAGAGCCTCTGCAATCTCCTCCCTCACCTCCCACAGTAGCCTGGGGTGTGTCTCATCCAGTCCTGGTGACTTATCCAACTTGATGCTTTCCAAAGCTCCAGCACATCCTCTTTCTTAATGTCTCTTTGCTCAAGCTTTTCAGTCTGCTGTAAGTCATCCCTATAGTCACCAAGATCCTTTTCTGTAGTGAATACTGAAGCGAAGTATTCATTAAGTACCTCTGCTATCTCCTCTGGTTCCATTCAGACTTTTCCACTGTCACACTTGATTGGTCCTATTCTCTCACATCTTATCCTCTTGCTCTTCACATACTTGTAGAATACCTTAGGATTTTCCTTAATCCTGTCAGCTAAGGTCTTCTCATGGCCCCTTCTGGCTCGCTCTTCTCATTTCATTCTTAAGCTCCTTCGTGCTGGCCTTATTATCTTCTAGATCCCTATCATTACCTAGTTTTCTGAACCTTTCGTAAGCTCTTCTTTTCTTCTTGACTTCTTGAAAGTGAGTCCATAGGTTGTGGGAAAATTTCAGTGATTGGGCAAGTGATGTTGACTGAACCTATCCCCTTTGGTTCAAATGTTTGAGGGGTAATAACTCTTCCTGATCCTGGTGGTGTGAGTCCTGAGGGTCCTGTACCTTCTTCCTGATGGCAACAGCGAGAAGAGAGCATTTCTTGGGTGGTGGGGGTTCCTGATCATGGACTCCGCTTTCCTGCGACAACATCCTGTGTAGATGTGCTCAATGGTGGGGTGAGCCAGGCCATAATACTACTTTTTGCAGTATTTTCCGCCCGAGTCATTGGTGTTTCCATACCAGGCTGTCATACAACCAGTTGATAGAGGTTATGCCGAATCTTTGCAAACTCCTAAGGAATCTCTTTGTTGTCTTAATCTCTGGAGATTTCAATAGACAATAGACAATAAGTGCAGAAGTAGACCATTCGGCCCTTTGAGCCTGCACCGCCATTTTGAGATCATGGCTGATCAACTACTATCAATACCCGGTTCTTGCCTTGTCCCTATATCCCTTGATTCCCCTATCCATAAGATACCTACCTAGCTCCTTCTTGAAAGCCTCACACCTCTGCCTATATGCAGGTAGGAAAGGACAGCAAAGTGATCATATTTCCTTAAATGTCTGGTCATGAAACAGTGTGCTATTCTTTTCTTAGTACAACAGTTGTCTAGTGTGTTGGGACCATTGATGCTATAGGGTATATGTTGAGGATAATTGGGCAGGAATTTCTTCAAACAAACCTGGTTGAAGTTCCCGGCTATGAACTGAAATGCTTCAGGGTGGATGTCTGGTGATGTACTTTGGTTCTCTCTTTACCAAGAACCACATTAATAACTTTACTGAAACTTTGGGGAACATGGGATTTAATGAGAGAGAGAAACTGAACAAAATCAGTATTATGAAGGAAATGATATCTGGAAAATAGACAGGAGTTAAGGCAGATAAATTCCCAATGCTCAATATTCTACAACCCTGAGTGAGTAAGGAAATAATTCTAGAAATAATTGATGCGTCGCTGGTAATTTTCCAGGGTACTATTGACTCAGGGACATCTCCAATGGACTGGAGGGTACACTATTTCGAGAAAGGATGAAGAGAGAAAACCATTATAGACCAGTTAGCCTGGCAACAGAAATGGGGAAATTGCCAGAGTCCATTATTAGTGATGTAATGGCAGAACATTTCGAGAGCAGAGAAATCAATGGGGAGTTATGAAGGAGAAATCAAACATTTCTGAGGATGTAATAAGCTGAATAGATGAGCAAGGACTGGTGGATATATTTGGACTTTCAGGAAGCCCCATAAGACTAATATGCAAAGTTTTAAGTAAATGGGCATAGAGGCGTACTGACCTGGATGGACTCTGTAGCCACAGATAGAATACAAAATACAAGAATAAACTAGTCTTCTCCCGAGCAGCAGCAAGAAGTGACCACAGAGATCACAGCTCAGTCACAAGCTCTCCAGATGAGAGAATTAAATGCGATACACTCAGTGTATCTGCTGTACCTAATAAAGTGGCCACTGAGTGTATGTTCGTGGACTTCTGCTGTTGTAGTCTATACACTTTACAGTTCAATATATTATGCATTCAGAGATGCTCTTCTGAACACCGCTGTTGTAACACATGGCTATTTGAGTTACTGCCACCTTCCCGACAGCTTGAACCAGTCTGGCCATTCTCCTCAGACCTCTCTCACTAATAAGGCTCACCCTCAGAACTGCCACCATTTACTGGATTTTTTTTCTGTTTTTCACACCTTTCTCAGTAAACTCTTGAGACTGTTGTGTGTGAAAATCCCAGATCAGCAGATGCTGAGATACTCAAACCACCCTAACTGGCACTAACAATCAACAACTATTGAAGTCACTTAGATCACATTTCTTCCCCATTCTAACATTTGGTCTCAACAACAACTGAACCACATCTGCATGCTTTTGGGCATTGAGTTAGTGTGACATGATTGACTGATTAGATATTTGCATTAATAAATATGTGTACAGGGTAGCCAATAAAGTATACACATAGGCCTGCAAACCACAGAACTGTGGGTTGTCAGGAGGATTTTGGAAAACTCGGTCTGATTTGAGCCAGGTAAGTATATGGCAGATGCAGTTTAACAAGGTTAAATGTGAAGTTATTCGGTGGCAGTAACAAGAAATCAGATTATTATCTGACTGGTGCCAAAACTTTTCAAAGTTCAATGTAAATTTATATATATGTCACAACATACTTCTTGGGGATTCATTTTCTTGCAGGCATTCCCAATACAACAAAGATGTACAATAATATCACACAAACTACACACAAAGACTAACAAACTGTGCAAATACAAAAAGAAACGTTATGATAATAAATAAATACATAATCCTGAGAACATGAGTTGTAGAGTCCTTGAAAGTGAGTTTATAATTTGTGTTCAGTCACCAGTGTTGTGGTGAGTGAAGTTATCCACGCTGGTTCAGGAGCCTGATGTGTTGAATCAGGTCAGTGTTGTGGTGAGTGAAGTTATCCACGCTGGTTCAGGAGCCTGATGTGTTGAATCAGGTCAGTGTTTTGGTGAGTGAAGTTATCCACGCTGGTTCAGGAGCCTGATGTGTTGAATCAGGTCAGTGTTGTGGTGAGTGAAGTTATCCACGCTGGTTCAGGAGCCTGATGTGTTGAATCAGGTCAGTGTTGTGGTGAGTGAAGTTATCCACGCTGGTTCAGGAGCCTGATGTGTTGAATCAGGTCAGTGTTGTGGTGAGTGAAGTTATCCACGCTGGTTCAGGAGCCTGATGTGTTGAATCAGGTCAGTGTTGTGGTGAGTGAAGTTATCCACGCTGGTTCAGGAGCCTGATGTGTTGAATCAGGTCAGTGTTGTGGTGAGTGAAGTTATCCACGCTGGTTCAGGAGCCTGATGTGTTGAATCAGGTCAGTGTTGTGGTGAGTGAAGTTATCCACGCTGGTTCAGGAGCCTGATGTGTTGAATCAGGTCAGTGTTGAGGTGAGTGAAGTTATCCACGCTGGTTCAGGAGCCTGATGTGTTGAATCAGGTCAGTGTTGTGGTGAGTGAAGTTATCCACGCTGGTTCAGGAGCCTGATGTGTTGAATCAGTTCAGTGTTGGGGTGAGTGAAGTTATCCACGCTGGTTCAGGAGCCTGATGTGTTGAATCAGGTCAGTGTTGTGGTGAGTGAAGTTATCCACGCTGGTTCAGGAGCCTGATGTGTTGAATCAGTTCAGTGTTGTGGTGAGTGAAGTTATCCACGCTGGTTCAGGAGCCTGATGTGTTGAATCAGGTCAGTGTTGAGGTGAGTGAAGTTATCCACGCTGGTTCAGGAGCCTGATGGCTGAGCAGTAATAATTGTTCCTGAACCTGGTGTTGTGGTACCTCCTTCCTGATTGCAGCAGTGAGCATAGACCACGGCCTGGATGGTGGGGGAGGTCCGTGATGTTGGATTTGCTTTCCTGCAACACCACTCTTTGTAGATGTGCTTACTTTCAAGGACTCCTTGATTCTGTTGTGTTTCTCTGTATTTACCACAGATGCCCACAAGAAAATGAATCTCAGGGTTGTATATGGTTATGTATATGTACTTTGATAATAAATTTACTTTGCTCTCTTCTCACTGTTACTGTAAGAGAAGAGGTACAGGAGCCTGAAGACACGCATTCAACGTTTTAGGAACAGCTTTTTCCCCTCTTCCAGCAGATTTCTGCACCAGCAATGAACCAACACATTAACACTGCCTCACTATTTTTGCTCTTTTTGCATCACTTATATTGATTTTTATATATCATTTTTATTGTAATCTATAACAACTTTATGTATTGCATTATACTGCTGCCACAAAATAACAAATTTCACGACATATACCAGTGATATTGAAACCGGATTCTGATTCTGATTCATCAGATCCATGGAGATCACCTGTCAATATCAGTGTTAAGTATACACAATGACTGGGCCTTCACGGTCATCTGTGGCAATGAATTCCATAGGTTCAGCACCCTTTGGCTCAAGAAGTTCCTCCTCAACTCTGTTCTAAAGGGATGTACTTCTATTCTGAGGCTGTACCCTCTGGTCCTAGACTCCCCACTATAGGAAACATCCTCTCCACATCCACTCTATCTGTGTCCTCTGGTCCTAGACTCCCCACTATAGGAAACATCCTCTCCACATCCACTCTATCTGTGTCCTCTGGTCCTGGACTATAGGAAACATCCTCTCCACATCCACTCTATCTGTGTCCTCTGGTCCTAGACTCCCCCACTATAGGAAACATCCTCTCCACATCCACTCTATCTGTGTCCTCTGGTCCTGGACTCCCCACTATAGGAAACATCCTCTCCACATCCACTCTATCTGTGTCCTCTGGTCCTGGACTCCCCACTATCGGAAACATCCTCTCCACATCCACTCTATCTGTGTCCTCTGGTCCTAGACTCCCCCACTATAGGAAACATCCTCTCCACATCCACTCTATCTGTGTCCTCTGGTCCTGGACTCCCCACTATAGGAAACATCCTCTCTGCATCCACTCTATCTGTGTCCTCTGGTCCTAGACTCCCCCAGTATAGGAAACATCCTCTCTGCATCCACTCTATCTGTGTCCTCTGGGCCAAGACTCCCCACTATAGGAAACATCCTCTCCACATCCACTCTATCTGTATCCTCTGGTCCTGGACTCCCCACTATAGGAAACATCCTCTCCACATCCACTCTATATGTGCCTTTCACCATTCAAGCAACGCGCACAATATGTTGGAGGAACTCAGCAGGTCAGGCTGGAAAAAAGTACTGTCGATGTTTTGGGCCTAAAGCCTTCAGCAGGGCTCCTTTCACTAGTTGATAGGTTTCAATGAGATTTCCTTCTCATTCTTCTAAACTCCAGCATGTGCAGGCCCAGAGACACCAAATGCTCCTTGTACATTAACCCTTTAATTCTTGGAACGGTCTCCAATGCTCTAATTCAGTTTCAGTCAGGTTTATTTATCACACGTACACTGAAACATACAGTGAAATCCTTTGTTCGAGTTAACAACCAACATAACCTAGCTGTGCTGGGGGAGGCCCACAAGCATCGCCATGCATTCTGCACCTAGATAGTACACCATCAGAACAACACAAACAATAACACACCAACACCAACAACAAAAAAATCAAAACCCTTTCCTTCCTCCCACCCACGCACACAAACAGACAGGCCCCCAACCCCAGGACAGGCTGCTTCCAGGCCTCCAACCACTGGTGGACTTGAAAACTCACAGACATTGGGCCTCCAGCTTCTGGACACACCAACTCAGGGGCTTCAAACATCACCCTTGACTTCCGGACTTGTCAACTTTGGTCTTTTACCTTCAGAACTAACCAATCATGGGACTTTGAAATCTTGGTCTCGAGCTCTGGCCTCTGACTCCATGACTCACTGGCTGGGGGTAGAGCTGGTGGTGTAACCAATCCTTGTGCCCCCTGCATGCAGGTATCTCAGATCCCAAGACTATCCAACCTGGAGAAACTCAGTGACCTAAGGTGGGTGAAGTTTCAGGAGTGTTCATCCACATGGCCCACTCATCTGACATTCACTGACTTTCCACCACTCCGGCACCAGGTCCTGTCTCTGATTCTTCATTTACTGCCCCTGACATCTCTCCTTTCATCCCTGCACTGTGACCCCAAAACCATCCACACAAACCAAAGAAATAACTAAGTCCAACTTTAAACTGCTCAGTGTTATCATTTCAGAGGATCTGTCTGGGTCCAGCTTGTATGTGTCGTTACGAAGAAAGATGTCAGCACCTCTACTTTTTAAGAAGTTTGCAAAGATTCAGCATGTCATCTAAAACTTTGACAAACTTCTATAGATGTGTGGCGGAGAGTATCACAGCCTGGTATGGAAACACCAATGTCATTGAGTGGAAAACACTACAAAACGTAATGGATACAGGTCAATCCATCACATTAAAGCCGTCCCCACCACTGACCACATCTACATGAAGCACTGTCACAGGAAAGCAACATCTATCATCAGGGACCCCCATCATTCATGCCATGCTCCCCTCTTGCTGCAGCCATCAGGAAGGAGGTACAGGATCCTCGGGACCCCCACCACCTGCTTCAGAAATGGATATTACCCCTCAACCATCAGGTTCTTGAACCAGAGGGAATAACTTCACTCAACATCATTAACCCCAGAAATGAATGGTTCCCACAGCCTATGGAATCACTTCAGGGTCTTTTCACTTCAATTTCTCAATATTTATTGTTTATTTATTTTACATATTTTTGTTTCTATTTACTGTAAATGCCCACAAGAAAATGAATCCCAGGGCTGTATATGATGATATATATGTACTTTAATAATAAATATTCTTTGAACTTTGAACTTTGGAGTCTGAACCATCACCACTCAGCGCCATCTTGACTGGAAGCTGTGGTCCTAGACAGATCACAGTGATTGTATAAAACGGTGGGCCAGTGTGAGGGGTCATGACTTGCTCCTGTTCCTATTTTCTTGTGCTCTTGAAATGGACCAAATGTTGGAACTGAGAGCGGGCCAGAAAGCAACTGGCACTGATGGGCTGAATGGTTTCATTTTGTGCTGTTGGTATGAGAGATTCTGTGGATGCTGGAGATCCAGAGCAACACACACACAGAATGCTCGAGGACCCTAGAGCAACACACACACAGAATGTTCAAGGAACCTAGAGCAACACACACACAGAATGCTCGAGGAACCTAGAGCAACACACACACAGAATGCTCGAGGAAGCTAGAGCAACACACACACAGAATGCTCAAGGAACCTAGAGCAACACACACACAGAATGCTCGAGGAACCTAGAGCAACACACACACAGAATGCTCGAGGAACCTCACAGCTCAGGCAGTGTCTCTGGAGGACAACAAACAGTCGAAGTTTTGGGCTGGGACCCTTCTTCAGGACTGCAAAGGAAGGAGCTAAAAGCCAGAATAAGAAGGTGGGAAGAGTGGAAGTTGTACAAACTGGCTGGTGGTAGACGAGACCAGGTGAATGTGAAGGTGGGGGGTGGAGGAGAGAGCAATGAAGCCGGAAGTTGGGTGACGATAGGTGGAAGAGGTGGAATCTGATAGGAGAGGAGAGTGGACCATGGGATCAAAGGCAACAGCAGGTTGTGATGAGCAGGTGAGGAGAAGAGAAGGGTTAAGAGGGGAGCCAGAATGGGAAATGGAAAAAGAGAGAAGGTGGGAGGGGGTAGAAATTACCATAAGTTGGAGAAGTCAATGTTCATACTGTCAAGTTGGAGACTACCCAGATGGACTACGAGGTGCTGCTTCTCAAATCTGAGTGGCCTCATCGTTTCAGCAGAGGAGGCCATGGACTGACTTGTCAGCATGGGAATGGGAGGTGGAATTAAAATATGTGGCCATCAGAAAACGCTGCCTGTTGTGGCCGAGAGAATACTGATATAATCTACTGATTCAGCAGCAGACTTACAACATTTATCTTCCAACTTACAGAGAAAGTTATCCACATCAACAATAAAGAAGGAAGTCATCCCCCAGGAAGTGCTGATCAGGCCAAAGGTGCCCATTGATGCAGCAATACACAGAGTGGCCACTTTATTAGGTACACCTTCTTGTTAATGTAAGTATCTAATCAGTCAACCAAAGGGCAGCATCTCAAAACAAAAAAGCATGAGAATAGGTTCAGTGGTTCAGACCACACATCAAGCTGGGGAAGAAATGGGATCTAAGTGACACAAACGACTGTTGGTGCCAGACAGGGTGGTTTGAGAAACTGCTGATCTAGGATTTTCACATCCAACAGAGTCCGGAGTTTATAGAGAACAGTCAGAAAACAAAAATCACCCAGTGAGGTGACAGTTCAGTAGGCAAACATGAAAGATCAAAGAAGAATGGCAAGACTGGTTTAAGCTGACCTTTAGATAACGGTAACCACACATTACAACCGTGATGTGCAGCAGAGCATCTCTGAACGAACAACACTACGAGCTGTAAGGTGGGTGCTATGCTTGCCGTCTTCTACCACTGTAGCCCATCCTACTCTACCTAATAAGGTGGACACTGTGTGTATGTCTCTGACGTTCCCACACCAAAAGTGCCAAAGTGGTGCAGTTAGATGGACTGACGCCCCATAGCATCAGTGACCTCGGTTCAGTCCGTACCCTGAGCGCTGACCGTGTGCATTCTCTCTGGCCACCCCCACGCCCAGAAAGACAATGAAAGATTACCTGGCCACCCGTAAATCATCCCTAGGATAGGTTACGGAAGCTGGAATGCCGATGGGAATGTGCAGGGAGAATGAAAAATTGGATTAGTGTAAAATATAAACAGTTTTTGGAAGTTCAGTGAAACACACACAAAATGCTGAGGAACTCAGCAGGTCAGGGAGCATCTACGGAGGGGAATAAAGAGTCAATGTCTTGGGCTGAGATCCTTCATCAAGACTCTGTAAAATAAGAGGAGTCAGTGGAGTCTCAATGGGCTGAAGGGCCTATTCTGCCCTGTGTATCCCTGGAGCTATGACTGAAAGTGGGTCAATGGAGCTGATACTGAGAGTTTTCAGTTTACTTATTTTGCTGTTACTAGTTAAGTACATTACCCCTACTGGGGCATCAGCTGCCGACCTCAGCTCGCCAGGTATTCATCCATCGGTTATATTATATCCTGCTGCTCTGTTTTGTTTTCTATTGGCTCTATTGCAATGTTGTATGTTTAATGTTCTGCATTTATCCAGTCCGAAGTTCATGCTTAAAGCTTTTGAAAATAATTCTACTCTTTGGATTAGTTGCTTTAGTTTTATTGATGAAAGGGCATATAATTTTAAATCATCCATGTATAGAAGGTGCATTACAGTAGAGCTCATTTCATTGTTTCTGATTTAATATCCGATTTTTGTCCAATTCAGTAAATTTGAGAGTGGGTGAAAAGCTAGACAGAACCATAGTGGACTTAGAGAGTTGACTTGGAAATGCCTTGGTTTATTTTCATAACAGTGGTTGTTCTTTGTTGGTTGGTAATCGATAGGGTGCTTATAGTACAGTAGTGCTTCATCAGATGTTGAAAGAATTTTACAATAATTGGGTGTAGTTTTTATACATTAAGAACTTCCATTAACCATGTGTGTGGGACAGAGTCAAGTGCCTTTTGGTAGTCAATATAGCATCATGAAAGATTGATTTAGAGTTACGGAATCTATTACCAGTTGATCTTTACATGCTTTCAGCATTCTTTTTGCTCCTCTGTAAGTATATTCTGCTATCTAAGTGAGTGGTGATTGGTTGCCAGCTACATGATGTTACAATTTTATATATCATTTGTAAACAAGTAATAGGACAATATTTTGATGGATCTTTTCTGATTTTCCTTTTCAGTAAAAGGAGTTTTACCTTCTGTCAAAAATTCAGGCACTTATTCAGGAATTTTAAGAAAATTGTTGATGTGCATTAATAGGTACAGATGAAGGCATAAATTTTTATACCAATAATTATAAATATTATCATTGCCTGTACTTTTACAGTTATGGATATCTTTATAACCTCTATCAGTATATCCATTGTATATCAGGTGTTACGTATTCAGGCAACAATAAATATATGAGTTCGGCAAGGGTTTCTTATAATAAAACAACACGTTTATTAAACACAGAAAACAAACCCCCCAAAAGTAAACAAACACTACCGTAACCGGAAACAGCTGCTGAGCGGCTGTTCAAACAGTTCGTAAAGTGATATTCCCAAAACAGTTCTTTGAAGTGATATTCCAAAACAGTTCTTAAAGTGATATTCCAAAACAGTTCTTAAAGTGATATTGCCAAAAGTTCGATATGCTCACAGTCCATTTAAAAGGAGAGACTTTACAGGACGATTTAAGTTCTCTTTCACGTCGCTTGCTTCGATTCCCGACGTCGAAATTCCCACGAAGAATTTACGAAACAGAATGGCTTAAAGGCACTGACCTTTCCTTCTCCACTACCTTCAATCCTTTCTAGGTAAACCTAGGGATTAACACGAAGATAGTCAACGAAATCCTTCCAAATAAGGATCAAACAAAGGTCGCCCCCGTTTCACCGTAGAAAGCGATTCTCCTCGATCTTTACTTCCAACCTTGAATCTTCACTCTCCTCTAATTCCCTCGAACTAACAGAATCATAAAGAACCTGTTGGCATTAACCTTTTAAACTTTAGGCATTAAATAAAAACTTCACCCTTCAACTAAACTGCGTCATCACTTCAAACACGCAGTGGCATGAAGTCAACTTGGCAAATCCAGCCACGAACTGCCCCTCCTCACAGGGTGGGGTCTACCTTTTATAACCTGTAAAAAACCCATCACATGATCTCTACTGGCGGGAAAATGACGTCATTCCACCATCACAAGACCATCACCTCAAGTCCAGTACAGCTTCAACCCCAGTCACATGACAAGGGCACCACTGTCATGTGTCACGAGTACGTAACACCTCCCTCCAAAAAAAACATTTTTGGTCTCACAAGAACAAAAATTTTTAACAATTGCTTACAAGAAAAACAAAGGTATAAATTTTATAACATACACAATACACAACACCATCATATAACAGCTTATAAGTCACAATACAGTAGGAGTGTTACAATTGAAAAAAAAACCACTCCAAAAAAAAAATTACAATGTACATTCAACATCGAGATAGACAATCAGCAACCACATTATCTTTACCTTTAATATGAGTTATCACAATATTGTACTCTTGTAACATCAAACTCCAATTTAATAACCTTCTGTTTTTGTTTTTCATCTTACTCAGAAAAACTAACGGATTATGATCAGTGTAAACAATAAGTGGTTTCTGAGTTGTACTAACATATACCTCAAAATATTCCAAAGCTAAAACAAGAGATAACAATTCTTTCTCTATTGTCGAATAATTTCTTTGATGCTTATTAAATTTCTTAGAAAAGTAAGCTACTGGATGATCAAGCTCATTCCCCTCATTCCTTTGCATTAATACTGCTCCTGCAGCCTCATCACTAGCATCCACAGCCAATGAAAAAGGTTTTCCAAAGTCAGGTGCCTTAAGCACAGGTTGTTGACATATCATTGTTTTCAATTTTTCAAATGCTTCTTGACAAGGCACTGTCCATACAAACTTCTCATTCTTCCGCAGAAGGTTAGTTAATGGAAGGGCAACATTAGCAAAATTCTTACAAAATTTCCGATAATATCCTACCATTCCCAAAAACCTTCTGAGAGTTTTTTTCCCCGTTGGAGTGGGAATCTCTAAAATTGCCTGAACTTTTGCCTGAACAGGAGCTACCTTACCTTGATCCACAACATAACCAAGGTAAGTCACAGTGGCATGTCCAAATTCACTCTTAGCTAAATTAATAGTTAAGTTAGCTTTTGAAAGCCTTTCAAACAATTTCTCCATCGCAATAATGTGTGCTTCCCAAGTATCATTTCCTGTCACTAAATCATCAATATAAGCATCAGTATCTTTCTCATTTAAGTAAGTCCTTACTTCAACAGGAATGCTTCTTTTAAATTCCTCCATTAAAATCAGCTCTCTCAATGTATCATAGTCCCCATTTACATTTTTAGAAGAAACCCATCTCTCAAAACACATAGCTTTATCATAGGCAAATTCCACATAAGTTTTTTCCACAGACTTTTTCAAACTTCTGAATCTTTCCCTATATGCTTCTGGGACTAACTCATATGCGTTTAAAATATGACTCTTTACAATATCATAATCAAGAGCTTGTGCAGCTGTTAAAGCTGTGTAAACTTGTTGTGCTTTGCCTTTAATTACACTCTGTAACAACACTGACCATTTATCTTTCGGCCACTCTGACATCCGTGCAATAGTTTCAAAATGTTGAAAATACCTTTCCACTTCTGTTTCACTAAATGGAGGGACCAATTTAATTTCTTGACTAGCAACAAACGTTTTTTTAGAACCAGAAGACTGATTTCCAGTCCTTAATTCCTCCATTGCATATGCAAATTCTCTCTTCTTTTGTTCTGCCTCCAATTTACACCTCTCCAATTTCATTTGTTCGATTTGCAACTGCATCTCCAGATTACTTATTTGAAAGGACTCTAAAATCGATTCATCAAAAACACCCGAATCCACATAGTGTGACGCGATTTTTCTCTGTATTACAGCCTTAGAAGTAGTCTGCAAAATACCTTTAAGTCGCAATCTACTAGCTAGCTCAAACACCTCAGTTTTTTTCGCCTTCGCCAACACCTCTGCAGCTGGCGAAGCCAGAAACTCATCAATATTCATTGCTGCCGAATACCACAACAAGCCAAACAAAAGAACCGAGTAATCCCCGTTTCCAAAACACCGATTTAAAAGTTAGCAAGCATTTAAACTCAAAAAATTCGATCCCGGACGAGCCCCCATATTTAATGTTACGTATTCAGGCAACAATAAATATATGAGTTCGGCAAGGGTTTCTTATAATAAAACAACACGTTTATTAAACACAGAAAACAAACCCCCCAAAAGTAAACAAACACTACCGTAACCGGAAACAGCTGCTGAGCGGCTGTTCAAACAGTTCGTAAAGTGATATTCCCAAAACAGTTCTTTGAAGTGATATTCCAAAACAGTTCTTAAAGTGATATTGCCAAAAGTTCGATATGCTCACAGTCCATTTAAAAGGAGAGACTTTACAGGACGATTTAAGTTCTCTTTCACGTCGCTTGCTTCGATTCCCGACGTCGAAATTCCCACGAAGAATTTACGAAACAGAACGGCTTAAAGGCACTGACCTTTCCTTCTCCACTACCTTCAATCCTTTCTAGGTAAACCTAGGGATTAACACGAAGATAGTCAACGAAATCCTTCCAAATAAGGATCAAACAAAGGTCGCCCCCGTTTCACCGTAGAAAGCGATTCTCCTCGATCTTTACTTCCAACCTTGAATCTTCACTCTCCTCTAATTCCCTCGAACTAACAGAATCATAAAGAACCTGTTGGCATTAACCTTTTAAACTTTAGGCATTAAATAAAAACTTCACCCTTCAACTAAACTGCGTCATCACTTCAAACACGCAGTGGCATGAAGTCAACTTGGCAAATCCAGCCACGAACTGCCCCTCCTCACAGGGTGGGGTCTACCTTTTATAACCTGTAAAAAACCCATCACATGATCTCTACTGGCGGGAAAATGACGTCATTCCACCATCACAAGACCATCACCTCAAGTCCAGTACAGCTTCAACCCCAGTCACATGACAAGGGCACCACTGTCATGTGTCACGAGTACGTAACACAGGAATGTGCATTTCTTCAATCATGTGTGTACGTGCTCTTTGTCCTCCCTAATTCAGCTTGCTTCTTGATTGTGCAACACGCTGTTTGACCAGATATTAGACCAAAAGTTCATTATCTCTCTGTTTGTGGTTAATTCTGTGCTAGGGTTGGAGTCATTTTAGTGCATCAATTTTAGTTTCTATGAACTGTATTAACCTTTTTCATGTTTCTGAACTGATAATTGTGTTCTCTTTGCCTGGCATATTTCATGTATCTACTTAGTCAACCTTTGTACGCACCAAGCTTATGTTTTAATGTATCTATAAACTTTGGTTTATAGATACTTTGGTTAGGTTACTTTGCTTTGGTTAGGATACTTTGCTTTGGTTAGGTTGTTCGTATCGTGTATGAACATTATATTCCCTTAGCTTTTCCTTTAACATTCTTGCTCAGGTTATCCATTTGATACTCTATTCGGTGGGCTATTTCAGCTCTTATGATGATGATGATAATTATTATTATTTCTATTTTTCTTTCTTTTTGTATTTGTACAGTTTATTTATTGCTCATACAGTGGGTTGTTTTTGTTTGACCATTCTGTTGGGTGCAGTCTTTCATTAATTCGATAGTGTGTTTTGTATTTACTGTGATTGCCTGCAAGAAAACAAATCTCAGGATTGTATGTGGTGACATATATATACTCTGATAATAAATTTACTTTGAACTTTGATCATTGAGGTGGGCACAGAACACAGATGAAAATTATACAAATATCTTGATACCTAGAGTCTGACTGCACAACAGTATTGATGATTTTTCTTTCAGGAAAGTGTAGTTAGGAAACGCCAGTTCTCAACTTACAATGGGAAATACTGTGTCCTTGCCTGTGAACATTTTTATTTTACAAAAGCTACATTTGTTAACCTGTCTACTTTTGACATATTCAGGACAAGGAGACAAGGAGGCAAGGTTCTCTAGACTCTCTGCAATCATTTGGCAAGATCACCCTGAGATAAGAGAATGGCTTGTGATGGGTGACACGTGTGGCCTTAAAGGAGATATCGTTGTGCATGCAAAGGTGACAGGTTACCTGTCAGGAATTGTGCTTGTGGGGTTGTATTTTTGAATTGCACTGAAGGACATGTCTTTGGAAATGGATGGTTGTTTAAAAGCAGCAGTGAGGAACGAGGTGTTCAGGGCTGACAAAGGCACAAATAGTAGAACTGCACCAATGGAGTGGGTTCAGTCTTGACCTCACAGCCTAGTGACAATGACCTATCCCTCAAAGTCAGCAAAACTGAAGTGCTTCAGGACAGGTGCAGTACTCATTTTCTGCTTACGTCACTGGTCAAGTGCTGGTCAAGAGGGCTGAGAGTTTTAGGGTCCGAGGAGACAGCATCACCAATGGTCTCCTCTGGCATAGCCCAGAAAGCTCAGCAATGGCTCTACCTCCTCCTGAGACTAAAAACATTTGGCATGTCCCCGCAGAGCCTGTTAATTTTTATCAATGTACCACAGAAAGCATCCTATCCGAATCCGTGGTTTAGTATGCCAGTGGGTCTGCAAGAACCTGCAGCCAGTTGGTGGCACAGCTGAGCACGTCACAGGAACAAGCTTCCCCTCCCTGGGTACTGTCTACACTTCCTGCTGTCTCCGAAAAGCAGCCAGTCCCACCCAAATCAGACATTCCTTCTTCTCCTTCCTCCCATCAGGCCTAAAAGCAAGTACCGCCAAGCTCAATGACAGCTTCAACCCCACTGTTTGAAGATGATTATAATAAAATGGACTCATGCCCTCACAATCTACCACATTATGTTCTTGCAACTTATTGTCAGGCTGCACTGGACTTCATCTGTAGCTGTAAAATGTTATTATACATTCTGTTATTGTTTTCAAGTTCAAATTCAAGTGCAGTTATCATTCAGCCATACATGAATACAGCCAAATGAAACAGTTCCTCTGGGGCCAAGGGGCAAAACACAGTATCTATAGTCATATGCAGCATATGGCAACATGGCATATAAAACACGCATAAGATCACAAGTAAGCATACAGTCACATCAAAAATATATTTTATATATGAATTTTTGACATATATACATATTTTAAATATATATTTTAAAAAAAAATATATATATAGCCTAAGTCCCTGAGTAACATGTCCTTTAAATTGATGGTACGTGGTTGTTGTTGACAAGAACAAGCAGTTCACAGACGAACATAGGCACATGTGCGTGCAGTCCAGCTTATCTCCCAGGAGCGAACACGGCCAGCCCCCAAATCCAGCATGGATGCTTCCAGCATCTCCTCCTCTGGACTGCTGCAACTGGCAAGCAAGCTTGAGGCCGAATCCATGCTACAACCAAGGCTGCGTAGCTCCCCCACCATCAATACTCATGCCATCAGGTTGGGGTACCGAGACAGAATATAAGGTGTTGCTCCTCCACCCTGAGGGTGGCATCATCTTGGCACAAGAGAAGGCCATTGATTGACATGTTGGAATGGGAATGGATGGAATTAAAATCCCACTGTGGATGGAGTGGAGGTGCTGAAAGAGGCAGTCCCCCAGTTTGCAAAGGTTCTCACCAATGTACAGGAGGCCACATCAGGTTCACCAGACACAATAGGCAACCCCAGCTGCTTTGCAGGTGAAGCATTGCCTCACCTGGAAAGGCTGTTTGGGGCCCTGATTGGACATGAGGGAGGAGGTGTATGGGCAGGTGTAACACTTACAGTTGGCTGCTTACAGGGATAAGGCTGGAGGGAGATTAGTTTGGAGAGACAAATGGAGAAGGGAATCATGGGGGGAGGGGGAGTCATCCCTGTGGAAAGCGGAGGAGGAGATCTAAAGATATGTTTAGTGGTAGGATCCCTCTGGAGATGACAGATGTTGTGGAGGATAATGTGTTGGATGCAGAGGCCAATGGGGTGGATTTTCTGCAGCTTTTTCCAAACCTGTGCAGTGGTCCCTCCAGGTGGTTATGCAACCAGTTGGAATGCTCTCCAGGGGGTACATCTGTAGAAATTTGCAGGAGTCTTTGGTGATAGTGGCATCATAGGTAGGTAGGGTCACAGTGAAAATTTTTGGCCCATTGCTCTTCATAAATCAATGTATTGAATTCAGGGGATGTGATGTCAGAGTTGTACAAGACATTACTGAGGCCTAATTTGGAGTATTATGTGCGGTTTTGGTCACCTGCCAACAGGAAGGATGTAAATAAGGTTGAAAGAGTGCAAAGAAAATTTACGAGGATGTCGCTGACTATGGAGGACCGGAGTTATAAGAAAAGATTGAATAGGTTTTGACTGTATTCCTTAGAACAGAGGAGACTGATAGAGGTATACAAAATTCTGAGGGGTATAGATAGGGTAAATGCAAGCAGTCTTTTTCCACTGAGGTTGGGTGGGACTACAACCAGAGGTCATGGGTTAAGAGTGAAAGGGGAAAAGTTTAAGGGGAACATGAAGGAAAACTTCTTCACTCAGTGGGTCGTGAGAGTGTGGAAAGAGCTGTCAGCACAAGTGTGCACCACAGATAGCATAGCAGTTAGTGCATTGCTATTTTACAGCTGTGAGTGTCAGAGTTCAGAGTTCAATCCCAGCATCCTCCATAAGGAGTCTGAACATCCTCTCCTTGGAATGTGTGTGTCATAAAGGGGGCTTGAAGACTGGACCCAAATGCAGGATGCAGACACTGAGGTACTAGGAACAGGACAGGGCAAGTCGTGGAGACCGTGGTGTTCGTGGAGGTCCTGAGGCTTGGCTTGAGGCTGGGGTCTTGAGGCTTGGCTTGAGGCCGGGGTCTTGAGGCTTGGCTTGAGGCTGGGGTCTTGAGGCTTGGCTTGAAGCCAGGGTCTTGAGGCCAGAGGCTAGGAGTTCTAGGAGGTTAGCCTCCCGGGCAGGACGTGGGGTACAACCCGACAGAGGCAAGGAACAAGAAGGGGCAGAACCAGCTAGGGACTAGGTACAAGGAACTAGTCTCCTGGGCAGGGAGCAGAACTCCCGGGCAGGACGCAGATCTCCTGGGCAGGATACAGGGCACAACCCGACAGGCAAAGAACGGGAAGGGACAGAACCAACCGCAGGGCAACAGCAATCTGGCCTGGCTTACCCAATGGAGGTAAGGGACAGGAAGGGGCAAAGCCAACCACAGGGCAATGGCAATCTGGCCTGGCTTACCCAACAGAGGCAAGGGACAGGAAAGGAGCTCAGTCTGGGGTGGCTTCAAGACTCAAGGCAGCCAGAAGACTGAGGCAGGCTACAGAACAGTCAAATCCATAACTCACTCAAATAACTCACCTTTCAACAGTGGATAGTCCAAGAAGAGACTGACAGAACAACCCCACAACTACACTCAATCCCAGAGCCCCTTACATTCACAGCCAACTGATGAGCCTCAGGTGCAGATGCCTGAGACCAAGCCAAAGCGAGGGACAGTCGGAGGACATGGAGTCCGGAGTCCGCAGTCCGGAATGCGGACTTCAAACCAGACCGTGACAGTGTGGACTTTACCTGGTGCTCTAGTTTCCTCCCACTGTACAAAGACGTACCGGGTAGGTTAATTGGTCAATGTAAATTGTCTTTTAATTAGGGTAGGTTTCAATTGATGTTGTCAGGGGTTGCTGAGGCGGTGTGGCTCAAAGGGCCAGAAGGACCTACTCTGTGTTGTGTATTTAAATAAATAAAATAATATTCTATTTATCTAGAGCACTGACGGGATCACATTCAAAGCACGATGTACCATACTGGGTTTCCTATGTTCAAAGAGCATAAGTGGATGGAACACAGAGATTTACTGAACTGCTACGTGGAGTGGGAAAAGTTGTGTCACGAGGAAACACCAGATAAACTAAATTTGTACTTGTGAGAGTTTAGAGTAATGTGAAGCAACTCAAGTGAAGAACACAAGACCCTGGTGGTTCATGACAGCACAAAAAGACATAGGAGCATAAATAAGGCCATCTGACACATCGAGTCAGCTCCACCTTTCCATTATCCCTCTCAAACACATCGTTTTGCCTTCTCCTTGTAAACTTTGATGTTTTTAATCAAGGACCTGTCAACCTCTGCTTTAAATATACTGAAAGACTTGGCCTCCACACCATCTGTGCCAATAAATTCTATGGATTCACCACCCTCTGGTGAACCCTCCTTAACTCCATTCTAAAGGTACGCCCATGTGTTCTGAGGCTGTGCCCTGTGATCTTAGGGACCCCCATCACTGAAAACATCCTTTCCATGTCCACTCTATCTAACTCTTTCAATATTCAATTGGTTCCAATGGGATCCTTCCTCCTTCTTCTAAACTCCAGTGTGTCTAGGCCCATAGCTGTTTCTGGACTTGTGCACACCTCATTCACACCTTTCATTACCATGATCATTCTTGTTAACCTTCTTGGCACAAGGAGATGGTATTTCTTCTTGTCAGAGACTATGGAACTAGGGAGCAGTGGTTAAAAATAAGATGCTGCCCATTTCAAACTGTTAAGGTGATTTAGTTTCCTTCTGAATGACTGGTGTCTTCATCAAAAGGTGGCAGAAACGAAGACTTTGAATGTTTTTTAAGGCTGAGGAAAGTATCTAAAAAGCAGGAGGTGAAGAATTACCTGAGACAGACAGAAATCCAGAATCAGATCAGCCACGATTTTATTAAATGATGGAGAAGGTAGAAATAGTCCAAAGTTCAAATAACATACACTCAGTGGCCACTTTATTTAGGTACACAAGTACACCTGCATGAGGATGTAGGGTTGTTATCTTTCTTGTATTTCAAAGTTTAAAGTTAATTTATTATCAAAGTATGTATATGTCAACATTTGCTACCCTGACTCATTTTCTTGCAGGCATTCATGGTAAAACAAAGTACAATAGAATCAATGAAAAGCAATGCACAAAGACATCTATTTCCATAGATACTGCCTGACCTGCTGAGTTCCTTCAGTATTTTAAGTGTATTATACAAAGACAAAATTTGCAAATACAAAAAACACAAATAAATGGATAAATAAACAAATGTATAGAGATAGATCGATAATACAGAGAACATAGCTTGTGTTCAGTGATCAGTTTATTGTTATGGTGTGAAGTTATCAACACGGGTTCAGGCGCCTGATAATAACTGTCACTGAACCTGGTGGTGTGGGACCTGAGACTCCTCTCTCCTTCCCAATGGCAGCAACCAGAAGGGAGAATGGCCTGGATGGTAGGGGTGGAGAGATCCTTGATAAGAGATGCTGCTTTCTTGTGGCAGTGCTTCTTGGAGATGTTTTTCCTGTGATGTGTTTTTCTTGCACTTTAACTTTCCTGTGTTTGCTTACATTTTTATATAATCACCAATACATGTGCAATTTTTCAGTGAATTTTATAATTGAATATCTGTTACCGTATTTTTCGATAAGCTTCTTAGTTTCTCAGACACAGGTGTCACACCTCTCGGATCTGGCTGTTTTATGAGCTAATGTTATCTTTTCCCTCGGAGCTGGTTTAGGTATGAGACAATGGTGGCTTCTTTGTTCTTATTTCTTTTGTCCATTCTCTGTTCTTGTAACACTCAATACACAGCAGTTAGCACCACTCCTGCCCAAACAACATGGATACCGACCCTTTGGTTCACTGAGCCCACGTTGATCATTAAGAACTAGAGTAGTTATATAGATTAGTTCTCTTTTATTCTCCCCCACATTCCCGTTAACTCCACCTCAGCTAATCCTGTCACCCTCTGCTCTGACTCCACCCACAACTTTGAGAAGAAACTACTATAGTGCGCCCATCTCAGATTCTGATGAGTCAGAGTACAGGAAGGAGATAGAGAGCTGAGTGATGTGGTGTCCTGACAACAACCTTTCCCTCGATGTCAGCAAAACAAAAGGGCCGGTCATTGACTTCAGAAAGGGGTGGGGGGAGTGCACATGTTCTTGTCACCATATGTATTGGTGGGTTTACTGCACAGGATTGAAAGAAGCTAAAGAAAGTTGTGAAATTAGTCGGCTCAATCATAGTTACTAGCCTCCGCAGTATCAAAGACATCTTCAAGGAGCGGTGCCTCAGAAAGACGGCGTCCATTATTAAGGACCCCAATAACCCATGCCTTCTTCTCATTGTTCCTATCGAGAAGAGTGTACAGAAGCCAGAAGGCACACGCTCAGCAATCCAGGAACAATGCTAACAACCAATTCCAAAATGGACATTGAACACTACCTCACTTTTTAAATATATATTATTTCTGTTTTTGCACTATTTTAATGTACATTTATACACTTATAGTAATTGATTTAGTTGTTTATTTTTTTCTATATTATAATGTACTGCAGCTACTAAGTTAACAAATTTCATTCATGTGCCAGTGATATTAAACCTGATTCTGACTCTGATATTAACTGTGTTGAATTTGAGAGGGTTGACTGCTTCAAGTTCCTCGGGGCGAACATCTCCAATAGCCTTTCCTGGTCAACGTTGACGTCACTGCCGGGAAAACTCACCAATGCCTCCACCTCCTCAGGAGGTTGAAGAAATTCCCCATGTCCCTGGCGACTCTTGGCAATATTTATTGCCGCTTTGTACAAAGCGTTCTGTTTGGGTGCTCTCCAATTCACCACAAGAACATGCAGAGTTGTGGACACGTCACAGAAACCAGCCTCCCTTCTCTACTTCTACTGTCTATACTTTTACGTGTCTCAGTAAAACCTCACCCACCCAGTACATCCTCTCTTCTCCCCTCTCCCATCGGGCAGGAGTTTGTGAGCTGAAGGACAGCTTCTACCCCACTGTTGCCAGACTCCTGTATGATAAGATGGTCTCTTGACCTCACAATCTTCCTCGTTAAAGTCCTGCACTTTGTTGGTTACCTGCACTGAACTTTTCGACAGATTTTAAACTTTATTCTGCGTTTTCATTTTACCTCAGATTTAATCTGTATAAGCAGTACACCAGACCGGCTTTGGCACACGTGAGAATTATAAACCTACAGGAAAAAAAAACAGAGACGCCGAGAACAATCTTCAGCGGCTAGTCCCACGTCCCAACCTGCTCCCAGAGACAGGTACAATTACAATGTTTAGAGGACAGATGCCTGGGCAGAGAAGTTTGGAAGCATATGGGTCAAATACAGGGAAAGGGGAACAGCTCAGATAGACATCTTAGCAGGGACGAGTTGGGCCGAACGCCCTGTTTCCTTGCTGTCTAACTTAACGACTTTGTGAAATCGGAGCACGGGGTTGGGGAGGGGCTTTGAGTGTTCAAACTCCGCGCAGGCAGAAGCCGAGTCAGGATCAAGCAGGAGTGACGGGAGCTATGAGGCACCGGATCTCTCATTCTTTGCTGTCCTGATAAACTGATCTCGAGTCTGCATTGGGGCACCGTAAAGAAGATTTAACGTACTATGCAGGTCCTTCGTTCCGCGATGCTGCGCCGAGCTTTTAACCTCCTCCAGCGTCAGTCTGATCGTTCCTAGAGATTCTGCCGATGCTTGGAATCCAGAATAACACGCACCAAATGTTGGAGGAACTTAGTAGGTCAGGCAACATCTATGGAAAGTCGAGTAACGGCGAAAGACCGTTCTCCAGGACTTCCATACAGCCCTCCATGCGCCAGTCCAAAGGTCTCTGTTTCTACCGACACCCACCAGTCTGTGTGTGTAAAAACCTACCCCCCCCCCCCCAGGCATACTTTCCTTCAATCACTTTAAAATTATGCCCCTCGCACTGGCTGCCTACTGTACCTGTGCCTCTTACCATCTTAGATACCGTTTGAAACGACTGGGGAATTGTGGGTTGCAGAACAGGGAACAGGCCGACCTACTCCTCATGTGCGTATCTGAAATCCCCCCCCCCCCAATGCACCACCTCTGGCAGGGAGTTCCACGGACCCACCACTCACTGTGTATAAAAAACCTCTGACACCCCCCCCCCCCCGTTATGCCCTGCTCTCCTTCTCGTGCTGCCCTGAGGAAAAGGAACTGGCTGACCCCCACCCCAACACCACCTCTGGCAGGGACCCACCACTCACTGTGTATAAAGAACCTCTGACCCCCCCCCCCTCCCGTTATGCCCTGCTCTCCTTCTCGTGCTGCCTTGAGGAAAAGGAACTGGCTGACCCCCACCCCAACACCACCTCTTATCATCTTGCGCGCCTCTATCAGTCAGGTTTACTAAATTGATTCCTAGAACGAAGGGGTTAATGTCTGAAGGGAAATTGTACAGGTTAGGCCTACAGTCCTTGGAATATGGAAGAATAAGAGGGAATCTTATTAGAAATTTTGACGGGAGTTGTATACTGGGAGAATGGTTCCAGAGGGGCATAATTACAAAATAAAGAACCGCCCTTTTGCAAAATTGTTCGCTGAAAAAGGGCGGGTAAATCTGAGGGATTGTTCGCTCCAGAGAGCTGTGTATCGGGAGGCACTAAATTCAAAGTGGAAATGAAGACTCGTTTGAACCGCAAGGGCTCGGGGGGAGGGGGGTTAAGGGGAAGCGGTACTGGAAGCGACGCTGGATTTTAATGAAAGGCGGAGCAGAAGGGGCCGACTGGCCGACTCCAGCTGTGGCACGTCTCTCACAGGTATTTGCGTGGAGATGATCGCGTCTGGTCTGCACTCGGCAACTTCACTGTAGCATCAGCCGGAGCGGAATGTACAATGCAGGTGTGGTCCGGCCTCACTGAGAGCGAACAAGTTGGGCAAGACGTGCCGTGAAAAGGAAACGGTGAGGGTTATTGACACGCCGGAGAGAGCAAGCGACAGAATGGCAGAGGGTTTGAGGGGCGTGGAGGGGGGAGTGCGCTAGGGAGAGAAAGATGGAGAACGGCAGAGAGAGTGAGCTGTTTTCTCTCGGAGTTTCGAGGGCTCTTCTCGCTCTCTGTTCCCTTGTGGGAGCCGGCTCTGAGCCGTGATCCGGCTCTGAGCACCCTCGGGGACAGGGAGAAGGGGGTGGGGGAGCAGCATTTGCCCTCGGCGCCGGAGCAGTGGACAGGTAAAGGGGGCAGTGCCCCTCACCAACATGCGATGCTCTGTGCCCGGCCGGTATTGTTGGCCCAGCAACAGCTGAGCATTGGACTAAGCTCTAACGTGGGACTTCAACATTGGCGAGCTGGGCATCGACATTTTCGTGACATCCCTTTTTTTTACAGATTTCAGATCCCGGCTCCCGGATCCAGGGCTCCAGGCTCCAGGATTTTGGGGCGCCGTTCACCGCTAAGGAGTGCAGCAGTTCTCCAAGGTCAGTCTGTTCCCAGCCGAGGTAAACAAGTGTGTGTTTGGTTTTTTTTCCCCAGTTCTTTTATTCAACAGCTGCCGTCGCCGGAGAGGGGGGAGGGGCTGGAATAGGATGCAGTGAGGTGGTTAAAGAGGGGAAGGAATGGGGTCGGGGAAGGGAAGGTCGGCAAGGAGAGAGTGGGGGGGGGGGGTGTTAGGGGAGGCGTGAGCAGCAGAGAACGGCGGGCGGGGATGGGAAGGAAAATGGTCCTAGGTAGGGCTTGCAGAGGGGACGGTGAGAGAGTGGAAGGAGATACCACGTTCTCACTCGCGTCTACCCCTCCCTCCTCTCCACACCTCCGCCGTTTCCTCACTTTCACTGTCTCCTTGACGATTCTTTCCTTGTTCCCCGCACTCTGCACGCTCTTCCCGGCTCTTCTCCACATTTCTCCGCAAGCTATTCCCCGCTCCTCGATTATCCTCTGCCTCCCACCCCGATTGCACTCCACTCCCCCGATTACCCTCCCACAATTGGCCTCCCCTCCCTCTCTGATTACCCTCCGCAACCCACCCGATTGCCCTCTGCCTCCCTCCCAGACCATATCCTCCCAGACCACCCTCCACTCCTTTCCTTCCTCCTCCTTTTAACCCTCCCTTCCCTTCCCCTCCCCCTTCCTCTACCCTACCCCTCCTCCTTTCCCTTTCTCCTCCTCCTCTCCTGTCCCTACCCCTCCCCACCCTTTCCCTCTCTTCTCCACCCTTTCCCTTCCCCCTCACCCCTTTCAGTTCCCTCTCCCCTTTCCCTCCTCCCTCTACACCCTCCCCTTCTGCTTCTCTTACCCTTCCCCCTCCCCTCCACATTTCCCCATCCCCAATCTCCCCTGGCCCCCCTCCTCCCTACTTTCTCCCTCTTATCTGTTCCCCATCCTTCCAGCTCCCCCTTTCCCTTCCCCTTTCCCTTCCCCCTTTCCCGTCCCCCTTTCCCTTCCCCCTTTCCCGTCCCCCCTTTCACCAAAGTGGTCATTGTGTAGAACTGCTGACTGCTGTGTTCGTTGTAATGTTATCAGGCCCCTGTAGGATAGTGACCTTTTGTAGTGTGTAGCCTGCATGACAAATTGATTTTGCAGAAGTTGACATTCCTTAAATGTGAACTTGTTGTGTGAGAGTAAGTTTTCTGTTAAAGCAATATTTTCTCCAGAGTGCAGGAAGTCTTCCAACTAGCCAGCAGTTGCAGCCTGCAAACTCGACTTTCTTTCCATAATCTTCTCTGGAATCCCACTGTGTTGCTGCAGAACTGACCCATGTAACTGTTGAGCAGTAATAAAACCTACTCAGGGATAACATCTGCCATTCTTACCTGATCTGCTCTTTGTGGGCTACAGAAAGTGGTTGACATACCCCAGTACATCATACATCATAGGCAAAGCTTTCCCTTCCATTGTGCATATTTACAGGGACCGCTGTCACAAGAAAGCAGCATCCATCATCAAGGACGCCCATCATCCGGGCTATGCCCTCTTCTTGATACAACCATTAGGCAAGAGGTATAGAAGTCTTCGATCCCACATCACCAGGTTCAGGAACAGTTATTACCCTACAACCATCAGGCACCTGAAGTGATGTAGATAGCTTCATTCACCTCAAGACTGAAATGATTCTGTGACCAACAGATTCATATTAGGACATGTTCTCAGAATTATTTGTTTTTATTTGCACAGTTTGACTTCTTTTACACATTTGTTAGTTCTTAAATACAGTGCCTATAAAAAGTATTCACCCCTTAGAAGTTTTCATCTTTTATTGTTTTACAACATTGAATCATAGTGGATTTAATTTGGCTTTTTTAACACTGATCAGTAGAAAAAGACTTTCTCGTGCCAAAATGAAAACAGGTCCCGATAAAGTGATCAAAATTAACTACAAATATAAGACACAAAAAATTGATTGCTTAAGTATTCACCCCCTTTAATATGACACACCAAATTATCATTGATGCAGCCAATTGGTTTAAGAAGTCACATCATTAGTTAAACAGAGATCACTGTGTACAGTCAAGGTGTTTCAATTGATTGTAGTAAAAATAAACCTATACCTGCAAGATCCAACTGCTGGTGAGTCAGTATCCAAAAACTACACCATGAAGACAAAAGAACACTCCAAGCAACTCACAAAAAGGTCATGGAAAAGAACAAATCAGGAAATGGATACAAGAACATTTCCAAATCACTGAATATCCCTTGGAGTACAGTTAAGTCAATCATTAAGAAATGAAAAGAATACTGCATAGCTGTAAATCTGCCTAGAGCAGGCTGTCCTCAAAAATTGAATAGGTGTACAAGAAGGGCACTTGTGTGGGAGGCCAGCAAGAGACAACTCTGGAGGAGTTACCAGCTTCCGTGGCTGAGATGAGAGAGACTGCGCATACAACAACTGTTACCCCAGTTCTTCACCAGTCACAGCTTTATGGGAGAGTGGCAAAGAGAAAGCCACTGTCGAAAAAAAACTCACATGAAATCTTGGCTAGAATTTGCCAGAAGGGATGTAGGAGATTCCGAAGTCAGCTGGAAGAAGGTTCTATGGTCAGATGAAACCAAAACTGAGCTTTTTGGCCATTGGACTGAATGCTATTTTTTGGTGTAAGTCAAACACTGCACATCATTAAAAACACACCGTCTCTACCATGAAGCATGGTGGCGGCTGCATCATGCTGTGGAATGCTTCACTGCAGCCGGCCCTGGAGAGTTTGTGAAGGTAGAGAGTAAAATGATTGCAGCAAAATACGCGGAAATCCCGGAGGAAAACTTGATGCAGTCTGTAAGACCTGGGGGAAGATTTCTTTTCCAGCAAGACACTGACCCCAAGCATAAAGCCAAAGCTACACAGAAATGGCTAAGAACAGCAAAGTTAATGTCCTGGAGTGGCCAAGTCAGAGTCCAAACCTCAGTCCAATCCCCATGCAATCTGACAGAGCTTGAGCAGTTTTGTAAAGAAGAATAGAATTGCAGTGTCCAGATGTGCAAAGCTGATTGAGAGGTATCCACACAGACTTAAGGCTCTAATTGCTGACAAAGGTGCATCACTAAATACTGACTTGAAGGAGTGATTATTTATGCAATCAATTATTTTGTGTTTTTATCTGTAATTAATTTAGATCACTTTGTAGAGATTTGTTTTCACTTTGATACAGAAGAGCCTTTTTTTGTTGATCAGTGTCAAAAAGCAAAATTAAATACACTGTGATTCAATGTTGTAAAATAATAAAACTTCTGGGGGGGTGGAGTGAATACTTTTTATATGGACTGTATGTATAGTTTTTAGTAGATTCTATTGTACCCATTTTATTTTTCCTATAAATGCCTGCAAGAAAATTCATCTCAAGACAGTATATCAAAGTTCAAATTGAATTTGTTATCAAGATACATATATGTCACTATTTACAACCCTGAGTTTTGTTTTCTTGCAGGCATACACATTAAATATAAAAAGCACAATAGAATAAATGAAAGACCACCCCCAACAGGATGGACAAAGAACCAGTGTGCAAAAGACAGCAAACTGTGCAAATACAAAAAGAAAAAAAGAGAAATAATAGTAATAAATACATTTCGAGAGCATGAGAAAATGAGTCCATAAGTTGTGTGAACATTTCAATGATGGGGCAAGTGAAGTTAAGTGACGTTATCCCCTCTGGTCCAAGAGCCTGATGGTTGAGGGGTAATAACAGTTTCTGAACCTGGTGCTGTGAATCCTGAGGCTCCTGAACCTCCTTTCTGATGGTTGAGGAGTAATAACAGTTTCTGAATCTTGTGCTGTTAATCCTGAGTCTCCTGTACCTTCTTCCTAATGGCAGCAGCAAGAAGGGAGCATATCCTGGATGGTGAGGGTCTTTGATGATGGTTGATACTTAACTCCAGAAGGAGTACCCTTGAGCAGAAAAGCCTACAAAAAAGTAGTGAACACCTCCCAGTCCATCATGGATAAAGCCCTCACCACCACTGAGCACATCTACACAGTGCTGTCACAGAAAAGCAGAGGGGAACCAGAATGGGGAATGGATAAAGAGAAAAACTACCAGGTTAGAGAAATAAGTTTAGATGTGGGTACCTCCCTCAAGGCCACTGGGCAGCGCCTGCTTTTGCTCCTCTCTGCTGCCTCACAGCCATTAACTCTCCTGAGCCCAAGGTTAACTTTTGCACCTTGCTCTTCCACATGAAGCTCTTCTGCAATGACATCCCAAGACACAGCAAATACTTGGCTGACAATACTCAATTCTGTGATTACTCAAACCTCCCTCTTTCTCTTCCTTGACTTCACTGGGAAGATCTTGAATCAGAATCAGGTTTATTATCACCAGCATGTGTGTAGTGAAATTTCTTAACTTAGCAGCAGCAGGTCAATGCAATATAGAAGAAAGATAAATAAATAAATAAGTTACAGTATATGAATACTGAATGGATTAAAAATCATGCAAAAACAGAAATAATACGTTTTTAAAAAGTGAGGTAGTGATCATGGGTTCAAATTCCATTTAGGAATCCGATGGCTGAGGGGAAGAAGCTGTTCCTGAATCGCTGAGTGTGTGCCTTCAGGCTTCTGTACCGTAACAGTGAGAAAAGGGCATGCCCTGGGTGCTAGAGGTCCTTAATAATGGACACAGCCATTCTGAGACACCACTTCTTGAAGGTGTCCTGGGTACTTTATAGGCTGTACCCAAGATGAAGCTGACTAAATTTATGACCCTCCTCAGCTCCTTTTAGTCCCGTGCAGCGGCCCACCACTCCACCCACTGCCCTACCAGACAGTGATGCAACCTGACAGAATTCTCTCCACGGTACATCTGTAGAAGTTTTTGAGTGTTTTTGTTCTCGTACCAAGTCTCTTCAAACTCCTAATGAAGTATAGTTGCTATCTTGCCTTCTTTATAACAGCATTGATATATTAGGACCAGGTTAGAATCTCAGAGATCGTGACACCCAGGAACTTGGAACTGCTCATTTTCTCCACTTCTGATCCCCTATGAGGATTGGTATGTGTTCCTTTGTCATATCTTTCCTGAAGTCCACAGTCGGCTCTTTTGTCTTACGTTGAGTACAAGGTGGTTGCTATGACACCACTCCACTAGTTGGTATATCTGGCTCCTGTACGCGGTCTCGTATGAAAGCTGGAAAACATACCAGCATCCATACCAGCACCGATTTACACTAACTCAATCTATAACCCCATCTGCCCTCCCCATTATCTAGTTCTCTTACTAGCCATCTCGATGCTCAGGGTAATTTACAGTAGCCAGTACGGTATCATTGGTGGTCGAGGTTACAGTCACCAATCAGCGTTTGAATCACAACATTGTCTGTAACGAGTTTGTACATTGTCCCATGACCATGTCTGTTTCCTTCAGGTATTCCGGTTTCATCCCACGTTCCAAAGACGCACAGTAAGCTGTGGACATGCTTTACTGACACTGCAAACACTGCGACGCTTGTGAACTTCCCCCACACTACCCTCAGACTGGGTTTTCCCCCACACTACCCTCAGACTGGGGGCTTCCCCAACATTACCCTCAGACTGGGTTTTCCCCCACACTACCCTCAGACTGGGGGCTTCCCCAACACTACCCTCAGACTGGGGGCTTCCCCACACTACCCTCAGACTGGGGGCTTCCCCAACACTACCCTCAGACTGGGTTTTCCCCCACACTACCCTCAGACTGGGGGCTTCCCCAACACTACCCTCAGACAGGGGGCTTCCCCACACTACCCTCAGACTGGGTTTTCCCCCACACTACCCAAAGACTGGGTTTTCCCCCACACTACCCTCAGACTGGGTTTTCCCCCACACTACCCTCAGACTGGGGGCTTCCCCACACTACCCTCAGACAAGGGGCTTCCCCACACTACCCTCAGACTGGGTTTTCCCCCACACTACCCTCAGACTGGGTTTTCCCCCACACTACCCTCAGACTGGGGGCTTCCCCAACACTACCCTCAGACTGGGGGCTTCCCCAACACTACCCTCAGACTGGGGCTTCCCCACACTACCCTCAGACTGGGGGCTTCCCCACTCTACCCTCAGACTGGGTTTCCCACCCACACTACCCACAAACTGGGTTTTCCCCCACACTACCCTCAGACTGGGGGCTTCCCCACACTACCCAGACTGGGTTTCCCCCCACACTACCCTCAGACAGGGGGCTTCCTCAACACTATCCTCAGACTGGGTTTCCCTCCACACTACCCTCAGACTGGGGGCTTCCCCACACTACCCTCAGACTGGGTTTTCCCCCACACTGCCCTCAGACTGGGTTTTCCCCCACACTACCCTCAGACTGGGGGCTTCCTCAACACTACCCTCAGACTGGGTTTCCCACCCACACTACCCTCAGACTGGGGGCTTCCTCAACACTGCCCTCAGACTGGGGGCTTCCACCACACTACCCTCAGACTGGGTTTCCCCCCACACTACCCTCAGACTGGGGGCTTCCTCAACACTACCCTCAGACTGGGTTTCCCACCCACACTACCCTCAGACTGGGGGCTTCCTCAACACTACCCTCAGACTGGGGGCTCCCACCACACTACCCTCAGACTGGGTTTCCCCCCATACTACCCTCAGACTGGGTTTTCCCCAACACTACCCTCAGACTGGGGGCTCCCACCACACTACCCTCAGACTGGGGGCTTCCCCCACACTACCCTCAGACTGGGTTTTCCCCCACACTACCCTCAGACTGGGGGCTTCCCCAACACTACCCTCAGACTGGGGGCTTCCCCCACACTACCCTCAGACTGGGTTTTCCCCCACACTACCCTCAGACTGGGGGCTTCCCCCACACTACCCTCAGACTGGGTTTCCCTCCACACTACCCTCAGACTGGGGGCTTCCCCACACTACCCTCAGACTGGGTTTTCCCCCACACTACCCTCAGACAGGGGGCTTCCCCAACACTACCCTCAGACTGGGTTTCCCACCCACACTACCCTCAGACTGGGGGCTTCCTCAACACTACCCTCAGACTGGGGGCTTCCACCACACTACCCTCAGACTGGGTTTCCCCCCACACTACCCTCAGAATGGGTTTCCCCCCACACTACCCTCAGACTGGGGGCTTCCTCAACACTACCCTCAGACTGGGGGCTCCCACCACACTACCCTCAGACTGGGTTTCCCCCCATACTACCCTCAGACTGGGTTTTCCCCAACACTACCCTCAGACTGGGGGCTTCCCCCACACTACCCTCAGACTGGGTTTTCCCCCACACTACCCTCAGACTGGGTTTTCCCCCACACTACCCTCAGACTGGGGGCTTCCCCACACTACCCTCAGACTGTGTTTTCCCCCACACTACCCTCAGACTGGGGGCTTCCCCAACACTACCCTCAGACTGGGGGCTTCCCCCACACTACCCTCAGACTGGGTTTTCCCCCACACTACCCTCAGACTGGGGGCTTCCTCAACACTACCCTCAGACCGGGTTTTCCCACCCACATTACCCTCAGACTGGGGGCTTCCTCAACACTACCCTCAGACTGGGGGCTTCCCCACTCGACCCTCAGACTGGGTTTCCCACCCACACTACCCACAAACTGGGTTTTCCCCCACACTACCCTCAGACTGGGGGCTTCCCCACACTACCCAGACTGGGTTTCCCCCCACACTACCCTCAGACAGGGGGCTTCCTCAACACTATCCTCAGACTGGGTTTCCCTCCACACTACCCTCAGACTGGGGGCTTCCCCACACTACCCTCAGACTGGGTTTTCCCCCACACTGCCCTCAGACTGGGTTTTCCCCCACACTACCCTCAGACTGGGGGCTTCCCCACACTACCCTCAGACTGGGTTTTCCCCCACACTACCCTCAGACTGGGGGCTTCCCCACACTACCCAGACTGGGTTTCCCCCCACACTACCCTCAGACAGGGGGCTTCCTCAACACTATCCTCAGACTGGGTTTCCCTCCACACTACCCTCAGACTGGGGGCTTCCCCACACTACCCTCAGACTGGGTTTTCCCCCACACTGCCCTCAGACTGGGTTTTCCCCCACACTACCCTCAGACTGGGGGCTTCCTCAACACTACCCTCAGACTGGGGGCTCCCACCACACTACCCTCAGACTGGGTTTCCCCCCATACTACCCTCAGACTGGGTTTTCCCCAACACTACCCTCAGACTGGGGGCTTCCCCCACACTACCCTCAGACTGGGTTTTCCCCCACACTACCCTCAGACTGGGTTTTCCCCCACACTACCCTCAGACTGGGGGCTTCCCCACACTACCCTCAGACTGTGTTTTCCCCCACACTACCCTCAGACTGGGGGCTTCCCCAACACTACCCTCAGACTGGGGGCTTCCCCCACACTACCCTCAGACTGGGTTTTCCCCCACACTACCCTCAGACTGGGGGCTTCCTCAACACTACCCTCAGACCGGGTTTTCCCACCCACATTACCCTCAGACTGGGGGCTTCCTCAACACTACCCTCAGACTGGGGGCTTCCCCACTCGACCCTCAGACTGGGTTTCCCACCCACACTACCCACAAACTGGGTTTTCCCCCACACTACCCTCAGACTGGGGGCTTCCCCACACTACCCAGACTGGGTTTCCCCCCACACTACCCTCAGACAGGGGGCTTCCTCAACACTATCCTCAGACTGGGTTTCCCTCCACACTACCCTCAGACTGGGGGCTTCCCCACACTACCCTCAGACTGGGTTTTCCCCCACACTGCCCTCAGACTGGGTTTTCCCCCACACTACCCTCAGACTGGGGGCTTCCCCACACTACCCTCAGACTGGGTTTTCCCCCACACTACCCTCAGACTGGGGGCTTCCCCACACTACCCAGACTGGGTTTCCCCCCACACTACCCTCAGACAGGGGGCTTCCTCAACACTATCCTCAGACTGGGTTTCCCTCCACACTACCCTCAGACTGGGGGCTTCCCCACACTACCCTCAGACTGGGTTTTCCCCCACACTGCCCTCAGACTGGGTTTTCCCCCACACTACCCTCAGACAGGGGGCTTCCCCAACACTACCCTCAGACTGGGTTTCCCACCCACACTACCCTCAGACTGGGGGCTTCCTCAACACTACCCTCAGACTGGGGGCTTCCACCACACTACCCTCAGACTGGGTTTCCTCCCACACTACCCTCAGACTGGGGGCTTCCTCAACACTACCCTCAGACTGGGGGCTCCCACCACTACCCTCAGACTGGGTTTCCCCCCATACTACCCTCAGACTGGGTTTTCCCCAACACTACCCTCAGACTGGGGGCTTCCCCCACACTACCCTCAGACTGGGTTTTCCCCCACACTACCCTCAGACTGGGGGCTTCCCCCACACTACCCTCAGACTGGGTTTTCCCCCACACTACCCTCAGACTGGGGGCTTCCCCCACACTACCCTCAGACTGGGTTTCCCACCCACACTACCCACAAACTGGGTTTTCCCCCACACTACCCTCAGACTGGGGGCTTCCCCACACTACCCTCAGACTGGGTTTCCCCCCATACTACCCTCAGACTGGGTTTTCCCCAACACTACCCTCAGACTGGGGGCTTCACCCACACTACCCTCAGACTGGGTTTTCCACAACACTACCCTCAGACTGGGGGCTTCCCCCACACTACCCTCAGACTGGGTTTTCCCCCACACTACCCTCAGACTGGGGGCTTCCCCCACACTACCCTCAGACTGCGTTTTCCCCCACACTACCCTCAGACTGGGGGCTTCCCCAACACTACCCTCAGACTGGGATTCTCCCCACACTACCCTCAGACTGGGTTTTCCCCCACACTACCCTCAGACTGGGGGCTTCCCCCACACTACCCTCAGACTGCGTTTTCCCCCACACTACCCTCAGACTGGGGGCTTCCCCAACACTACCCTCAGACTGGGGGCTTCCCCCACACTACCCTCAGACTGGGGGCTTCCCCACACTACCCTCAGACTGGGGGCTTCCTCAACACTACCCTCAGACCGGGTTTTCCCACCCACATTACCCTCAGACTGGGGGCTTCCTCAACACTACCCTCAGACTGGGGGCTTCCCCACACTACCCTCAGTCTGGGTTTTCCCCCACACTACCCTCAGACTGGGGGCTTCCCCCACACTACCCTCAGACTGGGGGCTTCCACCACACTACCCTCAGACTGGGGGCTTCCCCACACTACCCTCAGACTGGGGGCTTCCTCAACATTACCCTCAGACTGGGTTTCCCCCCACACTACCCTCAGTGGGTTTTCCCCCACACTACCCTCAGACTGGGTTTCCCACCCACGCTACCCTCAGACTGGGGGCTTCCCCACACTACCCTCAGACTGGGATTCCCACCCACACTACCCTCAGACTGGGGGCTTCCCCACACTACCCTCAGACTGGGTTTTCCCCCACACTACCCTCAGACTGGGGGCTTCCTCAACATTACCCTCAGACTGGGGGCTTCCCCAACACTACCCTCAGCCTGGGTTTTCCCCCACACTACCCTCAGACTGGGGGCTTCCTCAACATTACCCTCAGACTGGGGGCTTCCCCCACACTACCCTCAGACTGGGTTTCCCACCCACACTACCCTCAGACTGGGGGCTTCCCCACACTACCCTCAGACTGGGTTTTCCCCCACACTACCCTCAGACTGGGGGCTTCCTCAACATTACCCTCAGACTGGGGGCTTCCCCAACACTACCCTCAGCCTGGGTTTTCCCCCACACTACCCTCAGCCTGGGTTTTCCCCCACACTACCCTCAGACTGGGGGCTTCCTCAACACTACCCTCAGACTGGGGGTTTCCCCCCACACTACCCTCAGACTGGGGGCTTCCTCAACACTACCCTCAGACTGGGGGCTTCCCCCACACTACCCTCAGACTGGGGGCTTCCTCAACACTACCCTCAGACTGGGGGCTTCCCACACTACCCTCAGACTGGGGGCTTCCCACACTACCCTCAGACTGGGTTTTCCCCCACACTACCCTCAGACTGGGGGCTTCCCCAACACTACCCTCAGACTGGGGGCTTCCCCACACTACCCTCAGACTGGGTTTTCCCCCACACTGCCCTCAGACTGGGTTTTCCCCCACACTACCCTCAGACTGGGTTTCCCACCCACACTACCCTCAGACTGGGGGCTTCCCCAACACTACCCTCAGACTGGGGGCTTCCTCAACACTACCCTCAGACTGGGTTTCCCCCACACTACCCTCAGACTGGGTTTTCCCCCACACTACCCTCAGACTGGGTTTTCCCCCACACTACCCTCAGACTGGGTTTCCCCCCACACTACCCTCAGACTGGGTTTCCCACCCACACTACCCTCAGACTGGGGGCTTCCCCATACTACCCTCAGACAGGGTTTTCCCCCACACTACCCTCAGACTGGGGGCTTCCTCAACATTACCCTCAGACTGGGTTTTCCCCCACACTACCCTCAGCCTGGGTTTTCCCCCACAATACCCTCAGACTGGGGGCTTCCTCAACACTACCCTCAGACTGTGGGCTTCCCCCACACTACCCTCAGACTGGGTTTCCCCCCCACACTACCCTCAGACTGGGGGCTTCCTCAACACTACCCTCAGACTGGGTTTTCCCCAACACTACCCTCAGACTGGGTTTTCCCCCCACACTACCCTCAGACTGGGTTTCCCCCCACACTACCCTCAGACTGGGTTTTCCCCCATACTACCCTCAGACTGGGTTTCCCACCCACACTACCCTCAGACAGGGGGCTTCCCCAACACTACCCTCAGACTGGGTTTTCCCCAACACTACCCTCAGACTGGGTTTTCCCCCACACTACCCTCAGACAGGGGGCTTCCCCACACTACCCTCAGACAGGGGGCTTCCCCAACACTACCCTCAGACTGGGTTTTCCCCCACACTACCCTCAGACAGGGGGCTTCCCCACACTACCCTCAGACAGGGGGCTTCCCCAACACTACCCTCAGACTGGGTTTTCCCCCACACTACCCTCAGACTGGGGGCTTCCCCACACTACCCTCAGACAGGGGGCTTCCCCACACTACCCTCAGACTGGGTTTTCCCCCACACTACCCTCAGACTGGGGGCTTCCCCCACACTACCCTCAGACTGGGTTTTCCCCCACACTACCCTCAGACTGGGGGCTTCCCCAACACTACCCTCAGACTGGGTTTCTCCCCACACTACCCTCAGACTGGGGGCTTCCCCCACACTACCCTCAGACAGGGGGTTCCCTACACTACCCTCAGACTGGGTTTTCCCCCACACTACCCTCAGACAGGGGGCTTCCCCACACTACCCTCAGACAGGGGGCTTCCCCAACACTACCCTCAGACTGGGGGCTTCCTCAACACTACCCTCAGACTGGGGGCTTCCACCACACTACCCTCAGACTGGGTTTCCCCCCACACTACCCTCAGACTGGGTTTCCCCCCACACTACCCTCAGACTGGGTTTTCCCCCACACTACCCTCAGACTGGGGGCTTCCTCAACACTACCCTCAGACTGGGGGCTTCCACCACACTACCCTCAGACTGGGTTTCCCCCCACACTACCCTCAGACTGGGTTTCCCCCACACTACCCTCAGACTGGGTTTTCCCCCACACTACCCTCAGACTGGGGGCTTCCACCACACTACCCTCAGACTGGGTTTCCCACCCACACTACCCTCAGACTGGGGGCTTCCTCAACACTACCCTCAGACTGGGGGCTTCCACCACACTACCCTCAGACTGGGTTTCCCCCCACACTACCCTCAGACTGGGTTTCCCCCCACACTACCCTCAGACTGGGGGCTTCCTCAACACTACCCTCAGACAGGGTTTTCCCCCACACTACCCTCAGACTGGGGGCTTCCTCAACATTACCCTCAGACTGGGGGCTTCCCCAACACTACCCTCAGCCTGGGTTTTCCCCCACACTACCCTCAGACTGGGGGCTTCCTCAACATTACCCTCAGACTGGGTTTTCCCCCACACTACCCTCAGCCTGGGTTTTCCCCCACACTACCCTCAGACTGGGGGCTTCCTCAACACTACCCTCAGACTGGGTTTTCCCCCACACTACCCTCAGCCTGGGTTTTCCCCCACACTACCCTCAGACTGGGGGCTTCCTCAACACTACCCTCAGACTGGGGGTTTCCCCCCACACTACCCTCAGACTGGGGGCTTCCTCAACACTACCCTCAGACTGGGGGCTTCCTCTACACTACGCTCAGACTGGGGGCTTCCCACACTACCCTCAGACTGGGGGCTTCCCACACTACCCTCAGACTGGGTTTTCCCCCACACTACCCTCAGACTGGGGGCTTCCCACACTACCCTCAGACTGGGGGCTTCCCACACTACCCTCAGACTGGGTTTTCCCCCACACTACCCTCAGACTGGGGGCTTCCACCACACTACCCTCAGACTGGGTTTCCCCCCACACTACCCTCAGACTGGGTTTCCCCCCACACTACCCTCAGACTGGGGGCTTCCCCACACTACCCTCAGACTGGGTTTCCCCCCACACTACCCTCAGACTGGGGGCTTCCACCACACTACCCTCAGACTGGGTTTCCCCCCACACTACCCTCAGACTGGGTTTCCCCCCACACTACCCTCAGACTGGGGGCATCCCCACACTACCCTCAGACTGGGTTTTCCCCCACACTACCCTCAGACTGGGGGCTTCCCCACACTACCCTCAGACTGGGTTTTCCCCCACACTACCCTCAGACTGGGTTTTCCCCCACACTACCCTCAGACTGGGGGCTTCCCCACACACTACCCTCAGACTGGGTTTTCCCCCACACTACCCTCAGACTGGGTTTTCCCCCACACTACCCTCAGACTGGGGGCTCCCCCACACTACCCTCAGACTGGGTTTTCCCCCACACTACCCTCAGACTGGGGGCTTCCCCCACGCTACCCTCAGTCTGGGAGCTTCCCCCACACTACCCTCAGACTGGGGGCTTCCCCACACTACCCTCAGACTGGGGGCTTCCCCACACTACCCTCAGACTGGGTTTTCCCCACACTACCCTCAGTCTGGGTTTTCCCCACACTACCCTCAGACTGGGTTTTCCCCCACACTACCCTCAGACTGGGGGCTTCCCCAACACTACCCTCAGACTGGGGGCTTCCCCCACACTACCCTCAGACTGGGTTTCCCCCCACACTACCCTCAGTCTGGGTTTTCCCCACACTACCCTCAGACTGGGGGCTTCCCCCACACTGCACTCAGACTGGGTTTCCCACCACACTACCCTCAGACTGGGGGCTTCCCCCACGCTACCCTCAGACTGGGGGCTTCCCCCACACTACCCTCAGACTGGGTTTTCCCCCACACTACCCTCAGACTGGGGGCTTCCCCCACGCTACCCTCAGACTGGGGGCTTCCCCCACGCTACCCTCAGACTGGGTTTTCCCCCACACTACCCTCAGACTGGGGGCTTCCCCCACGCTACCCTCAAACTGGGGGCTTCCTCAACACTACCCTCAGACTGGGTTTCCCACCCACACTACCCTCAGACTGGGTTTTCCCCCACACTACCCTCAGACTGGGGGCTTCCCCAACACTACCCTCAGACTGGGGGCTTCCCCACACTACCCTCAGACTGGGGGCTTCCCCACACTACCCTCAGACTGGGGGCTTCCTCAACATTACCCTCAAACTGGGGGCTTCCCCACACTACCCTCAGACTGGGTTTTCTCCCACACTACCCTCAGACTGGGTTTTCCCCCACACTACCCTCAGACTGGGGGCTTCCTCATACTACCCTGAGACAGGGTTTTCCCCCACACTACCCTCAGACTGGGGGCTTCCCCACACTACCCTCAGACTGGGGGCTTCCTCAACACTACCCTCAGACTGGGGGCTTCCTCATACTACCCTGAGACAGGGTTTTCCCCCACACTACCCTCAAACTGGGGGCTTCCCCACACTACCCTCAGACTGGGTTTTCCCCCACACTACCCTCAGACTGGGGGCTTCCTCATACTACCCTGAGACAGGGTTTTCCCCCACACTACCCTCAGACTGGGGGCTTCCCCACACTACCCTCAGACTGGGGGCTTCCTCAACACTACCCTCAGACTGGGGGCTTCCTCATACTACCCTGAGACAGGGTTTTCCCCCACACTACCCTCAAACTGGGGGCTTCCCCACACTACCCTCAGACTGGGTTTTCCCCCACACTACCCTCAGACTGGGTTTTCCCCACACTACCCTCAGACTGGGTTACCCCCCACACTACCCTCAGACTGGGTTTTCCCCCACACTACCCTCAGACTGGGGGCTTCCCCACACTACCCTCAGACTGGGTTTTCACCCACACTACCCTCAGACTGGGGGCTTCCCCACACTACCCTCAGACTGGGTTTTCCCCCACACTACCCTCAGACTGGGGGCTTCCCCACACTACCCTCAGACTGGGTTTTCCCCCACACTACCCTCAGACTGGGTTTTCCCCCACACTACCCTCAGACTGGGGGCTTCCCCACACTACCCTCAGACTGGGTTTTCCCCCACACTACCCTCAGACTGGGTTTTCCCCCACACTACCCTCAGACTGGGGGCTTCCCCACACACTACCCTCAGACTTGGTTTTCCCCCACACTACCCTCAGACTGGGTTTTCCCCAACACTACCCTCAGCCTGGGTTTTCCCCCACACTACCCTCAGACTGGGGGCTTCCCCAACACTACCCTCAGACTTGGTTTTCCCCCACACTACCCTCAGACTGGGTTTTCCCCCACACTACCCTCAGACTGGGGGCTTCCCCACACTACCCTCAGACTGGGTTTTCCCCCACACTACCCTCAGACTGGGTTTTCCCCCACACTACCCTCAGACTGGGTTTTCCCCCACACTACCCTCAGACTGGGGGCTTCCCCACACTACCCTGAGACTGGGTTTTCCCCCACGCTACCCTCAGACTGGGTTTTCCCCCACACTACCCTCAGACTGGGGGCTTCCCCACACTACCCTCAGACTGGGTTTTCCCCCACACTACCCTCAGACTGGGGGCTTCCCCCACACTACCCTCAGACTGGGTTTTCCCCCACACTACCCTCAGACTGGGTTTTCCCCCACGCTACCCTCAGACTGGGTTTTCCCCCACACTACCCTCAGACTGGGGGCTTCCCCACACTACCCTCAGACTGGGTTTTCCCCCACACTACCCTCAGACTGGGGGCTTCCCCCACACTACCCTCAGACTGGGTTTTCCCCCACACTACCCTCAGACTGGGGGCTTCCCCACACTACCCTCAGACTGGGTTTTCCCCCACACTACCCTCAGACTGGGTTTTCCCCCACACTACCCTCAGACTGAGTTTCCCCCCACACTACCCTCAGACTGGGTTTTCCCCCACACTACCCTCAGACTGGGGGCTTCCCCACACTACCCTCAGACTGGGTTTTCCCCCACACTACCCTCAGACTGGGTTTTCCCCCACACTACCCTCAGACTGAGTTTCCCCCCACACTACCCTCAGACTGGGTTTTCCCCCACACTACCCTCAGACTGGGTTTTCCCCCACACTACCCTCAGACTGGGGGCTTCCCCACACTACCCTCAGACTGGGTTTTCCCCCACACTACCCTCAGACTGGGGGCTTCCCCCACACTACCCTCAGACTGTGTTTTCCCCCACACTACCCTCAGACTGGGGGCTTCCCCACACTACCCTCAGACTGGGTTTTCCCCCACACTACCCTCAGACTGGGGGCTCCCCCACACTACCTTCAGACTGGGTTTTCCCCCACACTACCCTCAGACTGGGGGCTTCCCCACACTACCCTCAGACTGGGTTTTCCCCCACACTACCCTCAGACTGGGGGCTTCCCCCACACTACCCTCAGACTGGGTTTTCCCCAACACTACCCTCAGACTGGGTTTTCCCCCACACTACCCTTTCAATCTGGAGGAGCAACACCTCATATTTCATCTCTATAATCTCCAACCTGATAGCATGGACATTGATTTCTCTAACTTACAGTTACTTTTCCCCCTGCCTGTTCTCTCTTCTTCCATGCCCCATTCTGGCTCCCCGTTTGCTCTTTCTCTTCTCACCTACCTATCACCACCCTCCTCCCCTTTCTCCCCTCATCCCCTCTCCTCTTCTCATCAGATTCCTTCTTCCTCAGCCCTGACCTTTCCAGTTATCACCTCCCAACTTCTCACTTCATCACCCACCAGGCTTCACAGATCAGCTGCAACTTCTCACTTTATTCCTGATTCTGCCCTCCCCCATCCACCCACCATCTCTCTCACCTGGTCTCACATATCACCTCTCACCTCCTCCCCTTATTCTCACTTCTCCCCTGTTCATTTTCAGTCTTGATGCAGGGTCTTGGCCCAAAACATCAGCTCTCTATTTCCTCCATACTGTAGATGCTGCTTGACCTGCTGAGTTCCTTCAGCATTTTGTTTGTGCCACACTATTCACTGCTTGTCTGGACCTTTCTACCTGCCTCTAAAATTTCTTCCACCTTAATCTTTGTGCAATTTAAAATCATCCTGTTTAATCCTGATACAAATTCAGTTCACCACCTATCAATTCCATTCTCTCTCTCCAATCTGAACTAGATAGTTGAAAAGCACACACAAAAAAAGGTAGCAGTAGAGATTGTGGTGGCATTAGCAATGATCTTTCAAAAACAGCTTTGGACTCTGGCATGGTGCCAGAGGACTGGAAAATTGCAAATGTCACTCCACTCTTTAAGAAAGGAGGAAGGCAGCAGAAAGGAAATTATAGACCAGTTAGCCTGACCTCAGTGGTTGGGAAGATGTTAGAGTCAATTGTTAAGGATGAAGTGATGGAGTACTTGGTGATACAGGACAAGATAATACAAAGTCAGCATGGTTTCCTTCAGGGAAAATCCTGCCTGACGAACCTGTTGGAATTCTTTGAGGAGATTACAAGTAGGATCGATAAAGGGGATGCAGTGGATGTTGTATATTTGGACTTTCAGAAGGCCTTTGACCAGGTGCTACACATGAGGCTGCTTACCAAGTTGAGTCTGTGGTATTACAGGAAAGTTAATAAGATGGTTAGAGCATTGGCTGATTGGAAGAAGGCAGCAAGTGGGAATGAAAGGATCCTTTTCTGGTTGGCTGCCAGTGAATAGTGGTGTCCTGCAGGGGTCGTCAATATTGGGACCACTACTTTTTATGCTGTATGTAAATGATTTACGTGATGGAATAAATGGCTTTGTTGTCAGTTTTGCAGATGACACAAAGATTAGTGGAGGGCAGGTAGTGTTGAGGAACAGGTAGGATGCAGAATGACTTAGATTAGGGAAATGGGCAAGGAAGTGGCAAATGATTTATAATGTTGGAAAATGCATGGTCATGCACTTTGGTAGTAGAAATAAATGTATGGAATATTTTCGTAATGTGGAGAAAATCCAAAAATATGGGATGTAAAGGCACTTGGGAGTCCTTGTGCAGAACTCCCTAAAATTTAACTTGCAGGTTGAGCCAGTGGTGAGGAAGGCAAATGCAATATTAACATCCATTTCAAGAGGTCTAGAATACAAGAGCAGGGATGTGATGCTGAGGCTTTATAAGGCACTGGTGAGGCCTCATCTTGAGTGTATAGTTTTGGGCTCCTTATCTAACAAAAGATGTACTGGCATTGGAGAGGTTCCAGAGGAGGTTCACAAGGATGACTCCAGGAGTGAAAGGGTTATCATACAAGGAACATTTGATGGCTCTGCGTCTGTACTTGCTGGAATTTAGAAGGATGAGGGGGGATCTCATTGAAAACTTTCGAATGTTGAAAGACCTAGACAGAGTAGATGTGGAAAGGATGTTTCCCATGGTGGGAGAGTCGAGAACAAGAGGGCACAGCCTCAAGGTAGAGTGGCATCCATTCCAAACAGACCTGAAGATATTTCTTTAGCCAAAGGGTGGTTGATTTGTGGAATTTGTTGCCATGTGCTGCTGTGGAGACCAGGTCGTTGGGTGTATTTAAGGCAGAGATTGATAGGTTCTTGATTGGACATGGCATCAAAGGTTACGGGGAGAAGACCAGGAACTGGGGTTGAGGAGGAGGTAAAAAAGGATCAGCCATGATTGAATGGTGGAGCAGACTCAATGGGCCAGATGGCCTTATTCTGCGCCTATATCTTACGGTCTAAAATGCTGGAGGAATTCAGCAGGTCAGGCAGCATCTATGAAAATCAATAAACAGTCAATGTTTTGGGCCGAGATCCTTCATCGGGACTGGAAAGGAAGAAGGAAGATGCCAGAATAAAAAGGTGGGGGGAGGGAAAGAAGGGCAAGCTAGAAGCTGATAGGTGAAGCCTGTGGGTGGGAAAGGTAAGGGGCTGGAGAAGAAGGAATCTGATAGGAGAGGAGAGTGGGCCGTGAGAGAAAGGGGGGTATAGGAGGAAGGCCACCAGGGGTAGGTGATAGGCAGGTGAGGAGAAGAGATAAGAGGCCAGAGTGGGGAATGGAAGTGGGATGGGAAAAGGAAAAAAAAGAGAAAAATATTCCTGCCATCAAGTTGGAGCCTACCCAGATGGAATATGAGGTGTTACTCCTCAACCCTGAGGAAGTCCTCATTATGGCAGAAGAAGAGGCTGTGGACCGACATGTCGGAATAGGAGTGGGGATAGTTAAAATGCTTGGCCACTGAGAAATTCCGCTTTAGGTGGATGGAGCAGAAGTACTTGACAAAGCTGCCCCTAAATTTACATTGTGTGTCACCAATGTAGACGTCAGGAGCAGCAGATGAAACAGATAGTTGAAGCCTTTTTATTGTTTACTCAGACAGTCTACCTCCACACCATCACCACCAAACCTGTTGCTGTGACCCCATTCCAATACAGCCCTTAACAGATAACAGTCCCAGTTTCCCTCTTTGCATTCTTCATGAGCACCCTGGTGTCTGTGTCCCAACTACCAACCAGGTCCTGGTCAATGCCAGCTGGTACATTCCAGGCTGCAGGAGTAGGTGCTGAGTAGATGTGGTGACGACTGGTGCAGCTACCGCGAGGGTTAGGTGGGGAAGGACCACAGTATAAAGGTTTTCCCGCCATTGGACAGGGAGGGGCCAGGTTGGGTGAGGAAGTTCTCAATTATTGTAGTAGTGTACATATCCCCCACCCCCAAGCCACATGAGTGGCAACAGTCCTATTGTCTTAAGGAGTTTCATAGAAAATTACCTAACACATTGACTGTGGATGTAAGAATGAAAAGGCTTTGTATTGTTTATTCTTGTAAATGCTTTTTATTATGAATAGTTTTTATTATGATATGGAAAAATATACTACCAGACACAAAAACAGTTACTTTCCACAAGCAGTATGGCTAATGAACACCTCAGCCCACTACTTCACCCCTCCACAGCCCAACCACCACGTTACGTACAGACACTCCTGTGCCTAATCCCACTTCATAGGCATACAGTTACTCCATGTATGTGAGCTATCTGATGGATTTATAGTTATTTTTATTATATTATTTTCTTTATCTTATTTTGATGTTTTTTGCACTGCTTTGGATACGGAATAAGAACTATTTTGTTCTCTTAACACTTCTGTAATTGAGAAGACAGTAAATAATCTTGAATCTTGAAATAAATTAGGATTTTATGCCCTGAACTGTAGGAGAATGAGGGAAGTTTTGATACAGGGATACAAAATTGAGGTACGTATATGGATAGGGTTAATGCAAGTGGGCTTTTTCCACAGGTTGAGTGAGACTACAACTAGTGGTCAGAAATTAAGGACGAAAGGTGAAATATTTAAGGGGAACTCAGGGGTGGAATGAGCTTCAAACAGAAATGGTAGATGTGGTTCAATTTCAACATTTAAGAGAAATTTGGATAAGAACACAGAGGGGAGGGGTATGGAGGACTTGTATTCTACATGTAGGATGGTGGAACTAGGCAAAGTAATATGTTGACACAGACTAGATGGGCGAAAGGGTCTGTTTCTGTGCAGTCGAAACAGAATTCAATTCAGTTCAATAGTGCTCTCTGACCCAATGCCCCTTAACCTTGCACTTTGGCCACTGAATGTCTCCCGGTGTCACTCCTAGCAGACCTGCTGCTTCACAGCTCAAGGGAACCAGGTCTGCTCCCACTCTCGGCTGCTCTCCATGTGGAGTTTGCATGTTCACATCGTTGATTCCCTCTGGGTGCTCTGGTTTTGGAGAACATTACAGCTAACATACTGATGTAGTGCTGACCTTTTAATTTATGAAGATCAATCTAACCCTTCCTTCCCACACGGCCCTCCGTTTTTCTCTCATCCATGTGCCTATCTAAGAGTCTCCTAAATGCCTCATGCATCTGCCTCTCTCACCACCCTGGCAGTGCATTCCAAGCACCCACCATTCTCTGCATAAAGAAGCCTGTGTCTGACATCACCCCTAAACTTTCCTGCAATCACCTTAAAATTATGCCCTCTCGTATTAACCATTTCTACCCCAGGAAAAAGGCACTGTCTGCTCAGTCCATCATCTTGCCCACCTCTCACCTTCCTTAGCTCCAGAGAGAAAAATCCTAGCTTGCGTAACATGCTCTCTAATCTGGGTACCATCCTGACTTCCTGAAGACTGGCAGGTTGGCAGATTAATGCCACTAAGTGGGGGTGATAGAAACTAGAAAGCGGAAGGGTGGCTCGATGAGTATGTCCAGTGTATTAAAAAAACAATTGATGTAGGATTAGTGGAAGTGGGTGGTTTAGCCCTCAATGGGCTGAAGGACCTGTTTCTATGCTATATCCTCTGATGACTTGAATCTCCTTGAACGTTCATTCATTATGCGACAGCTGGCATGATGCCTTCACCTGTCAAAGCTGTAACTCCTGGAATTCCGTCTTGTATCAGTATTTGCAACATTTTTTAAAGGCTTTTTTTTTGTTACCCAGCCAAGCATTTCGTGACTCAGCAGTAAGAAGTGCCTTGGAACGTTTCGATATACATAAACCACACCAGGCACAACTGGTAGTTCAAAGTAAGTTTGTTATCAAACTACCCCAAGATTAATTTTCTTGTAGGAATTCACAGTAGAATAGAGAAATGCAATAGGGTCAATGAAAAACTACACACAACCGAGGGCTGACAAACGATATGGCAAAGACCAATTGTGCAAATAAATGAATGATATGGAACTCATAGTGTCAGAGTTCAATTCTCTCGTCCTCTGTAAGGAGTTTCTATACATCCTCCCCGTGAAGTGCTTTGGTTTCCCCAGGTGTTCCAGTTTCTCCCACAGTCTAAAGCGTTAGTAGGCGAATTAGTCATTGTAAATTGTCCTGTGATCAGCTGGGGCTGAATTGACGGGTTGCCAGGGGCTGGGGCATCACAGCTCAAGGGGCCGGGTCTATTTCAAATGAATAATTCAAGTCTGAGTGACTCCACAGGTTGTGGAATCGGTTCAGAGCTGAGGTGAGGTCACACCAGAGCCTTGCAGATCCAGAGATCTGGATTCAATTCTGACCTCAGGTTCTGTCTGTGTGGAGCAGGTATGCTGTCTGTGGTGAACTATGTGCCTGTCTGGACACGCCCCCTGCTGACTGCTCCTGTGGCTCCTCCCACAGGCCCCTGTATAAAGGCGATCTGAGGCCTGACGCTCGGCCTCAGTCTCCAGGATGTAGTATGATGGACACTCACTCCTGGTTCCTTCTTCCAGTCAATAAAAGCCGATATCTCGCCTTACATCTCAGTGTGAGTTATTGATGGTGCATCACTGTCCCTGCAGTCTCCGGTTTCCTGCCCCTTCGCAAAGATGTGCTGCTTGAAGTTTAATTGACCTCTATAAACTTCGATCTAGAAATGAGCTGTCTGTCATGGAACCCCTTGCTGTCTGAATCAGAAAAGATTTGTGTTGCATAATGAATGGCAAGTTTACCAGTGGTGATTCTGTTTCTCACTCTGCCTTCCAGTTACAATTAGGCAAAGCGCTTAGCGCAACTATTTACAGTGCCAGGGGTCAACAGCCGCAGTTCAGTTCCTGCTTCTGTCTGTAAGGACTTTGCACCTTCTATGTGGATTTCTCTGGTCTCCTCTCACATTCTGGATTAGTCGGCATGCTATGTTGCCGTGAGCCCCCTTCACATCCACAGGCTGATGGCTGTTGATGTAAATGACACATCTCACTGTGTTTCAATGTACACGTGACAAACAAAGCTAATCTTTATTTGTTAAGATTCAGTGTGGGTGAGTGATGGAATGTGGATGGGGATGAGAGGGAATAAACTGTTAAAGGTACAAAGGGGTTCATGATGATTGCTTTTGACACAGTAGAGCAAAGAGCATGTGTCCACATTTATGACTTGAGAAATTTTGTAAATTTTACTTTTGTTCTCTTCATGTCCTTACTTGCTTCTCACTGCTGACTGCCTTTCACCCATCCTGCTCTGTCTGCCACTTTTTTCCCTGTCCCATTCTTTCTCTTTCAGTTTTTTCTCAGTGCTTCCCTTCACCCCACCTCCATTCCTCACCCCTTCACCCACAAATCCCTTCCCTCTCCCAACCAACTTTCCTGGATACTGGACTTCTCTACTTCAATCATCCCCCTTTCTATTCCCTGTTCCTTTTGAACACAGGCATTTCAGCTCACATTGTTGTGCAAACATTTTAAACTACTCCAAGATCAATCTAACCCTCCCCTCCCATACAGCCCTCCATTTTTCTGTCACCCATCATCCTATCCAAGCGTCTCTAATGCATTTGCCTTTACCGCGACCCCTGGCAGTGCATTACACGCACCCACCACGCTCTGTGTGGAGAAAACTTTCATCTGCCATAACCCCCTCTATACTTTCCTCCAATCACCTTAAAATGATTCTTCCTCATGTTAGTCGTTGCCACCCTGGGGAAACGTCTCTTCCTCTATCAAGTCACCTCTTTAATCTTCATTGACCTTTCATCCTCCAGATCATTTTCCCTTTCTCCTTTATTCACTGCTCTCGATGCCTGGCTTTTCTCATCCACCTGTTTGTCATCCCTGTCTCTCCAAGCCGGTCAGTCAGCTGGTGACGATGGAGAAGCATAGCACTTTGTTGTTAAGGTATGCTTCTGTGAGTATAGTTAATGTCAGACCATTTCTTCACTTGTCCAGTGGACCAGAATCAGAATCAGGTTTATTATTACCCAGTGGCCACTTTATTAGGTACATCCTGTACACCTGCTTGTTAATGCAGATACCTAATTAGCCAATCATGTAGCAGCAACTCAATGCATAAAACCATACAGACACAGTCAAGAGATTCATTAGTTGTTCAGAACCAAAATCAGAGTGGGGAACAAATGTGATCTATGTGACTTTGACTGTGGAATGATTGTTGGTGCCCGACGGGGTGATTTGAGTATCTCAGAAACTGCTGATCTCCTGGGATTTTCATGTGTTCTAGAATTTACAGAGATTGGTGCAAAAAACAAAGAAAATTCATCCAGTGAGCAGCAGTTCTGTGGGTGAAAACACCTTTTTAATGAGAGAGTTTAGAGGAGAATGGCCAGACATGTTCAAGGTGTCAGGAAGGTAACAGTAACTCAATTAACCACGTGTTACAACAGTGGTGTACAGAAGAGCTTCACTGAATGCAGAATATATTGAACCTTGAAGTGGATAGGCCACAGCAGCAGAAGACGAAGAACATACGTCAATGGTTACTTTATTAGATACAGGAGATACCGAATAAATTGGCCACAGTGCGGATGTTGTGACACTTGTTGTTGTGTGGCAGCAGTACAGTAAAGTACATTAAAAAAAATACCGGAAGTTACAATAAGGAATGAAAAGTAAAGAATAAACACAAGAGTTTCTGCAAATGCTGTAAATCTAGAGCAACACACACAAATCTCTGGAGGAACTCTGCAGTTCAGGTAGCATCTATAGAAATGAATAAACAGTTGCTGTTTCAGTCCAAAACTAAGCTGAAAAAGTCCTGATGAAAGGTCTCAGCATGAAAATTTGATTGTTTATTCATTTCCACAGATGTTACCTGATCTGCTGAGTCCCTCCAGCATTTTGTGTGTGTCGCTGCAAAAGAAAAGTAGTAGTGTAAAAGGGAGCAGAGGCCAAGTGGTGTTCATGGTCCATTCTGAAATCTAATCGCAGAGGCACAGAAGCTGTTCCTAAAATACCCAATATCTGTTTTGCTCTTATTTTTCCAAACTGCTGATGATCAACCAAATTTAAATTCCTCATAACACTCTTTTACCTTCTTTTTTTTGTCTCTTTTTTCTCCTCTGCATCGCCTATTCCTCTCTCCATCTCTGTCCCCTAGTTACCTTTCCTTTTCTTTCCCATTAACTCTCCTTTCACTCCTCTACACTATTCCTTAATGACCCCTCCTTCACCTACCCTCCTTTCTATTCCTCCTGGCGCCTTCTCCCTCTCCTGATGTCGGGGGCCCTTGATGATGGAACCTGTTTTCTTGTGGCCTCCCTTCCACCAACCAGCTGAATAGTAGTGGATACACAGACAGAACATTCCTATTTTAACAGAAGATCTTTTAAGTTAGACATCAAATTTGTCCACATTAAGATTGTGTTTGGTCGTGCATCATTTACTCTTGCTGATGATAATTCCAGGTAAGAAATGTCCAAAAAGCTCCGAAGCCAGTGAGTACTTGAAACTTCATGAGGAGGTTTCCAACGCTGGACGACAATCTTCTTAGCTGCAGTCAGGCCTGCCAGCCAGACTTTGTGTGTTTTTTTTCCATAAGGGAAAGGTGGGATTCATCATTTAGAAGATGTACAGCGGGGTCCATTGATAATTGTACCCCCATTAGTTCTGTAAGAACACTGATAACCTTCCCGCACAAACCAAAAACCCCTGGACATTCCGATAAAACATGTATAAAAGAGCCAACTGTTCTGTGGGGGCAAAATGAGCAATATGGGTCAGGATGTCTAATTCTCGGTGTTAGATATGCTCTATGGCAAAATTTCAAGTGTATATACCGATGATTTGGGTTTTTTGAAGCACGGGCAGCATTATCCCAAATCGCATCCCAGTCTGAGTCTTGTCCCAATTCAGATATGTCCCTATCCCAGGCTTTCATTCCTGATGTGGACATTTATTTTTGGGAGTTTAATTTATCATAGATATATGACACTGTCTGTCCTGGAACACTCTGTATCCATCTTAAAATGGGATGGTCCTTTAAATCTGACCCCCAGGGAACCCCGAGGCTTTACAAGCTGATCTTACTCTAAAGTAGAAGAAAAGCGAACGTTTATCAATATCATATCGAGATACCAGTTCTTGAAAGCTAAGGATAGCTAAGCCCATTAATATCTTGAAGAGTAGTAATTCCTCTATTCTCCCAAGTTCTGTTAGTGAAAGGTTTCCCCCAGATAGAAAATGATTATTGTTCCATAATGGAGATGATTTGCACCATACGCTTTTAAATTTTAGGAATTTGTATCCACCATTTTCTGTAAATTTTTCCATTCCTGGGTATTAGTGTTTCCATTGCAGGCCATAATCCAACCAGTTAGAAGACTCTCCACTATACATCTTTAAAAGCTTGTCAAAGTTTCAGATTACATACATAACAAAGCTGTGCAGACCTTAAAAAAAAGTAGAGATGCTTTTATGCCAAGACAGATCATCTGATATTGTAACTTAAAGGAATTTAAAGCTACAGACCTTGTCCACCTCTGAACTCCTCATGAGTTGTGACTCATGGACCTCAGGTTCCTTCCTCCTGTAGTCAATAATCAGCTCTTTAGCTTTGCTGACATTGAGTGGGAGATTGTTGTTGGTTTGCCTGGTCTCACATGACTGCTTTGTCTATCAGTAGTTGGAGCCTCCGTTTCCATGACCAATCCCTCTCCGAGTCTGGTTCAGGAATTTGCACACATGTTCCTTCAGCTTGGTGGCTATGGTGCCTGACAGGAGCTTTCATGTTGTTGACAGCAGGTTATAGGCCGGTAGTTTGATGGTGTTGCTCCTTTGTGACGATCCTTCGTTATGAGTACTGTCTTTCCTTGAGCTCCTGGTAAACTTTTTCCTGGCCTCTGGGCACCAAAGTTCTGTATGTTAATTCATGAAGGACTTCAACCCAAATCTTTGATTGTATTTCTTTTCCCACAGATACAACCTGACATGTTGAGTATTTTTGTTATCTTCTGTTTTGATCACAGAATAATTGCCTGTACCATTTGCAAAATGATGCAGGTGGAATGAAGCTGCATATTGTGGAATGCATAGGTGGAATGATGCTGCATGGTGTGGAATGCATAGGTGGAATGATGCTGCATGGTGTGAAATCATGTTGTGGAATGCATAGGTGGAATGATGCATGTTGTAGAATGCATAGGTGGAATGATGCAGGTGGAATGAAACTATATTGTGTTCAAGTTCTTGTCTCATTTCGATGCAGGTGGAATGATGCTGCATGTTATGGAATGCATAGGTGGAATGATGCAGAATCAGAATCAGGTTTATTATCACCGGCATGTGACGTGAAATTTGTTAACTTAGCAACAACAGTTAAATGCAATACATAATCTAGCAGAGGAAGAAAAAAATAATAAGTAAAACAAAATGAATAAATTAACAAGTAAATCAATTACGTATATTGAATAGATAATTTAAAAAGTGCAAAAGCAGAAATACTGTATATTAAAAAAAAAGTGAGGTAGTGTCCAAAGCTTCAATATCCATTTAGGAAACGGATTGCAGAGGGGAAGAAGCTGTTCTTGAATCACTGAGTGTGTGCCTTCAGGCTTCTGAATCTCCTACCTGATGGTAACAGTGAGAAAAGGGCATGTGCTGGGTGCTGGAGGTCCTTAATAATGGACACTACCTTTCTGAGACACCTCTCCTTGAAGATGTCCTGGGTACTTTTTAGGCTAGTGCCCAAGATGGAGCTGACTAGATTTACAACCTTTTGTAGCTTCTTTCAGTCCTGTACATTAGCCCCTCCATACCAGACAGTGATGCAGCCTGTCAGAATGCTCTCCACGGTACAAATGTATAAGTTTTTGATGTGTATTTGTTGACATGCCAAATCGCTTCAAATTCCTAACAAAGTATAGCTGCTGTCTTGCATTCTGCAACTTTTCAATCATGAGTGTGGGAATGATGCTGAGCTATAGTCGATCAACAGCAACCTGACATAGGTGTTTGTGTTGTCTAGGTGGAATGATGCAGGTGGAATGAAGCTGCATATTGCATTCAGTTCTTGTCATCTCATTTTCAGAAAGACACGGAAGCTGTTGATGGAGTGCAGGGAAGACTTACTAAGATGCTGCCTGGATTAGAAAGCGTGTCTTATGGGGACAGGTTGAGCATTCTAGGGCTTTTCTTTTTGGGGAAGGATGAGAGGCAACTTGATAGAGGTATATAAGATAAAATGAGGCATAGGTAGAGTGGACAACCAGAAAATTTTTCCCAGGTGATGTAAGGGATGGATAATTTTAGGTTGATTGGTGGAAAGTATAAAAGGGGATGTCATTTACACATAGAGTGGTGGGTGAGGGAACATCCTGGTGGTAGATGCATATACATTAGGGACATCTAAGAAACTCTTAAATAGGTGCATGGATGAAAGAAAAATTGAAGGCAATGTCGGAAGGAAGGGTTAGATTGATAGAGTAGATTAAAGGGACAGCACATCATTGTGGGCTGAAACCTCTGTATTTACTGTTCTGTGAAACAGAAGGATGAACTCGTAGTAGTGAATGAGGAAAAGAAGGAAGTAAGAATTAGTCCACTGAGATATGTTCCACTAAAGGAAGATTGGAAGCAGCTTCCAGCTGAACCAGGGAATGCGCTCACAGATGCTGCTCAAGAATAAAATAATTGTAGGAAATCACTGGCTCCCACCTTCCTTGCTCGTGGACTGTTTGTTCCACTCCCATCAAGGAAGAGGCTAAGCAGCATTCACACCATGACCCCCAGTTTTAAAACACTTACCCCAAGTAGTGAGGCTGATCAACACCTCCGCCCACTAACCCACCCCTCCACACCCCAAATCACCACAACTTTATAATTTCCTGTCAGTTACCTAGACACTCCAGCACCCAGCGTTGCTTCATGGCCATACAATCAATCTATGTATACAAGGTATCTTATCTATTTATATTTATTGTCCTTTTTTTAGTATGTGCTCTTTATCCTATTGCATTTTTTGTGCTTTATCAGATACGGAGTAACAATTAATTGTGTACTGGTAATGACATTGACAATCTTGAATTTTAATGGATGATACCTTCTTTAGACAAGCAGAGGTCACAATAGCAACCAGTGTCTACTCCTAAATAATAACAAACAATTATTCTGCAGATGCTTGAAATCTAGAGCAACAGACAAAATGCTGGTGGAACTCAGAAGGTCAGTCAGCGTCTATGGAGGAAATAAACAGTCGGTGTTTCAGGTTGAGGTTCTTTAACATGACAATTGTAGGACAGTTCAGATGAAAAAAATGGTCATGCATTTAAAATCTCAAAGGACATTTTAAACAGTCGTAATCATCTTGGATGAGAGTGGAACTAGAGGTCATAAGTTAAGGGTGAAAGGTGAAATATTTAGGGGATCTTGAGGGGGAACTTCTTCACTCAGAAGGAGATGCAAGTGTGAAATGAGCTGCCAAAGCGAGTGGTGGATGCAGATTCAATTGCAACATTTAAGAGATGTTTGGAGAAGCACATGGACAAGAGGGGTGTGGAGGGCTATTGTCCAGGTGCAGGTCAATGGGACTAGGCAGAATAAAAGTTCAGCACTAGATGGGGCGAAGGGTCTGCACTGAGCTGTGCTATGACTTTATGGGAGCGGAGAGTGTGAGAGAGTGGGAATATGGAGCATACAGAGTTTAATGCCATATTGTATATTACATTCCTGAACAAAGTCTGACACTCAAAGCTGCTGCACAGGTTGATTCTGTGGTTAACCAACATGGAAACTGCTGGAGCCGCATGGCATAGTAGCATAGCAGCTAGTGCAATTGCATTACAGTGCAAGCAATCCCTGATTGGTGTTGGATTCCTGCCACTGGCTGTAAGGAGTTTGTACGTTCTCCCCTTGACTGGGTCTCCCCTTTCTCCCACATTCCAGAGGTGTTTGTGTTAGGGTTAGTGAGTTGTGGGCATGCTTACTGCCACTGGAAGTATGGCAACACTTGCAGGCTGACCCAGCACACCCTCAGTCTGTGTTAGTTGTTGATACAAAACAACGTACTTCACGGCATGTTCCAATGTACATGACAAATAAAGCGAATCTTTTTCATCTTTAATCTGTAAAGAAGGTTATTTGACGATAACCTTAGATAACTCAGTGACCATTTTCTTAGGTACACCTGCTTGTTAATGCAGATATCTAATAAGCCAATCATATGTCAGCAACTCAGCAGATAAAAGCAGACGGACATAGCAAAGAGGTTCAATTGGTGAATGGGGAAGAAATTGGATAAATAGTGAGATCCAAGTAACTTTGACTCAGGGGTAATAGTTAGTGCCACATGACATAGTTCAAATTTCTCAGAAAATCAGTTCATGTACAACAGTCTCTGGAGTTTACAGAGAATGGAGCAAAACACTCAAACACATCCAGTGCGTGGCAGTTCTATGAGCTTGTTAATGAGAGAGGTCAGAGGAGAATGGCCAGACTGATTCAAACTGACAGGAAGGCAACAGCAACTCAAATAACCACACAGTATAACAGTGGTATGCCGAAAAGCATATCTGAATGCATAACACATAGAACCTTGAAGTTGATAAGCTATAGCAGCAGAAGCCCATGAACATACAATCAGTGGCTACTTTATTAGATACAAAGTTACTCACAGTTACACTGAGCGAATGGATAGGCTGGTTTATTCTTGGTGGAACCTAGGTGTCATTAAGGAGGTTGAAAAGGTAAAGAGTATACATGCATGTACAGCATAACACCCACAGAACAATCATTCCACAGTCAAAGTCACTTAGATCACATTCCTTCCCCACCCTGATGTTTGGGCTGAACTACAACTGAACCTCCTGACCACGTCTGCATACGTTTATGCATTGAGTTGCTCCCACATGATTGGCTGATTAGATATTTGTATTAACTTGCAGATGTACCTAATAAAGTGGCCACTGAGTGTAAACGGGACAGAATATTTTTCCCAGATCATGGTAGTCTAGAACTAGACTTGTATAACTCATGTTCTCAGCATAATTTATTTACTATTGTTTTTGTATTTGCACACTGTGTCTTCTTTTGCATATTGCTTATTTGTAATCCAATCACAAGCAAGAGAAAACTCTGCAGATGTTTGTAAGTTTATTTTTGTAGTTTTTCATTGATTCTATTGCATTTATTTGTTCTACTGTGAATGCCTGCAAGAATGAATCTCAGGGTAGCATATGGTGACAGATACGTGCTGTGATATTAAATTTACTTTGAGAAAGCACAGGTTGAAGGTGAGAGGAGAGCTTAGAAAAATAGGGGGCTATGCGCTAGGGTAATTCTAGACAGTTTCTAGAATAGGTTACATGGTCGGCATAACATTGTGGGCCGAAGGGCCTGTAATGTGCTGTAGATATCTATATTCTATGTTCTATGTTCTAATATCTGAACAACTGCCAGAGGAGGTGGTGGAGGTAGCTACCATCACACATTTAAAAGGCATTTGGAGAGGTAATTATTTAGAAATGAAAGAGCAAGGTTTCCCAGTCTGGGATCCAAGGACCCCTCAGTTAGTGGTATGGGTCCATAGCATAAAAAAGGTTGTGAACCCGTAGCCTAGAGGGATAAGGCTTAACGTTGACATTAAGATAAATACAGATAGGCAGCACAGTTGGCATGGGTGAAGTGTACACTGCTATCATTAATTCTACTTATCTGTGGAATTGCATAGTGTTATCTGCATTGGGTTAACTGTAGGGTTAAATACGCTATTGTGATTGGGCACCAGGGTAATGTAGCAGTTAGCATAACACTGTTACAGCTTAGGGTGTCGAATCAGAGTTCAATCCCAGCATCTTCTGTAAGGAGTCTCTGTACATTCTTCCCTTGGAGTGTGTGGGTTTTCTCCGGGTGATCCGGTTTGCTCCCACACTCCAAAGACAAGCTGAGCAGGTTAATTGGCCATTGCAAATTGGACTGTGGTTAGGTTAGGGTTAAATTGGAGTAGACAGAGATTGCTGGGTGGTGTGACTCGAAGGGCCTATTCCATACTCAATCTCTAAATAAAAAACAGACCGTTCATATAATTGAAAGATGTAAAAATGACCAAACTGTAATAGAATGTTGTATTATTTACAAGAGACCCCCCTGATAAGAACAAGATCCTTGAATTAGGCCAGTTATGTAATCAAGAGGGTTACATTTTCTGAGACAGATTTGTTTTAACCATAGTCTGAGGAATAAAATTAGGCGAGTCAGGTCGTCAAATCTGCTCTGCCAGTCCATCATGGCTGACTTATTATCCCTATCAACCACTGCCTGAAATATTCCCAATGACCTGGCCTGCAGAACAGCCTGTAGCAATGAATTGCCTCTGGCTAAAGAAATTTTTCCTCACCTCCACGGGCACTCTATCCAGATCTTTCAATATTCAATAGATTTCAGTGAGATTCCCCTCGCTCTTCTAAACTGCAGTGAGTACAATCCCAGAGCTATCAAACACTCCTCATATATTAACCTATCAATTCTGGAATCATTTTCGTGAATCTCCTTTGAACCCCCTCACATCAAAACCAAGTGCAGTCTGATCAATGTTTATAAAGCCTCAGCACTACATCCTTGCCTTATATTCTAGTCCTCTTGAAATCAATGCTAAGATTGAATTTGCCTTCCTTACCACCAACTCAACCTTCAAGTTAGGGAATCCTGTTTGAGAAATTCCAAGTCCCCCTGTTCCTCTGAGCTTTGAATTTTCTTCCCATTTACAAAATAGTCCACACCTTTATTCCTTCTGCTAAAATGCATGGCCATGCATTTCCCAACATTATATTCCATCTGCGCCTTTTCTGTCCATCCCCCCAATCTGCTGAAACCCTGCTTCCTTAGCACTACTGGCCCCTCTACATATCTTCATATTATCCACAAACTTGGCCACAAAGCCATCAATTACTTCATCCAAATCATTAGCATACAACCGTGAAAAGAAGCGGTCCCAACACCGATCCCTGCGGTATACCATTAGTTACTGGCAGCAAACCAGAAAAAGCCCTCTTTATGCAACACACCCAAAATGTTGGTGGAACACAGCAGATCAGGCAGCATCTATAGGGAGAAGCACAGTCAACGTTTCGGGCCGAGACCCTTCATCCGGCCCTCTTTATTCCCATTCTTAGCATCCTGCCAATCAACTGATCTTCTGTCCATTCTAGGACTTTTTCGATAATACCATGGGCTGTTATTTTGTTAAGCAACCTCATGTGTGGCACCTTGTCAAAGGCCTTCTAAAAATCCAAATAAACAACATCTATTGACTCTCCTTTGTCTATTCTGCCTGTTATTTCCTCAAAGAATTCCAACAGATTTGTCAGGCAAGATTCCCCTTTCAGAAAATCAGGCTGACTTTGGTCTGATTGTGCCTCCAAGTACCCAGAAACCTCATCCGTAGTAATTGTCTCCAATATCTTTCTAACCACTGAAGCCAGGCTAACTAGCCTATCATTTCCTTTCTCCAGTCTCCCTCCCTGCTTAGAGTGACATATGTGATTTTCCAGATCTCTGAAAGCAATCCAGTCTAGTGATTCTGGAAATACCATTACTAATGCCTTCACAATCTCTTTAGCCTCCTCTTTTAGAACCCTGGGATATAGTCCTCCTGATCCAGGTGACTTATCTACTTTCAGACTTTTCAGCTTTCTAGGTACATTCTCCTTAGCAATAGCAATGAAACTTACTTCTGCCCCTGATGCTCTGACATTTCTAGCATTCTACTAGTGTCTTCCAAGTGAAGACTGATGCAAAATACTTATTCAGGTCCTCTGCTGTTTCTTTGTTCCCTCATTACTACCTCTCCAGTGTAATTTTCCAGCAGTCCGATATCTATTCTCACCTCTCTTTTACTCTTTATCTATCTGCAAAAACATTTTGTATCCTCTTTCTTATTATTGGCTACCTTACCTTCATATTGCATCTTTTCTCCCTTTAAAGCTTTTTCGTTGCCTTCAGTTGATTCTTAAAAGCTTCCCAATCCTTCCCACTAATTTTTGCTATATTATATGCTCTCTATTTTGCTTTTATGCTGTCTCTGACCTTCTTTGTCACCCATGGTTGCCTCATCCTTCCTTTATAATATTTCTTTATCTTTGGGATGTATCTTTCCCACACTTACCAAATTTCTCCCAGAAACACCAGTCATTGCAGTTCTGCCATTATCCCTGCTAGTGTCCCCTTCCAATCAACTTTAGCCAGTGCTATTTTCATTTCCCTGTAATACTGATACATCTGATTTTAGCCTCTCCTTCTCAAACTGCAAGGTGAATTCTATTACATTATGATCACTGCCTTTTAAAGGTTCCTTTACCTTAAGCTTCCGAATCAAATCAGGGTCATTACACAGCACCCAATCCAGAGCTGCAGTTTCCCTAGTGGGTCGAACCACATGCTGCTGTAAAAAGCTATCTCGTAGACGTTCTATAAATTCCTGTTTTTGGGATCCAGCACCAACCAGGTTTTCCCTATCAACTTGCATATTGAAATCCCCATGATTATCGTAACATTGCCCTTTTTATATGCCTTTCCTATTCCCATTGTATTTTGTGGCCCATATCCTGGTTACTGTTCGGAGGCCTGTATAAACTCGCTTCAGTGTCTTTTTTTTACCTTGTTAAAGAAATTCTATCCACAAAAATTCTTCATCTTTTGATCTTATGTCACCTCTTTCTGAGGATTTTAAATCATTTTTCACCAGTGGAACCACCTGACTCCCTCTGCCTACCTGGCTGTCCCAGGATGTTAAGCTATCAACTATGATCTTCTTTCAGCCATGACTCAGAAATGCCCATAACATTATACCTGCCAATTTCTAACTGTGCTACAAGTTCATCTAACTTATTCTATATACTGTGTGCATTCAAATATAACTCCTTCAGTCCTCTATTCATCATCCTTTTTGAGTTTGTCTCGCCTTACACTTTAACTCATCCCACTGATAATCTGCCTGTCCTTCTTCACTGTCTCACTACACACTACATCTGCTTGTACACCAACTGCCCCATCCTCAGCCCTATCACTCCAATTCCCAGCACTGCCAGATTATTTTAAACCCGCCCCACTGTCTGCAAGGATATTTGTCCCCCTTGGGTTCAAGTGTAACCTATCCTTTTTGTACAAGTCAATTCTTCCCCAGAAGAGATCCCAATTACCCAGAAATCTGAAACCTTGCTCCCTGCACCAATTCTTCAGCCATGCATTCATCTGCCGGATCACCCTATTCTTACCCTCTCTGGCACATGGCACAGAAAGCAATCCAGAAATTATTACTCTGGAGATCCTGCTTTTCAGCTTTGTACCTAACTTCTATTTTCTCTCCTTAGGGCCTCCTCCCTTACCTATGTCATTGTCATGACTTGCAGCGGTTCAGCACCTCCCTTTAGAATGCAGTGGACCAAACCCGAGACCTCCCTGACCCTGGCACCTGCGAGGCAACATATAATCAGGATGTGTTTTTCACGTCCACAGAATCACCATTCTTCCCCTTCCCCTCTAATCATGGAATCCCCCATCACTACTGCACTCCTCTTCTCCCCACAGAACCAAGCAGTGCGTTTCTGCAGCTTCCCCCCGGTAGGTCGTTCCCCACTCTCCATTTGTATCCAAAGTGGTATAGTTATTATTGGGGGGGATAGCAATAGGAGTACTCTGCACTGTGTACTTATTCCCTTTCCCTCTGCTACAGTCACCCAGGTAGCTGCCTCCCTGTAGCTGCTATCTGTCACCTCCTCATTCTCCCATACGAGCCGAAGGTCATTATAGGTCAATAAATAATCCGAGCGTTGGAAGAAATGTACTTTCCACTGAGAAGTAGGATAAAAAAAACTCCATCAGAAAAATAATCCCTCCATTAGTAACTAAAGAATTAAATGTGACTGAAGGTTTGGAAGAAGAGATTTATAATGTTGCTGGTAATAACCGACACTAATTAATTGGAGAGTGTTAGCGATTTGCAACAGATAAGCAAAAATTGATAACTGCAACTCAAAGATGAGAGGATTAAAAAGGAATTTCAAAAGCATATATGAATATTGGAAGGTCCAGAGGAGTTTCATGCGAATGATGCCAAGAATGAAAGGGTTAATGTATGAGGTGTGTTTGGCGGCTCTGGGCCTGTACACACTAGAGGTTAAAAGAATGAGGTGTGGGGTGAGGGATCTCATTGAAACTTATCGAATATTGAAAGGGCTAGATAGAGTGAAGGTGGAAATATTTCCTATAGTGGGGGAGTCTAGGACCAAAGGGCACTGACTCAGAATAGAAGAGGAATTGTCTCTCTTTAGAACAGAGATGAGGGAGATTGCTACTGATGGCTGAGGAAGCCAAGTCATTGGATATATTTAAAGCAGAGGTTGATAGGTTCTTGATTAGTAAAGGCATCAAAGGTTATGGGGAGAAAGCAAGAGAATGGGGTGGAGAGGAGTAATAAATCGGCCATGATGGAATGGCAGAGCAGACTTGATGGGCCGCATTCTTATGGTCTTATGGTATTTTTGATTATTTGGAGAAGAGAATAGCATCAATGATTGTGAGTCCCTTGATGGCAAAAGTAGGAAAATAAAGAAATGGCAGTGTCATTGGGAAATATTTTGTCTCTATCTTCTATATGGGAGACACTAGACGTGTATCAAGTGTAACTGGAGGCTCTCTCAGCCAGGACTGCCTTTGGGATTCCAGCTCTGGATGCATCCTGGGGGTTCACCCCAAAGCCTCTCCCGTGAGTGCTGAGATCAGAGTTCTTCTCGTGGATGAGCTGCCAACCGCAGCTGACCAGCCCCATCTGCCTGAAATTATGTCTGATGAGGTTAGGAGGTGACACCAGGAGACCCTGAGGGATCAGAGCTGTGCCTTGGCTTTTTAGAAATTAAATTGGAATACAAAGAAAGTTTGTAATATTTCAGAGATGTGCTGATCTTACCAATCTAGCCGGTACACTGAACGTTAAGTATGGGAGTTTGGACGGTTAAGTGATGTCTGGGCAAAAAGATCATTCTGTTGGGGCAAAGTCTGGTTGGTGGGAAGAACAGGAAAAGCAAATTTCTTGCTAGAACATTCTGATGGTTTCTGCAAAGCCCTAAACTCAACAGAAGATTCTAAGCTCTATCTAATACGGATACCCTCACTATTGGGTGGTTATACCGTATCCACTAGTTTACTAACAAGGACTAGCTTACTTCCCTGTCTAGCCTCTGCAGTGAGGTCTCGCTGCCAATACCCACTAGATACTGGCAGTAGATACCGGTCCCTACCGAGGAACAGATACCTCCAGTTGAAAAGTCGTTTAAACACAGTTTATCTGAATTTTAATGATATACATTTAAATTTAGACAATAGCACTTACCACACATTTAAAACTCACAATGGATTTCTAATTTATAAAAGGTTTCTAAATTCAAAAATTTACGAACTACAGGTACAATTTTTATGAGCTAGAACATACCATCAAGTTGCAAACGAACAGCTCGCCCATCGCAGATACTGAAGTTTGAGGAATGAATTCTAGTACTTTTCTCTGCCGTTCTCCTTGTCATTCCTAACAATCCCTCACAGAAACATACAAACATAGAAAATAGGTTCAGGAGTAGGCCATTCGGCCCTTCGAGCCTGCACCGCCATTCAGTATGATCATGGCTGATCATCCAACTCAGAACCCTGTACCTGCTTTCTCTCCATACCCCCTCATCCCTTTAGCCACAAGGGCCATATCTAACTTCCTCTTAAATATAGCCAATGAACCGGCCTCAACTGTTTCCTGTGGCAGAGAATTCCACAGATTCACCACTCTCTGTGTGAAGAAGTTTTTCCTCATCTCAGTCCTAAAAGGCTTCCCCTTTATCCTTAAACTGTGACCCCTCGTTCTGGACTTCCCCAACATCGGAAACAATCTTCCTGCATCTAGCCTGTCCAATCCCTTTAGAATTTTATATGTTTCAATAAGATCCCCCCTCAAACTTCTAAATTCCAGTGAGTATAAGCCTAGTCGATCCAGTCTTTCTTCATATGAAAGTCCTGCCATCCCAGGAATCAATCTGGTGAACCTTCTCCGTACACCCTCTATTGCAAGAATGCCTTTCCTCAGATTGGGGGACCAAAACTGCACACAATACTCTAGGTGCGGTCTCACCAAGGCCTTGTACAACTGCAGTAGAACCTCCCTGCTCCTGTACTCAAATCCTTTTGCTATGAATGCCAACATACCATTTGCCTTTTTCACCACCTGCTGTACCTGCATGCCCACCTTCAATGACTGGTGTACAATGACACCCAGGTCTCGTTGCAGCTCCCCTTTTCCTAATCGGCCACCGTTCAGATAATAATCTGTTTTCCTGTTCTTGCAACCAAAATGGATAATCTCACATTTATCCACATTAAATTGCATCTGCCATGAATTTGCCCACTCACCTAACCTATCCAAGTCACCCTGCATCCTCTTAGCATCCTCCTCACAGCTAACACCGCCGCCCAGCTTCATGTCATCCGCAAACTTGGAGATGCTGCATTTAATTCCCTCGTTTAAATCATTAATATATATTGTAAACAACTGGGGTCCCAGCACTGAACCTTGCGGTACCCCACTAGTAACTGCCTGCCATTCTGAAAAGGTCCTGTTTACTCCCACTCTTTGCTTCCTGTCTGCCAACCAATTCTCTATCCACATCAATACCATACCCCCAATACCATGTGCTTTAAGTTTGCACACTAATCTCCTGTGTGGGACCTTGTCAAAAGTCTTTTGAAAATCTAAATATACCACATCGACTGGCTCTCCCCTATCCACTCTACTAGTTACATCTTCAAAAAATTCTATAAGATTTGTCAGACATGATTTTCCTTTCACAAATCCATGCTGACTTTGTCCGATGATTTCACCTCTTTCCAAATGTGCTGTTATCACATCTTTGATAACCGACTCTAGCATGTCAGACTAACCAGTCTATAATTCCCCAGTTTCTCTCTCACTCCTTTTTTAAAAAGTGGGGTTACATTAGCCTCCCTCCAATCCTCAGGAACTAATCCAGAATCTAAGGAGTATTTCCAGAAGATTATTTATGTCCTCCTCAGTGAAGACAGAACAAAAGTAGTTATTCAATTGGTCTGCCATGTCTTTGTTCCCTATGATCAATTCACCTGTTTCTGTAAAGGACCTACATTTGTCTTGACCAATCTTTTTCTTTTCACCTATCTATAAAAGCTTTTACAGTCAGTTTTTAAGTTCCCTGCCAGCTTTCTCTCATAATCTTTTTTCCCTTTCCTAATTAAGCCCTTTGTCCTCCTCTGAATTTCTCCCAGCCCTCAGGTGTGCCGCATTTTTTTGCTAATTTATATGTTTCTTCTTTGGACTTGATACTTTCCCTAATTTCCCTTGTCAGCCATGGGTGCACTACCTTCCCTGGTTTATTCTTTTGCCAAACTGGGATGAACAATTGTTGTAGTTCATCCATGCAATCTTTAAATGCTTGTCATTGCATATCCACCGTCAACCCTTTAAGTATCATTTGCCAGTCTATCTTAGCTAATTCACGTCTCATACCTTCAAAGTTACCCTTCTTTAAGTTCAGAACCTTTGTTTCTGAATTAACCATGTCACTCTCCATCTTAATGAAGAATTCCACCTTATTATGGTCACTCTTACCCAAGGGGCCTCGCATGACTAACCCTTCCTCATTGCTCAATACCCAATCTAGAATGGCCTGCTCTCTAGTTGGTTCCTCGACATGTTGGTTCAGAAAACCATCTCGCATACATTCCAAGAAATCCTCTTCCTCAGCACCCTTACCAATTTGGTTCACCCAATCTATATGTACATTGAAGTCATCCATTATAACTACTGTTCCTTTATTGTATGCATTTCTAATTTCTTGTTTAATGCCATCCCCAACCTCACTACTACTGTTAAGTGGCCTGTACACAACTCCCACCAGCGTTTCCTGCCCCTTAGTGTTATGCAGCTCTACCCATATCGATTCCACATCCTCCAGGCTAATGCCCTTCATTTCTATTGCGTTAATCTCCTCTCTAACCAGCAATGCTACCCCACCTCCTTTTCTTTCCTGTCTATCCCTCCTGGATATTGAATATCCCTGGATGTTAAGTTCCCATCCTTGGTCACCCTGGAACCATGTCTCTGTGATCCCAACTATATCATATTCATTAATAACTATCTGCATATTCAATTCATCCACCTTGTTACGAATGCTCCTCGCATTGACACACAAAGCCTTCAGGCTTGTTTTTACAACACTCTTAGCCCTTATACAATTATGTTGAAAAGTGGCCCTTTTTGCCCTGGATTTGCCTGCCTGCCACTTTTATTTTTCACCTTACTACTTTTTGCTTCTACCCTCATTTTACACCCCTCTGTCTCTCTGCACTTGTTTCCATCCCCCTGCCACATTAGTTTAAAGCCTCCTGAACAGCAGTAGCAAACGCTCCCCTTAGGACATTGGTTCCAGTCCAGCCCAGGTGCAGACTGTCCTGTTTATACCAGTCCCACCTCCCCCAGAACTAATTCCAATGCCCCAGAAATTTGAATCCCTCCCCCTTGCACCATTTTTCAAGCCACGTATTCATCTGAAATATCCTCCTATTTCTACTCTGACTAGCATGTGGCACTGGTAGTAATCCAGAGATTATTACCTTTGAGGTCCTACTTTTTAGTTTATCTCCTAACTCCCTAAATTCACCTTGTAGGACCTCATCCCGTTTTTTACTTATATCGTTGGTACCTATGTGCACCACGACCACTGGTTGTTCACCCTCCCATTCCAGAATGTCCTCAGAGACATCCTTGACCCTTGCACCAGGGAGGCGACATACCATCCTGGAGTCTCGTTTGCGGCCGCAGAAACGCCTATCTATTCCCCTTACAATCGAATCTACTATCACTATACCTCTCCCACTCCTTTTCCTTCCCTCGTGTGCCACAGAGCCACCCATGGTGCAATGAACTCGGCTGCTGCTGCCTTCCCCTGATTAGACATCTCCCCCAACAGTATCCAAAACAGTATATCTGTTTAGGAGGGAGATGACCTCAGGGGACTCCTGCTCTACCTGCCTACTGCTATGCTGTCTAGTGGCCACCCCTTCCCTTTCTGCATGTGTAGGCCTTTACCTGCATCCTTGTGATAGTTATACTATTTTCTACTAGATTACATCATTTGCATTTGATGTTTTCCAGATATTTTTGCTGGGGCAAAGTAACTCACACAGATCGTCTTAAAAGACGAAGACCCTAAAATTTCATGATTAATGCTGTGTGGGCTGATCCTTGGAGTGCACAATTATCTGAACTTGTAGCTGTGTTTTATGTGTTAATGACATAAACACACTTTCTTGTATTTGCCTAATGCAGACAAGAAACCTCTTGGTCATAAATTCAACAGATTCTACAGATGCTGAGAGGTGACCTGATAGAGGTGTATAAGATGATGAGAGACATTGATCGTGCGGATACTCAGAGGCTTTTTCCCAGGGCTGAGATGGTTGCCACAAGAGGGCACAGGTTTAAAGTGTTTGGAAAGTACTTTTTTAAAGTACAGAGGAAATGTCAGAGTAAGTTTTTTACTCAGAGAGTGGTGAGCGCGTGGAATGGGCTGCTGGCAACAGTGGTGGAGGTGGATCCGATAGGGTCCTTTCAGAGACTTTTGGACAGGTACATGGAGCTTAGTAAAATAGAGGGCTATAGGTAAGCCTAGTAATTTCTAAGGTAGGGACATGTTCGGCACAACTTTGTGGGCCGAAGGGCCTGTATTGTGCTGTAGGCTTTCTATGTTTCTAAAATGCTGCTTGTAGAAGTAGATGCAATAGGCAATAGGTGCAAGAGTAGGCCATTCGGCCCTTCAAGCCAGCATCGCCATTCAATGTGATCATGGCTGAGGCCCTTTAGCAGGCCTGAAAAGGAAAAGGGTAAAGCCAGAATAAAGAAGTGGGGAGGGGCAGGAGTACAAGCTAGATTGTAACAGGTGAAGCCAATTGTATAGGGGAGAGTGGACGAAGTGAGAACCTGGGAGGTAATGGGAGGAAAAGGTAAAGGGCTAAAGAAGAAAGAATCTGATAGGAGAGGATGGTGGACTTGATCATTTCACTTTGCAAAGCAGACCTCTTAGCAGGCAACCACATGTGGGTTAGCAGCCTTTGTTCTGTAATACCATTTGCCAAGATGTGCTTCCACATTCAAACTGATTGCTGCTTTCAATTTACATTAAGAAATGGAGAATGGTTATATTTTACAAGAAAAATCTGAACTAAAAATATTTGTTAAAAATTTAACTTTATCCGCACAACCCTGACCCTTTGGAAATGTTCTGCTGCTGTAGCAGAAAGCTGAGGTTAATAACAAGCCTCTCAGACCCTCGAAAATGAATATACATTTCAACTTAACCTGTCAGCATCCCCTAACAGAAACTCTATAAGTACCTGACGGATCGCTGTCCTAATCTGCTTTTGTAACATCAGCATACTGAAAAATTCCATGCAGTCTTTTCATTCAAGTCAATTAAACTGTGGATGATGATGTGTAGAGGCACCTTGGTGAACTGAGGCATGACATAAAGGAAGTTACTGTTCAGGAACAGCAAGTAATTCGGAAGGCAGACACTCTGAATACACATTCAATGGGCACTTTTTAGGTGCACCTGTACACCTGCTCATTAATGAAAGTATCTGATCAGCCAATCATGTGGCAACTACTCAATGCATGAAAGCATGCAGACATGGTCAGGAGGTTCAGTTGTTGCTCAGATCAAACATCAGAATGGGGAAGAAATGTGATCTAAGTGACATTGACCATGGAATGATTGCTGGTGCCAGACTGGGTGGTTTGAGTATCTCAGAAATTGATGATCTCCTGGGGTTTTCATTGTCAACAGTCTCTAGAGTTTACACAGATAGGCGCAAAAACAAAAAAAAAAATCAGCGAGTGCCAGTTACGTGCATGGAAATGGCTCATTAATGGGAGAGGTCAGAGGAGAATAGCCAGACTGGTTCAAGCTCACAGAAAGGGGAGAGTAATTCAAATAACCAACAGTGGGGTGTCTCTGAGCATGCAAAACATCAAACTGAAGTGGATGGGCTGCAGAATCAGAATCAGGTTTAATATCACTGACTCGTAATGAAATTTGTTAACTGTGTGGCAGCAGTACCATGCATAAATATAGAAAAAAAATGAGGTAGTGTTCATGGGTTCAACATCCATTTAGGAATCGGATGGCAGAGGGGAAGTAGCTGTTCCTGAATCATTGAGTGTGTACCTTTAGGCTTCGGTACCTCCTTCCTGATAGTAACCATGAGAAGAGGGCATGTCTTGGGTGGGGAGGGGGGGGGGTCTTTGATGTTGATAACTAATAGAGTGGCCTCTGGGTGTTTGAGAAATACAGTGGATTCTGGTTAATTGAGAAACATTGGGACCAGTATGTTTTTGTCCAATTAAGTGACTGACCCAATTTACCAGTTTCATGGAAGTAGTTAAAAAGGTATAAAAAAGACAAGCTACTGTTTAACTGGGTAACAAATTATGTATTTAAATCAATACATAACAAATTAAAACACTAACAATACTACTACAATACTATAAAATTGGTTATTCATTTCTAATAGTTTTTGATGGAGGAATTCAAATGCTGTGTTCTTTGTATTGACTGTAAATGAACAAAATCGGTGCAGACACATAGTGTACATAATCGATTGCCTTCATGCAATGCTATTGATAATTGCATTCTCCAAATCTTCATTTTCATTGTAACATTCAGGCTGATGTCAATACCTTCAAATTCTTTGTAGTTCCTAAGTTGCTGAAGCAATGAAATTGTTTCATTTTCACGTCCAGCTGTTTCTGGCATCTCGAAGCCTAAATGCTTGAAAGCACCATGAGAAAAGCAGTTCTGAATTGGGTTACTGGTTATTTCTTGCCACCTTTCAGTGACAAAAATCATTGCTTCGTGAAGGCAAGCACACGGAACTGATGCTACTTAAAAACAATGTGCTTTAAGCTCAATGTAGCATCTAAGGGCCACATGTGTGCATGACTGACCCTAGTTAGAAACTGTTTGGCAAGTGTCTTGTCTTACCCCAATTATGCAACATATTGTCCCGATTAAACAAAGGGAATCTCATCAATTTTCTCAATTAGTTTTTTGTTAAAAGAGTTGTCCCAAATAAGTGGCTGTCTTGATTAACTGATGGCCCCATTAACCAGATCCTACTTTCTCCTGAAAGATTCAGTGAGTCTATTACATAAATTATATTGCTTCTGTGTGAAGCTTAGAAAATGTGAGGTGACCTAGCTGAGACATACATTCTGGCAGGACTAATTGATGTTCCATTCCACCCATTTTAGATCTGATGCAAGGTTCAAAGGAAGTTTAATTTAGTCATACAGCTGTAAATCTTCGTCACTTCTGTGACCCATAAGGCTGTGAATGTTTGGTTATTTCTTCTCAAGGCTGAGATTAATAGATTTTTGGATACTAAGGGATCAAAGGAAGGGCTACAGTGCAAAAATAAGATGAGTTCCAAGAAAAGAAACAAACATACTGATTGGTAGAATAAGCTCATTCAGTCTAATGTTGCGTCAATTTCTTTTCACTCTCACTTCCTCACTGCAAATTTAATTTATCCAGCCTGTATGTAGAATAAAGTCTAATAATTAGAGTACTATGGATATTAAATGCACCAATGATGTCCTGATGTACAGTCAGTGGCCATATTATTAAGCACCTCCTGTACCTAATAGTGTGCTCACTGATCTTCTGCTGCTGTAGCCCATCCACTTCGATGTGTTGTGCATTCAAGATGCTCTTCTGCACGCGACTGTTGTAATGTGTGGCTGTCTGAGTTACTGTTGTCTTCCTGTCAGCTTGAACCAGCCTGGCCACTCTCCTCTGACCCCTCTCATTCACAAGTCATTTTCACGCACAGAGCTGCTGCTCACTGGATGTTTTTTGGTTTTTTGCACCACCCCCTGTGAATTCTATGGACTGCCGTGTGTGAAAATCGCAGGAGATCAACAGTTACTGAGATACTCAAACCACCCCGTCTGGCACCAACAATCATTCCACACTCAAAGCCACATAGATCATATTTCTTCCCCAGTCTGGTGTTTGGTCTGAACAACAACTGAACCTCTCAACCATGTCTTCATGCTTGTATGCATTGAGTTGCTGCCATGTGATTGGCTGATGAGCTATTTGCAGTAGCGAACAAGTGCACAGATATACCTAATAAAATGGCCACTGTGTTTAAGCCACACCCAGTATTATAACAAATATCTGCTGGCCTATAAATCATTTATTTCAGAGCTTTCTTCCCTTTGCAATATCTAAGCTCAGCTCAAACTGGGTTCTCCATCACGATCTGGCAAACCAGAATAATTTCTCCCCATTGTTCTCATCTCTTTCCTTCTTTGTGCTGTGACTCCATCTGCCTCGTGCCTCCTTTCTTTGCTTACCCTGAACTTCCACACAACAGATGGGAATATGATCATAGCCATTAGTCCCCAGTTGTGTCACTATTTCATTGGTTGTGAATTGTTGACCATTCAGAAACATTGGTAACTTACTAATTTTTTGTACTTGCCTGGTTACAGTGCTTTCTAGTTAATTGGGACACATTGGGACTAGTACATTTTGGCCCAATTAAGTTGGTACCTCAATTAGTCAGTTTCATGGAAATAGTTAAAAAGGTATAAAAAAGACAAACTGAGTAACAAATGATGTATTTAAATGAAATTAGGACACTACCCATACTACTACACTACTACAAAACTGTAAAACACTATAAAACTATAAATATTTAAATTCCCATTCCCTTTCCTGTTCTGCCATGTCAGTCCATGGACTCCTCTTGTGCCAAGATGGCATGTATATTGGTATTTTCTTCCAGTAAACAATAACCCCTCCACTACCACCTCTATTTCCCATTCTGACCTTTTACCTCTTCTCACCTACCTATTACTTCCCTCTGAGTCCCCTCCTCCTTCCCTGTCTCCTATTGTCCATTCTACTGTCTTATCAGATTCCTTCTTCTCCAGCCGTTGACCTTTCCCACTGACCTGGATTCACCTATAACCTTCCAGCTGGCTTTCTTTCCCTCCACCCACCTTTTTGTCCTGGCATCTTCCCCCTTCCTTTTCAGTCCTGAAGGATCTCGGCATGAATCATTCATTTCCATAGATGCTGCTTGTCCTTCTGAGTTTTATGTGCATTGCACTAAGACTGTGTGTTAGTTCCCAGTGTGTATCAATTGGGAGAATCCATCCGCATCATGTTCTTTTGACTGTAAATGAGCAAGATCACCGCAGACTGAGTGCAGACCCTAGACCAGCCTGCCTTCATACAATGCTATCAACTATTACATCTTCCAAATCTTCATTTTCATTGTAACATTCAAGATGGTTGTCAATACCTTCAAATTCTTTGTGGCTTTGAACTTATTAAAGTAGCAAAATCATTTCATTTTCAAACCCACCCATTTCTAGCATCTCCAAGCCTGAATGTTTGAAACCGCAGTGACCAAAAAAGGTTCTAATTGTCTTATTGGTTATTTTTCGCCAGCTATCAGTGACAAAAATCACTGCCTTTTTGAACACAAACACATGCAGCTGATACTATTTAAAAGCTGTTTGCTGGGAGCATAGTGTGGTGTCTAACAGCCACATAAGCACACGACTGATGCTAATTAGAAACAGTTCAGCAAAAATCTCCTGCCCCATTTAAGCAGCATAGTGTCTCAAATAATCAAAGGAAATCTCAGCTATTTTCTCAATTAGTTTTTTGTTCTTTAAGAGTTGTCCCAAATAAGTGGCTGCCCCAATTACCCAATGACCCAATTAACTGGAATTCTCTGTATTTATTTCACTTACAACTTTCCAAACACCCTCTTCCTGCCTTATTTTCTCTCTCTTTCTGGAATTTTCTTTGATGGGCTTGTCTATCTGCCCAGCCTTCACAACAACACAAACAAACCTCAAAATTTATCCATCCTCTCACACCTATTTTACCTCCACACTCTCTGCTCCAACTGTACCCTGACACATCCCTTCTGAACTCCCCCAACTCTCCCCGTACCTCACTGTGCTCTCCTCATGCTCTTTCCAGTTCTCCCCATTATTCACTCCCCCACTCTCCATGCTTCTCCCTCCACTCCCCATGCTCTTTTTCATTCTCTCCCCAGTATCCCTGCCCCCGATCCACACTCTATCCTACTCACTGTGCTCTTTAAACCCCTTACTATATTCCTTGACCCCTTCACCGATCTCTTGCCCCACATTTTCTACACCCTACCCCCTTTCTCCAAACTGCAGCATCTTCTCTCCATGTCCCATCTGTGACCCATAAAACATAGAACAGGCCCTTCAGCCCACAATGTTGTACTGGACTAATTAAACCATAAACACAAGAGATTCTGCAGATGTTGGAAATGCAGAGCAACACACACAAAATGCTGGAGGAACTCAGCAGGTCAGGCATCATCTATGAAAATAAATAAACAGTCAACGTTTCAGTCTGGAACCTTCATCAGGACTGGAATCGAAGGGGGAATTCACCAGAATAAAATGGTGGGAGGAGGGAAGGAGGCTAGTTGGAAGGTGATAGGTGAAACCAGGTGGGTGAGAAACATTAAGCGCTGGAGAAGGGGGAATCTGATAGGAGAGGAGAGTGGATCATGGGGGAAAGGGGAGAAGGAGGGGCACCTGGGGGAAGGATAGGCAAGTGAGGAGAAGAGATAAGAGGTCAGTGGGGAATAGAAGAAGGGATGGGATAGGAAAAGAAAATAAGAGAGAAAAGATTACCAGTAGGAGAAATCGATGTTCATGCCATCAGGTTAGAGGCTACCTAGACAGAATATGGGGTGTTGCTCCTCCACCCTGAGAGTGGCCTCCTTAAGCCAGGAGAGGCCATGGACTGACATTTTGGAATGAGCAAAAATTAGCAACTGTATGCCTAACCAAACTATTCCTCTCTGCCTATCTGGTGACCATTTCCCTACATTTCACACATTCATGCAGAGGCCTTTGAAAGGCTTCTGTCAAATTTACCTCCCCTACTAGCCCTGGCGATGTGTTGCAGGCACCCACCTCTCTCTGGTGAGTGGGTTACCATACACCATACACATACACATAACGTAACTTACCATACACATCTCCTTTGAACTTGCCCGCTCTCTCAGCATCTGGTAAACCTCTTCTGCACCATCTCCAAAGCCTCCACATCCTTCGTCCAATGGGGTGACTAGAATTGAATGCAAAACCCTAGTTCAGACGTTTATAAATCCGCAACATGACTCCAGAGCTCATTATAACTTGGCTTATTATAGTCACGTATTCTGAGGTGCAACAAAAAACTTTCCTTTGCATGCCATCCGAACAGACCATTCATTACAACACTGGACAAGGGAAAACAGTAACAGAATGTAGAATAAATTGAGCGTACAGAGAAAGTGCAGTATAGATGGACAGTATGGTGCAAAGCCACATGAGATAGATTGTGAGGTCAAGAGTTCATCTTATTCTGTTCAATAGTCCTGTAACAGTGGGATAGAATTGTCCCTGTGCCTGGTGGTCGGTGATTTCCAGCTGCCTGAAGAGACAGGAACGAAGAGAGAGTGTCTAGGGTGGGTGGGGTCTTCGACTGTGTTGCCTGCTTCACTGAAGCAGCGAGAAGTACAGACAGAGTCCAAGGAGGGGTGTCTGGTTTCTGTGATGTTCTGAGCTGTGTCCACAACTCTCTGTGCTTTCTTACAGACCACAGGCAGAGCAGTTGTCGTACCAAGTCGTGATGAGTCTGGATAGGATCTTTCGGCGGTGCCTCAATAAAAACTGGTGAGGGTCAGAGGGGACATGCCGAATTTCTTTAGCCTGCTGAGAAGTCAAGCTGGTGAGCTTTCTTGGCCATGGCTTCAACGTTCTGGAACCAGACAGGATATTGATGATGAGCTGGAAGCTTACACCCCTTTGGACCTCAGCAACATTGATGTAGACAGGAATGTGTGCACCACCTTCCTGAAGTCAGTGACCAGCTCTGTCATTGAGAGGAAAGGTTGTTGTCATGACACCTTGTTACTAGGCACTCTGTCTCCTATAGGCCAACATATCGTATTTGAGATCCATCCCACCAAGGTGGTATCATCAGCAAAAGTGTCAATGGAGTTAGAGTGGACCATGCCTTTGTTAGTGTAGAGTTGGGGGCTGAGAATGCAGCCCTGTGGATAAGCCCTGTAGCAGAGGTGTTGCTGCCTCTCATACTGATTGCAGTCTGCTGGTCAGGAAGTCAAGGATCCATTTGCAAAGGGAAGAGTTAAGTCCCGGATATAGGGATTTAGAGATGATTTACCTGGAAGTTTAGTACTGAAGATGGAGCTGTAGTCAACAAACAAAGTTCAAAGTAAGATTTATTATCAGAGTACATACATGTTACCACATACAACCCTGAGATTCTTTTTCTTACGCATATTTAGCAAATCGATAGAACAGTGAACTGTAAACATCAGGAACTATTAACTGTAAACAAACTGCAAATGCAGATATAAATAAAGAGCAATAAATATCAAGCACAAATAACAATATAATAGAGTTCTTAAATGAGTGTAGCTATCCCCTTTTGTTCAGGAGCCTGATGGTTGAGGGGTAGTGACTGTTCTTGACCCTGGTGGTGTGATTCTTGAGGCACCTGTGCCTTCTCTCTGATGGCATCAGCGAGAAAAGAGCATGGCCTGGGTGGTGAGGATCTTTGATGATGGACGCTGCTTTCTTATGGCAATGCTTCATGTAGATGTGCTCAATGATTAGGAGGGCGTTACCTGCAACATACTGGGCCACATCCACCACCTTTTGTAGGATTTTCCACTCAAAGGCATTGGTATACCTACACCAGGCCATATTGCAGCCACACATCCACCACACATCTATTGAAGTTTGCTGAGGTTTTCAATGACATGCCAAACCTTGGCAGACTCCTGAGGAAGTAGAATTGTTGTCATGCTTTCTTTGCAATTATATTTATATGATGGGTCCAGGACAGGTCCTCTGAGATAGTGATACCCAGGAATTTAAAGTTACTGACACTCTCCACCTCTGATCCTCTGATGATTACTGGCTCATGGACCTCTGGTTTCCCTCTCCTGAAGTCTACAATCAGTTCCTTGGTCTTATTGACATTGAGTAGAGGTTGTTGTTCTGACACCACTCAGCCACATTTTCAATCTCCCTCCTGTATGCTGATTCATCACCATCTTTGATACAGCCCATAACAGTGGTGTCATCAGCAAACTTGTATGTGGCGTTGGAGCTGTACTTATCCACACAGTCATAGGTGTAAAGTGAGTACAGCAGGGGACTAAGCATATATCCCTGCAGTGCCCCTGTGCTGATGGAGATTGTGGAGGAGATGTTTTGCCAATCTGGACTGACTGGGGTCTACAAGTGAGGAAATCCGGAATCCAATTGCCCAAAGGGGTATTGAAACCCAGGTCTTGGAGCTTACTGGTTTCTTTTGAGGGGATGATGGTGTTAAATGCCAAGCTGTAATTGATAAGGAGCATCCTGATGTATGCATCTTTGCTGTCTAGATGTTCCGACTTGTGTGTAGAGCCAACAAGATAGCATCTGCTGTAAACCTGGAGAGGAAAACTGGTACAGTTTCCTGCAGCTTGCTGAGAGTCGCTGATGTGCACTGGTGCCATCATGTCTAACACAGGTGACTTCACTGTCCAGATGCTCCAGAGAAGAGTGTCAGGGCAAGGAGCTGGCATCTGTCCTAGGTCTGTTTTGGCGGTAGGCAAATTGCTGCTAGAAGTGATGTGTGCCATGACTGGCCCTAGAGGCAAACATGTCACAGGCTGCTTTTGCACCCTATCAACTTGTGCAGCCACTTACAGAGAGCTATGGACTTGGACCCCAGGATTCCTCTGTACATCAACACCATTAAGGGTCTTGCCATTAACAGTGGAATGTCTATTTGCATTCAGTCTCCCAAAGTGCAACACTTCACATTTGACTGCATTAAAATCCATCTGCCATTTCTTTGCCCATATCTGAAACGTCTGTATCCCACATATTGTACACCTACAGTGCCACCAATCTGTGCAAACTTACCAACTGTGTGTCTGCAAACTTACTAACACACCTATCCACATTTTCATCCAAGTCATATTCAGTGGATTCCATTTCATCATTTTTGGCACAATTATGCAGCTGCCCCAATTAGATGAAGTTTCGTGGAAAAGTTAAAGAAGTATAAGAAAGACAAAGTACCATTTAACTGGGTAACAAATTATGTATTTAAATGAAATACTGAACAAACTAGAACACTATCAATACTACTACAGGACTATAAAACTGCGTATTCGTTCCTAATAGTAATCGACAGAAGAATTCGCTGTACGTTGCCATGTTCTTTTGATTACCCTCAGACACCTCATGTAGATAATGGACTACCTTCATACAATGCTATTGACGAGTGCTTCCTCCAAATCTTCATTTTCATTGTAACAGTCAAGATGATCATCAATGCCTTCAGATTCTTTGTAGTTCTTAACTTGTTTAAGTAATAAAATCATTTCATTTTCAGCCCCAGCCACTTCTGGTATCTCCAAGCCAGAATGCTTGAAACTGTAGTGAGCAAAACGGTTCTGAGTTGTCATACTGCTTATTTCTCACCAACTGAAAGTGCCAAAAATTACTGCTTTTTGAGCACAAACACACGCAACTGAGCTATTTAAAAATTGTCCACTCTAAGCATGGTGTGGTGTTTAACGGCCACATGAGTGCACATGAGCGCCAGTAGTTAGAAACTGTTCGGCAATAGCTTCTTGCCCCAATTAAGCATATACAGTAGTGTCGCGGATAAACAAAGTGTATAGTGTCCCAGCTACTTTCTCCATTTGTTTTTGTTCTTTAAGAAATATCCCAAATAAGCACCTGCCCTGATTAACTGTTGGAATCCACTGTATATCACAAACAGCAGAAGTCCCAGTGTGGATCCCTCTGGAACAGTGTCAGTCACAAAACTGCCCTGCAGCATCATAGAACCATAGAGCATTACAGTACAGAAACAGGCCTTTTGGCCCTTCTTGGCTGTGCTGAACCATTTTTCTGCCTAGTCCCACTGACCTGCACCTGGGCCATATCCCTCCAAACCCCTCTCATCCATGTACCTGTCCAAGTTTTTCTTAAATGTTAAAAGTGAGCCCACATTTACCACTTCATCTGGCAGCTCATTCCACATTCCCACCATTGTCCTCTGGCTTTTTTCTCCCCTAACCTCAGTGGAAAAAGCCTGCTTGCATTCACTCCATCTATACCAATCATAATTTTATATATCTCTATCAAATCTCCCCTCATTCTCCTACACTCCAGGGGATAAAGTCCTAACATATTCAACCTTTCTCTGTAACTCGGTTTCTCAAGTCCCGGCAACATCCTTGTAAACCTTCTCTGCACTCTTTCAACCTTATTAATATCGTTCCTGTGATTTGGTGACCAAAACTGCACACAATACTCCAAATTCGCCCTCACCAATGCCTTATACACCCTCACCATAACATTCCAACTCTTATACTCAATACTTTGATTTATAAAGGCCAATGTACCAAAAGCTCTCTTTACTACCCTATCTACCTGTGATGCCACTCTTAGGGAATTTTGTATCTGTATTCCCAGATCCCTCTGTTCTACTGCACTCCTCAGTGCCCTACCATTTACCTTGTATGTTCTACTTTGGTTTTTCCTTCCAAAGTGCAATACCTCACACTTGTCTGTATTTAACTCCATCTGCCATTTTTCAGCCCATTTTTCCAGCTGGTCCAGATCCCTCCTCAAGCTTTGAAAACCTTTCTCACTGTCCACTACACCTCCAATCTTTGTATCATCAGCAAATTTGCTGATCCAATTTGCCACATTATCATCCAGATCATTGATATAGATGACAAATAATTATGGACCCAGCACTGATCCCTGTGGCACACCACTAGTCTCAGGCCTCCACTCAGAGAAGCAATCCTCCACTACCACTCTCCGACTTCTCCCATTGAGCCAATGTCTAATCCAATTTACTACCTCACCATGTATACCTAGGGACTGAATCTTCCTAACTAACCTCCCATGTGGGACCTTGTCAAAGGCCTTACTGAAGTCCATGTAGACAACATCCACTGCCTTCCCTTCATTCACTTTCCTGGTAACCTCCTCAAAAAACTCTAATAGATTTGTTAAACATGACCCACCACGCACAAAGCCGTGTTGACTCTCCCTAATAAGTCCCTGTCTATCTAAATACTTGTAGATCCTATCTCTTAGTACTCCTTCCAATAATTTACCTACTACCGACGTCAGACTTACCAACCTATAATTTCCCGGATTACTTTTAGAGCCTTTTTTAAACCACAGAACAAAATGAGGTGCCAATCCTCCGGCACCTCACCCACAGATACCGACATTTTAAATATATCTGCCAGGGCCCCTGCAATTTCAACACTCGTCTCCTTCAAAGTCTGGGGGAATACCCTGTCAGATCCTGGGGATTTATCTACTCTGATTTGCCTCAAGTTAGCAAGCACCTCCTCCTCTTCAATCTGTATAGGTTCCATAGAACACTACAGCACAGTGCAGGCCCTTCAGCCCTCCATGTTGTGCTGACCCTTATAATCCTTAAAAAAATACTAAACCCACACTACCCCATAACCCTCCATTTTTCTTTCATCCATGTTCCTGTCCAAGAGGCTCTTAAATACCCCTAATGTTTTAGCCTCCACCACCATCCCTGGCATGTCATTCCAGGCACTCACAACCCTCTGTGTAAAAAAACTTACCCCTGATGTCTCCCCTAAACTTCCCTCCCTTAATTTTGTACCTGGAGAAGCTCTTTGGATTATCTTTCACCTTGACTGCCAAAGCTACCTCATGTCTTCTTTTAGCCCTCCTGATTTCTTTCTTAAGTATTTTTTTTTGCACTTTTTATACTCCTTAAGTACCTTATTTGCTCCGTTTCCTGTACATGTCATACATCTGTCTCTCCTTCTTTATCAGAGTTTCAATATCCCTAGAGAACCAAGGTTCCTTATTCTTATTCATGTTCACGTTCCTGACAGGAACATACGAACTCTGCACTCTCAAAATTTCTCCTTTGAAGGCCTCACACTTACCAACGACATCCTTGCTAGAGAACAACCTGTCCCAATCCATGCTTTTTAGATCCTTTCTCATTTCTTCAGATTTGGCCTTTTTCCAGTTTAGAACCTCAACCCAAGGACCAGATCTAATTTTATCTATGATCAAGTTGAAACTAATGGTGTTATGATCACTGGAACCAAAGTTCTGGATGAGTCTTCCATATGGGACCTTGTTAACCCATCTGCACTTTGATTTATCCATAGCCCTCTCTCCATCCTGCTCCTCTCCTCCCCTGCACAACCCACCACTCTACATTTCCATCCATCCTTTCTAGCCCCGTCTGCCCCCAACTTCCCACACTGTGCACACACCTACTGTGTGCTGTGCTCTTATGATGGCACATGTTGTGAAATTTGTTGTTTTGCAGCAGTAGTACACTGCAATACATAAAAACTAAAAATTATGCTAATTATATATATATGTAAATTAAATTAAATACAATTAAAAACTATATTATTATCCTATACAAACACACACATACAGTATATATAAAATTTAACAAGTAGTTCTCTCTGAGCTTTCTGCTTCCTTTTAAACTGTCTCTGGATCCCCATGTCTCTGTCCCTCTGTGTCCAGTGTTCTGCCAGCCGACCTCGGCTCTCTTTGACCTGTACCTTCCTTTAATCTTGGCGCCTCACCTTCAGTCTGCACTCACTGTGAATCTCTGTCGTTCTTCCCCATCCCAGCCCATAACTCGCATTTCCCTCTCTGCATCCTCACCAATGATTCATGACCTGTGCTGTTAATGCCTGAGGTCTGTCTGCACCTCCCTGTCCCTGCTTCTCCACTCATGGTGCTCTCTGCCCCCTCGGGTGTTCTGTCTTTTCCCACTCTCTGCCCCCTCGGGTGTTCTGTCTTCTCCCACTCTCTGCCCCTTCGGGTGTTCTGTCTTCACCCACTCTCTGCCCCCTCGGGTGTTCTGTCTTCGCCCACTCTCTGCCCCCTCGGGTGTTCTGTCTTCTCCCACTCTCTGCCCCCTCGGGTGTTCTGTCTTCACCCACTCTCTGCCCCCTCGGGTGTTCTGTCTTTTCCCACTCTCTGCCCCTTCGGGTGTTCTGTCTTCTCCCACTCTCTGCCCCTTCGGGTGTTCTGTCTTCACCCACTCTCTGCCCCCTCGGGTGTTCTGTCTTCGCCCACTCTCTGCCCCCTCGGGTGTTCTGTCTTCTCCCACTCTCTGCCCCCTCGGGTGTTCTGTCTTCACCCACTCTCTGCCCCCTCGGGTGTTCTGTCTTTTCCCACTCTCTGCCCCTTCGGGTGTTCTGTCTTCACCCACTCTCTGCCCCCTCGGGTGTTCTGTCTTCGCCCACTCTCTGCCCCCTCAGGTGTTCTGTCTTCGCCCACTCTCTGCCCCTTCGGGTGTTCTGTCTTCTCCCACTCTCTGCCCCCTCGGGTGTTCTGTCTTCTCCCACTCTCTGCCCCCTCGGGTATTCTGTCTTCACCCACTCTCTGCCCCCTCGGGTGTTCTGTCTTCGCCCACTCTCTGCCCCCTCAGGTGTTCTGTCTTCGCCCACTCTCTGCCCCCTCGGGTGTTCTGTCTTTTCCCACTCTCTGCCCCCACGGGTGTTCTGTCTTCACCCACTCTCTGCCCCCTCGGGTGTTCTGTCTTCTCCCACTCTCTGCCCCCTCGGGTATTCTGTCTTCACCCACTCTCTGCCCCCTCGGGTGTTCTGTCTTCGCCCACTCTCTACCCCCTCAGGTGTTCTGTCTTCGCCCACTCTCTGCCCCCTCGGGTGTTCTGTCTTTTCCCACTCTCTGCCCCCACGGGTGTTCTGTCTTCGCCCACTCTCTGCCCCCTCGGGTGTTCTGTCTTCGCCCACTCTCTGCCCCTTCGGGTGTTCTGTCTTCGCCCACTCTCTGCCCCTTCGGGTGTTCTGTCTTCTCCCACTCTCTGCCCCCTCGGGTGTTCTGTCTTTTCCCACTCTCTGCCCCCTCGGGTGTTCTGTCTTCTCCCACTCTCTGCCCCCTCGGGTGTTCTGTCTTCACCCACTCTCTGCCCCCTCGGGTGTTCTGTCTTCTCCCACTCTCTGCCCCCTCGGGTGTTCTGTCTTCACCCACTCTCTGCCCCCTCGGGTGTTCTGTCTTCTCCCACTCTCTGCCCCCTCGGGTGTTCTGTCTTCTCCCACTCTCTGTCCCCTCGGGTGTTCTGTCTTCGCCCACTCTCTGTTGAAATAGAGACAGAGAGCATGCTCTTCGGCCCATCAAGTCCCATTTACCTGCACCTGGACCATAGCCATCTGTGTATTTATCATAACTTCTCTTAAATGAGTCCACTCAACACTCACCACTCTGACTGATGAAGTTTCCTTAAATACTGTATTTCACCTTTCACCCTTACCCGATGACCTTAAGTTCTAGTCTCACCCAACTTAAGTTGAAAAAGCCTGCTTGCATTTACGCTATCAAAATTTACCATAATTTTGCACACCGCTATCAAATCTGCCCTCATTCTCCCACAGTCCAGGGAATAGGACCTAACATAATAGTTGTAGTCCTCTACACAATACTCTTATTTATGAAGGCCAATGTGCCAACAGCTTTCTTCATGACCCTATCTACCTGTGCTGCCACTTCAAGAAATTATGGATTTGTATTTCTAGATCTTTTTGTTCCACCACACTCCTCAGTGCCCTACCACTTACCATGTAAATCCTACCTTGGTTTGTCTTCCCAAAGTGCAACACCTTACACTTGATTGCATTAAACTCCACCTGCCATTTTTCAGCCGGTCCACATCCTGTAGCAAGCTTTGATAGTCTTCCTCACTGTCCACTGCACCCCCAGTCCTGATAACTGGCCTGAAACATTGCCATCCATAAATACTGCCTGACCTGCTGATCTCCTGCACATTGTGTGTATTGCTCTAGATTTCCAGCATCTGTTACCACATTATCATCCAAATCATTAATATAGAAGACAAACAACAATGGACCTAAAAATAATCCCTGTGGCACACCACCAGTCACAGGCGTCCAGTCAGAGAGACAAACATCTACTACCCCTCCCTGGCTTCTCCCACAAAGCTAATGTCTAATCCAGTTTACTACCTCTTGACCGACCTCCCATCAGAGACCTTGTCTCCCACACACCAGGCTCCCTCTCTCCACACAACTGATGAACCCAAAGGAACAGCAGAGACTGACACAGTTTGGCACTAGCGGCAGCACAGGAGTTGCCAGCCAGCATTGAAATCAATGTAGGACTGACTTAGTGACTCCAGCTCCAGCTATTTCTTCGGGGTTTACTCCTGACACCTTCCCCATGAGTAGGTATAGCCACAAGGTTACAGAGGTTTGAAATCAGAGTTTTCCTTCTCCTAGATAAATTGCTAACCATGCTGATCAACCCCATCTGCCCAGAGCAGCTGGTTTTAAGGCACCTTTGCCTCTTCGTGTGTCACTAGAAACAATTTTGCCAGGCTTAGTAGCAAGGAGACACGCGAAGGCCAGGAGTTCCACTTGGTTGTCAGAGGTTATTTGAGACACACGCCTTTGGGAGTATCCCCACCACCATCTCTGGCTACAATGACCTTACGGAACCATTGTGACATGTATGTGCTTTGATAATAAATTTACTTTGACAGAGACAGAGGCAGGCATAGAAAGAAGGGGCATAGAGAGGGGACAAAGAGGTGCACATATTAAACTGAAGCACAGAGAACATAAAGAGACAGAGGCACAGAGAGCCCAGCAGGATTAAAGGAGTTGGGGAGCACAGAAAAGGTCAGAAAAAAACAATAGAGGCCATAACAACATAACATAAGAAATAGGAGCAGGAGTAGGCCATCCAGTCCATCGAGCCTGCCCCGCCATTCAATAAGATCACGGCTGATCTGTCCGTAAACTCAGCTCCATCTACCTGCCTTTTCCCCATAACCCTTAATTCCCTACTATGTAAAAACCTATCTAACTGTTTCTTAAAAATATTTAGTGAGGAAGACTCAATTGCTTCCCTGGGCAGAGAATTCCACAGATTCACCACCCTCTGGGAAAAACAGTTTCTCCTCATCTCCATCCTAAATCTTCTCCCCTGAATCTTGAGGCAATGTCCCCTAGTTCTAGTCTCACCTACCAATGGAAACAACTTTCCTACTTCTATCTTATCTATCCCTTTCAAAATTTTGTATGTTTCTATAAGATCCCCTCTCATTCTTCCCAGACGACTCAATCACTCCTCATAGGTTAACCCCTTCATCCCTGGAATCAACCTGATGAACTTCCTCTGCCCTGCCTCCAAAGCCAGTGTATCCCTCCTCAAGTATGGAGACCAGAACTGCACACAGTACTCCAGGTGTGGCCTCACCAGTACCCTGTATAGTTGCAGCATGACCTCCCTGCTCTTGAATTCAATCCCTCCAGCAATAAAGGCCAACATTCCGTTTGCCTTCTTAATAACCTGTTGTACCTGCAGGTCAGCTTCTTGTGATTCATGGACAAGCACTCCCAACTCCCTCTGCACAACAGCATGCTGCAATCTTTCACCATTTAAATAATCATCTCTTCTATGATTCCTTCCAAAGTAGATGATCTCGCATTTATCAACATTGTATTCCATCTGCCAGACCTTGGCCCACTCACGTAACTTATCGATATCCCTCTGCAGACTCCATCACAATCACAAGCCTCCCCACCAGTGAGGATATCCATCATTAAGGACCATGTGTGTGCGGGTGGCAGGACAGAAGGGAGGAAAGGGGCTTGTCTCTCTGTTGTTTTGATGCTTGTGTTCGTTTGTTCTGTTTTGTTATACTCTCTGTTCTACTGAACATTGTAGGCATGTAATGTTGGCACCAGAACATGTGGCGACACTTTGCTGTCCCAGCACATCTTTAGGTGTAACACACTAAATGCTGGAGGAACTCAGCATCTATGGAGATGAATAAAAAGTCGATGTTTCAGACCAAGACTGTTCCTTGGCCTGGGAAAAGAAGGGGAAAAACACCAGAATAAAAAGGAGGGGGGATGGGTAAGAGGACAAACTAGAAATGGTAGGTGGGTAGAAAAGGAAAGGGCTGGAGAAGAAGGTATCTGAGAGGAGAGAAGAGTGGACCATGGGAGAAAGGGAAGAAGGAGGAGCACCAGGGGGAGGTGAGGGAAAAAGGTAAGTAGCCAGAGTGGGGAATGGAAGATGGAAGGGCAAGGGAAAGGTTTTGTTATATTGTAAGGAGAAATCAATGTTCATGCTACCAAGTTGGAGGCTACCCAGACAGGTCTGAAGTGTTGCTCCTCCACCCTGAGAGTGGCCTCATTGTGGCAAAAGACAAAGCCCTGGACAGACATGTTGAAGCAAGAATGAGGTTAGGAACTAAAATGGTGGGCCACTGGGAAATTCCTCTTGCCAGATAGAGTGGAGGTATTCAACAAAGCAGTCTTTTGTGTTAAGAACTAACACCTCCTTAATAAGCACAAAGTACACTGCAGATACTGTGGTCAAAACAACATGAGGAACTCAGCAGGTCGGGCAGCATCCGTGGGAACGAGCAGTCAACGTTTCGGGCCAAGACCCTTCGTCAGGCTTAACACATCCTTAGGTTGTTAACACGAATGACACATTTCACTATATGTTAACATGTACAGGAACGTTAAAATATGAACCTGAATCTGACCCTCATCATCCAGGACATGCCCTGTTCTCAATACTACCATCAGGGAGGAGGTACAGGAGTCTGAAGACACACACTCAATGTTTTAGGAACAACTTCTTCCCCTCCACTGTCAGATTTCTGAACTGGGTGGGTAATAAGTGGGGAACAATGCAGAGAAGGGGGCTCAAGAGCTATGGAAGGAGAGAGACAGAGAGATAGGAAGGGTAGGGAGGGAGGGCAAAGAGCACAATGGATGATAGACAAGGCAGAGGGAGGTAGGCTCCCAGATAGGAAGAGCAGTGAAAGGAACAGAGAGGCACGTCCTGTCCCTAATATAGTGGCCACTGAGTGTTTGGCATCTCCTGTGGCTATAGCCCATCCACTTGACATTTTATGCATCCAGAGGTGCCCGTCTGCACACCACTGTAACACATAGTTATTTGAGTTGCCGTTGCCTTGCTGTCAGCTTGAAGCTGACTGGCCATTCTCCTCTGGCCTCCCTCATTGACAAGGTGGTGTGCACTGGATTTTGTGTTTTTTTTTGTTTTTTGCACTATTCTCTGTAAACTCTAAAGACTGTTGTGCATGAAAATCCCAGGAGATCAGTTTCTAAGATACTCAAACCACCCTGTCTGGCACCACCAGTCATTCCATGGTCAAAGTCAATTAGATCACATTTCTTCCCCATTCTGATATTTGGTCTGAACACAAATGAATCTCTGACCATGTCTGAATGTATTTCTGAATTAAGTTGCTGCCTCAAGATTAGATACCTGCATTAATGAGTAGGTGCACCTAATAATGTGGCCCTGAGTATATTTGTTTTCTTATGCGCAGTAGTTGTTTGTAAATATTTATTTATATATAATATACAAATATAGATCTTCGTAAATTCTGTTGTATTTCTATATTTTTTTATAAATGCCAACATGAAAATGAGTCTGATGACCATACATGGTAACAAAGATTAAAGCAACACAGTCCTAATGAGAGATCTTGGCCTGAAACATCAACTGTTCACTCTACTCCGTAGATGCTGCCTGACCTGCTGAATTTTTCCAGGATTTTGTGTGTGTAGCTCAGGATTTCCTGCATCCACAATATCTCATATATTGAAGATAAAGATTAGATTTGTCTATTATATGTACATCTAAGTATAGAGTGAAATGCATCATTTCCCACAAATCAAATCAACAAGGACTGTGCTGGGCAGCTTGTACACAGGCTACATACTATCCTACAACTTACTAACCCTAAACATGTGTCTTTTGAAGTCTGGGAGGAGACCAGAGCAGCTGGAGGAAGCCCACACAGTCACAGGGAGAATGTACAAACCTCTTATCCTTACAGACAGCGACGGGATTGGAACCTGATCTTATGGTTGGCACTGTACAGCGTTACACTAACCGTTACACTACCAATGTACCAAACTTTGATAATAAATTTTGCTTTGACTATGACTTTCAATGACCCTCTGACACGTACTGCATTCTCAGTGCCTCCCTTCGTTCTCTGTACCTCCCTCACCTCTTGCACCCTCTGGGAGTCGCTGGATCCCCTGTATCCACTGCCTCACATGGCTTCAGCAGTTTGGTCCTTTTGAAATCTCATTTTAAGTTTCAAGTTCAAGTTTATTGTCATTTCAACCATACACACATATACCACCAAACAAGACAACATTCCTCCAGACCAAGGTGCACAACACGCATAACACACATAACTTACACACAATATATACAGTACACATAACTCACACACAACAGGTACAGTACATATAAGTCACACACATGAAAAGTACACATAACACACAATGAACAGCACACATAACTCGCAGCACATATAGTACATATAACTCACAAACAACATGAACAGCACACATAACTCACACACAACACGCACAGTACACATAACTCACACACAACACGCACAGTACATATAACTCACACACAACACGCACAGTAATATTACAGAATCAGGTTCAATATCACTGGCATATGTCGTGACATTTTACGGCAGCGGTTCATTGCAATAATAATAATAAATTACAATAAGAAGTAGAAATAAAATATTGAATTAACTAAGTAGGACTTAAAGAGAGGGAAAAATACTGAGGCAGTGTTGATGGGTTCGTTGTCCATTCAGAAAACTGATTACTGAGGGAAAGAAGCTGTTCCTGAAATACTGAATGTGTGTATTCAAGCTCCTGTACCTCCTCCTTGATGGTAGCAATGAGAAGAGGGCATGTCCTGGGAGATGCAGGTCCTTAATGACAGATACCACAAATAGGTTAACAAATAATAGAAGCATTTATGGCACAATTTATAAAGTAAACTGTATAACACTACTGGTGCTTCATTCATGGTGAGACCTAGCTGATGGTAGAGAGTTCAGTCGTCTTATGGCCTGAGGGAAGAAGCTATTTCCCATCCTAACCATTCTTGTCCCAATGCTACGCTACCTCCTGCCAGATGGTAGGGCTCAAAGAGATTGTCAACAGATGGGAGGGATCATTGAAGTGTATATAGCACTTCAGGTAAATATCTTGGATGGGTGGAAGAGAGACCCTATAATCTTATCAATGATCCTTATCTGTGACCTCTGCACTCCATGTCCCCAGCCAGTCTCTGTGTCCCCAGCCGGTCTCTATGTCCCCAGCCAGTCTCTGTATCCCCAGCCAGTCGCTGTATCCCCAGCTAGTCTCTGTGTCTCCAGCCGGTCTCTGTGTCTCCAGCCGGTCTCTGTGTCTCCAGCCAGTCTCTGTGTCCCCAGGCAGTCTCTGTGTCCCCAGCCGGTCTCTATGTCCCCAGCCGGTCTCTGTGTCCCCAGCCGCTCTCTGTGTCTCCAGCCAGTCTCTGTGTCTCCAGCCGGTCTCTGTGTCTCCAGCCAGTCTCTGTGTCCCCAGCTGGTCTCTGTGTCCCCAGCCAGTCTCTAGGTCCCCAGCCGGTCTCTGTGTCCCCAGCTAGTCTCTGTGTCCCCAGCTAGTCTCTGTGTCCCCAGCTAGTCTCTGTGTCTCCAGCCGGTCTCTGTGTCTCCAGCCGGTCTCTGTGTCTCCAGCCAGTCTCTGTGTCCCCAGCCGGTCTCTATGTCCCCAGCTGGTCTCTGTGTCCCCAGCTGGTCTCTGTTTCCCCAGCTAGTCTCTGTGTCCCCAGCCGGTCTCTGTGTCCCCAGCCGCTCTCTGTGTCTCCAGCCGGTCTCTGTGTCCCCAGCCACTCGCTGTGTCCCCAGCCGGTCTCTGTGTCCCCAGCCAGTCTCTGTGTCCCCAGCCACTCGCTGTGTCCCCAGCCGGTCTCTGTGTCCCCAGCCAGTCTCTGTGTCCCCAGCCACTCGCTGTGTCCCCAGCCGGTCTCTGTGTCCCCAGCCAGTCTCTATGTCCCCAGCTGGTCTCTGTGTCTCCAGCCGGTCTCTGTGTCTCCAGCCGGTCTCTGTGTCCCCAGCCAGTCTCTGTGTCTCCAGCCAATCTCTCTCTGCAAGCTAAGGGCCTCTTTGTGATCAGTCACCTTCTCCATTCTCTTTGGTCCTTTGTCATGCTCTGTGCCTCCTGCACCTCATTGTCACACTCTCTCCACTCCACACTTACTGAACCCCACTCCACACTTACTGAATCCCTCTCTGTCAATCTGTCTCTCACAGAACAGAGACTCCATCCTCTAAATCCCTCTGTCACACTCCCTACAGTCCACACCTGGCAACCCCACACTGGCTGTCACTCTGTCTCTCTGTCTCTGTCCTCTGTATCTCACTTCATACTCAGTGTCACTCCATCTCCGTTTGCAAACTCAGTACTGTGCTGCTACTCTGCACCTTTTTCATCACGCTTTCTCCCTCTCTCTCTCTCTCCCTCTCTCTCTCTTTCTCTCTCTCTATCTCTCTCTCTCTCTCTGTTATTTTCTGTCTGTCCCTCTATCTCCCTCTATGTCTATCTCTCTCCCTCTCTCTATATCTGTCACTCTCTTTCTCCCCCCCCCCCCCCATCTGTCTGTCCCTCCTGTGTCTCTCCCGGTCTCAGTTTCTCTCTCTCTCTCTGAATCTCCCTGTTCTCTGGTTTTCTGTGCCTTAATTTAGTATCTGGGACAGGATTAATTGTTATCTGGAAGAGATTGCTCCAGTGCAGATGTGTTAGAGGTGATTCCTGTGCACACACAGGCAGGACGGCTCGAGAAAGCCATTAATAAGGCAGATTCATTTCTGTGCTCTGACAAAGGAGGCACAGTGTTAAAGCAGAGAAGTCACACTGAATCTTTATATAATACTCCTGCGGCTTCATCCGGAGGATTACTGTTTCATTATCAGAAAGTTACGAGCATCTTAAAGGGGTTCAGGACATGAAACTAGACAGGTATATGGAGGAATTTAAGGTGGCAGGGTTTGAGGGTCGGCACAACATTGTGGGCCGAAGGGCCTGTAATGTGTTGTACTGTTCTATGTTCTATATTAACAGTTCCGTGGATGTGCTTCTGGAGTTACAGTATAGATTAGAAAGTCATTGTCATAGAGTCAAAGAACTCTGCAGAACAGAAAGTTTCATTGGCCCATCTACTGATGAACTGTTAGTCTGCTTCAAGAGGTTGTGGCTATTGTTTGAAGGAAAAAGCCTTGCAGGAGAGTTGAAAGAAATGTACACTGGGCCTGTTTCTGTGCTGTAGTGCTATGACAGAGAGAGCTGACTGGCTCTTCAGTTCCTGCCTTCCACAACATTATGTTTAAAGGTGAGCTTTTTGTGTAATGTGTACATGAAAACATACTATGAAATGTGTTGCTCAGCTCACTGTATAACCATATAACAATTACAGCACAGAAACAGGCCATCTCGGCCCTTCTAGTCTGTGCCGAATGCTTACTCTCAGCTCGTCCCACCGACCTGCACTCAGCCCATGACCCTCCATTCCCATCCTGTCCACAGACCATCCAATGTTACTTTCCAAGTGTCTCCACACTACCGACAGCAACAACTCACAAACCCTAACCCATACATCTTTGGGATGCATGAGGACATTCTTTCAGAGAATCTCTGTAGTCCCATCTACCAGCCCTTCCCCTGCCACCTTTACTCCACTGTATATTCCCTTGTCCACTCGTCCCACCTGGCACTTACCCCTGCAAGCAGTAATGCTTCATCTGCCCATTCACCTCCTGCCTCACCACCATTCAGGGCCGCTAACACTCCTTCCAGTTTCACCTATAAATCTGTTGGGGTCATCTACTGCATCCATTGCTCCCTCTACAGCTTTCCCTACATCAGTGAAACCCAATCCAAGTGCTGTCCAGAACAAGCAGGATTTCCCATTGCCAACCATTTTAATTCCATTCCCCATTCCCATTCCAACGTGTTGGCCCATGGCTTTCTCTATTGTCGCGATGAGGCCACTCTCAGCTCGGAGGAGCAACACCTCAAATTCCAACTGGGTCGCCTGTACATCTGTGGAAACTTGCTGCAGTCTTCAGTGACATACCAAATTTCCTCAGACTCTGGCATCTGCAGTCTTCATCACTCTGTACATATATCAATTTCACTCTCTATCATACATCCAACTCTTTATTCATATCTCTGTGCCCCTCTCTGTCTTGCTCTTTGCCTCTCTCACTAATCTGAAACTTGGGCAATCTTCTACAGGTACACAGTGGAGAGTGCACACTGTCCAGCCGCGTCACCGCCTGGTCTAGAAGCATGGAATGGAAAAGTAGTGGATACAGCCTGGTCCATAACAGGAAAAGGCCATTCCACCATTGAGCACATGTACTGTTGCGGGAAAGCAGCATCCATCATCCAAGACTGCCACCATCCAGGCCATGCTCTCTGCTCGCTGCTGCCATCAGGGAAGGAGGTACAAAAGTCTTAGGTCCCACACCACCAGGTTCAGGAACAGCTATTGAATCAGAGGGGATAACTTCACTCAGCTACAATCAGCCCAACATTGAAATGATTCCACAATCTTTAAGGACTCTACAACTCATCTTCTCAATATATGTGGTTTATTTAATGAGAATCAGAATCAGGTTTATATCATCAGCATATGTCAGGAGATCTATTGTCTTTGTGGCAGCAGTACAACACAAAACATAATAAAATCTGTGAAGTACAGTAAATATATACAGTATATATTTAATAGTTAAATTAAATAAGTAGGGCAAAAAAAGTAATGAGGTCATATTCATAAGTTAAATGTCCGTTCAGAAATCAGATGTTAGATGGGAAGAAGCTATTCCTGAGTCGTTGAGTGTGTGCATTCAGGCTCCTGTACCTCCTTCCTGGTGGTAACAGTGAGAAGAGGGCATGTCCTGGGTGATGGGGGTCCTTTGATGGATGTCACCTTTTTGAGGCATTGTGCCTTGAAGATGTCCTGGATGCTGGGGAGGCTGGTGCCCATGATGGAGCTGACTGATCCTGTGCAGTAACCACCCCAATACTGGACAGTGATGCAGCTAGTTAGAATGCTCTCCACAGCACTGCTGCAGAAATTTGCAAGTGTCTTTAGTGACATGCCTAATCTCTTTAAACTTCTAATAATATATAGCCACTGTCATGCCTTCTTTGTAACTGTATTAATATATTGGGCCCAGGATAGATCTTCAGAGATATTGACACCCAAGAACTTGAAATTTCTCACTCTTTCCACTTCTGATCCCTCTGTGAAGACTGGTGTGTCTTTCCTCATCTTACCCTTCCTGAAGTCCACAATCAGCTCTTTGGTCTTACTGATGTTGAGTGCAAGGATGTTGCTGTGACTCCACTCAACTAGTTGATCTATCTCCCGCCTGTATGCCTTCTTGTCGCCATCTGAAGTTCTGCCAATAGTTGTGTTGACAGCAAATTTACAGATGGCACTTGAGCTGTGCCTAGCTACACAGTCATGAGTATAGAGAGAGATGCACCAGTGTTGATTGTCAGCGAGGTGGAGATGTATGAAGGATGAGGTCTCAGGGGACTTGGAGGCACACGATAAAATAGGCCATAGTCAACATGGTTTGCTCAAGGACAAAACATGTTGCCTTGTCCAACAAATCTGTTGGAATTCTTTGAAGAAATAACAAGTAAGATAGACAAAGGAACATCACTGATGTGTACTTGAATTTTCAGAGGCCTTACAAGCTACAAGTCCATGGTATTATAGGAATGATTCTAGTGTGAATAAAGTAGTAGCTGATTGCTAGGAGACAAAAAGAGGAAATAAAAGCAGGCTTTTCTGGTTAGCTGCCAGTGATCATTGGTGTTCCACAGGGGTCTGTGTTGGGACTGATTCTTCTTAAGTTATATGTCAATGATCTGGATGATGGAATTGATAGCTTTGTTACAAAGTTTGCAGATGATATGAAAATAGATGAAGGGGCGGGTAGTTTGAGAGCTACAGAAGGACTTAGACAAATTAGGACAATGGGGAAAGAAGTGGCAGATGGAACACAGAGTCGGGAAGTGTAAGATCATACACTTTGGTAGAAGAAATGAAAGGGTTGACTATTTTCTAAATAGAGAGAAAATATAAAAAACTGAGGTGCAAAGGGACTTGATGGTCCTTCTGTAGGATTACCTAAAGGTTAATTTACAGGTTAAGTCTGTGGTGAGGAAGGCAAATGCAATGTTAGCATTCATTTCAAGAGGACAGAATATAAAAACAAGGATGTAATGTTGAAATTTTATAAAGCACTGCTGAGGCCTCACTTGGAGTATTTTGAGCCCTTTATCTTAGAAAGGATGTGCTGAAACTGGAGAGGGTTCAAAGAAGGTTCACACAAATGAATTCAGGGTTGAATGGAAGTGTGTTTCATATGAAGAGTGTTTAAAGGCACTGGGCCTGTATTCACTGGAATTCAGAAGAATGAGGGGTGACCTTATTGAAACCTATGGAATGGCAAAAGGTCTTGATAGAGTGGATGTAGAGAGGATCCTAGGGTGGGAGAGCGTAAGACCAGAGGACGCAGTCTCAGAATAGAAGTGCATCCTTTTAGAACAGAGATGAGGAGGAATTTCTTTAGCCAGAGAGTGGTGAATCTGTGGAATTCTTTGCCACAGGCAGCTGTGGAGGCTAAGTCTTTATGTATAATTAAGGCAGAAGTTGATAGATTCTTCATTGGTCAGGGCATGAATGGATATAGGGAAAAGGCAGGAGATCAGGGCGGAGAGGAAAATTGAATCAGCCATGATGAAATGGTGGAGCAGATTCGATGGGCCAAATGGCCTAATGCTGCTCCTATATCTCATGGTCTTGTGGTCTTATTTCTGATCCTCCGGTGAGGAAGTCAAGGATCCAGTTGCCGGGGGAGGTACAGAGGCCCTGGTTTTGGAGCTCTTTGATCAGAACTGTTAAATGCTGAGTTGTAGTCAATAAACAGTAGCTTAACATAAGCATTAGCATTGTCCAGGTGATCCAAGGCCACATACACAGCCTATGATATCACATCCATTGTAGACCTATTGCGGCGATAGGCAAATTGTGGTGGGTCCAGGTCCTTGCTGAGATCTTTCATAGTACTTCATCACCATAGATGTAGTGCTTCTGGATATAGTTGTTAAGGCAGCTCACCCTGCTCTTCTCAGGCATTGGTATAATTGTTGCCATTTTGAAGCAGGTGGGAACTTCTGACAGTAGCAATGCCAGATTGAAAATGTCTATGAACACATCCGCCAGTTGGCTGGTACAGGTTTCAGAGCCATACCAGGTATTTATTATTTATTATTATTATTTCTGCTTTTCGTTTTGTATTTGCACAGTCTTTTGCACACTGGTTGTTTTGTCCATCTTTGTTATGTGCGATTCTTCATTGGTCCTTTTGTGTTTCTTGTATTTACTGTGAATGCCTCCAACAAATGAAAGTGACGTGACATATATGTACTCTGATAATAAATTTACTTTGCAATTAACTTTGAACTTTTTATTGTTCTTTCTACTTCTGACACTCTCTCTACACTCGTGCTTTTTCCTACATTCTCCATCATTCTCTGCATCTTCTCTGCCCCTCTTCATGATCGTTCTACTTTTCTTTACTCTGTGTTCCCTGTTATTGTTTTGGTTTAGTTTAACCCTATGTACCAAGGTACAGTGAGAAGTTTATTTTGCCTACTGTTCATACAGATCGAATCATTCAGGCAGAACAAGGGAAACCAACAACAGTGCAGAATAAAGTGTAAAAGCTACCAAAAGACTGCAGTGCAGGTAAACAATAAAGTGGAAAATCATAACGAGGTAGGTTGTGAGGACAAGAGACCATTTTATTATTCAAGAGTCTGATCACAGTGGGATTGAAGCTGTCCTTGAACCAGGCTTTTGTATCTTCTGTCCTATGGGAGAGAGGAGACGAGAGAATCTCTGGGGTGGGTGGAATCTCTAATTATGCTGGCTGCTTTAGTCGTAAGTGTAGACAGTGTCCATAGAGGGAAGCCTGATTACCATGATGTACCGAGCTGTGTCCGCAACTCTCTGAAATTCCTTGCGGCCATACCAAGCTATGGTGCATCCAAACAGGTGCATCAGTGAATATTGGTAAGTCAACAGAGACATGGTGAATTTCTTTATCCTCCTGAGGAAGTAGAGGCATTGGTGAGCTTTCTTAGCAGTGACGTCAGAGCAGTTAGACCAGGATGGACAATTGGTAATGTTCATACCTAGGATCTTGAAACTCTCAACCACTGATGGAGACAGGAGCATGAGCAGTGCTCCCCTTTCTGAAGTCAGTGACCTTGCTGACAGTCAGGGGAAGGTTGCTGTTGTGACATCATGTCATTAAGCTCTCTGTCTCCTTCCTGTAGTCCAACTCACCTGGTTTGAGAAACAGCCCATTACCGTGGTAGTACCTGTATGTCGATGGGGCTGAAACAGAATGTAGCCAAGCAGTTGTGAGTGTGTCTCTCACCATCATTTTTATATAGAATAGAAGGACTTCCCTTTAGAAAAGAGATGAGAAGGAATTTCTTTAACCAGAGGGTGGTGAATCTGTGGAATTGTCACAAATAGTTATGGAGGCCAACTCGTTAAAGCGGAGGGTGATAGGTTCTTTATTAGTAAGGGCATAAAATGTAACAGAGAGAAGGCAGGAGAATAGGTTTGAGAATGATAATAAATCAGCTGATGGAATGGCAGAGAAGACTCGATGGGCCAAATGGCCTGATTCTGCTCCTATGTCTTATAAGGTAGTGCCTTGTATTCCTGTTTTTCCCTCTCCAGCAACCGTCTCCTATCTTTACACTCCCCTCCTTTCACTTCCCTCCATCTTTTGCAAGACACACAAAATGCTGGAGGAACTCAGCAGGTCAGGCAGCATCTGTGAAAAGGAATAAGCAGTCAATGGTTTGGTCCGAGACACTTCATCAGGACTGGAAAGAAGGGGGGAGAATTCCAGTCAGTCTAGTCATCTGCCACCTTCGTCCCCCTTCTCTCATTTTTCATTCCCCATTCTGGTTCCCCTCTCACCCTGCTCTATCCTGACCTGCCCATCACTCCCTCTGGTACCCCTCTCCCTTCCCTTTCTCTTGTGGTCTACTCTCCTCCTCTCTCCTTGTTCTTTGACCATTTAATTTTTTCACAAAGTCCCTCCCAGCTTCTTGCTTTGTCTCCCACCCAGCTACCTTCCTCCTGATGAACGGTCTCGGCCTGGTACTTTGAGAATTACACAAATAGCAAGGCAGCAGCAAACAGGCATCTCAAGATCAAAGATCAGCTTTACTTGTCACTTGTACATCGAAACACACATTGAAATGTGTCATTTGCGTCAATGTCCAACACAGTCCGAGGATGTGCTGGGGGAAGCGCACAAGTGTTGTCACACTTCCTGCGCTAATACACCATGCCCACAAATTACTAACCCTAATCGCTGCATCTTTGGGATCTGGGAGGAAACTCGAAACCACGTGGTCACAGACAGAATGTTCAAACTCTTACAGACAGTGACAGGAATTGAACCCTGATCTTAAATGCATCTGGTAATTTCAATTCTTGTCATTGAGACTAACCCTCCAGAAAAATAAATCAACTTTTAACTAATGTCTTGAACTTAAATTCCTCAGATGGGATCTAAGCATGCATCTCTGAATCAACGGTCTAGGGCTTGACTGCTCATTGTAACTTAAACCTACTTCCAACCTCTCTATTCTTCAAATTTCTTTCTCTCCCCCTTTATCTGACAATCCATTCCTTGCTTCCCCTTGTTCTGCTCCCCATCCATTTGTTTTCTGCACCTCATTATAGGAAGAGTGTGGAAGCTTTAGAGAGGGTGCAGAGATTTGCCAGGATGCTGCCTAGATTAGAGAATATGTCTTATGAGGATAGGCTCAATGAGCTTGGGCAGAGGTGGATGAGAGGTGACTTGACAAAAGGTGTGCCAGATGATAAGAGACATAGATCGAATGGGCAGCCAGAGACTTTTCCCACAGCTACTACCAAAGGGACTAACTTTAAGGTGACTGGAGGAAAGTAGAGGGGGGGATGTGAGAGGTAAGTTCATTACACAGAGAGTGGTGGGTGCGTGGAACGCTTTGCCAGGGGTTTTGGTCACAGATACATTAGGGCAATTTAAGAGAATCATAGGTAGGCATGTGAACAAAAGAATAATGGAGGGCTACATAGGATGGAAGGGTCAGGTTGATCTTAGAGTAGGTTAAGAGGTCTGCACAATATCATAACCCTTCCCTCCTACATGAACAATCTTTGGTGGGCATGTCACAGGAAAGGTCAGATTGACTTTGGAGTAAGTTAAAAGGTTGGCACAACATTATGGGCCAAAGGGCCTGTACTGTACTGTTCTATGTCCTTTACCCTACCTGTTTTCTATCTTCCTTAACTCTGATTCATTCCCTTCTTCACTCTTTCAATTCCACTTTCCTTCACTATCTCCTATAAAAATGCACTCAGTGGCCACCTTGTAAAGGACCATTTTCTGCTGCTGTAGTCCACCCACTTAAAAGTCACTTAGATCACATTTCTTTCTCATTCTGATATTTGGTCTAAACAACAAATGAACCTCTTGACCATGTCTGTGTGCTTTTATTGCATTGAGTTGCTGCCACATGATTGGCTGATTAGATATTTGCATTAACGAGTAGTGATACAGGTCTACCTAATAAAGTGGCCACTGCGTGTATCTCTTTACTGCTTGGCAGATAGAGTGAGTAATGTACTTTCTCTCTTTCTGTTTTAATTTAGGTTCCATCTAGATTCTCCTGAGCACAAGCTACTGCTTTAAATAGGTGTTCTGCTGCTCTGGAAATTTCCGCTACTGCACTGAGCTGGATGAGTCAGAACATCTTCTGTCACAACATCTCAAAGGCACAAGCAGTTTCTCCATCGCTGCTTTTGTGGGAAATCATTCTGGGCATTAAAAGTAAATCAGAAAGGAGGAGCCTGCTAGCCAATACAGGCTATTTACTCCACAAATTTCAGAACTCAAGCACTTTCAAATCCATTCATTTCAGGAGCTTCTAGCAACAGAAATCTCTGGAATCCATTGACTCACCATCTCTGCGAGACACTAGTTTTAGAATTTGCGAAATTCAGGAACCAGGACTCCAAAATCCATTAAGGACCACATGGACAAGTTAACTACAGAATTCACCACTTTCTGGGATCCATGAACCTCAGAAATTATTAACTCCACAGTGTATCAAAGGCATTAGCCACCAAGTGCAATATTGACTAGTTCCAGGACTATTAAGCTCTCTAACTCCAGGTCTAACAGTCTTCAAGATCCATTTATTCCAAAACCTACAAACTGTGAGATCCAGAAGCCATTGAGTCCAGGTTGTGTTGACTCATGAAGCCAAAAAAATCCAGGAACCACTGAGACCCAGATTTACTCACACCCCCAGACCTCAGGATCTACAGACACTTGGATCCTCAATCTCCAGGATCCACCATCTACAAGATTCACCAACTCTGGGATCTACCAGCTGTGGGTCCACATATTGCAAGTATTCTCAAACTTAGTCACTACATCCAACATCTGTAGCTACAGGTTTCAAAAACTCTTGCAATGACTCAATAATGACTCCATAAACTATAACATCCACTAACTTTGGGTTGTACAAACCAGAATCTGCTACTTACTTCATTGAGTCGCAGCAGTAACGAGCAGAAGTCATCAACATTGGCAGCCAGAGTTGATTTTTATCTCTGGTATCATTTAACTGCAGTAAGTACTGACACTCCAGCTCCAGGAACCACTAACGAGATATTCTAAAACAAAGATGCAGAACAAAACGACCAGAACAAAAAGTTACAAGTTTCACTAATTATAAGGACTATGAAGCACAGGATCTGCTAACTTGAGGATTGGCTAAGACCCACCACTGGGTTCAATTTGTGTTACTGGCTGTGTGTTCTCCCCGTGACTGCATGCATTTCCTCCGGGTGCTCCAGTTTTCTCCCACGTTCTAAAGACGTACGGTTTAGTCAGTTAATTGGTCACTTGAGTGTACGCTCATTAGGCCAGGAGGACCTGTTACTGTGCTGTATCTCGAAAACAAGACGCACAAACTCACAATTGTGAGATCTACTATAATACATGTTGTACTGTTTAAACCATTAGCTGCAGAATGCATTAGTTCCAGGATCCACCTACCAAAATATCCAGGATCCACTATTCCCTTAAAAGTTGGGATCAATGCAATCCCCTGACTCCACTGTCCAACAACAGCAAGACTGAATGAATCTAGAATCCACAGGCTCACCTCCCACTAGGAATTCAGGTAATTATTGTTGAGATATAAAATATCCCAGCAATCCCAATCACCAGGAGAATTAAAACACAACTTTTAAATTCAGCATTGATTCCCAGCTCCCCATTCAGAGAAACGTGAGGCCCTCCAGCAACATGACGGTGGCCCAGGGGGACAATGTGGACGAGTTGGCAGCTCTCCCGGTCCAGAACCAGGACTTGTATGGACTGGAGCAAAATCACGAATGCTGTGAGAGGGTTGTGATCAACATCTCAGGCCTACGGTTCGAGACTCAGCTGAGGACTTTGGCCCAGTTCCCCGATACCCTGCTTGGGGACCCCAAGAAGAGGATGGGCTACTTTGATCCCCTGAGGAATGAGTACTTCTTCGACAGGAACCGGCCGAGTTTCGATGCCATTCTGTACTACTACCAGTCGGGGGGGAGGCTGCGCAGACCCGTCAACGTGCCCCTAGACATCTTTGCGGAGGAGATACGATTCTACGAGCTCGGAGAGGAGGCCATGGAGATGTTCCGGGAGGATGAAGGCTTCATCAAGGAAGAGGAGCGGCCCTTACCGGAGAATGAGTTCCAACGGCAGATCTGGCTGCTCTTCGAGTACCCCGAGAGCTCAGGCCCGGCCCGAGTCATTGCCATCATGTCCGTCATGGTCATCCTCATCTCCATTGTCAGCTTCTGCCTGGAGACACTCCCTGTCTTCAGGGACGAGAAGGAAAACCCAGCCGGGGGTCAGCCTCATTATAGCAATGAGACGACTCCCTATCACGCCCCGAGCTTTGCTGACCCCTTCTTCATTGTCGAGACCCTCTGCATCATCTGGTTCTCATTTGAGTTTCTTGTCCGGCTGTTCGCCTGCCCGAGCAAGCCCACCTTCTTCAGGAACATCATGAACATCATTGACATCGTGGCCATCACACCCTACTTCATCACACTGGGGACTGAGTTGGCCGCACAGCAACAACAGCAGCAGCAGGCAGGCAATGGGCAACAGCAGGGGCAGCAGGCCATGTCTCTGGCCATTCTGAGGGTCATCCGTCTGGTCCGAGTCTTCCGCATATTCAAGCTGTCCAGGCACTCCAAGGGCCTGCAGATCCTCGGGCAGACACTGAAGGCCAGTATGAGGGAGCTGGGCCTCCTCATCTTCTTCCTCTTCATCGGCGTCATCCTCTTCTCCAGCGCTGTCTACTTTGCCGAGGCCGATGAGGCCAGCTCCTTCTTCGACAGCATCCCCGATGCCTTCTGGTGGGCCGTGGTATCCATGACCACGGTGGGCTATGGGGACATGTACCCCGTCACCATCGGTGGCAAGATGGTGGGTTCCCTCTGCGCCATCGCCGGTGTGCTGACTATTGCGCTACCCGTACCCGTCATCGTCTCCAACTTCAACTACTTCTACCACCGGGAGACAGAAAACGAGGAGCAGGCACAGTACTTACACGTGAAGAGCTGCCCCACCATCCCGTCCGTCACTGACCTGAAGAGGAGCAACAGCACGTCAAGCATCTGCAAGTCAGAATACAACCAGGAGGGGGTGCCGTGCACCCGACAACCCCCCGACCACAACCTCCACAATGACAATTGCACTTTATCCAACCCCAACTATGTCAACATCACCAAGATGCGGAGCGACGTGTGAGCAGGTCACAGACTTTGGCCCCACCTCCTCTCTTTAGTTTACAGCTTGCTTTGCGTGTCCGTCCATGTGGCTCCTAGTACTTGTTTTAGAGTATTAAACATTCACATGGTAACTATGTCCCTTCAAACCCTTCCCGACACATTCCATCGCCCTCCACTCGGGGAAATATACTATTAACTTTAGAGAAAGCCAAAAAAAATAGAAGAATCCTGCATGTGACAACTATAATGAGTAACAAAACTCGAGAGTACCGACGAAATCCTTTACTGGAATGGCCTAGTTCAACTTATTTATCTAAATACCACATCTACACAATGGATAATTTAATCTGCCTGCCTGCTATTACATTCAATCACTAAAGTTAAAACACAAGTTACAGTGGTCATTGTTGCCTCATTCGTTTCTTTCCTTGTCAGAATCCGAATCAGGCTTAGAATCACTGACATGAAATTTGTTCATTTGCAACAACAAGACAGTGCAATACACAAAAATACTATAACTTATGTTAAAAATATATGTATACAGTCAGTAGCCACTTTATTAGTTACCTCCTGTAGGCACAAGCAGAGTGCCAAAAATTCAAGAGCATCGGGGAAAAAGTGAGTGTAGTTGCTATTACTAAGGAGAAGGTGCTTGGGAAGCTGAAAGATAGTTCACCTGGACCAGATGAACACTCCCTCAGTGTTCTGAAAGAGGGAGCTGAAGAGGTTGTGGTGCATCCGTAATGATCTTTCAAGGTTCTCTAGATTCTGGAATGGGTATGGAGGAATGGAAAATTGCATATGTCACTCTATATGTTAAGAAGGGAATGGGGACAGAAGAAAGGAAACTATAGCCTGGTTTCAGTCGTTGCAATGATGTTAGATTCCATTATTAAGGTTGAGGTTTCCAGGTACTTGCAGGCACATGATAAATTGTCAAAGTTTCCTTAAGGGGAAATTTTGCCTGACAAATCTGTTGGAAATCTTCAAAGGAGAGTCAATGGATGTTGTTTACTTGGATTTTCAGAAGGCCTTTGAAGAGGTGCCTTGTGTGACGCTTCTTAGCAATGCCTGCAAGATGGCTTTTTAGAGCATCTCATGGTTGAGCCCTTTAGGGTATCAGCTATTCTGGATTGGGTATTGTGCAGTGAACTGGGACTGATTAGAGAGCTTAAGTCAAAGGAACCCTTGGGGTAAAGTGATCATAATATGATAGAATTCACCCTGCAATTTGAGAATGCAGAGCTAAAGTTGGATGTATCAATATTATAGTGGAGTAAAAGGAATTACAGGGGCATGAGAGAGGAGCTGGTTGAAATTGATTGGAAGGAAACACAAGCAGGGATGATGGCAGAGCAGCAACAATGGCTGGAGTTTCTGAGAGTGATTCGGAAGGAACAGGATAGATACATCCCAAAAAATAGATATTCTAAAAGCAGAATGATGCAACCGTGTATAACAAGACAAGTCTAAGCCAGTAGAAAATACAAAGAGAAGGCATACAATTGAGCAATAATTAGTGTGAAGTTAGAGGATTGCGAAGCTTTTAAAGACCAACAGAAGGCAACTAAAAAATCATAAAGATGGAATATGAAGGTAAGGTAGCTTGGACTGCTGGAAAATTATGCTGGAGAGTAACTGTAGAGATGGAGGATAAGGAAATAGTGGACTAACTGAATAAGTATTCTGCATCAGTCTTCACGATGGAAGATACAAGCATTATGCCAAAAGTTCAAGAGTTTCATGGGGCAGAAGTGAGAGGTTGCTATTACTAGGGAAAACATGCTTGTGATGGCATTAATAATGATCTTTCAGGAATCCATAGATTCTGGCATGGTTTTGGAGGAATGGAAAATTGTAAATGTCACTCCTGTCTTTAAAAAAAGAGAGAGGTAGACAAAGGATATAGGCCAGTTAGCCTGACCTCGGTTGTTGAGAAGATGTTGGCAGTTGATCGTTAAGCATATGGTTTCAGGGTACTTGGAGGCACATGATAAAATAGACCAAAGTCACACAGTTTCCTTAATGGAAAATCTTGCTTGACAAATCTGTTGGAATTCTGTGAAGAAATAACAAGCATGATAGACAAAACAGAATTGATTTGTCTGTGCACTTGGATTTTCAGAAGGCCTTTGACAAGGTGTCACACATGAGGCTGCTTTATATGCGAAGAGCCCATGGTATTACAGGAAAGTTACTGACATGGTTAGAGCATTAGCTGATTGTCAAGAGGCAAACTGTGGGAATAAAGGGAGACTTTCCTGGTTGGATGTTGGTGACTAGTGGTGTTCCACAACGTTCTGAGTTGGACTGCTACTTTTTATATCAATGATTTGAATGACAGAATTGATGGTTTTGTGACCAAGTTTAAAGACGATATGAAGATAGGTGGAGGGGCAGGTAGTTTTGAGGAAGTAGAGAGGCCACAGAAGGACTTAGACAGATTAGAAGAATAGGCAAACAAGTGGCAGATGGAATACAGTGTTGGGAAGAGAAGGGTCATGCACTTTGGTAGAAGAAATAAATGGATTGACTATTTTCTGAATGGAGAGACAATTCAAATATATGAAGTGCGAAGGGGTTTGGGAGTCCTTGTGCAGAATTCCCTAGAGCTTAATTTGCAGGTTGAGTCTGTGGTGAGGAAGGCAAATGCAACGTTAGCATTCATTTCAAAGGGACTAGAATATAAACGCAAGGATGTGATGCTGAGGCACGAGTGAGGCCTCACTTGGAGTATTTTGAGTAGCTTTGGGCTTCTTACCTGAGAAAGGATGTGAAGATATTGGAGAAGGTTCCAAGGAGGTTCACAAAAATGATTCTGGGATGGAAAGGTTTATCATATGAGGAGCGTTTGTTGGCTCAGAATCTGTACTCACTGGAATTCAGAAGAATGAGAGGGGATCTCATTGAAACTTATTGTATGTTGAAAGGCCTCAATAGAGTGGATGTGGAGAGGATGTTTCCTATGGTGGGGAAGCCTACCATAAGAGGACGCAGCCTCAGAATAGAGGGATGTCCATTTGAAACTGAGTTGAAGAGGTATTTCTTCAGCCAGAGAGTGATGAATCTGTGGAATTCATTGCCACAGGTGACTGTGGAGGCCAAGTTATTGAGTACGTTTAAGGCAGAGTTTGATAGATTCTTGATTAGTCATGATATGAAGGGATACAGGGAGAAAGCAGGAGATTGGGGCCGAAGGGGAAATAGATCAGCCATGATGAAATGGCAGAGCAGTCTCAATGGCCTAAATGGCCTAATTTTGCTCCCATATCTTATGGTTTTAACAAAATCAGAGCCCATGGTCTTACAGGAAAGATACTAGCATGGATAGAAGACTGGGAGACCAGCAGCAACAAAAGAATGGGAATAAAGAGGGCCTATTAAGGTTGGCTGCTAATGACAAATGGTGTTCCACAGGGGTTGGTATTGGGACTGCTTCTTTTCACGTTATATGCATTGACGACTTTGTGACTGAATTTGCAGACAATACGAAGATGGGTGGAGGGGCAGGTAGTGTTGAAAAAGCAGTAAGTCCTCAGAAAGACTTAGAGAGATTGGGAGAATTTGCAAAGAAGTAGCAGATGGAATATAGTGTAGGGAAGCATACAGTCTTATACAGTAGTAGAAGGAGTAAGGGTGTAGACTATTTCCTAAATGGGGAGAAAATTCAACAATCAGAAGTGCAAAGGGTCATGGGTGCCCTTGTGCAGGCTTCACTAAGGTTAACTTGCAGGTTGAGTTAGTGGTAAGGAAGGCAAATGCAGGGTTAGCATTCATGGAGTAGAAAAGCAAGGATGTAATGTTGAGGTTTTATAAGGCATTGGGGTATTGCAATTGCAATTGGGGTATTGTGAGCAGTTTTATTCCCCTTCTCTAAGAAAAGAGGTGCTGGCATTGGAGAGGGTCCAGAGAAGGTTCCTGAGAATTATTCCAGGAATGATCGGGCTAACGTATGAGGAATGTTTGATGGCTCTGGGCCTGTGCTCACTGGAGTTCACAAGTGTGAGGTGGAATGTCATTGAAAAGCCTCAATAGAGTGGATATGGAGAGAATGTGATAGAGTCATAGAAAGTACACACAGAGACTGGCCACCGAGGATCTACAGATCAAACTGCCTACTCCTATTGACCCTCCATACCCCTACCATCCATATACCTATTGATGCTTCCTACAGTGGGGGAGTCTCGGACAAGAGGTCATAGCTTCAGAGTAGTAGAACGTCCCTTTAGAATGGTGATGAGGAGGGATTTCTTTAGTCAGCAAGTGGTGAATATGTGGACTTCATTGCCACCGATGACTATGCATGCCAAGTTATTGGGTAAATTTAAATTGGAAGTTGATAGTTCTGGATAAGTCAGGTCATCCACGGTTACAGGGAGCAGGCAAGAGAATCAGTATTAGCTTTAATATCATCGGCACATGTTGTGAAATGTGTTGCTTAGTGGCAGCAGTACGTTGCAATATCTAGTACTAAAAACTACAAATTAGAATAAAATCTATATATAGAAGAGAAAATAAGTAATGCAAAAAGAGAGGGGGAAATACTGAGGCAGTGTCCAAGGGTTCAATGTCCATTCAGAAATCTGATGGCAGAGGGGAAGAAACTGTTCCTGAAATATTAAGTGTGTGTCTTCATGCTCCTGTATCTTTACCCTGAAGGTGGTATGACCTTGGTGATAGAGTCATTGAACACTACAGCAGGGACACAGGTCCTTCAGCCCATCAGGTTAGACCCATCAAATCCACACCAAATCATTAATCTACCTAGTCCCATTGACCTGCACCAGGGCCATAGCCCTGCATACCCTTCCCATCCATGTACATACCCAAACTTCTTTTAAATGTTGAAATCGAACCCATATCCACCACTTCTGCTAGCAGCTCATTCCATATTTACACTATTCTCGGATTGAAGGAGTTCCCCCTCGTTCCCCTTAAGCATGCCACCTTTCACCCTTAACCCATGACCCCTAGTTCTAATCTCACTCAACATCAGTAGAAAAAGCCTGATTGTATTCACCCTATGTAAACCCCTCATAATTTTGCATATCTCTAGCAAGCCTCCCCTCAATCTTATACGTTCTAAGGAATGAAGTCCTAACCCATACAGCCTTTCCCTGTAACTCAGGCCCTCAAGTACCAGTAAATTTTCTCTGTGCACGTTGAATCTAATTTACATCTTTCCAGAACTGCATACAATACTCCAAGTTGGGTCTCACACACTTCTTATACAGCTTCAACGTAACATCCTATCTCCTGCACTCAATACATTGATTCAGGAAGGCCAATGTGCCAAAAGCTTTATTTACCTACTTGCAATGCCACTTTCAATGAATTATGAATCTGTATTCCCAGATCCCTTGGTTCTGCCGCTCTCCGTGTAAGACCTATCCTCTTTGGTCCTCCCAAAGAGCAGTACCTCACACTTACCTGTATCAAATTCCACCTGCCACTTTTTTGGTCCATTTCTCCAGCTGGTCCAGATACCACTGCAGGTTTTGATAGTCTTCCTCGCTGAGCAGGAATGGGATTCCAGTGATGTAATGGGGGTGATGGGGTCATTCGTGATGGTGACAAACTGCATTTTGAAGATGTCCTCGATACTGGGGAGGGCTGTGCCCATTTAATTATTCTGCTGTTTCAAGTTTACCTTAGAAATCCATTCTCCTATAGCCAGTTATACAGAGGGTGAAAGATTTAACCCTTTACTCCCCTGCAACATCCAACTATATGTACCCCTACTGCATTTGCACATGTGTATCTTACAGAGCTCATGTTTGCTGGTATAAATTAGGGGCAATAATTGCATATGGTGCTCTCAATGTGGCCTCCTCTACATTGGTGAAACCTGACATAAGTTAGGGGCCATTTTATTGAGTATCTTCTTCCATCCACCAAAAGCAGAATTTCCTAGCGGCAAACTATTTTAATTCCTATCCCCAATGCCTTTCTGACATGTTGGTCCATAGCCTTCTCTTTTCCCATGCCTTGAGATACACACTTGGAAAATGGAGTGTTGCTTCTCTCAGGGTGGAGGAGTAACAACTTCATATTATGTTTAGGTAACCTCCAACCTGATGGCATGAACATCAATTTCTTCTTCTGGTCATTTTCCCCTCCCCCTTCCCTCCCATCTTCCTCTATTCCCAAAATTGGCCTTTTACCTCTTCTCCTGACCTGCCTATCTTTCCACCACCCCCCAACCTCCAGTGCCTCTCCTTCCCTTTCTCCCATGCTCCACTCTCCTCTCCTATCAGATTCTGTCCTCTCCAGCCATCCTATCCCAACTATCTCCACTTGACACCTTCTAGCTAATCCCCCCTCACCTTTCTACTCTGACACCTTCCCTTTCCTTTCCAGTCCTGAAGAAGGGTCTTGGCCCGAAATGTCAACTGCTTATTTATTTCCATGGATTTTGCCTGAGCTTCTGAGTTCCTCCAGTATTTTGTCTGTGTTACTCTGGATTTCCAGCATCTGCAGAATCACTTGTGTTTATAATTACGAGATAGTTTGTCTGTCCAAACCAGATTGAGAAAGTCATCCCTGGAATATAGGGAGAAGGGATAAACATCATGAGAAACAGGGTTCTGGCTTGTGGGTATGGTTGCATTTAGTGACTGGGTGAGGTTGCAATTCTAAGACAGAATTACAATGAAGTTTATTATCACAGAGGAAAGCACAAAACATGCTGCAGAAATTCAGCAGCTCAGAAAGCATCTGAAGATGGGAATGTACAGTCGATGTTTCAACTGGAGACCCTTCGTCAGGACTGGGGAGGAAGGGGAGGGGAAGGGGTACAATGTTTCAGGCTCAGTCCCTTCGTCAGGACTGGGGAGGAAGGGGAGGGGAAGGGGTACAATGTTTCAGGCTCAGTCCCTTCGTCAGGACCGGGGAGGAAGGGGAGGGGAAGGGGTACAATGTTTCAGGCTCAGTCCCTTCGTCAGGACGGGGGAGGAAGGGGAGGGGAAGGGGTACAATGTTTCAGGCTCAGTCCCTTCGTCAGGACGGGGGAGGAAGGGGAGGGGAAGGGGTACAATGTTTTAGGCTCAGTCCCTTCGTCAGGACTGGGGAGGAAGGGGAGGGGAAGGGGTACAATGTTTCAGGCTCAGTCCCTTCGTCAGGATGGGGGAGGAAGGGGAGGGGAAGGGGTACAATGTTTTAGGCTCAGTCCCTTCGTCAGGATGGGGGAGGAAGGTGAGGGGAAGGGGTACAATGTTTCAGGCTCAGTCCCTTCGTCAGGATGGGGGAGGAAGGGGAGGGGAAGGGGTACAATGTTTCAGGCTCAGTCCCTTCGTCAGGACGGGGGAGGAAGGTGAGGGGAAGGGGTACAGTGTTTCAGGCTCAGTCCCTTCGTCAGGACTGGGGAGGAAGGGGAGGGGAAGGGGTACAATGTTTCAGGCTCAGTCCCTTCGTCAGGACGGGGGAGGAAGGTGAGGGGAAGGGGTACAATGTTTTAGGCTCAGTCCCTTCGTCAGGACTGGGGAGGAAGGGGAGGGGAAGGGGTACAATGTTTCAGGCTCAGTCCCTTCGTCAGGACGGGGGAGGAAGGTGAGGGGAAGGGGTACAATGTTTTAGGCTCAGTCCCTTCGTCAGGACTGGGGAGGAAGGGGAGGGGAAGGGGTACAATGTTTCAGGCTCAGTCCCTTCGTCAGGACGGGGGAGGAAGGTGAGGGGAAGGAGTACAATGTTTCAGGCTCAGTCCCTTCGTCAGGACGGGGGAGGAAGGGGAGGGGAAGGGGTACAATGTTTTAGGCTCAGTCCCTTCGTCAGGACAGGGGAGGAAGGTGAGGGGAAGGGGTACAATGTTTCAGGCTCAGTCCCTTCGTCAGGACTGGGGAGGAAGGGGAGGGGAAGGGGTACAATGTTTTAGGCTCAGTCCCTTCGTCAGGACTGGGGGGGAAGGGGAGGGGAAGGGGTACAATGTTTTAGGCTCAGTCCCTTCGTCAGGACGGGGGAGGAAGGGGAGGGGAAGGGGTACAATGTTTTAGGCTCAGTCCCTTCGTCAGGACTGGGGGGGAAGGTGAGGGGAAGGGGTACAATGTTTTAGGCTCAGTCCCTTCGTCAGGACGGGGGAGGAAGGGGAGGGGAAGGGGTACAATGTTTTAGGCTCAGTCCCTTCGTCAGGACTGGGGGGGAAGGGGAGGGGAAGGGGTAAAACCTCTGGCAGCTGATAGGTGATACCTGCTGAGGTGGAAATTGGTTGGGTGGGGGAAAGAAAATGAAGTAAAAAGCTGGGATTTGATAGATGGAAGAGGTAAAGGACTGGCGTAGAAGGAATCTGATTTAAGAGGATAGTGGGCCATAAGAGAAAGGGAAGTTGGAGGGGCACCAGAGGAGAAGGGCTAAGAAAGATCTATATTGTGTTCATTATCCATTCAGGAATCTGATAGTGGAGGTGCAAAGCTATATATATAATGTTGTGTGTGTCTCTTCAGGCTCCTGTATCGATCCCCTAATGACATAAGTGAGAAGAGGGCATGGGCAAGTCCTGGGTAGTGAGGGCCCTTAACGATGGATGATGTCTTTGTGACACATTGTCTTTTGAAGGTATCTTTGATGCTGGGGAGGCTTGTGTCCACGATATACCTGGATGAGTTTACAGCCTTCTGCAGCTTTTTCTAATCCTGTGCATTGGCTCCTCCATACCAGACAGTGAAACAACCCATTAGAATATCCTCCACAGTACATCTGTAGAAATAGCTCAAGTCTTTGGTGACAATCTAGATCTCTTCAAACTCCTAATGTGTCTTCTCTGTAATTGTATCATTATGTTGGTCCAAGAATAGATCTTCAGAGATGTTGACACACAGGAACTTGAAGATGCTCACCCTTTCCTCTGCTGATCTCTCAATGAGGACTGCTATGTGCTCCTTCCACTGTGTCAGGAGGGGTAGAGGAGGCTTAACCCTAAGCCAGAGCAGTGGAAACAGTTTAGCAGTAAATGAAATATTAGTAATAAAATACAAAAACAATGCCACAAGGGCCCACAAAACAAGTGAGATCCGACACTTAACACGACAGACAACAAGGTAACTGAAGCCTCAGAGCAACTGGTTGAGGCTGGCTGGTATGATAGGTGAACGAAGGATTGTTGTTGTTCTTCTGATTTTAATGGCAGTTGGCAGTCCAAATTAAAGGTCCATTATTGCCACCAACTGGACTGGCATCTGGTGTTCAGATTTAAGAAGTGAAACCCTTATTACTTCTTTCTCAAATGAAAGCTAAATTACCCCAAAAGCCCTATAGAATTTAAGTAGTGAAAGATAATACTGTGAATTAAATTAAAGTCACTCCCATAACTTAATAAAGTTTTATAATGAAAACTACCAACCTCTAAAGATTGTAATGAAGCCTACATTTGATTTCTTTCAACCTTACATGCTTCACACTGCAGTAGTATATGTTCAACTTTTTCATGATGACAAAATCTACGCAACCCAGAATGATGTTTGCCAACAAGATATAAAGAATAATTAAGCATAGTTTGCCCAATTCTAAGTTGAGTCAATATAATTCCCTCCCTTCTTGTTTTACCCTCCCCCAACAGTTTTATAATTCTGTGAAGGTGTCTCCCCTTATGCCCATTAACCACAAATCTTGCCATAATCCCCTAATCTTAATCCCACTGACCCTTTCACTTCTGATTTGCTAAATCTATATCTAGAGCTGAAATTTTAACAGCTTTTTTAGCTAAACAATCAACCCGCTCATTCCCCTCATAACCTCTATGCACAGGGACCCATAGGAAGGGGACATGTAAACTATATAACCATATAACAATTACAGCATGGAAACAGGCTATCTTGGCCCTTCTAGTCCGTGCCGAACGCTTACTCTCACCTAGTCCCACTGACTTGCACTCAGCCCATAACCCTCCATTCCTTTCCTGTCCATATACCTATCCAGTTTTATTTTAAATGACAATACCGTATCTGCCTCTACTGCTTCTACTGGAAGCTTGTTCCACACAGCTACCACTCTTTGAGTAAAAAAATTCCCCCTGGTGTTACCCCTAAATTTTTGCCCCCAACTCTCAACTCATGTCCTCTTATTTGAATCTCACCTACTCTCAATGGAAAAAGCCTATCCATGTCAACTCTATCTATCCCCCTCATAATTTTAAATACCTCTATCAAGTCCCCCCTTCTATGCTTCAAAGAATAAAGACCTAACTTGTTCCATCTTTCCCCGTAACTTAGGTGCTGAAACCCAGGTAACATTTTAGTAAATCTCCTCTGTACTCTCTGTATTTTGTTGACATCTTTCCTATAATTCGGTGACCAGAACTGTACACAATACTCCAAATTCAGCCTTATCAATGCCTTGTACAATTTTAACATTACATCCCAACTCCTATTCTCAATGCTCTGATTTATAAAGGCCAACATACCAAAAGCTTTCTTCACCACCCTATCCACATGAGATTCCACCTTCAGGGGAATATGCACCATTATTCCTAGATCACTCTGTTCTACCGCATTCTTCAATGGCCTACCATTTACCATATATGTCCTATTTGGATTATTCCTACCAAAATGTAGCACCTCACACTTATCAGCATTAAACACCATCTGCCGTCACTCAGCCCACTCTTCTAACTGGCCTAAATCTCTCTGCAAACTTTGAAAACTTACTTCATTATCCACAACGCCACCTACCTTAGTATCATCTGCATACATACTAATCAAATTTACCACCCCATCATCCAGATCATTCATTTATATGACAAACAACATTGGACCCAGTACAGATCCCCGAAGCACACCACTAGTCACCGGCCTCCAACCTGATGAACAGTTACCCACCACTACTCTCTGGCATCTCCCATCCAGCCACTGTTGAATCCATTTTACTACTTCAATATTAATACCTAACGATTGAACCTTCCTAACTAGCCTTCTGTGTGAAACCTTGTCAAAGGCTTTACTGAAGTCCATATAGACAGCATCCACTGCTTTACCCTCATCAACTTTCCTCGTAACCTGTTCAAAAAATTCAATAAGATTTGTCAAACATCACCTTCCACACACAAATCCAGGTTGACTGTTCCTAATTCAATCCTGTCTATCCAGATAATTAGATATACCATCTCTAAGAATACTTTCCATTAATTTACCCACCACTGACATCAAACTGACAGGCCTATAATTACTAAGTTTACTCTTAGAACCCTTTTTAAACAATGGAACCACATGAGCTATATGCCAATCCTCCGGCACCATCCCCATTTCTATTTCTATTTCTATTCTAATACTTTGAATATGAAGTAAAGTTTGATGAGCTTCCAACAGTAAGTCTGATGTACTGCTGCAATGACCTGCTCTAAGACTTATCAAAACCGAAAAGGAATCTGAACAAATTGCGACTTTGCAAGGACAAATTTCCTCCATCCACTGTGACCAAAATGACATTCAACCATTTCTGCTGTATATTCTGATAAATTGTTGGTGAGACACTTCTTTTTTGTTACCTTTAACTCAGGCACAAAAACAGCCTGAATCATTCCCAGTTAAATTATGTTTTGGACCATCTGTAAAGTTAGTTAGTATATCATAATAATTTTTCTTAATATATTGATAAAGCAACAGACTCTCAGACATATCGGAGCCCTTAGACTTTATTGAATCATGTAACCTGAAATCAATGAAAGTCAATGAAAAAAAACAAGGTGGAGTTACCAAGAATGCTACAGTGGGACATATTGCATAATGCAACAAATCCTTATACCTAGTGTAATAAGACCCCAGCCAGACAAAACTAAAATCACTCTTCTTGTGATGTTCATAACAGACAAAAGGTTGTGGATAAGAATTGGGTTTAAATCAGCTGCAGGTGATGAGTTGGAAGTGAGAGGCAGGTGATTCCGATTAGCTGGAAGATTGCAAAGGGAGTGGAGTGTTCAGGTGTGTGTGTCAGTCTAGACTCTGGGGATTGAGGAGTCTGATGGCTTGGGGGAAGAAACTGTTACACAGTCTGGTCGTGAGAGCCCGAATGCTTTGCCAGATGGCAGGAAGGAGAAGGGTTTGTATGAGGGGTGCATGGGGTCCTTCATAATGCTGTTTGCTTTGCAGGTGCAGCGTGTGGCGTAAATGTTTGAAGTGGTGGGAAGATGCTGCCTGGCCTGCTGAGTGGATCTAACATTTCTTCAGACTCTTTTCAGGAGTCCAATATGAAAGTCAGGAGGCTTGCTTCTGATCAGAGACAATGGGCAGTGCAGTCCCTAAAGGACAACTTGCAGGTTGTGCAAGTGGAGATGCAAATGTAATGTTAGCATTCATTTCAGAAGGACTAGAATACATAAGCAAGGATGTAATGCTGAGGCTTTATCAGGCATTGATCAGACCGCAGTTGGAGGACTGTGAGCAGTTTTGGGTCTCTTATCGGAGGAAGGATGTGCTGACATTGGAGAAGGTCCAGAGGATGTTCATGAGAATGATTCTGGGAATGAAAGGGTTATCATATGAGGGGTATTTGATGGCTCAGGAAGTGTACCCACTGGAGTTTAGAAGAAAGAGGGGGAATCTCATCAAGACCTAGCGAATATCGAAGGGCCTAGCAGTGAGGAGGATGTTTTCTTTAGTGGAGGATCAAGGACCAAAGTGAATACCAGGATGTCCCATGTGAACAAAGATGAAGAGAAATTTCTTTAGCCAAGGAATATACTCCCACAAAAGGTTGTGGAGGACAAGACTTTGGATATATTTAAAGTAGAGGTTGATAAGTTCTTGATTAGTAAAGACATCAAAGAGGAAAAGGAGTTGAGAGGGATAATATATCACTGGGCTGAGTGGCCTAATTCGTTGCCTATGTCTTATAGTCTTAATTAGCCCAGAGATGCTCACAACTCAGTCAACACTAACAGAAGGAAAACAACCATGAAATTCCAGCCAAATTGGAAAATAGAATCTCATTTAAAATCAACAAGCGTGGTCATGGACAGGAAGTGTTTCAAAATGATTTGATTGTCTCAGGCCATTCAGCCCATCCAGTCTGCTCCACCATTCCCTCATGGCTGATTTATTACCCTTCCCAACCCCATTGTCCTGTCTACTCTCCATATCTGATGATGCCCTGACTAATCAAGAACTTATCAACCTCTGCTTTAAACAAACTCAATGACTTGGCCTCCACAGCCATCCATGGGAATTAATTTCAGAGGTTCACTACCCTCTGGCTAAAGAAATTTCTCCTCAACTCTGTTCTAGAAGGACATACTTCTATTCCAGACCCTTTTATGCCACGTATCCCTACCATTAACTGAAGGGTCCATGGACCCCAGGTTGGGAATCCCTGTCTGAGACTCTCCCAGTAAATCAAACACTCTCTCCATATCCACTCTATCCAAGTCTTTCAATTTTAAATCATTTCAATTAGCTCTGCCTCATTTGTCTAAATTTAAATGAGCATAGGCACAGAGCAATCAGTCACTCCACATGTTAACTCTGCTATTCCTGGAATCCAGTGAACCCTCTCCAATGCCAGCTCATCTTTTCTGAGATAAGGGACTCAAAATTGCTCCAAGTGCGGTCTGACCGATGCCCTATAAAGCCTCAGCATCGAATCCTTGCCCTTGTAGGTTTCATAAATAAAACAGCTGAGATGTTTTATGTCCATAACAACTCCTTTAACGTCCTTCAAACATAGAACACTAGCACAGTAAAAAACTTTGCATCATTTCATCATCATAAGAAATAGGAGCAGGAGTAGGCCATCCAGCCCATCGAGCCTACCCCGCCATTCAATAGGATCACAGCTGATCTGCTCCATCTACCTGCCTTTCCCCATAACCCTTAATTCCCCTACTGTGTAAAATCAGACATCACATCAGATAGACCTGATAAACTGAACCCCAACTCAGTGTTGGTGGGTGTGAATTATACATATGTCTCCACCCATTACATTACCCGACACAGGACCCCCAGAATTCACCAAAACAGGCATTGTGAGCATGTTGGGAAATCGGATGAGCCTTCCAGCTTGGGTCCCATGTTCCATGGGTGGAGCAATAATAGTTTCCTCTGGCTTGTCCAGAGATAGGTTTACTAGAGGTGTTGGGAGCAGTTTAAACTAATATAGCAGGGGGATGGGAACCAGTATGCTAGAGCTGAGGATGAGCCAGCAGGTTTACAAGTAGATGATGGGTGTAACATGAATGTGAGGAAGGACAAGCCAATGATTGGGTACAAATGCAAACAGAGCAAAGAGTTAAATTGTACCATGGAGGCAAAATTCAAAAGAGTGAAAAATGCAGGAATGTAGCATTTGGAATAAGGTAGATGAATTTCTGGTGGACAAATTTGTTGATATGATGTTGTGGTCATCACTGAGTCATGGCTGAAAGAAGACCATGGTTGGGAGCTTAACATGAAAGGATATACTTTGTATCAAAAGAACAGGCAGGAAGGCATAGGCGGTGGTGTGACTCTGTTAGTAAGAGATGGAATACCAAATAAAGTGAAGGACTTTATAAGAGCCTTAAAAGTTTTAGCTTTTATATTCTTTGGCAATGGGCCAACGCAATCCACAATAACTTTAGAAAGAGAATCACCAAATGTAGGAATAGGCTGCAGTGGGGCCACTGGGGTGACCTGATTAGGTTTTCCCACAACCTGACAGGTGTGACAAGTTCGGCAAAATGTCATAACATCTTTCCTCAAACTAGGCCAGAAGAATTGTTTCAAAACTTTGTTCACAGTTTTATTCACACCTAGATGGCCACCCAAGGGCATACTATGGGCCAAAGTTAAAATCTCATTAGGAACCACAGCCTGGTGAACAATTGCCCATTCCTTGCTTACAGAAATATCAGGTGGTCTCCACTTCCTCATTAACACCCTATCCTTGAAATAATACCCTACTGGCACTTTCACAATCTCATCACCTGAGAGAGCTTTTTCTCTCAAGGCTGCAATCTCAGAGTCTCTGGTCTGTTCTGCTATAAACTCCTTCCTGGAAGAGACAGATCTTTATAGTCAGACCTAATACAAGGATCCTGGTTGAACAACGAAAGCAGGAAAGTCATCAAAACTTGAGTCCCGATTTGAGCTATCACGGGTAGTGGAACCATGCTGCACAGGACCTTCTGCATTGGCAAGTTTCTTGGCCCTAGTCGAGTTACTGCACAGGATGGATAAATGTTAGAATCCATCTTTGGGAATTCAGTGTTTGACTTAGTCGTCAGCTGCACTGCAGGGACAACTTTGCCCCTGCTAGGTCATTCCCTAACAACAAAGAAACCCCTTCCACTGCTAACCTGGGGCATAGTCCTATCTTAACAGGTCCCAGAACTAACTCTGACTTCAAAATTACCTTGTGCAGAGGCACAGAAACAATGTCATCCCCTATGTCTTAAATAAGATTTACCTCACCAGTTGCAGTCTCATCACTAAACTCTAGAACTCTGTCTAACAAGAGTGACTGAGAAGCCCCAGTATCTCAAAGAATTTTCACTGGCACCAGGGATGACTCTTTATTCACTGAAACAAATCCCTCCAACATAAAATGAATGTATTTTTTCCTAACCAGGCCAGACGTCTTAGATCCGCAACCCTGTGGGTTCAAAGTGTTGAATACAGGCGGCTTCTTCTTCTTCTTCTTCTTCTTCTTCTTCTTCTTCTTCTTCTTCTTCTTCTTCTTCTTCTTCTTCTTCTTCTTCTTCTTCTTCTTCTTCTTCTTCTTCTTCTTCTTCTTCTTCTTCTTCTTCTTCTTCTTCTTCTTCTTCTTCTTCTTCTTCTTCTTCTTCTTCTTCTTCTTCTTCTTCTTCTTCTTCTTCTTCTTCTTCTTCTTCTTCTTCTTCTTCTTCTTTCCTACAATAGTGACAAGTAAGACCAGAATGTTTCCCCTTTAACTGTTTCCCTTCATCCTTACCTTTGTCACTAGTCCCATATTTGATTTTTGGTTTACCCTGACTATCCATGCTACTCTTTTGGAAGGTCTTACTTGGGGTAAACTTAAATTTGTGGGGTAGAGAAAGCTCATCTGCTAACTTAACAGATTCTTGCAAAGTTTCAGCATTCTTTTCATCTAAATATGCCTTTATATCATTATGGACACACCTTTTAAACTCTCCAATTAAAATTAACTCTTTCAGTTTGTTGAAATTATCATCCACATTTTTAGATGTGCACCATCGTTCAAAACACACAGACTTCTCATAAGCAAATTCCACAAGAATCTGGTTCACAGATTTCCTCAGGTTTCTATACCTTTGCCTACAGGCTTCTGGAACCAGTTCATGAGCTTTAAGCACAGCCTGTTTCACTGCCTTATAGTTAGCTGCCTCACTAACTGATAAGGCAGAATAAGCCTGCTGAGCCTTACCCTTAAATACACTCTGCAACAGGAGAGACCAGCCATCTTTCGGCCACCATAGGCTCTGAGCAACTTTCTCAAAATGTTGTAAGTTTTTATCAACCTCAGCCTTAACAAATGGAGGGACCAATTTAACTTCCCGACTGGCAACAAACTTATTCCTAGAGCCAGAAATTTCTCTCTCGGGCCTTAACTTCTCTATCTCAAACTGTCTTTGTCTTTCATTGTCCTCTAATTCAAGTTTCTCTAACTGTAATTGTCCCTCTTCAGATGAAGCTCAGGGTTATCTAGTTTACTCTCAGGAAACATTTCTAACACTCCCTCTTCAAACACCCTCGTAGATACATAGTGCTCAGCTATTCTCCTCTGAATCTCTGCCTTTCTCATAGACGACTTTACCACTGTAAGTTCCAGCTTTTCAGCAATGAGCAACAAGTCTTTCTTTTTTGCTACTCCTAATGTCCCAGAGGTTGGTAATGCCAGAAATGCACCAATAGCACCAAGTGGAAACTTATGGTTTCCACACACAAGTCAATCAAAAAGGAAGCAACCAATGAGATCGATAATCAATCAATCAATACGCTCCAATTTTGTTCATGTCGCAGATCAGCCCCCAATTTTGTTACATACCAACAGCAAGAGATCACAAATTGAGTCAGGTTTTGATGTTAAAACCATTATCTTTATTAGTATCTACTCACAATATAGAGAATTACATGATATAAACAGAAGTTAACAGTGTTGTGTGTGTGTGTGTGTGTCTCCCAAACAGTCAAGTTTAGAAACAGTTCTTAAAATCTTAAGATTAAGATGGCAAAGTAGAAAGGTCCAGTAATCCATGGAATAAGTGATGGGAGAGATTTGTAAATCCACGTTAAAATGTAGAGAGAAGGCAATTACAAAGAATTTCACAGATTCCATGCTGGGTAAACAAAGTAACAGTCGCTGAAGATCTTATCCATCGAGCCGTTCCGAAATCCATGCAGAAATATCACAAGGTGACAGTCACAGAATATCCCCTCACACAAGTGGTTACCACATAACACACACACACAAATCCAGGTAACGGTTACCAAAAGTGGTTCCACAGGATACTCCAACAAAATCCACATATGGATAATCCGAAGTGACAGTTACACATTCAGTGTGCACGGTGTGTCATTGATCAACCCAATCTTTTGGGCATGGGAAAGCATCGGACTTTACCCATATCATAGCAAACCACTGCCAGTAGCTTGCAGTCCAAATTTTTTCTCTCTCTCTCTCTCTCTTCCCCCCTCTCCCTCTCCCTCTCTCCCTACCCCCCTTCTGAAGATCCCAGTGGTCTGTAGCAGCTTGTTATACTGATGTCACAGTCCTGCCTCATCCAAGCATTTTTTAAAGTGACACAGTATGAAACAGTGGTCACGTAACACCTGACAAATCTGTTTGAGTTCTTCGAGGCAGTGACAGGCAGGGTGGGCAAAGGAGAGGCAGTGGATGTCACTTACTTGGATGTTCAGAAGCAACTTGATAAGGTGCCACACATGCAGCTGCTTAACAAGATAAAATCCTATGGCGTTACAGGAACGATACTGACATGGATAGATGAATATTTGACAGGAAGGAGGCAGCGAGCTGGAATAAAAAGGCCCTGTTCTAGTTGACTGCCGGTGACTAGTGGTGTTCCTCAGGGGTCGGTATTGGGACCGCTACTTCTCACACAATTTGTCATTGATTTGGATAATGGAATTGATGACTTTGTGGCAAAGTTTGCAGATGATATGAAGATAGGTGGAGGGGTAGGTAGTGCTGAGGAAGCAATGCGATTACAGCAGGACTTAGACAAACTGGAAGAATTGGCAAAATATGACAGATAGAATACAGTGTTGGGAAATGTATGATAATGCATTTTGGTAAAAGGAACAAATGTGCAGACTATTATCTAAATGGGGAGAAAATTCAAATATCAGAGGAGCAGGGGGACTCAGGAGTCCTCGTGCAAGACTCCCAGATGGTTAACTTCCAGGCTGAGTCTGTGATAAAGAAGGCAAATGCCATGTTTGTTGCACGGAGCGACTGAGCAGAACCCAAAAGCAGGACACAGGTATGGAGACTGAGTTGGGGATGCTGGCATAGACATGAATGTTGAACAGCAAACTGGAGGAATTTTGATACGGAGCTTTGATATGGAGTCTTGACATGGAGACAGGGTTTTCATGGAATATCTTGAGCTGAAGATAGAGCTGATAGATGGAGCTGAACTTAGAACAAATGGTTCTAAGCAGTCAAGAAATGAAGTTATCACATGGGAATAGACCAAAAAACTGGCAACCTGTGATAGTGATGCCATTGTATTTATTTCCCAGTCTCTGACAAAAACCAGGTGTACTGTAATTGAGTAAACCAGCAGCAAATGGAGATCTGATGACTGAAGTTAGGGCATAATCAGGGAGAAAGAAGTGTTAAAGGGGAACAGCCAACCAGAACCATGACAATGTTGGCATTTATTTCAAGAGGAATTGAATATAAAAGCAAGGATATAATGCTGAGCCTTTATGAAACACTAGATAGGCCACACTAGGAGTATTTTCAACATTATTGGGCCCCATATCTTAGAAAGGATGTGTTGTCATTGGAGAGTGTCCAGAGGAGATTCACAAGGATGATTCTGGGAATGAAGGGGTTAACGTATGAGAAGTGTTTGGCAGCTTTGGGCCTGTACTCCCAGTAATTTAGAAGAATGCGGGGGAATCTCATTGAAACCTACCAAATGTTGAAAGGACTAGATATGGTGGATGTACAAAGGATGTTTCCTATGGTGGGCATGTCCAGAACTAGAGGGCATAGTGTTAAAATTGAGGGGTGACCTTTTAGAACAGAGGTAAGGGGTAGGTTTTTAGCCAGAGAGTAGTGAATCTGTGGAATGTTCTGCCACAGACTGTGGTGGAGGCCAAGTCTGTGGGTATATTTAAGGTAGAAGTTGATAGTTTCCTGATCAGGCAAGGTATCAAAGGATATGGCAAGAAGGCAGGTGTATGGGGTTGAGTGGAATCTGAGATCAGCTATGATAGAATGGTGGAGCAGACTCAATGGATTGAATGGCCTAATTCTGCTCCTATGTCATATGGTCTTATGGTCTTACTGCTGCTGCTGCTGCTAGGTTTACAAATATCACAACATATACAGGTGATATTAAACCTGCTTCTGATACTAATAGGTGACTTTTCAGCAGTGATATTTTTTGCATTCAGGTGGGTGTTTAAACAGACTCACTACTCTCACTGCCGTGGAGCTACTAAGTGACACTAGTATATAGTAATACTTAGTGTTATCCACGGAGATTTCTCGCAGAGCAAATTGGGCCTCAGCTTGTACAAACCAAGCAACAGCATTTTGCTCCCAAATCTCCAGCAGTTTCAAAGCAATTGATTTGGCCAACATGCTGAATAACTCTGGAATCATCTCCAATGTAGGTTTTTGTAAGTAAACCAACAGAGGCATTCTAAGTTTAAGGAAAACTGTAACAACTCATTTATGGTCAACCAAACACAGAATATAAAGCGTGGTAAAAAAAAACTTAATATCATTATGTCATCACATCAGAGCAGCTTCTTCAGGGGAAGCTCATCTCAATGTCAGTGATAGTGAATTATGCATATGTTTCATTACCCTACACTCTTACATTCTCCTCCTCTCAAAATGAATTCTAACATCGCGTTTGCCTTCCTTACCACCAACTCAACCTGGAAGTCAGCCTTTAGGGAATCACAAGGACACCTAATCCCTTTGCACCTCTGATCTTTGAACTTTCAGCCCATTTAGAAAATAGTCCGTGCCTTTATTCCTTCTGCTGAAGTGCATGACCATACACAATATTCCATCTTCCACTTTTTGCCTATTCTCCCAAGAAAGTACTCAGAGTAGAAGAGAAACAGCTGTGTGCTTAAAGAGAACAGCAGAGTGACTCCAATAGGGACAGCATGGCAGGGTAGCGGTAAAGCCAATTGTTTTATTGCGCCAGTGATCACCGATTGGGGTTCCATTCCCATCTCTGTCTGTAAGAAATTTGTACGTCTGACTGTGTGGGTTCCCTCCCAATGCTCTGGTCTCCTCCCACATTCCAAAGATGCACAGGTTAGGGTTAGTGAGTTGTGGGCATGCTATGTTAGTGTTGAAAGCATGGCAATACTGGTGGGCTGCCCCCAGACATGTGACAAATAAAGATAATTGGTGCTGGGACCACTTCTTTTCATATTACATATCAGTGATCTGGATGATGGAATTGATGGCTGTGTGGCCAAGTTTGTGGATGAAGGTGGAGGGGCAGGTAGTTTTGAAGAAGCAGAGAGGCTTCTGAAGCACTTGGAGAGATTTAGAGACCATATCCTAAATGGGGAGAAAATTCAGAAATCAGAGGGTCAAAAGGGCTTGGGAGTCCTAAGATTAACTTGCAGCGTTGAGTCGGTAATAAAGATGGCAAATGCAATGTTAGCATTCATTGGGTATATTTAAAGTGGAGGTTGATAGGTTGTCATTTATTCAGAGTGACAAAGGATAGAAGAAGGCTTGAGAACGTGGTTGAGAGAGACAATAAATCAATCATGAGGAAGGATATCTGGATCTGCAGAGGAATATACTGTAGACTTAGAAACAGAGAAAACCTACAGCAAAGTACAGGCCCTTCAGCCCACAAAGTTGTGCTGAACATGTCCCTACCTTAAAAATTACTATAGCCCTCTGGTTTACTAAGTTTCATGTACCTATCTAAAAGTCTCTTAAAAGACACTATCATATCCACTTCCACCACTGTTGCCAGCAGCCCATTCCACGCACTCACCACTCTCTGAGTAAAAAACTTACCCTGACATCTCCTCTGTACCTACTCCCCAGCACCTTAAACTTGTGTCCTCTTGTGGCAACCATTTCAACCCTGGGAAAAGCCTCTAACTAGCCAGAAGATCAATGCCTCTCATTATCTTATACACCTCTATCAGGTCAGCTCTCATTCTCCATCACTCCAAGGAGAAAAGGCCTAGTTCATTCAACCTATTCTCCTAAGGCATGCTCCCCAATCCAAGCAACATCCTTGTAAATCTCCTCTGCACCCTTTCTATGGCTTTCACATCCTTCCTGTACTGAGGTGACCAGAACTGAACACAGTGCTCCAAGTGGGGTCTGACCAGGGTCCTACATAGCTGCAACATTATCTCTCAGCTCCTAAACTCAATCCCACAATTGATTAAGGCCAATGCACCATACGCCTTCTTAACCACAAAGTCAACATGTGCAGCTGCTTTGAGGGTCCTATGGTCTCGGACCCCAAGATCTCGCTGATCCTCCACACTGCCAAGAGTCTTACCATTAGTACTACATTCTGCCATCATATTTGACCTACCAAAATGAACCACCTCACACTTATCTGGGTTGAACTCCATCTGCCACTTCTCAGCCCAGTTCTGCATCCTATCAATGTCCCGCTGTAACCTCTGACAGTCCTCCACACTATCCACAACACCCCCAACCTTTGCGTCATCGGCAAACTTACTAACCCATCCTTCCACTTCCACATCCAGGTCATTTATAAAAATCACGAAGAGTAAGGGTTCCAAAACAGATCACTGAAATAGTGACCGACCTCCATGCAGAATATGACCCGTCTACAACCACTCTTTGCCTTCTGTGGGCAAACCAGTTCTGGATCCACAAAGCAATGTCCCCTTTGATCCCATGCCTCCTTACTTTCTCAATAAGCCTTGCATGGGGCACCTCATCAAATGCCTTGCAGAAATCCATTTACACTACATCGACTACTCTATCTTCATCAATGTGTTTAGTCACATCCTTAAAAAATTCAGTCAGCCTTGTAAGACATGACCTGCCTTTGACAAGGCCATGCTGACTATTCCTAATCATATTATGCCTCTCCAAATGTTCATAAATCCTGCCTCTCAGGATCTTCTCCATCAACTTGCCAACCACTGAAGTAAGACTCACTGGTCTATAATTTCCTGGCCTATCTTTACTCCCTTTCTTGAATAATTGAACAACATCTGCAACCCTCCAATCCTCCAGAACCTCTCCTGACCCAAAGATGCAAAGATCATTGCCAGAGCCTCTGCAATCTCCTCCCTCACCTCCCACAGTAGCCTGGGGTGTGTCTCATCCAGTCCTGGTGACTTATCCAACTTGATGCTTTCCAAAAGCTCCAGCACATCCTCTTTCTTAATGTCTCTTTGCTCAAGCTTTTCAGTCTGCTGTAAGTCATCCCTATAGTCACCAAGATCCTTTTCTGTAGTGAATACTGAAGCGAAGTATTCATTAAGTACCTCTGCTATCTCCTCTGGTTCCATACAGACTTTTCCACTGTCACACTTGATTGGTCCTATTCTCTCACATCTTATCCTCTTGCTCTTCACATACTTGTAGAATACCTTAGGATTTTCCTTAATCCTGTCAGCCAAGCCCTTCTCATGGCCCCTTCTGGCTCTTCTCATTTCATTCTTAAGCTCCTTCGTGCTGGCCTTATTATCTTCTAGATCCCTATCATTACCTAGTTTTCTGAACCTTTCGTAAGCTCTTCTTTTCTTCTTGACTTCTTGAAAGTGAGTCCATAGGTTGTGGGAAAATTTCAGTGATTGGGCAAGTGATGTTGACTGAACCTATCCCCTTTGGTGGCCGACCTCCATGCAGAATATGACCCGTCTACAACCTTCTGTGGGCAAGCCAGTTCTGGATCCACAAAGCAATGTCCCCTTGGATTCCATGCCTCTTTACTTTCTCAAAAAGCCTTGCAAGGGGTACCTTATCAAATGCCTTGCTGAAATCCATATACACCACATCTACTGTTCTTACTTCATCAATGTGTTTAGTCACATACTCAAAAAATTCAATCAGGCTCCTGAGGCACGTCCTGCCCCTTGACAAAGCCGTGCTGACTATTCCTAATCATATTATACCCCTCCAAATGTTCATAAATACTGCCTCTCAGGATCTTCTCCATCAAATTAGCAACCACTGAGGTAAGACTCACTGGTCTATAATTTCCTGGGCTATCTCTACTCCCTTTCTTAAGTAAAGGAACAACATCCACAACCCTCCAATCCTCTGGAATCTCTCCCGTCCCCATTGATGATGCAAAGATCATCTCCAGAAGCTCAGCAATCTCCTCCCTCACCTCCCAGTGTAGCCTGGAGTACATCTCATCCCATCCGGGCGACTAATCCAACTTTGAATCTTTCCAAAAGCTCTATCACATCCTCTTTCTTAATATCTACATGCTCAAGCTTTTCAGTCTGCTGAAAATCATCACTACAATAGAACATAGAACAATACAGCACAGTACAGGCCCTTCGGCCCACATTGTTGTGCTGACCCTTAAACCCTGCCTCCCATATAACCTCCCACCTTAAATTCCTCCAAATACCTGTCTAGTAGTCTCTTAAATTTCAATAGTGTATCTGCCTCCACCACTGACTCAGGCAGTGCATTCCACGCACCAACCACTCTCTGAGTAAAAAACCTTCCTCTGATATCCCCCTTGAACTTCCCACCCCTTACAAGCCATGTCCCCTTGTACTGAGCAGTGGTGCCCTGGCTGTCCACTCTGTCTATTCCTCTTAATATCTTGTACCCCTCTATCATGTCTCCTCTCATCCTCCTTCTCTCCAAAGAGTAAAGCCCTAGCTCCCTTAATCTCTGATCATAATGCATACTCTCTAAACCAGGTAGCATCCTGGTAAATCGCCTCTGTACCCTTTCCAATGCTTCCACATCCTTCCTATAGTGAGGTGACCTGAACTGAACAGTACTCCAAGTTTGGCCTAACCAGAGTTTTATTGAGCTGCATCATTACCTTGCGACTCTTAAACACTATCCCTCAACTTATGAAAGCTAACACCCCATAAGCTTTCTTAACTACCCTATCTACCTGTGAGGCAACTTTCAGGGATCTGTGGACATGTACCCCCAGATCCCTCTACTCCTCCACACTCCCAAGTATCCTGTGATTTACTTTGTACTCTGCCTTGGAGTTTGTCTTTCCAAAGTGTACCACCTCACACTTGTCACACCACTAATCACAACCCTCCAATCTGAAAGTACTCCCTCCATCACGACACTCAGCTTTCTGCAAGCAAGGCAATTCTGAATCCACTGGCCAAACTTCCCTGGATCCCATACCTTCTGACTTTTTGAATAAGCCTTGTCAAATGCCTTACAAAAATCCATGCATCCACTGCACTACCCTCATCTATATGCCTGGTCACCTTTCTCAAAGAACTCTATCAGGCTTGTTAGACATGATCTGCCCTTCACAAAGCAATGCTGACTGTCTCTAATCAGAACAAGATTCTCTGAATGCCCATAGATCCAATCTCTAAGGATATTTTCCAACAGCTTTCCCACCACGAACGTAAAGCTCACTGGTCTATAATTACCTGGACTATCCCTACTACCTTGTTTGAACAAGGGGACAACATTCGCCTCCCTCCAATACTCTGGTACCATTCCCGCGAACAACAAGGACAGAAAGATCCTAGCCAGAGGCTCAGCAATCTCTTCCCTAGGATATCTCCTGGTGGTGGCTGATGGAGTAACAGCAATCTGACGTAGCTCCAGCTCTAATTATCTTACTATTTCCAACCTGTCTTGAAACTTCTTTTTTAAGTGTGATGTTTTTTCATTATGGCTGCATTAGGGGGTGGCAGAGGTACTAAAAAGGATGATCCCCCTGTTTCTTTGGATTCTATTATGGATTTGCTGCAAAGTCAGACACGAGAAGCCGCTGAGAAGTTTCAAGAATTCAGCTCTGAATTTAAACAAATAGATGGTAAATTGGATTCTATTCAGCAAACTCTTAATGAACACGATAAACGTATAAAAATAATGAAGCAATTTTGTCGTCTCTGGAAATGGAAGTGGATGAATTGCAAAAGCTTTGTGAAAAGCAATCGAAGTCCAATGAAAAGTTCAGACAGAAGATTATCAACATAGAAAATAGAAGTAGAAGGAACAACCTATGGGTTCTGGGTCTCAAAGAATTAACCAAAGGTAATCATCCTATGGAATTCTTTGCAAACTTTCTGCAAGAATTATTTCCGGAAATTTTGGTGTATTTGCCTATGATTGATCGAGTTCACAGGTCTCCCATGTTTAGACCTCCTAACAGAGATAGACCAAACTCAGTAATAATTTGTTTTCATGAAATTAAAACAAAGGAACTGTTAGTATGCGGATCTTGTTGAAGAGGCATGATTGACTATCATGGTGCAAGATTAGAATTGCTGAAGATTACTCACCTGAGGTTATGCAGGAACGTGCTAAGTTCAAAGTAGTTATGTCTGAGTTTTTTAACAATGGTTTCAAGCCCTCCCTTCGCTACCCAGCTTGACTCAGAATCACACTTAAAAATGGATCTTTCGAATGGTCTCATTCGACTGCTGAAGCACAAAGGTTTTTAAAATCCAAAGGCTAGCTGTTTAGTGTGTCCTTACATGAAGACAGAAGATTAAATGAGAAACTTTTAATTTGCAAATCCCGTCAAAGGGGCATGATTCATTATTGGGTGGAATATTAAGATTCTCAAAGACTAGTTGCTTGAGGTAGAGCAGAAATGTAATAAGTTTAAACAAGCTTTATTGGAATTTTTTTAACAAGGGTTTTAACCCCTCCCTTGGCTACCCATTTTGACTGAGAATCTCATTAAAGATGGATCCTTCAAATGGTTTTGTTTGAATGCTGAAGCATAAAGATTTTTTAAATTTGAAAGCTAACTCCTAGCCTGTTTTTTCATGAAGATATAAGATTAAATGTTTAATGTCTTTCTGTATGAATAATTGTATCTTTTACTTTCGGTAAACCTTTGTAACTAATTCCCTTTTGTATTTTTTAATACTGTATTTTTGATATATGAGAATTGAATTCCTTGTTTGGATATTGTTTAGTCTAGATTGGAATATAAATAAACTTGAAACTAATTGGAGCGATCACCAGGTTTTTTTGTGGGGTTGTCCATTGTTGTAGATGCCGGCTTTCTATTGGTCGGTCTTCTTTCTTTAGGAGGTGGGGGGGGGATGTTTTTTTTTCTCAGAAGCTGTTTTCAACATTTTTTTTAGCCAACTTGTTGCTTGGTTACCATTTCTCAAGGTTTATGGATTGGTTTAAACATATTTTAACCATTCCTTTAAATAATATTAAAAATGGACCAAACTATTCATTTTCTCAGTTTTAATGTGAAAGGATTAAATCACCCTGTTAAATGTAATAAAATTTTTGCTTATATTAGAAAATTTAAGGTCCCTTTTTTTTACAAGAAACTTACAAAAGCAAATGTGATAATCTATTTTTTTTTAGCCGTTGGAATGGACTTTGTTTTCATTCATCTTTTCTAGCCAAATCTAGAGGAGTTTCAATTCTTATAGATAATACACTTTCCTTTGTCCAACAAAAAGTAGTGTCTGATACTAATGGACGTTTTGTTATACTTTCAGGAAAACTAGATAATAAATTAACAGCATTTGCCAATGTGTATTCCCCAAATGTAGATGATCCAGGATTCTCTGAGTGTTTTGTTTTCATTTTTATCAGATCTGAGTCTTTATACTTTGGTGATAGGAGGAGATTTTAACTGCCGGCTAGACCCAATTTTAGACCGATCATCTAAACCAGAGTCTCTTAATAAATCAGCTTTGTTTATTCTATCTTTTTTATTGAAATGTGGTATTGTTGATGTTTGGCATTTCTTAGATCCTTTAGATAGGGAATACTCATTTTTTTCCCATGTTCATCATACAAATTCCAGGATTAAAAACACAAAATGCTGGCAGAACTCAGCAGGCCAGACAGCATCTATGGGAGGAGGTAGCGACAATATCTCTGGCCGAAACCCTTCATCGGCCCGAAACGTCATCACTACCTCCTTCCATAGATGCTGTCTGGCCTGTTGAGTTCTGCCAGCATTTTGTGCTTTTATTTATTTCCAGAATCTGCAGATTCACTTGTGTTGCCTCCAAATTCCAGGATTGATTTTTTTATTAATAGTCAAATGATTTCATCTGTTTGTTCCCGTGAATATAGAGATTGCTGTATCAGATCATGCTCCTGCATTACTATTTCTAAATCTCCCTGGTCTTCCTCAAACAAACAGATTTTGGCATTTTAATACAACTTTGTTATCTGATAAGGAATTTTTTTAAATTTCTAGAGAGGCATGTTATTTTGTTCTTTGAAGAGAATAAAAAGGAAGAGACTTCTAATCTTATTGTATGGGATACTTTCAAGGGCTATATTAGAGGACAAATTATTTCATATACTGCAAGAGTTAAGAATAAAGCTAATAAAGAAAGAATTGAATTAGCCAATCAATTGAAACAATTAGACCAAAAATATGCTATAGCTCTAGATCCTGTTTTATATAAAAGACGTGTTGAAGTTAAAACTAAATATGATCTTCTGTTAACATATCCAATTGAAACTCAACTTCTTAAAGATAAAACTCAATTTTACATTCACGGAGATAAATCAGGCAAAGTACTGGCCAACCAATTAAAAACTTCTGTAGTTAAATGACAAATGCAAAACTAATGGTGATAGGACAACTGATCACTCTGAAATAAATGATACCTTTAGAGAATTCTATTCTAAACTTTATAGTTCTGATTCCAATAAAGATAATACCATAATGAATAATTTTCTAGATCAATTAAATATTTCTGCAGATAATTGTAAACAGATGGATTATGAGGAAGTTGCTGTGGCTATACGTTCATTACAATCAGGGAAGGCTCTGGGTCCAGATGGATTTTCTGGAGAATTTTATAAAGCTTTTTCTTCATTAATTATACTGCAGTTACACTTAGTCTTTTTGGATTCTTTCAAATTTGGTAGCTTGCCTCAATCTTTCTATGAAGCCTCTATTTCACTTATCACTCAATGTTGATACTAAAGTCCTTTCTAAAGTTCTAGCTCATAGGATTGAAAATTTTCTACATTCTATTATTTCTGATGATCAGACTGGATTTAGTAAAAACCGACATTCCCATTTTAATATACGCCATGTATTAAATGTTATTTACTCTCTCTCCCAGGAGATGTTGAAATGTGTGATATTATTTAGATGCTGAGAAGGCCTTTGATTGGGTTGAATGGAATTATTTATTTAAAACCTTAGAAAAAATTAATTTTCGATCAGATTTTATTCAATGGATTAAATTACTGTATCTATCTCCTTCTGCTTGGATTCTTACTAATTTTCAAAATTCCAAACCATTTAAACTTCATCACAGAACTAGACAAGGCTGTCCGTTGAGCCTTTTGCTCTTTGATCTAGCTTTAGAACCCCTTGCTATTGCTTTTCAAGAATCTAATGATATCTGTGGTATTTTAAGGAGAGGTATCACTCACAAAATTTCGCTTTACACTGAACATGTATTGCTGTTTATCTCTAATGTTGAGACCTTGTTACCTTGTCTACTTTCTTTACTCTCCCAATTTAGCCTGTTTTCAGGATAAAAACTGAACCTACATAGGAGTGAATTATTTCCTTTAAATAATTTGGTATCAATTAATACTAATCTCCCTTTTAAAGTTATAAGGAATCAATTTACTTATTTGGGTGTAACAGTCACTAAGAATTACAAACACCTGTTTAAAGAAAACTTCCTTACTTTATTGAATCATGTAAAAAGGACATAATTAAATTGGTCACCTCTTTCAATATCATTGATTGGATGAATTAATTCTATTAAAATGAATATTCTTTCTAAATTTATATGTATTTTTTAGGCTTTACCCGTTTTTATTCCTAAATCCATTTTTTACTTTCTTGATTCTATTTTATCCTCTCATATATGGAAAAATAAATGTCCTCATTTAAATAAAGTTCATCTTCAAAAATCTAAAAAGTCTGGAGGTTTAGCCTTGCCTAATTTTGGGTTTTATTACTGGGCAGTTAATATGAGATATCTTACGTTTTGGCTATATTATATTAATTGTGTGGACTGTCCGGTATGGGTCTCTTTAGAAGCTAACTCTGTTAATAAATTCTCTATTATTTCTTTTCTTGGATCCTCACTTCCTTTATTTGTAAGTGAATTAACTGATAATTTCATTGTTAAACATACTCTGAGGATTTGGGTACAATTTAGAAAACACTTTAGTCTATTGAGATTTTCCCTTTCAAGTCCCTTTTATTCTAATTTTTTTAAACCCTCCATGATTTAGTTTTTAAAGAATGGGACAGGTTGGGTCTTGAATGCTTTTGCGATCTATTTGTTGGAGAAACCTTTTTTCATTTGAGCAATTGTCAGCTAAATATAACTTACCCAAAACTCACTTTTTTAGATATTTATAAATCAGAGACTTTTTAAGATCTCAATTATGTACATTTCCTATAAGCTCAGATAAGAACTTAATAGACGTAATATTTAGTTTGACTCCTTTTCATAATGTTTCAATATCTAATATTTATGGTACGTTACTGGAGATGAGGAACGTTCCTTTAGACAAAATTAAGAATCTCTGGGAACAAGATTTACAGACGTTAATATCTGAGGAAACTTGGAATGAAATTTTTAAACTGGTTAAAACTTCATCATTATGTACTAGACATTCCCTCATACAACTTAAGGTGGTACATAGACCTCATTTGACTAAGGATAAGCTATCTTGTTTTTGTTCAGATATATATCCCTACTGTGACAGATTAATAATGGAGAAGCTTCATTAATTCATATGTTTTGGACTTGTCTGAATCTTGAAAAATATTGGAAGGAAGTTTTTCAAACTCTTTCCTTACTTTTTAAAGTCAATTTTAAGCCTAACCTTCTGATGGTCCTATTCGGTATTGTTGCAGGACAAGATATCAAGCTGAAGGCATCTGATTTACATAGTTTGGCCTTTAGCTCTCTTATAGCTAGGAGGGCACTTTTGTTTAAATCAAAAGATGTTTTTCCTCCTACTCATGCTCAATGGTTATGCAATGTTATGTCATGTTTAGATTTAGAGAAGATTCGTTGTTCAATTTCTGAATCTCGTCAAGACTTTCAAACTTTGTGGGGACCTTTTCTGAATTATTTTCAAAACCTTTAATTCACTGTTTAAACTCAGATGTTGGCTATTACTCTTTTTTTATAATACGAGGTTATCTTACCTTCTTTTCTCCTTAATGAACAGCTTCGGTCTTGGTAGGGGTTAGATTCTTCTTTTGGTAATAAATTAGTATATTTTAATATAACTATTGATTAACTTACATGAATATGAGGTAATGATATTGTTATTATGAACAGATGTAATGTAATTGGTAGTTTTTAAAATCTTTTTGACCTTTTATATAGACTTTCTTCTACTCTGTATTCTTTTATGTAGAAACTAATAAAAATATTGGAAAAACTATTTCTTCCCTCGCCTCGTGGAGCAGCCTGGGGAATATTCCATCAGGCCTCGGGGACTTATCCCTCCTAATGTATTTTAACAACTCCAACACCTCCTCTCCCTTAATATCAACCTCACTCATATTGTCCTCACCGTCATCAGGCTCCCTCTCATTGGTGAATACTCAAGAGAAGTATTCATTGAGAATCTCGCTCATTTCCACAGCCTCCAGGAACACCTTCCCACTTTTATCTCAATCAGTCCTACCTTCACTCCTGTCGTCCTTTTGTTCTTCACATAATTGAAGAATGCCTTGGGGTTTTCCTTTACCCTACTCGCCAAGGCCTTCTCATGCCCCCTTCTTGCTCTCCCCAGCCCCTTCTTAAGCTCCTTTCTTGCTACCCTATATTCCTCAATAGCCCCATCTGATCTTTGCTTCCTAAACCTCATGTATGCTGCCTTCTTCCACCTGACTAGATTTTCCACCTCACTTGTCACCCATGGTTCCTTCAGCCTACCATCTTTATCTTCCTCACTGGGACAAATTTATCCCTAACATCCTGCAAGAGATCCTTAAACATTGACCACATGTCCATAGTACATTTCCCTGCAAAAACATCATCCCAATTCACACCCGCAAGTTCTAGCCTGAAAGCCTCATAATTTGCCCTTCTACAATTAAAAATTTTCCTGTCCTCTCTGATTCTATCTTTTTCCATGATAATGCTAAAGGCCAGGGAGCAGTGGTCACTGTCCCCCAGATGCTCACCCACTGCAAGATCTGTGACCTGACCCAGTTCATTACCTAATACTAGATCTAGTATGGCATTCCCCCTAGTCGGCCTGTCACCATACTGTAACAGGAATTCGTCCTGGACACACTTATCAAACTCTGCCCCATCTAAACCCTTGGAAATAATCAGGTGCCAATCAATATTAGGGAAATTAAAGTCACCCATGATAACAACCCTGTTATTTTTGCACCTTTCCAAAATCTGCCTCCCAATCTGTTCCTCTGTATCTCTGCTGCTACCAGGGGGATCTATAGAATACTCCCAATAGAGAAACTGCCCCCTTCCTGTTCCTGACTTCCACCCATACTGACTCAAAAGAGGATCCTGCTACATTACCCACCCTTTATGTAGCTGTAATAGTATCCCTGACCAGTAATGCCACCCCTCCTCCCCTTCCCCCCCAATCCCTTTTAAAGCACTGAAATCCAGGAATATTGAGAATCCATTCCTGCCCTGATGCCAGCCAAGTCTCTGTAATGGCCACTACATCATAATTCCATGAATGTATCTGTGCTCTCAGTTCATCACCTTTGTTCCTGATGCTTCTTGCATTGAAGTACACACACTTTAGCCCTTCTACCTTACTACCTTTACACCCTTTATTCTGCTTCTCTTTCCTCAAAGCCTCTCTATATGTTAGATCTGGCTTTACTCCATGCACTTCTTTCACTGCTCTATCACTCCGGGTCCCATCCCCCTTGCAAATTAGTTTAAACCCTTCCGAACAATGCTAGCAAACATACCAGAAAGGATATTGCTCCCCCTCGAGTTCAGGTGCAACCCATCCAATCTGTACAGGTCCCACCTTCCCCAGAAGAGCTCCCAATGATCCAAAAATCTAAAACCCTGCCCCCTGCACCAACTCCATAGCCACACATTCAACTGCCATCCTCCAATTCTTACCATCACTATCACGTAGCACTGACAGCAATCCTGAGAACGCCACCCTTGAGGTCCTGTTCTTCAGCCTTCTGCCTAGTTCCCAAAACTCACACTTCAGGACCTCATCCCTCTTCCTGCCTACGTTGTTGGTCCCAACATGTATCACGACTTCTGGTTGCTTTCCCTCTCATACCAGGATGTCATGTACCTGGTCAGAGACATACCGGACCCTGACACCCGGGAGGCAACAAACCATGTGGGTGTCCTTCTTACATCCACAAAATCTCCTGTCTGCTGCCCTGACTATAGAGTCTCCAATGACTACAGCTCTCCTCTTCTCCGTCCCACTCTTCTGCACCACGGAGTCAGACTCAGTGCCAATGGCCCTGCCAATGTGGCTCACCCCTGGTTGATCACCCCACCAACAGTATCCAGGACGATATACTTATTACTCAGGGGAATGGCTATGGGGTGCTCTGCACTACCTGTCTACTTACCTTCACTTTCCCCCCTCTAACTGTCACTCAACGACGTGCTTCTGGCAGCCTAGGTGTGACTACCTCCCTGTACCTCTCATCTATGACTGCCTCATTCTCCCTTATGAGTCGAAGGTCATCCAGCTGCTGCTCCAGATTCCTCACACGGTCTTCCAGACCAGCCAGTCACATGCACTTCGGCAGATGTGACTCTGTGGGAGGGGGGAGTTCCCTCAAGACTGCCACATCTCACAGGAGAGGCACATCACCGTCTCAGGAGGCATTGCAAAGCCTAACTGGGAGCAAACTCGTCCTCCGCCTCTTCACATCGAAGCCTCTTGAGTCAAAGCCTCAAAGCTCCACTCCTTCACTGGCCCACTCACTCACTGACTTCTCCACTTGAGCTATCCTCTGTTTATTTGTTTGAGCTTTTCAAATTGCTTGGTCACCTGACCTCGATTGCCCAGTCAGCTGCTTTCTGCTGAGTCTGAGCTATTCAAAACTTGATTCTCTAATCAACTACTTTCTGCTGAGCTATTCAAATCTTGATTGACATGATTGCACAGTCCAACTGCCAAAAACTTCAACATGCAGCCTCAAAGCTCCACTCCTTCACTGACCCACTCACTCACTTTCCCACTGTCACACTTGACAGGTCCAATTCTTTCACGTCTTATCCTCTTGCTCTTCACATACTTGTAGAATGCCTTGGGGTTTTCCTTAATCCTGCCCGCCAAGGCCTTCTCATGGCCCCTTACTTGATAAGTGACTGGGAAAGGGTCTGGCAGATGGAATACAATGTTGGTAAATGAGAGATCATCCACCTTAGAAGGAAAATAGAAGATCAGATTATTATTTAAATAGAGACACAGAACATTACAGCCAGGAAATAGGCCTTTCAGCCCATCTAGTCCATTCTGTACTATTAATCTGCCTAGTCCCATCAACCCACACCTGGACCATATCCCTCCATAACCCTCCCATCCATGCACCTGTCCAAATTTCTCTTAAATGCTGCAATCAAACACTAGCTCCCAGTGGAAATCATAGATGAACATGCATACATGATTTCCACCAGCAGCTTGTTCTGTACTCACATCGCCTTTTGAGTAAAGAAGTTCCCCTTAAATATTCCAAGCACAAGTTAAGAATGAGGCATGACTTATTGCTTATGGTCATTTCATTAAGTGTTACAAAGGACATAAGGGGAGAAGCATAGAGAGCACAAGGAAAGAAAAAGAGAAAACAGACAAATGGAAAAACAGGGTTAAGAGACAGACTAATGTCTCATCCCAAATCACAACTGTTTATTCCTTTCCATAGACGCTGCTCAACTGCTGAGTTCCTCCAGCATCTTTGCATGTGAGATTAAGGTGGTGAAGTCTTCTTATATAAACTATTGAAAGTTCTCAAGGTAGGCAGATCACCTGGGCCAGATGAAATACATCCCAGGGTTCTGAAAGAGCTAGCCTGTGAGATTGTGCATACATTAGTAATGATCTTTCAAGAATCACTAGATTCTGGCATGGTTTCAGAGGACTGGAAAATTGCAAATGTCACCTTCTAAGAGGGAGGGAGGCAGAAGAAAGGAAACTCTAGGCCAGTTAGCCTAAGGTCAGTGATTGGGAAGATGTTAGTGTCCATTATTAAGGATGAGGTTTCAGGGTACTTGGAAGCACATGGTAAAATAGGCCATAGTCAGCACAGTTTCCCTAAGAGGAAATTTTGCCTGACAAATCTGTGGGAATTCTTTGTGGAAATAACAGGCAAGATAGACAAAGGAGAGTCAGTTGATGGTATTTACTTGGATTTTCAGAATGGTTTTCAGATTATAGAGAAAAAACAAAGTATTTGGCAAACTTGCCTTTATTCATCAAGGCTTTAAGTTCAAAAGTCAGGAAGTTATATTGCAGATTTATAAAACTCTACTTAGACCAGATTTGGAGCATAGCATACAGTTCTGGCCACCCCACTATAGGAAGGATGTTGAAAAACAGTTTACCTGGATGGTGCCTGGGTTCGAGGGCATGGGCTGGATAAACATAGGTTGTTTTCTCTGGAACGGCAGAAGCTGATGGGAGATCTGAAAGAGGTAAGATTATGAAAGGGCCAGAAAGAGTAGACAGAAATATGTTTTTCCAAGGTTTGTAACGTCTAATACCAGAGGGCATGCATTTAAGGTGGGAGGCGGTAATTTCAAAGGAGGAGCAGGTTGTTTGCACTGAGAATGGTGGGTGCCTGGAATGTACTTCCTGGACTGGTGGTGGAGGCAGAAATGTCAGAGACTATTAAGAAATGTTTTGGTAGCCACATGAGTATGAGGAAAATGGAAGGATATGGTCATTGTGCAGGCATAAGGGATTAGTTTAGTTAGTCGTTTGACTATTAATTTATTTGGTTGACCACAACTTTCTGAGCCAAAAGGACAGTTCCTGTGCTGATTTGTTCTATGTTCTATGTTAGAGACCAGAGCATTCTACCATTATTAGAATTGCTTATTTTAAATATATGCATTAATTTTCCTCAACAAAGTCAGTTTGTAAAATTATCTTTTGCAAGAGATTTTTTTCACATGACAAGCAAGTGTTAGGCACGGGCGGGCACCTCACAGTGTCCACCCAGCCACTTCTTTCCAACTCATCACCTGCAGCCTAATAAAACCGAGCTCTCATCAACTTATTGTTCGCCTATAAAAGCAAGGAGATAATGTTGAGGCTTTCTAAAACACCAGTCAGGCAGCACTTGGAGTATTGTCGACAGTTTTGGGCAGCATATCTCAGAAAGGATGTGATGTCATTGGATTGAGTCCTGAGAAGATTCATGAGGATGATTCCTGGAACGAAGGGGTTAACATATGAGAAGTGTTTGGCAACTTTGGGCCCGTACTCACTGGAATTTAGAAAGAATGCAGGGGATCTCACTGATAGGAGATCCCTGAATGTTGAAAGGACTAGGTAGGGTGGATTTGGACAGAATGTTTCCTATAATGCAGGTGTCCAGAACTACAGGGCACAGCCTCAAAATTGAGGGGTGAGCTTTTAGAACAGAGGTAAGGAGGAATTTTTTTAGCCAGAGAGTAATGAATCTGTGGACTGATCTGCCACAGACTGTGATGTCGACCAAGTCTGTATATTTAAGGTGGATATTGATAGTTTCCTGAGCAGTCAGGGCATCGAAGGATATAACAAAAGGGCAGGGGTATGGGGTTGAGTGGGATCCAGGATCAGCCATGATGGAATGGCAGAGCAGACTTGATGGGCTGAATGGCCTAATTTTGCTCCTATGTCTTATGGTCTATTGAACCAGCCAGCCTCAAACATTTCACCTAGCCTTCAGCCACGTTGTTTTCTTGCCATATTCAGTATCTGCTTTTTGTTGTTTTGTGGCCCCTTGTGGCTTATTAGGAAAATGTTGTTTACTGCTAAATCATCTCCACTGCTCTGCTTTTGAGTAAAGCCTTTGCTACACCTCCTGACAATAAGGCTGCACCAGTTATAAGATCAATGATGTAACGCGGAGGCATTGTTCAGACTGCACCTAGAATATTGTGAGCAGTTTTTAAGATCCAAGATTGTTTAATGTAATTTCCAGAACACAAGTGTAAAGGAGAACAAAATAACTGTTACTTCAAATCCAATGCAGCATAAAAACACTATAACATGAAGAACATAATAAAAATACAATAAATATAAATACATAAGACAGCTGAGATACATTGATTGATTGTATGTCCATGAAGTGACACTGGGTACAGAAGTGTCTGTACATAAGGTAACTGACAGGAAATGATAAAGTAGTTGTGGTGGTTGGGAGTGTGCCGGGTTGGGTTAGTGGATGGAGGTGTTGATCAGTCCTACTGCTTGGGGAACGCATCTGTTTTTAAGTCTGGTGATTCTGATATAGATGCCATGTAGCCTCCTCCCTGAGGCTAGAGGGACAGATATTCCACAAGCAGGGTGGGTGGGATCTTTCCTGTCTGTTGCAGTGCAGTTTCTGTACCAGGCAGTGATGCAGCTTGTTGGGAGGCTCTCTTCTGCACATCAGTAGAATGATGTGAGTATAGATTGCAAAGTCCAGCTCTCTTCAGCCTCTTCTGAAAGTAGAGGCATTATTGGGCTTTCTTGAGTGTGAAGGATGTGTTCTGGGACCATGTGGGAGATGTGCACCACCAGGAGTTTGAAACTGCTCATAGTTTCCACTGCTGTGGCATCAATATGTAGAGGAGTGTGAGTGGTGCAAGTTTCTCTGGTCAATAACCATCTCCTTGGTCTTGTTAACATTGAGGCCTTGCACCAGGCCTCGAGCTCTTCCACCTCCTGTCTGCAGGCCATCTCATCATTCTTGGTGGTGAGCTCTGCCACTGTCATGTCATCGGCAAACCTGACTATGTGATTACTTGGATGTTTGGCTGTGGGCCCCGTACCTCCAAAAGGATGTGCTGACTCTGGAGAGGGTCCAGAAGAGGTTAATGAGAATGATTCTGGGAACTAAATGGTTCATGTTTGAGGAGCATTTGATAGCTCTGAGCCTGCATTTGCTGGAGCTTAGAAGAATGGGGGAGAAGGGATCTCATTGAATCCCACAAAATATTGAAAGGCCTAGATAGAGAGAACATGGAGAGGATGTTTCCTATAGTGGGGGAGTCTACGAACAGAGGGCGCAACTTCAGAATAGAAGTACACCTTTTTAGAAGAGATGAGGAGCAATTCCTTTAGGTAGAGGGTGCTGAATCAATGGAATTCACTGTCAGAGATGGCTGTTGGAGACCAAGTCATTGGGTGTATTTAAAGGATGGTCTGTTCTTGATTAGTAAGGGCTTCAAAGGTTATAAGAAGACAGGGGAATGGGTTTGAGAGGGAAAATAAATCAGTCTTGATGGAATGACAGAGCAGACTTGATGGGCCAATTGGCCACATTTTTCTCCTATGTGTTATGGTCTTATATAAAATGCATTCCAATATTTCTCTGTTCAATTAAATAACAGCATTTCTATTTTGAGAACAGTTTATCACAATGCAAAATGTGATCGCGCGCAGTTTAATCCAAGTATATTAAGAAGCTTAAATATCTTATTTCATGGTGTCCAAAAGAGACTGCAGCATTTTTTTCCTTTGAAAATATTTACACCAAGAGAATCCATTTGAATATGTAGACATCATGACCATCATCTAGGTCAAGCTCTCATCTCGCTGCTGCCATCAGGAAGGAGATACAGGAGCCTTGGGTCCCACAACACCAGGTTCAAGAACAATTATAATCCTCTGCAGCTATCAGGCTCCTGACCGGCACATATAACCACTCACCTCAGCCCTGAACTGATTCCATAACCTAAGGACTTTCGTTGAAGGTCTCTATGACTCATGTTCTCAATGTTAATTATTTATTTATTATTATTTTGTGTTTTCTTTTTGTGTTTGCATTTGCTCAGTTTCTTGTATTTTGCACATTGCTTGTTTGTCTGCCTTCTTGTGCAGATTTTTATTGATTCTATTGTGATTCTTGGTATCTATTGTGAATGCCCGCAGGAAAGTGAATCTCAGGGTTGCATATGGTGACATTTGTACATTAACAATACAAAATAAAATTGTTGAGTTGGAGACAGAATTCACTTTGGGAATGTGTGGCAGGGCTTTGACTGACAGAACATTCAGGCTATAAATTATTTAGAACAAAATGATTAAAAAGGAAGGAACTTTATTAAAGATTCCACTGACATATCAAAATACCAATATGGCAGTCTGTTTCATTCCACACAGGCACAGGAGAATGAGAGGTGGCTCTAGAGAAATGTTTAAAATTATGACGTGCATGGATAAGATGATTATTAATAAATTTACTTTGCTTTTGAACTTTGAAATTGTTTACCAAAAAATGCTCTTTACTTAGGACAGCTGTGTAAAGTTACAAAAAAGAGACTAAAAACCATCTCTTAAATTATGGCGGGCCTTTAATTATAAATCAGTTGTATCAGAGACCAAAGCAGCCTACCGCTATTGGAATTGCTTATTCTGAGTAAGTGTGTTAACTTTCCTCCACAAGGCAATTTGTGAAATCAGACTTTGTAAACTGCTTTCTTTCACATGAGGAGCAAGTGTCAGGCCTGCATAGGCAGGGATCTCCCAGTCTCCAGCCAGCTAACAGGAGTCTCGTCCACTTATTTTCAACATTACCTGCCACCTATGTAAACCTAGCTCTCATCCAGGCAAGGGGAGGGTTTAAACTAGATTTGCAGGGGGATGGGAACTGAAGTGAAGAGGCAGAGGTTGGGGCAATGGTACACAAGTAGAGACAGCTTCTAGGGAGTTTGTGAGGAAGGATAGGCAGATGATAGAGCAAAGATGCTCTCAGCCAGATGATTTGAGATGTGTCTACTTTAACACAAGGAGCATCATAAACAAGGCAGATCAATACGTGGGACTGTGACATTGTGGGCATGACACAGACTTGGATGTCTAAGGGGCAGGAATGGCTGCTGAATGTGTCAGGCTTTAGATGTTTTGAAAGGGACAGGGAAGGAGGCAAAAGAGGTGGAGGAGTGGCATTGCTAATCAGGGATAGTGTCATGATGGGTGATTTTAACTTTCCTAATATTGACTGGCATGTCCTTAGAGCAAGGGGTTTAGATGGGGTGGAGTTTCTTAAGTGTGTTCAGGAATGTTTCCTGATGCAATATGTAGATAAGCCTACAAGAGGAGAGGCTGTACTTGATCTGGTATTGGAAAATGAACCTGGTCAGGTGTCAGATCTCTCAGTGGGAGAGCATTTTGGAGATAGTGATCACAATTCTATCTCCTTTACCATAGCATTGGTGGGAGGTAGTAGACAATTTGGCAAAACATTTAATTGGAGAAGGGGGAAATATAATATTAGGCAGGAACTTAGGAACATAAATTGGGAGCAGATGTTCTCAGGAAAATGAATGACAGAAATGTGACAAATGTTAAGGGAACATTTGTATGGTGTTCTGCATAGGTATGTTCCATTGAGACAGGGAAAGGATGGAATTGTAAAAGAACCATGTGTACAAAGCATGTAGTTAAGAAGAAAAGAAAAGCTTATGAAAGATTAGAGCTCTAGAAAATTACAAGGGTGCCAGGAAGGAGCTCAAGAATGAAATTAGGAGAGCTAGGAGGGGCCATGAGAAGGCCTTGGTGAGCAGGATTACAGAAACCCCAAGGCATTCTACAAGTATGTGAAGAGCAGGAGGATGAGCCGTGCCGGAATAGGACCAATCAGGATTGAGAGTGGAAACACATGCATGGAGCCGGAGGAGGTAGCAGAGGTACTCAATGAATACCTTGCTTCAGTATTCACCAGTGAAAAGGACCTTGGCAATTGTGGGAATTACTTGCAGTGGACTGAAACGCGAGTGTATAGATGTTAAGAAAGAGGATGTGCTGGAGCTGTTGAAAGGTATTAAGTTGGATAAGTCACCGGGACTGGATGAGAATCCCAGGCTCCTGTGGGAAGGGACAGGAGAAGTACCAGAGGATTGGAATATTGCAAATGTTCCCTTGTTCAAGAAAGTGAGTGGAGATAACCCAGGAAATTACAGACCAGTAAGTCTTACTTCAGTGGTGGGTAAGTTGATGGAGAAGATCCTGAGAGGTAGGATTTATGAGAATTTGGAGAGACGTAATCTGATTAGGAGTAGTCAGCATGGCTTTGTTAAGGACAGGTCATGACTTACAAGCCTAATTGAATTCTTTGAAGATGTGACTAAACACATTGATGAAGGTAGAGCAGTAGATGTAGTGTATATGGATTTCAGCAAGGCGTTTGATAAGGTTACCCATGCAAGGCTTATTGAGAAAGTAAGGAGGTATGGGATTCAAGGGGACATTGCTTTGTGGATCTAGAATTGGCTTGCCCACAGAAGGCAAAGAGTGGTTGTAGACGAGTCATATTCTGCATGGAAGCCGGTGACCAGTGGTGTGCCTCAGGGATCTGTTCTGGGACCCCTACTCCCCATGATTTTTATAAATGACCTGGATAAAGAAGTAGAAGGGTGGGTTAGTAAGTTTGCTGGTGATACAAAAGTTGGAGGTGTTGTGGATAGTCTGGAGGGTTGTCAGAGGTTACAGCAGGACGTCAATAGGATGCAGAGCTGAGCTGAGAAGTAGTAGATGGAGTTCAACCCAGATAAGTGTGAAGTGGTTCATTTTGGTAGGTCCAATTTGAATACAGAATATAATATAAATGGTAAGACTCTTGGCAGTGTAGAGGATCTGAGGAATCTTGGGGTCCGTGTCAATAGGGCACTCAAAGCTGCTGCATGGATTGACAGTGTTTTTAAGAAGGCATATGGTCTGTTGGCCTTCATCAACTGTGAGATTGAATTCAAGAGTCATGAGGTAATGTTACAGCTATATAAGACCTTAATTAGACCCCACTGGGAGTACAGTGTTCAGTTCTGGTCGCCTCACTATAGGAAGGATATGGATACTATAGAGAGAGTGCAGAGGAGATGTACAAGGATGTTGCCTGGATTGGAGAGCATGCCTTATGAGAATAGGTTAAGTGAACTTGACCTTTTCACCTTGGAGCGATGGAGAACGAGAGGTGACCTGAAAGATGTGTATAAGATGATGAGAGGCATTGATTGCATGGATAGCCAGAGGCATTTCCCAGTGTTGAAATGGCTAACACAAGGGGGTATAGTTTTAAGGTGGTTGGAAGTAGATACCAGCGGGGTGTCAGAGGTTTTTTTTAACACAGAGAGTGGTGGGTACGTGGAATGCACTGCCAGTAGTAGAGGCAGATAATGTGCTGTACAGACAGACAGACTTTATTGATCCCGAGGGAAATTGGGTTTCATTACAGTCGCACCAACCAAGAATAGCGTAGAAATATAGCAATATACAACCATAAATAATTAAATAATATTTAGTAAATAGTGCCTAGTGGAAATAAGTCCAGGACCAGCCTATTGGCTCAGGATGTCTGACACTCCGAGGGAGGAGTTGTAAAGTTTGATGGCCACAGGCAGGAATGACTTCCTATGATGCTCAGTGTTGCAACTTGGTGGAATGAGTCTCTGGCTGAATGTACTCCTGTGCCTAACCAGTACATTATGGAGTGGATGGGAGACATTGTCCAAGATTTCTATGTTCTATGTTTCTATGTTCATCCACAGACTTCGTTCACTCATATGAGCCAGCAAGGCTCAACCAGCTGCTCCTAGCATTCAGTTAACTTGGTCCCTGTTGAGTTACAGTTGAGGTTTCGGCCCGAAACGTCGACTGTACTTTTTCCCACAGATGCAGCCTGGCCAGGCTGAGTTCCTCCAGCATTTTGTGTATGTTGATTAGACTTCCAGCATTGGCAAATTCTCTTTTGTTTGGCTTAAGTATCTGTTCTTATTTTGAGGCCTCTCATAACTTGTTATTTTTCAGATGACGGTAGACAACAAAGATTTTGCTTCATGAATACTTTTGGTGTATCTTATGGATTTTGGGCTGCTGATTATGAAAAGGGTTAATGTACCAGGAGCTTTTGATGGCTCTCAGCCTTTACTCACTTGAGTTTAGAAGAATGTGGTGGTGGGGGCGAGATCTCATTGAAACCTGCGAAAGGCCTAGGCAGAGTGGGTATTTAGGCCTCAGAATAGTAGGATATCCTTTTAGAACAAAGATGAGAAGGGATTTCTTTAACCGGAGGCCGGTGAATCTGTGGAATTGGTTGCCACAGACAGCTGTGGAGGCCAAGTCATTGAATATATTTAAAGTGAAGATTGCTATGTCTTTGATTAATATGGGCATCAAAGATTACATGGAAAAGACAGGCAAATGGGGTTGAGAGGTAAAATAAATCAGCCATGATAAAATGGTGGAGCAGACTCCATGGGCCGAATGGCCTAATGTGCTCCTATGTCTTATGGCCTTAAATACTACAATGTTACTTTGTTGTAATTATTCAAAACATGGTCTATAGCACTCACTGTAATGAACAAGATAGCTCTTTCTCAACACACACAAAATGCTGCAGGAACTCAGCAGGTCAGAAGGCATCTTTGGGGGGAAATGAACAGTCAACATTTCAGACCAAGGCCCTTCATCAGGACTGGAAAGGAAAGGTTTACATCAAATCAATTGATTAGATCAGTAAAGATAGTTCAAATATTTGGATTCATCTACATCAAAGTTCAAAGTAAATTTATTATCCAAGTACACATATGTCACCATATACCACCTTAGATTCACTTTTTTGCAGGCATTCACAGTAAAACAAAGAAATAGACCTGAATGAATGAAACAAACAATACACACAAAGACTGACAAACAACCAATGTGCAAAAGATGATAAACTGCAAATTAATCAAATAAATAGATAAATAACACTGAGAACATGAGTTGTAGAGTCCTCGAAAGTGAATCAGATCAGTGTTGTGCTGAGTGGACTGGTTCAGGAGCCCGATGATTGTAGGATAATAACTGTTCCTGAATCTGGTGGTTTGAGACCTAAGGCTCCAGTGCCTTCTGCCTGATGGCAGCTTAGAGAAGAGAGCATGGCCTGGATGGTGGGACTATTTGATAATGAATGCTGCTTTCTTGTAGCAGCTCCCCATGTAAATGTATTCCGTGGAGAGGTGAGTGAAGTTATCTTCTCTGGTTCAGGAGCCTGATGGTTCTAGGATAATAACTGTTCCCGAACCTGATCGCAGCATTAATGGAAAGGAATAAATGTTAGACAGTTTGGGCTGAGAGACTTCATTCCTGATGAAGGGTCTTGGTCCAAAATGTTGACTGTGTGTATACAGAAATAAAACCTGACAAACAACTGATTTGCAAAAGAATTGTGCAAAATAGAAAATTGCACTCAGATCGTGAGCTGTGGAATCCTTGAAAGTAAGTCCGAAGTTTGTGGAATCAGTTCAGAGTTGAGGTGAGTGAATCTATTTATGCCTGGTGTTTGAGGGGTAATAACTGAGGCTGAACCTGGTGTCATTTGATGACTTTGCAATGTAGTGTCATTTGAAATGACTTAACACGCTGCAATGTTGTTTTGGTTGACTTTCCAAATGCGGTACATTGGAGAATATGTTACTTAGTGAAGTCTAATAGAGCCACCAGCAAAGATTATACTCTTTGTACAATTTCCCTGAATGAAGCAGTCCATGAAATCACATCTTATCCATCCAAGTGAGTAGCAAGGCTGCATCACAGTGTGTGACATTGCTTATGAAATAATTCAATAAGTAGTGAAAATCATTCCACTGAGATAATATTCAAAGGTCAGAGTAAATTTACTATTATCATACATCTATGTAACCAGGTACTACCACCCTGAGATTCATTTTCTTGCGGGCATACACAGGAGAACATGAGGAGTGTTTGATGGCTCTGGGCCCATAGTCACAGGAGCTTAGAGGAATGAGTGAGGATTTCACTGAAAGGCCTAGAAAGAGTGGATGTGGAGAAAATATTTCTTGTAGTGGGTGATTATGGGACCAGAGAGCACAGGCTCAGAATAGTGTGACGTTCATTTAGAACAGAGAAGAGGAGGAATTTCTTTAGCCAGAGGGTGGTGAATCTGTGGAATTCATTGCCACAGACAGTTGTGAAGGCCAAGTCGTTCGAGTATATTTAAATCGGAGGTTGATGGGTTCTTGATTAGTCATAGAATGAAAGGTTACGGGAGAAGACAGGAAAATGGGGTTGAAAGGAATAATAAATTAGCCATGATGGAATGAGAGGAGAATGGATGGGCTAAATAGCCTAATTCAATGAGTCCTATATCTTATGGTTATATGGTTTTAGCAATAAAATACAATATAATCAATGAAAAGCTACACCAATGCACAAAAGACAAACTGCAACTATTTAAAAAATAAAATAATAAATAAATTTGTACATAAATAATACTGACAATATGAATTGGAAAATCCTTCAAAGTGAGTTCATAAGTTCTTGAATCTTTACAGTGTTGAGCTAAGAGATTAATCCATTCTGGTTGAGGAGCCTGATGGTTGAAGTAACTGTTCCTGAACCTGGTGGTGCAGGACTAAGGCTTCTGTGCCTCCTGCCTAACGGCAGAAGTGAGAGGAGTGCATGGCCTGGATGGTTGGGCTCCTTGCTGCTTTCTGTGGCAGAGCTCTTGTGGATGTGTTCAATGGTGGGGAGGACTTCTCCTGTGATCGATGGGGCTGTCTCCACCACTTTTTATAGGCTTCTTCTGTTCCTGGGCATTGGTGTTTTCATACCAAGCCAAAGTGCAACCTGTCACGATTCTCTCCACAGTCCAGCAATATAAATTTATCAGAGTTTTAAATGACATACAATACATGCACAAACTTCTAAAAAAGTAGAGGTGCTGCCATGCCTTCTTTGTTATCGCACTTAAGTACTGGTCCCAGAACAGATCCTCTAATATGATAACGCCAAGGAATTTAAAGCTACTGACCCTCTCCAACCCCAATCTCTTAATGAAGACTGGCTCAGGGATCCCTGGTTTCTTCCCCTTGTAGTCAATAATTAGTTTTGATAATAACCATATAACAATCACAGCAAGGAAACAGGCCATCTCGGCCCTCCTAGTCCGTGCAGAACACTTACTCTCACCTAGTCCCACCTACCCTCACTCAGCCCATCACTCTCCACTCCTTTCCTGTCCATATACCTATCCAATTTTATCTTAAATGACACAACTGAACTGGCCTCTACTACTTCTACAGGAAGCTCATTCCACACAGCTATCACTCTCTGAGTACAGAAATACCCCCTTGTATTTCCCTTAAACTTCTGCCCCCTCACTCTCAAATCATGTCCTCTCATTTGAATCTCCCCTACTCTCAATGCAAACAGCCTATTCACGTCAACTCTATCTATCCCTCTCAAAATTTTAAATACCTCGATCAAATCCCCCCTCAACCTTCTACGCTCCAATGAATAGAGACCTAACTTGTTCAACCTTTTTCTGTAACTTAAGTGCTGAAACCCAGGTAACATCCCAGTAAATTGTCTCTGCACTCTCTCTAATTTATTGATATCTTTCCTATAATTCGGTGACCAGAACTGCACACAATATTCTAAATTTGACCTTACCAATGCCTTGTACAATTTTAACATTACATTCCAACTTCTGTACTCAATGCTCTGATTTATAAAGGCCAGCGTTCCAAAAGCCTTCTTCACCACCCTATCTACATGAGAATCCACCTTCAGGGAACTATGCACTGTTATTCCTAGATCTCTCTGCATTCCTCAATTCCCTACCATTTACCCTGTATGTTCTGTTTGGATTATTCCTGCCAAAATGTAGAACCTCACACTTCTCAGCATTAAACTCCATCTGCCAACGTTCAGCCCATTCTTCTAACCGGCATAAATCTCCCTGCAAGCTTTGCAAACCCACCTCATTATCCACAACACCTCCTACCTTAGTATCATCGGCACACTTACTAATCCAATTTACCACCCCATCATCCAGATCATTTATGTATATTACAAACAACATTGGGCCCAAAACAGATCCCTGAGGCACCCCGCTAGACACCGGCCTCCATCCCGAAAAACAATTATCCACCTCTACTCTCTGGCATCTCCCATCTAGCCACTGTTGAATCCATTTTATTACTCCAGCATTAATACCTAATGACTGAACCTTCTTAACTAACCTTCCATGTGGAACTTTGTCAAAGGCTTTGCTGAAGTCCATATAGACTACATCCACTGCCTTACCCTCATCAACATTCCTCGTAACTTCTTCAAAAAATTCAATAAGGTTTGTCAAACATGACCTTCCACACACAAATCCATGCTGGCTACTCCTAATCAGATCCTGTCTATCCAGATAATTATTAATACTATCTCTAAGAATACTTTCCATTAATTTACCCACCACTGATGTCAAACTGACAGGTCTATAATTGCTAGATGGTGAGGGAGAGGTTATTTTTGTGGCACCATTGAACATGATTTTCAGTCTCCCTCCTCTATACTGATTTGTCGCTAACTTTGAGTTGGCCAATGACAGTAGTGTCATCAGTAGGTATAAATCTGGCAATGGAGCTATACTTAGTTTCACAGTCCTAAGTTTAAAGCAAGTAGAGCAGGGGGCTAAGCACATACGGGGTCTGTGGAGGAGGTATTGTTGCCAATCCAAATTGACTGGGGTCTGCAAGTGAGGGAATCAAGGATCCAGTTACACAAGAAGGTATTGAGGCCCAAGTCTTGAAACTTGCTGACTAGTTTCAAGAGGAAACTAGTCCACTCAAAACTACTGCAAGTGTAATTCATGATCAACAAATCGGCTTTCCTTGCTTCCAACAATCATTTGTTGAGACAAGTGAAGATTTGCAAATTACTTGGAAGGATCTACATGATAATACTACACCGTGTAACATATCTTTCCACAATGCTGCTTTGATCTTTGTTGCCAATCAGCTCTTCTGGTCTAAATTATTTGATGGGGCCAAAGGTATCCCCATCAAAGTGTATATGGATTTCAGTAAGGCATTTGATAAGGTTCCCCATGCAGAACTCTTTCAGAAAGTAAGGAGGCATGGAATCCAAGGAGACTTTGCTTTGTGGATCTAGAATTGGCTTGACCACAGAAGGCAATGGGTGTTTGTAGATAGTTTGTATTCTGCATGGAGGTCGGTGACCAGTGGTTTTTCACAGGGATCTGTTCTGAGACCCCTCCTCTTGTGATTTTTTTATAAATGCCCTGGATGAAGAAGTAGAAGGGTGGGTTAGTTAGTCTGCTGATGACACAAAGATTGAGGGTGTTGTGGATAGTCTGGAGGGTTGTGAAGTGTGAAGTGGCTCATTTTGGTAGGTCCAATTTGAAGTCAGAATATAATATAAATGGTAAGACTGTTGGCAGTGTGGAGGATCTGAGAGATTTTGGGGTCCGTGTCAATAGGACACTCAAAGCTGCTGCACAGGCTGATAGTGTTGTTATGAAGGCATATGGCGATAGTGTGGGTAGTGTGGGTTTTGTACTTTTTTTTAAGGATTATATGGGTCAGCACAACATGGAGGGCTGAAGGGCCTGTACTGTGCTGTAGTGTTCTCTGGTTCTATGGTGTGTTGGCATTCATCAACCATGGAAATGAGCTCAAGAGCTGAGAGGTAATGTTACAGCTATATAAGCCCGAGGTCAGACCCCACTTGGAGTACTGGGTGTTATGGTTGGGTCCGAAGTCTGCATTCTGATTCTTGATCCGGTCCGCAGGCTCCGGACTCCGGGTCCTTCGACCGTCCCTCGTTTCACCTTGAACTCAAATATTCACACCTGAGGATCATCTTAGCTCGGTTGGGCTCAAGGAGGCACAACCGATGCCTATCAGTTGGCTGTGAATATAAGGGGCTCTGGGATTGAGTATAGTTGAGGGGTCGTCCTGTCTGTCCTGGCTTGCAGTACCATCGTTAACGACAAGTTCTGTGAGTGAGTTATGGACTGGGCTGCCCCATAGCCTGCCGAGTCTTCCGGCCGAAGACTTGAAGTCACCCTGGACCAAGCTCCCTTCCTACCCCTTGCCTCCATCGGGTAAGCCAGGCCGGATTGCCGTTGCCCGGTGGAGGGCTCTGCCCCTCCCTATTCCTCGCCTCTGACGGTGTGTGCCCTGCGACCTGCCAAGGCCCCTGTGTCCTGCCTGGGAGGTCCAGGTCCTGCCCAGGAGTTCTGCGGCCCACCCAGGGGGCTATCCTCCCAGCATTCCTAGTCCCGAGACCCCAGATTTGAGAGTCAAGCCTTGAGACCACCTTGGACTCCAAGATCATCTCTGAACTCAATGGTCTCCACATCTTGTCCTATCCTTTAGCTTGTCCCTTCCTGCCCCTAGTACTTCAGTGCCTGCGTCCTGCATTTAGGTCCATTCTCACATTCCTTATGACACTGGGTTCAGTTCTGGTCACCTCATTACAGGAAAGATGTGGATACTATAGAGAGAGTACAGAGGAGATTTACAAGGATGTTACCTGGATTGGAAAGTGTACCTTATGAGACTAGATTGAGCATACTTGGCCTTTTCTCCTTGGAGCGACGGAGGATGAGAGGTGACCTGATAGAGGTGTATAAGATGATGACGGGCTTTTCCCCAAGGATGAAGTGGCTAACACAAGGGGGCATGTTTGGAAATAGGTGGGGGAGGGGATGTCGGGATCAGGTTTTCACACACAGAATGGTGGGTGCGTGGAATGCACTGCTGGTGACAGTGATAGAGGTAAATACAATAGGGGCTTTTAAGAGCCTCTTAGATAGGTACATGGAGCTTCGAAAATATAGAGGGCTATGCGCTAGGGAAATTCTAGGCAGTTTCTAGAGTAAGATCAACACAACATTGTGGGCCAAAGGGCCTGTAATGTGCTGAAAATTTCTATGTTCTACATATCTCTACCACTGTGGTGGACAGAAAGGCTCTATAACAGGTAGTCAAAACTGCTCAATGCCTCTCTGACACCAGCCTACCCACCATTAAGGTCATACAGTATGTATCGACCTGCTATGCTGTAGGTATTTCATTTTAGAAGTTCTGTAAGAGCAGTCTATTCTGCTTTCAGCCTGTTTGGGTTTGAGCTGAGATAAGAAGAGGCTTTGTTGTTCAACTTAGGAATGTGGTGTCAGACAATCAGGATGGTGGAATTGGGAAAAGGTTCTAGAGAACACTGGCATGGAAAGAAGACAGGAGGAAAGGTGGCTGAGAGTGCCATTCCTGGTGCACAAGGTGCTTTGTGTAGATGAATGGCTTCGGGGGGGGGAAGAACCAAAACTCCCATTGGAAAGCCTATTTGTTCAAGATGGATTTCAAGCAACATTCAGAAGGTGGTGTATACTTCCATCCAGACCAAGGTCCCAGCGTGTGCGTTACAGACTAGTTCAAGATGAGCTCCAAATTAAGTGCCCAAGTGACTGTTAAAGTATAATGGGCCCTTTTTGTGTTTTTTTTCCTTTCCTTTGATAACCGCTTGCTTAAGTTAACATTCTTAAATATACTTCTTTACAATTGCCTGCAGTGTACGATCTGTTATTTCTTGCAAACGGTCAATTGCCAGGGACAGTAACTCACACAGCATTCACACAAACTGGGTGGGTGCGACATCCCAACCTCACGGATTTGACAGGACCAAAGTTGTATATACCCTAGGTATATGAGGCCTGAGAAAGGTGGGTTTCTTGCTTCAGAGTCCAGTGGTTGTTAGCGAGGGACTAATGAGCCACATTTCCAGAGACATCCAGTAAAAAGGAGCTTCAGGTAGATAGAGGGCCAGACAAGGGCCAGTAACATCATGAAGGACCCCACACACCCTGCTCATGGACTATCAATCCCACTCCCATCAGGGAGGATACTATGTCAATGGGTCAATAGGTACATTTAATGTCAGAGAAATGTATACAATATACAACCTGAAATTCTTTTTCTTTGCAGCTATCCATGAAAACAGAGGAGAGCCTCAAAGAATGAATGGCAGTTAAATGTTAGAATCCCAAAGCCTCCCCAGCTCCCCCTCCCTCACACAAGCACCCCCCCCCCCACCCTCACCAGCAAAAGAAAACATCATCCATGCCAGGACCACCAGGCTCATAAACAGTTACTTTCCCCAAACAGCAAAACGAATCAACACCTCCACCCACTAACTCCACCACTACTTTGTTATATACCATCAGTCACCTTATGTACAGTCTGGTGTCACTTTATGGACATATAATCAATCTGTGTATATAAGCTATCTTATATGTTTGTACTTATTGTGTTTTTATTGTTTTTATCTTCTTTATCTTTTGTGTTTGTCTTTGTGCTGCATCTGCCCCGGAGTAAAATTATTTTATTCTCCTTTACTTGTGTACAGGAAATGGCATTAAGCAATCTTGAATCTTAGGCCATAAGACATAGGAACAGAAGTAGGCCACTCAACCCATCAAGTCTTCTCTGCCATTCCATCATGGCTGATTTATTATCGCTCTTCTGCCTTCCCTCCATAACCTTTCATGGCCTGAGTAACAAAAAAACCGACCAACCTCTGCTTTAAACATACTCAATGACCTGGACTCCAGAGCTGTCCATGGTGATGAATTCTGCAGATTCAACACCCTCTGGCAAAAGAAATTGCTTCTAATCTCTTTTCTAAATGGACGTCTCTCTACTCTGAGACTGTGTCCTCTGGTCTTAGACTCCTACACTATAGGAGACATCCTCCCTATATCCACTCTATCTAGGCCTTTCAATATTCCATAGGTTTCAATGAGATCATCCCTCATTCTTCTAAATTCCAGCAAGTGCAAGCGCTGAGCCATGAATCACTTCTCCTAACTGAATCCTTTCATTCCCAAAATCTTGAACCACCTGTTCTCAACGGTCAATGGAATTTCCGTCAGATAAGACAGTTTGTGATGCGAGGGTTTCCCTGGAAATTTTGTTCATACAGTATATAGAGTAATACTACATCATGTGCAAGTATTGTAAGTACATGTACAAGGAGCTCTGCCACTAGAAAGTGGCATCCATTAGCATGGACCCCACACCAGCCAGGCTCTGCTCTTTTCTCGCTGCTGCCATCTGAAAGGAGGTACAGGAGCCACACCACCAGGTTCAGGCACAGTTATTACCCTTCAATCATCAGGCTCCTGAACCAGAGGGGATAATTTCACTCACCTCAACTTTGAGCTGATTGCAAAAACTATGGATTGCAACTCTCATTCTCAGTGTTCATTTTCTCAGCTCAAACTGGTAAAACTGAAGTATGGGCATGTCCAAGCTCGCTCATTTCTCAATTGCAAGGAACTTTTAGACTACCCTAGTGGTGTTTAGTGTTGTGGCTTTCTGGACATTTATGTAGATATTGCCATGTAAGCCTAACTGTTTGATGCTATTGCGTAGTGCCTTTGGGATGATACCAGTTGTAGATATTACTATTGGGACAGTGTATACTCTGTTCACCTTCCATAGTCTTTCAATTTCCTCTTTTAATTCAGCATATTTCTGCTGCTTTCACTTAATGATTTCTGTATGTTGTGCTATATCTAGTAAATAAGTTTTCCTTGTTTGTTTATCATGTAATATTATATTGGGATGGTTATTATTGATTGTCCTATCTGTGATAATGGATCAGACATAATATAATTTGTAGTAAACACAAAGTGCACTACAGATGCTGTGGTCAAATCAAGATGTTCAAAAAAGCTGGATGAACTCAGCAGGTCGGGCAGCATCCGTTGAAAGAAGGAGTCAACGTTATTGCTTCTTTCAATGGATGCTGCCCGACCTGCTGAGTTCATCCAGCTTTTTTGTACGTCTTGATATAATTTGTAGGACTCTAACTCTAGAACTAGATCAGGCTTATATTTATATAAGTGTGTCTTTTACAAGTTTGTATTTTAAAACAAAATTTTGGTGAATGATGTTTGCCACTTGATTGTGACTGTGTAAGTAATCAGATTGAGTTCAACTGCTGCAGGATCCTGTAACATTTTGGATTGTTTCTGGTTTCTCTTGGCATTTTCTGCATTTGTCATCTTGAATTTGTTAGTCTTTTATTATGTATTTTTATCATTTTTTGTGTTAACCACCTAGTCCTGTGTTTCTGGAACACCTCTGTTTCTGGGAACAGGTCTCCAACTCTGAGCCGAGTATTCTATGGTTCTTGTTAACATCTAATCTGCTCAGACCATAGGGATGTCTTCCATGGAGGGTCATGCTCTTCCATTGGTTAACTTTTCTTCTGATAAGATAGTGATAATATCTTCATTTTTCTGAGTTGCATTTTCATTTCAGTTTAGTGGTGTGTACTTTTTATCAGAATTCCATATGCTTGCATGGAGTGCAGTGCTGAATCCTGTTTTCATCTATTAAAGTATATCATTAGAAGTTTTATCTGACTGCTGCATAATTTTCTTGTTGTTGGTAGTGTTATTATAAGCATGTTCAAGTGTATATAGCATTTTCTAAAATTGTTATTTCAGTTCTTATTTTCTTTGTAAATTTTCCAGATCAGTTTCAGAAAGAATGCCAAAAGAATGTGTTAATATGGGTAGAGCAAAAGCATTTGTTGCCTTTGTTCTATTTTTACTGTTGAGCTCTGTTTGGCAGATTTTCTTCAGGTTTGAAGTAAATTCTGTAGAAAGTTTTCCCTTTATCACACTATGACATATTTTCTCTGCATGTTGATACCCCAGATACTTCTATATTTCATATTCATCCATCAGTGGTATTGCATCCTGCTGCTCTGTTTTCTATTCTATTGGCTCTATTGCACCTTTCTCTCTGTTTGATGTTCTGCGCTTATCCAGTCCAAAGTTCATATTTATATCTTTCAAAAATAGTTCTACTATCAGAAGAGGGAAGGGCAGGAGTCAGATACTAAAGAGTACCCCTGTGGCTGTACCCCTTGACAATAAGTACTGTTGGGGGGGAGCAAGAGTGGCCATGCCTCTGGCACAGAGTCTGGCCCTGTGGCTCAGAAGTGGAGGGAAAGGAAGAGGTTGGCAGCAGTTATAGGGATAGTTAGGGGATCAGACAGGCGATTCTGTGGATGCAGGAAAGAAACACGGATGGTAGTTTGCCTCCCAGGTACCAGGGATGGGATATTTCTGATTGCGTCCATGATATCCTGCAGTGGGAGGGAAAACAGCCAGAGGTCATGGTACATATTGGGACCAATGACATAGGCAGGAAAAGGGAGGAGGTCCTGAAAGCAGACTACAGGGAGTTAGGAAGGAAGCTGAGAAGCAGGACCACAAAGGTAGTCATCTTGGGATTACTGCCTCTGCCTCTGCCAAACCCCCAGCCACACATTTATCCACCACCTCACTCTATTCCTATACTCACTGAGGGTTTGGAGCAGGGGGCAGGGATTCAGATTTCAGGATTATTGGAACCTCTTTTAGGGCAGGAGTGACTTGTACAAAAAGGATGGGTTGCACTTGAGTCCAAGGGGGGACCAATATCCTGGTGGTGAGGTTTGCTAAGGCTCTTGAGGAGAGTTTAAACTACAAAGTAGAATTGCTGGGGGTGGGAACCAAACTGAAGAGACAGAGAAAGAGGCAGTTGGCTCCCAAATAGAGAAAGCTTGGAGACAGTGCCAAGAAGGAGGATAGGCAGGTGATAGAGAAGGGACGTGCTCAGACCGAAGGTTTGAGATGTGTCCATTTTGATGCAAGGAGTATTATGAACAAAGCAGATGAGCTTAGAGCATGGATCAGTACTTCGAGCTATGATGTGGTGGCCATTACAGAGACTTGGATGGCTCAGGGATAGGAATGGTTATTTCGAGTGCCAGGCTTTAGATGTTTCAGAAAGGACAGGGAGGGAGGCAAAAGAGGTGGGGGTGTGGCATCATTGATCAGAGATAGTGTCACAGCTGTAGAAAAGGAGGAAGACATGGAAAGATTGCCTATGGAGTCTATGTGGGTGGAAGTTAGGAAAAGGAAGGGGTCAATAGCTATACTGGCTGTTTTTTATAGACCACCCAATAGTAACAGGGACATTGAAGAACAAATAGGGAGACAGATTCTGAAAAGGTGTAATAATAACAGAGTTGTCATGGTGGGAGATTTTAATTTCCCAAATATCAATTGGCATGTCACTAGAGTGAGATGTTTATATGGGGTGGAGTTTGTTTGGTATGTTCAAGAATGTTTCTTGACACAATATGTAGATAAGCCTACAAGAAGAGAGGCTGTACGATCTGGTATTGGGAAATGAACCTGGTCAGGTGTCAGATCTCTCAGTGGGAGAGCATTTTGGAGATAGTGATCACAATTCTATCTCCTTTACCATAGCATTGGTAAGTTAGGAAAGCGTTCAATTGGAGTAAGGGGAAATATGAGGCTATCAGGCAGGAACTAGGAAGCATAAATTGGGAACAGAATTTCTCAGGGAAATGTACAGAAGAAATGTGGCAAATGTTCAGAAGATATTTGTGTGGAGTTCTGCATAGGTATGTTCCAATGAGACAGGGAAAGGATGGTAGGGTACAGGAAACGTGGTGTACAAAGGCTGTTGTAAATCTCATCAAGAAGAAAAGAAGAGCTTATGAAAGGTTCAAAAAACTAGGTAATGATAGAGATCTAGAAGATTATAAGGCTAGCAGGAAGGATCTTAAGAATGAAATTAGGAGAGCCAGAAGGGGCCATGAGAAGGCCTTGGCAGATAGAATTAAGGAAAACCCCAAGGAGATTCAAACTAGAGGACATGATTTGAAGTAGAAGTTTAAGGGAAACACGAGGGGGTATTTCTTTACTCAAAGAGTGATAGCTGTGTGGAATGAGCTTCCTGTAGAAGTAGTAGAGGCCAGTTCAGTTGTGTCATTTAAGGTAAAATTGGATAGGTATATGGACAGGAAAGGAGTGGAGGGTTATGGGCTGAGTGCAGGTAAGTGGGACTAGGTGAGATTAAGGGTTCGGCACAGACTAGGATGGCCAAGATGGCCTGTTTCTGTGCTGTGATTGTTATATGGTTATATGGTTATTCTACAAGTACGTGAACAGCAAGAAGATAAGTTGTGAGAGAATAGGACCAATCAAGTATGAAAATGGAAAAGTACATATGGAACCACAGGAGATAGCAGAGGTACTTAATGAATACATTGCTTCAGTATTCACTACGGAAAAGGATCTTGGCAATTGTAGAGATGACTGAAAAGCTTGAGCATGTCTATATTAAGAAAGAGGATGTGCTGGGGCTTTTGGAAAGCATCAAGTTGCCACAAGAGGACACAGGTTTAAGGTGCTTGGAAGTAGGTACAGAGGAGATTTCAAGGGTAATTTTTTTACGCAGAGAGTGTTGAGTGCGTGGAATAGGCTGCTGGCAACAGCAGTGGAGGTGGATACGATAGGGTCTTTTAAGATACTTTTGGATAGGTACATGGAGTTTAGTAAAATAGAGGGCTATGGGTAAGCCTAGTAATTTCTAAGGTAGGGACATGTTTAGCACAACTTTGTGGGCTGAAGAGCCTGTATTGTGTTGTAGGTTTTCTATGTTTCTATGTTAAGTCACTGGGACTGGACGAGATAGACGCCAGGCTACTGTGGAAGGTGAGGGAGGAGATTGCAGAGCCTCTGGCGATGATCTTCACATTATCAATGGGGACGGGAGAGGTTCCGGAGGATTGGAGGATTGCGGATGTTGTTCTTTTATTCAAGAAAGGGAGTAGAGATAGCCCAGGAAGTTGTAGACCAGTGATTGGTAAGTGATTACTTCAGTGGTTGGTAAGTTGATGGAGAAGATCCTGAGAGGCAGGATTTATGAACATTTGGAGAGGCATAATGTGATTAGGGATAGTCAGCAAGGCTTTGTGAAAGGCAGGTTGTGCCTTACAAAGCCAATTTAATTTTTTGAGGATGTGACTAAACACATTGATGAAGGTAGAGCATATGGATTTCAGCAAGGCATTTGATCAGATACCCCATGCAAGGCTTATTGAGAAAGTAAGGAGGCATGGGATCAAAGGGGACATTGCTTTATGGATCCAGAACTGGCTTGCCCACAGAAGGTTGTAGACGGGTCATATTCTGCATGGAGGTCGGTCACCACTGGGGTGCCTCAGGGATCTGTTCTGGGACCCTTACTCTTCGTGATTTTTATAAATGATATGGATGAGGAAGTGGAAGGATGGGTTAGTAAATTTGCTAATGACACAAAGGTTGAAGGTGTTGTGGATAGTGTGGAGGGCTGTCAGAGGTTACAGTGGGACATTAATAGGATGCAAAACTGGGCTGAGAAGTGGCAGATGGAGTTCAACCCAGATAAGTGTGAGGTGGTTCATTTTGGTAGGTCAAATATGATAGCAGAGTTTAGTATTAATGGTAAGACTCTTGGCAGTGTGGAGGATCAGGGGGATCTTGGGGTCCAAGTCCATAGGACACTCAAAGCCTCTGTGCAGGTTGACTGTGTGGTTAAGAAAGCATACTGTGCATTGGCCTTCATCAATACTGGGATTGAGTTTAGGAGCCGAGAAGTAATATTGTAGCAATGTCTGACTCTGGTCAGACCCCACTTGGAGTACTGTGCTCAGTTCTGGTCGCCTCACTACAGGAAAGATGTGGAACCATAGAAAGAGTACAGAGGAGATTTACAAGGATGTTGCCTGGATTGGGGAGCATGCCTTATGAGAATAGGTTGAGTGAACTTGGCCTTTTCTCCTTGGAACGATGGAGGATGAGAGGTGACCTGATAGCGGAGTATAAGATGATAAGAGGCATTGGTCATGTGGATAGCCAGAGGCCTGTTCCCAGGGCTGAAATGGCTATCACAAGAGGGCACAGTTTTAAGGTGCTTGGAAGTAGGTAAATCAGGGGTAAGTTTTTTACACAGAGAGTGGTGAATGCGTGGGATACACTGCTGGTGATGGTGGTGGAGGTGGGTGTGATAGGGTCTCTTAAGAGACTCCTGGACAAGTACATGGAGCTCAAAAAAATAGAAGGCTGTGGGTAACCATAGGCAACTTCTAAGGTAAGGACATGTTCGGTATAGCTTTGTGGGGTTGAAGAGCCTGTATTGTGCTATAGGTTTTCTATGTTTCTATTCAGATTATCTGTTTTAGCTTTACCACTGAAGAAGCAAATCGTCCATGTATAAAGGATTTTTCAAGTTATAATTCGTTTGGTTGTCACTGATACCCAACTTTTGTCCAATTCAGAAAATTAAAGGTTTAAAGCTAGACAAAATCACTGTGGGCTTACAGAATCACCATAGAAAATACCTCGGTTTATTTTGTTAAGGGTGGCTGGTTATTTTTGGGTGTTATTACTATTTTATTATTATTTGTATTTGCAGTTTGCCTTCTTTTGCACTTTGGTTATTTGAGAGCCCTATTTGCGTGTTGTTTTTCATTGATTCTATTATATTTCTTTCTTCTACTCTGAATGACTATGAAATAATTAACATCAGGGTACTGTACAAAAGCCTTAAGCACCCAAGATTTTTTATATCATGTCAGAAGGTATAGCCTCACAGAGCCCTGATCTCAACATCATTGAGGTTCTTTGGGATTGCCTAGAGAGACAGAATCAAGTGAGACAGCCTGAGTCTGCAAAACTGTGGCAAGTTCTCCAAGATGTTTGGAACAACCCACTAGCCGATTTGCTATTAAAATTGAATGACACCTAAGAAAACACGTAGACATAAAGGCAAAGGGTAGTCACACCAAATATTGATTTTATTTTGTTTTTTACTGTTTCTGGTTATTTATAGTATATTTTGATATTTCAAAACATTTCATTTCATTATTTTAAAAAAAAACATCTTTGCTTTACAGATTTTTTTTTACATGGGCCTAAGACTTCTGCACAGCACTGTATATGGTGACCTTGATAATAAATTTACTTTCAACTTTGAACTTTTGAAATTTGAATATACAATTTTATTCAAATTTAGTTCACAATTCGATTACCAGGGAGAGCATAGTGTGCCATAGCAGAAAGAACAACTCCTCATGTTTTAAATAGTTTACATTAAAGTAGTCAATTTGTCCCACATTGTTTGTAAACTGTGGATTCATTTGTATAGCAATGTTAAAGTAACATTGTTTAAGAGACAGACAGAATGCAAGGTCTGCCTTGATTACAATTACAAATGTAGGACATAGGAGTCAAACTTTTTAGTAGGGAATAACAGTCACCAATGCCTAATCAGAGGAATATCCCTCAAATAAAGGGCGACATGCAGCAGAGCAGTTACACAACACTGTTACAGTTTAAGGCATCAGAGAACGGAGTTCATTTCCAGTGCCCACCATAAGCAAGTCTGTACGTTTCTTCCCATAAGAGAGATGAGAGTGAATATCAGACCACTGGAAAACGACACTGGGGAAGTAGCAATAGGGGACAAAAGAAATGGTAGATTAATTTAATGAGTATTTTGCATCAGTCTTCACTGTAGAAAACACTAGCAGAATTCCAGAGGTGAGAGAGTGTCAGGGGGCAGAAGTCGGTGTCATTTTTATTTCTAAGGAGAAGGTGCTTGGGAAGTTGAAAAGTCTGAAGGTAGGTGAGTCACTCAACTAGATGGTTTACACCAAGGGGTTGATAAAGAGATTGTGCAGGCACTAGCAATGATCTTTCAAGAATCTCTAGATTCTGGAATGGTTTCAGGTGTCTGGAAAATTGCAAATGTCACTCTACATCTTAAGAAGTAAGGGAGATAGAAGAAATGAAATTATAGGCCAGTTAGCCTGACAGTAGTGGTTGGAAACATGCTGGATTCCATTATTAAGGATGAGCTTTCTGGGTACTTGGAGGCACATGATAAAATAAGGCAAAGTCAGCATAGGACTTAAGGGGAAATCTTACCTGACAAATCTGTTGGAATTCTTTGAGGAAATAACAGGCAGGATAGACAAAGGAGAGTCAGTGAATGATGTTTACTTGGAGTTTCAGAAGGCCTTTGACAAGGCTTAGAACATAGAACATAGAATAGTACAGCACATAATATTGTGCCGACCCTCAAACCCTGTCTCCCATATAACCCCCAACCTTAAATTCCTCCATATACCTGTCTAGCAGTCTCTTAAACTTCACCAGTGTATCTGCCTCCACCACTGACTCAGGCAGTGCATTCCACGCACTAACCACTCTCTGAGTGAAAAACCTTCCTCTAATATCCCCCTTGAACTTCCCTCCTCTTACCTTAAAGCCACGTCCTCTTCTACTGAGCAGTGGTGCCCTGGGGAAGAGGTGCTGGCTGTCCACTCTGACTATTCCTCTTAATATCTTGTACACTTCTATCATGTCTCCTCTCATCCTCCTTCTCTCCAAAGAGTAAAGCATTAGCTCCCTTAATCTATGATCATAATGCATACTCTCTAAACCAGGCAGCATCCTGGTAAGTCTCCTCTGTACCCTTCCCAATGCTTCCACATCCTTCCTATAGTGAGACGACCAGAACTGGACACAGTACTCCAAGTGTGGCCTAACTAGAGTTTTATAGAGCTGCATCATTACATCACATCTCCTAAACTCTATCCCTCGACTTATGAAAGCTAACACCCCATAAGCTTTCTTAACTACTGTGGGGCAACTTTCAGGGATCTGTGGACATGTACCCCCAGATCCCTCAGCTCCTCCACACTACCAAGTATCCTTTTTAAAAAGATAGCAGCCCATGGTATTACAGGAAAGATACTAGCATGCTAACTGGGAGGGGCAAAGAGTGGGAATAAAGGGAGCCTTTTCTGGTTGGCTGCTGGTACCTAATGGTGTTCCACAGAGGTCAGTATTGAGACCGATTCTTTTCATGTTGTAGGTCGATGAATTGATGGCTTTGTGGTCAGTTTTGTGAACGATACAAGGATAGGTAGAGGGTATGAAAATATATCTGTAATGGATGCAGATAAGGAAAGAGTACAAATATGAGGTGGAACAACCTCAATGATATGGTTCATGAATTATTGGACTCTGTAAATGTATAAAAATGTTCTGTTTTGAGCTGTAAGATGGTGACCACCTACCAACGACTAAACATGTGGAGATAGACTTTCCCATGCAAGTAATAAACATACTTTTAATTTGATCCACTCTGAGCTTGTTGTAGTTTGTTACAACGGAAGACCCAGCTGAATATCTTGCCCAAGATATTCTTGGGCATAATACAAAAGATGCAAATGCAGTTCATTCCAATGAGAAGGAAGGATTCAAAGAGGGGGAAGGGGCCACAGTGGTTGACAAAGGAAGTCAGAGATTGTATAGCATTAAAGAAAAAGAAGTATGACAGGACTAAGATGAGTGGGAATACAGATGATTGGGAAAGTTTTAAGGAACAGCAGATCTTAACTAAAAAAGCAATACGGAGAGAAAAAATCAGGTATGAGCTCAGTCTAGCCAGGAATATAAAAGGGGATAGCAAAAGCTTTTTTAGCTATGTGAAGAGAAAGAAGATAGTTAAGAACAATGTTGGCCCCTTGAAGAATGAATTGGGAGAAATTGTTATGGGAAACAGGGAAATGGCAACAGAATTTAATGCATACTTTAGATCTGTCTTCACCAGGGAGGACACAAGCAATCTCCCAGATGTATGGATGGGCCAGGGTCATAAGATATCAGAGGAATTGAGACAGATTGACATTAGGAAAGAAACTGTGATGAGTAGACTGGTAGGACTGAAGGCTAATAAATCCCCGGGTCCAGATGGTCTGCATCCGAGGGTTCTAAAAGAGGTGGCTTAGGAAATTGCGGATGCATTGGTAATCATTTTCCAATGTTCCTTAGATTCAGGATCAGTTCCTGAAGATTGGAGAGTGGCTAATGTTGTCCCACTTTTCAAGAAGGGAGGGAAGGAGAAAACGGAGAACTATCGCCCTGTTAGCCTAACGTCAGTCGTGGGGAAGATGCTTGAGTCCATTATTAAGGACGAAATAGAGGCACATCTAGATGGCAGAAATAGGATTAGGCCGAGCCAGCATGGATTTACCAAGGGCAAATCATGCTTGACTAATCTGTTGGAGTTTTTTGAGGGTGTAACAAGGATGTTAGACGAGGGTAAGCCAGTAAATGTTGTGTACCTAGATTTTCAGAAGGCATTCGATAAGGTGCCACATAGGAGATTGGTGAGTAAAATCAGAGCTCATGGCATTGGGGGCAGGGTTTCAACATGGATAGAAAACTGGTTGGCAGATAGAAAGCAAAGGGTAGCAGTGAATGGGTGTTTCTCAGACTGGCTGGAGGTGACTAGTGGGGTACCACAGGGCTCTGTATTGGGACCAGAGCTCTTTACGATTTATGTCAATGATTTAGATGAGGGCATTGAAAACTATATCAGCAAGTTTGCTGACGATACTAAACTGGGTGGCAGTGTGACATGCGAAGAGGACGTTAGGAGAATACAGGGAGACTTGGATAGGCTGAGTGAGTGGGCAGATACTTGGCAGATGTCATTCAATGTGAACAAATGTGAAGTTATCCACTTTGGAAGCTGGAACAAGAGGGCAGAGTATTGTCTGAACGGTGTCGAGTTAGGTAAGGGAGAAATGCAAAGAGACCTAGGAGTCCTAGTTCACCAGTCAATGAAGGTGAATGAGCAAGTGCAACAGGCAGTGAAGAGGGCAAATGGAATGTTGGCCTTTGTTACAAGGGGAATTGAATACAAGAGCAAGGATGTTCTTTTGCATTTGTACAGGGCCCTGGTGAGACCACACCTGGAATATTGAGTACAGTTTTGGTCTCCAGGTTTAAGGAAGGACATTCTGGCAATTGAGGAAGTGCAGCGTAGATTCACTAGGTTGATTCCTGGGATGGCAGGGCTGTCTTACGCAGAGAGATTGGAGAGATTGGGCTTGTACACGCTGGAATTGAGGAGATTGAGAGGGGATCTGATTGAAACGTTTAAGATAATTAAAGGATTTGATAGGATTGAGGCTGGAAATATGTTCCAGATGTTGGGAGAGTCCAGTACCAGAGGGCATGGATTGAGAATAAGAGGTCAGTTATTTAAAACAGAGTTGAGGAAGAGCTTCTTCTCCCAGAGAGTTGTGGAGGTGTGGAATGCACTGCCTCGGAAGACGGTGGAGGCCAATTCTCTGGATGCTTTCAAGAAGGAGCTGGATAGATATCTGATGGATAGGGGAATCAAGGGATATGGGGACAAGGCAGGGACTGGGTATTGATAGTGAATGATCAGCCATGATCTCAGAATGGCGGTGCAGACTCGAGGGGCCGAAAGGTCTACTTCTGCACCTATTGTCTATTGTCTATTGAACACTAGCTGTACACAACAAGGGCAGATATATTTTGAGGAAGTAAGGAGCCTGCAGATGGACTTGCACAGACTGTGATAACGAGCACAGAAAGTGCAGGTGGATTATAGTGTTGGGAGGTGTATGGTAATGCATTTTGGTAGAAGGAAGAAAGATGTAGACTATTCTCTGACTGGAAAGAAAATTCAAAAATCAGAGTTGCAAAGGGACTACGAGCCCTTGTGAAAGATTCCCTGGGAGTTAACTTGCAGACTGACTCATTGGTAAGGAAGGTAAATGTGATGTCGGCATTCCGTTCAGGTGGTCCAGAATAAAAGAGCAATTATGTGATGCTCAGACTTTATAAGGCATTGGTGAGAAAACATGTGCTGGCATTGAAGAGGAGGTTCATGAGAATGATTCTGAGAATGAAAGGGTTAATGTATGACGAGCATTTGATGGCTCTGGGCCTGTACTTGCTGGAATTTAGAAGAATGAGGAGGGGTCTCATTGAAACCTACTGAATATTAAAAAGGCTAGATAGAGTGGATGTGGATTGAAAGCTTCCTATAGTGGGTGAATCTAGGACCAGAGGGCACCACCTGAGAATAGAGGGCATCAATTTATTCCCTCTGGAATTGAGGAGGAATTTCCTTAGCCAGAGGGTGATGAATTTGTGGAATTCATTGCCATCAGACAGCTGTGGCGGCCAAGTCATTTAGTATATTTAAAACAGGTGGTGATAAGTTCTTGGTTAGTCAGGTTGTTAAAGGTTATGGGGAGAAGACAGTAGAGTGGGGTTGAGGAGGATAATAAATCTGCTCTGATGGAATGAAGGAGCAGACTCGATGGGTCAAATGACCTAATTCTGCTCCTATGCTTTATGGTCTTATATTTTAAAAGAGTCATCGTTTCTTCTTGGTATTACTATTCTATCAAATAAATCTTGCTTGACAAATCTGTTGGAATTCTTTGAGGAAATAACAGGTAGGATAGACATTGGAGGGTCAGTTTATTTATTTAGGGATACAACACGGAACAGGCCCTTCTGGTCCAACCCAGAAACTCACATATTTAACCCTAGCCTAATCACAGGACAATTTAAAATGACCAAGTAACCTACTAACTTTGGACTGTGGGAGGAAACCAGACCACCCAGAGGAAACACATGTATTCACAGGAGACCATAAAAGCTCTTTACAGAAGGCGTAGAAATGAACTCTGAACTCCAGCTGTAATAGTGTCGTGATAACTGCTATGTTACCATGGCACTTTTCTTCTTTGGATTTTCAGGATTTTTTTTGACAAGGTTCTGCACGTGAGCTGTCTACCAAGATAAGAGACCCTGGTATTACAGGAAATATACTAGGTAGGATAAAAGATTGGCTGACTGGCAGATGGCAAGAGGGCATTTTCTGGTGGGCTACTGGTGACTAGTAGTGTTCCACAGGAGTTGGTGTTGGGACTGCTTCTTTTCATATTATATATCAATGAATTGGATGACAGAATTGATTGTTTTGTGGCCAAGATGTGGACGAATCAAGGGTTAAATACATGGAGGGGCAGGTAGTGTTGAAGCAGGGAGTCTGCAGAAGGAACAAATTAGGAGGATGAGCAAAGATGTGGTGGATGCAATACAAAGCAGGGAAGTGTGTGGCCATGCACTTTGGTAGATGGAATAAAGGTATGGACTGTTTTCTAAATAAGACCATAAGATATAGGAGCAGAAGTAAGCCATTTGCCCCATTGAGATTACTCCGCCATTCAATCATGGGCTGATCCAATTCATCGGCCATCTCCACTCCCCTGCTTTAACCCCATACCCTTTGATGCCCTGGCTAATCAAGAACCTGTCTATCTCTGCCTTAAATACATCCAATGACTTGGCCTGCACAGCCGCTCATGGCAATGAATTTCACAAATTTACCATCCTCTGACTAAAGCAATTTCTCCACATCTCTGTTCTAAATGGACGTCCTTCAATCCTGAAGTTGTGCTCTCTTGTCCTAGACTCCCCTATCATGGGAAATAACTTTGTCATATCTAATCTGTCCAGGCCTTTTAACATTTGGAATGTTTCTATGAGATCCCCCCTCATTCTCCTGAACTCCAGGGAATACAGCCCAAGAGCTGCCAGATGTTCCTCATACAGTAACCCTTTCATTCCTGGAATCATTCTTGTGAATCTTCTCTGAACCCTCTCCAAAGTCAGTAAATCCTTTCTAAAATAAGGAGCCCAAAACTGCACACAATACTCCAAGTGTGGTCTCACAAGTGCCTTATAGCGCCTCAACATCACATCCCTGCTCATAAATTCATATTCATATAGCTCAGAGAATTCGACTGTGTAGGTAGGATTTAAGCCTACCTGGTCAATACCTGTGGAGGAGGGGGAACTGCGCAGGCGCGAGTGACGTCAGCATCGAGCGCGCACTTTAAAAGGCAGGACTTCTTTTCAGAGCGGGCAGCGGAGTGCGTGGAAGCAGAGTCCTGGGCTTTGGCTAAGTGGGCTTCGGCGTAAGGGGACTTCGGTAAGGCTGTGTGATTGCTCGCTGAGGGGAAGAAGGTAAGGTCGCTAGGTGCTTTTTAGACATTCTATTAATTCAGTTCAGGTATGGGGGAGACAGTCAGAGCAGTGGTGTGCTCCGTATGCAGTATGTGGGAAGTCAGGGTCAACACAGTTGTCCCTGATGACCACACCTGCAAGAGGTGTGTCCAGCTGCAGCTCCTATCAGCCCGAGTTAGGGAGTTGGAGCTGGAGCTGGATGAACTACGGATCATTCGGGAGGTGGAGGCAGAGATAGATAGGAGTTATCAGGAGGTAGTCACACCAAAAATCCAAGAAGTAGGCAGATGGGTGACTGTCCAGAGAGGCAGGGGGAGCAGGCAGAGAGAGCAGAGCACCCCTGCGGCCATTCCCATTAACAATAAGTATACCGTACTGGATACTGTTGATGGGGATGACCTACCAGGAATGAGTTGTAGTGGTCCTGCCTCTGGCACAGAGGTTGAACCCTCAACTAGAAAGGGGAGGAGGGAAGAGAAGAGAGCGATAGTTTTAGGGGACTCTATAGTTAGGGGGGCAGATAGGAGATTTTGTGGGGCAGATCGGGAGTCTTGGATGGTATGTTGCCTCCCTGGTGCCAGGGTCCGGGACATCTCAGATCGGGTGCAGGCTATTCTTGAGAACGAGGGCATGAACCCAGATGTAGTGGTCCATGTAGGGACCAACGATGTAGCTAAGGTGAGTGAGGGGGTCCTGCTTAGAGAGTTCAGGGAGTTAGGAGTGAAGCTGAAAGGCAGGACCTCCAGGGTGACAATCACGGGATTGCTACCTGTGCCACGTGCGAGTGAGGCGAAGAATAGAATGATTATGCACATTAATACGAGGCTGACAGCATGGTGCAGGAAGGAAGGGTTCAGATTTTTGGATAATTGGTCTTTGTTCCAGGGACATTGGGATCTGTTTCGAAGGGACGGTCTACATCTGAACCGGAGGGGTACTAACATTCTTGCAGGAGTGCTGCTCGGGGGGGGGGGTTAAACTAGATGTGCAGGGGGCAGGGATCCAGATCCAAAGGGTTGGTCAGAAGGAGCATGGGGTTAAATGTGTAGAAGGTTTGGGTGATCTTGAGAAGGTCCTCAAAATTCAGGGTGCAATTATCCCGATGGAAGTTCAAGGAGCTGGGTTAGGTACAGTAGACAGTGTTTTAAGCAAAGAGAGGAGGAATGGGCTAAGAATTCTATACTTGAATGCGCGTAGTGTCAGAAATAAGACAGATGAGCTGAAGCTCAGATGAAAATGGGGAACTACGATATTGTTGGGATAACTGAGACATGGCTGCAAGGGGATCAGGCCTGGGAATTGAGTGTACCAGGGTATACATGCTATCGTAGAGACAGAAATATGGGAAGAGGGGGTGGGGTGGCCCTGTTGGTGAGGAATGAGATTCAGTCCTTAGCAAGAGGTGACTTGGGAACAGGGGAAGTAGAGTCTGTGTGGATTGAGCTGAGGAACAGTAAGGGTAAAAAGACCCTAATGGGTGTTGTGTACAGGCCCCTAAACAGTAGCATGGATATTGGGTACAAGTTGATTAGGGAGTTTACATTGGCATGTGCTAAAGGTAATGCAGCCGTCATGGGAAATTTCAACATGCAGGTGAACTGGGAGAATCAGGTAGGTGCTGGACCCCAGGATAGGGAGTATGTGGAGTGTCTAAGGGATGTATTTTTGGAACAGCTTGTGCTTGAGCCAACCAGGAACGAGGCTATTTTGGACTTGGTGATGTGTAATGAACAGGAATTGATAAGTGATCTTGAAGTAAAGGTGCCATTAGGAAGTAGTGATCATAACATGATAAGTTTTTATCTACAATTTGAGAGGGATAAGGGCAGATCAGAGGTGTCAGTGTTGCAATTAAATAAAGGAGACTACGGAGCCATGAGGGAAGAGCTGGCCAAAGTTAAATGGGCGGATGCCCTGGCAGGAAAGACAGTGGATCAGCAGTGGCAGATATTCTTGGGCATAATACAAAAGATGCAAAAGCAGTTCATTCCAATGAGAAGGAAGGATTCAAAGAGGGGGAAGGGGCCACAGTGGTTGACAAAGGAAGTCAGAGATTGTATAGCATTAAAGAAAAAGAAGTATGACAGGGCTAAGCTGAGTGGGAATACAGATGATTAGGAAAGTTTTAAGGAACAGCAGATCTTAACTAAAAAAGCAATACGGAGAGAAAAAATCAGGTATGAGCTCAGTCTAGCCAGGAATATAAAAGGGGATAGCAAAAGCTTTTTTAGCTATGTGAAGAGAAAGAAGATAGTTAAGAACAATGTTGGCCCCTAGAAGAATGAATTGGGAGAAATTGTTATGGGAAACAGGGAAATGGCAACAGAATTTAATGCGTACTTTAGATCTGTCTTCACCAGGGAGGACACAAGCAATCTCCCAGATGTATGGATGGGCCAGGGTCATAAGATATCAGAGGAATTGAGACAGATTGACATTAGGAAAGAAACTGTGATGAGTAGACTGGTAGGACTGAAGGCTAATAAATCCCCGGGTCCAGATGGTCTGCATCCGAGGGTTCTAAAAGAGGTGGCTCAGGAAATTGCTGATGCATTGGTAATCATTTTCCAATGTTCCTTAGATTCAGGATCAGTTCCTGAAGATTGGAGAGTGGCTAATGTTATCCCATTTTTCAAGAAGGGAGGGAAGGAGAAAACGGAGAACTATCGCCCTGTTAGCCTAACGTCAGTCGTGGGGAAGATGCTTGAGTCCATTATTAAGGACGGAATAGTGGCACATCTAGATGGCAGAAATAGGATTAGGCCGAGCCAGCATGGATTTACCAAGGGCAAATCATGCTTGACTAATCTGTTGGAGTTTTTTGAGGGTGTAACAAGGATGTTAGATGAGGGTAAGCCAGTGGATGTTGTGTACCTAGATTTTCAGAAGGCATTCGATAAGGTGCCACATAGGAGATTGGTGAGTAAAATCAGAGCTCATGGCATTGCGGGCAGGGTTTCAACATGGATAGAAAACTGGTTGGCAGATAGAAAGCAAAGGGTAGCAGTGAATGGGTGTTTCTCGGACTGGCTGGAGGTGACTAGTGGGGTACCACAGGGCTCTGTATTGGGACCACAGCTCTTTACGATTTATGTCAATGATTTAGATGAGGGCATTGAAAACTATATCAGCAAGTTTGCTGACGATACTAAACTGGGTGGCAGTGTGACATGCGAAGAGGACGTTAGGAGAATACAGGGAGACTTGGATAGGCTGGGTGAGTGGGCAGATACTTGGCAGATGTCATTCAATGTGAACAAATGTGAAGTTATCCACTTTGGAAGCAGGAACAAGAGGGCAGAGTATTGTCTGAACGGTGTAGAGTTAGGTAAGGGAGAAATGCAAAGAGACCTAGGAGTCCTAGTTCATCAGTCAATGAAGGTGAATGAGCAAGTGCAACAGGCAGTGAAGAGGGCAAATGGAATGTGGGCCTTTATTACAAGGGGAATTGAGTACAAGAGCAAGGATGTCCTTTTGCATTTGTACAGGGCCCTGGTGAGACCACAGCTGGAATATTGTGTACAGTTTTGGTCTCCAGGTTTAAGGAAGGACATTCTGGCAATTGAGGAAGTGCAGCATAGATTCACTAGGTTGATTCCTGGGATGGCAGGGCTGTCTTACGCAGAGAGATTGGAGAGATTGGGCTTTTACACGCTGGAATTGAGGAGATTGAGAGGGGATCTGATTGAAACGTTTAAGATAATTAAAGGATTTGATAGGATTGAGGCAGGAAATATGTTCCAGATGTTGGGAGAGTCCAGTCCCAGAGGGCATGGATTGAGAATAAGAGGTCAGTTATTTAAAACAGAGTTGAGGAAGAGCTTCTTCTCCCAGAGAGTTGTGGAGGTGTGGAATGCACTGCCTCGGAAGACGGTGGAGTCCAATTCTCTGGATGCTTTCAAGAAGGAGCTAGATAGATATCTGATGGATAAGGGAATCAAGGGATATGGGGACAAGGCAGGGATTGGGTATTGATAGTGAATGATCAGCCATGATCTCAGAATGGCGGTGCAGACTCGAGGGGCTGAATGGTCTACTTCTGCACCTATTGTCTATTGTCTATTGTCTATATTCTATACCTCTAGAAACAAATGCCAGCATTGCATTTGCCTTCTTCACCACCGACTCAACCTGGAGGGTTTCCTGCACAGGGACTCCCAAGACCCTTTGAATCTCTGCATTTTGAATTCTCTCCCCATCTAAATAATGGTCTACCCATTTATTTCTTCCACCAAAGTGCATGAGCATACACTTTCCAACATTATTCTGATGAAGGGTCTCGGCCCAAAACGACGACAGTGCTTCTCCTTATAGATGCTGCCTGGCCTGCTGTGTTCCATCAGCATTTTGTGTGTTGTTGTTTGAATTTCCAGCATCTGCAGATTTCCTCGTGTTTGCTTTCCAACATTGTATTTCATTTGCCACTTCTTTGCCCATTCCCCTAAACTATCAAAGTCTCTCTGCAAGGCTCTCTGTTTTCTCAACGCTACCTGCTCCTCCACCTATCTTTGTATCATCGGCAAATTTAGCCACAAATCCCTTAATACCATAGTCAGAATCATTAACATACATCGTAAAAAGCAGCGGTCCCAACACCAACCCCTGTGGAACTCCACTGGTAACCGGCAGCCAGACAGAATAGGATCCCTTTATTCCTACTCTCTGCTTTCTACCAACCAGCCAATGTTCCACCCATGCTAGTAACTTCCCTGTAATTCCACGTGCTCTTATCTTGCTAAGCAGCCTCATGTGCGGCACCCTGTCAGAGGCCTTCTGAAAATCCAACTACAGCACATCTACTGCATCTCCTTTGTCTACCCTCCTTGTAATTTCCTCAAAGAATTGCAGTAGGTTTGTCAGGCAGGATTTTTCTTTCAGGAAACCATGCTGGCTTTGGCCTATCTTGTCATGTGCCCCAGGTACTCTGTAATCTCAACCCTAACAATCGATTCCAACAACTTCCCAACCACTGATGTCAGGCTAACAGGTCTATAGTTTCCTTTCTGCTGCCTCCCACCTTCTTAAATAGCGGAGTGACATTTGCTATTTTCCAGTCATCCAGTACAACGCCAGAATCTATTGATTCTTGAATGATCATTGGTAATGCCACTGCAATCTCTCCAGCTACTTCCTTCAGAACCTGTGGGTGATTCCACCAGCTCCAGGATATTTATCCACCCTCAGACCATTAAGCTTCCTGAGCACCTTCTCAGATGTAATTTTCACTGCACAAACTTCACTTACCTGACATTCTTGAACATCCAGTATACTGCAGATGTCTTCCACTGTGAAGACTGATGCAAAATGCGCATTCAGTTCCTCTGCCATCTCTACATCTTTCATTACAATATTTCCAGCGTCATTTTGTATTGGTCCTATATCTACCCTTGACTCTCTTTTACCCTTTAGATAATTTTTAAAAAGCTTTTAGTATCTTCTTTGATATTAGTCACCAGCTTCCTTTCCTAATTCATCTTTTACTTCTTAGTTTCCTTCTGCAAATTTTTAAAAGCTTTCAAATCCTCTATCTTCCCACTAGCTTTGGCTTCCTTGTATGCCCTCTCTTTTGCTTTTACTTTGGCTCTGACTTCACTTGTCAGCCATGGTAGTGTCCTTCTTCCCCTTGACCCTTCTTCCCTTTGAAAATTTCTTCTTATTTGGAATATATCTGTCTTGCACTTCCCTCATTTTTCACAGAAACTCCAGCCATTGCTGCTCTGCTGTCCTTCCTGCAAGTGTCCCTTTCTAGTCATCTTCAGTCAGTTCCCCTCTCATGCCATTGTAATTTCCTTTATTCCACTGAAGTACCGACACATTGGATTTTATCTTTTCGTTGTCAAGTTTCAATGTGAACTCAATCATATTCTGATCACTGTTCCCTAAGGGTCCCTTAACTTTAAGCTCTCTTATCATCTCTGGATCTTTGCACAACACCCATTCCAGCACAGCCGATCCCCGAGTGGGCTCAACAACAAGCTGTTCTAAAAAGCCATCCCTTAGACATTCTACAAATACTCTCTCCTGAGGTCCAGTACTGACCTGGTTTTCCCAATCCACTTTCATGTTAAAATCCCCAATGATTATGAACTTCTGATATGCCTTTTCTATCTCCTGCTATAATTTGTAATCCACATCCCAGCTGCTGTTTGGAGGCCTGCATACAACTACCATTAGGGTCCTTTTACTTTTATCATTTCTTTACTCATCCCATAGAGACTCTACACCTTCCAATCCTATGTCATCCCTTTCTAATGATTTAATATTATTTCTCATACACAAAGCCACACCACCCCTTTTGCCTACTAACCTATCTTTCTAATAAACCATATATCCTTGGACGTTTGGCTCCCAATGACAGCCATCCTTTAGCCAAGTTTCAGAGATGACCACAACATCATATTTGCCAATCTGCAGCTGAATGTTGAGATCATCCATTTTATTCCTTATGCTGTGTGCATTCAAATATAACTCTTTCAGTCCAGTAAATCTGGAGGGAATACAGAAATCAAAGTTGAAAGTATAAAGTTCCAAATAAATTTACTATTAAAGTATGTATATGCCACCATATATTACCCTGAGATTCATTGTTTGTGGGCATTCACAGTAGAACAAGGAGTTGATATGTTTCATCACTAATCACTCAGATCATTTCATCACAGTGGATGTGAGTGCTACTGGATGACACTCATTGAGGCAAGTTGCCATGTTCTGCTTGGGCACCGGTATAACTGAAGCCTGATTGGAGCAGATGGGTACCTCAGAATGCCAAAGCCAGAGGTTAGAGATACTGGTGAACACACCAGCCAGCTGAATACTCAGCCCGGAAGCCCACCTGCTCTGGATGCTTTCATGGGTTCCCCTTCCTGAAGGATGCTCTCAAGTCTGCCTTCAGAGACTGAGTCATACTGTTGTCAGGGGCTCTGGGGGCTCTGGGGGTTATGGTTGCTTTGCCTCCACGTTTTCAGACTCAAAGCGACCATAAAAGGCATTGAGTTAATTTGGGAGTAAAACCTTGACACATATGTCGCTTGGTTCACTTTGTAGGAGGTGATAGTATTCAAGCCCTGCCGCAGCTGATTCAATGATCCGTGTTTTCTCTGGAATTGTCACTTTGCTTTCTGGAGGTCACACATGGACCTTTTTGTATTTTACTTGCTCAACAATAATGGTGCATAGTTCCCTGAAGGTGGAATCTCATGTGGAAAGGGTGGTGAAGAAAGCTTTTGGTATGCTGGCCTTTATAAATCAGAGCATTAAGTATAGGAGTTGGGATGTAATGTTAAGATTGTACAAGGCATTAGTAAGGCTGAATTTAGAGTATTGTGTACAGTTCTGGTCACTGAATTACAGGAAGGATTTCAACAAAATAGGGAGAGTACAGAGAAGATTTACTAGAATGTTACCTGGGCTTCAGCACCTAAGTTACAGAGAAAGGTTGAACAAGTTAGGTCTTTATTCTTTGCAGCGTAGAAGGTTGAGGGGGGACGATAGAGGTATTTAAAATTATGAGGGGGATAGAGTTGACGTGGATAGGCTTTTTCCATTGAGAGTAGGGGAGATTCAAACAAAAGGACATGAGTTGAGAGTTAGGGCGCAAAAGTTTAAGGGTAACATAAGGGGGAATTTCTTTACTCAGAGAGTGGTAGCTGTGTGGAACGAGCTTTCAGTAGAAGTGGTAGAGGCAGGTTCGGTATTGTCATTTAAAGTAAAATTGTATAGGTATATGGACAGGATGGGAATGGAGGGTTAAGGGCTGAGTGCAGGTCAGTGGGACTAGGTGAGAGTAAGCATTCGGCACGGACTAGAAGGGCTGAGATGGCCTGTTTCCGTACTGTAATTGTTATATGGCTTTATGGTAACAGACCTTAACGCCACTGATCTGGCCTTGAGCAGATGACAGATCTCTTGGTTCAACTAGAGTTTCTGATGGGGAAGACTGAATGATTTTGTTGGTACTCACTTGTCTACAACTGTCTTTATAAAGTCCATGATAACAGTGGCACGTATTCATTCATATCCTCTAATGAGTGGGAGTATTAAGGCAAATGCAATATTAGCATACACTCCCAGAGGATTAGAATATGAAAGTAAGGATGTAATACTGAAGCTTTATGAAGCATTGGCCAGACCACACTTGTAGTATTGCGAGCAGTTTTGGGCCACATTTCTCAGAAAGAATGTGCAGACTTTTGAGAGGTTTATGAGAATTAAAATCTATCGAATATTGAAAGGGCTAAATAGAGTGGACATGAAGAGACTTTTCCAATCATGGGAGAGTCCAGGACTGGAGGACACTGCCTTAGAATAGACAACAGACAATAGACAATAGACAATAGGTGCAGAAGTAGACCATTCGGCCCCTCGAGTCTGCACCGCCATTCTGAGATCATGGCTGATCATTCACTATCAATACCCAGTCCCTGCCTTGTCCCCATATCCCTTGATTCCCCTATCTATCAGATATCTATCCAGCTCCTTCTTGAAAGCATCCAGAGAATTGGCCTCCACTGTCTTCCGAGGCAGTGCATTCCACACCTCCACAACTCTCTGGGAGAAGAAGCTCTTCCTCAACTCTGTTTTAAATAACTGACCTCTTATTCTCAATCCATGCCCTCTGGTACTGGACTCTCCCAACATCTGGAACATATTACCTGCCTCAATCCTATCAAATCCTTTAATTATCTTAAACGTTTCAATCAGATCCCCTCTCAATCTCCTCAATTCCAGCATGTACAAGCCCAATCTCTCCAATCTCTCTGCGTAAGACAGCCCTGCCATCCCAGGAATCAACCTAGTGAATCTACACTGCACTTCCTCAATTGCCAGAATGTCCTTCCTTAAACCTGGAGACCAAAACTGTACACAATATTCCAGGTGTGGTCTCACCAGGGCCCTGTACAAATGCAAAAGAACATCCTTGCTCTTGTATTCAATTCCCCTTGTAACAAAGGCCAACATTCCATTTGCCCTCTTCACTGCCTGTTGCACTTGCTCATTCACCTTCATTGACTGGTGAACTAGGACTCCTAGGTCTCTTTGCATTTCTCCCTTACCTAACTCGACACCGTTCAGACAATACTCTGCCCTCATGTTCCAGCTTCCAAAGTGGATAACTTCACATTTATTCACATTGAATGACATCTGCCAAGTATCTGCCCACTCACTCAGCCTATCCAAGTCTCCCTGTATTCTCCTAACGTCCTCTTCGCATGTCACACTGCCACCCAGTTTAGTATCGTCAGCAAACTTGCTGATATAGTTTTCAATGCCCTCATCTAAATCATTGACATAAATCGTAAAGAGCTGTGGTCCCAATACAGAGCCCTGTGGTACCCCACTAGTCACCTCCAGCCAGTCTGAGAAACACCCATTCACTTTGCTTTCTATCTGCCAACCAGTTTTCTATCCATGTTGAAACCCTGCCCCCAATGCCATGAGCTCTGATTTTACTCACCAATCTCCTATGTGGCACCTTATCGAATGCCTTCTGAAAATCTAGGTACACAACATCCACTGGCTTACCCTCATCTAACATCCTTGTTACACCCTCAAAAAACTCCAACAGATTAGTCAAGCATGATTTGCCCTTGGTAAATCCATGCTGGCTCGGCCTAATCCTATTTCTGCCATCTAGATGTGCCACTATTTCGTCCTTAATAATGGACTCAAGCATCTTCCCCACGACTGACGTTAGGCTAACAGGGCGATAGTTCTCCGTTTTCTCCTTCCCTCCCTTCTTGAAAAGTGGGACAACATTAGCCACTCTCCAATCTTCAGGAACTGATCCTGAATCTAAGGAACATTGGAAAATGATTACCAATGCATCAGCAATTTCCTGAGCCACCTCTTTTAGAACCCTCGGATGCAGACCATCTGGACCCGGGGATTTATTAGCCTTTATTAGCCTTTTAAAGTAGGATGCTACTTTAAAACAGAGGTGAGGGGGAATTTCTTTAGCTAGAGAGTAGTGAATCATTGGACTTCATTGCCACAGATGGCTGTGGAAGTCGTCATTGGATACATTGAAAGTGGATGTTGATAGATTCTTGATTAATAAAGGCATCAAAGGTTAGAGGGAGAAGGCAGGAGAATGGGGTTCAGAGGAGAAAATAAATCAGCCATGATGTAATGCAGAACAGACTCATTAGGCTAAATCACCTAATTCTGCTCCTGGGTTTTAAGATCTTCTCTCTTAACACATGAAGATTTGCAAAACAATTGGGTTGATTCAGATGCTTCAATAGAGACACCATATTACCATATTAGATGTTGTTTTTATTACCATCATGGCCTATCAGAGTATCTTTTATTTGCTGGATACCATTTGGGGAGCAGATCTATAAGTTGTTTTTGTTTTTTTGGATCTAAATAGCCAGTGGGTTTAAATAGTCAGCAGCAAATTTGTTTGTATCTTCCTGCATTGCATGATGACAAAAGTGGTGGATGCTGACTTTCAGTGGGAGATCCTGTAATACATTCCATAAGACCATGAGATATAGGAGCAGAATGAGGCCATTTGGCCCATCAAGTTTGCTCCACCATTTCATCATGGCTGATCCATTTTTCCTTTCTGCCTCAACCTCCTGCCCCCTCCCCATATCCCTTTATGCCCTGACCAATCAAGAATCTTTGTCTTTGTCTTAAATATATATAAAAACTTGGCCTTCACAGCTGCCTGTGGCAACAAATTCCACAGATTCCCCACCCTCCAGCTAAAGAAATTCCTCCTCATCTCCATTCTAAAAGGATGTCCCTCTGTTCTGAGGCCGTGTTCTCTGGTCTTAGACCCTCCCACCATGGGAAACATCCTCTTCACATCTACTCTATTAAGGGCTTTCACCATTCAATAGGTTTCAATAACGACATCACTCATTCTTCTGAATCCCAGTGAATACAGGCCCAGAGCCATCAAATGCTCTTCATATGACAAGCCATTCAATCCTGGAATCATTTTGTGAACCTCCATTGAATCCTCTCCAGTGTCAGCACATCCTTTCTAAGGTAAGAGGCCCAAAACTGCTCACAATACTCCAAGTGTGGCGCTGCCAGGAAGTCCAGAAACCTTTAGTAGACACTAAGTTTCACAACATCGAGGCAGTCGTTTAAAAAGAGAGAATTGTTTGGAACCTCGATTTGAAGGACCACTTCATGTATTGTTTGTTACTAAAACAGCCCGTCAAGCTAAGAGAAAAGCCATTGTAGATTTAGGTTTCTCACTGTGAGAAGATGCCTAATGACTTGAAGAAAATATAACATCACTGAGAGTCCTAATGACAGCGGTTAGATCAGTCCTTATCTTTTCTCTGACAGATGTCACTGCCGTGTACATGGGCAAACAGATTGATGTCCTAAGCTGCCGGGTTTCTATGGAGTCCAGGCATGTGGAAATAGCTGTGCCCTTTTTACCCATGCCCTTCAAGAGAACAAAAATAAACTGTTGCTTTAATTGGTCTAAGCCCTCTGCCCTAGATATGTAGGTACAATGGTGTTGGGACTCTGAAAGATAGACCCCTTCCTCCCCTTATTGGGTAGAGCCAGAATATCACTGGGAGAGGGTGGGGATATAAATTTGGAAACAGCAACCATTTTTGAAGTATATACCTCATAAGACAATACTAACCCAGAGTAAAAGGGCTTAGTGTTGTCCCTGGGGAAGGTAACACTTGCCTATGTAACAAGTAAAGCAGGCAGAAACTGATTAACGTGACATTGACATTGGAAAATTTAGCAAATGAAACTGCATATTATCTCAATCAAATTTAACAAGCAATATCTGAATTGTTGACAAAATTGATGGTAGTCCACACAGCAGTATTGCAAGAAATTAAATGACTTTGGAGTTTATTTTGTCTAAAAAAGGAGGCAAGTGTGACCTGATTGGACAAGAACATTGCATTTATATGCCAAATGAATCTGAAGACATAATTCACTTTGTGGATCACATTCAAGAGGCCACCAAAAACGTTAAGAGAATCAGACATCAATTTCACAATTATAACACTCCAGTAAGAGGAAGGTGGTTTGACTATCCCACATTACTGTGTAATCTTTGGTATAATAAGATCAGCTGTTATTCTTTTGTGGTTTATAAGAAGAAGAGTATATAGAAAATGGGTCCCCGTTTGTCCAGACTGGAAAAGAGGATTTTACTTAAGTTCTGAAACTGTATCATTCTAAGAATATTTGAAATCACTTTGATTCCTGTACTCAAACCTTAACAATTGTGTTTTGACAATTATAGTGGTGACAACAAGGAGAGAATGTGGAAATATATTTGTAGCCCTATGAAATCCCAAGGTGTGTTGCTGGCTTGGATGGGAAAACTTACAAGTTTGTGTGTTTTATGGGAGAAAGCTGCTTTTTATAGCAAGCAATTTGTTTTCTGACTGGATGGAATGTTTTGAGAATCGAGATAAGCAGGATAGAGCTTCTAACAAACAAATTTGAAAACAAAATAAGGATAAAGTTAACAATGTAATATTATGGAACGGAGCAACCTAATTACAGTTCTTGCATAAAAAGTATAAAAGTTCTTTGGTTAAAACATAAGATGAAATTTGACTGGAAATATACCTTCCCTTGCAAGTAAAATAATAAATGCATTAATACTGTGATCCACTCTGAATTTGTTGTAGTTTGTTTCTGTGTATTAGAAGACCGACCTGAATGGTATGTGACATCTGCTTCCACGTTACAACATGAAAGAGGAATGAAGTGTCAACTAGAAACTTTCCTCTTGGTTTTAGGGCATCATGGTATGCAGAGGCTAGCGCATCTCAATTACATTTCAGGGCATTGGAGTTCAGAGTTCAGTACTGATATCCTCCATAAGGAGTCTCTGTACTTCCTCCCCATGGAATGCTTGGGATTTTTTTCCATGTCTTCTGGTTTCCTCCAAAGACATACCAGGTAAGTTAATTGGGTTAATTGGTCATTGTAAATTGTCCTGTGATTGTTATAGTTAAATCAGGGTTGTTTGGTGGGTTGCTGGTCGGAGAAGCTTGAAGGACCAGAAGGCCACATTCCAGATTGTATCTCTAAATAAACAAATTTTAACTTGCTTCTAATAAATAATCAATATAGAGTTTTGTCAACTACAGTCGGCGCTCCTTATCCGCGGGGCATTGGTTCCGAGACCCCCCGCGGATACAAAAACGTGGGTGCTCAAGTCCCTTATTTAACATGTCTCAATGCAGTGGTCGTTAGGACCCAGCGGAACCCCAGACTTTATTTAACATGAAATAGTACGGTGGTCTTTAGGACCTGGCGGTGCAGGTCTGAATCCGCAGTGTTTCTGTTCACGAAAATAATCACGATCACGATTGAAAATAAGGTGGAAATAATAAAGCGATTGGAAAGCGGTGAAACGCCATAGGTAATTGGAAAAGCGTTAGGCTACAGTCGGTCAATGATCGGAACAATTTTAATGGAGCATGTGAAAGGCCCTGCCCCGATGAAAGCTACAATTATTACTAAGCAACGCAGTGGTTAAATAATTGAATACGTATGTTTCTTAAGTGTTTTATATGCATAGAAAGGTAAAATATGTACTATATACTAAGAAAAACGTTTCACTTACTGACGCTAAATAATACCGGATGTACCTGTTCCGACTTCAAATCCGACTTAAAGACGGACTCAGGAATGGAACTTGTTCATAACCCGGGGACTGCCTGTACTTTTAAGTCATTTCTAGATTACTTATAATACCTAATACAATGTAGATGCTATGTAAATAGTTGATATACTGTATTGTTTAGGGAATAATGACAAGAAAAAATAGTCTGTATGTAACCCCCTGGGTCGCCTCAGGCTCGCTCAGCCCGTTCTCGTCTAGGGGGAGCAGCCTTCGGCCCCGCCAAACTGGGTAATCAGCTGGTGTGGATGCTGTGTGATGTCCCCGGCTCGCCCAAAAACAGACAGTACACCATATGCGATTAAATGAGTACAATTTATAAAGGTTACTATAACTAAGTGATTAATAATGATACAGTATATATGAAGAAAAAAAAATAAAGAAAAGGCGCCAAACTTATCAAAGTCCAAACCACTTCGTGCACAACCATTGGAGCTCAAAGTCTTCTGACAACCATTCGATCCCCTCCGAACTCCTCGACTCGCAGCTCAGGACCCTCCGAAGATGAATCTAGCTTCATCTCCTCTCCTCGGAGTACCTCCTGGCCTCGGAACCCCGCTTGGGGTCCGTTCCTCGCCCAATTTACAGCATCGCGTCCTCTCTCTCTCACCCCCTCGCGCCGATCTCCCCAAAAGCCCGCCAACAATAGCTTACAGACTCAGAAGAAAGAACAACATTAATCCCAATTGGTTTACAAAGGAATACAATTCTCGTTATCAGTAAATTTTAACCCAAACAAGCTTCCAGCACTCTCTCGCAACAAAGAAGCATTCCTGCTTTTAACAAAACAAAGAAGCCATTTTGATTACATACACAGTAACAAAGAAAAAAGAAGAAATCCTCTTTACATGTACATGCTCAAACAACGAGTGCTGGAGCGAAAACTTCCGGGTTTTCCTGGTCCGCGGTTGGTTGAATCTGTGCATAAGGAAGGCCGACTGTATGTGGATTCATGTACACAGTAGTACAATTTAATTTGGGATATCTTCTCAGCAGTCTATCAACCTCTCCCTGGTGCCCCTCCTCCTTCTCTCATTGTCCACTCTCCACTCTGACCAGATTCCTTCTTCTCCAGCCCATTACCTTCTCCACCCATCAGCTCCCAGCTTCTTAGTTCATCCTCCTCCCCCACCCACTTGGCTTCACCTATCACCTTCCAGCTTGTCCTCCTTCTCTTCTCCTCCCACCTTTTTATTCTGGCATTTTACCCCTTCTTTTCCAGTTCTGCTGAAGAATCCCAACCTGAAACATCAATTTCCATGGGTGCTGTCTATCCTGCTGAGCTCCTCCAGCATTTTGTGTGTGTTGTTCTGGGTTTCTAGCATCTGCAGAATCTCTGGTATTCAAGTTTATTGTCATTCAACTGTACACATGTATGTTGTCAAATGAGAAATTCCTCTGGACCAAGGTGCACAACACAGTGCTTACAACTCACACAATGTAATATTATCACAAATAAATTAACAAAATAATAAGGTAATATACAAGTTAAAAACTAAACAGTATAGTGGCACTTCATACATAAGACTATAAGACATAGGAGCAGAATTAGGCCATTCAGCCTATTGAGTCAGCTCAACACATTCCATCATGGCTATTATTGGATCTCACTCAACCCCATAGACCTGCCTTCTCACCATATCTTTTGATGCCCTGACCGATCAGGAAACAATGAACTTCAGCCCTTAATATACCCATGGGACTTTGTCTTCACCACAGTGATGAGACCTGGGTGGCAGCAGGGACTTCAGTAGGCTCGTGGCCTGGGGGAAGAAACCATTTTCAATCCTAACAGTTCTTGTTGTGATGCTATGGTACCTCCTGCCTAATGGTAGGGATCAAAGAGATTGTTGGTTAGATGGGAGGGATCACTGACAATGCTAAAAGCTCTGCATTTGTACGTAGCACTCCCAATAAATATCTCTAATGAGTGAAAGAGAGACCTTGATGATTCTCTCCACGGTCCTTGCAATCCTTTGTTGGGACTTGTTTATGATTACTGGCAAAACTTATTGCTAATGCTTGAAGGAATTTCCCTTCAGTGAAGCAGTTTGTAATATGAGAATTGTTAAGCACTTTCCTTTTACACAAAGAAAATATAACCATTAATAGTTATAGCATAATCTAATATGCTAATTTTAATGAGATTTTCAAAACATGATATAAAGTACTCCACTGGTTTGGAGACTAAAGGCACAATTTATAATCAAGCAGGAATCTTTTCTTTATGTGGTAACTAGTTTGCATCAAATTATATATCTCCAGTGATATAAAGGTTTGAAAATTAATTGGAATGACACTCAATTGCCACTTTATTAGGTACAGGAGTGGAGCCCTGTGTGGCCTTCCGTTGCTGTAGCCTGTCCACCTCAAGGTTTGACATGTTGTGCATTCAGAGATGCTCTTCTGTTGTAATCAGTGATACTTTAATTATTCGCATTCCTGTTAGCTTGGATCAAACTGGCCGTTCTCTTCTGACCTCATTAACAAGGCTTTTCTGCCCACAGAACTGGCACTCACTGGATTTTTTTTCCATTTTTGCACCATTCTTATACAAGTTGGAGACTGTTGTGCACGAAGCTCCAGGAGATCAGTAGTTTCTGAGATACTCAAACCACCCCATCTGGCACCAACAAACAATCCATTGTCAATGTCACTTAGATCACATTTCTTTCCCTTTCTGATGCTTGGTGTGAACAACAACTGAACCTCTTCTTCTTCCAGTAATGTTTAATGGCAATTGGCAGACTAACATAAGGTGCATTACAGCCACTACTGAGCCAGGGCGTGGAGCAGAGACAGAAAGGGTACACCCTTTAATTTTCCCCACCAACAAAAAGAAAAACATCTAATGCTTTTCAGAAAGTCAAATACAGACCAATATACAATAGGATGGCAGTGATATCCTAGCATTCTATCCCTGTTAAACGTAGCCTGTCCCAAAGATCTCATTTTTGCAATTGATGTACTTGGCAAGTACATGCCCAGTGAATGTCCACATCATGTATATGAATTCTGAACAAGGAATTATTCAGCCTGGTATGTCAAACAGCTAAACCAATCAACCTCTTGACCATGCTTATTTGTATGAGGAGCAAGTATACCTCATGAATGGCCACTGAGTATGTTTGCCCAGTAATTCTGCTTCATTTGGGGTGACCTCATTGCAATGCAAGTTGTTGTTTAGTTTATCATTGAACATTGTAGTACCATACAGGCCCCTGGTCCTTCAATCTACTTGAAGATCAACATTACCCTTCCTCCTACATGGCCCTCCATTTATCTTTTATCCATGTACCTGTCTAAGAGTCTCTTAAGTGTCCCTGATGTATCTGTTTCTAAAACCACCCCTAGCAGTACATTCCATGCACCTACCAATCTCTAAAAACAAAACTACCTCCGACATCCCCATTACACCTTCCTCCAATTACCTTAAAATTACGCCCCCTGATATTAGCCACTTACGCCCTAGGTAGAAGCCTCCAGCTGTCCTCTCGATCTATGCCTCTTATCATCTTCAACACCTCTATCAAGTCACCTCTCATCCTTCTTCACTCCAAAGACAAAAGCCCTAGTTCACTCAGTCTCTAATCCAAACAGCATCCTGGTAAATCTCCCCTGCACTCTCCATAAAACTTCCACATCTTTCCAATGATGAGACAACCGGAGGACCTCTTTTGGTCGAGGTCGACCATGGATATGTGATACGCAAGCCGGGGCAGTACCATACAGTGTGGAAGCTGCTGCCCACGTAGCAGAGGCTCCCGCTCTTCTCGCAGCGATCGAGTCCAAAGGGACGGCAGAGAGCGAAGAAACATTTTAGCACCAGCGACGACGCAGGAATTGCCTTAGGGACTCCAGCTGTAGTTTTTTTCTTCGAGGTTCACTCCCGAAGCCTTCCCATGAGTGGGTACAACCTCAAGGGAGCAGAGGTTTGAGATCAAAGTTTTCCTTTTCCTAGATGAGCCGCTAGCTATCCTGGGCTGACGAGCCCCATCTGCCCGATGCAACGGGCTTTGTGGCACCAGACCTGTAGAGTTCCTCCAGCATTTTGTGTGTTACATTAAACAGCTTTTGCCCTTTCTGTCAGTAGAAACGGTTTCGCCAGATTTAGTATCGAAGCACGCGTGGTGCGGGTGCTGGACTTGATTGTTAGAGGCTATTTGAGACACACGCCATTGGGAGCATTTAATAGGTAGTGGGAGCTTATCCCCACTACCACCTCCAATTATAACAACCTTCAAGAACAGGTGCGACCAAAACTAAACACAATATTTCAAGTGTGGTCTAACCAGGTTTTATAGAGCTGCAATATTATATCACGGCTCCTGAACTCAACCCCTTTGCCTAATGATTGTCAACACCCCACACGCCCTTTCCACCACCTTATCAACTTGCGCAACAACTTTGTGTGATCTGTGGGTGCAACCTCCGCCCCCCCACCCCCCGGGCGGCGCGGGTTCCCGCGGCTGTGCGCGCGCTCGCCCCAGGCATTCCCGGCACGGTGCGGGTTCCCGCGGCTGTGCGCGCGCTCGCTCCAGGCATTCCCGGCACGGTGCGGGTTCCCGCGGCTGTGCGCGCGCTCGCTCCAGGCATTCCCGGCACGGTGCGGGTTCCCGTGACTTGTGTGCGCGCTCGCTCCAGGCATTCCCGGCACGGTGCGGGTTCCCGTGACTTGTGTGCGCGCGCGCGTACGCGTTCCGGTGGCTGTTTACCGCTGCTTGCCGCGGAGCCGCGTCTCTGCTGTAGGGGGGAAGCACCGATGGGACTGGTCCGAGATGGCCGGCCACTGCTGGCGGCTCTCCTGCTCGTCGGAGTAGGTAAGGACAGAACGGCGGCGTAGGCAGGGAGAGATACACGGCTCAGATACAGGCCTTTTGGCCGAGTACCCCAGACGGCTCCTCCCAAAACACTGCGTTCTCTGTATCTCTCCCACCAGATCCCCGCCCCTCCCTCCTCCTTCCACTTTTCTCCTTAAATGTCACCATTGCACCTCCTTAAGTTAGGCAATAATGTACCCGCTCCTTAAATGTCACCATTGCACCTCCTTAAGTTAGGCAATAATGTACCCGCTCCTTAAATGTCACCATTGCACCTGCCTCGAAACACACCCGGAATAGCTTGTGCCACCCTGTAACTGAAGAAGTTAGAGCCTATTTAAATCTTTTCCCCTCATCTGACCTATACTCCCTAGTTTTAGACTCCTCTACCCTGGGGAGAAGACTGCTATCTTCCATATTATCAATGTGTCACATAATTTTAAAGACTTACATAAGGCCACCTCTCCTTATAACCTAGCCTGGCCAACCTCTCACAATAACTCTGGTCCTCTTGTCTTAGCAACATCCTGGTAAGTCTTTTCTTCACTACTTCCAGTTTCTTTCCCCTCCCACCTCACCTGCTTTCCCCTATTAACTAGTAGCTTGTACTCCCCCCCCCCCCCCCATGGATGCTTTCTGACCTGAGTCCTCCAGCATTTTCTGAGTTGTTCTGGAGTTCCTGCACCTGCAGAATCTCTTGTGTTTATCATCCCATTTTATAGTCAGATTTACTCACCACATCAACATTGAAACATACAGTGAAATGGATTGTTTACAATAACAATACAACCTAAGGATGCGTTGGTGGGCAGCCATCAACTGTCACCACAGATCCTGGCACCAACACAGCATGCTTGGCAGAACAATACAGAACACACTGCAGTAAAACAAACCCCTTTTCTCCTATCCACACACCACACACTCTGCTCCAACCCCAGGACAAGTCTCCAGTCTGCAGCCATTAGGTTTCATTGTACAGATTGATCTTTGATCTAGCCATTTAGAGTTACTGTACTTAACTAAAACTGTGCATTGTACTCCCAAGTGCAGCTTCTCCAACAACATATACCAAATATAAACACACGAGATTCTGCAGATGTTGTAAATCCAGAGAGACACACAAAATGCTGGAGGACCTCTGCAGGTCAGGGAGCATCTTTGGAAATGAATAAGTAGTCACCTTTTTGACTGAGTGATCTTCGTCAGGACTGGAAAGGAAGAGAGAAGATGCCACAATAAAAAAGATAGGGGGAGGGGAAGGAAAACTGGCTGGAAGGTGTTGGGTGAAACCAGTGATGGGAAAGGTAAAGAGCTGGGGAGAAAGGGATCTGAGAGGAGAGAGGACAATGGGAGAAAGGGAAGAAGGAGGGCCACCAGGGGCAGGTGAGGAAAAGAGGTAATTAGCCAGAGTGAAGAACAATAATATAATATCCTATGTCCTGTAGTCAGTGCTCTGACCGAAAAAGGCCAGTGTACTAAACACCTTGTTCACCACTCTGTATACCTGTGATGACACTTTTCAACTAACTATGTACATACTCCTGAGTCCCTCTGTTCCATTACTCTCCTTTGTTCTGTACTGTACATAGTATAAGTCCTGTGCTGGTTTGATTTTCCAAAATGCATCATCTCACACCATGTCTGGTTGAAATTCATCTGCCACTCTTTGGTCCATTTTCCTGTCTAGATTCCTCTGTAACCAGCACCACCTTCACTATCACCATTTCCTAACTGTATTTGACATATACATTTGCATGTATTAGGAATTTACCATGATGTGTTGGCATGCCATGCAACAAAACACAACATTCAACAACTATAAAGAAATATATAAAAAATAAAGTTAGAAGTTTAAGTATGAAATTACATGAATATCAACATGTATTTGCAATAGAAACAGCATTATAACAAGCGGTTAAAGTGTCTATGTGCAGTGACTGTGCTAATAGATAGACGGGAGTGGGGGGGGGGGAGCTAACTAGAATGGTTGCCGGGGGGAAGGAAATTTAAAAATGGTTTGTTTTGTGTTAATAGCCCAGTAGAATTTTTTAGAAGGGAGGTTTGGAAAAGGCTGTTTGCTGGGTGTCTGTACTGATTCTTACCTGCCCGCTTTCAAGTCCTGCCAGTGACCTTTTCTGCTGACCTGACAGTTTGCTGTGGTTTTCATATATTGTGAGAAGATGCTGCACCAAACACGATAGTGATGGCTGGGGGTCTGTGGATCCCACTTGGAGTTGTGCTCAGTTCTGGTTGCCTCACTACAGGAAAGATGTGGAAGCCATAGAAAGGGTGCAGAGGAGATTTATAAGGATGTTGCCTGGATTGGGGAGCATGCCTTATGAGAATAGGTTGAGTGAACTTGGCCTTTTCTCCTTGGAGTGACAGAGGATGAGAGGTGACCTGACAGAGGTGTATAAGATGATGAGAGGCTTTGATCATGTGGATAGCCAGTGGCTTTTTCCCAGGGCTGAAATGGTTGCCACAAGAGAACACAGGTTTCAGGTGCTGGGGAGTAGGTACAGAGGAGATGTCAAGGGTAAGTTTTTTTTTACTCAGAGAGTGGTGAGTGCATGGAATGAACTGCTGGCAACAGTGGTGAAGGCAGATATGATAGGGTCTTTTAAGAGACTTTTAGATAGGTACATGGAGCTTAGTGAAATAGAGGGCTATAGGTAAGCTCAGTAATTTCTAAGGTAGGGACATGTTCGGTACAATTTTGTGGGCCGAAGGGCCTGTATTGTGCTGTAGGTTTTCTATGTTTCTATGTTTCTAACTAATCACAATGCAGTTCAAGATTCAGAGTTGTTTAATATAATTTCCAGTACACAAATACACAACAGTACACAAAGGAGAACGAAATATCGTTATTCTGGTTCTGATGCAGGACCAAAAAATACAACAAGATGAAGAACACAACAATAATAAAAAACTACAATAAATACATAAGATAGCTTATTTTACATAGACTGACTGTATGTACATAAAGTGACATTAGATATAGGAGTGTCTGTACATAAGGTATCTCCAACAGGAAATAATAAGTAGTGGTGGTTGGAGGTCTGCAGGGATAGACAATAGACAATAGGTGCAGAAGTAGACCATTCGGCCCCTCGAGTCTGCACCGCCATTCTGAGATCATGGCTGATCATTCACTATCAATACCCAGTCCCTGCCTTGTCCCCATATCCCTTGATTCCCCTATCCATCAGATATCTATCCAGCTCCTTCTTGAAAGCATCCAGAGAATTGGCCTCCACTGTCTTCCGAGGCAGTGCATTCCACACCTCCACAACTCTCTGGGAGAAGAAGCTCTTCCTCAACTCTGTTTTAAATAACTGACCTCTTATTCTCAATCCATGCCCTCTGGTACTGGACTCTCCCAACATCTGGAACATATTTCCTGCCTCAATCCTATCAAATCCTTTAATTATCTTAAACGTTTCAATCAGATCCCCTCTCAATCTCCTCAATTCCAGTGTGTACAAGCCCAATCTCTCCAATCTCTCTGCGTAAGACAGCCCTGCCATCCCAGGAATCAACCTAGTGAATCTACGCTGCACTTCCTCAATTGCCAGAATGTCCTTCCTTAAACCTGGAGACCAAAACTGTACACAATATTCCAGGTGTGGTCTCACTAGGGCCCTGTACAAATGCAAAAGGACATTTGATGGGTTAGTGAGTGGAGGTATTGATCAGTCTTAACTGCTTGGGAAAGGAACTGTTTTTGAGTCTGGTGGCCCTGGCATGGATGCTACACAGGCTCTTCCTTGATGGGAATGGGACAAATAGTCCATGAGCAAGATGTGTGGAACCTTTCATGGTATTGCATGGTATTGAGACCTATCTGTATACATTACCTTGATGGTGTATAGGCTGCTGCCAGTGACGTGTTGGGCAGTTTTGACTACCCGTTGTAGAATCTTCCTACCTGCCACAGTGCAGTTTTCAGTGATGCAGCATGTTAGCATGCTCTCTACTGCACATCTATAGAAAGTCATGAGTATTGATGTGCATAGTCCAGCTCTCTTCGACCTCCTTGGAAAGCAGAGGCATTAGTGAACTTTTTTGACTGTGTTCTGGAACCATGAGAGGTTGTGTGAGATGAGCACTCCTGGAAGTTGGAAACTGCTTACAATTTCCGCTGCTGTGCTGTCGATATAGAGGGGTGTGGGTATTGTGAGTTCTCTTGGTCGATAACCATCTCCTTTGTCATTCTGACTTTGAGGAAGAGGTTATTTGCCTGGCACCAGGCCTCGAGCTGTTTCACTTTCTTGCTGTAGGCTACCTCATTGTTGGTGATGGGCTCCCCCAGCGTCAAGTCATTGGCGAACTTATCAAGGTGTTTGGCCATGGATCATATGTTTGCTCCTCATAATACAAAACTCCTTAGCTGACAGTCATAAATGCTTTGTTGAACTGGTTTTTTGGGACAGGGAGCTGCAGAGGTATTGCTCCATCTTCTCTGCTCAGTGTCTTTGGGTGGTGCGGTAGAGTAGCAGTCAATGTAACACTATCACAGTGCCAGTGACTGAACCAACACTCACCCGGCAAATAACACCTCCCTTGTCCTACAATAAACAACTCAATTTCAGGTTTATTGTCATTCAACTGTACACATGTACCATCATACGAGACCATGTTCCCCTGGACTAAGGTACACAAGAGTACATATAATTCACACACAACACATAAAGTAATACTACTACAAATAAATTAACAAATAGTAAGGTGCGTATATGATAAACTTTGAAAAGTGAAAAGTACAACGCTACTGGTGCCTCATATGTGATGAGACCTGGGTGGCAGAAAGGGCTTATGGTCTGGGGGAAAAAGCTGTTTCCCATCCTAACAGTTCTTGTATCAATGCTATGGTACCTCCTGCCTGATGGTAGGGATTAAAGTGATTGTTGACAGATGGGAGGGATGATTGACAATGCTATGGACCCTGCATATTCAGTGCCCCTGATAAATAGCTCTAATGGGTGGAACACAAGAAATAGGAGCAGGAGTAGGCCAATCGGCCCATCGAGCCTGCCCCGCCATACAATAAGATCATGGCTGATCTGTCTGTAAACTCAGCTCCATCTACCTATCTTTTCCCCATAATCCTTAATTCTCCTACTATGTAAAAATCTATCTAACTATATCTTAAATATATTTAGTGAAGAAGCCTCAACTGCTTCCCTGGGCAGAGAATTCCACAGATTCACCACTCTGGGGAAAAACAGTTTCTCCTCATCTCCATACTAAATCTTGAGGCAATGTCCACTAGTTCTAATCTCACCTACCAATGGAAACAACTTTCCTACTTCTAACTTATCTATCCCTTTCAAAAGAGAAGAGAGACTCCATTGATTCTCTCAGCCATCTTTGCAATCTTTTGTAGGAACTTGCAGTCAGATGTCTTCCAATTCCCATACCAGACTGTGATGCAGCTGGTCAGGACACTTTTGATGAGAAATGATGAAGAAGAGAAGTCCTTTGCACAGCGATTCTTTCCACACTGTATCCCCCTCACAATACAATATCTCCCATCCAAACACTCAAATTCTCTCCATATAATCATCCCTTGACATAGAACATAGAACAGTACAGCACAGGAACAGGCCCTCCAGCCTACAATGTTGCGCTGACCCAATTAAATTAATAATCAAGTGGCCAACTATTATTTTAGACATTTCAGCCCTGGGAAAAAGTACTATCTGTCCATCAGTGCCTCTCATGATCTTATAAACCTCCATCAGATCTCTCCTCAGCCTCTGACACTCATCAAGTTTGTCCAACTTCTCGTTAGCAGTAAATAGCCCCCTCCCCTCAATACACATCCAACCACTGCCCCTGCCAGCTTCACCCTTGGCCAGACTCTGCCCTCATATAAAATCCTGAACCACAAAAACTCATTGTCCACAATGATGCCCCTCCAAACAGACTTTCAACCCTGAGCAACCTAAATGAAGTCCTTCTCCACTCACTTCCTCGCCCTTCATTCAAGCCTTACATACTCACTCACAATTCTCCCCCAGCAACACACACAAAATGCTGGAGGAACTCAGCACATCAGGCAGCATCTACGGAAATGAATAAACACTCGACGTTTCAGGCTGAGATCCTTCATCAGGACTGGAAAGGAAGGGGGAAACATCAGTATAAAAAAAGGTGGGAGGGAGGGGAATGAGGACAAGCTAGAATATGAAAGGTGAAGCCAGGTGGGTGGGAAATGTAAAGGGCTATGGAGAAGAAGGAATCTGTTAGGATAGGAGGGGAGAATGGGAGAAAGGGAAGGAGGAGTTGCACCAGGAGGAGATGATAGGCAAGTGAGGAGAAGAGGTAAGAAGCCAGAGTGGGTAATAGAAGAAGAGGGAAGGGGAAGGGAAAAAATTATTGGAAGGAGAAGTCGATGTTTATGCCATCAGGTTGGAGGCTTCCCAGATGTGTTGCTTCTCACGCTGAGAGTGGCCTCATCATGGCAGAAGAGGATACCATAGGTTGACAAGTCAGAACAGGAATGTGGATAGGAATTAAAAAGGTTTGTCAATGGGAAATTCCACTTTTGGTGGATGGAGTGGAGGTGCTCAACAAAGCGGTCCTCCAATTTGTGTAGGGTCTCAGCAATGTAGAGGAAGCTGCATCAGGAGCATTGCATACAATCGGCTACCTGACACATTCGCAGGTGAAGCGTTGCCTCACCTGGAGAGACTGTTTGGGCTCTGAATGGAGGTAAGGGAGGAGATGAATAGAAAGGCGTAGCCTTTCCGTCCCATTGTAAATGCAGTTATTTCAGCTTAAGTCACTGGTTCCAGAACCAAGTGTTTCACTCAAGAACTGAATTTTAAATTCTGCATTGATGTGATCACTTTTTCATTGGAGATTCTTTACAGTGAGATCATTGAGTGATAGCTCACTGCGTAACAGCAGATTTGAAGTGTCCTCACTAAACAGATTGGTCTAAGAAACCATTCCAAATGTACTCAATGGACATCCACAAAGCCTATTCTTTGATTTCTCCAATATACTCATTAGCCACTTTATTACGTAACTCCTGTACATCTGCTCATTAATGCAAATGTGGCAGCAACTCAGTTCAAATTTCAAAGTCAATCTATTACCAAACTACATACAGTATATGTCACTATATACAACCCTGAGATTCATTTTCTTGTGGCCGTTCACAGTGAGTACAAAGAAGTACAGTAGAAAGATATAACTCAACAAGATGAATAAACATCAATACACAATAGGCAACAAATACAAAAAAAGAAAATAATAATAATACATAATTAAGCAATAAATATCAAGAACATGAAATGTAGAGTCCTTGAAAGTGAGTCCATGGGCCGTGGGAACACTTCAGTGATGGTGTGAGTGAAGTTATCCCCTCTGGTTCAAGAGCCTGATGGTTGAGGGGTAATAGCTGTTCCTGAACCTGGTGTTGGGGGTTCCTGAGACTCCAGTGTCATTGTCCTGACGGCAACAGCAAAACTGTGCATGGCCTGGTTGGTGGCGTTCCTTGGTGATAGATGCTGCTTTCCTGTGACAGCCCTCCTTACAGATGTGGGGAGGGCTCTACACATGATGGACTGGGCTGTATCCTTTACTTTTTGAAGGCTTGTCTGTCTAAGGGCATTGGTTGCATTCAGGCTGTGATGCAACCAATCAATATTCTCTCCACTGCACATCTATAGAAGTTTCTCCAAGTTTCAGATGACATACCAAATCTTCACAAACTTCTAAGAAATTAGGGGCGCTTCCATGCCATGTAAAAGCATGCAGTCATGGTCAAAAGGCTCAGTTGTTGTTCAGGCCAAACATCAGAATGGGGAAGAAATGACTTTGATCATGGAATGATTGTTGGTGCCAAACTGAATTGTTCAACTGTCTCAGAAACTGCTTATCTGCTGGGATTTTCACAGACAACAGTCTCGAGACTGTAGCTACTATTCTAGTAGGCAGGTATTCTACTCTCACTAGTGACCCTGTACACTTACTATTCTGTCTCTCCCTATCAGCACAAATTTGACATCTTCACCTTCTGAGCCATTATCATACCACAAAACTGGTGTAATCTCATTATTTATTAACACCTTTACCCATCTACCTGCATTTAAAAGTTGAATATCCAGCAAAAAATTGATAAAGGTGTACATGATAAGAGACGAGCTGTAGATTGAGTGGACAGCCAGATACGTTTTCTCAGGATGGCAATGGCTGAAGCCAGGGTGCATATTTTGAGGTAATTGGAGGAAAGTATAGGGAATGGGGATATCAGAAGTAGATTTTTTATACATAGAAAATAGTGGGTTCATAGAGCACACTGCCAAGGGTGGTGGAGAGGCAGATGCATTAGAGACATTTATGACAGATGAATGGAGGGCTATGTAGGAGCGAAGGATCAGATTGATTTCAGAGGAAGTTATAAAGCCAGCACATAGTTGTGGGTTGAAGGCCCTGTACTGTGCAATAATGTTCCATGTTCTGTATCCTCTAATGTTTACTTTCCAGCTGTCATCACTTTGAAACTATACCTCTGTGCTGGTCATCAGAATATCCCCACTTATTTCTCTTTCTACCATCAACTTTTCTCTCATTAGGAATAGTGTGTACATTCAAGTAAACAACCTTTCCCAATTCTGACTCAGTTTGCTGGTGCAGTCACAGACATGAACATCAGCTCTCGATATACTCTGGTTATGAAACTTGATCTGTTAACACTACCTCTTTGTTCAAGAAAGCACGGCAGCATCTGAGGAGACTGAGGTGAGAGAGGCTCCCCCCTCCCACCATTCTAATCAATTTTTGCAGGAGCACCATTGAGAGGGTCCTTGCAGCTTGCGTTACCGTTAGGGTTAGGGTTAGGTCAACCCTAACCCTAACCCTAATGCGCATTACCGTTAGCTATGGGAGTTGCAAGGCAAGTTACCACAAAGCCCTAGAAAGGATTAAAAGACTGCTGATAGGATCATCGAGGTTGCTCCTCAACCATTGAAGATGTTTATCAGGAGCACTGGGTACATAGGACCCTTAGCATTGTCAGTAACCCCTCCCATCCATCTCCAAACTCTTTGATCCCCTATCACCAGGCAGTAGGTGCCATAACATTAGGACAAGAACTATTAGAATGGCAAGCAGCTTCTTCCCCCTGGCGAAGACGACTGAACTCCCTGCCACCATCCAGGTCTCATCACAATTGAAGCACCTGTAGCATTATACAGTTTACATCTTAACTTATAACATACATGCACCTTATTGGTTGTTAATTTATTTGTGGCATTTAAGTCTGGTGGTCCAGGTCTGTAAAAGAAAACCAGGAATGACTTGTGGAGGGCTATTTCAAGGGGTAAGAAACAATTCCAGGAGAGGTTGGAGAAGACATCGGATGCACATCGACTCCAGCGGGGTTTGTGGGATATTACTTCCTACAAAGCAAAACCCAACATTGTGAATGACAGTGTTGATTCAGATGAGTTCAATGCCTTTTATGCTCACTCACTTCGAAAAGGCGAATAAAACCACAGCTGAGAGGGTCCTGGAGGATCCGATGACCCTGTGATCTCTGTTTCAGGAGGATGAACCGTCACAAGACAGCAGGGCCCGATGGAGTACATGGTAAGACTCTGAAAACCTGTGCCAATCATCTGACGGGAATATTCAAAGTCATTTTCAATATCTTACTGCTACAGTTGGAAGTTCCCACCTGTTTCTAAAGGGCAACAATCATACTAGTGCCCAAGAAGAGCAGAGTGAGCTGCCTTAATGACCATCATCCAGCAGCACTCACATTTACAGTAATGAAATACTTTGGTCGTGGCCAGAATCAACACCTGAAACCTGGACGCACTACAATTTTCCAATCGCAACAATAGGTCTACAGCAGACGCCATCTCAGTGGCTTTCCACACAGCCTTGGATCACCTGGACAAAACAAATACCAGTGTTAGGATGCTGTTTATTGACTGTAACTCTGCATTTAACGCCATCTGCAGTGGTGATGGAACAGTTACAGAACCTACAGGCCTCTTTACCTCCCTCTGTAACTGGATCCTCAACTTCCTAACCAGAAGTTAGGAAATGGAAATAACATCTCCACCTCACTGGCAATTACACTGGCATTCAACAGGGATGTGTGCTTAGCCCACTGCACTACACTCCACACCCATGTCTGTGTGGCTACGCATAGCTGAAACTGCATCTATAAATTTAGACCATATGAGATAGGAGCAGAATTAGGCCATTCAGCGCATTGAGTCTGCTCAGACATTGCTAATCCTGGATCCCACTCAACACCATATATCTACTTTTTTGCCATATCCTTTGATGCTCTGACCAATCAGGAATCTATGAACTTCTGCCTTGAATATACCCACAGACTTGGCATCTACCGCAGTCTGTGGTAGAGCATTCCACAGATTGACTATTTTCTGGCTAAAAAAACTCCTCCTTACCTCCAGTGTCCCTGACAACGACACCTACAAGAAGCGCATCCAGCTGCTGCTCCTAACAAACCGCATTAGGGAACTGGAGCAGGAGCTGGATCACCTCCGGATCATTCGGGAGAATGAGGTGTTAATAGATAGTCGTTTCAGGGAGGTAGATACGCCAAAGGTGCAGGGCACAGGTAATTGGGTTACCGTCAGGTGAGGGAAGGGCAGGCAGAGCAGGGCTCCCCTGTGGCCATTCCCATCAACAGGTATACCGATTTGGATACTGTTGGGGTGGATGACTTACTTGGGACAAGCTGCAGCAGCCGGATCTCTGGCACTAAGTCTGGTTCTGCAGTGCAGAAGGGAGGGAGGAAGAAGAGGAGAGCAGTAGTGATAGGGGACTCCATAGTCAGGGGTACAGACAGGTGATTCTGTGGTCATGACAGAGACTCCCGGATGGTTTGTTGCCTCCCGGGTGCCAGGGTCAGGGATGTCTCTAATCGTGTGCACAGCATTCTGAGGTGGGAGGGTGATCAGCCAGATGTCAAGGTACATATCGGTACCAATGACGTAGGAAGAAAGAGTGAGGAGGTCCTGAAGAGTGAGTACAGAGAGCTTGGTAGGAAGTTAAAAAGCAGGACCTCGAGGGTAGTAATCTCCAGATTGCTGCCTGTGCCACGTGACAGTGAGGGTAAGTGCAGGATGCTCTGGAGGATGAACACATGGCTGAGGATCTGGTGTAGGGGGCAGGTTTCAGATTTTTGGATCATTGGGACCTCTTCTGGGGCAGGTGGGACCTGTACAAGAGAGACAGGTTACGCCTGAACTACAGGGGGACCAATATCCTTGCAGGAAGATTTGCTAGTGCTATTGGGGAGGGTTTAAACTAGATTTTCAGGGAGATGGGAACCAGAGTGCCAGAACAGATAGTGCAGTGGGGGTGAAAATAAATGACATTAGAAGTTCATGCAAAGTCAGAAATAGAAGGGTTGTGTATGGTGGTAATAATCTTCTGAGGTGTGTCTATTTCAAGGCGACGAGTATTGTGGGGAAGGCTGATGAGCTGAGGGTGTGGATAGCACCATAGAACATTACAGCACAGAAACAGGCCTTCTTGGCTGTGCCAAACCATTTTTCTGCCTAGTCCCACTGACCTGCACCTGGACCATATCCCTCCAAACCCCTCTCATCCATATACCTGTTCAAATTTTTCTTAAATGTTAAAAGTGAGCCCCTAGAAACATGGATTGACATGTGGAATTATAACATCACAGCCATTACTGAAACTTGGCTACAGGAGGGGCAGGACTGGCAGCTCAATGTTCCAGGGTTCCGATGTTTCAGACGTGATAGAGGCAGAGGGATGAAGGGTGGGGGTTGGCTTTGCTAGTCAGGGAAAATGTTACAGCAGTGCTCAGGCAGGACAGATTAGCGGGCTCGTCTACCGAAGCCATATGGGTGGAGCTGAGAAACAGGAAAAGTATGACCACATTAATGGGGGTTGCATTATCAACCACCCAATAGTCAGTGAGAATTGGAGGAGCAAATCTGCAGAGAGATAACAGGCAACTGCAGGAAACATAAAGTTGTGATAGTTGGGGATTTTAATTTTCCACATATTGATTGGGACTCCCATACTGTTAAAGGTCTAGACGTGTTAGAGTTTGTAAAATGTGTTCAGGAAAGTTTTCTAAATCAATATATAGAGGCACCAACTAGACAGGATGCAATATTAGATCCATTAGGAAACGAGTTAGGACAAGTGACGGAAGTGTGTGTAGGGGTACACTTTGGGCCCAGTGATCATAACACCATTAGTTTCAACGGTCATGGATAAAGATAGATCTAGTCTTCCACTTAAGGTACTAAACTGGAATAAGGCCAAATTTGAAGAAATGAGAAAGGATCTAAAAAGTGTGGATTGGGACAGGTTGTTCTCTCGCAAGGATGTGATTGGTAAGCGGGAGGCCTTCAAAGGAGAAATTTTGAGAATGCAGAGTTTGTATGTTCCTGTCAGGGTTAAAGGCTAAGTGAATAAGAATAAGGAACCTTGGTTTTCAAGGGATATTGGAAATCTGATAAAGAAGAGAGAGAAAGATGTATGACAGGTATAACAACAAGGAGCAAATAAGGTGCTTGAGGAGTATAAAAAGTGCAAGAAAATGAGGTTGCTTTGGCAGTCAAGGTGAAGGATTTTCCTAAGAGCTTCTACAGGTACATTAAGAGCAAGAGGTAGTAAGGGATAAAATTGGTCCTCTTAAAGATCAGATTGATGGGCTATGTATGGAACCAAAAGAAATGGGGGAGATCTTAAATTTTTTTTTGCATCTGTATTGACTAAGGAAATTGGAACTGAGTCTATGGAAACAAGGCAAACAAGTAGTGAGGTCATAGAACCTATACAGATTAAAGAGGAGAAAGTGTTTGCTATCTTGAAGCAGATCAGAGTAGATAAATCCCCAGGACCTGATAGAGTATTCCCTCGGACCTTGAAGGAGACTAGTGTTGAAATTGCAGGGTCCCTGGCAGATATATTTAAAATGTCAGTATCTACGGGTGAGGTGCCAGAGGATTGGAGGATAATTCGTGTTGTTCCGTTGTTTAAAAAAGGCTCTAAAAGTAATCCAGGAAATTATAGGCCAGTAAGTTTGACATTACTAGTAGGTAAATTTTTGGAAGGAGTACTAAGAGATAGGATCTACAAGTATTTGGATAGACATGGACTTATTAGGGAGAGTCAACATGGCTTTGTGCGTGGTAGGTCATGTTTAACCAATCTATTAGAGTTTTTCGAGGAGGTTACCAGGAAAGTGGATGAAGGGAAGGCAGTGGATGTTGTCTACATGGACTTCAGTAAGGCCTTCTACCAAGTCCCGCATGGGAAGTTAATTCGGAAGATTCAGTTGCTAGGTATACATGGTAAGGTAGTAAATTGGATTAGGCATTGGCTCAATGGAAGAAGCCAGAGAGTGGTTGTGGAGGATTGCTACTCTGAGTGGAGGCCTGTGACTGGAGGTGTACCACAGGGATCAGTGCTGGGTCCATTGTTATTTGTCATCTCTATCAATGATCTGGGTGATAATGTGGTAAATTGGATCAGCAAATTTGCTGATGATACAAAGATTGGAGATGTAGTGGACAGTGAGGAAGGTTTTCAAAGCTTGCAGAGGGATTTGGACCAGCTGGAAGAATGAGCTAACAAATGGCAGATGGAGCTTAACACAGACAAGTGTGAGCTATTACACTTTGAAACGACAAACCAAGGTTGAACATACAAGGTAAATGGTAGAACATTGAGGAGCGCAGTAGAACAGAGGGATCTGGGAATACAATACCTAATTCCCTAAAAGTGGAGTCACAGGGTCGTAAAGAGAGCTTTTGGTACATTGGCCTTTATAAATCAAAGTATTGAGTTTAAGAGTTGGAATGTAATGGTGAGGTTGTATAAGACATTGGTGAGACCGAATTTGGAGTATTGTGTGCAGTTTTGGTCACCTAATTACAGGAAGAATATTAAGAAGGTTGAAAGAGTGCAGAGAAGGTTTACAAGGATGTTACAGGGACTTGAGAAACTGAGTTACAGAGAAAGGTTGAATAGGTTAGGACTTTTTTCCCTGGACCGTAGAAGAATGAGGGGAGACTTAATAGAGGTGTATAAAATTATGATGGGTATAGATAGGGTGAATGCAAAAAGACTTTTTCCACTGAGGCCAGGGGAGAATAAAACCAGAGGACATGGATTAAGGGTGAAAAGGGAAAAGTTTAAAGGGAACATGGGTGGGGGGGGCTTCTTCACACAGAGAGTAGTAGGAATGTGGAACAAGCTGCCAGTTGAGGTGGTGAATGCAGGCTCACTTTTAACAATTAAGAAAAACTTGGACAGGTACATGGATGAGAGAGGTATGGAGGGATATGGTCTAGGTGCAGGTCAGTGGGACCAGGCTGAAAAATGGTTCAGCACAGCCAAGCAGGGCCAGAAGGCCTGTTTCTGTGCTGTAATGTTCTATGGTTCTACCTCTGTTCTAAAGGGTCGCCCCTGTGTCCTCTAATTCTCGATACCCCCACTGTAGGATACATCCTCTCCACATCCACCCTATCTACTCCTTTCAACATTTAGTAGGCTTCAATGAGATCCCCAAGCATTCTTCTAAATTACTGTGATTACAGGCCCAAAGCTGCCAAAAGCTCCTTGTAAGTTAATCTCTTCATTCCAGAATCATCCCCATTAGCCCTCTCTGGACTCTCTCCAAAAACAACACATTCTTTCTGAGATAAGGGGCCAGAACTTTTGACAATACTCCAAGTGTCTCATATAGCCTCAGCATTATCTCCTTGCAGTAAATTCTGCTTGAAATAAATGCCAAGTTGCATTTGCCGCCTTTAGCACAGACTCCATCTGTAAATTAACCTTCTGGGAGTCTTGCATGAGGACTCATAAGTCTCTCTGCACCTCTGATGTTTGAATCTTCTCCCCATTCAGATAATAGTCCACACTATTGTTCCTTTTACCAAAATGCATTATCATATATTATTTGTTGATGATACAACCATGGCCTTTTGCCAGAATTTCTGATGGTAACGAAAGGACGTACAGGAGTGAGATATACCAATTAATTGAATGATGTCACAGCAGCAACCTTTCATTCAATGTCAGCAAGACCGAAGAGCTGAGTGTGGACTTCAGGAAGGGTATGGCGAGGGAACACAAACCTGCTAATTAAATTTGCCAATGACACTGCATTGATTGGCCTTATCTCAAACAATAACGAGGTGGCCAACAGGGAAGTCATCTCTCTGACACAGTGATGTCAAGAAAACAACCTCTCCCTCAATGCTGCAAAAACAAAGGAGCTGGATTACAGGAGCATTAGGGACGGGCTAACCCCTAATGACGTCAATGCATCTGGGGTTGAGAGGGTAAATAGCTTTAAGTTCCTCGGCACCCACATCACCGAGGACTTCACGTGGTCTGTACTCACCAGCTGTGTGCTGGATAAAGGCAGAACAGCACCTCTTTCACCTCTGATGGTTGAGGAAGTTTGCTATGGGCCCTGAAATCCTTAGAACTTTCTACAGGAGCACAATTGAAAGCATCCTGACTGGCTGCATCACTGACTGATATGGGAACTGTACCTCCCTTAATCACAGGACTCTGCAGAGAGTGGTGCGGACAGCCGAGCACATCTGTAGTTGTGAACTTCCCGTGATTCAGGACATTTACAAAGACAGGTGTGTAAAAAGGGCCCGTAGGATTATTGGGGACCCAAGTCACCCCAACCACAATCTAATCCAGCTGCTACCATCCAGGAACTGGTACCGCAGCATAAAAGCCAGGACCAACAGTCTCTTCCAACAGGCTATCAGACTGATTAACTCACACTGATTTGAGTGTATCTCTATGTTACATTGACTGTTCTATTTATTATAAATTACTATGATTTCACATTTAAATGGAGACGTAACATAAAAAATGTTACTACTCCTCATGTATGTGAAGGATGTAAGAAATTAAGTAAATTCAGTCCTCAAAGGGGGATTTGAAGTGGGAGTTTCAAGTTCCTGGGTGTCAATATCTCTGCGGACCTAACCTGGACACAACATATTGATGCAGCTGTAAAAAAGGCAGGACAGAGGCTATATTTAATAGGAGTTTGAGAAGATCTGGTTTGTCAACTAACCCACTCGAAAACTTCTACAGAAGTACTGTGGAGAACATTCTGACTGGCTGCTTCACCATCTGGTATGGGAGTGGGGTGGGAGCACTACTGCACAAGATCAAAAATAAGTTGCAAAACCTTGTAAAATTAGTCAGCTCTGTCATGGGTATCAGCCTCAGTAGTACCCAAGACATCTTCAAGGAGTGATGCCTTAGGAAGGCAGTGTCCCACTCTGCATGCTGTTACCGTCGGAAGGAGGTTCAGAATCCTGAAGGCACAAACTCAGCAATTCAGAAAGAGCTTCTTCCCCTCTGTCATCCGATTCCTAAGTGGACTCTGAACCTCACTATTTTTTTATTTCTGTTATTTTGTACTAATTTTAACTTTATTATTGAAGACTTATATATGCTTAATGTAACTCTGTATTTCCCTCTGTACTTATTCATCATGTATTTCATGGTACTGCTGCCGTAAAGTTAACAAATTTCACAACATATGTTTGTGTTATTAACCTGGTTCTGATTATGTGTTGTGTGTGAATTATATGTACTGTGTTGTGCACCTTGGGGTACAGTTGAATGACGATAAACTTGAACTTGTATAGAAAACATGAGAAATTCTGCAGATGCTGGAAATCCAAAGCAACACACACAAAATGCTGGGGGAACTCAGCACATCAGGCAGCATTACGGAAGTGAATAAACAGTCAACTTTTCGGGCCACGACCCTTCTTCAGAACTGGAAAAGAAGAGGGAAGATGGTAGTATGAAAAGCAGAGGGAGGGAAAAGAGGATAGCTCGAAGGTGATACATGAATCCAGGTGGGTAGGAAAGGTAAAGGACTGGAGAGGAAGGAATCGCATAGGAGAGGAGAGTGGACTGTAAGAGAAAGAGAAGGAGGAGGGGACCCAAGAGGAGGTGATATGCAGATAAGTGAGAGGTCAGAGTGGGAAATAGAAGAGGGGAGGGAGAGGGAAAAAATCATATATTCACTTCCATAGATGCTGCCTGACCTGCTGAGTTCCTCCAGCATTTTGTGTGTGTAGCTTGAATAGTTAACTGGAATCAGGATCTGTCCCAATTAAATTAGAACTAGAGTTTTGTAGGCAATCCTGTTACTTAATGGTGAGCTGCCTCTAATGAAGAGACGGTTCAGGTATGTGGAGGCAAATTCCCCTGAGGAACCAAAAAAGAACAAACAAGTTGAGATCTTCCCGGCTCACTAAGGAGAAACAGAGGAGAATAATGCTTAAAAACAAACTGCTTGTGATGGTCTGTGCCAAGTTAAAAATGCCATTTAGAACTCAATCATTACCAAAGAACAAGAGGGCAAGTAGAAGGAGATGTAAAAATGCATACGAGTAAAGATTAGTTGCCAAAATACATTCAGTGCCCACCTTATGAGGTACCTCCTGCACCTAATAAAGTGGCCACTGAGTGTATGTTTGTGGTCTTCTGTTGCTGTAGCCCATCCACTTCAAGGTTCAACATGTCCATTCAGAGATGCTCTTCTGCACACTACTGTTGTAGCACGTAATTATTTGAGTTACTGTTGTCTTCCTGTCAGCTTGAACCTGTGTGGCCATTCTTCTCTGACCCCTCTCATTTACAAAGCATTTTTGCTCACAGAACTGCCCACTGGATTTTTTTTTTTGTTTTTCACACCATTCTCTTTAAACTCTAGAGATTCTTGTGCTCAAAAATCCCAGGAGATCAGCAGTTTCTGAGATACTTAAACCATCCCATCTGACACCAACAATCATTCCATGGTCAAGTCACTTAGGTCACATTTCTTCCCCATTCTGATATTTAGTCTGAACAACAACTGAATCTCTTGACCATGTCTGCATGCTTTATGCATTGAGTTGCTACCATATGATTGACTGGTTAGATATTGAGCAGGTGTATCTAATAAATTGGTCACTGAGTGTGTGCCACCATACATCACTTTGAGACTCATTTTTGTGCAGACATTTACAAGAAAATAAGGAAAGAGAATAAAATTTGAGGGAAATCTATATAAAATTAAAGATAGACAAATAGCCAATGTGTAAAAGAAGACAAAACTGTCAAAAAAGTTCTGTTGTTCTGATATTTCAGATCTTAGTAAATTTTTGTAAGTGGAATCTTTCAGTCATAGAATGAAAGAAATGTGTAGTGATTCGTCAGGTGCCACAGTAATGTAGTGGTTAGCATGTCACAATTACAGCTTGGGGCGTCAGAGTTCCATCCTAGTATCCTCTCCAAAGAGTTTCTGTACGCCTTTCTGTTGGAATGTGTGGGTTTTCGCCAAGTGCCCTGGTTTCCTCCCACAGAACAAAGATGTACTGCTAGTAGGTTAATTGGTTATTGTAAATTGTCCTGTAGAGTTAGAGTTAAATTAGGGTCATTGGAGGGTTGCTGGGTGGTGTAACTCGAACTGCCAGAAGGGCTTATTCAGCACTGTGTCTCTAAATAGATCAAATAAAATATAGTGCATTTGAATTTCCAAAAGGCACTCAACAAGCTGTCATAAAAATTGCAGAAATTAGGAGCCAAGTTATTGGAGGAAATGTGTTGGTATGGATTGAAAACTGATACATAGCAAGCAAATGTTGGACTCTCTTTCAGACTGGAAAGCTGCAAGTGGTGGAGTACCCTGGGGATAAGTTCTTGGCTTCAGTTTCTTTAGTATTTACAATCCAGAGGATGGAACAAATGTAAGATCCAGTTTTGCTACTGATTTAGAAATAGGCAGAAGGGCATGTTGTGATTAGGATACTGCACTTCTGCTAAAGAATACTGATGGATTGAATGATTTGGACAAAAACACGGACAAATTAATGATTGCTTAATGTCATTTCCAGTACACAAATATAAAGGAGATCGAAAAAATTATTACTCTGGCTCCAATGCAGCACAAAAACACTAAGATAAAGAACACAATAATAATAACAAACATAAAAAATATAAATAGACAAGATAGGTTATATACATAGACTGATTGTATGTTCGTATAGTGGTGCTTGGCACAGGAATATCTGTACACAGGTGACTCTGACCAGGAAATGATGGAAGTTGTGGTGATGGAGGTTGTTCTGGGGGGGTGGTGTTAGTGAGTGGAGGTGTTGATCAGTCTTATTGCATGGGGAAGGTAACCACTTTTGAGTCTGGAGGTCCTATTATGGATGCCATGTAGCCTCCTTCCCAATGGGAGTGGGATAAACAGTCTGTGAGCAGGGTAGGTGAGATCCTTCATGATGTTACTGGCTCTTTTCCAGCATGTTTCTGGATGTATGTCCTTAATGGAGGGTACTTTGGTACCAGTGATGTGTGGCACAGTATTGACTATCTGTTGGAGTGCCTTCCTGCCCACTGCAATGTATTTTCCAGACTACAGCGATGCAACTTGTTACGATGCTTCCTGAAGTGAGTTACACCTGCATAGTCCAGCTCTCCAGCCGCTTAGAAAGTAGAGGTGTTGTAAATGGAGTTTAATGCAGGCAAGTGTGAGTTCATGCATTTTGGTAAGAGAAATCAAATGCTGGATTATTATGGAAATGGAGAGAGACTGTTGATAAATGAAGTTCAAAGGGGTTGAGGTTTTTGAATATATGAATCACAAATCATTAGCAACCAGTTGCAGGAAATAATTAAGATGACAAGAGCATGTTGACCTTTATTGTGAAGGGGTTGTAGTTTAAGAATAGAGAGATGTTGTTACGGTTGTAACAGGGTATGATGAAGTCAGATTTGGAAATCTTGCCTTGGTGCCTTTGGATATAGTAGCATTGGAGGCAGTCCAAATGTTCAAAAGGCTAATTCCTGGGATTCGAGATGGTCAGAGAAGGTTGACGAGAATGATGTTGGGAATGAAAGTGGTTACACATGAGGAGGGTGTTATGCTCTGGGTCTGTACTAACTGGAGTTCAGAAGGATGAAGGGAGAATCTCATTGAAACCTATCGAATATTGAAAGGCCTATATAGAGTGGACATGGAGAGAATGTTTCCAACAGAGGGCACAACCTCAGAATACAAGGACATCCCTTTAAACAAAGATGAGAATGAATTTCTCTGGTTAGGGGATAGTGAATCTGTGGAATTCATTGCCACATACAGTTGTGGAGGCCAAGTCAATGAATATATTTAAAGTGTAGTTTCTTGATTAGTCAAGGTGTCATAAGTTACAGGAACAACCAGGAGAATGGGGTTGAAGGATAATAAATCAGTCGTGATGGAATGACAGGACAGTGTCAATGGGCCGAATGGACTAATTTTGCTCCTATATCTTATGGTCTTATGAGGTGCTTGCCCTATCTTGAGAGGCTATACCATTTGGGCCTGCATTTCATGGAGTTTAGAAGAATAAGGACTCCTGAAGGACTGTATTGTTTTCCATAGATTCAGCCTGGTCTGCTGAGTTCCTCCAGCATTTTGTGTATGTTGTTCCAGTATTACAGAGAATTACAGAGGCATGAAAGAGGAGTTGGTCAGAATTAAATGAAGAAGAACACTGGCAGTGATGACAGCAGAGCAGCAATGGCTGGAATTTCTGGAAGCAATTCTGAAGGTACAGGGTATATACATCCCAAAGAGGAAGAAGTATTCTAAAGAAAAGATGACACACCCTTAGAACCATAGAACCATAGAACATTACAGCACAGAAACAGGCCTTTTGGCCCTTCTTAGCTGTGCCGAACCATTTTTCTGCTTAGTCCCGCTGACCTGCACCTGGGTCATATCCCTCCAAGCCCCTCTCATCCAGATACCTGTCCTTCTTAAATGTCAAAAGTGAGCCCGCATTCACCACTTCATCTGGCACACTCCCACCACTCTCTGCGTGAAGAAGCCCCCCCCCCCCAATGTTCCCTTTAAGCTGTTCCCCCTTAACCCATGACCTCTGGTATTTTTCTCCCCTGGCCTCAGTGGAAAAAGCCAGCTTGCATTCACTCTATCTATACCCATCATAATTTTATACACCTCTATCGAATCACCCCTCATTCTCCTACGCTCCAGGGAATAAAGTCCTAACCTATTCAACCTTTCTCTGTAACTCAGTTTCTCAAGTCCCAGCAACGTTCTTGTAAACCTTCTCTGTACTCTTTCAACCTTATTAATATCCTTCCTCTAATTCGGTGACCAAAACTGCACACAATACTCCAAATTCGGTCTACCAATGCCTTGTACAACCTCACCATTACATTCCAACTCTTATAATCAATACTTTGATTTATAAAGGCCAACGTACCAAAAGCTGTCTTTACATGTGAAGCCACTTTTAGGGAATTATGTACCTGTACTCCCAGATCCCTCTGTTCTACTACTCTCCTCAGTGTCCTACCATTTACCTTGTACGTTCTACCTAGGTTTGATCTTCCGAAGTGCAATACCTCACACTTGTCTGTGTTAAGCTCCATCTGCCATTTGTCAGCTCAATTTTCAGCTGCTCCAAATCCCTCTGCAAGCTTTGAAAACCTTCCTCACTGTCCACTACACCTCCAATCTTTGTATCATCAGCAAATTTGCTGATCCAATTTACCACATTATCATCCAGATCATTGATATAGATGGCAAATAACAATGGACCCAGCACTGATCTCTGTGGCACACCACCAGTCTCAGGCCTTCACTCAGAGTAGCAATCCTCCACTACCACTCTCTGGCTTCTTCCATTGAGCCAATGTCTAATCCAATTTACTACCTCTCCATATATACCTAGTGACTGACAATGAGAGAAGTCAAAGCCAACATAAAAGCCAAAGAGAGGGCATATAATAGAGCAAAAATTAGTGGGAAGTTATAGGATTGGGAAGCTTTCAACTGCCAACAGAAGGCAACCAAAAAAGGCATTAAAGAGGTAAAGATGGAGTTCGAAAGTAAACTAGCCAATAAAATGAAAGAGGATACCAAAAATTTCTTCAGATACATGAAGTTTCAAAGAGAGGCAAGAGTGAATGTAGGACCACTTGAAAACAATGCTGGAGAGGTAGTAATGGGGAAAAACGAAACGGCGGGTGAACTGAATAAGTATTTTGCAACAGTCAGTGTGGAAGACACTGGTAGCATGGTGGGAGTTCCAGGTGTCAGGGGGCATGAAATGTGTGAAGTTACCATAACTACAGAGAAAGTTCTTAGGACACTGAAAGGTCTGAAGGTAGATAAGTCACCTGGACTAGTTGGTGTACACCCCAGAGTTCTGAAAGAGGTAGCTGTAGAGATTGTGGAGGCATTAATAATGATTTTTCAAGAATCGCTATATTCTGGAATGGTTCCAGAAGATGTCACTCCACTCTTCAAGAAGGGAGAAAGACAGAAGAAAAGAAATTATAAGCCAGTTAGTCTGACCTCAGTGGTTGGGAATATGTTGGAGTCGATTATTAAGGGTGAGGCCTCGGGGTTCTTAGAGGCACATGATAAAATAGACCATAGTCCGCATGGTTTCCTCAAGGGAAAATCTTTTGGAATTCTGAAATTACAAGCAAAATAGATAAAGGAGAATCAGTTGATATTGTGTACTTGGATTTGACAAGGTGCCACACATGAGGTTGCTTAACAAACTACAAGCTCATGGTATTACAGAGAAAGACTCCAGCATTGATAAAGCAGTGGCTGATTGGCAGGAGGCAAAGAGTGGGAATAAATGGAGCCTTCTCTGGCTGGCTGCCAGTGACTAATGGTGTTCCACAGGGGTCTGTGTTGGGACCAATTCTTTTTACATTACATATCAATGATTTGGATGATGGAATGGATGGAATTTCTTACAGAGTTTGCAGGTAATATGAAGATAGTTGGAGGGGCAGGTAGCTTTGAGGAAGTATAAAGGCTACAGAAGGACTTAGACAGACTAGGAGAATGGGCAAAGAAATGGCAAACGGTGATGCACTTTTGTATAAGAAATGAAAGAGTTGACTATTTTCTAAATGGAGAGAAAATACAAAAGACTGAAGTGCAAAGGGACCTAGGAGCCCTTGTGCAGGATTCCCTAAAGGTTAATTTGCAGGTTAAGTCTGTGGTGAGGAAGGCAAATGCAATGTTAGTATTAATTTCAAGAGGACTAGAATATAAAAACAAGGATGTAACATTGAGGAATTAAGGAGATTGAGAGGGGATCTGATTGCAACATATAAGATTATTAAGGGATTGGACAAGATAGAGGCAGGAAATATGTTCCAGATGCTGGGAGAGTCCAGTACCAGAGGGCATGGTTTGAGAATAAGGGGTAGGTCATTTAAGACAGAGTTAAGGAAAAACTTCTTCTCCCAGAGAGTTGTGGGGGTCTGAAATGCACTGCCTCGGAAGGCAGTGGAGGCCAGTTCTCTGGATGCTTTCAAGAAGGAGCTAGATAGGTATCTTATGGATAGGGGAATCAAAGGATATGGGGACAAGGCAGGAACCAGGTATTGATAGTAGATGATCAGCCATGATCTCAGAATGGTGGTGCAGGCTCGAAGGGCCAAATGGTCTATTTCTGCACCTATTGTCTATTAAAACTTTATAAAGCACTGGTGAGGCCTCACTTGGGAGTATTGTGACTGGGTTTGGGCCCCTTACGTTAGAAAGGATGTCCTGAAAGTTGAGAGGGTTTGAAGGAGGTTCACGACAATGATTCCAAAATTGAATGGCTTGTTATATGAAGAGCATTTGATGGCTCTGGGCCTGTATTCAATGGAATTTAGAAGAATGAGGGATAACCTCATTGAAACCTGTTGAGTGGTGAAAAGCCTTGATAGAGTGGATGTGGAGAGGATGTTTCCTATGGTGGGAGTGTCAGACCAGAGGACACAGTCTCAGAATAGAGATGCATCCTTTTAGAATGGGGATGAGGAAGAATTTCTTTAGCCAGAGAGTGGTGAATCTGTGGAATTCTTTGCCGCAGGCAACTGTGGAGGCCGATTCTTGATAGGTAGTGCATGAAAAGATACAGGGAGAAGGCAGGAGATTGGAGCTGAGAGGAAAATTGGATCAGCCATGATGAAATGGTGGAGCAGACTCGATGGACCAAATGACCTAATTCTGCTCCTTTATCTTATGGTCTTAAGGGTAGCCTTTGTAACACCTTATTCAAAATCTTAAGGGGTTTGACAGGAAATGTGTTGAGATGTTTTCGCTGGTGGGAGAGGTACAAACAATGGGATACAGTTACAAAATCAAGGGCAGTCATTTAAAATGGGAGTGAATAGAAAAGTCTTCTGTGAGCATAGTGAATTTCTGAAATTCTCTGCTCCTAGGGGTGGTATAAGCCAGTTCATTGGATATATTAGACCATAAGACATAGGAGAAGAGTTAGTCCATGCAGCCTATCCACTCTGCTCCGCCATTCTATCATGGCTGATCCCAGATCCCACACAACCCCATACACCTGCTTTCTCGCCATTTACTTTAATGCCCTGACCGATCAGGAAACAATCAACTTCGGTCTTAAATATACCACTGACTTGGCCTCCATTACAGTCTGTGGCAAAGCATTCCATAGATATACTGCACTCTGACAAAAAAAATCCTCCTTACCTCTGTTCTGAAGGTTCTCCTCTCAATTTTGAGGCTGTGCCCTCTAGTTCTGGATACCCCCACCAAAAGAAACATCCTCTCCACATCGACCTAATCCAGTTCTTTCGGTAATCAGTAGGTTTCAATGAAATTCCCACCCCCCCCCCCAAACCCTGTATTCCAGTGAGTACAGGCCCAAAGCTGCCAAATGCACCTCATATGTTAACCCCCTCATTCCCAGAATCATCCTCATGAACCTCCTGTGGACTCTCTCCAATGACAACACATCCTTTCTGAGCTATGGGGTCCAAAGCTGTTGACAATACTCCCAAGTGTGGTCTGACTAGTGTCTTTATTGGTATTTATTTATATTTGCATTTTCACAGTTTGTTTTCTATACTTTTGTTCTTTCATTGATCCTGTTTACATTCAGTTCTATAGTAAATAGATTTACTATAAATTCTAATAAATTCTATAGATTTGCAAAGTATGCAGGAAAAAGAATCTTGGGTGTATGTGATGACATGTACTACTCTGATAATAATTTTTACTTTGAACTTTTAAAATACCCAATGATGGCCTCCACAGCTTTTGGCAAAGAGTTCTACAGATTCACCATCCTCTAGCAAAAGAAATTGCATATCTCTGTTCTAAAGGGACATCCTTCAGAGGCTATTCTCACACTATTGGCAAGTCCACTCTATCTAAGCCTTTCAATATTAGATATGTTTCAATGAAATTTCCCCCTTCATTCTTCAAAACTGAATACGGGCCCAGAGCCATCCAACACTCCTCATGTTAACCCTTTCATTCCTGGGATAATTTTCATGAATCTCTTTTGTACCCTTTCCAATGCCAGCCCATCCTTTCTTAGACAAGAAGCCCAAAACTGCTCACAATACTCCCGTCCCATTTGGCCAATGCTTTTTAAAGCATCACCATTTCATCCTTACTTCTAGTCCTCTTGAAATGAAGCCAGACATTGCATTTACCTTCCTTTCTACTGACTGAACCTGCAAGGACAGGCTATTGGTGATGTTCCCTCCTAGCATCTTGAAGCTCTCAACCCACCTGTCCCCAGTACCATCAATATAGACAGAAGCATCAGCATCACCCTCTTCCTGAAGTCAAAGACCAGCTCTTCTGTTGCACTGCATTAACGGGTAGGTTGTTGTCATGAAGAAGGTACAAGAACCTACACCTCCTGGATCATGAACAGTTACTATCCCTCAACTGGGGGGATTACTTCACTCAACCCATCACTGAATTGTTCACACAAATTATGGACTCGCTTTCAAGGACTCTTAATCTCATATTCTTGATGTTTATTGTTTATTATTATTATTCTTTTTTTTATTTTTGTATTTGCAGAATTTGTTTGTCTTTTGCACATTGGTTGGTGGTGGCCTCCCACTGATTCTATTGTGATACTTGTAGTCACTGTGAATGCTGCAAGAAAATAGATCTCAGGGTTGTATGGTGACATATATGCATATGTAACCCCCTGGGTTGCCTCAGGCTCGCTCAGCTCGTTCTCGTCTAGGGGGAGCAGCCTTCGGCCCCGCCATACTGGGTAATCAGCTGGTGTGGATGCTGTGTGATGTCCCCGCCTCGCCCAAAAACAAACAGTACACCATAAGCGATTAAATGAGTACAATTTATAAAGGTTACTATAACTAAGTGATTAATAACGATACAGTATATATGAAGAGAAAAAATAAAGAAAAGGCGCCAAACTTATCAAAGCCCAAACCACTTCATGCACAACCGTTGGAGCTCAATTACTGAAGTCTTCTGGCCACCATTCAATCCCCTCCGAACTCCTCGACTCACAGCTCAGGACCCTCCGAATGGTCAACCAAGCACATCTAGCTTCATCCCCCCTCCTCGGAGTACCTCCTGGCCTCGGACCCCCACTTGGGGTCTGATCCTTGCCCAGCTTACGGCATTGCGTCCTCTCTCTCGACCCTCTCGCGCCGATCTCCCCAAAAGCCCGTCAACAAAAGCTTACAGACTCAGAAGAAAGAACATTAATCCCCATTTGGTTTACAAAGGAATACAATTCTCCCAGCACTCTCTTGTAACAAAGAAACATTCCTGCTAGTTAACAAAACAAAGCCCTTTTGATTACATACACAGTAACAAAGAAAAAGAAGAAACCCCCCCTTTACACTCTCCCCCCATCAAATAAAAGTCATGTCCCCATGACTATTAAATAACTCGCCACCTTTCCTGCCAACACACTGTAACCCAGGCACAAACAGTGACATCTCCTCCCCACACAGTAAACCTCGCGCCCTGTTCCTCAGGCGCTACTTAGGCCAACTATCTGGGAGTTCCCTAACCCCTCTGAGACCTCCGTAACCCCTCACCTAAACCCTTCAGGCTCGGACACAACTGGGGATACCTTGGGCCCACTACCAACTCCTCTCTCAACCTCTCACTCATGCCCCCCACTGCACACAGCTAACCCTCCCCGCTACACCTGACTCAATGGGAGAAGGGCCAAAGGTCTCTTCCTCAATCGAAGGAAAGTCAGCAAAAGGCAGCATGTACCACACATCCAGCACATTATCCATCGAATCTGTATTCTTCCTCATTTCTGTGATCGGTAGCTGCTGTTTGATCTTCTCCAAACGGAAACACGTGGCCTGCACTGCTCCTGCAGTCTCTTTAGCCTCCTGCTCAGTATTCACTGCACTTCTCTCCAGCTTTTTCTTCCTCATGACTTCTTCCAGATCAACTTTAAGGTTTTGCACTTCATTTGAACTGTCGATGGTCATCTTCAGGTTCCCTTCAAGCTTCCGCTTCTCTCTTCTGAGATTTGTCTGTAATTTCTTCACCTCCGCAAACTCCCCTCTCCAGGTTCTCAGTTTGCTATTGCCCTCAGTCAGACAACTTTCTTCATTCTCTCCAACTTGTAAGTCTTCCGAATGGTTCCAGATCATTTCCTCCAGTCTCTCCGTCTTCATTTCAAACTTGATTCCGTAGAGACGGTCACTCACGAGCTGCGACCTTCGCCAGCCCTGGCACATGTCCAGAAAACACTTTAACTCGGTAGTTCTCAGCTGCTCCTGCAACGACCTCACTTCATATTCTCCTGAGGCAAATCCAAATACCAAGAGATCGTCCCCATACACCAAAACTCCAAATGCCTCCACATCCCCTATGGTCTTCCACCTGCCCCGCAGGAAGGTTGCAAGGGCTCCAGATATGCCCTGTGGCATCTTTTCGGACCGGAAGACTCCTAAGGAATTTATAACAGCTGTCTTCTCTTTGTTGGCCTCACTCATCGGGATCTGGCAACATCCACTCCTCAGATCCAGCAGCTTAAACCACATCACACCACTCAGATAGGCCATCGCCTCTTTGCCGCAGACACAATTTAAAGAGGGTGATCACACAGCCTCCACAGAAATCAATCCCGGACGAGCCCCCACAATGTAACCCCATGGTCGCCTCAGGCTCGCTCAGCTCGTTCTCGTCTAGGGGGAGCAGTCTTCGGCCCCGCCATACTGGGTAATCAGCTGGTGTGGATGCTGTGTGATGTCCCCGCCTCGCCCAAAAACAGACAGTACACCATAAGCGATTAAATGAGTACAATTTATAAAGGTTACTATAACTAAGTGATTAATAACGATACAGTATATATATGAAGAGAAAAAATAAAGAAAAGGCGCCAAACTTATCAAAGTCCAAACCACTTCGTGCACAACCATTGGAGCTCAATTACTGAAGTCTTCTGGCCACCATTCGATCCCCTCCGAACTCCTCGACTCGCAGCTCAGGACCCTCCGAATGGTCAACCAAACACATCTAGCTTCATCCCCCCTCCTCGGAGTACCTCCTGGCCTCGGACCCCTGCTTGGGGTCCGATCTTCGCCCAGCTTACAGCATTGCGTCCTCTCTCTCGACCCCCTCGCGCCGATCTCCCCAAAAGCCCGTCAACAAAAGCTTACAGACTCAGAAGAAAGAACATTAATCCCCATTTGGTTTACAAAGGAATACAATTCTCCCAGCACTCTCTCGCAACAAAGAAACATTCCTGCTAGTTAACAAAACAAAGCCCTTTTGATTACATACACAGTAACAAAGAAAAAGAAGAAACCCCCCTTTACACATAGATGTACTTTCAAAAATAAATTTACATTGTACTTTGAACCACGTCAATAAGCTTTCTGTCTCCTTCTTGTACTCCAACTCAGCATTATTTGAGATATGGCCCAAGGCAGTTGAAATGAATTCATAGATCAAGACAAAAATGGGAATCTGATTTGAATGTTAAAATTGATGGAAAAAAATGGTCAAGATTATGTTCTGATAGTATGAGAAATACAGTAAATATTCAACTTAGATTAATACAATATAATTTTTACATCAATTATATATAACACCACAGAAAATAAATAGATTAAATTTAAATATGTCTGACCAATGTTTTCGATGTAATCAAGAAATTGGTACTTTTTTACATTCTACTTGGTCTTGTTTTAAAATTCAACCTTTTTGGATAAATCTAAGACTTTTATTGGAACAAATTATTGGAGTACAACTTCCACATAGTCCAGTATTATTTTTATTAGGAGACATTGAAGGGATAATACCGAAACTTAAATTGAATAAGTATCAGAAAAAATTTATAAAAATTGCATTGGCAGTAGCCAAAAAAGTTATCGCAGTTACTTGGAAATCTGATTTATATTTAACTATGGATCATTGGAATAATGAAATACATAGTTGTATTCCACTTGAAAAAATTACATACAATCTAAGAAATAAATATGATATATTTTTGAAAATTTGGTTCCCATACTTACAAAAGATGGGATTAAATACATAGGTCCTTTGAAGATAAAATTATAAAGTAGTTGGGGAAAGAACAAAAATAAGTATTAAAATTATTTTGAACTCCATGGAGCATGTGGGGATCCTCCGATATCCAGGCAATCTTTCTCTTCTTTTTTTTCAGATAAGGGTTAAGGGGGAAGGGTCAATATTATTTTTCTTACTATTTTATCATCCCATCTATTCTTGTAATTTTCTCAAATTTAATAAATAAATATATATTTTTTAAAAGGCAGTTGATATGGTCAAAGACTAAGAATCCTGCCCTCAATATAAAAGGCAGGATTCTCTTCTCTGTCTAAATGTATGTTTCATTAAAATCTGAATGGTAATATATTTCTATAATCATCCTTTATTTCTGATTTTATTTATTATTTTATATTATTTAGCGATACAGTGTGGAACAGGCCCTTCTGGACCAGCAAACTGTGCCGCCCAGCAATCACCTGGGTGAAGGAATTAACCACATTATATAAATTGGTAAAATTTAATTTCATTGAATTGATTAAAAAATCTACGTTTTTGTAAATAAAGCTCTGTTTTTTTCTTTTTAAACACACAAGTATCTATTCCCAGATTTTGTCTGCAATGAGGACTGCATATATATTCAGTGACCATTTTATTAGGTACAGGAGTGGTACCTAATAAGGTGGCCACTGAGTCCATCTTCTTGGTCTTCTGCTGCTGTGGCCCATCCACTTCAAGGTTCAATGTGTTGTGCATTTAAAGATGCTCTTCTGCACACCACTGTTGTAGTACATGGTTTTTTGAGTTATTGTTGCTTTCTTGACAGCTTGAACCAGTGTGGCCATTCTCCTCTGACCTCTCTCATTAATAAGGCACTTTTGCCCACAGAACTGTCACTCTCTGGATTTTTTTTTGTTTTTCACATCATCTGTTACTTTTGGAGACTGGTGTATAAAAGTCATTTCTTCCCCATTCTGATGTTGGGTATGAATAGCAACTGAACCTGTTGACCATGTCTGCATGCTTTTGTGCATTGAGTTGCTGTCACATGATTGGCTGATTAGATACTTGCTTTAACAAGGTGTACAGAGGTACCTAATTAAGTGCATTGAGTGCATATTCAGTCCTTTCCCCTTTGCATTGCTCATATGGTGTCCTTTACTCTCCCCCAGTGTCTGCAGGTGATGACTGTTTGTGGTATACCGATAAACGAGGAATATGGCACATTGGCTTTGACTGTTCGTTCTTTCAATTCTGCTGCGGAAACTGCACATACCGTTACTGCTGCCTGGATCCACTGCAGCAGATTACAGAAAGACAACAAAAGTATTGTGCAGCCACCAATCTCAGGTCAGTCTCTCTAGTCTGTACTGAAGAGACGTACCACAAATGCCTCTACCCTGGGGCTTCTGGCAGAAGGCTCTAAATAGATTTTTTTTGGCTTTAGATGTACAGTGGATTCCGATCAATTTGACCATTGGTTATTGGGGCAACCGCTTAACAGGGACAACTCTAAAAGAGCAAAAACTAAATTGTGAAAATAGTGGGAACTAGCATCAGTCACGTGCACTTGCATGGACCTTGGACATTACACTGTGCTTAGAGTAATCAGCTTTTAAACAGCATCAGTTGCATGTGTTTATGTTAAAAAACCAGTGATTTTTTTTGTCACAGATAGTTGGCAAGAAGTAAGTAAGAAGACAATTCAAGGCTGTTTTGCTCAGCACAGTTTCAAGCATTCAGGTTGGGAGATGGCAGAAACAGCTAGAGTGAAAATGTAACTATTTCACTACTTCAATAAGTTAGGAATTACAAAGAATTTGAAGGTGTTGACAACCATCTCAAATGCTACAATGATAATGAAGATTTGCAATCATCTAAAGCAGTGACCCCCGAGGGGGTGGTTATGTGTCTTAAGGGAGTGTAAGGGGAAATAGAAGTCTTCGGGGGCATTCAAGATTCTTTGGGGCAGAGGCGGTAACTTAAGGCACCCTAACTTGAGGAACAAGAGCTGACTGACTGTTAATAGAGCAGGCACTCCCAAAAAACAGATGAGGAACTGGAACACAGAAAGGCCCAAAGCTCTGCAGACGGTGAGCACTCATCGTCACAACATGTCTGAAACTCGTCAATCTCATCCGACTTTACCAACCAAACAGACATTATTGGGGATGCATAAATTAGCAACCAGATTGCCCAACAGTTCCCCTTGGCTCATGGCACAGAACAAGTTCATGCAATTTAGCATTTGATAAGTCAAGTACGCCCTTTCAACTTTCTCTACAGATCTATGATACAGCACTGGCCACAACCAAACAGTGAAATAGAGCCAATCAGTGAATCTGCAGATTCCTCTTGAGTGTTCAAAGTGACCTCTTCTTTGGGGATTATGAGACCGTATGTGATTGGTCAATGGCACTAACTGGAATAGTATAAAGTTAGCTTGGCAAACACCAGCTCTACCCTGACTAACATTCAGATTCCAAACTGAATCCTTGTCAATGTAATTTTCACTGCTGTGATCATCTTCACCTCATCATTCCTTTGTGTGTCACTCCATCGATCCATCCGTGTCAACTCACTGCCATCATCAACATCAAATAGGCATTCCCAGTTTGTGTTCATTTTTTATTTTTAACTTAGCCCCATTAATGATAGATAAATATGTACAGTGCAATCTCTGTGAGTCTGAAGGCAGTGAAGCCTTGAATTCTAGTCCTGCTAAGAAACAGGAACTATAGAAAGTGCGTCAATACAAAGTTACATACATGGAGTATGGTTTTATTCAGTCTTCGTTGGATCAGTGACACCTCGTGTCTTATTTGTAATACTGTAGTGTCTAATGAAGCCATGAAACCATCAAGATTGCAGGAGCACTTCCGTAAAAGACTCCCTGAAAAGGCGACTTAAGGTATCACTCAGTTACAGAAGATGAAAGAAGCATTTGAAAAGCATTGCACACTTGAGTCATTTGCCAAGAGAGCTAAAAATGACCTTGACAGTGGTCTAATTGCTTCTTATAACATTTCCAAAATGATAGCAAAGTGTGGAAAATCTCATACAATTGGTGAAAGATTAGTAAAGTGTGCTATATCAGAAGTGATCGCTACTGTTCTCAAAATGGATACCAGTATTTTTAAATCAGTTCCTCGGAGTAATAACTGTAGCTTGTCATGTTGATGAAATGAGTGAGGACATTGAGTATCAACTATGCACAGAGTAAGAATTTGGGATATAACTGGATGACTCAACTGTGCAAGACATGAGATATTGCTAATAGCTTATGTATGGTGTATCAAAAATGGAAAAATATATGAAGATATTCTCTTTTGCAAAAGGTTAAAACAAATTTAAACAGAAAATCAATCTACAATGAGCTCAAAATGTATATTGAGGGTAAAAATATTCCAATTAGGAACATGATTTCTTGTGCAACATATGGAGCACCTTATATGACAGGTCACATTGCTGTTTAGAATCAGAATCAGAATCAGGTTTATTATCACCAGCAAGTGTCATGAAATTTGTTAACTTAGCAGCAGCAGTTCAATGCAAAACATAATATAGAAGAAAAAAAGTAAAAATAAATAAGTAAGTCAGTTATAGTATACGTATATTGAATAGATTAAAAATTGTGCAAAAACAGAAATAATATGTATTTAAAAAGTGAGGTAGTGTTCATGGGTTCAATGTCCATTTAGGAATCGGATGGCAGAAGGGAAGAAGCTGTTCCTGAATCGCTCAGTGTGTGCCTTCAGGCTTCTGTACCTCCTACCTGATGGTGACAGTGAGAAAAGGGCATGCCCATGGTGCTGGAGGTCCTTAATAATGGACACTGCCTTTCTGAGACACCGGTCCTTGGAGATGTCCTGCGGACTTTATAGGCTAGTCCCCAAGATGGAGCTGACTAGATTTACGACCCTCTGCAGCTTCTTTTGATCCTGTGCAGTAGCCCCTCCATACCAGACAGTGATGCAACCTATCAGAATGGTCTCCATAGAAAATCTATAAAAGCTTTTGAGTGCTTTTGTTGACATACCAAATCTCTTCAAACTCCTAATGAAATGTAGTCGCTATGTTGCCTTCTTTATAGCTGCATCGATATGTTGGTACTCAGAGATATTGACACCCAGGAACTTGAAACTGCTTACTCTGTCTACTTCTGATCCCTCTATGAAGATTGGTATGTGTTCCTTCGTCTTACCCTTCCTGAAATCCACAATCAGTTCTTTCGTCTTACTGATGTTGAGTGCAAGGTTGTTGCTACGACACCACTCCACTAGCTGGCATGTCTCGTTCCTGTATGGCCTCTCGTCACCACTGAGATTTTACCAACAATGGTTGTATCATCAGTAATTGGTATGGTATGCCTAGCCCAGGGGTCAGCAACCTTTACCACTGAAAGAGCCACTTGGACCCGTTTCCCACAGAAAAGAAAACACTGGGAGCCGCAAAACCCGTTTGACATTTAAAATGAAATAACACTGCATACAACGTTTTGTTTTGCCTTTATGCTATGTATAAACAAACTATAATGTGTTGCATTTATGAAATTGATGAGCTCCTGCAGAGAAAACGAAATTACATTTCTGCATGCAACAAAAACATTTTGAACTCCGAAAATATGACGTTGGGTTGAAGGTTACTTTTAAGTAAAATACTCAACGTCTATTTGAGTCCTTCTTGTATTTATGAAAAATGCTAAACTTAAATTTGCCGCCAGCAGCAAACCAAAAATAACGTCAGCCAGCTGTCAACCTGAAAAATAAAAGGACTATTTCACTGAACAATGAAAACATATGAATATACGTAAAATAATAGGCAATTAAAATATTTATCATACTTGGTCAGGTTGACTCACACCTGACAATGCAGTCGTATTCGGTAGGGATGGATTGATGCTTAGGGGAGTGACCAGGAAGGATAATGTGTTTTTTTCCTCTCTGAACTCACAGAAGCGTTTCCCAAACGATGTTTGCATTGCGATGATTGCAGAATGTAAATACTCCGAATTTATCATGTCGTGACCTTGTTTGAACTCTCTCAAATTGGGGAAGTGAGACAATGTGCCTTTCTGTAAATCTCTGGCAAGCACTGTCAACTTGCGCTCAAATGCCAAAACATCCTCCAACATGTGCAGGGCTGTGCGTTCTTTCCCCTGAAGAGCTGTGTTCAGCATGTTCAGGTGCGCTGTCATGTCTACCATGAAGTGTAGCTTTTCCAGCCCTTTGCTGCCCAGGAAAGTTTTCACTTCTTCCAGACACGAGACAAAGCGTTTCAGCACCTCCCCTCTGGACAGCCAGCGATAAAAACACGTTGTAGCGGTGTGCTACACGCAGTCAGTAAACTGCAGTCAAAGATAGCTTTATTCGAACTAAACAGCCTTGCTTTTAAGCCTCCCTCAACCTGCCCCCCCATGGGCGCAGATGCTGCAAAAGACACGTACTCACAAACCCCCGTAGGCTATCTCCCTTAGCCTGAACGCTGGCTAATTGTGAGCCGGTTTGGATGTGTCAGGAAATGGGTCGCCACAACGTCTTATTTAGATTGTACAAGATCACCATAATCTTCAAATTTAGAATTACATTTCAAAAACTAACAAACCAACATAAAATACATTGTAATTAAATACTGACCAATTATTTCCCAAAGCAACAGGGAGCCGCAGCACAGACGTAAAAGAGCCACATGTGGCTCCGGAGCCACGGGTTGCCGATCCCCGGCCTAGCCATACAATCATGGGTATAGAGTGATTAGAACAATGGGCTAAGCACACACCCCCAAGGTCCACCACTGTTGATCATCGGTGAGGAGGATATGTTATCACCAACCTGTATAGATTGTGGTCTTCCGGTTAGGAAGTTGAGGAACCAATTACAGAGGGAGGTACAGAGGTGTAGGTTCTGTAATTTATTGATCAGGATTGTGGGAATTAGGATTGCACCCAAGTTACAGGGAAAGATGAACAAGTTAGGTCTTTATTCTTTGGAGCATAGAAAGTTGAGGGGGGGACGATAGAGGTATTTAAAATTAAGAGGGGGATAGATAGAGTTGACATGGATAGGCTTTTTCCATTGAGAGTAGGGGAGATTCAAACAAGAGGACATGAGTTGAGAGTTAGGGGGCAAAAGTTTAAGGGTAACGCAAGGGGGAATTTCTTTACTCAGAGAGTGGTAGCTGTGTGGAATGAGCTTCCAGTAGAAGTGGTAGAGGCATGTTCGGTATTGTCATTTAAAGTAAAATTGGACAGGTATGTGGACAGGAAAGGAATGGAGGGTTATGAGCTGAGTGTGGGTCAGTGGGACTAGTGAGAGGAAGCATTCAGCACGGACTAGAAGGGCCAAGATGGCCTGTTTCCAAGCTGTAATTGTTATATGGTTATATGGAATGATGGTGTTATATGCTGAGCTATAGTCAATCAACTGCATCCTGACATAGGTGTTTGTGTTGTCCAGGTGGTCTAAAGCCATGTTGAAAGCCATTGAGATTGTGTCTGCCACTGACCTATTGTGGCGATAGGCAAATTGCAATGGGTTCATGTCATTGCTGAGGCCGGAGTTCGGTCTAGTCATGACCAACCTCTCAATGTATCACTGTAGATGTGAGTGCCACCAGGTGATAGTCATTAAGGCAGCCCACATTATTCTTCTTAGGCACTGGTATAACTGTTGCCTTTTAGAAGCAAGTGGGAACTTCCGCCTGTAGCAGTCAGAGGTTGAAAATGTCCTTGAGTACTCCTGCCAGTTGGTTGCTACAAGTTTTCAAACCCTTACCAGGTACTCCATCAAGACATTCCACCTTGTGAGGGTTCACTCTCTTTAAAGACAGCCTAACATTGACCTCTGAGTCAGAGATCACAGGGTCATCAGGTGCAGCAGGGATCTTCACAGCTGTAGTTATATTTTCCATTTCAAAGTGGGAGGGGCATTGAGTTCATCTGGTGGTGAAGCATCACTGCCATTCATGCTATTGGATTTCACTTTGTAGGAAGTAATGTACCAGAGTTGTCTTGCATTCGATGTTGTCTCCAACCTCATCGACATGGCATTTGTGAAAAAAGAATTTCCAAATCTGTTTCCAAATCATTGTGTAATTCTTCATCAATATCTCACAGCCAAAAACCTCAGCCTGTGACTTTTTTCAATTATGACTCTTCTAATATCAGCTATCAATAAAATTAAAGCTAATCCACTAAATAGCAGAATGTTTTGCCAGTTATGCCAAGATATCGATGTAGAGTTTGAACGCTTGCTTCTTCACACTGAAGTGCGTTGGCTGTCAAAAGGCTGCTGCTTAAAGTGTTTCTTTGATCTTTTTGACTCTGGTTGAATTTTTGCTCAAAGTCGACAAGAGCTTGGGAAACAAGATTGAACATCTAAGTGGAAATGTTGCATACCTAGTTGATCTGTATGAAAAAATGAACATTTTAAATATGAAACTGCAGCGTGAGAATTTCAATTTAATCCAGGCAAAAAGTGCAATGTCCACTTTTATTGATTGGGAAATTGGAAATATATAAGCAAAACATTGGGAGAAGAATGTTCTCACAGTATTCCTGCCTGGAAAATATGGCACTCTTTTTCACAGACGGTGATTTGTTTACACCTGCAATTACTGCAAAAGGATTTTAAGAATCAATTCAAGGATATGAAAGATCTGGAAATTCCAGACTAGGTAATTAACCCATTTCTTTGCAAGATGGAAGAACAGGAAGAGAGCTTGCAGGAAGAAATGATCAAAATTCAGAATGACAAAGAAGCAAAAATGCTTTTCAAAAATGTTGGCTTTGTGTTATGTGGCTACACAGTCATATGAAGTTTCCAGGTCTTTGGAGAAGAGCCAAACTGCTCTTCATTGCATTTCCATCCTCCTATCTTGTTAAAAGAGACTTCAGTGCAGTGAACCACATACAAAAAAACAGAAACCGCTTGGACATTGTTTCACGTGGGGACTTGAAGCTTTTGCTGTCACAACTTGAATCAGATATTTCAACTCTTGCTGAAAACCATCAAGCTCAAGGATCACATTACAGCACACACGTACTGTGTAAGCTAGGTTTAAAGACTATTACAGTTTTACAGTACTGTAGTACTATTGGTAGTGTTCTAATTTGTTCTAAATACTTTAATTTAATTTAATACTAAATACATTTAAATACATAAATTATTACTCAGTTAAATGATTGTCTTTTTTATATCTCAACTATTTCCGTGAAACTTCAGCTGATAGGGCCAGCCACGTAATTGGGCCAATAGTACTTGATGTGTTCCAATTAATCAGAATTCACTGTAATAGTTTGCAGATGTTGAAAGGAACAAAGCCGTTGAGATTTTTAAAATAGAAAGAAAATTTATCATCAAAGTACATACATGTCATCATATGTAACCCTGAAAATCACTTTCAGAATCAGAATGAGGTTTATTATCACCAGCGTGTGTCATGAAATTTGTTAACTTAGCAGCAGAGTTCAATGCAATACATAATATAGAAGAAAAAAGCAAAATATAGTAATAATGATAAGTAAATCAATTACAGTATACGTGTATTGAATAGATTAAAATTGTTGTTGCTTCATTGACTCATATGTTCTGGTCTTGTCCTTGTTTACAAAATTATTGGAAAGATATCTTCAGTATTATTTCAAAAGTCTTAAAAATTAATTTTCAACTGCATCCTCTTACTGCAATTTTCGGTTTACCAATGACAGATAATAATCGTTTATCTGCTTCATCTCAATGAATGATTGCATTTGTTACATTAATGGCTAGAAGATCTATATTATTGAATTGGAAAGAAATTAATCCTCCAACTGTATTTCAGTGGTTTTCTCAAACTATTTCTTGTTTGAGTTTAGAAAAGATTAGAAGTGTGGTTTTTGATCCTTAGTTAAATTTGAAGAAACTTGGAGACCTTTTATTCAACATTTTCACATGAGTTGAATTGTCTTTTCCTAAACCTTACTTATATTATCCTTAATCAATTGGATGGAGGTTCGGAGTTATTGGCACAACTGTATATGTACTTAATATTATTCAATGGCCCATGTTGGTTAGTGTTTTTTTTTCTCTCTTTTTTTGGGGGGTTTTTCCTTTTTTTTTCTTTTTACTTCTTTGTTCATTATTGTTCTGGGATTGAGAGGTTATATATTTTTATTATTATATATCTGAATGTCTATTTAAACTATTAATTATGTACTCTCAAACATTTTGTATTCATGTTTCATTTATGTTTGTTTAAAACTAATAAAAAGATTTAAAAAGAAAGTAAAATTGTGCAAAAAACAGAAGTATATTAAAAAAGTGAGATAGTTTTCACGGGTTCGATGTCCATTTTAGGAATCAGATGGCAGAGGGGAAGAAGCTGTTCCTGAATTGCTGAGTGTGTGCCTTCAGGCTTCTGTACCTCCTACCTGATGGTAACAGTGAGAAAAGGAGGTGGGTGCTGGAGGTCCTTAATAATGGATGCTGCCTTTCTGAGACACCGCTCCTTGAAGATGTCCTGGGTACTTTGTAGGCTAGGCAAGATAGAGCTGACTAAATTTACAACTGTCTGCAGCTTCTTTCGGTCCTATGCACCCCCATACCAGACAGTGATGCAGCCTGTCAGAATGTTCTCTGCAGTATATATGTAGAAGTTGTTGAGTGTATTTGTTGACATACTAAATCTCTTCAAATTCCTAATGAAATATAGTTGCTGTCTTGCCTTCTGTATAACTGCATCAATATGTTGGGACCAGGTTGGGTCCTCAAGAGATCTTGACACCCAGGAACTTGAAACTGCTCACTCTCTCCACTTCTGATCCCTAAATCCCTGTAAGGATTGGTATGTGTTCCTTTGTCTTACCCTTTCTAAAGTCCACAATCACCCCTTTCGTCTAACTAATGTTGTGCAAGGTTGTTGCTGCAGAACCACTCCGCTAGTTGGCATATCTCACTCCTGTGTGCCGTCTCATCTCTGTCTGAGATTCTATTGACAATGGTTGTGTCATCAGCAAATTTATAGATGGTATTTGAGCTATGCTTAGCCACACACTCGTGGGTCTTGAGAGAGTAAAGCAGTGGGCTAAGCACACACCCCTGAGGTGCACCAGTGTTGATCGTCAGTGAGAAGGAGGTGTTATCACCAATCCACACAGATTGTGCTCTTCCGGTTAGGAAGTCAAGGATCCAGTTGCAGAGGGAGGTACAGAAGCCCAAGTTTTGCAACTTCTCAATCAGGATTTTGGAAATGATGGTATGAAATGCTGAGCTATAGTCGATGAACAGCATCCTGACGTAGGTGTTTGTGTTGTCCAGGTGATCTAAAGCTGTGTGAAGAGCCATTGAGATTGCATCTCCCATTGACCTATTGTGGCAATAGGCAAATCGCAATGGGTTCAGGTCCTTGCTGAGGCAGGAGTTCAGTCTAGTCATGACCAATCTCAATGTATCACTGTGAATGTGAGTGCTACCGGGCGATAGTCATTAAGGCAGCCCACATTATTCTTCTTAGGCACTGGTATAATTGTTGCTTTTTTGAAGCAAGTGGGAACTTCCACCCATAGCAGTGAGAGGTTGAAAATATTCTTGGAATACTCCTGCCAGTTGAGAGCATTCACAATAACTAGAAGAAACACAATACAATCAGTGAAAGAATGCACCCAACAAGGACGGTCAAGCAATGTGCAGAAAAAATCTGTGAAAATACAAAATGGAAAAAATAATAATAATAAGTAAACAATAAATCTAGAGAATCTGAGATGAAGAGTCTTGAAAATGAGTCCAGTTCATTGGGAACAGTTCAGTGATGGAGCGAGTGAAATTATCCTGATGGTTCAGGGGTGCAGGTCCTGAGGCTCCTGTAGCTTCTTCCTGATGGCAGTAGAGAAAAGAGAGGATGCTCTGGTTGGTGGGGGTATTTGATGAAGGATGCTGCTTTCCTGTGACAGCACTCTGTGTAGATGTGCTCAGTGGTTTGCTCTCTGCTAGCAATTAGACTGATGGTATATTTCTTTATTTCTTCAGGTCAGAACATGTCATGGATGGTTGTGGACCTTGTGCAGGTCATGTAATCTAAAATACTGGAAGCACTCAGCAGGTCAGGCAATATCTGTGGAGAGAGAAATAGAGTTAGTATTTCAGCTGGAACGTTCTTCGCAATAGCAAAGAAAGAGAGAAAATAAATTAGCTTAACGTTTCAGGAGGGTGTGGGATGGAGAGACAGAACAAAGGGGATATCTCTGATCTGGGGAATTCATTGCCACAGACAACTGGTATAGTCATTCGGTATATTTAAGCAGAGTTTGATAGTTTATTGATTAATAAGGGCACCAAATGTTACGGGGAGAAGGCAGGAGAATGGGGTTGAGAGGGATAATAAATCAGCCATGACGGAATGGGCTGAATGGAGTAATTCTGCTCCTATACCTTACCCATACCCCTCTCACAACCCCAAAACATCAAATTCCCAAAATGGACTTTATGAAATGTCTATTTCATTTTTCTCTATTTAATAGTTAAAATGAGATTTACACTCAGCTAAGTTGCCAATGAGAACACATAAGCAGTCGAAAGAAAACATGTTTCTTTCCTGTTTTTCTGCCCCTCAGTTACTGAAGCATCTTTGACATCCACTCAAGGGCCACATAATTAGGTTCCTCCTATACTTAGTAAAATGGCTGCAGGGTAAAGTAATTGGTGGAAACATACATCATTCACAACCACTGACATTGAATTAGGGTTTACTTTAAGAGGCTGGTCTGATGTGATGATGTAATGATGTAAAGTTTTTACTGTGCTTTGTGTTCAGTGTTTGGAGTACAATAAATTAGATGTTATGGTTTTTTCTTTAATTAAAAATGCCTCCACCATTTTTATTTGTGACTCCAATGCTCTGGGCCGATTCCAAAGTTATTGAACTTGTCGGCCAACGCAGTCCAGTCACTTTGAAGCTGCTTTTGGGAGCAAAATGCCGATGCTTGGTTTGTACAGGTTGAGGCCCAATTTACGCTGTGAGAAATCACTGCAGACAGCACCAAATATTTCTATGTGGTAACGTCTCTCTGCAATTCTATGGCTGAGAGTGGTGAGTCTGCTGGAACACCAGCCCAAGCACAATAATTACTCAGAACTCACCTTTTACAGATTTTTGGACTGTCAGAGCCTGAGCACTCCAAACAGATGCTCTTCTTGCCCAGCCTTGGCAGTGCTAAGACATTGAAGCTAATGGACCACATGCTGTCTCTAATGGGAAATCACCATCCTTGTTTTATTTTTCAAAGAACTCTTCATGCAGTAAATGCCTGATTAAGTGTGCATAGCCTTCGCTAATGCACCATGAAGGACTATAGTGAGCTTGATAAATTGGCTGATAGTCTACAGTGCAGTAGTGGATCATTCCTCCTCCATTCTTTACCTCAATAAGGCCAGACAGCAAGGCCTCCAAAACAGACAACACCGGGCCTGTGTTTTTACCACACCAGAAAGTGCCGACCGCTTTGCAGTATCGACAGTGTCGGCGCATCAAGACATTCGAGGTCTGAGAACACCAAGGGTTCCAGCTGCCAGGATCGTCTTCTGCTCATTACAGACACCCTTTCAGGGTGACGCTTCAAAAGAATGTGCACAAGTGAGTGTGTGCCAGCTTCGCCTATTGATGAGAAGGCAAAAAGCAACAAAACCTCGCTGGAAGCCAGCAACAGCATGAGGATCCAGACTTACAGGATACAATGGCTGACGCTCTGCTTCGGTGGGTGATGTTACACAGGGGACTTCGTCCTGGCTAAAGTGGCTAGTCCTCTGCTAGGTGCAGATTTCATGTGTGCCCAAGGACTCTTAGTCAATCTTAAGATATGCCCGCCTGTGGATGTCAAGAACTTTGGGTCATTACCCTACTTTGTTATTATGTCCCCACATTGACTCTGTGAAGCACATACACCATTGCATGTGAGTTTACTCGACTGCAGGGAGAATTCCCAAACCTCACCAAGACCACATTCTCCACTACAGTCACAAAACATGGGGCTAAACACCGCATTTCCACAACTGGCCTGCCAGTGCATGCCCGCATGTGTAGACTGGCTGGCAACTGCAAAGGCTGAGTTTGCCAACATGGAAAGATTTGCATTGGACAGCAGTCGAATGGCCCCTGAGCTTCAACCCTCCATGTGGTCCCTAAGTCTGATGGTGGTTGCCGGCCATGTGGAGATTACCAACACCTTAATAATGCCACCATCCCCAATCTTTACCTGGTCCCACACATCCAAGACTTTTCAGCAGGTTTAGTCTATCTAGTTAGGTGCCTATGTGCTCAGAGGAATTCCCAAAACGGACATGATATCTGTTATTTGTGAAGTGGGGTGCCGTGCGCAATCATATGTGATTGAAAACGGACGTGGAAGCACGGAGAAACATCGGGAAATTCCAGGAAGACCTTCTTTGTTGCTGCTGCTGCTGTGAGGTCCGGGACTCTGCCGGGAAGAACAGGCCCCCAGTCCTCGGGGTCGCGTTGCCGATGGCCGTTGGCAGGGCCATCTTAATACGCTCAGCAGAGGATGGTGCTCAGAGAAGCTGTGCCAGAGGGGATGGTCGTCGGCTTGGAGGTTTGACAGACTCGGGTTGCTTTTGGTGTATGCTGCATCTGCGAGGCTGAGTCGGGCGGCGCCTTGGCAGTCCAGAGGGGGGTATTCCCTTCTGCCGCCAGCGTGGGATGACGAGTCTGTCGGGACCCTGGGGACTTGTGGAAACTGTGGTGATTTCTTTTGAACTTACAGTCCTTTAACATCTTGGACTACTTTTACTGTGCCCATTGTCTGTTTTTTTTTTATCAATTATGCTATTGTTTGCACTGTTGTAATTATGTGGTTTTGTGCAGGTCTTGTAGCTTTAGTTTTTGGTTTTGTTTGTCTGGTGGAATTGGAGCTCCTTTCCAGGGAACGCGCTGAGACGGTAGCGCAATATTAATACGCAGCAGCCTCTCCGGACTCTGGATTGGGGATTGCCAAACATTACGTGGATTTTCTGGTGTAGTCTGTTTTGTCATATGCTTTTGTGATATCATTCTGGAGGAACGTTGTCTCATTTTTTAACTGAATTGCATTTGTGGTTTCTAAATGACAATAAACTGAATCTGAACAACCCCGTTCGGCCTCTGTGAGTTTCTGCACATGCCGCTTGGGCTGAAAACGCAGCACAGACTTTCCAGCGGCTGATGGACTCCGTACTAAAAGACTTATCCTTTTCATGTACCTGGCTGACATATTTGTCACCAGTATATCCAAATCCGAACACATATCTCATTTCTGCTCACTTTTCCAGTGCTTAAGCTAACACAGGTTGATTATTAACCCTGCTAAAAGCCAGTTTGTGTTGGCAACCATTGACATCCTTGGGCATCACATCTCCACAAAAGAGGCCACTGTTACGGACTTACCACCACCCCACACTACTAAAAGCCAATAGTGGTTTTTAGGCATGGTGAACTTCAATCTCTGCTTCACTCTGTGAACTGCCAAACTTATGCTTCCCCCTGTCTAGTACGTTTAAAGGCAACACCCTGAATCAAGTGTTAGACTGGTTAGTGGGCATGAGAAGAGCATTTGAGCTCTTTCCAACCTGACCTTACTGGCGCACCCATAGCCATTACTACTGACTATGGCGTGGGTGCTGTGCACGAACCGTTAGTTGGAGGCATGTGGCAGTCGTTCTGCCTTCTTCAGTCAGCGGTCCCGTACCCCTGAAAGCATGTTTGACCATGAGCTTCTTGGTCTCTAACTGGTCGACCACCATTTTTGTTTTTTCTTCTGGAGAGTCACCATTTCATAGCATTTGTAGACCACAAGCCCCACATGCACACAATGGCCAAAATATCAGACTCTTGTTCTACATGGCTGCGACACTACCAGGCCTACATACCTGAGGCCTGATATACAACATTTCACAGGGAAAAATGATGCCGCGGTTGATTGACTTCCATGATCAGCCGTTGAGATGATACATACAGGGGTTGACAATGGCAGTTCACCAAGCTATTGACCCAGAGATCCAGGCTTACTGAACAGCCATCACAGGCCTGCATTTGGCTGACTTTTAAGTTCAGGGAAGCTGGAGGTTCTCTCCTGTACGAAGTCTCAACCGGTTGCCCTCATCCCGTTTGCCTGCAAACGAGACGGACTATTTTTGACTCCATTCATAGCCTCTTGCATCTGGGCTGGAAGGCTTCACAGAAACTGTTTGCACTAATGTTTGTTTGGCACAGCCTCTGAAAGGACGTGTGATTGGAGTGGAGCCTGTGTAGAGTGCTAGTGTAGAGTACAGAGGGCATTGGTTTAATGCCCCAAAAGCAGGATGGTGCCTTGGATAAGGCAGTACTCCTTCAACCAAAACCTCTCACCATCAGATCACTGAAGTGGGACCCATACCCTGCTGAAGCCAGTCCTGAAATGCTGACCTACATAGATGCTGTCTGACCTGCTGAGTTCCTCCAGCAGTTTGTGTATGTTAGCCTGTCCACTTTCTTTGTTTTCTAAAAAGAATAATGACCATGTTTTCAGTATTGTGCAGTCATGTTTCTTATACAAGCAGAAAAATTCCACATTTTCTGAAATCACTGAACAACCACAGACAATCTGTCACATATGCTTATCTACGTCAAACAAGCACCATATGCAGCAACTTCCCAGGCCAAGAAGTTTGTGTGTGCTGGAGAGCCCTACATTTTAACTTTCTCTGCATTTCATAATGAAAACATTGTTAAAGGCACATTTGCTGCACTCGGTAGTCATGGCAACTGACTGGTGTGGGTTGAGGATTCATTAAAGCAAAGAAAGGAATGTATGGGAATAAAAGAATCATTTTCAAGTTGTAAACCTGCAAACAGTGGGAAGCCATGAGGATTAGTATTGAGTCCAGTTTATAGCAGTGACGCGGAAGAGGTGACCAATTGTAACGTGTCTGTTTTGTTGCAGAGATACTCAGTCATCACTCCACTTTTTAAAAAGCAAGAGAGGCAAAGGACAGGAAATTACACTAAGTGGCCATTGTGTACTTGTGTATTTTCATGGTCTTCTGCTGCTGCAGCCCATCCACTTCAAGGTTCAAAGTGTTATGGGTTCAGAGATTCTCTTCTCAACACCATTGATGTAATGCATGATTTCTTGAGTTACTGTTGCCTTCCTGTCAGCTTGAATCAGTCTGGCCATTCTCTCTGACCTCTCTCATTAGCAAGGAGTTTACAACCATGGAACTGCCATGGAGTATTTCTATCTGTTTTTCACACCGTTCTCTGTGAGCTCCAGAGACTGTTGTGTATGGAAATCCCAGGAGATCAGCAGTTTGTGAGATACCCAAAGCACCCCGTCTGGCACCAACAATCATTCCACAGTCAAAGTCATTTAGATTCCTAATTTTGACATTTGATCTGACCATGCCTGGATGCTTTTATGCATTACGTTGCTGCCACATGATAGTGCTGATTAGATATTTGCATTAATGAGCAGGTGTTCCTAATAAAGTGGCCACTGGATGGAGATGGTCTTGGGGGCTGTGAAAAGGATGCGGGCCAGACCCGTTCATCAGAATCAGCTTTAATATCACTGCAATATGTCATGAAATCTGCTGGTTTGCAGCACCAGTACATTGCAATACATAATAATTAAAACTATAAATTACTGTAAATGTTTATATGTATGAAAAATAAATAAAATAAATAGTGCAAAATGAGAGAGCAAAAATTACTGAGGAAGTGCTCAATGGTTCATTGTCCATTCACAAATCTGATGCAGAGGGGAAGAAGCTATTCCTAAAACACTGAGTATATGTCTTCAGGCTCCTGTACAACCTCCCTGATGCTGGCAATGAGAAGAGGGCATGTCTGGGCAATGGGATCCTTCATGATGGATGCCGCCTTTTTGAGACATCGCCTTTTGAAGGTGCCCTTGTTGCTGGGGAGGTTAGTACCCAGGATGGAGCTGGCTGAGTTTACAGCTTACTACAGCTTCTTCCAATCCTGTATAAGTGGCCCCTCCATACCAGACAGTGATACAGCCAGCTGGAATGCTCTCCAAGGTACATCTATCAAAAGGAAAATTCTAGAGGGATATGGACAGATTAAATAAATGGAGAAAGGCAGAGCACTAGGATATAATGTGGAAAAGTATGAAATTGCATGTACATAAATTATTGTAAGTTGACATACAGATTTTCCTACCTATTAGGAAGGGACAGGATATTTTAAAACACATCTGTTTGTGAACTTCACTGGGCCCTGGTGTGTATGGATTTGGAATATTTAATACAGGTCTAGTTTACCTACCTGAGGAAGGATATTCATTTAATTGTAGTGAATATTCAATTTTGCTGCTTTAAAATCTTGACTGTCTTCCACTGAAGGCTTTTAAAGATGACCTTTATTTGTCACATATACCTTCCGGCACCCACGTAACATGCCCACAACTCACTAACCCTAACCCATGCATTTTTGGAATGTAGGAGGAAACCCGAGCATTGGGAGGGAACCCACACAGTCAGATGTACAAATTTCTTGCAGACAGAGGTGCGAATAGAACCCCGATCAGTGATTGCTGGCGCTATAAAACAATTGGCATTACTGCTACCCTACCATGCTGTCCCTGTTGTTCTCTTTGAACTCTGCTGTTCACTTTAAGCACTCAGCTGTTTCTTTTCTATTCTGAGTACTTTCTTGGGAGAATGGGCAAAATGTGGAAGGTGGAATATAGTGTATGGTCCTGCACTTTGGTAGAAGGAATAAAGGGATGGACTATTTTAAATGCCCTGATGCTGCATAGCTCTTTGTGAGCCCTGGTTGTATGAGGGTCTCAATCTGTTGTTGTATTAAACTCTGAGCCAATTTCTTGTTTTACACGATGAGCTTTCTCACTTTTATCATTCGACCTGCTGTTTTCAAGATTCCAGATTGTTTAATGTCATTTCCTGTACACAAGTGTAAAGAGAACAAAATAATTGTTACTGTGGATCCAGTGCAGCACAAAAATGCACAAAAGATAAGGAACACAATAAATAATAAAAACCACATTAAATATATATGCATAAGATAGCTTATAGACATAGTTTCAAGATGGTGCCAGTGAACAACATGACCCTGCTACAGTTCATGGAACTACTTCTTTTACTTCTGCTTTCAAATATGATAATATTAAGTTGTGTGTGATTGGAACCTGAGATTTACTTTTGATGGTGTGTTTTGGGACTGTTTGAACCATCTAGTGCTTTGCTATCTCCGAGCAGAGTGTGCAGCCTGGGGGCCTGGTAGCGAGTGCATGATCAACATTGCTTCTCTCCAACTGAGGCGTCAAACAAGGTCAAAGTTGACAAGGATGAGACTGGAGGGCAGGTGGGTGTTCAGCGCCATCTGCCTGCGTTTGACCACTTTTCTTCTCCCTCTTGCTACCTGCTTCCAGAGGAAAGTGCAGGATTCTTGGGATCCGTGTTGTCAGGATTGATTGGTGAGGCTGTGAACTCGTTTTGGGGACTTTTAGGTTCATGTTGCATGTGTTCCTGGATTCCGTTTACTTTTTTTTGCTGTCTGATCAGGGCAATTGATGCAGACGAGTCCCTTCTCGAAGAATGGCCCTGCGACCTGCATTGTCTAGCAGTGCGGGGCTGAACTGAACTAAACTGAATACTACTGGTTTGATGTTTGATATTCCATGTGTTCTTTGCTCACTTTTTGCCATTGGTGTAATTTGTTCTTTTTTTTTCACATTGGGTGTTTGATGTTTTCTTGAACGGGTTCCATGGTGTGTGTGTGTTTCAAGACTGCAGGAGGATGAATCTCTGTATACATACTTTGATGATAAATGTACTTTGAATCTTTCATATATGTTCATGAAGTGACACTAGGCTGTACATAAGGTGACTGACAGAAAATAGTAAAGTAGTGGTGGAGTTAGTGGGTGGAGGTGTTGATCAGTTTACCTGCTTAGGGAAAGTAACTGTTTTTGAGTCTGGTGGTCCTGGCCTCCTTGCTGATGGGAGTGGGACAAACAGTCCTTGAGCAGTGTGTATGATATTGCTGGCCTTTGTAGAAACACAGAAAACCTACAGCACAATACAGGCACCTTTGGCCCACAAAGCTGAGCCAAACATGTCCTTACATTAGAAATTGCTAGGGTTACCCATAGCCCTCTATTTTTCTGCACTCCATGTCCCTATCCAGGAGTCTCTTAAAAGGCCCTATCATATCCACCTCCACCACTGCCGGCAGCCCATTCCACACACTCACCACTCTCTGAGTAAAAAAAACTTACCCCTGACATCTCCTCTGTACCTACTTCCAAGCATCTTAAAACTATGCCCTCTCGTGTTAGCCATTTCAGCCCTGAAAAAAACCTCTGACTATCCACATGATCAATGCTCTCGTCATCTTACACACCTGTCAGGTCACCTCTCATCCTCTGTCACTCCAAGGAAAAAAGCCAAGTTCACTCAACCTATTCTCATAAGGCATGCTCCCCAATCCAGGCAACATCCTTGCAAATCTCCTCTGCACCCTTTCTATGGTTTCCATATCCTTCCTGTAGTGAGGCGACCAGAATTGAGCACGGTGGGGTCTGACCAGGGTCCTATGTAGCTGCAACATTACCTCTCAGCTCTTAAACTCAATCCCACGATTGTATGCTTTCTTAACCACAGAGTCAACCTGCGCAGCAGCTTTGAGTGTCCTAAGGACTTGGACCCCAAGATTCCTCTGATCCTCCACACTGCCAAGAGTCTTACCATTAATACTATATTCTGCTATCATGTTTAACCTACCAAAATGAACCACTTCACACTTATCTGGGTTGAACTCCATCTGCCACTTCTCAGCCCAGTTTTGTATCCTGTCAATGTCCCGCTGTAATCTCTGACAGCTCGCCACACTATCCACAACACCTCCAACCTTTCTGTCATCAGCAAATTTACTAACCCATCTCTCCACTTCCTCATCCAGGTTATTTATAATAATCCCGGAGTAGGGGTCCCAGAACAAATCCCTGAGGCACACCACTAGTCACCGACCTCCGTGCAGAATATGACCCGTCTACAACCACTCTTTGCGTCCTGTGGGCAAGCCAGTTCTGGATCCACAAAGCAATGTCCCCTTGGATCCCATGCCTCCTTACTTTCTCAATAAGCCTTGCATGGGTACCTTATCAAATGCTTTGCTGAAATCCATGTACACTGCATCTACTACTCTTCCTTCATCAACGCGTTTAGTCACATTCTCAAAAAATTCAGTCAGGCTGATAAGGCACAGCCTGCCTTTCACAAAGCCATGCTGACTGTTCCTCATCATATTATACCTCTCCTAATGTTCATAAATCCTGCCTCTCTGGATTTTTTCCAGCACCTTTTTGTATATATGTGGCCTGGAGGTTCATGCCAGTGAAGTGCATGTTTTAAACCCTTGCCTGGCTCTCACTCTGTCACTGTTTTAATTATTCTGCTGGCTTCCTTGCTGTTATGTTTGGTAACTCCAGAACATAAAGACTAATTGAAAGGAAAACACAGAGTGCAGAATGCATGTCTAACTTTGTTTTTTATTTTAGGCAAGGTGTGCACATATTGCATGTTAGCGTGATGATGTATTCTATTTACATACAATACAATAAAAATGTTTAATTAAATGATATATTTACAATGTTACTGAAATAGTAAATATACAACATTCCTCCATTATGCTTGTAGGAGTTGACTCTGACACTGCAGGAAGTGGTTCTGACAACTCTGGACATCTTCCTCCTTTTCTGAGCTTTTCACTCTGGATCTCCTTCAATCCTTGCCTCTTTCCTGGTCCTCTTCTTTCTCTCTCTTTATCTCTTCCCTTATTCTTGGTTCTCTCACAATCCCGATCAGACTCACTCGTGGTCCCGATTCCACTCACACTCTTGTTCCTGTTCTTTTTCTTCTTTCTAGGATGTACCTTGATCTTGTGAAGGTGCATTTAGTTCAACAGAGTATTCTATTATTAATTCTTCCATTGCTCTTGTTACAATCTGATCTCTCCTGTTGGTATCCTCATCTACAACATCATCTGACGAATCGTCTGTTTTCGTATTTCCATGGACTCCTTTCTTTTTGGCCTTCCATTTGTCCAGCTGGGTTGGTTTTCCTAACTAACTACAGCCTGACACAATTTGTTTAGCCAAGCCAGTTTCTGTCTAGATATTGCAATTCTGTTCATGCTCACTTTCATTCCTGACTGCAACTCATTTGCATCCTTGTCTTCCGTTTCCATTGACACAGCTATTTCAACTGTTCTTTTAAATGTAAGCTACACTTCAGTTAGGAGCCTTTTTTAATGTTTTCTTAAATTTTTTTATTGAATTTTCAAATAGGTTACAGAAAGAAAAAAAAATTATTTAAAAAATCATCAACCCTTAACCCCTCCCCCCTAACATATCCCTGTTAGCCTAACGTCAGTTGTGGGGAAGATGCTTGAGTCCATTATTAAGGGCGAAATAGTGGCACATCTTGATGGCAGTAATAGGATTAGGCCGAGCCAGCATGGATTTACCAAAGGCAAATCATGCTTGACTAATCTGTTGGAGTTTTTTGAGGGTGTAACAAGGATGTTAGACGAGGGTAAGCCAGTAGATGTTGTGTACCTAGATTTTCAGAAGGCATTTGATAAGGTGCCACATAGGAGATTGGTGAGTAAAATCAGAGCTCATGGCATTGGGGGCAGGGTTTCAACATGGATAGAAAACTGGTTGGCAGATAGAAAGCAAAGGGTAGCAGTGAATGGGTGTTTCTCAGACTGGCTGGAGGTGACTAGTGGGGTACCACAGGGCTCAGTATTGGGACCACAGCTCTTTACGATTTATGTCAACGATTTAGATGAGGGCATTGAAAACTATATCAGCAAATTTTCAGAAATATTTCATATTTATCTCTTAAATTATAAGTAATTTTTTCAGGTGGAATGCAGCTAAAAATTTCATTCTTCCAATTATCCATACTTAAGTATGAATCTGATTTCCAAGTAATTTCAGTAGCCTTTTGGCTGCCAATGCAATTTTTATGAATTCTTTGTGATATTTATTCAGTTTGGTTTCGGTTTTATCCCTTCAATATTGCATAGTAAAAATAGTGTTGGATTATGTGGAAGTTGTGTTCCAATAATTTGTTCCAATAAAATTCTTAAATTTGTCCAAAAAGGTTGAATTTTAAAACAAGACCAAGTAGAGTGTAAAAAAGTACCAATTTCTTGATTACATCAGAAACATTGATCAGATAAATTTGGGTTTAATTTATTTATTTTTGTGGTGTAATATATAATTGATGTTAAAAATTATATTGCACTAATCTTAACCGGACATTTGTTGCATTTGTCATACTGTCAAGACATAGTCTTGACCAACTTGTTCCTTCAATTTTAATCTTCAAATCAGTTTCCCATTTTTGTCTTGACTTATGAATTCTTTGTTTAATTGCCTGTTTTTGAATCAAACTATACATACAAGAAATAAATTCTTAAATTTTTTTCTTTTTGAATTAAAGTTTCTATTTCATTAGGTTTTGGCAATAACATTGTTTGACCCAATTTATCTCTTAAATAAGCCCTTAATTAGAAATAACAAAAAAGAGTGTTGTTTGATATTTTGTTTTTATTCTTTAATTGATCAATTGACATTAATATACCTCCTTCAAAACAATCTCCTATATATCTAATCCCTTTTTGAAACCAATTGGATAAAAGTTGGTTATCCATTGTAAAAGGAATAAGTTTATTTTGAATTAAAGGTCTCTTTGCTAATAAAGATTTCTTTATCTCATCATCAACATTTATCTTATCCCATAAATCAATCAAGTGTTTTAATATAGGAGATTCTTTCTTTTCCCGTATCCATTTAGATTCCTACTGTATATAAAATCTTCTGGTATATTTTCTCCTATTTTGTCTAATTCTATTCTAATCCATGCTGGTTTATCTTCATCAAAAAAATGCAATAAATCTGAATTGACTTGCTTTATAATAATTCTTGAAGATTGGAAGTTCTAACCCTCCTAGATCAAATTTCCATGTCAATTTTTCCAATGATATTCTTGACATCTTACCTTTCCAAAGGAACTTCCTCACACATTTATTTAACTCTTGAAAAAACTTCTGCAGTAATTGTATTGGTAATGTTTGGAATAAATATTGTAATCTAGGGAATATATTCATTTTACAGCATTTACTCTGCCTACTAATGTTATTGGTAATGTCATCCATTTATCAAGATCTTCTTGAATTTTTTTCAATAATGGTATATAATTTAATTTATATAATTTCTTTATATCATTATCAACTCTTATACCTAAATATTTTATAGCATTTATGGGCCATCTAAATTGAGTTATTAGTTGACATTGACTATAATATCCTTTAGTAAGGGGTAGAATTTCACGTTTATCCCAATTTATTTTGTAGCCTGATATCTTCCCACATTCTTCCAATCTAGAAGATAATTTACGCAGCGAATACAATGGGTTTTTTAAATAAAGCAAAACATCCTCAGCAAATAAATTAATCTTATATTCTTACTGGTTAACTCTGAAACCCATAATATCTGGGTCCATTCTAATTAATTCAGCTAATGGTTCTATTGCCAACACAAATAAAGCAGGTGATAATGGACAGCCTTGTCTAGTTGACCTTGTTAACTGAAATGATGTTGAAATTTGACCATTTGTCACCACTTTAGCTTTGGGATTAGTATTTAAGGTTTTAATCCATTTTATAAAAGATACTCCTAATCCATACTTTTCCAATACCTTAAATAAAAAATCCCATTCCAATCTATAAATGCTTTTTCTGCATCTAAGGCAACTGCCACACTCATTTCCTCCCTCTTTTGTGCCAAATGAATTATGCTAAGTAACTGAGTTACATTATCTGCCAATTGTCTATTTTTGATAAATCCTGTTTGATCCATATGTGTTAATTTTGGTAAGTATTTAGATCATCTATTAGATAAAAATTTTGCTATTTTATAGTCAGTATTCAACAAAGAAATAGGTCTATAGGTGATGTTGGTTTTAAAAGATCTATCTTTTTTTGACAATACTATTAAAATAGCTGTCGAAAAAGATTCTGGAAGTTTATGCATTCTTTCCGCTTGGTATATTAACTCCATAAAAGGAGGAATTAGTAAATCTTTAAACTTTTTATAAAATTCAGGCGGAAAACCATCTTCTGCTGGGGATTTATTACTCTGAAGTGATCCTAGAGCTTCTTCGACCTCTTTTAATGTAAAAGGCATATCTAATCCCTTCTGTTCTTCCGAATTCAATTTTGGAAGAGATATTTGTGATAAAAACCTTTCTATCTCGATGTTATCATTTTGTGATTCTGATTGATACAGTTCAGAATAAAAATTCTTAAAAGTTTCATTAATTTCTAAAGGTTTATAAGTAAATTTATTTACACTTGTTCTAATTGCATTTATCGTTTTGGAAATCTGGTCTGTTTTTAACTACCAAGCAAGAATCTTGTGTGATCTTTCACCTAGTTCGTAATATCTCTGTTTAGTTCTCATAATTGCTTTTTCTGATCAATATGTCTGAAGTGTATTATATTGTAGCTTCTTGTTAACAAGTTGTCTTTGTTTTTCTTCTGTCATGTATCTTTGAGATTCTTTTTCTAATTTTGTAATCTTTTTCCAATTGATCTATTTCTACCATATATTCCTTCTTAATTTTAGAAGTATAACTTATTATCTAGCCTCTCAAATATGCCTTCATTGCTTCCCATAATATAAATTTATCATCAACTGAATGTAAATTTGTATCTTAAAAAAAACTGAATCTGCTTTTTCATGAAATCACAAAACTCTTGACATTTTAATAATATTGAATTAAATCTCCATCTGTAAATCGATTCCTCTTTATCCATCATTGTCATTGTCAAGCGGGAATGATCTGACAATATTCTTGCTTTATATTCCATATTTTTCACTCTGTCTTGAATATTCGCTGATAATAGGAAAAAATCTATCCTTGAATAAGTTTTATGTCTATTTGAATAAAATGAGTAATCTCTTTCTTTTGGATTAATTCTTCTCCATATATCAATCAAATTTAAATCTTTCATCAATGCTAAAGTTAATTTTGCTACTTTTGATTTTGTAACAACATGTGTTGATCTATCTAAAACTGGGTCTAGACAAAAATTATAATCTCCACCTATTAATATTTTGTCATGTGTGTCAGCCAATTTCAAAAAGGCCTCTTGTATAAATTTTACATCATTTTCATTTGGTGCATAAGTATTCATAAGAGTACATAGCTCTGAAAAAATTTGACGATGTATAATTCCATATCTCCCCGCAGAATCAATTAATACATTTTGTATTTTAATTGGTAAAGTTTTATTAACCAAAATTGCAACTCCCCTTGCCTTTGAATTAAATGAAGCTGCAATAACATTTCCGACCCAATCTCTCTTTAATTTCTGATGTTCTATCTCTGTTAAGTGAGTTCCTTGTAAAAAAAAGCTATATCTATTTTCATTTTCTTAATGTATGTTAAAATTCTTTTTCTTTTCACCGGTCTATTAAGCCCATTAACATTAAAACTTTAAAAATTCAGTAAATTAGTCATTATTTTTAACTGGGTTACTCCAATCTATAGTAATACCTAGCCTTTCAACTTTCGCAGTACCTTGGGGAATCTTTTTAAAATTCTCCATGTTGCTGTGTATCTCCCCCCCCCCCCCCCCCCGATTGTCCAGGCAAAGAAAGAAAGATAAAAGAAAAATAGATTATAAAGAAAAAAGTAACAAAATACCCCCCCACTGATGTTGTGAATAAAAAAAACACAACATTACCCCCCCTCCGTTGTACGGGTCATGGTAATCGCCATGATTACACACGTGAATCCCGTAGCAATCGATCCAAAGTTCCCCCAGCTCCCAAGTAACATAAAAAAGTATATATAAGAAAGGAAAAAATTATATCACTACTCTCGATTAATATTTCTCAAATTTTTACCTTTCTCCCCCTGTATCATATAATTAAGAATATATTTAAATATTCTTCTGTCCTTAAACATCCATCAACTCCATTCACTGTCCCTGTCTTCATGTTTAATCCGTTTCACTTTTAAATCTTTGGCTGTGGTCAGCAAATATTTGGGAGTTCTTGTGCAAATTCTTCTGCATCCTGATAATCAGTAAAAAAAAATCTTCTTTTTCCGTCATCCAAAAAAATTATCAGTGTTGCCAGGTGGCGCAATATAAATTTATAACCTTTTTCCCATAAAACTTTTTTCGCTGGGTTAAATTCCTTCTTTCACTTCAAAAGGTCATAACTTATATCAGGATAGAAAAGAACTATTTTCCCTGCTACCATCAATGGCCCGTTTCTCTTTCTGGCACGTTGGGCAGCCGCCTTCAGGATCTTTTCTTTATCTTGATATCTTAAGCATTTTATCAAGTTTGATCGTGGGTTTTGATCAACTTGAGGTCTTGGTCTTAAGGCTCTCTGAGCTCTTTCAATTTCAATTAACTGGGTTCCTTCTTCCATTTCCAAAATTTCCGGAATCCATTTCTGAAAAAAATTTATTGGATCCTCTCCCTCTATACCTTCTTTAAGTCCAACAATCTTAATATTATTTTGTCTGCTAAAATTTTCAAGTACATCCACTTTTTCCAACAACCGTTTTCTTTCTGATGTCCAGGCAGAAATATTATCTTCCATTTTATTCACTCTGTCAATGGTGTCTCCGGTTGTTTCTTCCAGGTTTTTAATTTTCTTGTCCATTTTGTCCTGTCTTTTCATTATTTTATCAAACATAATCTTCATATTGTTAATATCTTTTTTTTATTACTTTTAATGCTTTTAATTTATGCATTATTTGCACCAAAGTTTTTGTTATGTCTCCAATATCACCTCCAACCTCTTCCTGTTGCTTTTCTTTGTTTGTCTCTTCATCTTCATCTGATTTATCCAGGGAATCTGATTCCACCTCATATTTACTTTCACTTTCAGTTCCGATCATAGCTGGGATTTGTAGTTTGGGTTGCTCGTGTTTGCACATGCCCCTTCCTTCACGCATGCGCAATTCCTATTGCTCTTTTTTTTTTTGGAAACGGTTGATGTTGCCGCAGTTTCCTGTTCTGTATCGCCGGAGGTAAATTGCACTTGAGCCCGAGGCTCTTTCATGGCGGCCGGCCTTGATTCTTTTCCAACTTGTGTCGTCTTCAAAGTAGTAGTTTTCTTCTGCTTCTGTTTAGGAGGCATATCTTAAGACAATCCTGAGTATTTTATAAGTAGTTTTTAGGAGGTATTTACTAACTTTTCTTCACTTAAACATTATTTTACTAGTTTTTTTACGGGAGAGCTGGGTTCCAGCGTCTCGATCCTACATCATCATGTGACATCCCCTCTTTTTTAATGTTTTCTTGTAAGATTCCACAAACTAGATGATCTCTCAGTGCAGCATTAAGCTCATCACTGAACTGTCAATGGTCAGACACCCTCTTTAATTCAGCCACGCATGCTGAAGTGGGCTCCCTTTCTTTTTGATTCCACTTATGAAACCTAAAGCATTCTGCATTCATGGTTCTGTTCCTAAATGTTCCTTTAATACTTTCATGATATCAGCCAAGCTCACTTCAGCTGGTTTGTTTGGAACAGTCAAATTTCTGAGCAAACTGTATACAGTACCTTTTAAACCAATACACTCAGCAAAACTGGTACTTGTTTCTCATTGTCTATTTCATTTGCTTCTAAGTACTGCTCAATTAGCTCAGTATACAGTACATTGAGCAATCAAACATGTCGATCTTTCAGATGTAGCCTGCCATGTCTGCCCTTTTTTATGATTATTATCACCCAGTACTTTTTTTATGGATCCATGAATTCTTCCATTTTTTAATTTGATTGTCTTTCCTTTAGCAAAGAAAATGTGCTGCTCTAGAGAAAAAATGATGTGCTTTTTTTTTACAATATTACTGAAATATTAAATACAGGACACTTACTTTCACATGTCTTTAAATTCTCAGCTTTTCCTTTAATCTGTCACTGCTTGTACTGCAAGCTGTCTCCACATGCTATGTTACATAATTGCCAGTCTGCTGTCCTACCGTTTTAAAGACCAGAAGATATGGGAGCAGCTTTCATCCCATCGCAAGTGCCCTGCTGTTCTATCATGGCTGATTTGTTATCCCTCTCAATCACATTCTCCTGCCTTCTCCCCACAACCTTTGATGCCCTTACTAATCAAGAACCTGTCAACTTCCGCTTTAAATATACACGACCTGGCTTCCACAGCCATTGGTGGCAGTGAATTCCACAGATTCACCACCCTCTGACTAAAGAAATTCCTCCTCATCTCTGTTCCAACGGGATGCCCCTGAGTCTGAGACTGTGCCCCCTTGTCCTAGACTCCCCCAGCATAAGAAGCATCCTCTTATTTCACAACATATGTCAATAATATTAAACCTGATTCTCATTCATATATCTTTAAATTCTCAGCTTGTTCCTTAGGTCCATCACAGTTTGTAATGCAAGGTCTGTCCACATGCTGTCTTGTTGCATAGTTTCCACTTTGTTCTCCTACCATGGTAAACCGCTGGTCCAAACTAGTATTGTACCCTGAATCTGCTCTCTGGCATAATTCCGCAGCTGTTTTAAATTCTGAGGCAGTGTTTTTGCCGATGTAATTCACAGCTCATTTTATCATTGTATCTTGAGCCACTGCTTTGCTTTCTTATGCCATATCACTTGCGGTCCTGTGACTCGCCAGTTTGTACTTTCCAGAGCTGCTGTCTCCCTGATTTAAATCCACGCCAACAGTCTCACTCTTTAAACCCGTTCTGCTGTTTCAGGCACTCTAATTGCTTTAAGCATCCAATCTGTTCCCACCCTGCAGTAAATAATTGACCCAGTTTTTCACAGCATCAAACTGTTGGTCCTTTGTCAGGCTGCATTAAAGTCGCATCATTTGCTGTAAGATTCCTCTTTTGCACTGAACATTCTCCCATTTTCTTCACAATGTTAAACTCCTGGGCTTCTCTTCCAGTGCGACAAATGCTTGACCTATTCTCTTGCCTGGTGAAAACTTTGTCCTCACGCTCTGGCTCTCTTAAAGGGGGGCACACTCCCCTCCACAATAGTTGTATTAAATTCTCAGATTTCACTTCCCATCCAGCTGCTTGGCCAAATCTCTCTCCCAGGCTTAAACAATGCCAAACCACTGGCCCACTCCCCAGCGCAATTGTTCTCTGCCTCTTTATTCCACTCTCTCTCTCTGTATCTCTGTCTCTCTGTCTGTCCCCCTTCCTCTGTCCCCTCTTCTCCCTCCCTCCGTTAAACTCTTAGCTCCCCTGCATCACTGTTTTGCGTTCTCCACCCAGGCGCTTGCTGTTTGGGTCACTTTCTTGCTCCTTCACTGCTTTAGACACTCTGTCTGCTGCTCACCAACTTGCTTCTGCTGTTGTGCTGTTTTTAAATTCCAGGATTCAGACTGCTATTCAGGCCTCTCATCTGTGCTCTAAGCTTTAATCACTCCATTCCACTGCACAGGATCAGAAAAAGCTGATCAGAAAGTTGTAAACTCAACCTGCTCCATCATGGGCACTAACCTCCCCAGCATCCAGGACACATTTAAAAGGCAATGCCTCAAAAAGGTGGCATCCATCATTAAAGACCCCATCTCCCAGGACACGTCTTCTTCTCATTGCTACCATCAAGGAGGAGGTAGAGGAGTCTGAAGACATATACTCAACATTTCAGAAACAGCTTCTTCTTGTCTGCCACCAAATTTCTGACTGGACAATTAACTCATGAACACTTCTTCAGTACTTTTCCCCTCTCATTTTGCATTACTTATTTATTTTTTTATATAATTGTAACTTATAGTTTTTATTATGTATTGCTATTTACTATCACCACAAAACAACGAATTTCATAACATAGGCACAATGCGTTAGCGCAGGTTTTATTTTGGTCGGATATTAAACCCGATTCTGATTCTGATACCCATCACCACTGTCTTGCTTTTTTAAACTTGCAGCATGTGTGCTCTTTTCTCTTGATGTCTCGGCCCACTTTCTCCGGCGTCCTGAACTCTTGTCTAAGTCATTAGCCTACTCAGAAGGGTTAGATCAATTGACAACACCCTCACCTTTTATACTTCTCAGCTCTGCAGCTGTTTCACAGCTTTTTTCAGCCCACTCATCACACATTCAATGCACAGCTGTGATCTGACTGCTTAACATTCTCAGCCTTTTTTTTTGCTGTTGTAAATACAGTGGATTCTGGTTAATTGGGACAAATCAGGATCAATTAATTTGGCCCAATTAAGCCGCTGCCCCAATTAGCTGATGTTTCATGGAACTAATTAAAAGGAATAAAAAAAAAGACAAACTTCCGTTTAACTGAGTAACAAATTACGTATTTAAATAAAATACAGAAGAAATTAGAATACTACCAATACCTTTGCAGTATTATAAAACTGTGTTTTAGTTCCCAATAGTTATTGACAGAGTTATTTATCTACTGTGTTCTTTTGACTGTAAATGAACAAAGTCAGCCTACTGCCTTCATACAATGCTTTAGACCAGGGTGGCCAATCTTTTACATTCTATGTGTCAAGTTTTTCACGTACGAGTTCAGATGCGCCATACAACTCTTGTACCCCCATTCAATTCTAGTAAAAATATGTTAATATAGATATATTTAGCATTTTTATATGATATATTGATTTAATATTAGAAACAAGGTAAACATTACTTACCTTAACAAGACTTTTAACAAATATATTTTGTCTTCTTTTGATTTCTTCCTTTTTCGTAATCACACATTCTTTTCGTAACTCAGACCCAAGCACTGGCTTCAGCTTTCCTTCTATTTCAGTCTGATGTTCTGTTTTGATTATCAGTCTGATTATCTGTTATTTGTGAAGTGGGGTGCCGTGCGCAATCATAATCGATTGAAAACGGACGTGGAAGCACGGAGAAACATTGGGAAATTCCAGGAAGACCTTCTTTGTTGCTGCTGCTGCTGTGAGGTCCGGGACTCTGCTTGGGAGAACAGGTCCCCAGTCCTCGCGGTAGCATTGCTGATGGCCGTTGGCAGGGCCGTCTTAATACGCTCGGCAAAGGATGGTGCACGGAGAAGCTGTGCCGGAGGGGATGGTCGTCGGCTCAGGCGTTCGATGGACTCGGACTCCTTTCGACAGACTCAGGTCGCTTTCATTGTGTGCTGCGTCTGCAAGGCTGGTTTCGACGGAGCTTCCATTGTGTGCTGCGTCTGCAAGGCTGAGTCAGGCGGCGCCTTGGAAGTCCAGAGGGGGGTATTCCCTTCTGCCGCCAGCGTGGGATGACGAGTCAGTTGGGACCCTGGGGACTTGTGGAAACTGTGGTGATTTCTTTTGAACTTACAGTCCTTTAACATCTTGGACTATTTTTACTGTGCCCACAGTCTGTTTTTTATCAATTATGCTATTGTTTGCACTGTTGTAACTACATGTTGTAACTATGTGGTTTTGTGCAGGTCTTGTAGCTTTAGTTTTTGGTTTTGTTTGTCTGGTGGAATTGGAGCTCCTTTCCAGGGAACGCGCTGAGACGGTAGCGCAATATTAATACGCAGCAGCCTCTCTGGACTCTGGATTGGGGATTGCCAAATGTTACGTGGATTTTCTGGTGTAGTCTGTTTTGTCATATGCTTTTGTGATATCATTCTGGGGGAACATTGTCTCATTTTTTAACTGAATTGCATTTGCGGTTTCTAAATGACAATAAACTGAGTCTGAATCTGAAACTGATTTCAGTCTGATGTTGTGTTTTATATTGTCTATTAAGATCATGTCTTCTACTATGTGAGAAAGTGTTTTCACAAGCAATGCACAATGGTTTTCTTGACAGACCTGCTATAAATAAGAACTCATTTTCCCACTGTTCATTGAATTCACGCGTACTATCACTTTTTGCTTTTCTTTGGCTCATTTTCTTTTGCACTGTGGTGGGTAACTGAATGTAAGGCTTAATTTTCGAAAAAGTACAAAACTACAAATGTTCACAAAGGGTGAACAAAGCACAACTCCGTAGCGCACGAGTGTCAATTGCAAACTGACCGGCAAAAACCCGCGACGCACCGCCGGTGCAGATGCCTGGCACCTCAGGATCAAACGAGTATCAAACGTGTATTGAACAGTTATGGAACAACTGCAGAACAAAAGTCCTTCTTTCCTAGTTTGATTCATTGAACATTTTTTAAAATTGAAAACAGATTAATGTGAAAGAAGATAACATTCACCAAAAGATGTGCACAAAATAATAAAATCGCTAAAAATAATTGCTAAGTTTTAGATTTATTCTCAATGAAACCCATTTCTAGCTCAAAGCTACTTGAATTCCCGTTACAGATTTTTTTCTACAAATCGGTTTTTGGTTAATACTTTTTGCATGAGTAGGCTGACTTTTTTATTATCACTGGGGTGCAATGCACCACTTCTACTCACCCAATGCGCCAAAGGTTGCCCATCCCTGATTTGGAGGATTGCATCCAAATCCAAATCTTCATCTTCATTGTAACATTTAAGTTGATTGCTGATACTTCAGTATTTCCTAACCTGTTGAAGGAGTGAAATAGTTTTATTTTCACTCCCAGCTGTTTCTGGCTTTTCCAAGCCTGAATGCTTGAAATGGCTGTGAGCAAGACAGTTCCGAATTGTCTTACTGCTTATTCCTCACCAACTATCAACAATAAAAATCACTGATTTTTGAACCCAAACACACCTGACACTATTCACTCTAAGCATGGTGTAGTGTCTAACAGCCACATAAGTACACACACCAGTATCCTACCCCAACTAAGCAGCATAGTGTCCCAAATAAAGAAGAGGAATCTTTGCTTTTCTCTGGATTATTTCTCGTTAAGAGTTCTCCCAATTAACCGATGGCCCAGTTGACTGGAATCCGTTGTATGTTTTAATCTCACTTAGTTGCAGCACTCTGGTAGTTCCGTGTTGTGTGCCCAGTGACTCTGATCCTTGGCTGCTCACTTGCTCAGTCCATACATTTACTCAGTGGCCAATCTACGTCAGGTCTCACCGCTCAGAACCAGAATCACTAGCATATGTCATGAAATTGTTGTTTTGTGGCAGCAAAGTATATATAATATATATAAAATTAGTGCAAAAAGAGAGAAGAAGTAATAATATAGTAGTGTACTTAGGTTCGTTATCCATTGAGAAGTCTGATAGGGGAGGGGGAGAAGCTGTTCCTGAAACATTCAAAATCCTGTGCTTCCTCCTTGATGGAGGCAATGAGAAAAGGGCATGCCCTGGGTGATGGGGTCCTTAATGACAGATACCACCTTTTTGAGCTATTGCCTATTGAAGATGTCCTCAGTGCTGAGTGGCTGCACCAAGAGCACTGCATACAGTAGGTGACCCCAGCAGACTTGCAGGTGAAGTGTTGCCTCACCTGGAAGGGATGTGGGTGAGGGAGTTGATGACGGACAGGTGCAGCACTCACATGGATAAGAGCCAAGAGGGAGATCAGTGAAGAGGAACAACCTTCATTTGTATCTGGTGCTCCTCTACATTGGCAAGACCCTACATAAATTGAGGTACACTTAGTCACACAACTTTGCTTTGTCTGCAACAAGCATGACCGCCCAGGGGCTGAGCTTTTTAAATCCAACCCCCATTCCCATTCTAACATGTTGGTCCATGGCCACCCCTATCGCCATGACGGGGCCACTCTCCAGTTGGCAACACTCCATCTGGGTAGCTGCAAATCTGACTGTATGAACTTCGACTTCTCTAACTTGCAGTAATTTCTCCCTGTTCTTCTTCTCCTTTCTTCTATTGCCCATTCTGTCTCCCATCTCACTTCTCCTATTCTCCTTACCTCTTGTGTCCCTGTTCCTTCCCTTTCTCCATGGTCCGCTCTCCTATGTGACCAGATTCCTCCTTCTTCAGCCCTTTACCTTTTCTACATACCACCTCCCAGCTTCTCACTGCAACCCCTCCCCTATTCAGCCACATTCCCCCTCAGGTGGCTTCTACTATTACCTCCCCCTCCCCTCACTTCCTACTTTGGCTTCTTCTCCCTTTCGTACCGGTCCTGACGAAGGGTCTTGGCCAAAACATTGACTGTTTATTCCTTTCCAAAGATGCTGTCTCACCTGCTGAGTTCTTCCAACATTTTCTGTGTGTCACTCTGGATTTCCAGCATCTGCAGAATTTATTGATTTTTTCCCATTCTAGTCCCACAGTGTCTCTGCATTAAATACTTTGTCTGAACTCCTGTCGCTAGCAGTGATTGGCTAGAGCTCTTGGGGTTTCAAATTCTGAGAACATTACTTTCAAAGTTCGAGGTAAGTTTTTATTACCAAAATAGATATATGTTGCCACATGAGATTCATTTTCTTGCAGGCATTCAGAGTAAAGCAAAGAAATACAATGGAATTAGTGACCAATTTGTCTGAAACAATAATGCTAAACATAAGTTGTAGAGTTCCTGAAAGTGAGTCTATAGGTTATGTAATCTGTTTAGAGTAGTTGCGATTGAAGTTATCCACTCTGGTTCAGGAGCCTGATGGTTTTAGGGTAGTTACGGTTCCTGAACCTGGTGGTGTGGGACCTAATGCTGCTGTCCCTTCTACCTGATGGTAGTAACAAGAAGTCTGGATCAATGTTGCTTTCTTGTGGCAATGCTCCATGTAAATATGCTCAGTGGTGGGAAGGTCTTTGTGATGATCTGTCCACAGTCTCGATTGGTGTTTTAGCCAGCTCACTGGTTTAAACATTTGCTCCCTTTATCCCATTACAGTCAGTCCACTCACTCACTGCATCCTTAGCATACCTATCTCTTTGCCCAAAATTCTGCTTTAAATTATCATCTCATTTCTTCATAGAAACATAGAAATGCTACAGCACAATACAGGCCCTTCGGCCCACAAAGCTATACCGAACATGTCCTTACCTTAGAAATTACCTATGGTTACCCACAGCCTTCTATTTTTCTAAGCTCCATGTACCTATCCAGGAGTCTCTTAAAAGACCATCTCATATCCACTTCCACCACCATCACAGCAGTCCATTCCACACACTCAACACTCTGTGTAAAAAAAAATTACCACTGACATCTCCTCTGTACCTAATTCCAAGTACCTTAAAACCATGCTCTCTCGTGCAAGCCATTTCAGCCCTGGGAAAAAGCCTCAGACTATCCACACGATCAATGCCTCTCATCATCTTATACCCCTCTGTCAGGATATCTCTCAGCCTCTGTCACTCCAAGGAAAAAGGCCAAATTCACTCAACCTATTCTCATGCTCCCCAATCCAGACAACAGCCTTGTAAATCTCCTCTGCACTCTTTCTATGGCTTCCACATCCTTCATGCAGTGAGGCAAAAAGAACTGAGCACAGTACTCCAAGTGGGGTCTGACCAGAGTCAGACGTAGCTGCAATATTACCTCTCGACTCCTAAACTCAATCCCACGATTGATGAAGGCCAATGCATCATATGCTTTCTTAACCACAGACTCAACCTGCGCAGCAGCTTTGAGTGTCCTATGGACTTGGACCCCAAGTCCAAGACTGTCAAGAGTCTTACCATTAATACTATATTCTGCTATCATATTTGACCTACCAAAATGAACCACTTCACACATCTGGGTTAACTCCATCTGCCACTTCTCAGCCCAGTTTTGCATCCTGTCAATGTCCCACTGTAACCTCTGACAGCCCTCCACACTATCCACAACACCCCAACCTTTGTGTCATCAGCAAATTTACTAACCCATCTCTCCACCTCCTCATCCAGGTCATTTATAATAATCCAGAAGAGTAGGGTTCCAGAACAGATCCCTGAGGCACTCCACTGGTGACCAACCTACGTGCAGAATATGACCTATCTACAACCACTCTTTGCCTTCTTTGGGCAAGCCAGTTCTGGATCTACAAAACAATATCCCCTTGGATCCCATGTCTCCTTACTTTCTCAATAAGCCTTGCATGGGGTACTTTGTCAAATGCCTTGCTGAAATCCATATACACTACATCTACTACTCTACCTTCATCAATGTGTTTACTCACATCCTCAAATATTCAGTCAGGCTCGTAAGGCACAACCTTCCTTTCACAAAGCCATGCTGACTATTCCTAATCATATTATGCTTCTCCAAATGTTCATAAGTCCTGCCTCTCAGGATCTTCTCCATCAGTTTATCAACCACTGAAGTGAGGCTGACTGGTCTATAATTTCCTGGGCATCTCTACTCCCTTTCTTGAATAATGGAACAACATCCGCAAACCTCCAATCCTCCAGAACTTCTCCCGTCCCCATTGATGATGTAAAAATCATTGCTAGAGGCTCAGCAATCTCCTACTTCACCTCCTACTGTAGCCTGGGTACATCTTATCTGGTCCCGATGACTTACCTATCTTGATACTTTCCAAAAGCTCCAGCATTTCCTCTTTGTTAATATCTACATGATCAAGCTTTTCAGTCCGCTGTAAGTCATCCCTACAATCGCCAAGATCACATTTCCATAGTGAATACTGAAGCAAAATATTCCTTAGTACCTCTGCTATCTCCTATGGTTCTATACATACTTTTCCACTGTCACACTTGATTGGTCCTATTCTCTCACTTCTTATCCTCTTTCTCTTCAAATACTGTCGAATTCCTTGAAGTTTTCCTTTATTCTGTCTGCCAATGCTTTCTCATGGCCCCTTCTGGCTCTCCTAATTTCTTTCTTAAGCTCCTTCCTGCTAGCTTTATAATCTTCCAGATCTCTATCATTACCTAGTTTTTTGAACCATTCATAAGCTCTTCTTTTCTTCTTGACGAGATTTACAACATACTTTGTACACCATCCTTTTATCCTTTCCCTGTCTCATTGGAACGTACCTATGCAAAACTCATGCAAATATCCCCTGAACATTTGCCACATTTCTTCCGTACATTTCCCTGAGAACATCTGTTCCCAATTTATGCTTCCAAGTTCTTGCCTGATAGCCTCATATTTCCCCTCACTCCAATTAAACACTTTACTAATGTTTGTTCCTATCCCTCTCCAATGCTATGATAAAGGAGATAGAACTGTGATCACTATCTCTAAAATTCTAAAATTTTCTAAATTTCTCTAAAATTCTGTCCCACTGAGAGATCTGACCTGACCAGGTCCCAATACCAGATCACGTACAGTCTCTCCTCTTGTAGGCTTATCTACATATTGTGCCAAGAAACCTTCTTGAACACACCTAACAAACTGCACCCCACCTAAACCCCTCACTCTAGGGACATGCCAATCGATACTTGGGAAATTTAAATCTCCCACCACAACAACCCTGTTATTACTACACCTTTCCAGAATCTGTCTCCCTATCTGCTCCTCAATGTCCATGTTAGTATTAGGTGGTCTATAAAAAAAACACCCAGTAGAGTTAATTGACCTCTTCCTTTTCCTAACTTCCACCCACAGAGACTCAGCAGACAATCTCTCCATGTCTTCCTCCTTTTCTGCAGCCGTGACACTACCTCTGATCAACAGTGCCATGCCCCCACCTCTTTTGTCTCCTTCGCTGTCCTTTCTGAAACATCTAAAGCTTGGCACTCAAAGTAACCATTCCTGCCCCTGAGCTATCCAAGTCTCTGTAATGGCCACAACATCATAGCTCCAAGTACTGATCCATGCTCTAAGCTCATCTGCTTTGTTCATAATACTCTTTGCATTAAAATAGACACATCTCAGATCATCGGTCTGAGCACGTCCCTTCTCTATCATTTGCCTATCTTCCCTCTCCCTCTGTCTCCAAGCTTTCTCTATTTGTGAGCCAACCGCCCCTTCCTCCTTGTCTTCAATTTGGTTCCCACACCCCCCTCCCCAGCAATCCTAGTTTAAACTCTTCCCCAATGGCCTTAGCAAACCTCCCTGCCAGATATTGGTCCCCCTGGGATTCAAGTGCAACCCATCCTTTTTGCACAGGTCACTCCTACCCCAAAAGAGGTCCCAATGATCCAGAAATCTGCATCCCTGTCCCCCTGCTTCAATCACTCAGCTATGCATTTATCCTCCACCTCAGTCTACTCCTATACTCACTGTCATGTGGCACAGGCAGTAATCCCGAAATGACTACCTTTGTGGTCCTGCTTCTGAACTTCCTTCCTAACTCCCTGTAGTCTGTTTTCAGGACCTCCCCCATTTTCCTACCTATGTCATGGTACCAATATGTACAACAACCTCTGGTTGTTCTCCTTCCCATTTCAGGATATCATGGACGTGATCAGAAACATCCTGGACCCTGGCACCTGGGAGACAAACAACCATCCATGTTTCTTTCCTATGTCCACAAAATCATCTGTCTGACCACCTAACTATAGAGTTCCCTATCACTACTGCCTTCCTCTTCCTTTCTCTACCCTTCTGAGCCACAGGGCCGGACTCTGTGCCAGAGGCACGGCCACTGTTGCTTCCCCCAGGTAGGCTGTCCCTCCCAACAGTACTCAAACAGGAGTATTTATTGTCAAGGGGTACAGCTATGGGGGTGCTCACTAGCGTCTGACTCTTGCCCTGCCCTCTCCTGACTGTTACCCACTTACCTGTCTCCCAAGGCCCTGGTGTGACTACTTGCCTACAGCTCCGCTCTATCACCTCCTCACTTTTCCTGACTGGATGAAGGTCATCGAGCTGCATCTCCAGTTTCCTAACACTGCCTAAGAAGCTGCAGCTCAACGCACCTGGTGCAGATGTGGCTGTCTGGGAGGCTGGGAGCCTCCTGGACTTCACACATCTGACACTAACCACAGAACACCGGCCTCACATACAGTCTTCCTGTCTGTATTCTACATAGGCAACCTACCTCGCCTCAACCTGTTATCGCCAAAGCCCCGTTGAACCAAAGCCTTTCTACTCTTGTCTCCTTCTACTCTTGTCTCCTTCTACTCCTGTCTCCTTCTTGTCTCCTTCTACTCTTGTCTCCTGCTACTCTTGTCTCCTTCTTGTCTCCTTCTACTCTTGTCTCCTGCTACTCTTGTCTCCTTCTTGTCTCCTTCTACTCTTGTCTCCTTCTACTCTTGTCTCCTTCTACTCTTGTCTCCTTCTACTCTTGTCTCCTGCTACTCTTGACTCCTTCTACTCTTGTCTCCTTCTACCCTTGTCTCCTTCTACTCTTGTCTCCTTCTACTCTTGACTCCTTCTACTCTTGTCTCCTTCTACTCTTGTCTCCTTCTACTCTTGTCTCCTGCTACTCTTGTCTCCTGCTACTCTTGACTCCTTCTACTCTTGTCTCCTTCTACTCTTGTCTCCTTCTACTCTTGTCTCCTTCTACTCTTGTCTCCTTCTACTCTTGTCACCTTCTACTCTTGTCTCCTTCTACTCTTGTCTCCTTCTACTCTTGTCTCCTTCTACTCTTGTCTCCTGCTACTCTTGACTCCTTCAACTCTTGTCTCCTTCTACTCTTGTCTCCTTCTACTCTTGTCTCCTTCTACTCTTGTCACCTTCTACTCTTGTCTCCTTCTACTCTTGTCTCCTTCTACTCTTGACTCCTTCTACTCTTGTCTCCTTCTACTCTTGTCTCCTGCTACTCTTGACTCCTTCTACTCTTGTCTCCTTCTACCCTTGTCTCCTTCTACTCTTGTCTCCTTCTACTCTTGACTCCTTCTACTCTTGACTCCTTCTACTCTTGTCTCCTTCTACTCTTGTCTCCTTCTACTCTTGTCTCCTTTTGTCTCCTTCTACTCTTGTCTCCTTCTACTCTTGTCTCCTTCTACTCTTGTCTCCTTCTACTCTTGTCTCCTGCTACACTTGTCTCCTGCTACTCTTGTCTCCTGCTACTCTTGACTCCTTCTACTCTTGACTCCTTCTACTCTTGTCTCCTTCTACTCTTGTCTCCTGCTACTCTTGTCTCCTGCTACTCTTAACTCCTTCTACTCTTGACTCCTTCTACTCTTGTCTCCTTCTACTCTTGTCTCCTTTTGTCTCCTTTCTACTCTTGTCTCCTGCTACTCTTGTCTCCTGCTACTCTTGTCTCCTGCTACTCTTGACTCCTTCTACTCTTGACTCCTTCTACTCTTGTCTCCTGCTACTCTTGTCTCCTTCTCCTTTTGTCTCCTTCTACTCTTGTCTCCTTCTACTCTTGTCTCCTTCTACTCTTGTCTCCTTTTGACTCTTTCTACTCTTGTCTCCTTCTCCTTTTGTCTCCTGCTACTCTTGTCTCCTTCTACTCTTGTCTCCTTCTACTCTTGTCTCCTTCTCCTTTTGTCTCCTTCTACTCTTGTCTCCTTCTACTCGTCTCCTGCTACTCTTGTCTCCTGCTACTCTTGTCTCCTTCTACTCTTGACTCCTTCTACTCTTGTCTCCTTCTACTCTTGTCTCCTTCTACTCTTGTCTCCTGCTACTCTTGACTCCTTCTACTCTTGACTCCTTCGACTCTTGTCTCCTGCTACTCTTGTCTCCTGCTACACTTGTCTCCTGCTACTCTTGTCTCCTGCTACTCTTGACTCCTTCTACTCTTGACTCCTTCTACTCTTGTCTCCTTCTACTCTTGTCTCCTGCTACTCTTGTCTCCTGCTACTCTTAACTCCTTCTACTCTTGACTCCTTCTACTCTTGTCTCCTTCTACTCTTGTCTCCTTTTGTCTCCTTTCTACTCTTGTCTCCTGCTACTCTTGACTCCTTCTACTCTTGACTCCTTCTACTCTTGTCTCCTGCTACTCTTGTCTCCTGCTACACTTGTCTCCTGCTACTCTTGTCTCCTGCTACTCTTGACTCCTTCTACTCTTGTCTCCTTCTACTCTTGTCTCCTTCTCCTTTTGTCTCCTTCTACTCTTGTCTCCTTCTACTCGTCTCCTGCTACTCTTGTCTCCTGCTACTCTTGTCTCCTTCTACTCTTGACTCCTTCTACTCTTGTCTCCTTCTACTCTTGTCTCCTTCTACTCTTGTCTCCTGCTACTCTTGACTCCTTCTACTCTTGACTCCTTCGACTCTTGTCTCCTGCTACTCTTGTCTCCTGCTACACTTGTCTCCTGCTACTCTTGTCTCCTGCTACTCTTGACTCCTTCTACTCTTGACTCCTTCTACTCTTGTCTCCTTCTACTCTTGTCTCCTGCTACTCTTGTCTCCTGCTACTCTTAACTCCTTCTACTCTTGACTCCTTCTACTCTTGTCTCCTTCTACTCTTGTCTCCTTTTGTCTCCTTTCTACTCTTGTCTCCTGCTACTCTTGACTCCTTCTACTCTTGACTCCTTCTACTCTTGTCTCCTGCTACTCTTGTCTCCTGCTACACTTGTCTCCTGCTACTCTTGTCTCCTGCTACTCTTGACTCCTTCTACTCTTGACTCCTTCTACTCTTGTCTCCTTCTACTCTTGTCTCCTGCTACTCTTGTCTCCTGCTACTCTTAACTCCTTCTACTCTTGACTCCTTCTACTCTTGTCTCCTTCTACTCTTGTCTCCTTTTGTCTCCTTTCTACTCTTGTCTCCTGCTACTCTTGTCTCCTTCTCCTTTTGTCTCCTTCTACTCTTGTCTCCTTCTACTCTTGTCTCCTTCTACTCTTGTCTCCTTTTGTCTCCTTCTACTCTTGTCTCCTTCTACTCTTCTCTCCTTCTACTCTTGTCTCCTTTTGACTCTTTCTACTCTTGTCTCCTTCTACTCTTGTCTCCTGCTACTCTTGTCTCCTGCTACTCTTAACTCCTTCTACTCTTGACTCCTTCTACTCTTGTCTCCTTCTACTCTTGTCTCCTTTTGTCTCCTTTCTACTCTTGTCTCCTGCTACTCTTGTCTCCTTCTCCTTTTGTCTCCTTCTACTCTTGTCTCCTTCTACTCTTGTCTCCTTCTACTCTTGTCTCCTTTTGACTCTTTCTACTCTTGTCTCCTTCTCCTTTTGTCTCCTGCTACTCTTGTCTCCTGCTACTCTTGTCTCCTGCTACACTTGTCTCCTGCTACTCTTGTCTCCTGCTACTCTCGACTCCTTCTACTCTTGACTCCTTCTACTCTTGTCTCCTTCTACTCTTGTCTCCTGCTACTCTTGTCTCCTGCTACTCTTAACTCCTTCTACTCTTGACTCCTTCTACTCTTGTCTCCTTCTACTCTTGTCTCCTTTTGTCTCCTTTCTACTCTTGTCTCCTGCTACTCTTGTCTCCTTCTCCTTTTGTCTCCTTCTACTCTTGTCTCCTTCTACTCTTGTCTCCTTCTACTCTTGTCTCCTTTTGTCTCCTTCTACTCTTGTCTCCTTCTACTCTTGTCTCCTTCTACTCTTGTCTCCTTTTGACTCTTTCTACTCTTGTCTCCTTCTACTCTTGTCTCCTGCTACTCTTGTCTCCTGCTACTCTTAACTCCTTCTACTCTTGACTCCTTCTACTCTTGTCTCCTTCTACTCTTGTCTCCTTTTGTCTCCTTTCTACTCTTGTCTCCTGCTACTCTTGTCTCCTTCTCCTTTTGTCTCCTTCTACTCTTGTCTCCTTCTACTCTTGTCTCCTTCTACTCTTGTCTCCTTTTGACTCTTTCTACTCTTGTCTCCTTCTCCTTTTGTCTCCTGCTACTCTTGTCTCCTGCTACTCTTGTCTCCTTCTACTCTTGTCTCCTTCTCCTTTTGTCTCCTTCTACTCTTGTCTCCTTCTACTCGTCTCCTGCTACTCTTGACTCCTTCTACTCTTGTCTCCTTCTACTCTTGTCTCCTTCTACTCTTGTCTCCTTTTGTCTCCTTCTACTCTTGTCTCCTTCTACTCTTGTCTCCTTCTACTCTTGTCTCCTTCTACTCTTGTCTCCTGCTACACTTGTCTCCTGCTACTCTTGTCTCCTGCTACTCTTGACTCCTTCTACTCTTGACTCCTTCTACTCTTGTCTCCTTCTACTCTTGTCTCCTGCTACTCTTGTCTCCTGCTACTCTTAACTCCTTCTACTCTTGACTCCTTCTACTCTTGTCTCCTTCTACTCTTGTCTCCTTTTGTCTCCTTTCTACTCTTGTCTCCTGCTACTCTTGTCTCCTGCTACTCTTGTCTCCTGCTACTCTTGACTCCTTCTACTCTTGACTCCTTCTACTCTTGTCTCCTGCTACTCTTGTCTCCTTCTTGTCTCCTTCTACTCTTGTCTCCTGCTACTCTTGTCTCCTTCTTGTCTCCTTCTACTCTTGTCTCCTTCTACTCTTGTCTCCTTCTACTCTTGTCTCCTTCTACTCTTGTCTCCTGCTACTCTTGACTCCTTCTACTCTTGTCTCCTTCTATCCTTGTCTCCTTCTACTCTTGTCTCCTTCTACTCTTGACTCCTTCTACTCTTGTCTCCTTCTACTCTTGTCTCCTTCTACTCTTGTCTCCTGCTACTCTTGTCTCCTGCTACTCTTGACTCCTTCTACTCTTGTCTCCTTCTACTCTTGTCTCCTTCTACTCTTGTCTCCTTCTACTCTTGTCTCCTTCTACTCTTGTCACCTTCTACTCTTGTCTCCTTCTACTCTTGTCTCCTTCTACTCTTGTCTCCTTCTACTCTTGTCTCCTGCTACTCTTGACTCCTTCTACTCTTGTCTCCTTCTACTCTTGTCTCCTTCTACTCTTGTCTCCTTCTACTCTTGTCACCTTCTACTCTTGTCTCCTTCTACTCTTGTCTCCTTCTACTCTTGACTCCTTCTACTCTTGTCTCCTTCTACTCTTGTCTCCTGCTACTCTTGACTCCTTCTACTCTTGTCTCCTTCTACCCTTGTCTCCTTCTACTCTTGTCTCCTTCTACTCTTGACTCCTTCTACTCTTGACTCCTTCTACTCTTGTCTCCTTCTACTCTTGTCTCCTTCTACTCTTGTCTCCTTTTGTCTCCTTCTACTCTTGTCTCCTTCTACTCTTGTCTCCTTCTACTCTTGTCTCCTTCTACTCTTGTCTCCTGCTACACTTGTCTCCTGCTACTCTTGTCTCCTGCTACTCTTGACTCCTTCTACTCTTGACTCCTTCTACTCTTGTCTCCTTCTACTCTTGTCTCCTGCTACTCTTGTCTCCTGCTACTCTTAACTCCTTCTACTCTTGACTCCTTCTACTCTTGTCTCCTTCTACTCTTGTCTCCTTTTGTCTCCTTTCTACTCTTGTCTCCTGCTACTCTTGTCTCCTGCTACTCTTGTCTCCTGCTACTCTTGACTCCTTCTACTCTTGACTCCTTCTACTCTTGTCTCCTGCTACTCTTGTCTCCTTCTCCTTTTGTCTCCTTCTACTCTTGTCTCCTTCTACTCTTGTCTCCTTCTACTCTTGTCTCCTTTTGACTCTTTCTACTCTTGTCTCCTTCTCCTTTTGTCTCCTGCTACTCTTGTCTCCTTCTACTCTTGTCTCCTTCTACTCTTGTCTCCTTCTCCTTTTGTCTCCTTCTACTCTTGTCTCCTTCTACTCGTCTCCTGCTACTCTTGTCTCCTGCTACTCTTGTCTCCTTCTACTCTTGACTCCTTCTACTCTTGTCTCCTTCTACTCTTGTCTCCTTCTACTCTTGTCTCCTGCTACTCTTGACTCCTTCTACTCTTGACTCCTTCGACTCTTGTCTCCTGCTACTCTTGTCTCCTGCTACACTTGTCTCCTGCTACTCTTGTCTCCTGCTACTCTTGACTCCTTCTACTCTTGACTCCTTCTACTCTTGTCTCCTTCTACTCTTGTCTCCTTCTCCTTTTGTCTCCTTCTACTCTTGTCTCCTTCTACTCTTGTCTCCTTCTACTCTTGTCTCCTTTTGACTCTTTCTACTCTTGTCTCCTTCTCCTTTTGTCTCCTGCTACTCTTGTCTCCTTCTACTCTTGTCTCCTTCTACTCTTGTCTCCTTCTCCTTTTGTCTCCTTCTACTCTTGTCTCCTTCTACTCGTCTCCTGCTACTCTTGTCTCCTGCTACTCTTGTCTCCTTCTACTCTTGACTCCTTCTACTCTTGTCTCCTTCTACTCTTGTCTCCTTCTACTCTTGTCTCCTGCTACTCTTGACTCCTTCTACTCTTGACTCCTTCTACTCTTGTCTCCTGCTACTCTTGTCTCCTGCTACTCTTGTCTCCTGCTACTCTTGTCTCCTGCTACTCTTGTCTCCTTCTACTCTTGACTCCTTCTACTCTTGTCTCCTTCTACTCTTGTCTCCTTCTACTCTTGTCTCCTTCTACTCTTGTCTCCTTCTACTCTTGTCTCCTGCTACACTTGTCTCCTGCTACTCTTGTCTCCTGCTACTCTTGACTCCTTCTACTCTTGACTCCTTCTACTCTTGTCTCCTTCTACTCTTGTCTCCTGCTACTCTTGTCTCCTGCTACTCTTAACTCCTTCTACTCTTGACTCCTTCTACTCTTGACTCCTTCTACTCTTGTCTCCTTCTACTCTTGTCTCCTTTTGTCTCCTTTCTACTCTTGTCTCCTGCTACTCTTGTCTCCTGCTACTCTTGTCTCCTGCTACTCTTGACTCCTTCTACTCTTGACTCCTTCTACTATTGTCTCCTGCTACTCTTGTCTCCTTCTCCTTTTGTCTCCTTCTACTCTTGTCTCCTTCTACTCTTGTCTCCTGCTACTCTTGTCTCCTTCTACTCTTGTCTCCTTCTACTCTTGTCTCCTTCTCCTTTTGTCTCCTTCTACTCTTGTCTCCTTCTACTCGTCTCCTGCTACTCTTGTCTCCTGCTACTCTTGTCTCCTTCTACTCTTGACTCCTTCTACTCTTGTCTCCTTCTACTCTTGTCTCCTTCTACTCTTGTCTCCTGCTACTCTTGACTCCTTCTACTCTTGACTCCTTCTACTCTTGTCTCCTGCTACTCTTGTCTCCTGCTACACTTGTCTCCTGCTACTCTTGTCTCCTGCTACTCTTGACTCCTTCTACTCTTGACTCCTTCTACTCTTGTCTCCTTCTACTCTTGTCTCCTGCTACTCTTGTCTCCTGCTACTCTTAACTCCTTCTACTCTTGACTCCTTCTACTCTTGTCTCCTTCTACTCTTGTCTCCTTTTGTCTCCTTTCTACTCTTGTCTCCTGCTACTCTTGACTCCTTCTACTCTTGACTCCTACTACTCTTGTCTCCTTCTACTCTTGACTCCTTCTACTCTTGTCTCCTTCTACTCTTGTCTCCTTTTGTCTCCTTTCTACTCTTGTCTCCTGCTACTCTTGTCTCCTGCTACTCTTGTCTCCTGCTACTCTTGACTCCTTCTACTCTTGACTCCTTCTACTCTTGTCTCCTGCTACTCTTGTCTCCTTCTCCTTTTGTCTCCTTCTACTCTTGTCTCCTTCTACTCTTGTCTCCTTCTACTCTTGTCTCCTTTTGACTCTTTCTACTCTTGTCTCCTTTTGACTCTTTCTACTCTTGTCTCCTTCTCCTTTTGTCTCCTGCTACTCTTGTCTCCTTCTACTCGTCTCCTGCTACTCTTGTCTCCTGCTACTCTTGTCTCCTTCTACTCTTGACTCCTTCTACTCTTGTCTCCTTCTACTCTTGTCTCCTTCTACTCTTGTCTCCTGCTACTCTTGACTCCTTCTACTCTTGACTCCTTCTACTCTTGTCTCCTGCTACTCTTGTCTCCTGCTACTCTTGTCTCCTGCTACTCTTGTCTCCTTCTACTCTTGACTCCTTCTACTCTTGTCTCCTTCTACTCTTGTCTCCTTCTACTCTTGACTCCTTCTACTCTTGTCTCCTTCTACTCTTGTCTCCTGCTACTCTTGTCTCCTTCTACTCTTGTCTCCGTCTCCTTCTACTCTTGTCTCCGTCTCCTTCTACTCTTGTCTCCGTCTCCTTCTACTCTTGTCTCCTTCTACTCTTGTCTCCTGCTACTCTTGTCTCCTTCTACTCTTGTCTCCTTCTACTCTTGTCTCCTTCTACTCTTGTCTCCGTCTCCTTCTACTCTTGTCTCCGTCTCCTTCTACTCTTGTCTCCTTCTACTCTTGTCTCCGTCTCCTTCTACTCTTGTCTCCGTCTCCTTCTACTCTTGTCTCCTTCTACTCTTGTCTCCGTCTCCTTCTACTCTTGTCTCCTTCTACTCTTGTCTCCGTCTCCTGCTACTCTTGTCTCCTTCTACTCTTGTCTCCTTCTACTCTTGTCTCCTTCTACTCTTGTCTCCGTCTCCTTCTACTCTTGTCTCCGTCTCCTTCTACTCTTGTCTCCGTCTCCTTCTACTCTTGTCTCCTTCTACTCTTGACTCCTTCTACTCTTGTCTCCTTCTACTCTTGTCTCCTTCTACTCTTGACTCCTTCTACTCTTGTCTCCTTCTACTCTTGTCTCCTGCTACTCTTGTCTCCTTCTACTCTTGTCTCCGTCTCCTTCTACTCTTGTCTCCGTCTCCTTCTACTCTTGTCTCCGTCTCCTTCTACTCTTGTCTCCTTCTACTCTTGTCTCCTGCTACTCTTGTCTCCTTCTACTCTTGTCTCCTTCTACTCTTGTCTCCTTCTACTCTTGTCTCCTTCTACTCTTGTCTCCGTCTCCTTCTACTCTTGTCTCCGTCTCCTTCTACTCTTGTCTCCTTCTACTCTTGTCTCCGTCTCCTTCTACTCTTGTCTCCGTCTCCTTCTACTCTTGTCTCCTTCTACTCTTGTCTCCTTCTACTCTTGTCTCCTGCTACTCTTGTCTCCTTCTCCTTTTGTCTCCTTCTACTCTTGTCTCCTTCTACTCTTGTCTCCGTCTCCTTCTACTCTTGTCTCCTTCTACTCTTGTCTCCTTCTACTCTTGTCTCCTTCTACTCTTGTCTCCTTCTACTCTTGTCTCCGTCTCCTTCTACTCTTGTCTCCTTCTACTCTTGTCTCCTTCTACTCTTGTCTCCTTCTACTCTTGTCTCCTGCTACTCTTGTCTCCTTCTACTCTTGTCTCCTGCTACTCTTGTCTCCTTCTACTCTTGTCTCCTTCTACTCGTCTCCTGCTACTCTTGTCTCCTGCTACTCTTGACTCCTTCTACTCTTGACTCCTTCTACTCTTGTCTCCTTCTACTCTTGTCTCCTTTTGTCTCCTTCTACTCTTGTCTCCTTCTACTCTTGTCTCCTTCTACTCTTGTCTCCTTCTACTTTTGTCTCCTTCTACTCTTGTCTCCTTCTACTCTTGTCTCCTGCTACACTTGTCTCCTGCTACTCTTGTCTCCTGCTACTCTTGACTCCTTCTACTCTTGACTCCTTCTACTCTTGTCTCCTTCTACTCTTGTCTCCTTCTACTCTTGTCTCCTTCTACTCTTCTCCTGCTACACTTGTCTCCTGCTACTCTTGACTCCTTCTACTCTTGACTCCTTCTACTCTTGTCTCCTTCTACTCTTGTCTCCTTTTGACTCTTTCTACTCTTGTCTCCTTCTCCTTTTGTCTCCTTCTACTCTTGTCTCCTGCTACTCTTGTCTCCTTCTACTCTTGTCTCCTTCTACTCTTGTCTCCTTCTCCTTTTGTCTCCTTCTACTCTTGTCTCCTTCTACTCGTCTCCTGCTACTCTTGTCTCCTGCTACTCTTGTCTCCTTCTACTCTTGACTCCTTCTACTCTTGTCTCCTTCTACTCTTGTCTCCTGCTACTCTTGACTCCTTCTACTCTTGACTCCTTCTACTCTTGTCTCCTGCTACTCTTGTCTCCTGCTACTCTTGTCTCCTGCTACTCTTGTCTCCTTCTACTCTTGACTCCTTCTACTCTTGTCTCCTTCTACTCTTGTCTCCTTCTACTCTTGACTCCTTCTACTCTTGTCTCCTTCTACTCTTGTCTCCTGCTACTCTTGTCTCCTTCTACTCTTGTCTCCGTCTCCTTCTACTCTTGTCTCCGTCTCCTTCTACTCTTGTCTCCGTCTCCTTCTACTCTTGTCTCCTTCTACTCTTGTCTCCTGCTACTCTTGTCTCCTTCTACTCTTGTCTCCTTCTACTCTTGTCTCCGTCTCCTTCTACTCTTGTCTCCTTCTACTCTTGTCTCCGTCTCCTTCTCCTCTTGTCTCCGTCTCCTTCTACTCTTGTCTCCTTCTACTCTTGTCTCCTTCTACTCTTGTCTCCTGCTACTCTTGTCTCCTTCTCCTGTTGTCTCCTTCTACTGTTGTCTCCTTCTACTCTTGTCTCCTTCTACTCTTGTCTCCTTCTACTCTTGTCTCCTTCTACTCTTGTCTCCTTCTACTCTTGTCTCCGTCTCCTTCTACTCTTGTCTCCTTCTACTCTTGTCTCCTTCTACTCTTGTCTCCTTCTACTCTTGTCTCCTTCTACTCTTGTCTCCTGCTACTCTTGTCTCCTTCTACTCTTGTCTCCTTCTACTCTTGTCTCCTTCTACTCTTGTCTCCTTCTACTCTTGTCTCCTTCTACTCTTGTCTCCTTCTACTCTTGTCTCCTTCTACTCTTGTCTCCTTCTACTCTTGTCTCCTTCTACTCTTGTCTCCGTCTCCTCTTGTCTCCGTCTCCTTCTACTCTTGTCTCCTTCTACTCTTGTCTCCTGCTACTCTTGTCTCCTTCTACTCTTGTCTCCTTCTACTCTTGTCTCCTTCTACTCTTGTCTCCTTCTACTCTTGTCTCCTTCTACTCTTGTCTCCTTCTACTCTTGTCTCCGTCTCCTTCTACTCTTGTCTCCGTCTCCTTCTACTCTTGTCTCCTTCTACTCTTGTCTCCGTCTCCTTCTACTCTTGTCTCCGTCTCCTTCTACTCTTGTCTCCTTCTACTCTTGTCTCCTTCTACTCTTGTCTCCTTCTACTCTTGTCTCCTGCTACTCTTGTCTCCTTCTCCTTTTGTCTCCTTCTACTCTTGTCTCCTTCTACTCTTGTCTCCGTCTCCTTCTACTCTTGTCTCCTTCTACTCTTGTCTCCTTCTACTCTTGTCTCCTTCTACTCTTGTCTCCTTCTACTCTTGTCTCCGTCTCCTTCTACTCTTGTCTCCTTCTACTCTTGTCTCCTTCTACTCTTGTCTCCTGCTACTCTTGTCTCCTGCTACTCTTGTCTCCTTCTACTCTTGTCTCCTGCTACTCTTGTCTCCTTCTACTCTTGTCTCCTTCTACTCGTCTCCTGCTACTCTTGTCTCCTGCTACTCTTGACTCCTTCTACTCTTGACTCCTTCTACTCTTGTCTCCTTCTACTCTTGTCTCCTTTTGTCTCCTTCTACTCTTGTCTCCTTCTACTCTTGTCTCCTTCTACTCTTGTCTCCTTCTACTCTTGTCTCCTTCTACTCTTGTCTCCTTCTACTCTTGTCTCCTGCTACACTTGTCTCCTGCTACTCTTGTCTCCTGCTACTCTTGACTCCTTCTACTCTTGACTCCTTCTACTCTTGTCTCCTTCTACTCTTGTCTCCTTCTACTCTTGTCTCCTTCTACTCTTGTCTCCTGCTACACTTGTCTCCTGCTACTCTTGACTCCTTCTACTCTTGACTCCTTCTACTCTTGTCTCCTTCTACTCTTGTCTCCTTTTGACTCTTTCTACTCTTGTCTCCTTCTCCTTTTGTCTCCTTCTACTCTTGTCTCCTGCTACTCTTGTCTCCTTCTACTCTTGTCTCCTTCTACTCTTGTCTCCTTCTCCTTTTGTCTCCTTCTACTCTTGTCTCCTTCTACTCGTCTCCTGCTACTCTTGTCTCCTGCTACTCTTGTCTCCTTCTACTCTTGACTCCTTCTACTCTTGTCTCCTTCTACTCTTGTCTCCTTCTACTCTTGTCTCCTGCTACTCTTGACTCCTTCTACTCTTGACTCCTTCTACTCTTGTCTCCTGCTACTCTTGTCTCCTGCTACTCTTGTCTCCTGCTACTCTTGCCTCCTTCTACTCTTGACTCCTTCTACTCTTGTCTCCTTCTACTCTTGTCTCCTTCTACTCTTGACTCCTTCTACTCTTGTCTCCTTCTACTCTTGTCTCCTGCTACTCTTGTCTCCTTCTACTCTTGTCTCCGTCTCCTTCTACTCTTGTCTCCGTCTCCTTCTACTCTTGTCTCCGTCTCCTTCTACTCTTGTCTCCTTCTACTCTTGTCTCCTGCTACTCTTGTCTCCTTCTACTCTTGTCTCCTTCTACTCTTGTCTCCGTCTCCTTCTACTCTTGTCTCCGTCTCCTTCTACTCTTGTCTCCTTCTACTCTTGTCTCCGTCTCCTTCTACTCTTGTCTCCTTCTACTCTTGTCTCCTTCTACTCTTGTCTCCTGCTACTCTTGTCTCCTTCTCCTTTTGTCTCCTTCTACTCTTGTCTCCTTCTACTCTTGTCTCCTTCTACTCTTGTCTCCTTCTACTCTTGTCTCCTTCTACTCTTGTCTCCGTCTCCTTCTACTCTTGTCTCCTTCTACTCTTGTCTCCTTCTACTCTTGTCTCCTTCTACTCTTGTCTCCTTCTACTCTTGTCTCCTGCTACTCTTGTCTCCTTCTACTCTTGTCTCCTTCTACTCTTGTCTCCTTCTACTCTTGTCTCCTTCTACTCTTGTCTCCTTCTACTCTTGTCTCCTTCTACTCTTGTCTCCTTCTACTCTTGTCTCCTTCTACTCTTGTCTCCTTCTACTCTTGTCTCCGTCTCCTTCTACTCTTGTCTCCTTCTACTCTTGTCTCCTGCTACTCTTGTCTCCTTCTACTCTTGTCTCCTTCTACTCTTGTCTCCTTCTACTCTTGTCTCCTTCTACTCTTGTCTCCTTCTACTCTTGTCTCCTTCTACTCTTGTCTCCTTCTACTCTTGTCTCCTTCTACTCTTGTCTCCTTCTACTCCTACTCTTGTCTCCTTCTACTCTTGACTCCTTCTACTCTTGTCTCCTTCTACTCTTGTCTCCTTCTACTCTTGACTCCTTCTACTCTTGTCTCCTTCTACTCTTGTCTCCTGCTACTCTTGTCTCCTTCTACTATTGTCTCCGTCTCCTTCTACTCTTGTCTCCGTCTCCTTCTACTCTTGTCTCCGTCTCCTTCTACTCTTGTCTCCTTCTACTCTTGTCTCCTGCTACTCTTGTCTCCTTCTACTCTTGTCTCCTTCTACTCTTGTCTCCGTCTCCTTCTACTCTTGTCTCCTTCTACTCTTGTCTCCGTCTCCTTCTACTCTTGTCTCCGTCTCCTTCTACTCTTGTCTCCTTCTACTCTTGTCTCCTTCTACTCTTGTCTCCTGCTACTCTTGTCTCCTTCTCCTTTTGTCTCCTTCTACTCTTGTCTCCTTCTACTCTTGTCTCCTTCTACTCTTGTCTCCTTCTACTCTTGTCTCCGTCTCCTTCTACTCTTGTCTCCTTCTACTCTTGTCTCCTTCTACTCTTGTCTCCTTCTACTCTTGTCTCCTTCTACTCTTGTCTCCTGCTACTCTTGTCTCCTTCTACTCTTGTCTCCTTCTACTCTTGTCTCCTTCTACTCTTGTCTCCTTCTACTCTTGTCTCCTTCTACTCTTGTCTCCGTCTCCTTCTACTCTTGTCTCCTTCTACTCTTGTCTCCTTCTACTCTTGTCTCCTTCTACTCTTGTCTCCTTCTACTCTTGTCTCCTTCTACTCTTGTCTCCTTCTACTCTTGTCTCCTTCTACTCTTGTCTCCTTCTACTCTTGTCTCCTTCTACTCTTGTCTCCTTCTACTCTTGTCTCCTTCTACTCTTGTCTCCTTCTACTCTTGTCTCCGTCTCCTTCTACTCTTGTCTCCTTCTACTCTTGTCTCCGTCTCCTTCTACTCTTGTCTCCTTCTACTCTTGTCTCCTTCTACTCTTGTCTCCTTCTACTCTTGTCTCCTTCTACTCTTGTCTCCTGCTACTCTTGTCTCCTTCTACTCTTGTCTCCTTCTACTCTTGTCTCCTTCTACTCTTGTCTCCTTCTACTCTTGTCTCCTTCTACTCTTGTCTCCGTCTCCTTCTACTCTTGTCTCCTTCTACTCTTGTCTCCTTCTACTCTTGTCTCCTTCTACTCTTGTCTCCTTCTACTCTTGTCTCCTTCTACTCTTGACTCCTTCTACTCTTGTCTCCTTCTACTCTTGTCTCCTTCTACTCTTGTCTCCTTCTACTCTTGTCTCCTTCTACTCTTGTCTCCTTCTACTCTTGTCTCCTTCTACTCTTGTCTCCGTCTCCTTCTACTCTTGTCTCCTTCTACTCTTGTCTCCTTCTACTCTTGTCTCCTTCTACTCTTGTCTCCTTCTACTCTTGTCTCCTGCTACTCTTGTCTCCGTCTCCTTCTACTCTTGTCTCCTTCTACTCTTGACTCCTTCTACTCTTGTCTCCTTCTACTCTTGTCTCCTTCTACTCTTGACTCCTTCTACTCTTGTCTCCTTCTACTCTTGTCTCCTGCTACTCTTGTCTCCTTCTACTCTTGTCCGTCTCCTTCTACTCTTGTCTCCGTCTCCTTCTACTCTTGTCTCCGTCTCCTTCTACTCTTGTCTCCTTCTACTCTTGTCTCCTGCTACTCTTGTCTCCTTCTACTCTTGTCTCCTTCTACTCTTGTCTCCTTCTACTCTTGTCTCCTGCTACTCTTGTCTCCTTCTACTCTTGTCTCCGTCTCCTTCTACTCTTGTCTCCGTCTCCTTCTACTCTTGTCTCCGTCTCCTTCTACTCTTGTCTCCTTCTACTCTTGTCTCCTGCTACTCTTGTCTCCTTCTACTCTTGTCTCCTTCTACTCTTGTCTCCGTCTCCTTCTACTCTTGTCTCCTTCTACTCTTGTCTCCGTCTCCTTCTACTCTTGTCTCCGTCTCCTTCTACTCTTGTCTCCTTCTACTCTTGTCTCCTTCTACTCTTGTCTCCTGCTACTCTTGTCTCCTTCTCCTTTTGTCTCCTTCTACTCTTGTCTCCTTCTACTCTTGTCTCCTTCTACTCTTGTCTCCTTCTACTCTTGTCTCCGTCTCCTTCTACTCTTGTCTCCTTCTACTCTTGTCTCCTTCTACTCTTGTCTCCTTCTACTCTTGTCTCCTTCTACTCTTGTCTCCGTCTCCTTCTACTCTTGTCTCCTTCTACTCTTGTCTCCTTCTACTCTTGTCTCCTTCTACTCTTGTCTCCTTCTACTCTTGTCTCCTTCTACTCTTGTCTCCTTCTACTCTTGTCTCCTTCTACTCTTGTCTCCTTCTACTCTTGTCTCCTTCTACTCTTGTCTCCTTCTACTCTTGTCTCCTTCTACTCTTGTCTCCTTCTACTCTTGTCTCCTTCTACTCTTGTCTCCGTCTCCTTCTACTCTTGTCTCCTTCTACTCTTGTCTCCTTCTACTCTTGTCTCCTTCTACTCTTGTCTCCTTCTACTCTTGTCTCCTGCTACTCTTGTCTCCTTCTACTCTTGTCTCCTTCTACTCTTGTCTCCTTCTACTCTTGTCTCCTTCTACTCTTGTCTCCTTCTACTCTTGTCTCCGTCTCCTTCTACTCTTGTCTCCTTCTACTCTTGTCTCCTTCTACTCTTGTCTCCTTCTACTCTTGTCTCCTTCTACTCTTGTCTCCTTCTACTCTTGTCTCCTTCTACTCTTGTCTCCTTCTACTCTTGTCTCCTTCTACTCTTGTCTCCTTCTACTCTTGTCTCCTTCTACTCTTGTCTCCTTCTACTCTTGTCTCCTTCTACTCTTGTCTCCGTCTCCTTCTACTCTTGTCTCCTTCTACTCTTGTCTCCTTCTACTCTTGTCTCCTTCTACTCTTGTCTCCTTCTACTCTTGTCTCCTGCTACTCTTGTCTCCGTCTCCTTCTACTCTTGTCTCCTTCTACTCTTGTCTCCTTCTACTCTTGTCTCCTTCTACTCTTGTCTCCTTCTACTCTTGTCTCCTTCTACTCTTGTCTCCTTCTACTCTTGTCTCCTTCTACTCTTGTCTCCTTCTACTCTTGTCTCCTTCTACTCTTGTCTCCTTCTACTCTTGTCTCCTTCTACTCTTGTCTCCTTCTACTCTTGTCTCCGTCTCCTTCTACTCTTGTCTCCTGCTACTCTTGTCTCCTTCTACTCTTGTCTCCTTCTACTCTTGTCTCCTTCTACTCTTGTCTCCTTCTACTCTTGTCTCCTTCTACTCTTGTCTCCGTCTCCTTCTACTCTTGTCTCCTTCTACTCTTGTCTCCTTCTACTCTTGTCTCCTTCTACTCTTGTCTCCTTCTACTCTTGTCTCCTTCTACTCTTGTCTCCTTCTACTCTTGTCTCCTTCTACTCTTGTCTCCTTCTACTCTTGTCTCCTTCTACTCTTGTCTCCTTCTACTCTTGTCTCCTTCTACTCTTGTCTCCGTCTCCTTCTACTCTTGTCTCCTTCTACTCTTGTCTCCGTCTCCTTCTACTCTTGTCTCCTTCTACTCTTGTCTCCTTCTACTCTTGTCTCCTTCTACTCTTGTCTCCTTCTACTCTTGTCTCCTGCTACTCTTGTCTCCTTCTACTCTTGTCTCCTTCTACTCTTGTCTCCTTCTACTCTTGTCTCCTTCTACTCTTGTCTCCTTCTACTCTTGTCTCCGTCTCCTTCTACTCTTGTCTCCTTCTACTCTTGTCTCCTTCTACTCTTGTCTCCTTCTACTCTTGTCTCCTTCTACTCTTGACTCCTTCTACTCTTGTCTCCTTCTACTCTTGTCTCCTTCTACTCTTGTCTCCTTCTACTCTTGTCTCCTTCTACTCTTGTCTCCTTCTACTCTTGTCTCCTTCTACTCTTGTCTCCGTCTCCTTCTACTCTTGTCTCCTTCTACTCTTGTCTCCTTCTACTCTTGTCTCCTTCTACTCTTGTCTCCTTCTACTCTTGTCTCCTGCTACTCTTGTCTCCGTCTCCTTCTACTCTTGTCTCCTTCTACTCTTGTCTCCTTCTACTCTTGACTCCTTCTACTCTTGTCTCCTTCTACTCTTGTCTCCTTCTACTCTTGACTCCTTCTACTCTTGTCTCCTTCTACTCTTGTCTCCTGCTACTCTTGTCTCCTTCTACTCTTGTCCGTCTCCTTCTACTCTTGTCTCCGTCTCCTTCTACTCTTGTCTCCGTCTCCTTCTACTCTTGTCTCCTTCTACTCTTGTCTCCTGCTACTCTTGTCTCCTTCTACTCTTGTCTCCTTCTACTCTTGTCTCCTTCTACTCTTGTCTCCTGCTACTCTTGTCTCCTTCTACTCTTGTCTCCGTCTCCTTCTACTCTTGTCTCCGTCTCCTTCTACTCTTGTCTCCGTCTCCTTCTACTCTTGTCTCCTTCTACTCTTGTCTCCTGCTACTCTTGTCTCCTTCTACTCTTGTCTCCTTCTACTCTTGTCTCCGTCTCCTTCTACTCTTGTCTCCTTCTACTCTTGTCTCCGTCTCCTTCTACTCTTGTCTCCGTCTCCTTCTACTCTTGTCTCCTTCTACTCTTGTCTCCTTCTACTCTTGTCTCCTGCTACTCTTGTCTCCTTCTACTCTTGTCTCCTTCTACTCTTGTCTCCTTCTACTCTTGTCTCCTTCTACTCTTGTCTCCGTCTCCTTCTACTCTTGTCTCCTTCTACTCTTGTCTCCTTCTACTCTTGTCTCCTTCTACTCTTGTCTCCTTCTACTCTTGTCTCCGTCTCCTTCTACTCTTGTCTCCTTCTACTCTTGTCTCCTTCTACTCTTGTCTCCTTCTACTCTTGTCTCCTTCTACTCTTGTCTCCTTCTACTCTTGTCTCCTTCTACTCTTGTCTCCTTCTACTCTTGTCTCCTTCTACTCTTGTCTCCTTCTACTCTTGTCTCCTTCTACTCTTGTCTCCGTCTCCTTCTACTCTTGTCTCCTTCTACTCTTGTCTCCTTCTACTCTTGTCTCCTTCTACTCTTGTCTCCTTCTACTCTTGTCTCCTGCTACTCTTGTCTCCTTCTACTCTTGTCTCCTTCTACTCTTGTCTCCTTCTACTCTTGTCTCCTTCTACTCTTGTCTCCTTCTACTCTTGTCTCCGTCTCCTTCTACTCTTGTCTCCTTCTACTCTTGTCTCCTTCTACTCTTGTCTCCTTCTACTCTTGTCTCCTTCTACTCTTGTCTCCTTCTACTCTTGTCTCCTTCTACTCTTGTCTCCTTCTACTCTTGTCTCCTTCTACTCTTGTCTCCTTCTACTCTTGTCTCCTTCTACTCTTGTCTCCTTCTACTCTTGTCTCCTTCTACTCTTGTCTCCGTCTCCTTCTACTCTTGTCTCCTTCTACTCTTGTCTCCTTCTACTCTTGTCTCCTTCTACTCTTGTCTCCTTCTACTCTTGTCTCCTGCTACTCTTGTCTCCGTCTCCTTCTACTCTTGTCTCCTTCTACTCTTGTCTCCTTCTACTCTTGACTCCTTCTACTCTTGTCTCCTTCTACTCTTGTCTCCTTCTACTCTTGACTCCTTCTACTCTTGTCTCCTTCTACTCTTGTCTCCTGCTACTCTTGTCTCCTTCTACTCTTGTCTCCGTCTCCTTCTACTCTTGTCTCCGTCTCCTTCTACTCTTGTCTCCGTCTCCTTCTACTCTTGTCTCCTTCTACTCTTGTCTCCTGCTACTCTTGTCTCCTTCTACTCTTGTCTCCTTCTACTCTTGTCTCCTTCTACTCTTGTCTCCTTCTACTCTTGTCTCCTGCTACTCTTGTCTCCTGCTACTCTTGTCTCCTTCTACTCTTGTCTCCTTCTACTCTTGTCTCCTGCTACTCTTGTCTCCTTCTACTCTTGTCTCCTTCTACTCTTGTCTCCTTCTACTCTTGTCTCCTTCTACTCTTGTCTCCTTCTACTCTTGTCTCCTTCTACTCTTGTCTCCTTCTACTCTTGTCTCCTGCTACTCTTGTCTCCTGCTACTCTTGTCTCTTTCTACTCTTGTCTCCTTCTACTCTTGTCTCCTTCTACTCTTGTCTCCTTCTACTCTTGTCTCCTGCTCTATAAGATGTCTCATTTTGAACTCTTCTCGCCGCTATCACCGGCTGACATCCATGCCCTGATCAGATCGCTGAAGAAATAACAGACCGGATGTTTCCTATAGCCGGGGAGTATAGGACCGGAGGGCACAGATCGAGTGGGTGTGGAGAGGATGTTTCCTATAGTCGGGGAGTATAGGACCGGAGGGCACAGATCGAGTGGGTGTGGAGAGTATGTTTCCTATAGTCGGGGAGTATAGGACCGGAGGGCACAGATCGAGTGGGTGTGGAGAGGATGTTTCCTATAGTCGGGGAGTATAGGACCGGAGGGCACAGATCGAGTGGGTGTGGAGAGTATGTTTCCTATAGTGGGGGAGTCTAGGACCGGAGGGCACAGATCGAGTGGGTGTGGAGAGTATGTTTCCTATAGTCGGGGAGTATAGGACCGGAGGGCACAGATCGAGTGGGTGTGGAGAGTATGTTTCCTATAGTGGGGGAGTCTAGGACCGGAGGGCACAGATCGAGTGGGTGTGGAGAGGATGTTTCCTATAGTCGGGGAGTATAGGACCGGAGGGCACAGATCGAGTGGGTGTGGAGAGTATGTTTCCTATAGTCGGGGAGTATAGGACCGGAGGGCACAGATCGAGTGGGTGTGGAGAGGATGTTTCCTATAGTCGGGGAGTATAGGACCGGAGGGCACAGATCGAGTGGGTGTGGAGAGGATGTTTCCTATAGTCGGGGAGTATAGGACCGGAGGGCACAGATCGAGTGGGTGTGGAGAGGATGTTTCCTATAGTCGGGGAGTATAGGACCGGAGGGCACAGATCGAGTGGGTGTGGAGAGTATGTTTCCTATAGTCGGGGAGTATAGGACCGGAGGGCACAGATCGAGTGGGTGTGGAGAGGATGTTTCCTATAGTCGGGGAGTATAGGACCGGAGGGCACAGATCGAGTGGGTGTGGAGAAGATGTTTCCTATAGTCGGGGAGTATAGGACCGGAGGGCACAGATCGAGTGGGTGTGGAGAGGATGTTTCCTATAGTCGGGGAGTATAGGACCGGAGGGCACAGATCGAGTGGGTGTGAAGAGGATGTTTCCTATAGTCGGGGAGTATAGGACCGGAGGGCACAGATCGAGTGGGTGTGGAGAGGATGTTTCCTATAGTCGGGGAATATAGGACCGGAGGACACAGATCGAGTGGGTGTGGAGAGGATGTTTCCTATAGTCGGGGAGTATAGGACCGGAGGGCACAGATCGAGTGGGTGTGGAGAGGATGTTTCCTATAGTCGGGGAGTATAGGACCGGAGGGCACAGATCGAGTGGGTGTGGAGAGGATGTTTCCTATAGCCGGGGAGTATAGGACCGGAGGGCACAGATCGAGTGGGTGTGGAGAGGATGTTTCCTATAGTCGGGGAGTATAGGACCGGAGGGCACAGATCGAGTGGGTGTGGAGAGGATGTTTCCTATAGTCGGGGAGTATAGGACCGGAGGGCACAGATCGAGTGGGTGTGGAGAGGATGTTTCCTATAGTCGGGGAGTATAGGACCGGAGGACACAGATCGAGTGGGTGTGGAGAGGATGTTTCCTATAGTCGGGGAGTATAGGACCGGAGGACACAGATCGAGTGGGTGTGTAGAGGATGTATCCTATAGTCGGGGAGTATAGGACCGGAGGGCACAGATCGAGTGGGTGTGGAGAGTATGTTTCCTATAGTCGGGGAGTATAGGACCGGAGGGCACAGATCGAGTGGGTGTGGAGAAGATGTTTCCTATAGTCGGGGAGTATAGGACCGGAGGGCACAGATCGAGTGGGTGTGGGGAGGATGTTTCCTATAGCCGGGGAGTATAGGACCGGAGGGCACAGATCGAGTGGGTGTGTAGAGTATGTTTCCTATAGTCGGGGAGTATAGGACCGGAGGGCACAGATCGAGTGGGTGTGGAGAGGATGTTTCCTATAGTCGGGGAGTATAGGACCGGAAGGCACAGATCGAGTGGGTGTGTAGAGTATGTTTCCTATAGTCGGGGAGTATAGGACCGGAGGGCACAGATCGAGTGGGTGTGGAGAGGATGTTTCCTATAGTCGGGGAGTATAGGACCGGAAGGCACAGATCGAGTGGGTGTGTAGAGGATGTTTCCTATAGTCGGGGAGTCTAGCACCAGAGGGCATGACCTCTAGAAAAGAGATGAGGAATTTCTTTACCCAAAAGTTGGTGAATGCGTGGAATTCCTTGCCACAGATGGCTGTGTATATTTAAAGTGGAGGTTGATAACTTCTTAATTAGTACGGGTGTCAAATGTTACAGGAAGAAGGCAGGAGAATGAGGTGAGAGGGATAATAAATCAGCCATGATAGAATATGGAGCAGACTCAATGGGTTTTCATGTTGGTATTCTCAAATATCTTGTACACCGCTCTCTCCTCCAAGCCAGTGAAATGGTAAATAATTCAGGGCCATAGATTGATAGTTTTTGGTGGTGCTCCACTAGTTACATACTTACATCCTGAGAAAGGTTCATTAACTCTACCCATTCATCATTTTCCCCAGACTGTGAGCTCTTGTATAGTGTGATAGCCTTTTATCAAATTCTTCTGGAATGTTAACCACCCAATGGCCACTTTATTCAGTACAGGAGGTACCTAATAAATTAGTCACTGTGTCAGCTTGAGCTAGTCCGGCCATTCTGCTCTGACCTCTCTCATTAACAAGGTATTTACACTCCACAGGATTCTGCTTGGCGGATTTTTAAAAATGTTTTTGCATCGTTCTCTAAACTCTAGAGGCTGTTGTGCTCAAAAATCCCAGGAGATCAGCAGTTTCTGAGATAATCAAACCATCCTCCCTTCTCTCCCCACCCCCTTAATTCTGATTTTGGTCTGAACAACAACTGAACCTGTGACCGTGCCTGTATGCTTCTATGCGCTGAATTGCTGCCACATGATTGGTTGATTAGATACTTGCTGGTATGCAGGTGAACTTAATAAAGTGACCGTTAAATTTACATGGGAGAGTTTGAACTAGTCATGTAGGAGGCAGGGAACTGAAACCCGGTCAGTAGGGAAGGATTGGAAAAATCAAGACAGGTATGTGGGTCGGATAGTTTGAAGTGTGCATATTTTAATACTCAGAGTATTATGGGTGAGGGTGATGAACTTAGAGCATGGAACAGTAAGTGAAACTATTTTGTTGTAGCCATTACTAATTGTGAGAGGGGCGGGAACGAGTGATTAATGTACCAAGTTTTTGAAGTTCCAGTAAAGATAGAGGAGGAGGTAAAAGAGGGGAGCAGAATTGCACTATTAATCAAGGACATCACAGCTGCACTCAGGAAACATAATGGGAGGGGCAGACGCTGAGTCTATTTGGGTAGAACTCAGGAAAAGTAAGGGCACAGTCAAACTGATGGGTTTGTACTACAGACCCTCAGTAGTCACCGGGACAGTGAAGAATGGATATAAAATGTATTCTCCCCCTCTTGGAAGTTTTCATGGTTAATTGATTTACAACATTGAATTACAGTGGATTTAACTTGACTTTTTTGACAGTGATCAACAGAAAAAAAACTTTGTGTGAAAATAGATCTCTATAAAGTGATCTAAATTAATTACAAATATAAAAAAATGGATTGCAGAAATATTCAGACCCTTTAATTTGACACACCAAATCATCACTGGTGCAGCCAATTGGTCTTAGAAGTCACATGATTAGTTAAATGGAGATCACCTGTGTGCAGTCAAGGTGTTTCAATTGATTGGGGTAAAAATAAACCTGTATCTGGAAGGTCCAACTGCTGTTGAGTCAATATCCTAGCAAAAAGTACACCATGAAGATGAACACTCTAAGCAACTCTGTGAAAAGGTTATTGAAAAGCACAAGTCAGAAGACGGAAACAAGAAAATTTCCAAGTCGGTGAATATCCACTGGAGTACAATTAAGTCCATCATCAAGAAATGGAAAGAATATGGCACAGCTGTAAATCTGCCTAGAACAAGCTATTCCCAAAAACTGAGTGACTGTGCAAGAAGGGGACTAGTGAGGGAGGCCACCAAGAGACCAGGAGGAGTTAGAAGCCTCAGTGGCTGAGATGGGAAATACTGCGCATACAACACTGTTTCCCGGCTGCTTCACCAGTCACAGCTTTATGGGAGAGTGGTAAAGAGAAAGCCACTGTTGAAAAAACTCACATGAAATCTCAGCTAGAGTTTTCCGGAAGGCATGTGGAAGATTCTGAAGACAGCTGGAAAAATGTTCTGTGGTCTGATAAAACCAAAATCGGGTTCTTTGGCCATCAGACTAAACGCTATGTCTGATCTTCATCAGACATCAGGAAATTATACCTTGAAGATAATTTCATCAAGAAGTTTGTTTTTACTTTGATGTGAGAGTCTCTTCTGTTGATCAGTGTCAAAAAAACCAAATTAAATCCACTGTGATTCAATATTGTAAAACAATAAAACATGAAACCTGTATAAAATAATAAAGTTGCTCTCATGGGGACTTCAAATTCCCTAATATAAACTGGGACCTTGGTGTATGGGGTTTCAATGCGGCTGAATTAGTCAAGCGAGAGGAGAGGCCGTACAGGACCTGGTGTGGGGTCATGAGCCTGGCCAGGTGACTGACCTTTCAGTGGGTGAGCAGTTGGGGAATGTGACCACAACTCATTAACTTTCAGGATAGGTATGGGCTTTGCGGGAAAGTTTTAAATTGAAGTGGGGCAAATTGTGGGAGCAGTTGGCAGGAAATAAGAAGAGTTAATTGGGAACACCTTTTCTTGGCAAGTCCACATCAGACATGTGGAGGGTGTTAAAGATCAATTGCACAGAGCACAGGAAAGGTATCTTCCTGTTAGAAGGAAAGATAAGAGAACCTTGGATGTCCAGAGAGGTGATGAATTTAGTCAAGAAGAAAAAGGAAAAGTATGTGAAGCTTCAGAAGTCAGGGTCAAACAGAGCATGTGAGAAGTCTAAAGAAGCCAGAAAAGAACTACAGAAGGGAATTAGGAAAGCAAGAAGGGGCATGAAAAGTCCTTGGCAAGAAGGACTAAGGTGAATCCCAGAGCATTATACACAAACATCAAGAGCAAGAGGATTAGCAAGGATAGGACCACTCAGAATAAAGGGAGAAAATTTTGCTTGGATGCAGAGAATGTGAGTGAGATATTTTATGTGCAGTTTGCTTCAGTATTTACCAAGGCAAAGGATATGGAGATACTTTAGGGTGTTTAGAAGTCAAGAAGGGGGAAGTGTTGGGCCTGCTGATGAATTATTCCTCAGGGCCTGATGAGATTTACTCCAGATTATCAAAGAAGGAAAAAGACAAGATTGCTGGGGCCTTGACCAGTATCTTCGTATCCTCTCTCAGCACAGGAGAGGTCCTGGATGACTGACAAGTGGCTAATATGCCTCTATTTAAGAAGGGAACAGTGGAAGTTCAAGGGAACTATAGACTGGTGAGTATTGCTTCAGTTGTAAGGAATTTGCTGGAGAAAATTGTTAGGAATGGGATATATGAGCATTTGGGAACCCATGGCCTAATTAGGGAGAGCCAGCAAGTTCCTCATGGGAGGCTAATCCAGAATGTTAAGATGCATGGGACCTGAAGCAAATTGTCTGTTTGGATTCAGATCTGGCTTGAAGACAGAGGGTAGTGGTGAAGGGACTTGCTCGAGCTGGAGGTTGTTTTCTGTGGAGCACCGGAGTCTGGGGTGGGGGGGGAGGAGATGTGATAGAGGTTTATAAGATTATGAGAGGCATAGAATAGACAGGGAGTTTCTCATGGTTGAAATATCTAAGTACCAGGGGGCATGCATTAAAGGTGAGAGGGGGATGTGAGAGGTAAGATTTTTAATCAGTGACATGGATACCTGGAATATGCTGCCTGTTATGGTCATAGACTGAAATACATTAGAGGCTTTTATAAGACGTTTGGAAGTTGGAGAGATATGGACATTGCATAGGTTGGAGGGTTTAGTGTTTAAGCGTTTTAGCTGGTTGGGCTCAACGTTGTGGCTGAATGGCCTGTTCCACGAGTGTACACTGCATCTACAAATCCTCCTTATCACTTCTGCTTGTTACATCCTGAATGGACACTCAGATTTGTTAAACATAACTTTCTTTTATAAAATTATGTAGACTTAGCTTAATTACATTAAACTTTTCAAAGCAACTAGCTATTACTTCCTTGATTATAGACTCCAGCATCTTGCCAACAGCAGATGTTAAACTAACTGCCCTGTAGTTTTCTGTGGTTTTTGTCACCCTCCCTTCTTGTACAAGGCAATGACATTTAAAGTTTTCCTGTTAACTGGCAACCTCTCGGAACTCAGGCTACAAATTCAGAAACCAATTCCTTTGGATGCAGAATCAGGTGTACTAATATTGACATATGTCATGAAAGTTGTTGTTTTGTGGCAGCAGTACAATGCAATGCATAAAACATTTTATATATATCCGGGATTCCCTTTGTTTATTTCGAACACGTTGCCGCCCTCTTAATGGGGACAGGAGACTGCTGCTGAACAGTTTCTAACTAGCATCAGTCACATGTACTTGTTTGGCCGTTAGAACTACACCGTGCTTAGAGCAAACAGCTTTTGAGTAGCGTCATTTGCCTGTACTTGTGTCATGTTATCCTTTTGGGCCAACAGACGCCAATTTAAAAAGTAGTGATTTTTGATAATTTTGTTTTATATTATGACTTAATAAAAATTCAGACCAGTGTCAAGAAGACATAAAAAGATTTGACCCTGGCAGAAAAAGTTATTCTAGGTGTCTGCACTGATTTTCTTTATTTACAGTCAATCAGAAGAACACGACAGCATACACTGGGTGAATTCCTCCGATAACTAACACGATCTTATAGCACAATAGTCATATTGGTAGTGTTCTAATTTGTCTGTATTTTATTTAAATACATCATTTCTTAGTCAGTTAAACGGTAGGTTCTCTTTTATATCTTTTTAACTATTTCCATGAAGCTTCGGCTAATTGGGTCAGGGGCTTAGTTTGGCCAAAATGTACCAGCTGATCTGTCTCACTCCTGTAGGCCGTTAGGTCCTGGTGACTTGCACACCTTTAGGGCTGATTTATATTTGTGCGTACGGGCTACACTGTAGCCCTGATTTTCACTTCTGCATAGCTCTACACCTTAGCGAGCATGCATTGGTGTGTGCCAAGATGCCAGTTGACGGTGGGGTTTCTATGCCACTGTGTTCAGTTTCTTCGTGAGAGACATGGACGAGGAAATGCATTTCAAACATTTTCACATGTTGGCAGGTAGATTTGATGATTTGGTTCATCTCTTCCGCATCGGTGTACAGACATGGTGAAGAAGAAGCAACCGGAAATGCGTAGGAGGAAATGCAAGGCTACCAAGCGGACCAATCACAGTTAGACAATAGACAATAGGTGCAGAAGTAGACCATTCGGCCCCTCGAGTCTGCACTGCCATTCTGAGATCATGGCTGATCATTCACTATCAATACCCAGTCCCTGCCTTGTCCCCATATCCCTTGATTCCCCTATCCATCAGATATCTATCCAGCTCCTTCTTGAAAGCATCCAGAGAATTGGCCTCCACCGTCTTCCGAGGCAGTGCATTCCACACCTCCACAACTCTCTGGGAGAAGAAACTCTTCCTCAACTCTCTGTTGTTGCAGTCTGCATCGCCATGACGCGCGAGTTACTTTTTTGGGGAGGTGCCCGTCACCCTACAGCGTAAGGCACAGCTTAGGGTACACAGTACCTGAGGCGCACAAATATAAATCAGCCTTTAATCTCATTATCTTGCCCTTACAACAGGGAGGGTTATGAGTTCTAACATTCTGTTGGAAACTTGTTTTATCTCTGAGGTGTTTGCCAGCGTCCTCTGTGAAAACAAATGCAAAGTATTGGTTGAAACTATCTGACATTTCCTTGTTTCCTGTTAATAATTATTTTGCTCTGCAGGGCTCCCAGATACATCTTAGTCACTCTCTTTTTCACACTTCAAGATTCCTAATTGTTTAATGTCATTTCTACTACACAAAAGTAAAGGAGAACAAAATAATTGTTACTCCAGATCCAGTATAGCACAAAACAAAACACAATAAGCATAAAGAACACATAAGTATAAATACATACCAAGCTATGTTTATAAGCTATCTTGTGTGCCCATAAAGTGATGCTACGTACAGAAGTAAGTGTACGTAACATGACCAACAGGAAATGGTGGTTGTGCATTAGTGGGTGGAGGTGTTGATCAGCTTTGCCGCTTGGGGGAGGTAACTGCTTTTGAGTCCGGTGGTCCTGGCATGGATGCTACTTGACCTCCATTTTTATATCTATGAGCAATCTGTACTTCGTATAATTATTACTTGCCTGCTTACTCTTAGAACCAATTTCTCCTCTCAATATTATCTTTTTCGTCTCTTGCTGCATATGCCTGGAAAAAATACCCAGTCCTCTGATCCACCACAGCATTTGCCACTCTACATACTGTAGTTTTTGATTTAATAGTTTCCTTCATGTCTTTTGTTAACTGCAGAAGGTTCCTCTTTCTCATCGAGTCCTTTGTGTATTTCAGCAGCTATTTCATGGTGCTCAGCAAAAATATATTACAGAGTGACAACTTTTTGTAGATATTCCTGTACACTTGCTTGTCGATGCAAATATCTAATCAGCCAATCACGAGGCAGAAACTCAATGCATAAAAGCAAGCAGACCTGGTCAAGAGGTTCAGTTGTAAGAATGGGGAAGAAATGTGATCTAAGTGACTTTAGCTATGGAATGATTGTTAGTGCCAGATAGGGTACTTTGAGTATCACAGATCTTCTGATTTTCACTCACAGCAGTGGGTAGAGTTTACAGAGAATGGTTTGAAAAAACAAAAAAAAAAATTCAGTGAGCGGCATTTCTGCGGGTGAAAAAGCCCTGTTAATGAGAGAGGTCAGAGGAGAATAGCCAGATTGATTCAAGTTGACAGAAAGGCGACAGTAACTCGAATAGCTGCTCAAACGATCATCCATCACCTGCTCCATGTGATCCTGATCGGGGAGCTAAGCAGCTGCTACACCTTGCCCAAGGGTGACCTACAGACTAGCAGAGGGAAGGAGTAGAGTCGTATCTTCACCCTGCCACCAAAAATGATTGGATGAGAGAATTAAGTGTAACGTTTCCAATTTTACAGATGTACAGAGCTGAAGGGGAATATGAGCTACGCGGTGGATGATTTAAGCATGTTCAATAGGTAGGCAGGTAAATGACATGCAGTTTAAGTCAGAGCCATAGAACAATACAGCACAGAACAGGCCCTTTGGCCCATCTAATCCATGCTGAACTGCCTAGCCATATTGACCTGCACCTGGACCATTGCCCTTCATAGCTTTCGCTGCCAGCTCGTTCCACACTCTCACCATCCTCTGAAAAAATTCCCCTTAAACATTTCACCTTTCACCCTTCACCCATGACCTCTGGATATAGTCTCACTCAACCTCAGTGGAAAGAGCCTCCTTGCATTTACCCTATCTGCCTCATAATTTTGTATATTTCTATCAAATCTCCCCACATTCTCCTACATTGCAGGGAATAAAATCCTAACCAATTCAACCCTTCCCTATAACTCAGGGCCTCAAGTCCCAACAGCATCCTTGTAAGTTTTCTCTCCACTATTTCAATCTTATTTATATTTTTCCTGTAGGTAGGTGCACACAATACTCCAAATTAAGCCCCACCAAAAATATAATTTCAACATAACATCCCAACTCCCAGACTCAATGCATTGATTTATTAAGGCCAATGCCCAGAACTTTCTTTATGATCCTATCTACCTGTGATGCCTCTTTAAAGGAATTATGGATTTGTTCTGCCACACTCCACGGTGCCCTATTTCTCAACTTGAAGGACCTACTCTTGTTGGTCATCCCAAAGTACAACTGCTCACACTGTCTGCATTCAATCCTTTCTGCCATTTTCAGCCCAATTTTCCAGCTAGTCCGGATCCCGCTGCATGCTTTGATAGTCTTCCTTGCTATCCACTAACTCCCCACTCCACCCCAATTTTGGTCTCATCCACAAATTTACTGATCCAGTTGACCACATTGGCATCCAGGTCATTGATATAGATGACAAACAACAACGGGCCCAGCGTCAATGCCTGCAATACACTGTTGGTCTCAGGTCTTCAGAAGCAACCACCTACAACGGGCCCAGTGTCAATGCCTGTGGCCCACTGCTGGTCTCAGGTCTTCAGAGGCAACCACCTACAATGGACCCAGCGTCAATGCCTGCAGTACACTGTTGGTCTCAGGTCTTCAGAAGCAACCACCTACAACGGGCCCAGTGTCAATGCCTGTGGCCCACTGCTGGTCTCAGGTCTTCAGAGGCAACCACCTACAATGGACCCAGCGTCAATGCCTGCAGTATACTGTTGGTCTCAGGTCTTCAGAAGCAACCACCTACAACGGGCCCAGTGTCAATGCCTGTGGCCCACTGCTGGTCTCAGGTCTTCAGAGGCAACCACCTACAATGGACCCAGCGTCAATGCCTGCAGTACACTGTTGGTCTCAGGTCTTCAGAGGCAACCACCTACAACCACTTTGTAACTTCATCCACAAAGCCAACAACAGAACAACTTTGGCTTTCCTCCAATCCTCCAACCATGGCTAAGGATGTTTCAGGTATTTCTGCTAGACTCTGAGGGAACACTTTATCAGGCCTGGAGATTTATCCACCCTGATTTGCCTCAGGACAGCAAATACTGTGATCTATATAGGGTCCATGACTTCACTACTGCATTGCCTCACATCTCTAGACTCTGTGTCTGGCTCCTGAGTGAATACAAATGGAAAAAATCCACAAGATCTCCCCCCTCTCTTTCAGTTCCAAGCATAGATTACCACTCTTATCTTCCAGAGGACCAATGTTGTCTGTTGCTATCCTTTTGCTTTTAATATATTTGTAGAAGCCCTCAGGATTCTCCTTCAGCATGTCTGCTGAAGCAACCTCATGTCTTCTTTTTGCCCTCCTGATCTCATTGTGTTCTCCTGCATTTCTTATGTTCAAGTACCTCATGTGTTCCTAAGAGCAAACATGAGGAAATCTGCAGATGCTGGAAATTCAAACAACAACACACACAAAATGCTGGTAGAACACAGCAGGCCAGGCAGCATCTATAGGGAGAAGCACTGTCGACGTTTCGGGCTGAGACCCTTCGTCAGGACTAACTGAGAGGAAAGATAGTAAGAGATTTGAAAGTAGTGGGGGGATGGGGAAATGCAAAATGATCGGAGAAGACCGGAGGGGGTGGGATGAAGCTAAGAGCTGGAAAGGTGATTGGTGAAAGTGATACAGAGCTGGAGAAGGGAAAGGATTATGGGATGGGAGGCCTCAGGAGAAAGAAAGGTGGGGGGAGCACCAGCGGGAGATGGAGAACAGGCAAACAACTAAATATGTCAGGGATGGGGTAAGAAGGGGAGGAGGGGCATTAACTGAAGTTAGAGAAGTCAATGTTCATGCCATCAGGTTGGAGGCTACCCAACCGGTATATAAGGTGTTGTTCCTCCAACCTGAGTTTGGATTCATTTTAACAATAGAGGAGGCCATGGATAGACATATCAGAATGGGAATGGGATGTGGAATTAAAATGTGTGGCCACTGGGAAATCCTGCTTTTTCTGGCGAACCGAGCGTAGGTGTTCAGCAAAATGGTCTCCCAGTCTGCATCGGGTCTCACCAATATATAAAAGGCCACACCGGGAGCACCGGACACAGTATACCACACCAGCCGACTCAGGTGAAGTGTCGCCTCACCTGGAAGGACTGTCTGGGGCCCTGAAAGGTGGTGAGGGAGGGAGTGTAAGGGCAAGTGTAGCACTTGTTCTGTTTACAAGGATAAGTGCCAGGAGGGAGATCGGTGGGAAGGGATGGGGGGGGACGAGTGGACAAGGGAGTCGCGTAGGGAGCGATCCCTGTGAAAAGCAGAAAGTGGGGGGAGGGAAAAATGTGTTTGGTAGTGGGATCCCGTTGGAGGTGGTGGAAGTTACGGAGAATTATACGTTGGACCTGGAGGCTGGTGGGGTGGTAGGTAAGGACAAGGGGAACCCTATCCCGAGTGGGGTGGCGGGTAGATGGGGTGCGGGCAGATGTACCCCTTCTCCTGTCTTCAACCCTCCTCCTCTTCATGGACACCCCACTCTGGTCTTCTGCCTGCTCTGGATCTCTTTATTGCTAGTTGCTGATGGGACATCAACTGTCTTGACTTCACCACACCCTGTTCCAATTCCAACCTCACTCCTTCCGAACGCACTGCTCTCCGCTCCCTCCGCACCAATCCCAACCTCACTATAAAATCTGCTGATAAGGGGGGAGCTGTTGTTGTCTGGCGTACTGACCTCTACCTGGCCGAGGCACAGCAACAACTCTCTGATACCTCCTCTTATTTACCCCTTGATCATGACCCCACTAAAGAGCACCAGGCCATTGTCTCCTATACCATCACCAACTTTATCAGCTCTGGAGATCTCCCGTCCACTGCCACCAACCTCATAGTTCCCACACCCCTCACTTCCCGTTTCTGCCTCCTGCCCAAGATCCACAAACCTGCCTGTCCAGGTAGACCCATTGTCTCAGCTTGCTCCTGCCCCACTGAACTCATTTCTGCATACCTTGACACTGTCTTATCCCCCCTTGTTCAATCCCTTTCCACCTATGTTCGTGACATTTCTCATGCTTTGAATTTTTTCAATGATTTTAAGTTCCCTGGCCCCCACCATCTTATTTTCACCATGGATGTCCAGTCCCTATATACCTCCATCCCCCACCGAGATGGTCTCGAAGCTCTTCGCTTTTTTTTGGATTCCAGACCTAATCAATTCCCCTCTACCACCACTCCTCCGTCTAGCAGAATTAGTTCTTACTCTCAATAATTTATCCTTTGGCTCCTCCCACTTCCTCCAAACCAAGGGTGTAGCCATGGGCACCCGTATGGGTCCCAGTTACGCCTGCCTTTTTGTTGGCTTTATGGAACCGTCCATGTTCTAAGTCTATACCGGTATCCATCCCCCTCTTTTCCTTCGCTACATCGACAATTACATTGGCGCTGCCTCTTGCATGCATGCTGAGCTTGTTGACTTCATTAATTTTGCCTCCAACTTTCACCCTGCCCTCAAATTTACCTGGTCCATCTCCGACACCTCCCTCCCCTTTCTTGATCTTTCTGTCTCCATCTCTGGAGACGGCCTATCTACTGATATCTACTATAAGCTTACAGACTCTCACAGCTACCTGGACTATTCCTATTCTCACCCTGTCTCAATTCCTCCATCTCCGCTGCATCTACTCTCAGGATGAGGCTTTTCATTCCAGGACAAAGGAGATGTCTTCCTTTTTTAAACAAAGGGGCTTCCCTTCGTCCACCATCAACTCTGCTCTGAAACACATCTCACCCATTTCCCGCACATCTGCCCTCACCCCATCCACCCGCCACCCCGCTTGGGATAGGGTTCCCCTTGTCCTTACCTACCACCCCACCAGCTGGATGACCTTCAGCTTGTACGAGAGAGTGAGGAAATAAATGATCAAAGTTATAGGGAAGTAGTTACCCCAGAGTTGCAGGAGGCGAGTAGCTGGGTGACTGTCAGGAAGAACAGAAAGAGGTCCTGAGAAAAGATTTTAGAGAGCTAGGTAGAAAGCTGAGAAGCAGGACCTCCCAGGTAGTAATTTCTGGATTGCTGCCTGTGCCACGCACCAATGAAGGTAGGAACAAGATGATTTGGCAGATAAATGCGTGGCTGTTACACACCCCATGGGTATCTTGTGACTGTCACATGACCATGATGTAATGGTCTTGTGATGGTGGAGTGATGTAATTTTCCCGCCAGTGAGAGGTCATGTGATGGCCTGTTTCAAAGCTATAAAAGGAGAACGCATCACTGTGATGTAGGTCGATTCGTGGCTTAATTCGTCAGTGACTCCATTCTGCTGTGTATTTGATTTTATGATGCAGTCTCGTTTAAAAATGGAGTTTTAATTTCTACTGTAAGAATCGTTGTGCTGGCAGTTCTGAAAATTGCTGCCAGTTGAAGTCCAGTTGGAGAGTGAAGAATTTATTGAAGTACGGAAAACCCGAAGGATCGAGAAAAGTTGGTGTTGTCAGCGATGAAACAGGTTCAACCTTATTTGATCTTCATTTGGAAGGAGTTAGTAACCTGCAATCCAAGATAGTCCCTGCTAAAGAGCAGAAAGGACTGCAGCAGGATTTTGCCAAGGAAATGTCAGTGCCTTTAAGCCGTTTTATTTCCTTCATCATAAATCCTTCAGGCAAGGCATATTTTCGGCTGGGATCAGCAGTAACGTCATGACGTCGAGGGATTCGTTACTTCTAGAAAAATCTCTCCTGACTGTGTAAATCATTTGGACTTTTTTCATTATCACTGTAAGAACTGTTCTTGCATTATCGCTTTAAGAACTGTTCGAGCTGCCGTATAGCAGCCGACTTCTGGTTAAGTTAGTCGTTTGTTTACTTTTGGGTTTTTTTTTAGCAGTGTTTAATAAATGTTTTATTTGTTATAAAAAAACTGTCTGAATTCTATATTCATTGTTGCTGGATCATAACAGTGGCTGAGAAACTGGTGCAGGGGGCAGGGCTTCAGATTCTAGGGGAGGTATGACCTGTTCAAAAGTAATGGGTTGCACCTGAACCCGAAGGGGACCAATATTCTCGCGGGCAGGTTTATTAGAGCTGTTGAGGTGGGTTTAAACAAATTTGGTAGTGAGGTTGGAACTGGAGTGAAAGGTCTCAGGATAGGACAAATGGTAACAAAGTAAGGATAGTGTACAGTCAGACTGTCAGGAAGGGCAGACATAGCTGCAGCCAACAGGGTGAGTATCAGTACATTAAGGATGCAAAATCAAAAAGGATAGCAAATACGATACTCAAAGTGTTGTATCCAGATGCGCGGAGTATAACGAATAAGGTGGAAGATCTTGTTGTACTATTACCAATTGCCAGGTATGATGTTGTGGCTGAATCGTGACTGAAGGATGGTTGTAGTTGGGAGCTGAATGTCCAAGGCATAGGAAGGTAGGCAGAGGGGGTGGCATGGCTCAGCTGGTAAAGAATGGCATCAGATCAGTAGGAAGATGTGACATGGGAACTAAAGGAGTTGAATCATTGTGGGTTGGATTAAGAAACTGCAGGGTAAAAGGACCCTGATGGCAGTTATATTCAGGCCTCCCAACAGTGGCTGGGAGGTGGACCACAGGTTACGACAGGAAATAGAAAAAGCATGTCAAAAGGGCAATGTTATGATAGTTATGGAAGATACACAGGTCGACTGGGAAAATCAGGTTGGTAATGGATCTCGAGAGTGAGTTTGTTGAATGCTTAAGAAATGGCTTTTTAGAGCAGTTCGTCGTTGAGCCTACTAGGGGATCAGCTATACTGTGTTGTGTTTTGTAATGAACTGGAGGAGATTAGGGAGCTTAAGGTAGAAGAACCCTTAGGAACCACTGATCACAATAGGATTGAGTTCAACTTCAAATTTGATAGGGAGAAAGTAAAGTCTGATGTAGCAGTATTTCAGTGGAGTAAGGGAAATTACAGTGGTATGAGAGAGGAGTTGGCCAAAGTAAATTGGAAGGAGCTGCTGGCAGGGATGACAGCAGAGCAGCAATGGCGTGCGTTTCTGGGGAAAATGAGGAAGGTGCAGGACGCGTGTATTCCAAAAGTGAAGAAATACTCAAAAGGCAAAATAGTACAACCATGGCTCACAAAGTAAAATCAAAAGATAGAGCGTACAACAAAGCAGAAATTAGTGTGAAGATAGAGAATTGGGAAGTTTTTAAAAACCTACGGCGAGCAACTAAAAGAATCATTAGAAGGGAAAAGATGGATTATGAAAGCAAGCTAGCAACTAACATCAAAGTGGATAGTAAAAGCTTTTTCAAGTATGTAAAAGATAAGAGAGATGAGAGTGGATATAGGACTGCTAGAAAATGAGACAGGCGAAATAATAACGGGAGACAAGGAGATAGCAGATGAACTAAATGAGTATTTTGCATCAGTCTTCAATATAGAAGACACTAGCAGTGTGCCAGATGTTGTAGTGTGTGAAGAAAGAGAAATGAGTGCAGTTACTATTACAAGAGAGAAGGTGCTCAAAAAGCTGAAAGGCCTAAGGGTACATAAGACACCCAGACCAGATGAATTGCACCCTAGGGTTCTGAAAGGGGTATCGTTAGAGATTGTGGTGCCATTAGAAATGATCTTTCAAAGTTCACTGGACTCTGGCATGGTGCTAGAGGACTGGAAAATTGCAAATGTCCTCCACTCTTTAAGAAAGGAGGAAGACAACAGAAAGGAAATTATAGACCAGTTAGCCTGATCTCAGTGGTTGGGAAGATGTTGGAGTCAATTGTTAAGGATGAGGTGATGGAGTAGTTCGTGACACAGGACAAGATAGGACAAAGTCAGCATGGTTTCCTTAAGGGAAAATCCTGCCTGATTAAACCTGTTGGAATTTTCTGAGGGGATTACAAGTAGGATAGTTAAAGGGGATCTAGTGGATGTCATATATTCGGACTTTCAGAAGGCCTTTGAAACGGTGCTACACATGAGGCTGCTTACCAAATTAAGAGCCCATGGTATTACAGGGAAGTTACTAAGATGGTTAGAGCATTGCCTGATTGGAAGAGGGCAGTGGTTGGGAATAAAAAGATCCTTGTCTGGTTGACCAGTGACTAGTGGTGTTCCTCAGGGGTCGGTGTTGGGACCACTTCCTTTTATGTTGTATATCAGTGATTTAGATGACAGAACAGATGGCTTTGCTGCCAAGTTTGCAGATGATATGAAGATCGGTGGAGGGGCAGGTAGTGTTGAGGAAACAGGTAGGATGCAGAAAAACTGAAACAGATTAGGAGAATGGGCAAGAAAGTGGCAAATGAAACATAATGTTGGAAAATGCATGGTCTTGCACTTTGCTAGTAGAAATCCAAAACTCTGAAATGCAAAGAGACTTGGGAGTCTTTGTGCAGAACACCCTAAATATTAACTTGCAGGTTGAGTCAGTGGTAAGGAAGACAAATGCAATGTTAGCATTCATTTCAAGAGATCCAGAATACAAAAGCAAGGATGTGATGCTGAGGCTTTATAAGGCACTGGTGAGGCCTCACCTTGAGTATTGTGAACAGTTTTTGGCCCCTCATCTTAGAAAAGATGTGCTGGCATTGGAGAGCATCCAGGGGAGGTTCACAAGGATGATTCCAGGAATGAAAGGGTTATCATACAAGGAACGTTTGATGGCTCTGAGTCCATACTCACTAGAATTTAGAAAATGAGGGGGAATCTCGATGAAGCCTTTCGAACATTGAAAGGACTAGACAGAGCAGATGTGGAAAAGTTTCTTGTTGTACTATTACAGATTACCAAGTGTGATGCTGTGGCCTCCCCAATCTTAATTTTAGTCCCTCTAGCAATGAAGGCCAACATCCCATTTGCCTTCTTGATAGCCTTCTGCACCTTCAAACCAACCTTTTGTGATTCATGCACAAGCACTCCCAAGTCCCTCTGCAAAGCAGCATGCTGCAATCTTTTACCTTTTAAATAATAATCTGATCTTCCATTTTTCCTTCCAAATTTACCAACATTGTATTCCATCTGCCAGACCCTTGCCCACTCACTACATCTCTCTACAGACTCTCCATATCTTCTGCACAATTTGCTTTACCACTCAATTTAGTATCATCAGCAAACTTGGATACACTATATTCCTTCCCCTCTTCCAGATCGTTAATGTATATTGTGAACAGTTGTAGGCCCAGCACCGACCCCTGCAGCACACTGCTCACCACTGATTGCCAATCAGAGTAACACCCGTGTATCCCTACTCTCTGCTTTCTATTATACACAGTATATATAACTCACACACACATATAAATTAATAGTAACCACAAATTAACTAACAATAAAATATATCTCAGAAGACTAATGTTTAGCATAAGGTAAACAGTGTAATGAGACCTGGGTGGTGGTAGGGAGTTCAATAGTCTCATGTTCTGAGAGAATATTGTATGTTATTTCCCATCCTAACAGACCCTGTCCTAATGCCATGGTACCTCCTGTTGACTGGCCATAAAAAAAGATTGTGGGATGGATGGGGGAAAGCCTTGACAATGCTAATATCTGACATTTTACTTGTGGCACAGGAGATGTATTTAACTGGGCTAGCACTACTTAGTAGACTTAAAAACTCAAATCATCAGAAAAAAATGTCATGGTCCTCACCTTCCTGTTGACCACAGATGTTTTTTTTTAAACCCTAGAACAATCACAGTTTTGTCCCAACTTCCGTTTGGAAGCATCAATCACCTTGATCAAAAGTGGAGTATTCTATATCTCAGTCAAACTATAAGACAGACACAATGGTGGCGTAGCGGTTAGCACGTTTTACAGTGCAAGATCTACAGCACCAAAGGCACGAGCTGAGAAGTGTTGCTGTCCACAAATCAACACCCCCTCTGCACCAGTTCTGTCATTTTTGAATTTAATTCCTGGTCTTCCACATCCAGCTGGCACTCTGACACTGACATTGCTGTCCTTGTGTTTATTCTCCTCTTGTGTTCTTTCCCATTCAGCTTGCCCTCCTCAGTATTCACAGATTCTCTCCTGGCTGACTGGTTTGTTCCTGTTCTCTTGCACTGTTTCTCCTTTAAACTTCAAGTTTATTGTTATTCAAACATACACGTGTGTACGGCTAAGCAAAATATTAGTCCTGTGAGGCCAAGGTGCCAAACAGAGTACATATAGTCACAGATAGCCCAGTGCATCACCAGCACCAGCCTACCCACCACCAAAGACATTCATATGTACAGAAAGCTGCTGGAAATGGGCTAATGACATCATGAAGGATCCTACCCACCAGCCTCATCAACTGTTTGTCCCACTCACATCAGGGAGGAAGCTATGTAGTTTCCACGCCAAGACTACCAAACTGTTTTCCCCAAGCAGTAAGACTGATCAACACCTCCACATCCCCAACCACCACTACTTGTAGTATTGATGACAGAGACACCTTGTAGGTACTAGCCTTTAACCTAGCATGAAATCCAGCACTACACGGTCCCATTTCTGGCGTCTCCTCTTCTGAGTGAGTGGACAGGCAATGCCGCAGTATGAGGACAATTTCCATGCAGTAATCTGAACATTATGAACCAGACTTACAGTACTTTGTATTATTAATGTCCAACAGGGTCTTGCAATCAAGAAAAAGGTGTAAAACAACATTTGCACCATTTGTTGTATCTGGAGAGACCGCTGCACATCACTGGAAAGCTTCCCCTCCAGTTGTCCATTGCGCCACCATGTGGTAGAGTGGTGTTTTACTCTGCTGTCAGATTTCACAGGCTTTCATTAATGGCAGCAATATTGATTGGCAGCTCAGTCAATTAACTCTTAACAGCAAGCCTCATAAAAGAATGAACTGTTAGAGAAGAAGGGTCGAGATAAAATTAATAACAGTTCCGACCAGAATCCAGCCCATGCTGTCTTCGCGTTGTGGCCATTAGGAAGAAAGTTCAGGTCACATCACCAGGTTCAGGAACAGTTATTACCCTTCAACCATCAGGCTTCTGAACCGGCATGGATAACTTCACTCACCTCAACTGTGAACTGATTCTACAATCTATGGACTCACTGTCAAGGACTCTACCACTCATGTTCTTGATATTATTTATTTATTAATTCTTTTATATTTTTGCACAGTTTGTCAACTTCTACACATTGGTTGTCTGTCTTTGTTGCACCAGAAGAATATAAGACATAGGGGGTAGAATTAGGCCAGTCGGGCCATCAAGTCCACTCTGCTATCTCATCATGGCTGATTTCTTAACCCTCTGAAAACCATTCTCCTGCATTAGCCCCATAACCATTGCCCTTACTAATTAAGAACCTGTCAACTATTGTTTTAAATATACCCAATGACTTGGCCTCTACAACCATCTGTGCACTGAATTCCACAGATTCATCACCCTTCTTGTGCAATTTTTCAACGATTCTTGGTATCTATTGTGAATGCCCACAGGAAAATGAATCTCAGGGTTGCATATGGTGACATTTGTACATTGGCAATACATTTACTTTGAACTTTGGACTTGCAACTACAAAATAAAATTGTTGAGTTGGAGACAGAATTCACTTTGGGAATGTGTGGCAGGGCTTTGACTAACTAAACATTCAGGCTATAAATTATTTACAACAAAATGATTAAAAAGGAAAGAACATTATTAAAGATTCCACTGACACACCAAAACACCAGGATGGTAGTCTGATTTTAAAAATCTGTATCATTCCACACAGGCATAGGAGAATGAGGGGTAATTTTAAATACTAATTATGAAAAGGGTGATGGTAAATCTTTTCCTCAGGGTAAAGTGTGAAAGGGAGAAGATTTAAAAAGGACCTGAAGAGCAATTTTTCCGTGCAGTACACCCGCTTTATTAGGTACAGAAGTAGACGAATAAACTCGTCTTGGGCTTCCAGCTAGAAGCCCAAGAAGAGTTTATTTGTCATATACACCAAGAAAACACTGGATTCTTTTTCACAGAAGTGGAACCCGATGTGGTCTTCTGCTGTAACCTATCCACTTCAAGGGTCAGTGTTTTATCCGTTCAGTGCTTTTCTGCACAACACTGTTGTAACATGGTTATTTGAGTTACTGTTGCCATTCTGTCAGCATGAATCAGTCTCCCTTGACCTCTCTCATTAATAGGCCTGAAACATCAACTATTTACTCTTTTTCATAGATACTGCCTGCCCAGCTGAGCTTCTCCAGCATTGTGTGTGTGTGTGTGTGTGTGTGTTGCTTCATTAATAAGGTGTTTTCACCTACAGAACTGCCACTCTACTCACAGGATGTATCATTTTCTGTAAACACTACAGTCTGTTGTGCATGAAAATTCTAGGAGTTCAACAATTTCTGAGATACTCAAACCACCCTATCTGGCACCAGCAATCATCCCACAGTCAAAGTCACTTAGATTACATTTCTGTTCCCCGTTCTGATGTTTGGTCTGAACAACAACTGACCAGGCCTGCATGCTTTTATGCATTGAGTTGCTGCCACATGATTGGCTGATTAGATATTTGCTTTAACAAGCAGGTGTACAAATATACCTAATAAAGTGGCAACTGAGTGTTTATGGAATGAGCTGCCAGAGGAAGTGGTTTTGAGAGGTAAAATTGTATCATTTGAGAAGAACTTGGATAGCTGCATGAAGAGGCAAGGCTTAGAGAGAAATGGGACAAACACAATAAATTAGGACTAGCTGAGTGGCACTGTGGTTAGCATGGACTGGTTGGGCCGAAGGCCCATATCTGTGCTGTATAGCTCTACACGTTAAATTACTGCTAAGAATTTCCAAAGGTTTTTTCATGAGGACTGTGAATGAATCACTGTTAATATGCATGATTAACACGATCGAGTTGCAGATGCAAACTGGAAAAGAGCTTGAATCGTGTTGATCTTTTGCTATGAGCATCAGCAGGCCACCCCTCACCACCGCCAACCCCACTACTACATCCTTAACAAACCCCCTCCATTACCACACCAGTCCCCACCAAAGCTTCCAACCATCACAGCCCTACCAATGGACAGCAGCAGAGGACACTCCTCATTCTAAATCATGGCTTGGATTTAGCTGTACATTTTAGATGTGTAATGCCCTGGGTAAGATTTCTATTGCTATGCTATGAGGTATTTTTAATTTAGTAGTTTTCTGTAAAAGCCATTTGTCCTGCTAGTATGTGTGTTTTGGCTTTGGCTAAGGATAAGGAGCCATGTTGTCCAGCTTAGGAATGTGATGTCAGCCAGCCGAGGTTGTCTTGGTACATGTCATAACTTTCTGCCCAATGGAACATTCCAGAGGCCTGGGCAGAGAAGATTTCTGAAAGACAAGGAATTCTAGTTTGGGATCTTTTGGTGGGAGCTGCAAAGCAGGGCACAAGGAAAGATTTAGAATGCTTTATGTACATGAATGGTTCTAAGGAGGAAGTGCCAATACCGCTGAATTAGCCAGTACATTCCAAGATGGTCTTCGAGGGAAGTTCAAACCATGACTGGTGCCTTTCACACAGAACTTGGGTTCAGCATGTGAGTAGGCGATACACCAGATTACTCCAGAAATGAGCTCCAGCATTTATGTGCACATTAGACTGGTTTAAGTTTTTATTTTTATTTTCTTTTTCTGTTAACTGTTTGATAGTGTGGAAAAATTGGTAAATATACAGTTGAGTGTTTAAGCTAGAGTCTAAACTAGTGTTTGTGGAAAGTGAGATGTGTCGTAATTAAGATATTCTATTATGGTTGCCATGGGATTAAGCTCTAGTGCAGTGCAAAGTGGGTATCCACACATAATGCTTGTATTCTGACAGGCTGGATGTCTGAATTCCTGACAAACTGCTACTTAGAGTGCTGAGTGTTGGGGAAGTTACATTGAACAGCATTTTGATCAGTCAGCTAGTACAGATGTTGTATTAGTCCAGGCTATCAGTGATGTGACTAAAGTCACGATGCCCAATAGAATGGGGCAGCTTGAAACGTGGGGCCACAGCTAGTTCATATCTCTGGAGGGAGGTGGGGGTAATGTAGCTAAGCTGAAGAGGGTGAGAGTTATGAAGGGAGCGCTGTCACATGATGTGATTGCTGTATGTATTCGAATAACCCAGAAGATGTGCCTTCCTCTGTCTTTTACCAAATTACTCAGAGATGTTAAAGAGGAGAAAGACGTGACTGAGAAGTGGAACATTTCCAAAAGCTGAGTAGTGCATTCAGTGAGAGCATCTACTGCTGAGCCGACCCCTGATGCCACAAGGAATGGGTGAAAACCCTCCGAGCTGAGCCGTTTGCTGATGTTCCAGCTAAACGGGACACGTCGAGCTGACCTAGCTGGAAGACTTGCTAAGCAGAGGAATGTTGCTGAAAAGAGTTTCTTGACTACAGGGGCAGCCAGTATTTTCTGTTACAACTGTGGACAACATCGATCTTTCAAGCAAGACTGTGAGGGATAGGAAGATCTTTTTCAAAAAGTAAGTTAGCAGCTAATCAAACAGAAGAAATTAAGCAAAACTACCGAGGGACCCAGTAAAGGAACGGCCTTGCATCTCAAAGAGAACACATTCCAATCCATGTATCAAGGGAAATACTAAAGTGCAAAGCACTATTCCTGAAGATTTAATGGGACCAAGTTCTCATGTATCCATCCAGATTGAAAGTGTTTGTGCTAAAGCCATACTTGACACAGGTTCTCAAGTTACTTTGTTTTATAAATCCTTTTACAACCAGTATTTGATGCATTTACCATTAATGACACTCAGTGCCCTTGAGATTTGGGGCCTAGTACTGATGATTACCCATACGGTGATTACGTCATTGAAGCTGGAGTGTTCAGAAGCAGGTGTTGGAGTAACTGAGACAATTGACACACCAGTGCTGGTCTGCCTGGATCCGGTTGAAAAAGATGAAGCTCCCACTCTTGTGGGAACAAATATTCCCATTGTGCCTTTGTGAGATGGGTGTTAGGGGTTAGATTTTTAAGGAGAAGGATGTGGGGGAATAGGAGGTCAGAATAAGCCTCCATCGTGCTTTCAAAGGCAGTGACATGGATGTGGTCTACACACCAGCTAGGATTAGGGCTGGAGTTGTCAAAGTGTTCCTGGATCAGAGTTCCTTGTGGCAGAGTTCCAGGAGGCCCAAGCGGCAGTGGCATTCTAGATGAGTCGGTGGGACTGACTTTTGAGGCCTAGCGTTCGGGCCACATCGTCTTTGAGTCCTAGGCCAATACCAAGATTGATCAGAAGTCCAGATCAAAGCCTGAAAGTCAGTCCGAAGTCAAAACCCAATGACCGGAGGCCTGATTGCTGATTCTCTCAATCCACCAGGGAAGCAGAAAGCAATTCTGAGTCAGCTGGAGACCAAAGACAGCCTGTCCTGTGTTTAGAGGACTATGTGTGTGCCTGTCTGGCTGGCTGGTTGCTTGGGAAGGTGAGAAGAACAGTACTTGTTTCTGCTGTTGTTTTGTTGTCTGTCTTCTGTGGTGTTCTATCGAGCATGCTACATTGGCACTGTAACATGCAGCAACCCTTGCGTGTGGCTCCCAGCACAGCGTCGACTGTGTTGGTTAATCCAAATGATGAATTCCACTGAATGTTTCAATGTAGATGTGATAAATAATCTGAATCTACCTCAGACCCTGGAGTTGACCAAATCTTTCTGTACACTGCCACTCCCTTACCAGAACCACCTTAACCCAACAAATTCAAGCTCATCTAATTATCATTCAACTATACATGAATACAACCATGCAAAACTGCATTCCTCTGGGGCCAAGCTGCAAGACACAGTGCCAACAATCATATACAGCACAAGACACATAGAGCACATAAAGGATAGCAGTAACCATGCAGTCACACAAAAAAATATAATTTAGCCCAAGTCCCTGAATGACATGTCCTGCAGATTGATGGTGCATGGATGATTGTCAGCAAAAGCAAGCCCTCAGCATGCCAATAAATACCACTGGATGTATGAGCTGTCTATCACAGACAAACTCACCGTGTTATAAATTATCTGTGCACATGCTCTGTACTAGTGTCATTTGCATGACCAGCCCAAGCACACTGCTGGCTGCACGTACTCACACACAAGGTGTACTACCAAAAGCAATAAGGGCAGTTTGACCAAAGCCACTGACTCTGGACAAGTCCACCTATTTTTCAATACCATTCAGACGTTCTAAAAGTTCAGAGTAAATATATTATCAAAGTACATATGTCATCATATTTAATGCTGAGATTAAATTTCTTGATCATTCACAGAAAGTACAAAAAACACAATAGAATCAATGAGAGACCACTTCCAACAGGACAAACAAACAGCCAATGTGCAAAAGGCAACAAACTGTGGAAATAAAAAAGCAATAATAATATTAATGTTATCAATAAATGTCGAACATGAAATGAAGAGACCTTGAATATGAGTCTGTAGGTTGTGGTGTTCAGTAATGAGGTGAGTAAAGTTATCCATGCTGGTACAAGATCCTGATGGCTGGAGGGTAATAACAGTTCCTGAACCTGATGCTGTGTGTCCTGAGGCTCCTGTACCTCCTTCCTGACTGCAGCAGTGAGAAGAAAGCATAGCCTAGATGGTATGGGTCCTTGACGATGGATGCAGTTTTCCTGAGACATTGTGCCATGTGGATGTTCTCAGTGGTCAGGAGGGCTTTATCCGTGATGAACAGAAAGGTGAAATACCAGCTTTGTTTGTCATTTACATCGAAACACATGTGAAGTGTGTCGTTTGCGTCAAAGCAAATCAGGGAGGATTGTGCTAGGCAGCATGCAAAGCTGCTGGCACTTTCTGGCACCAACTCAGCATGCCCACAGCTCACTAATCCTAACCCATACCACTTGGACTGTGGGAGGAAACTGGCGCACTTGGGGGGAACCCATGTAGTCACAGTGAGAACATACCAACTCCTTACAGGCAGCAGTGGGAATCAAAGTCTGATCTTACGGCTAGCGCTGTAATACTGATACGCTAACGACTATGCTAGTGTGCCATCCAGAAACTACAGTGCCATTGGGTTACCCGCACTCATTCCAGTACCACTGAGCAAATCAGGTCATTTCACTCACTGCCACTCTGTCATACCTGATTCATTCTTTCACTCAGCCCCTTTCTTTCTTTCTTTCTTTCTTTCTCTAGGGGGTGGGGAAGAAGGACAAGATGGGTGAAGCCAGGTGATAGCTGGCAAAGGGGTGGAGAAGAAGGGATCTGATAGCAGAGGAGAGTGGACCATGGGAGAAGGGGAAAGAGGAGGGGCACCAGGGTGGTGATGGGCAAGTGAGGAGAAGCAGCAAGAGGCCAAACTGGGGAATTGAAGAGGGAAGAGAGAGGGAAATTACAAAAAGGAGAAATAAATGTTCATGCCATCAAGTTGAAAGCTACCTACACAAAATTTGTGGCTTTGCTCCTCCACCCTGAGAGTGGCTTCATCATGGCAAAAGAGGAATGTCAGAACAGGAATGAGGTTAGGAATTAAAATTGTTGGGCCTCAGAAATCTCTGCTTCTTGCAGAAGTGCTTGACAAAGAAGGCCCCAGTTTTTGTCAGGTTTCTCCAGCATAGTGGAGGCCATATCGAGTGCATCAGATACACCAGATGACCCCCAACAGATTTGTAGGTGAAGTGTCTCCTGACCTGGAAGGAAAGTTTGAATGGAAGAGGTGAACAGGTAGCATTTCTGCCACTTCCAGGGATAGGTGCTAGGAGGAGACAAGAAAAGCACAGAGGAAGTGATCCTTGCAGGAAAAGGAGAGTTGGGGGGAGGTTAAGATGTGTTTGGTGGTAGGGTACTGTTGAAAGAGACAGAAGTGGCATTGGATGTGGAGGCTCATGGTTTCTCTGCAGATACCGGAAGTCTGAAATATATCAAATCACACTGTCCATTCTATCAGGGAAATGCTCTTTGTTCCTCCCATTTTCCACCTCCAGCTACTCTGTTACCCAGACTCTTTTTTGATCTCTTTTTGAACTTGGTCTCTTTCTTGACTCCAATGAAGGTCCTGATGTGAATCATTAATACTTTCTCTTTGCTTGACCTGCTAAGTTTGCCAGCATTTTATTGGTATGGTCACACCAACAGATTGTTCAACACCTGAAACAATGTACACAGCCCATCATTTTACAGAATGATTTCCCAAACCACCGTCAATACCACTGACACAGAAGCAGGCCCTAATGAGTGTATTTCTGTATGTTTGTGGTCAACTGCTGTTGTAGCCCGTCCACTTCAAGGTTCAATGTGTTGTGCGTTCAGAGATGCTCTTCTCTACATCACTGTTATGTCGTAACATTTGAGTTACTGTCACCTTCCTGTCAGCTTGAACCAATCTGGCCAATCTCCTCTGACCGCCCTCGTTAACAAGGTGCTTACACCCACAGAAGTGCGCTCACTGGATTTTTTTTTTCTTTTTTTTGCACCATTCTCTGTAAACTCTAGAAAAATTCCAGAAGATCAGCAGTTTCGAATGTACTCAAACCACCCCATCTGGCACCAAGAATCATTCCATGGTCAAAATCACTTGGGTCACATTTCTTCACCATTTTGATGTTCCATTCAAACAAGAACTGTACCTCTTGATACTTCTATATATTGCTGCAAGATGATTGGCTGATTAGATTAAGAAGCAGGTGTACTGGTATACCTAAAGTGGCCATTGAGTGGTTAAGGAGGTCATCTGGCCCATTGGGTTTCTGGCAACCACAAAGACAATCCCATCTATCCCATTCTTCTGTCAGACTAAAGTTCAATTAAAGTGGCTGTTTAACTTGCCAATCATCAATCTTTGTGATATGTGAAGAGACCACCGTACCCAGGAGAAACTTAAGGAAGTGGGCAAACTCCACACAAAAGACACAGAGAGGTCAGGTTTGAACTTTGGTTAATGCCCCTCCTCCCCTTCTTACCCCATCCCTGACATATTTAGTTGTTTGTTTTTTTTCTCTCTCTCTCTCTCTGCCCATCACTCTGCCTGTTCTCCATCTCCTTCTGGTGCTTCCCCATCCCCTTCTCCCAAGGCCTCCCGTCCCATGATCCTTTCCCTTCTCCAGCTCTGTATCACTTTCGCCAATCAGCTTTCCAGCTCTTAGCTTCATCCCACCCCCTCCGGTCTTCTCCGATCATTTAGCATTCTCCCTCCCCCCACTACTTTCAAATCTCTTACTATCTTTCGTTTCGATTAGTCCTGACGAAGGGTCTCGGCCCAAAATGTCGACAGTGCTTCTCCTTATAGATGCTGCCTGGCCTGCTGTGTTCCACCAGCATTTTGTGTGTGTTGTTTGAACTTTGGTCACTGGAGCTGTGTTTGATGCAATAACATTGCCTGCTGTGTCCCTTTCAGTTATCTGGCTATTCACTGGAGATTACCTGTGCATTATGCAATTCCAATAACCATTTTGCACTTCCACCCTCCAGACCATGCTCTCTCCTCACCATTCATTATGCAGGAGACTTAGCTCCCACACCACCATGTTCAGGAACAGTTATTACCCCTCAACCATCAGGCTCCTGAACCAACATGGATAACTTCATTCACCACAACTCTGAACTGACTGCACAATCATTTGTAGAGTCACTTACAAGAACTTTACAACTAACATTCTCAGTATTATGTTTCATATTTGCGCATTGGTTGTTTGTCAGTTTTTGTCTACATATAGTTGTTACAAATTCTATTGTATTCACCTGTAAATGCCTGCAAGAAAATGAATCCCAGGGTTGTATATGGTGACATACAGTATATGTAATTACATAATAAATTAACAAACCATGCTAGTGTAGCCATTAGTATGACACTATTACAGCTCAGGAGGTAAGAATTCAAAGTTGCAAGCAAGTTTGTACATTTCTTCTGATGTGCATGTGAGTTTTCTCCTTTGCTATGGTTTTCTCCCACGGTCCAAAGATGTACCAGTTAGTAGGTAGACTGGTCATTGTGAATTGTCCCATGATTAGGCTAGGGTTAAATCGGGGGTTGCTAGGGGATGCAGCTCAAAGGTCCTATTCCATGCTGTATAACCATTTAACAGTTACAGCACAGAAACAGGCCATCTTGGCCCTTCTAGTCCGTGCCAGATGCTTACTCTCACCTAGTCCCGCTGACCCGCACTCAGCCCATAACCCTCCATTCCTTTCCTGCCAATATACCTATCCAATTTTTTTAAATGACAAAACCGAACCTGCCTCTACCACTTCTACTGGAAGCTCGTTCCATACAGCTACCGCTCTCTGAGTAAAGAAGTTCCCCCTCGTGTTACCCCTAAACTTTTGCCCCTTAACTCTCAACTCATGTCCTCTTGTTTGAATCTCCCCTACTCTCAATGGAAAAAGCCTATCCATGTCAACTCTATCTATCCCCCTCATAATTTTAAATACCTCTATCAAGTCCCCCCTCAACCTTCTACACTCCAAAGAATAAAGACCTAACTTGTTCAACCTTCCTCTGTAACTTAGGTGCTGAAACCCAGGTAACATTCTAGTAAACTCAAGGAAATCTGCAGATGCTGGAAATTCAAACAACACACACAAAATGCTGGTGGAACACAGCAGGCCAGGCAGCATCTATAGGAAGAAGCACTGTCAACGTTTCAGGCCAAGACCCTTCATCAGGACACTGACATTCTAGTAAATTCTAGTAAATCTCCTCTGTTCTCTGTCTATTTTGTTGACATCTTTCCTATAATTTGGTGACCAAAAGTGTACATAATACTCCAAATTTGGCCTTACCAATGCCTTGTACAATTTTAACATTACATCCCAACTCCTATACTCAATGCTGTGATTTATAAAGGCCAGCATACCAAAAGCTTTCTTCACCACCCTATCTACATGAGATTCCACCTTCAGGGAACTATGCAACATTATTCCTAGATCACTCTGTTCTACTGCATTCTTCAATGCCCTACCATTTACCACACATGTCCTATTTGGATTATTCCTACCAAAATGTAGCAACTCACATTTATCAGCATTAAACTCCATCTGCCATCTTTCAGCCCACTCTTCTAACTGGTCTAAATCTCTCTGCAAGCTTTGAAAACCTACTTCTAAGTAAATAAAATCCAATAAAACATTCGTCAACCCCCAATCCCATGTGCTCACATTTTGTTTAATATTCTTGCTGCGCCAATTGATGTTTAAGAATGTGTAAGATGGGTTGGCCATCATTAGTTGGGGGATTGTGTGCCAGAGTTGTGAGGTAATGTTGCAGCTCTATAAAATCCTGATTAGGCCACTCTTGGAATATTGTATTCAGTTTTGGTTGCCTCGTTAAAAGAAGGATGTGCAATATTTAGAAAGGGTGCAGAAGAGATTTACTAGAATGTTTCCTGGCTTAGTAAGCATATTCTGTGAAGATAGAATGAGCAAACTAGGGCTTTTCTCTTTGGGGCGAAGGAGAATGACAGGTGACTTGGTAGAGGTTACATGATGACAAGAGGCATAGATCACAGACAGCCAGAAACGTTCTCCTAGGGCAGAAATGGATAATACGAGAGCATGATTTTAAGGTAATTGGAAGAACATATATCAGAGTTGTCAGAGGTAAGTTCTTTACACAAGGAATAGTGGGTGAAAGGAACAGGCATGGTGGTAAAGGCAGATACATTAGGAACATTTAATGTATCTTAGGTAGGCGCATGGATGAAAGAAAAGTAGAGTAGAGGGTTGTGTGGGAGAAAAGGGTTAGACCTTGATCTCAGATCTCAGTTGGCCAAATGGCTTGTACTGTGCTGTTACGTTGCTTGTTCTGTTCTCCTGTGTGGCATTCTCTCAAAGTCACACTGAGTGTTTAAATATGCCACATACTCTGATTCCCCTTTTTTTTATTCTGCTAATTATAATTTCAGAAATTTCTCAAACATGAAATTTCTTTCATAAGTCCATATTGACCATACCAAATCCTGTTATTTTTCCAAATGATCTCTTACCACTTCACTAACATTACATGTTCTATCATGAAGGATTCCATACACCCTGCTCATGAACTATTTGTCCCACTCCTATCAGGGTGGAGACAACGTAGCATCCACACCAGGACCACCAGACTCAAAAACAGTTACTTTCCCCAGGCAGTCTCCACTCACTAACTCCACCACTGTTTTATTATCTCCCTGGCACCAGTTCATGGGCGTACAATCAATCCATGTATATATGCTATTTTATGCATTTAGACTTGTTGCGTGTGTTTTAGTTTTAGTACTATTGGTTCTTTATCTTTTGTGGTTTTTCTGTGCTGCACTGGATCCACAGTAACAATTATTTTGTTCTTACACTTGTGTACAGGAAATGACAATCTTGAATCTTTTCATGAGCCTTCCTTATGCAGTGGCAATGATCTTATTGTAGATGGTACTCCTGGGTTATTCACTGGGTAAGGATTTGCAGCATACAATATTGTAAACCTTGCAAAATTTAGGGGCAAGCAGCTGTTATTACAAAGTTAGTTGTTACAAAGAAGGCATGACAGCAGCTTTTTTTCATTAGGAGTTTGAGATCTGATTTGTCACCAAAACCTCTTGTAAACATATGCAGATGTACCGTAGAGAGCATTCTAACTGGTTGCATCACCACTTGGTATGGAGGGGCCACTGCCCAGGATCGGAAAAAGCAGCTGAGGTTTGCAAACTCAGCCAGCTCCATCACAAGCACTAGCCTCCCCAGCATCAAGGATACATTCAAAAAGCAATGCCTCAAAAAAGACAGCATCAGTAGTTAAGGGCCCCCATCTCCCACGATATGTCTTCTCATTGCTATCTTAAAGGAGGAGGTAGTAGTAGGTAAACGCCAATCCCAGGGGATCATGGGTTTGTGCCTCTGAACTGTGTCCTCTCCAGGGCACAAGCCTGGGTGGGAAGATTGAAGAACCGGCTGTTGCCCATGCAGCGGGTTTCCCATCTCCACGTCACCGATATAGTCCAAGGGAAGGCAATCATTGATACAGCTTGACACCAGTGTCATCGCAGAGGATGCCAGAGTGAAGTTGTAAACATCAAACTGCCTGAGGGACCCAGCTCCGGGTTTCTTCCTCGGGGTTTACTCCTGAAACCTTTCCCATGGTGGGTATGGCTGCAATATATTTCTTATTGTAATTTATAGTTATTACAATGTACTGCTGCTGCAAAACAACAAGTGTCAGTGATATTGAACCTGATGTTAATTGTGATTCTGGTTATGCATTGGTCACTACAGCTTTTTGACACAATGTTTCTGTTTTTTCTCTTTAACTAGCCCAAAGACTATTGCTGGAATTGCCTCTGCTCTCTTTCTATTTATTGTCATCATCGGGATTATTGTTTGCTGTTTCTTGTGTTCCTGCTGTTACCTGTATCGACGGAGACACCAGCTAAGAGAGCAATTCGCAGGTCAGTGAACTAATCAGCATAGACATTCTAGACCCCCCATTTCAACCTCAGGCTAATCACAGGACAATTTACATTGACCAGTCAACCTACCAGCAAGTACATCTTTGGGCTGTGGGTGGAAACCAGAGTGTGCGGAGAAACTTCACGCTTTCTACAGGAAGAACACAAAAGCTCCTTACGAATGATGTTCTGAACTCCAAAGCCCCCAATTTGTAATCACCTTGCACTAACTACTGCACTTCCCAGCTAACACGTGCTGTTGCAGGGGAAAGAGCAGTGAAGACTAGTAAATAGAGATGTGTATTGTGCTTGAGCAGTAACAAATTCTGTGGCAGCTGAACATGAACAGGTAGCAGCAGACGAAGTGGAATGCAGCAATGACACCTCTAGGTGCTTTTGGCAGATCAACAACCCTTTGGTCTGCCTGAAATCTGTTAGTCGACTGGCTCAGTGACAGTCCATGGAGGAATGCTGCTGAGTAGCATATTCCATGTTGCAGGAGTACATGCTGGCTGGGGAAGGAGGTTGTCCTGCTAATGGAGAGGGTGGGGCTTTGTTTGTGAGGGAGCCCCTCAGTTACTGTAGAAGTGTACCACCCTAGGGGGCACAGGAGTGGCAGCAGCACTACTGATGTAAAGGAATGTAATAAAACAGAACGGACTTCGAATGTAAAGAATGAAAAGGCTTTGCAATGTTTGTTCTTGTAAGTATTTTTTTATTATGAAAAATGTGTATTTTGATAAAATATGTTTCTGTAAGATCTGTTTTAGGGGAAAGATTAGAAAGGGATAGTAACTAACTAGTAAATAGAATCAGAACGAGTTTAAAAATCACTGACATATTTTGTCAAATTTGTTCAGCAGCAGTACATTGTAATACATAGTTCAAAACTATAGACTGCAATGAGAACTCAGAGTACACAGCATCAGTGGCCAGCTACATCGGCAAGTACATTGATGATGTTACTTTGTCCAAGACCATCACTATACGCGCTAACCAGAAGCCATGGATGACCGTGGAAGAGCGTGCGCCGCTGAGGACCCGTGACTCCGCCTATAGAGCAGGCGACAAGGCAGCCCTAACAACAGAAAGGGCCAAACTGTCCTGGGCCATCTGAGGGGCAAAGCGAGCACACGCCCAGCGAATCCACAGCCCCTTCCAGTACAGCTGCGACACGCGGCGCATGTGGAAGGGCATCCAGAACATCACCAATTACAGGACTGTGCAGGTGATGCCTCCCTCCCAGATGCGCTGAATAACTTCTACATCCGTTTTGAGGTGGAAATTGACGTGGCGCCAAGTAAGTCCACCCCTCCTCCTGTGGATGACCAGGTGCTGTGTCTCACCGTGGCCGATGTGAGAAGAACCCTGTGCAGGGTCAACCCACGGAAGGCTGCTGGACCAGACAACATCCCTGGTAGAGTGCTCAGAGGATGTGCAGACCAGCTAGCAGATGTTCTCACTGACATCTTCAACATCTCCCTGAGCAGCACCACCGTTCCAACGTACTTCAAGGCCGCCACCATCGTCTCCATGCTGAAGAAGTTTTCAGTGTCCTGCCGAAATGAGTACCGTCCCGTTGCTCTCACATCCATCATCATGAAGTGTTTCGAGAGGCTCGTCATGAGGCATATCAAGACCCGGCTGCCCCCCCTGCAGTTTGCGTACCGTCCCAACCGTTCAACAGACGACGCCATTGCCATCACCCTCCACCTGGACAAAAAAGACACGTACGTTCGGATGCTGTTCATAGACTTTAGTTCAGCATTCAACCCTCAGAAGCTGTTTGGAAAGCTGAGCCTACTGGGCCTGAACACCTCCCTCTGCAAATGGATCCTAGACTTCTTGACTGGGAGACCTCAGTCAGTCCAGATCGGAAGCAGCATCTCCAACATCATCACAGTGAGCACGGGGGTCCCCCAGGGCTGTGTGCTCAGTCCACTGTTGTTCACTCTGTTGACCCACAACTGTGCTGCAACACACAGCTCGAACCATATCATCAAGTTCACCGATGACACGACCGTGGTGGGTCTCACCAGCAAGAATGATGAGTCAGCTTACAGAGAGGAGGTGCAGCGGCTAATGGACTGGTGCAGAGCCAACAACCTGCCTCTGAATGTGAACGAAACAAAAGAGATAGTTGTTGACTTCAGGAGGGCACGGAGTGACCACTCCCCGCTGAACATCGACGGCTCCTCGGTAGAGATCGTTAAGAGCACCAAATTTCTTAGTGTTCACCTGGCGGAGAATCTCACCTGGTCCCTCAACACCATCTCCATAGCAAAGAAAGCCCAGCAGCATCTCTACTTTCTGCGAAGGCTGAGGAAAGTCCATCTCCCACCCCCCATCCTCATCACATTCTACAGGGGTTGTATTGAGAGCATCCTGAGCAGCTGCATCACTGCCTGGTTCAGAAATTGCACCATCTCGGATTGCAGGACCCTGCAGTGGATAGTGAGGTCAGCTGAGAAGATCATCTGGGTCTCTCTTCCCGCCATTACGGACACTTACACTACATCCGCAAAGCAAATGGCATTATGAAGGACGCCATGCACCCCTCAGAAAAACTCTTCTCCCTCCTGCCATCTGGGAAAAGGCACCAAAGCATTCGGGATCTCACGACCAGACTATGTAACAGTTTCTTCCCCCGAGCTATCAGACTCCTCAATACCCAGAGCCTGGACTGACACCTTACTGCCCTATCATCTTGTTTATTATTTATTGTAATGCCTGGACTGTTTTGTGCACCTTATGCAGTCCTGAGTAGGTCTGTAGTCTAGTCTAGTTTTTTTTTCCTGTGTTGTTTTTTACATAGTTCAGTCTAGTTTTTGTACTATGTCATGTAACACCATGGTCCTGAAAAATGTTGTCTCATTTTTTACTATATATTGTACCAGCAGTTATGGTCAAAATGGCAATAAAATGTGATGACTTGAAGTATACAGTATTATATATATAAATCAATAAGTGCAAAGAGAGAAGGGAAAAAGAAAAAAGTACTGAGGACGTGTTTGTGTGTTCAATGTCCATTCAGAAGTTTAATGGTGGAGGTGAAGAGGCTGTTTCTGCAACATTGAATGTGTGCCTTCAGGCTCCTGTGCCACTTCCTTAATAGTAGCAACAAGAAGAGGGTACGTCCTGAGGACTGCTCCTGATGGATGCCACCTTTATGAGACATCACCTTTTGAAGGTGTCCTGGATACTGGGGAGGCTGGTGTCCATGACTGAGGTTACAATTTTCTGCAGCTTTTTCTGATCTTGTGCAGTGGCCCCTCCATACCAGACAGTGATGTAGCCAGTTAGAACATCTGTAGAAATTTGAGTGACTTTGGTGACATACCAAATCTCCTCAAACTCCTGATGAAATACAGCTGATGTCATGCCGTCTTTGTAATTCCATCGATATTTTTGGCCCAGGAGAGATCCTCAGAGATGTTGACATCCAGCAACTTGAAACTGCTCACCCTAACAGGCAAATGTGGATTGTGTTAATGTGATAACAAGGATCTTCAGACAAAAGTAGAGACATGGAATGCAGCAAAGATGACGTTTCAGGAGTTTCACTCACTGTAAAGATGTGCACCCATTGTTATAATAGAAAATTGGGTTTACTGTTAGACCTGAGGATAATCATTTCACTCTGTATTCAGGACCTACTCTGTTACTTAATTAAATCTTCCTGTAGCCACCATTCAGTCATCAAACTATAGTTTTACTGGTAATCTCATCAACTGAGAATGTAAAAGCTGTACCAAATTTATGCTCTGGTAGATCAGCTTTGGCTAGTCTCCTGCTGTGCACCGGATTTTTTAATAAATCACACATTACTCCATGTGATCTCTCATTTTCTTCCAACACATGTCAGTGAGCCTATCAGAAAGCACTAATTGTTATTGCCAATGAGCTCATCTTAACTATAGACCTGAATTATAAACACAAGAGATTCTGCAGACATTGAAAATTTAGAGCAACACACAGAAACTTGTTCGGTTTTTTTTTTAAATCAATTCATTAGAAAGAGGTAACATTGTGGATAGAGCTAAGGAATTGCAAAGATAAAAAGACCCTGATGGGAGTTGTATATAGACCCCCACCCAAACAGTAGTAAGGAAGTGGTCTACAAATTACAATGGGAGATAGAAAATGCTTGACAATGTTACAATACTCATGTGGGCTTTCAATATACAGGTAGATTAGGAAAATCGGGTCAGAGCTTGATCCCAGAGGGGGAATTTCAAGAGTGTCTATGCGATGGCTTTTCAGAGAAGCTCATGGTTGAGCCCACTAGGAGATCAGCTATTCTGGATTGGGTGTTGTGCAAAGAGCCAGAATTGATTAGAGAGCTTAAGGTAAAAGGGAGAGGGAAGGGCAGAAGTCAGAGGTTAGAGAGCACCCCTGTGGCTGTCCCCCTTAACAATAAGTCCTCCTGCTTGAGAACTGTTGGGGGGACAGCCTACCTGGAGGAAACAACAGTGGCTACACCTCTGGCACAGAGTCTGGCCCTGTGGCTCAGCAGGGTAGGGAAAGGAAGAGGGTGGCAGCAGTGATAGGGGACTCTATAGTTAGGGGGTCAGACAGACAATTCTGTGGATGCAGGAAAGAAGCACGGGTGGTAGTTTGCCTCCCAGGTGCCAGGGTCCGGGATGTTTCTAATTGCGTCCGTGATATCCTGAAGTTTGAAGGTGAACAGTCAGAGGTTGTGGTACATATTGGTACCAATGACATAGGCAGGAAAAGGGAGAAGGTCCTGAAACCAGACTAGAGGGAGTCAGGAAGGAAGTTGAGAAGCAAGACCTCAAGGGTAGTAATCTCGGGATTACTGCCTGAGCCACGTGACAGCGAGTATACGAATAGAGTGAGGTGGAGGATAAATAAGTGGCTGAGTGATTGGAGTGGGGACAGGGATTCAGATTTCTGGATCTTTGGGACCTCTTTTGGGGCAGGAGTGACCTTTACAAAAAGGATGGGTTGCACTTGAATCCTGGGGGACCAATATCCCGGCGGGGAGATTTGCTAAAGCCATTGAGAGTTTAAACTAGAATTGCTGGGGGAGTGGGAACCAAACTGAAGAGATGGAGGAAGAAATGGTTGGCTCACAAACAGAGAAAGCTTGGAGACAGTGCAAGAGGGAGGATAGGCAGGTGATCAAGAAGGGACGTGCTCAGACCGATGGTTTGAGATGTGTCTATTTTAATGCAAAGTGTATTATGAACAAAGCGGATGAGCTTAGAGCATGGATCAGTACTATGATGTTGCAGCCGTTACAGAGACTTGGATGGCTCAGGGACAGGTATGGTTACTAAAGCCAGGCTTTAGATATTTCAGAAAGGACAGGGAGGGAGGCAAAAGAAGTTGGGAAGTGGCACTGCTGATCAGGGAGAGTGTCACAGCTGCAGAAAAGGAGGAAGTCGTGGTCTACTGAGCCTCTGTGGGTGGAAGTTAGAAACAGGAAGGGATCAATAACTCTTCTGGGTGTTTTTTATAGACCACCCAATGGTAACAGGGACATCGAGGAGCAGATAGGGAGACAGATTCTGGAAAGGTGTAATAATAACAGGGTTTTCGTGGTGGGAGATATTAATTTCCCAAGTATCAATTGGCATGTCCCTAGAGCGAGGAGTTTAAATGGGGTGGAGTTGTGTTAGGAGTGTTCAAGTGAAGTTTTGACATGATATCTAGATAAGCCTACAAGAGGAGAGGCTGTACTTGATCTGGTATTGGGAAATGAACCTGGTCAGTTGTCAGATCTCTCAGTGGGAGAGCATTTTGGAGATAGTGATCACAATTCTATCTCCTTTACCATAGCATTGGAGAGGGATGGAAAAGTTAGGAAAGTGTTTAATTGGAGTAAGGGGAAATATGAGGCTATCAGGCAGGAACTTGGAAGCATAAATTGGGAACAGATGTTCTCAGAGAAATGTACGGAAGAAATGTGGCAAATGTTCAGGGGATATTTACGTGGAGTTCTGCATAGGTACGTTCCAATGAAACAGGAAATGGATGGTAGGATACAGGAACCATGGTGTACAAAGGCTTTTGTAAATCCAGTCAAGGAGAAGAGCTTACGAAAGGTTCAAAATACTAGGAAATGAAAGAGATCTGGAAGATTATAAAGCTAGCAGGAAGGAGCTTAAAGAAATTAGGAGAGTCAGAAGGGGCCATGAGAAGGCCTCGGCAGACTGCATTAAAGAAAACCCGAAGGCATTCTACAAGTATGTGAAGAGCAAGAGGACAAGACTTGACAGAATAAGACCAATCAAGTGTGACAGTGGAAATGTATGTATGGAACAGGAGGAGATAGCAGAGGTACTTAATTAGAACTTTGCTTCAGTATTCACTACGGAAGAGGATATTGGTGATTGTAGGGATGACTTACAGCAGACTGAAAAGCTTGAGCATGTAGATATTAAGAAGGAGGATGTGCTGGAACTTTTGGAAAGCATTGTTGGATAAGTTACTGGGACCGGACAAAATGTACCCTAGGCTACTGTGGGAGGCGAGGAAGGAGATTGCAGAGCCTCTGGCGATGAGGACAGGAGAGGTTCCGGAGGATTGGAGGGTTGCGGATGTTGTTGCATTATTCAAGAAAGGGAGTAAAGATAGCCCAGGAAATTATAGACCAGTGAGTCGTACTTAAGTGGTTAGTAAGTTGATGGAGAAAATCCTGAGAGGCAGGATTTATGAACATTTGGAGAAGCATAATATGATTAGGAATAGTCAGCTTGGCTTTGTGTAAGGCAGGTCGTGCCTTACGAGCCTGATTGATTTTTTTGAGGATGTGACTAAACACATTGATGAAGGTAGAGCAGTGGATGTAGTGTATATGGATTTCAGCAAGGCATTTGATAAGGTACCCCATGCAAGGCTTATTGAGAAAGTAAGGAGGCATGGGATCCAAGGGGATATTGATTTGTGGATCCAGAACTGGCTTGCCCACAGGAGGCAAAGAGTGGTTGTAGATGCGTCATATTCTGCATGGATGTCAGTCACCAGTGGTGTGCTTCAGGGATCCGTTCAGGAACCTCTACTCTTCGGGATTATCATAAATGACCTATGAAGAAGTGGAGAGATGGGTTTATAAATTTGCTGATGATACAAAGGTTGGGGGTGTTGTGGATAATGTGGAGGGCTGTCAGAGGTTACAGTGGGTCATTGATACTGGGCTGAGAAGTGGCAAATGGAGTTCAACCCAGATAAGTGTGAGATGGTTCAATTTTGTAAGTCAAATATGATGGCAGAATATAGTATTAATGATAACATTCTTGACAGTGTGGAGGATCAGAGGAATCTTGGGGTCCAAGTCGTTAGGACAGTCAAAGCTGCTGCGCAGGTTGACTCTGTGGTTAACAAAACATTGACCTTCATCAATCGTGGGATTGAGTTTAGGAACTGTGAGATAATGTTGCAGCTATATAGGACTCTGGTTAGACCCCACTTGGAGTACTGTGCTCAGTTCTGGTCGCCTCACTGTAGCAAGGATGTGGAAACTATAGAAAGGGTGCAGAGGAGACTTACAAAGATGTTGTCTGGATTGGGGAGCATGCATTATGAGAATAGGTTGAGTGAACTCGGCCTTTTCTCCTTGGAGAAACGGTGGATGAGAGGTGACCTCATAGAAGTGTACAAGATAATGAGAGGCATTAATCACATGGATAGTCAGAGGCTTTTTCCCAGGGCTGAAATAGCTAACACCAGAAGACAGTTTTAAGATGCTTAGAAGTAGGTACAGAGGAGATGTCAGAGGTAAGTTTTTATGCAGAGAGTGGTGAGTGTGTGGAGGCACATCCGATAGAGACTTTTAAGAGACTCCTGGACAAGTACATGGAGTTAAGAAAAATAGGTGAAGGGTAATCCTAAGTAATTTCTAAGGTAGGGACATGTTCAGCACAGCTTTATGGGCCAAAGGACCTGTATTGTGCTGTAGGTTTTCTATGTTTCTAACCCTGTGGGGAGGCAATATGATTAAATTTACCCTGAATTTTGAGGAGGAGAAGCTAAAGTCATTATTACGTGGAGTAAAGGGAATTACAGAGGCTTGAGAGAAGAGTTGGCCAGAATTGATTGGAAAAGAACACTGGCAGGGATGATGGCAGAGCAACAATGGCTGGAATTTCTGGAAGCAATTCGGAAGGCACAGGATATATACATCCCAAACAGGAAGTATTCTAAAGGCAAGATGACACTGGCTAACAAGGGAAGTCAAAGCCAACATAAAAACTAAAGAGAGGGCATGTAATAGAACAAACATTAGTAGGAATTTAGAAGATTGGGAACCTTTCAACTACCAACAGAAGGGAACCAAAAAATTCATTAAGAATGTAAAGATGGAATATGAATGTAAGCTAGCCAGTAATATTAAAGAGGATACCAAAAGTTTCTTCAGATGCACAAGGTGTAAAAGAGGTGAGAGTGGATATCGGACCGCTGGAAAACAGTGCTGGAGTAGTAGTAATTGGGGACAATGAAATGGTTGATAAAGTATGGGGAAAGGCCTAGGTATTAGGGGTCATGAAGTGTGTGAAGTTACCATTAATGGAGAGGAGGTTCTTGGGAAACTGAAAAGTCTAAAAGTAGACAGGTCGGTTTTGCCAGATGATGTTCATCCCCCCCCCCCCCCCAGGGGTCTGAAAGAGGTGGCTGAAGAGATTTTGGAAGCATTTCAAGAATCACTAGATTCTGGAATTGTTCTAGACAACTGGAAAATTGCAAATGTCATTCCACTCTTCAAGAAGGGAGAGAGGCAGAAGAAACGACACTTTAGGCCAGTTAGTCTGACCTCAGTTAATGAGAAGATGTTGTAGTTGATTATTAAGGATGAGGTCTCAGGATACTTGGAGGCACGTGATTTTAAAAAAAACGGCTGTATTTCCTTGAGGGAAAATCTTGCCTGACAAATCTGTTGGAATTCATTGCAGGATTAACAAGCAAAATAGACAAAGAATCAGTTGATTTTGTGTACTTGTAAGCTCATATTTTCAAAAGGCCTTTGACAAGGTGCCGCACAGGAGCCTACTTAACAAGCTATGAGGCCATGGTATTACCGGAAAGATTCTAGCATTGATTGGTTGATTGGCAGGAGGCAATGAATGGGAATAAAGGGAGCCTTTTCTGGTTGGCTGCTGGTGTTCCACAGGGGTCTGTGTTGGGACTGATTCTTTTTACATTATATTTTGATGATTTGAATGATGGAGTTGGTGGCTTTGTTGCAAGGTTTGCAGACAGTATAAAGATAGGTGGAGAGGAAGGTAGTTTTCAGGATGTAGAGAGGGAAAGACTTAGACAGATTAGGAGAGTGGGCAAAAAAATGGCAGATGGAATACAGTGTTGGGAAGTGTATGGTCATGCACTTTGGTGCAAGAAATGAAGAGGAAATACAAAAAACTGAGGTGCAAAGGGAATTGGGAGTTCTTGTGCAGGATTCCCTAAATGTTAATTTGCATGTTGAGTCTGAGGTGTGGAAGGCAAATGCAATGTTAGCATTCATTTCAAGAGGACTAGAAATGAGGGTGTAAAAGCAGGGTATAACGTTGAGACTTTATAAAGCACTGTTGAGGCCTCACTTGGAGTATTGTGAGCAGTTCTGGGTCCCTTAAAAAGGATGAGCTGAAACTGGAGAGGATTCCAAGGACCTTCATGAATATGATTCCAGAATTGAGTGGCTTGCCATATGAAGAGCATTTAATGGCACTGGGCCTGTATTCACTAGAATTCAGAAGAATGAGGGGTGACCTCATTGCAACCTATCGAATAGTGAAAGGCCCCGATAAAGTGGATGCAGAGAGGAGTCTAAGACCAGAGAATATGATTTCAGAATGGAGGGGTGTCCTTTTAGAACAGAGGTGAGGAGAAATTTCTTTAGCCAGAGAGTGGTTTATCTGTGCCATTCTTTGCCACAGGCAGCTGTGGAGGCCAAGTCTTTATGTATATATAAGGCAGAGGTTGATAGATTCTTGATTCAGGGCAGGAGATTGGGGCTGAGAGGAAAATTGGATCAGCCATGATGAAATGGCAGAGCAGACTTGGGCCAAATGGCCTAATTCTACTCCTATATCTTATGGTGTTATGTTACTCTGTGATGTCTGCATTCCTCAAATCAGCACAACTACGCATTTGTATTTCTGTGTATTAATTGTAAGGTTTCTTTAGGTCCAAGAGAGGTGGTTCACAGCTATCCAATGCACCCAGCTTACCCCTCGAACGTGTCACCTGGGATGCAGGCTCCATATCCAACTGCTCCAGCCTATGGTGCTGCAGGTAAGTTCTCCTTGGGCTGTGTGTAAAACTGTAAACAAGGAAAGACTGGGCATTTTAACTAATATCAAGGCTGGGCAAAGTTATGCTGTTAGTAGAGGGGATCAAGGATTAACTTAATTCATCATAGGTGGCTTCCGGTTAACTCGGACATCAGGACCAGTACATTTTGGCTCAATTATAAGGGCTGTGCCAATAATCTGGTTCCATGGAAATAGTTAAAAAGGTATTAAAAACAGTCAAATTACTGTAAACTGAGCAACAGGTTATATATTTACAGTTGAAGTCAGAAGTTTACATGCACCTTAGCCAAATACATTTAAACTCAGTTTTTCACAATTCCTGACATTTAATTCTAGAAAACATTCCCTGTCTTAGGTCAGTTAGGATCACTATTTTAAGAATGTGATATGTCAGAATAATAGTAGAGAGAATGATTTATTTCAGCTTTTATTTCTTTAATCACATTCCCAGTGGGTTAGAAGTTAACATACACTTTGTTAGTATTTGGTAGAATTGCCTTTAAATTGTTTAACTTGGGTCAAAAGTTTTGGGTAGCCTTACACAAGCTTTTCACAATAAGTTGCTGGAATTTTGATCCATTCCTTCAGGCAGAACTGATGCAACAGACTCAGGTTTGTACACCTCCTTGCTTGCACATGCTTTTTCAGTTCTGCCCACAAATTTTCTATCGGATTGAAGTCAGGGCTTTGTGATGGCCACTCCAATACCTTGACTTTGTTGTCTTAAGCAATTTTGCCACAACTTTGGAGGTATGCTTGGGGTCATTGTTCATTTGGAAGACCCATTTGTGACTGAGCTTTAACTTCCTGGCTGATGTCTTGAAGTGTTGCTTCAATATATCCACTTAATTTTCCTTCCTCATGATGCCATCTATTTTGTGAAGTGCACCAGTCCCTCCTGCAGCAAAGCACCCCCACAACATGATGCTGCCACCCCCATGCTTCATGGTTGGGTTCGTGTTCTTCGGCCTTTTTCCTCCAAACATAACGATGGTCATTTATGGCCAAACAATTCAATTTTTGTTTCATCAGACCAGATGACATTTCTCCAAAAAGATCTTTATCCCCATTTGCACTTGCAAACTGTAGTCTGGGCTTTTTATGGCAGTTTTGGAGCAGTGGCTTCTTCCTTGCTGAGCAGCCTTTCAGGTTATGTCGATATAAGACTCGTTTTACTGTGGTTATAGATACTTGTCTACCTATTTCCTCCAGCATCTTCACAAGGTCCTTTGCTGTTGTTCTGGGATTGATTTGCACTTTTCACGCGAAAGTACGTTCATCTCTAGGCGACAGAATGTGTCTCCTTCCTGAGCGGTATGATAGCTGTGTGGTCCCATGGTGTTTGTACTTGCATACTGTTGTTTGTACCTTCAGACATTTGGGAATTACTCCCAAAGATGAACCAGACTTGTGGAGGTCCACAGTTTTTTTTTCTGAGGTCTTGGCTGATATCTTTTGAATTTGTTTGTAAATTTCTGACCCACTGGAATTGTGATATAGTTAATTAAAAGTGAAATAATCTGTCTGTAAACAATTGTTGGAAAAATTACTGGTGTCATGCAGAAAGTAGATGTCCTCAACGTCTTGCCAAAACTATAGTTTGCTAATATGAAATCTGTGGAACTGTTAAACAATGTTTTAATAACTTCAACTTAAGTGCATGTAAACTTCTGACTTCAACTGTAAATGAAATGCAGAACAAATTAGAACGCTGCCAATACTGATACAGTACTAAAACTGTGTATTAGTTCCTAATCATTATCGACAAAGGAATTCAGTATGTCACAGTGTTCTTTTGATTAACTGTAAATGAACAAAGTCAGCACAAATAACTAGTGTAGATAAGGGACTGCCTTATAACCATATAACAATTACAGCATGGAAACAGGCCATCTCAGCCCTTCTAGTCTGTGCCGAACGCTTACTCTCACCTAGTTCCTCCAACCTGCACTCAGCCCATAACCCTCCATTCCTTTCCTGTCCATATACCCATCCAATTTTACTTTAATGACAACATAGAACCTGCCTCTACCACTTCTACTGGAAGCTCATTCCACACAGCTACCACCCTCTGAGTAAAGAAATACCCCCTCGTGTTACCCCTAAACTTTTGCTCCCTAACTCTCAACTCATGTCCCTTTGTTTGAATCTTCCCTACTCTCAATGGAAAAAGCCTATCCACGTCAACTCTATCTTCATAATTTTAAATACCTCTATTAAGTCCCCCCTCAACCTCCTATGCTCCAAAGAATAGAGACCGAACTTGTTCAATCTTTCCCTGTAACTTAGTTGCTGAAACCCAGGTAACATTCTAGTAAATCTTTTCTGTACTCGCTCAATTTTGTTGACATCTTTCCTATAATTCGGTGACCAGAACTGTACACAATACTGCAAATTTGGCCTTACCAATGCCTTGTACAATTTTAACATTACATCCCAACTCCTATACTCAATGCTCTGATTTATAAAGGCCAGCATACCAAAAGCTTTCTTCACCACCCTATCCACATGAGATTCACCTTAAGGGAACTATGCACCATTATTCCTAGATCATTCTGTTCTACTGCATTCCTCAATGCCCTACCATTTACCATGTTTTGATTATTCTATTTTGATTATTCCTACCAAAACATAGCATCTCACACTTATCAGCATTAAACTCCATCTGCCATCTTTCAGCCCACTTTTCTAACTGGCCTAAATCTCTCTGCAAGCTTTGAAAACCTACTTCATTATCCACAACGCCACCTATCTTCGTATCATCTGCATACTTACTAATTCCAATTTACCACCTCATCATCCAGATCATTAATGTATATGACAAACAACTTTGGACCCCCAGTACAGATCCCTGAGGCACACCACTAGTCACCGGCCTCCAACCTGACAGTTATCCACCACTACTCTCTGGCATCTCCCATCCAGCCACTGTTGAATCCATTTTACTACTTCAATATTAATACCTAATGATAGAACCTTCCTAACTAAACTTCCATGCGGAACCTTGTCAAAGGCCTTACTGAAGTCCATATAGACAACATCCACTGCTTTACCCTCATCAACTTTCCTAGTTGCCTCTTCAAAAAATTTAATAAGATTTGTCAAACATGACCTTCCACGCACAAATCCATGTTGACTGTTTCTAATCAGTCCCTGTCTATCCAGATAATTATATATGCCATCTCTAAAAATATTTTCCATTAATTAACCCACCACAGACATCAAACTTACAGGCCAATAACTGCTAGGTTTACTCTTAAAACCCTTTTTAAAACAATGGAACAACATGAGCAATATGTCAATCCTCCGGCACCATCCCCATTTCTAATGACATTTGAAATATTTCTGTCAGAGCCCCTGCTATTTCTACACTAATTTCCCTCAAGGTCCTAGGGAATATCCTGTCAGGATCCGGAGATTTATCCACTTTCATATTCCTTAAAAGCACCAGTACTTCCTCCTCTTTAATTGTCATAGTTTCCATAACTTCCCTACTTGTTTCCCTTACCTTACACAATTCAATATCCTTATCCTTAGTGAATACTGAAGAAAAGAATTGTTCAAAATCTCCCATCTTTTTTGGCTCCACACATTGGTGTCCTCTGATTCTCTAAGACTGTTTTACAATGTTTTCGATGATTGCATCCTCAATCTTCATCTTCATTATAACTTTCAACGTGATTGTTGATATCATCATATTTTTCTTAGTGTGTTGTCACCGCTCCAGCTACTCTGCTTTAATTTTGATCTCCAGCATTGTCTGTGTGGAGTTTGCATCTTCTTCTTGTGACCACGTCATCTGGGTTTCCTCCTGTTTTCAAAAGGCTTGTGGGCTGTAGGATTAGTTGCCTGCTATAAATGCCTCTAGTGCTGGTAAGTGGTAGAATCCAGAGAATGGTGTGGTTGATGGGGTGAACAGTGTAAATGGTGTTACATGGTCAGTGAGCAAAAGTGCCTGTTTCCATATGGTATTGCTTTTAGCAGTATAGGAATAGGTGCATACTGTTTCTGTTCCCTCTGCTTTACCACAGCCAATACCAAAGTTCAAAGTATATTGATTTGAAAGCAGATGTGCTAGAATTGGAGAAGATCCAGAGGAGGTTCATGATAATGATTCCAGGAATGAAAGGGTTAACATGTCAGGAGCATTTGATGGCTCTGGGCCTGGACTCACTGGAACTTAGAAGCATAAGGGGAGATTTCATTGAAACCTGTCGAATATTGAAAGGCCTAGATAGAGTGGATGTGGAGAGGATGTTTCCTCTAGAGGTCTCAGCCACAGAATAAGGAAGAATTCCTTTAATCCGAGGGTGGTGACTCTTTAGAATTCACACTACGGACTGTTGTGGAGGCCAGGTCATTTAGACCATAAAACAGAAGCAGAATTAGACCATTTGGTCCATTGAGTCTGCTCCGCCATTCAACCATGGCTGATCCTTTTTCCCCTCCTCAACCCCAGTTCACAACCTTCTCCCCATAACCTTTGATGCCATGTCCAATCAAGAACCCATCAATCTCTGCCTTAAGTACACCCAATGACCTGGCCTTCACGGCTGCATGTGGTAACAAATTCCAAAAAATTAACTACCCTCTGGTTAATGAAATTTCCCTGCATCTCTGTTTTTAAAATGGATGCCTCTCTATCCTGAGGCTGTGTCCTCTTGTTCTAGATTCTCCCACCACAAGAAACATCCTTTCCACATTTACTCTGTCAAGGCTTTTCAACATTTGTAAGAATTCAATGAGATTCCACCCCCCATCCTTTTAAATTCCAATGAGAACAGATCCAGAGCCATCAAACGTTCCTCATATGATAACCCTTTCATTTCCAGAATAAGCTTTGTGAACCTCCCCTGAACCCTCTCAAATGACAGCATATCAATTCTTAGATGAGGAACCCAAAAACTGTTCACAATATCTAAGGTGAATCCTCACCAGTGCCTTGTAAAGCTTCAGCACCACATTCCTGCTCTTATATTCAAGACCTCTTGAAATGAATGCGAACATTGCATTTGCCTTCCTCACCACCGACCCAACCTGCAAGTTAACCTTTAGGATGTCCTGCACAGGGACTCCCAAGTCCCTTTGCATCTCAGATTTTTGGATTTTCTCCCCATTTAGGAAATAGTCTGCACATTTATTTCTACTACCGAGGTGTATGACCATGCATTTTCCAACATTATATTTCATTTGCCACTTTCTTGCCCATTCTCCTAATCTCTCCAAGTCCTTCTGCATCCTACCTGTTTCTTCAACACTACCTGCCCCTCCACCAATCTTTGTATTGTTACGAACCCCGTAACTGGGTCACTTATCAGCAAAGATAGAGAGGTCTGTTGAAGTCTGATGGTACTATTTTTAAACAGTATTTATTAGTAAAAATACACAAAAATAATATCAATGCAAACATACAGATAATATACGTCATCAATACTAAATCTAAAAGTGCGGGTATAATAATAATCAATAAGAAATAAGCTCTATTGTTGTCTAGGGGATAATGTATTGTCCGATGGGAATATAAAAGTCACTTAGTTCATTCAGGCTGCAGCCTTTGGTTGGAGAGAGACAGATTTTAGAAACTTGCCGGCTTTCCTTTATCCGATATTGATCCGTATTCATCCTTTAGCGAGGCCATTCCATGGAAGACTTGTCATCTGGGCAAGGATGGACACACACAAGCCTCCACCGGTCTCATACGTTTCTCCTGGTGCGTCTGCAGGGGTTGTTCCCCAGACCCTCTTTTATCCTCACTCACGGGGTCTCAGATGTCAATCAGGTTGGGATGATACAATCCCTCAACCAGCCCACTCTGGTCGTCCCCTGAGGGCTTCAATGAATAGTACAGTACTCAATACACAATTCCATCTCCAAGAGACAATAGCCGTTATCAAGGGTTCCGCCTTGCTGAGGCCAGGACACATTCCAAACCCTTTGTATTCTGGACGTCTCTCTCTCTCTCATTTCCTGGGTTCCAGACCTGAATTAATAGCGATCTTGCGATTCTCACAAAGAAGGGGGCTACCTTGTACCCTTCGGCCCCTCAGAGTTGTGGCACATTTGTACAGTATCATATGCAAACTTGTCATCAAAGCCATGTATTCCATCATCCGAATCATTGATACACAGTATAAAAGGAATCAGTCCCCTGTGGAACACCACTAGTCACTGGCAGCCAAACAGACAAGGATCCTTCTATTCCTACTCACTGCCTCCTAACAGCTAGCCAATGCTGTAACCATGTGAGTAACTTCCCTGTCATATCTTGGGTTCTTAACTTGTAACACCTTGTCAAAAGCCTTCTGAAAGTGCAAGTATACAACATCCACTGCATCCCCTTTATCTATCCTACTTGTAATTTCCTCAAAGAATTCCAACAGGTTAATCAGGAGGGAAACCATATTAACTTTATCCTATCTTGTCCTGTGTCACCAAGTACTCCATCACATCATCCTTAACAATTGAATCGAACATCTTCCCAACCACTGAGATCAGGCTAACTCCTTTCTTAAAGAGTGGAGGACATTTGCAATTTTCCAGTCCTCTAGCACCATGCCAGAGTCCAGTGAACTTTGAAAGATCATTTCTAATGGCACCACAATCTCTAACGATACCTCTTTCAGAACCCTAAGGTGCAATTCATCTGGTCTGGGTGACTTGTGTACCATTAGGTCTTTCAGCTTTTTGAGCACCTTCTCTCTTGTAATAGTAACTGCATTCACCTCTCTTCTCTCACACCCTTCAATATCTGGCACACAACTACTGTCTTCCACAGTGAAGACTGATGCAAAATACTCATTTAGTTCATCTGACATTTCCTTGTACCCCATTATTATTTCTCTGGCCTTATTTTCAAGCAGTCCTATATCCACTCTTATTTCCCTTTTAATTTTTACATATTTGGAAAAGCTTTTACTATCCATTTTGATATTGTTTGCTAGCTTGTTTTTGTATTTAATCTTTTCCCTTCTAATGATTCTTTTAGGTGCTTTCTCTATGTTTTTAAAAGCTTCCCAATCCTCTGTCTTCCGGCTAATTTGTGCTTTGTTGTATCCCCTGTCTTTTGCTTTTACATTAGCTTTGACTTCCCTTGTCAGCCACAATTGTACCATTTTGCCATTTGAGCAATTCTTTGTTTTTGGAATACATCTGTCCTGTACCTTCCTCATTTTCCCAGAAACTTGCACCATTGCTGCTCTGCTGTCATCCCTGCTAACAGCTCCTTCCAATTTATTTAGCCAGTTCCTCTCTCATACTGTTCCTGCTGAAATACTGCTATGTCAGACTTTACTTTCTCCCTATCAAATTTCAAGTTGAACTCAATCATATTGTGATCACTGGCTCCTAAGGGTTCTTTTACCTTAAGCTCCCTAATCACTTCCAGTTCATTACATAACACCCAATCCAGTAGAGCTAATCCCCTAATAGGCTCAATGACAAACTGCTCTTAAAAAGCCATCTCATAGGCATTCAAAACTCACTCTCTTGAGATCCAGTACCAACCTGATTTCCCCAATCAACCTGCATATTAAAATCTCTCATGACTATCATAACACTGACATTTTGACACACCTTTTCTATTTCCCATTACAATCTGTGGTCCACATCCCAGCTACTGTTGGGAAGCCTGTATATAACTGCCATCAGGGTCCTTTTACCCTTGCAGTTTCTTAACTCAACCCACAATGATTCAACATCTTCCAATCCTATGTCACATCTTTCTCCCGATTTGTAGCCATGTTTTACCAGCCAAGCCAAACCACCCCGTTCCTATCCCTCTGATACAATGTGTAACCTTGGACATCCAGCTCCCAGCTACAACCATCCTTCAGCAAAGCAGAGGTTAATAGGTTGATAAGATGATGGGGTGGTAAATTGGATTAGTAAGTATGCAGATGATACTAAGGTAGCTGGCGTTGTGGATAATGAAGTAGGTTGGCCTGTTACGTGCTGTAATTTTTATACGGTTATATGGTTAAGTTCTTGATCATTCAGGGCATCAAAGATTATGGGGAGAAGGCATGAGAATGGGGTTGACAGGATAATAAATCAGCCATGATGGAATGGTGGTAGTCTCGATGAGTCAAGTGGCCTAATTCTACTCCTATGTCTTATGATGTTATTATCAAAGTATGTATATGTCACTAAATATCATCCTGAGATTCATTTTCTTGCAGGCATTCACAATAGAACAAAGAAGTACAATAGAATGAATGAAAAACTACACACAAAGACTGACAAATTGTGCAAATACAGAAGAAACAAGTAATAGAAATGAATAAGTACATACATAGATATTTAATACTAATAATATGTTTGCTGGAGTCCTTGAAAGTGTGGAATCAGTTCAGTGTTGAGATGTTGAGCTTCTTTCAGCAGCTTGATGGTTGAAGTTCCTGAATTTGCTGGCATGGGACCTGGAGCTCTTGTACCTCCTTCCCCATGGACAGACACTGCTTTCTGCCCAGTTCTCTCTGTGAGAAAAGGGAAGAGGATAGGAAGGGAATAGGAAAATAGCCATTCTCTCCTGTTCTGCAAGTAAAATTCTGCTTGTTGCTCACAGTCAGAATCATTTGCATACATCATGATTTTTTTTCTTTTCCCTTTCCTACTCTGGCCTCTTACCAGTTCTCCTCATCTGCCTATCACCTCCCCGCTGCCCCTCTTCACTTTTTCCCATGACCCACTGTCCTCTCTGATCAGATTCCTTCTTCTCCAGCACTTTACTTTTCCCATCTACCTGGCTTCACCTATTATTTTGTCCTCCTTCCCCAATCCCCACCTTCTTGTACTGGCATCTTGCCCCTTCCTTCTCACTTTAGAAAAAGAGTCTCAGCCCAAAATATCGAGTGTTAATTCCTTTCCATAGGTGTTGCCTGACCTGTTGAGTTCCTCCAGCATTTTGTGTGTGTCATGAAATGTGTTTTGCATCATCAGGACAATGTAATACATAAAGATAAATTACAATAAGAAATATATAATTAAACAGTGTAAAAAAGAGTCAGGTAGTATTCATGGTTCATTGTCAGCTCATAAATCTGATGGTGACAATGAAACTGTTCCTAAAACACTGAGTGTGTGTCTTCAGTCTCCTGTCCTTCCTGCATAATGGGGAGGGCATGTCCTGGGTGATGGGGTCCCTTTTGAGTCATCTCCCTTGAAGATATTCTGCAGTGTGTTCCAAATCATTTTCATTTATGGGATGAATCTTTTATGAATAGGACTTTAATGACAACTTCTAGGGCACAGAGAGTGATGGAGCCTAATCTATAAATTGTCAGACTCTCCCATGACCATCTCCCAAAATATGTTAAAATGGTTATATGGTAACAGGTTGATAGGTTCTTGATTAGTAAAGGCATCAAAGATTATGGGAATGGTGGTTGAGAGGGAAAATCAATTAGCCATTATTGAATGGCAGGCCAGAATGAAAGTGCTAAATGGCCTAATTCTGTTCCTATGTGTATGATTTTATTTATATTGCAATGTGCTTGTTATTCTCCTAGGCTCAGCCAGCGGTTTTCAGAGCTACCCACTGAACCCAGTTTACCCACCCAACATACCTCCTGGATCGTATCCTCCATACCAGACAGCCCCAGCTTACAGTGCTACAAGTAAGGGCTAATTAATAGTACAAACACAGAGAACTCCTGCCAGCACTGTGGATAAGAAGGAACGCAAATGGGGTTTGCAAGTTACTGGACTAGTATCCACAGTCTGGGACACCACAGTAGCGTAATGAAGCTATTACAGCTTGGGGCATCCCATTCACAGTTCATTTCTAGCGCCCTCTATAAGGAGATTATATGTTCTTCCCGTGGCTGTGTGGATTTCCTCTCGATGCTCCTGTTTCCTGCCACAGTTCAAAGATGTACTGGTTATTTGGTCATTGTAAATTGTCCTGTGATCAGTGGGTTGCAGGACAGCACGGGTTGTTGGGGCAGAAGGGCCTATTTGACACTGTATCTTAAGGTCAGTTTGAGATGTTATCCGAGACCAGTCTAAAATCCCGGATTTTCTTCCTGCAGCTGCTCCGCCACAGTCCTAGTCAGGAAGAGGGAGTGCTGCGCTTTTCCTGATGCGGTTTCCATGTGTGCAATCAGCTGGCAACAAGCCTGTTCACGGACTCGTTTTCCACGGATTCCTTCTTTGTTTGCAGTGGATGGACTGCAGTAACTTCCTGGATTAACTGCCCCAGTTCCTTGACTTATCATTGCTGGTTCACTCTTCACCAGGAGTCTTCGATTGCTACTAAGATCCCTTGTGTATGGACGTTATTCCAATTGTGTCTTTCATTATTCTGCATTACAATAAACTCTAATTTTACTTGTCTTTACATAAATTATTAATTCATACCTCTTTCAGCCGTGTCATTTATTTTAAAATGTTGTCAATAACTCAAGAACGTTAACACAATTAACATGCACTCTGGGGAGATGGGACGTCAGCTGTGGTTGGCAGCTCATCTAGGAGAAGGATTACTGATTTCAAACCTCCACTGCCTTGTGGGATAACTCCTATGACAGTGCTGATGCCAAACTGTATCGGTCTCTGTATTTCAGCTGCATGGGGGGCAGCTTGCTCTCTATATTGTACTAGCCTGGCTTGCATCTCAGGATGATCCATGATCGACCCCAGCATTCCAGAAACATCAGGGAAGACAAACTGACCAAGAAATATGAAGAATATATTTGGTGAGAGACATTTTTAGGTTGCTTGCATTTAAAGTCATAGGGCACTATAGCACAGAAGCAGGCTCTTCAGCCCATCTAGTCTGTGCTAAACGATCATTTTTCTGAGTCCCATCTGTAACATGCCTCTCCCATCCATGCACACATCCAAAATTCTCTAAAATTTTGAATTCAAACGCACATCTACCATTTGCGTTGGAGGCTCGTTCCACACCCTCACTACCACCTCAATGAAAATGCTCCCCAAAAACATTTCACCTTTCACCCTTAACCCATGACCTCTAGTTGTAGTCTCACCTAATCTCAATGGAAGAAGCCTGCTTGCATTTACCCTGTCTATATACCTCATAATTTTGTATACCTCTATCAGATCTCCCTCATTCTCCTACACTGCAGAGAATAAAGTTTTTACCCTTTTCAACCTTCTCCACAACTTAACTCCCCCATCAACAGAATTGTAAATTTTCTCTGCAGTCTTTCAATCTTACTGACATTTTTCTTGCACGTGGGTGACCAGAACTGTACACAATACATGAAATTAGGTCTCACCAATGTCTTGTACAGTAGAGATGCCAGGTAGGATAGGTGAATGCCCCTTTTGCAGGACACCTCCAGTGTCCCTGACGACTGCACCTGTGGGAAGTGCATTCAGCTGCAGCTTCTAACAATCTGCATTAGAGTTGGAGCTGAAACTGGCTGAACACTGGACCATTCAGGAGGCTAGGGGGTGATAAATCAGACACACAGAGAGGTAGCTACACCCAAGGTGTAGGACACAAGAGACTGGGTGACATGAAGGGGAAAGGCACGAAAGAGCTAATACAGAGTACCCCGTGGCTATCCCCATCAACGACAGGTACTGTTGGGGGGGTTGGTCTAACAAAAGGAAGTTACAGTGGTCAGGTCTCTTGCACGGAGTCTGGCTCTGTGAATCAGAAGGTAAGTGGGGGGGGAGAGACACACTGTGGGTGATAGGGGATTCATTAATTACAGGAACAAGATTGGGTGAGAACAAGATTCCTGCATGCAATGTTGCCACCCAGATGCCAAGGTCCAGGATATCTTGGATCATGTGCTTGAGTGGGAGGGTGAACAGCCAGAAGTCGTGGTCCACTTAAGTACCAATGACATGGGTATGGCAAGTGAGGAGTTCTGCACAGGGAGTTGCGTACAGAGTTAGGACAGAACCTCCAGGGTTATAATCCCAGGATAGCTACCCATGCCACTTGCAAGTGAGGTCAGAACTAGGAAGATTAGACAAGTTAATATGTGACTAAGGAATTGGTGAAGGAGGGAGGGCATAAGATTTTTGGATATTTGTGCTCTCTTCTAGGGAAGTTGGGACCTGTACAAATGGGACGATTTGCAACAGAACTGGAGGGGGACTAATATCTTAGTGGGAAGATTTGTCAATGCTTTACAGTGGGGTTCAAACCAGAGCTGAAGGGGATGGGATCAGAGTACCAGAGCAGTTCGTGGAGAGGTTTTGGAGGCAGATATTGGTCAACCTCAGACAAAGTTAGGAATCAAAAGGTTGAGCATGGTGCAACTAGAGTTCTGAGCGACATATATTTCAATGCAAGAAAGGCAGATGATGAGGTAGGTGCTTTACAAACAGAGGCAATGTGTAGTGATGAGAGGCCATTGATTGGAAAAAATTGCAGTCAACAGGATGAGTTGCAACATAAAAGATGGACACAATCGAAAAGGGTGAGTACAGGACTGAAGGTGTTTATTTGAATGCATGCAGTATAAAGAATAAGGTTGATGAACTTGTAGCACAGTTGCAGATTAGTATAATGTTGTGGGCATCACTGAATTACGGCTGAAAGATTTAAAGCTGGGAGCTTAATGTCCAAGGATGCACTGTGTATCAAAAGGACAGGCAGGGGGGTGGTGTTACTCTGTTGGTAAAAAAATGAAATCAAATCATTAGAAACAGCGCCATAAAGTCAGAAGATGTTGAATCATTGTGGATTGAGCTAAGGAATCGCAAGGGTAAAAAGACCCTGATGGGAGGTGTATACAGACCCCAAACAATAGTAAGGATGTGGTCTACAAACTACAATGAGTGATTAAAAAAATGCATGCCAAAAGGGCAATGTTACAATAGTCATGGAGGATTTCAATATGCGGGTAGATTGGGGCTGGATTCCAGGAGGGAGAATCTCTAGGGTGCCCATGAGATGCCTTTTCAGAGCAGCGCATGGTTGAGCCCACTTGAGGATCAGCTATTCCGCAAAGAACCAAAATTGAATAGAGAGCTTAAAGTTAAAGAATGCTGGGGGGGGAAGGGGGCACATAATTATAATATGATCAGATTCACCCTGAAATCTGAGGAGAGGCTGAAGTCAGATGCATGGGTATTACAGTGGGGTAAAGGGAATTACAGAGGCATGAGAGAGGAGTTGGCCAGAACTGGTTAGAGAATGACACTGTCAGAGCACAAAGGCTGGAATTTCTGAGAGTAGTTCAGAAGGCACGGGATATAGACATCCCAAACAGAAAGAGATATTCTAAAGGCAAAATGACACAATTGTAGCTAACAAGGGAAGTCAAAGCTGACATGAAGGCAAAGAGAGGGCATATAATTGAGCAAAAATTAGAGGGAAGTTAGAGGATTAGGAAGCTTTGAAAAACCAAAAGAAGGCAACTAAAAAAGTCATTAAGAATGTAAAGATGGAATATGAAAGTAAACTAGCCAGTAATATTAAAAAGGATACCAGAAGTTTCTTCAGGTACTTGAAGTGTAAAAGAGAGGTGAGAGTGGATATCAGACCACTGGAAAACGACGCTGGAGAGGTAGCAATGAGGATAAGGAAATGGCAGATGAACTGAAGAAATATTTTGCATCAGTCTTCACTATTGAAGACACTAGCAGTGTGGTGGAATTTCCAGGTGTCAGGGGTCAGAAGTGAGTGTAGTTACCATTACTAGGGAGAAGGCTCTTGAGAAACTGAAAGGCCTGAAAGTAAGTAAATCACCCGGACCAGATGGTGTACACCCCAGGGTTCTGAAAGGTGGCTGAAGAGATTAAGCAGGCATTAGTAATGACCTTTCAAGAATCACTGGATTCTGAAAGACTGGAAAAATGCAAATGTCACACCACTCTTCAAGGGAGAGAAGCAGAAGAAAGGAAATTATAGACCAGTTAGTCTGACCTCAGTGGTTGGGAAGATGTTGGAGTCGATTATTAAGGATGAGGTCTCAGGATACTTGGAGGCATGTGATAAAATAGGCCATTGTCAGCATGGTTTCCTCAGGGGAAAATCTTCCTGACAAATCGGTTGGAATTCTCTGAAAAAATAACAAGCAGGATAGACAAAGGAGAATCAGTTTATGTTGTGTACTTATATTTTCAGAAAGCCTTTGACAAGGTGTTGCACATGAGACTGCTTTAACAAGCTATGAGCCTATGGTATTTCAGAAAGGATTCTAGCATGGATAAATGAGTGGCTGATTGGTAGAAGGCAAAGTGGGAATAAAGGGAGCCTTTTCTGAGTATGGAGGCTAAGTCATTTAGACCATAAGTCATAGGAGCAAAATTGGGCCATTTGGCCCATCGAGTCTGCTCTACCATTTAATCACGGCTGATCTTTTTCTCCCCTCCTCAGCCTTCTCCCCATAACGTTTGATGCTGTGTCCAATCAAGAACCTAACAAGCTCTGCCTTAAATATACCCAATAACCTGGCTTCCACAGCTGCATGTGGCAACAAATTCCAGAAATTCACCACCCTCTAGCTAAAGGAATTTCTCTGTATCTCCATTTTAAATGGACACCCCTCTATCCTGCAGCTGTGGTGTCTAGTCCTAGACTCCCCACGATGGGAAACATCCTTTACAACTAGGCTTTTCAACTGATTTCTCTAACTAATGTATCCCCTAACAAGACAGCTCGCCTCTTCTCCCCGCCCCTCCCCTTTGCTTCTGAGTTGCAGAGCTAAACTCAGTGACCGAGATCTGACCGCAGTGACTTCTCTCTGCTAGATCACCCCAAAGTGGCATACATGCTGTTGAGGGTGATGGCCACAGGGGTTCTCTGCACTGGCTGTTTAACACCTTTTCCCTTCCTGACGCCTGTGTGTGTAACTGCCTCTCTATATGTCCTTGTTGTGATGGAAAATAACTGGTTCTTTGAGTCTCAACAGTAGAGGCCTGGACACACAGTTTTAATAATAAGGAATTTATTATTAAAGGGGAAGTCGGGTCAACACACGCAACTACAATACACAGGGAGCAGTGTGGGGACAGGGTACGGTAACACAAACAAAGAACAAGGGAAAAGCACTACAACAGCTATCCCCCTTGACCTTGGATAGCTGCGGTTCCCTTACCAGGACAAACGATAAACCTTCCCAAACATAAATCAATGCACTTACCTTCAATGAGGTGGTCTGTAAGAGAGGCCAATCCAGGGACAAGTCTCACCTTTTATAGCATGGGGCTGGGCGAGATAATCCAATTAAGGTGACCAATAATTTAGGTGTGCATTGATTAGTTGGGAGGGACCAAATGTTGATTGGCATGTGGTGTGTCCTTTAACCAGCCAAGTGGCAGTGCATCTGTCACATGGCCGGTATCTCTGGAAACAGTCCTTTCTATCACCCCTTCAGCCTCCCGGATGATGCATCGTTCCTCCAGTTCCTGTTCCCAGCTCCTTAACATGGAGTGTTAGAAACTGCAGCTGGATGCACCTCTTGCAGTTGACTTGTCAGAGTCACTGGACGAATTCCTGCCTTCCCATATCCCACAGGAGGAGCATTCCACTCTCCTTACTAGTATAAAGGAAAAGCCTCTGCTTATTAATGACTGGAATAGCCATTCTCAAATAACCACTCTAAAACTGCTCACTCCAACAAAGGCCTCTCAAGCAGTGGCCACTCTGCTTCTCCTGCCTTATTGGTTGTTCTTGCCAATCAATCCCGATTGCTGTTAAGCCGTGAACGAATGTCTTATATACTCAATTATTCAATGTAACCATATAACAATTACAGCACGGAAACAGGCCATCTCGGCCCTTCTAGTCCATGCTGAACGCTTACTCTCACCTAGTCCCATCGACCTGAACTCAGCCCATAACCCACCATTCCTTTCCTGTCCATATACCTATCCAATTTTACTTTAAATGACAATATCAAACCTGCCTCTACCACTTCTACTGGAAGATACTTCCATACAGCCATCACTCTCTAAGAAATTCCCCCTCGTGTTACCCTTAAACTCTTGCCCCCCAACTCTCAACTCATGTACTCTTGTTTGAATCTCCCCAACTGTCAATGGAAAAAGCCTATCCATGTCAACTCTATCCCCCTCATAATTTTAAATACCTCTATCGAGTCCCCCCTCAACCTTCTACGCTCCAAAGAATAAAGACCCGACTTGTTCAACCCCTCTGTAACTTAAGTGCTGAAACCCAGGTAGCATTATAGTAAATCTTCTCTGTACTCTCTCTATTTTGTTGACAATACTTCAGTGACAAAACTGTACACAATACTCCAAATTTGGCCTTATCAATGCCTTGTGCAATTTTAACATTACATCCCAAATCCTATACTCAATGCTCTGATTTATAAAGGCCAGCATACCAAAAGCTTTCTTCACCACCCTATCCACATGAGATTCTACCTTCAGGGAACTATGCAACATTAGTCCTAGATCACTCTGTTCCACTGCATTCTTCAATGCCCCACCATTAACCATGCATGTCCTATATTGACTATTCCTACCAAAAAGTAGCACCTAACACTTATCAGTATTAAACTCCATCTGCCATCTTTCAGCCCACTCCTCTAGCTGGCCAAAATCTCTCTGCAAGATTTCAAAACCGACTTCATTATCCAGAACGACACCTTTTTTCATATCATCTGCATACTTACCAATTTACCAGATCATTCATTCAGATCATTAATGTATATGACAAAAAACATTGGACCAGGTACAGATCCCTGAGACAAACCACAAGTCACGGGCCTCCAACCTGACAAACAGTTATGCACCACTACTCTTTGGCATCTATCATCCAGCCACTGTTCAATCCAGTTTAGTACCGCAATATTAATACCTAACGATTGAACCTTCCTACCTAATCTTTGGTGCGGAAGTATTCCGTGTTGACAGTGTTTATGCACACTTGATTCCATATCTGTACTTTAACCTCTAACTTTATTTCTGTATAATTTTTAATTCTATGAAATTTTTTATTATTTAATGTTCTTTATCTGTTGCATGTCAGGCCAACACATCACAGTGAGTTCAACAAACCTGAAAATGCAGATGGTAAATAAAGTTGGTGCTTGAAAACCGTCAGAATGATCAACACCTCCACTCATTAACACCCAACATCACCTCAGGCTGATCAACACCTCCACTCATTAACACCCCACACCACCTCAGGCTGATCAACACCTCCACCCATTAACACCCCACACCACGTCAGGCTGATCAACACCTCCACTCATTAACACCACAAATCACCTCAGGCTGATCAACACCTCCACCCACTAACACCCCACAACACCTCAGTCTGATCAACAGCTCCACTCATTAACACCCCACATTACCTCAGACTGATCAACACCTCCACTCATTAACACCCCACATCACCTCAGGCTGATCAACACCTCTACTCATTGACACCACACATCACCACAGGCTGATCAACACCTCCACTCATTAACACCCCACACCACCTCAGACTGATCAACACAGGCACTCATTAACACCCCACATCACCTCAAGCTGATCAACACCTCCACTCATTAACACCCCACACCAACTCAGACTGATCAACACCTCCACTCATTAACACCCCACAACACCTCAGACTGATCAAAACCTCAAACAATTAACACCGCACACCACCACAGACTGAACAACACCTCCACTCATTAACACCCCGCATCACCTCAGGCTGATCAAAACCTCCACTCATTACAACCCGCGTCACCTCAGACTGATCAACACATCCACTCATTAACACCCCGCATCACCTCAGGTGATTAACACCTCCACTCATTAACACCACACATCACCTCAGACTGATCAACACCTCCACTCATTAACACCCCACATCTCCTCATGCTGATCAACAGATCCACTCATTAACACCTCGCATCACCTCAGACTGATCAACACAGGCACTCATTAACACCCCACAACACCTCAGACTGATCAACACATGCACTCATTAACACCCCACATCGCCTCAGGCTGATCAACACTTCCACTCATTAACACCCCACAACACCTCAGACTGATCAACACCTCCACTCATTAATACCCATCACCCTCCTCAGACAGATCAAAAGCTCCACCCATTAACACCCCGCATCACCACAGGCTGATCAACACCTCCACTCATTAACACCCATGACTACCTCAGACTGATCAACACCTCCACTCATTAACACCCCTCACCACCTCAGACTGATCAACAACTCCACTCATTAACACCCCACTTCACCTCAGACAGATCAACACCACCCATTAACACTGCACACCACCTCAGACTGATCAACACCTCCACTCATTAACACCCCACATCACCTCAGGCTGATCAACACCTCCACTCATTTACACCCCTCACCACATCAGGCTGATCAACTCCTCAACTCATTAACACCCCACATCACCTCAGTCTGATCAACACCTCCATTCATTAACACCCCACATCACCTCAGACTGATCAACACCTCCACTCATTAACACCCCGCATCACCTCAGGCTGATCAACACATCCACTCATTAACACCCCACATCTCCTCATGCTGATCAACACCTCAAGTCATTAACACCCCTCACCACCTCAGGCTGATCAACACCTCCACTCATTAACACCATACACCACCTCAGGCTGATCTACACCGCTCATTAACACCCCACACCACCTCAGACTGATCAACACCTCCACTCATTAACACCCCGCATCACTTCAGACTGATCAACACCTCCACTCATTAAGACCCCGCACCACAGGCTGATCAACACCTCCACCCATTAACTCCCCGCATCACCGCAGACTGAGCAACACCTCCACTCATTAACACTCCGCATCACCTCAGGCTGATCAACACCTCCACTCATTAACACCCCACATCACCTCAGGCTGATCAACACCTCCACTCATTAACACCCTGCATCACCTCAGACTGATCCACACCTCCACTCATTAACACCCCACATCACCTCAGGCTGATCAACACCTCCATTCATTAACACCCCACATCTCCTAAGACTGATCAACACCTCCACTCATTAACACCCCACATCACCTCAGGCTGATCAACACCTACACTCATTAACACCCAGCATTACCTCAGACTGATCAACACCTCCACTCATTAACACCCCACATCACCTCCGGCTGATCAACACCTCCACTCATTAACACCCCTCATCACCTCAGGCTGATCAACACCTCCGCTCATTCACACCCCACACCACCTCAGGCTGATCAACACCTCCACTCATTAACACCCCTCATCTCCTCATGCTGATCAACAGCTCCACTCATTAACACCCCACATCACCTCAGTCTGATCAACACCTCCACTCATTAACACCCCACACCACCTCAGGCTGATCAACACCTCCACTCATTAACAACCCGCATCAACTCAGACTGATCAACACCTCCACTCATTAACACCCCGCATCACCTCAGGCTGATCAACAGCTCCACTCATTAGCACCCCACATCACCTCAGACTGATAAACACCTCCACTCATTAACACCCCACATCACCTCAGGCTGATCAACACCTCCACTCATTAACACCCTGCATCAACTCAGACTGATCAACACCTCCACTCATTAACACCCCACATCACCTCAGGCTGATCAACACCTCCACTCACTAACACCCTGCATCACCTCAGACTGATCAACACCTCCACTCATTAACACCCCACATCACCACAGACTGATCAACACCTCCACTCATTAACACCCCTCATCACCTCAGGCTGATCAACACCTCCACTCATGTACACACCTGACCACCTCAGGTTGATCAACACCTCAACTCATTAACACCCCACATCACCTCAGGCTGATCAACACCTACACTCATTAACACCATACACCACCTCAGGCTGATCAACACCTCCACTCATTAACACCCCGCATCACCTCAGACTGATCAACACATCCGCTCATTAACACCCCACATCACCTCAGACTGATCAACACCTCCACTCATTAACACCCCACATCACCTCAGACTGATGAACACCTCCACTCATTAACACCCCTCATCACCTCAGGCTGATCAACACCTCCACTCATTAATCCCCCTCATAACGTCAGGCTGATCAACACCTCCACTCATTAACACCCCACATCACCTCAGGCTGATCAACACCTACACTCATTAACACCCAGCATTACCTCAGACTGATCAACACCTCCACTCATTAACACCCCACATCACCTCCGGCTGATCAACACCTCCACTCATTAACACCCCTCATCACCTCAGGCTGATCAACACCTCCGCTCATTCACACCCCACACCACCTCAGGCTGATCAACACCTCCACTCATTAACACCCCTCATCTCCTCATGCTGATCAACAGCTCCACTCATTAACACCCCACATCACCTCAGTCTGATCAACACCTCCACTCATTAACACCCCACACCACCTCAGGCTGATCAACACCTCCACTCATTAACAACCCGCATCAACTCAGACTGATCAACACCTCCACTCATTAACACCCCGCATCACCTCAGGCTGATCAACAGCTCCACTCATTAGCACCCCACATCACCTCAGACTGATAAACACCTCCACTCATTAACACCCCACATCACCTCAGGCTGATCAACACCTCCACTCATTAACACCCTGCATCAACTCAGACTGATCAACACCTCCACTCATTAACACCCCACATCACCTCAGGCTGATCAACACCTCCACTCACTAACACCCTGCATCACCTCAGACTGATCAACACCTCCACTCATTAACACCCCACATCACCACAGACTGATCAACACCTCCACTCATTAACACCCCTCATCACCTCAGGCTGATCAACACCTCCACTCATGTACACACCTGACCACCTCAGGTTGATCAACACCTCAACTCATTAACACCCCACATCACCTCAGGCTGATCAACACCTACACTCATTAACACCATACATCACCTCAGACTGATCAACACCTCCACTCATTAACACCCCACATCACCTCAGACTGATGAACACCTCCACTCATTAACACCCCTCATCACCTCAGGCTGATCAACACCTCCACTCATTAATCCCCCTCATAACGTCAGGCTGATCAACACCTCCACTCATTTACACCCCTGACCACCTCAGGTTGATCAACACCTCAACTCATTAACACCTCACATCACCTCAGTTTGATCAACACCTCCATTCATTAACACACCACATCACCTCAGACTGATCAACCCCACCACTCATTAACACCCCTCACCACCTCAGACTGATCAACAACTCCACTCATTAACACCCCACTTCACCTCAGACTGATCAACACCTCCACTCATTAACACCGCACACCACCTCAGACTGATCAACACCTCTACTCATTAACACCCCGCATCACCTCAGGCTGATCAACACCTCCACTCATTAACACCCCACATCTCCTCATGCCGATCAACAGCTCCACTCATTAGCACCCCGCATCACCTCACACTGATAAACACCTCCACTCATTAACACCCCACATCAGCTCAGGCTGATCAACACCTCCACTCATTAACACCCTGCATCACCTCAGACTGATCAACACCTCCACTCATTAACAAACCACATCACCTCAGGCTGATCAACACCTCCACTCATTAACACCCCACATCACCTCAGGCTGATCAACACCTCCACTCATTAACACCCCACACCACCTCAGACTGATCAACACAGGCACTCATTAAAACCACACACCACCTCAGGCTGATCAACACTTCCACTCATTAACCCCCCTCACCACCTTAGGCTGATCAACACCTCCACTCATTTACACCCCACACTACCTCAGGCTGATCAACACATCCACTCATTAACAGCCCACATCAGCTCAGACTGATGAACCCCTCCACTCATTAACACCCCTCATCACCTCAGGCTGATCAACACCTCAACTCATTAACACCCCACATCACCTCAATTTGATCAACACCTCCACTCATTAACACCCCTCACCACCTCAGACTGATCAACACCTCCACTCATTAACACCCCTCATCACCTCAGGCTGATCAACACCTCCGCTCATTCACACCCCACACCACCTCAGGCTGATCAACACCTCCACTCATTAACACCCCTCATCTCCTCATGCTGATCAACAGCTCCACTCATTAACACCCCACATCACCTCAGTCTGATCAACACCTCCACTCATTAACACCCCACACCACCTCAGGCTGATCAACACCTCCACTCATTAACAACCCGCATCAACTCAGACTGATCAACACCTCCACTCATTAACACCCCGCATCACCTCAGGCTGATCAACAGCTCCACTCATTAGCACCCCACATCACCTCAGACTGATAAACACCTCCACTCATTAACACCCCACATCACCTCAGGCTGATCAACACCTCCACTCATTAACACCCTGCATCAACTCAGACTGATCAACACCTCCACTCATTAACACCCCACATCACCTCAGGCTGATCAACACCTCCACTCACTAACACCCTGCATCACCTCAGACTGATCAACACCTCCACTCATTAACACCCCACATCACCACAGACTGATCAACACCTCCACTCATTAACACCCCTCATCACCTCAGGCTGATCAACACCTCCACTCATGTACACACCTGACCACCTCAGGTTGATCAACACCTCAACTCATTAACACCCCACATCACCTCAGGCTGATCAACACCTACACTCATTAACACCATACATCACCTCAGACTGATCAACACCTCCACTCATTAACACCCCACATCACCTCAGACTGATGAACACCTCCACTCATTAACACCCCTCATCACCTCAGGCTGATCAACACCTCCACTCATTAATCCCCCTCATAACGTCAGGCTGATCAACACCTCCACTCATTTACACCCCTGACCACCTCAGGTTGATCAACACCTCAACTCATTAACACCTCACATCACCTCAGTTTGATCAACACCTCCATTCATTAACACACCACATCACCTCAGACTGATCAACCCCACCACTCATTAACACCCCTCACCACCTCAGACTGATCAACAACTCCACTCATTAACACCCCACTTCACCTCAGACTGATCAACACCTCCACTCATTAACACCGCACACCACCTCAGACTGATCAACACCTCTACTCATTAACACCCCGCATCACCTCAGGCTGATCAACACCTCCACTCATTAACACCCCACATCTCCTCATGCCGATCAACAGCTCCACTCATTAGCACCCCGCATCACCTCACACTGATAAACACCTCCACTCATTAACACCCCACATCAGCTCAGGCTGATCAACACCTCCACTCATTAACACCCTGCATCACCTCAGACTGATCAACACCTCCACTCATTAACAAACCACATCACCTCAGGCTGATCAACACCTCCACTCATTAACACCCCACATCACCTCAGGCTGATCAACACCTCCACTCATTAACACCCCACACCACCTCAGACTGATCAACACAGGCACTCATTAAAACCACACACCACCTCAGGCTGATCAACACTTCCACTCATTAACCCCCCTCACCACCTTAGGCTGATCAACACCTCCACTCATTTACACCCCACACTACCTCAGGCTGATCAACACATCCACTCATTAACAGCCCACATCAGCTCAGACTGATGAACCCCTCCACTCATTAACACCCCTCATCACCTCAGGCTGATCAACACCTCAACTCATTAACACCCCACATCACCTCAATTTGATCAACACCTCCACTCATTAACACCCCTCACCACCTCAGACTGATCAACAACTCCACTCATTAACGCCCCACTTCACCTCAGACAGATCAACACCTCCGCTCATTCACACCCCTCACCACCTTAGGCTGATCAACACCTCGACTCATTTACACCCCACACTACCTCAGGCTGATCAACACCTCGACTCATTAACACCCCACATCACCTCAGGCTGATCAACACCTCCACTCATTAACACCCCACATCACCTCAGACTGATCAACACCTCCACTCATTAACACCCCGCATCACCTCAGACTGATAAACACCTCCACTCATTAACACCCCACATCCCCTCAGGCTGATCAACACCTCCACTCATTAACACCCTGCATCACCTCAGACTGATCCACACCTCCACTCATTAACACCCCGCATCACCTCAGACTGATAAACACCTCCACTCATTAACACCCCACATCCCCTCAGGCTGATCAACACCTCCACTCTTTAACACCCCACATCACCTCAGACTGATCAACACCTCCACTCATTAACACCCCGCATCACCTCAGACTGATCAACATCTCCACTCATTTACACGCCTCACCACCTCAGGCTGATCAACACCTCCATTCATTAACACCCCGCATCACCTCAGGCTGATCAACACCTCCACTCATTAACAACCCACATCTCCTCATGCTGATCAACAGCTCCACTCATTAGCACCCCGCATCACCTCAGACTGATAAAAACCTCCACTCATTAACACCCCACGTCACCTCAGGCTGATCAACACCTCCACTCATTAACACCCTGCATCACCTCAGACTGATCAACACCTCCACTCATTAACACGCCACATCATCTCAGGCTGATCAACACCTCCACTCATTAACACACCTCATCAACTCAGGCTGATCAACACCTCCGCTCATTCACACCCCACACCACCTCAGGCTGATCAACACCTCCACTCATTAACCCCCCTCACCACCTTAGGCTGATCAACACCTCCACTCATTTACACCCCACACGACCTCAGGTTGATCAACACATCCACTCATTAACACCGCACATCTCCTCATGCTGATCAACAGCTCCACTCATTAACACCCCGCATCACCTCAGACTGATCAACACCTCGACTCATTAACACCCAACATCACCTCAGGCTGATGAACACCTCCACTCATTAACACCCCACATCACCTCAGACTGATCAACACCTCCACTCATTAACACCCCGCATCTCCTCAGACTGATCAACCCCTCCACTCATTAACACCACATATCACCTCAGGCTGATCAACACCTCCACTCATTAACACCCCTCACCACCTCAGGCTGATCAACACCTCCACTCATTAACACCCCTCATCAACTCAGGCTGATCAACACCTCCACTCATTAACACCCCTCACCACCTCAGACTGATCAACACCTCCACTCATTCACATCCCACATCACCTCAGGCTGATCAACACCTCCACTCATTAACACCCCACATCACCTCAGGCTGATCAACACCTCCACTCATTCACATCCCACATCACCTCAGGCTGATCAACACCTACACTCATTAACACCCCACATCACCTCAGGCTCATGTACACCTCCACTCATTAACACCCTGCATCACCTCAGACTGATCCACACCTCCACTCATTAACACCCCACATCACCTCAGGCTGATCAACACCTCCATTCATTAACACCCCACATCACCTCAGACTGATCAACACCTCCACTCATTAACACGCCGCATCTCCTCAGACTGATCAACACCTCCACTCATTATAACGCCACATCACCTCAGACTGATCAACACCTCCATTCATTAACACCCCACATCACCTCAGACTGATCAACACCTCCACTCATTACCACCCCGCATCACCTCAGACTGATCAACACCTCGACTCATTAACACCCAACATCACCTCAGGCTGATGAACACCTCCACTCATTAACACCCCACATCACCTCAGACTGATCAACACCTCCACTCATTAACACCCCGCATCTCCTCAGACTGATCAACCCCTCCACTCATTAACACCACACATCACCTCAGGCTGATCAACACCTCCACTCATTAACACCCCTCACCACCTCAGGCTGATCAACACCTCCACTCATTAACACCCCTCATCAACTCAGGCTGATCAACACCTCCACTCATTAACACTCCGCATCACCTCAGGCTGATCAACTCCTTAACTCATTAACACCCCACATCACCTCAGACTGATCTACCCCTCCACTCATTAACACCCCTCACCACCTCAGACTGATCAACAACTCCACTCATTAACACCCCGCATCACCTCAGGCTGATCAACACCTCCACTCATTAACACCTCACATCTCCTCATGCTGATTAAACACATCAACTCATTAATACCCCACATCACCTCAGACTGATCAACAACTCCACTCATTAACACCCCTCACCACCTCAGGCTGATCAACTCCTCAACTCATTAACACCCCACATCTCCTCAGACTGATCAACACCTCCACTCATTAACACCCCACATCACCTCAGGCTGATCAACACCTACACTCATTAACACCCCACATCACCTCAGGCTCATGTACACCTCCACTCATTAACACCCTGCATCACCTCAGACTGATCCACACCTCCACTCATTAACACCCCACATCACCTCAGGCTGATCAACACCTCCATTCATTAACACCCCACATCACCTCAGACTGATCAAAACCTCCACTCATTAACACGCCGCATCTCCTCAGACTGATCAACACCTCCACTCATTAAAACCCCACATCACCTCAGACTGATCAACACCTCCATTCATTAACACCCCACATCACCTCAGACTGATCAACACCTCCACTCATTACCACCCCGCATCACCTCAGACTGATCAACACCTCGAATCATTAACACCCCACATCACCTCAGGCTGATCAACACCTCCACTCATTAACACCCCTCATCACCTCAGGCTGATCAACACCTCCGCTCATTCACACCCCACACCACCTCAGGCTGATCAACACCTCCACTCATTAACCCCACTCACCACCTTAGGCTGATCAACACCTCCACTCATTTACACCCCACACTACCTCAGGCTGATCAACACATCCACTCATTAACACCCCACATCACCTCAGACTGATCAACACCTCCACTCATTAACACCCCACATCACCTCAGGCTGATCAACACCTACACTCATTAACACCCTGCATCACCTCAGACTGATCAACACGTCCAGTCATTAACACCCCTCACTACCTCAGACTGATCAACACCTCCACTCATTAACACCCCACTTCACCTCAGACAGATCAACACCACCCATTAACACCGCACCCCACCTCAGACTGATCAACACCTCCACTCAGTAACACCCTGCATCACCTCAGGCTGATCAACACCTCCACTCATTAACACCTCACATCTCCTCATGCTGATCAACAGCTCCACTCATTAACACCCCACATCACCTCAGTCTGATCAACAATTCCACTCATTAACACCCCACTTCACAGACCGATCAACACCTCCACCCATTAACACCCCACATCACCTCAGACTGATCAACACCTCCACTCATTTACACCCCGCATCACCTCAGGCTGATCAACACCTCCACTCATTAACACCCCTCACCACCTCAGCCTGATCAACACCTCCACCCATTAACACCCCGCATCACCTCAGACTGATCAACACCTCCACTCATTACCACCCCGCATCACCTCAGACTGATCAACACCTCCACCCATTAACACCCCGCATCACCTCAGACTGATCAACACCTCGAATCATTAACACCCCACATCACCTCAGGCTGATCAACACCTCCACTCATTAACACCCCTCATCACCTCAGGCTGATCAACACCTCCACTCATTAACCCCACTCACCACCTTAGGCTGATCAACACCTCCACTCATTTACACCCCACACTACCTCAGGCTGATCAACACATCCACTCATTAACACCCTGCATCACCTCAGACTGATCAACACGTCCAGTCATGAACACCCCTCACTACCTCAGACTGATCAACACCTCCACTCATTTACACCCCGCATCACCTCAGGCTGATCAACACCTCCACTCATTAACACCCCTCACCACCTCAGACTGATCAACAACTCCACTCATTAACCCCACTCACCACCTTAGGCTGATCAACACATCCACTCATTAACACCCCACATCACCTCAGACTGATCAACACCTCCACTCATTAACACCCCACATCACCTCAGGCTGATCAACACCTACACTCATTAACACCCTGCATCACCTCAGACTGATCAACACGTCCAGTCATTAACACCCCTCACTACCTCAGACTGATCAACACCTCCACTCATTAACACCCCACTTCACCTCAGACAGATCAACACCACCCATTAACACCGCACCCCACCTCAGACTGATCAACACCTCCACTCAGTAACACCCTGCATCACCTCAGGCTGATCAACACCTCCACTCATTAACACCTCACATCTCCTCATGCTGATCAACAGCTCCACTCATTAACACCCCACATCACCTCAGTCTGATCAACAATTCCACTCATTAACACCCCACTTCACAGACCGATCAACACCTCCACCCATTAACACCCCACATCACCTCAGACTGATCAACACCTCCACTCATTTACACCCCGCATCACCTCAGGCTGATCAACACCTCCACTCATTAACACCCCTCACCACCTCAGCCTGATCAACACCTCCACCCATTAACACCCCGCATCACCTCAGACTGATCAACACCTCCACTCATTACCACCCCGCATCACCTCAGACTGATCAACACCTCCACCCATTAACACCCCGCATCACCTCAGACTGATCAACACCTCGAATCATTAACACCCCACATCACCTCAGGCTGATCAACACCTCCACTCATTAACACCCCTCATCACCTCAGGCTGATCAACACCTCCACTCATTAACCCCACTCACCACCTTAGGCTGATCAACACCTCCACTCATTTACACCCCACACTACCTCAGGCTGATCAACACATCCACTCATTAACACCCTGCATCACCTCAGACTGATCAACACGTCCAGTCATGAACACCCCTCACTACCTCAGACTGATCAACACCTCCACTCATTTACACCCCGCATCACCTCAGGCTGATCAACACCTCCACTCATTAACACCCCTCACCACCTCAGGCTGATCAACACCTCCACCCATTAACACCCCACACCACCTCAGGCTGATCTGCACCGCTCATTAACACCCCACAGCACCTCAGGCTGATCAAAACCTCCACTCATTAACACCCCACACAACCTCAGACTGATCAACACCTCCACTCATTAACACCCCGCATCGCATCAGACTGATCAACACCTCCACTCATTGACACCCCACATCACCTCAGACTGATCAACACCTCCACTCATTAACACCCCGCATCTCCTCAGACTGATCAACACCTCCACTCATTAACACCCCACATCACCTCAGACTGATCAACACCTCCACTCATTTACACACCACACTACCTCAGACTGATCAACACCTCCACTCATTAACACCCCGCATCACCTCAGACTGAGCAACACCTCCACCCATTAACACCGCACACCACCTCAGACTGATCAGCACCTCCACTCATTAACACCCCTCACCACCTCAGGCTGATCAACACCTCCACTCATTAACACCCCTCATCACCTCAGGCTGATCAGCACCTCCACTCATTAACACCCCACATCTCCTCATGCTGATCAACCCCTCCACTCATTAGCACCCCGCATCACCTCAGACTGAAAAACACCTCCACTCATTAACACCCCACATCACCTCAGGCTGATCAACACCTCCACTCATTAACACCCTGCATCACCTCAGACTGATCAACACCTCCACTCATTAACACCCCACAACACCTCAGGCTGATCAAAACCTCCACTCATTAACACCCCTCACCACCTCAGGCTGATCAACAACTCCACTCATTAACACCCCACACCACCTCAGGCTGATCAACACCTCCACTCATTAACACCCCTCATCTCCTCATACTGATCTACACCTCCACTCATTAACACCCCACATCACCTCAGACTGATCAACACCTCCACTCATTAACACCCCACATCTCCTCATGCTGATCAACACCTCCACTGATTAACACGCCGCATAACCTCAGACTGATAAACACCTCCTCATTAACACCCCACATCACCTCAGGCTGATCAACACCTCCACTCATTAACCCCCCTCACCACCTTAGGCTGATCAACACCTCCACTCATTAACACCCCGCATCACCTCAGGCTGATCAACACCTCCACTCATTAACCCCCCTCACCACCTTAGGCTGATCAACACCTCCACTCATTAACACCCTGCATCACCTCAGGCTGATCAACACCTCCACTCATTAACACCTCACATCTCCTCATGCTGATCAACACCTCGAATCATTAACACCCCACATCACCTCAGACTGATAAACACCTCCACTCATTAACACCCCTCACCACCTCAGGCTGATCAACTCCTCAACTCATTAACACCCCACATCACCTCAGTCTGATCAACACCTCCATTCATTAACACCCCACATCACCTCAGACTGATCAACCCCTCCACTCATTAACACCCCTCACAACCTCAGACTGGTCAACAACTCCACTCATTAACACCCCACTTCACAGACCGATCACCACCTCCACCCATTAACACCGCGCACCACCTCAGGCTGATCAACACCTCCACTCATTAACACCCCTCATCAACTCAGGCTGATCAACACCTCCACTCATTAACACTCCGCATCACCTCAGGCTGATCAACACCTCCACTCATTAACCCCCCTCACCACCTTAGGCTGATCAACACCTCCACTCATTTACACCACACACTACCTCAGGCTGATCAACACCTCCACTCATTAACACCCCTCACCACCTCAGGCTGATCAACAACTCCACTCATTAACACCCCGCATCACCTCAGGCTGATCAGCACCTCCACTCATTAACACCTCACATCTCCTCATGCTGATTAAACACATCAACTCATTAATACCCCACATCACCTCAGACTGATCAACAACTCCACTCATTAACACCCCTCACCACCTCAGGCTGATCAACTCCTCAACTCATTAACACCCCTCATCACCTCAGACTGATCAACAACTCCACTCATTAACACCCCACTTCACCTCAGGCAGATCAACACCTCCACTCATTAACACCCCGCATCACCTCACGCTGATCAAAACCTCCACTCATTAACACCTCACATCTCCTCATGCTGATTAAACACATCAACTCATTAATACCCCACATCACCTCAGGCTGATCAACACGTCCAGTCATGAACACCCCTCACTACCTCAGACTGATCAACACCTCCACTCATTTACACCCTTCACCACCTCAGGCTGATCAACCCCTCCACTCATTAACACCCCTCACCACCTCAGACTGATCAACACCTCCACTCATTAACACCCTGCATCACCTCAGACTGATCCACACCTCCACTCATTAACACCCCACATCACCTCAGGCTGATCAACACCTCCACGCATTAACACCCCACATCTCCTCAGACTGATCAACACCTCCACTCATTAACACCCCACATCACCTCAGGCTGATCAACACCTACACTCATTAACACCCCACATCACCTCAGGCTCATGTACACCTCCACTCATTAACACCCTGCATCACCTCAGACTGATCCACACCTCCACTCATTAACACCCCATATCACCTCAGGCTGATCAACACCTCCATTAATTAACACCCCACATCACCTCAGACTGATCAACACGTCCACTCATTAACACCCCGCATCTCCTCAGACTGATCAACACCTCCACTCATTAAAACCCCACATCACCTCAGACTGATCAACACCTCCATTCATTAACACCCCTCACTACCTCAGGCTGATCAACACCTCCACTCATTAAAACCCCACATCACCTCAGACTGATCAACACCTCCACTCATTAACACCCCTCATCACCTCAGGCTGATCAACACCTCCGCTCATTCACACCCCACACGACCTCAGGCTGATCAACACCTCCACTCATTACCACCCTGTATCACCTCAGTCTGATCAACACATCCACTCATTAACACCCGGCATCTCCTCAGACTGATCAACACCTCCACTCATTAACACCCACATCACCTCAGACTGATCAACACCTCGAATCATTAACACCCCACATCTCCTCAGACTGATCAACACCTCCACTCATTACCACCCCACATCACCTCAGACTGATCAACACCTCCACTCATTAACACCCCACATCTCCTCAGACTGATCAACACCTCCACTCATTAACACCCCACATCTCCTCAGACTGATCAACACCTCCACTCATTACCACCCCACATCACCTCAGACTGATCAACACCTCCACTCATTACCACCCCACATCACCTCAGACTGATCAACACCTCCACTCATTAACACCCCACATCTCCTCAGACTGATCAACACCTCCACTCATTACCACCCCACATCACCTCAGACTGATCAACACCTCCACTCATTAACACCCCGCATCACCTCAGACTGATCAACACCTCCACGCATTAACACCCCACATCTCCTCAGACTGATCAACACCTCCACTCATTAACCCCCCTCACCACCTCAGACTGATCAGCACCTCCACTCATTAACCCCACTCACCACCTTAGGCTGATCAACACCTCCACTCATTTACACCCCACACTACCTCAGGCTGATCAACACATCCACTCATTAACACCCTGCATCACCTCAGACTGATCAACACGTCCAGTCATTAACACCCCTCACTACCTCAGACTGATCAACACCTCCACTCATTTACACCCCTCACCACCTCAGGCTGATCAACACCTCCATTCATTATCACCCCTCACCACCTCAGACTGATCAACAACTCCACTCATTAACACCCCACTTCACCTCAGACAGATCAACACCACCAATTAACACCGCACCCCACCTCAGACTGATCAACAGCTCCACTCATTAACACCTCACATCTCCTCATGCTGATCAACACATCCACTCATTAACACCCCACTTCACAGACCGATCAACACCTCCACCCATTAACACCGCGCACCACCTCAGGCTGATCAACACCTCCACTCATTAACACCCCACATCACCTCAGGCTGATCAACACCTCCACTCATTAACACCCCTCACCACCTCAGGCTGATCAACACCTCCACCCATTAACACCCCACACCACCTCAGGCTGATCAAAACCTCCACTCATTAACACCCCGCATCGCATCAGACTGATCAACACCTCCACTCATTGACACCCCACATCACCTCAGACTGATCAACTCCTCAACTCATTAACACCCCACATCACCTCAGACTGATCTACCCATCCACTCATTAACACCCCTCATCACCTCAGACTGATCAACAACTCCACTCATTAACACCCCACATCACCTCAGACAGATCAACACCTCCACTCATTAACACCCCGCATCACCTCACGCTGATCAAAACCTCCACTCATTAACACCTCACATCTCCTCATGCTGATTAAACGAATCAACTCATTAATACCCCACATCACCTCAGGCTGATCAACACGTCCAGTCATGAACACCCCTCACTACCTCAGACTGATCAACACCTCCACTCATTTACACCCTTCACCACCTCAGGCTGATCAACCCCTCCACTCATTAACACCCCTCACCACCTCAGACTGATCAACACCTCCACTCATTAACACCCTGCATCACCTCAGACTGATCCACACCTCCACTCATTAACACCCCACATCACCTCAGGCTGATCAACACCTCCACGCATTAACACCCCACATCTCCTCAGACTGATCAACACCTCCACTCATTTACACCCTTCACCACCTCAGGCTGATCAACCCCTCCACTCATTAACACCCCTCACCACCTCAGACTGATCAACACCTCCACTCATTAACACCCTGCATCACCTCAGACTGATCCACACCTCCACTCATTAACACCCCACATCACCTCAGGCTGATCAACACCTCCACGCATTAACACCCCACATCTCCTCAGACTGATCAACACCTCCACTCATTAACACCCCACATCACCTCAGGCTCATGTACACCTCCACTCATTAACACCCCACATCACCTCAGACTGATCAACACGTCCACTCATTAACACCCCGCATCTCCTCAGACTGATCAACACCTCCACTCATTAAAACCCCACATCACCTCAGACTGATCAACACCTCCATTCATTAACACCCCACATCACCTCAGACTGAGCAACACCTCCACTCATTACCACCCCGCATCACCTCAGACTGATCAACACCTCGAATCATTAACACCCCACATCACCTCAGGCTGATCAACACCTCCACTCATTAACACCCCTCATCACCTCAGGCTGATCAACACCTCCGCTCATTCACACCACACACCACCTCAGACTGATCAACACCTCGAATCATTAACACCCCACATCACCTCAGGCTGATCAACACCTCCACTCATTAACACCCCACATTACCTCAGGCTGATCAACACCTCCACTCATTAACACCCCCCACCACCTCAGGCTGATCAACACCTCCGCTCATTCACACCCCACACCACCTCAGGCTGATCAGCACCTCCACTCATTAACCCCACTCACCACCTTAGGCTGATCAACACCTCCACTCATTTACACCCCACACTACCTCAGGCTGATCAACACATCCACTCATTAACACCCTGCATCACCTCAGACTGATCAACACGTCCAGTCATTAACACCCCTCACTACCTCAGACTGATCAACACCTCCACTCATTTACACCCCTCACCACCTCAGGCTGATCAACACCTCCATTCATTATCACCCCTCACCACCTCAGACTGATCAACAACTCCACTCATTAACACCCCACTTCACCTCAGACAGATCAACACCACCCATTAACACCGCACCCCACCTCAGACTGATCAACACCTCCACTCAGTAACACCCTGCATCACCTCAGGCTGATCAACACCTCCACTCATTAACACCTCACATCTCCTCATGCTGATCAACAGCTCCACTCATTAACACCCCACATCACCTCAGTCTGATCAACACCTCCATTCATTAACACCCCACATCACCTCAGACTGATCAACAATTCCACTCATTAACACCCCACTTCACAGACCGATCAACACCTCCACCCATTAACACCGCGCACCACCTCAGACTGATCAAGACCTCCACTCATTAACACCCCGCATCACCTCAGGCTGATCAACACCTCCACTCATTAACACCCCACATCTCCTCATACTGATCAAGACCTCCACTCATTAACACCCCGCATCTTCTCAGGCTGATCAACACCTCCACTCATTAACACCCCTCACCACCTCAGGCTGATCAACACCTCCACCCATTAACACCCCACACAACCTCAGACTGATCAACACCTCCACTCATTAACACCCCGCATCGCATCAGACTGATCAACACCTCCACTCATTGACACCCCACATCACCTCAGACTGATCAACACCTCCACTCATTAACACCCCGCATCTCCTCCGACTGATCAACACCTCCACTCATTAACACCCCACATCACCTCAGACTGATCAACACCTCCACTCATTTACACACCACACTACCTCAGACTGATCAACACCTCCACTCATTAACACCCCGCATCACCTCAGACTGAGCAATACCTCCACCCATTAACACCGCACACCACCTCAGACTGATCAGCACCTCCACTCATTAACACCACTCACCACCTCAGGCTGATCAACACCTCCACTCATTAACACCCCTCATCACCTCAGGCTGATCAACACCTCCACTCATTAACACCCCACATCTCCTCATGCTGATCAACCCCTCCACTCATTAGCACCCCGCATCACCTCAGACTGAAAAACAACTCCACTCATTAACACCCTGCATCACCTCAGACTGATCAACACCTCCACTCATTAACACCCCACAACACCTCAGGCTGATCAAAACCTCCAATCATTAACACCCCTCACCACCTCAGGCTGATCAACAACTCCACTCATTAACACCCCACACCACCTCAGGCTGATCTACACCTCCACTCATTAACACCCCTCATCTCCTCATACTGATCTACACCTCCACTCATTAACACCCCACATCACCTCAGACTGATCAACACCTCCACTCATTAACACCCCACATCTCCTCATGCTGATCAACACCTCCACTGATTAACACCCGCATAACCTCAGACTGATAAACACCTCCTCATTAACACCTCACATCACCTCAGGCTGATCAACACCTCCACTCATTAACCCCCCTCACCACCTTAGGCTGATCTACACCTCCACTCATTAACACCCCGCATCACCTCAGGCAGATCAACACCTCCACTCATTAACCCCCCTCACCAACTTAGGCTGATCAACACCTCCACTCATTAACACCCTGCATCACCTCAGGCTGATCAACAGCTCCACTCATTAACACCTCACATCTCCTCATGCTGATCAACACCTCGAATCATTAACACCCCACATCACCTCAGACTGATAAACACCTCCACTCATTAACACCCCTCCCCACCTCAGGCTGATCAACTCCTCAACTCATTAACACCCCACATCACCTCAGTCTGATCAACACCTCCATTCATTAACACCCCACATCACCTCAGACTGATCAACCCCTCCACTCATTAACACCCCTCACAACCTCAGACTGGTCAACAACTCCACTCATTAACACCCCACTTCACAGACCGATCACCACCTCCACCCATTAACACCGCGCACCACCTCAGGCTGATCAACACCTCCACTCATTAACACCCCTCATCAACTCAGGCTGATCAACACCTCCACTCATTAACACTTCGCATCACCTCAGGCTGATCAACACCTCCACTCATTAACCCCCCTCACCACCTTAGGCTGATCAACACCTCCACTCATTTACACCACACACTACCTCAGGCTGATCAACACCTCCACTCATTAACACCCCTCACCACCTCAGGCTGATCAACTCCTTAACTCATTAACACCCCACATCACCTCAGACTGATCTACCCCTCCACTCATTAACACCCCTCACCACCTCAGACTGATCAACAACTCCACTCATTAACACCCCGCATCACCTCAGGCTGATCAACACCTCCACTCATTAACACCTCACATCTCCTCATGCTGATTAAACACATCAACTCATTAATACCCCACATCACCTCAGACTGATCAACAACTCCACTCATTAACACCCCTCACCACCTCAGGCTGATCAACTCCTCAACTCATTAACACCCCACATCACCTCAGACTGATCTACCCATCCACTCATTAACACCCCTAATCACCTCAGACTGATCAACAACTCCACTCATTAACACCCCACTTCACCTCAGACAGATCAACACCTCCACTCATTAACACCCCGCATCACCTCACGCTGATCAAAACCTCCACTCATTAACACCTCACATCTCCTCATGCTGATTAAACACATCAACTCATTAATACCCCACATCACCTCAGGCTGATCAACACGTCCAGTCATGAACACCCCTCACTACCTCAGACTGATCAACACCTCCACTCATTTACACCCTTCACCACCTCAGGCTGATCAACCCCTCCACTCATTAACACCCCTCACCACCTCAGACTGATCAACACCTCCACTCATTAACACCCTGCATCACCTCAGACTGATCCACACCTCCACTCATTAACACCCCACATCACCTCAGGCTGATCAACACCTCCACGCATTAACACCCCACATCTCCTCAGACTGATCAACACCTCCACTCATTAACACCCCACATCACCTCAGGCTGATTAACACCTCCACTCATTAACACCCCACATCTCCTCAGACTGATCAACACCTCCACTCATTAACACCCCACATCTCCTCATGCTGATCAACAGCTCCACTCATTAACACCCCGCATCACCTCAGACTGATAAACACGTCCACTCATTAACACCCCACATCACCTCAGGCTGATCAACCCCTCCACTCATTAACACCCCTCACCACCTCAGACTGATCAACAACTCCACTCATTAACACCCCTCACCACCTCAGGCTGATCAACACCTACACTCATTAACACCCCACATCACCTCAGGCTCATGTACACCTCCACTCATTAACACCCTGCATCACCTCAGACTGATCCACACCTCCACTCATTAACACCCCACATCACCTCAGGCTGATCAACACCTCCATTCATTAACACCCCACATCACCTCAGACTGATCAACACGTCCACTCATTAACACCCCGCATCTCCTCAGACTGATCAACACCTCCACTCATTAAAACACCACATCACCTCAGACTGATCAACACCTCCATTCATTAACACCCCTCACTACCTCAGGCTGATCAACACCTCCACTCATTAAAACCCCACATCACCTCAGACTGATCAACACCTCCACTCATTAACACCCCTCATCACCTCAGGCTGATCAACACCTCCGCTCATTCACACCCCACACGACCTCAGGCTGATCAACACCTCCACTCATTACCACCCTGTATCACCTCAGACTGATCAACACATCCACTCATTAACACCCGGCATCTCCTCAGACTGATCAACACCTCCACTCATTAACACCCACATCACCTCAGACTGATCAACACCTCGAATCATTAACACCCCACATCTCCTCAGACTGATCAACACCTCCACTCATTACCACCCCACATCACCTCAGACTGATCAACACCTCCACTCATTAACACCCCACATCTCCTCAGACTGATCAACACCTCCACTCATTAACACCCCACATCTCCTCAGACTGATCAACACCTCCACTCATTACCACCCCACATCTCCTCAGACTGATCAACACCTCCACTCATTACCACCCCACATCACCTCAGACTGATCAACACCTCCACTCATTAACACCCCGCATCACCTCAGACTGATCAACACCTCCACGCATTAACACCCCACATCTCCTCAGACTGATCAACACCTCCACTCATTAACCCCCCTCACCACCTCAGACTGATCAGCACCTCCACTCATTAACCCCACTCACCACCTTAGGCTGATCAACACCTCCACTCATTTACACCCCACACTACCTCAGGCTGATCAACACATCCACTCATTAACACCCTGCATCACCTCAGACTGATCAACACGTCCAGTCATTAACACCCCTCACTACCTCAGACTGATCAACACCTCCACTCATTTACACCCCTCACCACCTCAGGCTGATCAACACCTCCATTCATTATCACCCCTCACCACCTCAGACTGATCAACAACTCCACTCATTAACACCCCACTTCACCTCAGACAGATCAACACCACCAATTAACACCGCACCCCACCTCAGACTGATCAACACCTCCACTCATTAACACCTCACATCTCCTCATGCTGATCAACAGCTCCACTCATTAACACCCCACATCACCTCAGACTGATCAACAATTCCACTCATTAACACCCCACTTCACAGACCGATCAACACCTCCACCCATTAACACCGCGCACCACCTCAGGCTGATCAACACCTCCACTCATTAACACCCCACATCACCTCAGGCTGATCAACACCTCCACTCATTAACACCCCTCACCACCTCAGGCTGATCAACACCTCCACCCATTAACACCCCACAGCACCTCAGGCTGATCAAAACCTCCACTCATTAACACCCCGCATCGCATCAGACTGATCAACCCCTCCACTCATTAACACCCCTCATCACCTCAGACTGATCAACAACTCCACTCATTAACACCCCACTTCACCTCAGACAGATCAACACCTCCACTCATTAACACCCCGCATCACCTCACGCTGATCAAAACCTCCACTCATTAACACCTCACATCTCCTCATGCTGATTAAACACATCAACTCATTAATACCCCACATCACCTCAGGCTGATCAACACGTCCAGTCATGAACACCCCTCACTACCTCAGACTGATCAACACCTCCACTCATTTACACCCTTCACCACCTCAGGCTGATCAACCCCTCCACTCATTAACACCACTCACCACCTCAGACTGATCAACACCTCCACTCATTAACACCCTGCATCACCTCAGACTGATCCACACCTCCACTCATTAACACCCCACATCACCTCAGGCTGATCAACACCTCCACGCATTAACACCCCACATCTCCTCAGACCGATCAACACCTCCACTCATTTACACCCTTCACCACCTCAGGCTGATCAACCCCTCCACTCATTAACACCCCTCACCACCTCAGACTGATCAACACCTCCACTCATTAACACCCTGCATCACCTCAGACTGATCCACACCTCCACTCATTAACACCCCACATCACCTCAGGCTGATCAACACCTCCACGCATTAACACCCCACATCTCCTCAGACTGATCAACACCTCCACTCATTAACACCCCACATCACCTCAGGCTCATGTACACCTCCACTCATTAACACCCCACATCACCTCAGACTGATCAACACGTCCACTCATTAACACCCCGCATCTCCTCAGACTGATCAACACCTCCACTCATTAAAACCCCACATCACCTCAGACTGATCAACACCTCCATTCATTAACACCCCACATCACCTCAGACTGATCAACACCTCGAATCATTAACACCCCACATCACCTCAGGCTGATCAACACCTCCACTCATTAACACCCCTCATCACCTCAGGCTGATCAACACCTCCATTCATTAACACCCCTCATCACCTCAGGCTGATCAACACCTCCGCTCATTCACACCCCACACCACCTCAGACTGATCAACACCTCGAATCATTAACACCCCACATCACCTCAGGCTGATCAACACCTCCACTCATTACCACCCCGCATCACCTCAGACTGATCAACACCTCGAATCATTAACACCCCACATCACCTCAGGCTGATCAACACCTCCACTCATTAACACCCCTCATCACCTCAGGCTGATCAACACCTCCATTCATTAACACCCCTCATCACCTCAGGCTGATCAACACCTCCGCTCATTCACACCCCACACCACCTCAGACTGATCAACACCTCGAATCATTAACACCCCACATCACCTCAGGCTGATCAACACCTCCACTCATTAACACCCCACATCACCTCAGGCTGATCAACACCTCCACTCATTAACACCCCCCACCACCTCAGGCTGATCAACACCTCCACTCATTAACCCCACTCACCACCTTAGGCTGATCAACCCCTCCACTCATTTACACCCCACACTACCTCAGGCTGATCAACACCTCCACTCATTAACCCCACTCATCACCTCAGGCTGATCAACACCTCCATTCATTAACCCCACTCATCACCTCAGGCTGATCAACACCTCCATTCATTAACACCCCTCATCACCTCAGGCTGATCAACACCTCCGCTCATTCACACCCCACACCACCTCAAGCTGATCAACACCTCCACTCATTTACACCCCACACTACCTCAGGCTGATCAACACATCCACTCATTAACACCCTGCATCACCTCAGACTGATCAACACGTCCAGTCATTAACACCCCTCACTACCTCAGACTGATCAACACCTCCACTCATTTACACCCCTCACCACCTCAGGCTGATCAACACCTCCATTCATTATCACCCCTCACCACCTCAGACTGATCAACAACTCCACTCATTAACACCCCACTTCACCTCAGACAGATCAACACCACCCATTAACTCCGCACCCCACCTCAGACTGATCAACACCTCCACTCAGTAACACCCTGCATCACCTCAGGCTGATCAACACCTCCACTCATTAACACCTCACATCTCCTCATGCTGATCAACAGCTCCACTCATTAACACCCCACATCACCTCAGTCTGATCAACACCTCCATTCATTAACACCCCACATCACCTCAGACTGATCAACAATTCCACTCATTAACACCCCACTTCACAGACCGATCAACACCTCCACCCATTAACACCGCGCACCACCTCAGACTGATCAAGACCTCCACTCATTAACACCCCGCATCACCTCAGGCTGATCAACACCTCCACTCATTAACACCCCACATCACCTCAGACTGATCAACCCGTCCACTCATTAACACCCCTCACCACCTCAGTCTGATCAACACCTCCACTCATTACCACCCCGCATCACCTCAGACTGATCAACACCTCGAATCATTAACACCCCACATCACCTCAGGCTGATCAACACCTCCACTCATTAACACCCCTCATCACCTCAGGCTGATCAACACCTCCATTCATTAACACCCCTCATCACCTCAGGCTGATCAACACCTCCGCTCATTCACACCCCACACCACCTCAGACTGATCAACACCTCGAATCATTAACACCCCACATCACCTCAGGCTGATCAACACCTCCACTCATTACCACCCCGCATCACCTCAGACTGATCAACACCTCGAATCATTAACACCCCACATCACCTCAGGCTGATCAACACCTCCACTCATTAACACCCCTCATCACCTCAGGCTGATCAACACCTCCATTCATTAACACCCCTCATCACCTCAGGCTGATCAACACCTCCGCTCATTCACACCCCACACCACCTCAGACTGATCAACACCTCGAATCATTAACACCCCACATCACCTCAGGCTGATCAACACCTCCACTCATTAACACCCCACATCACCTCAGGCTGATCAACACCTCCACTCATTAACACCCCCCACCACCTCAGGCTGATCAACACCTCCACTCATTAACCCCACTCACCACCTTAGGCTGATCAACACCTCCACTCATTTACACCCCACACTACCTCAGGCTGATCAACACATCCACTCATTAACACCCTGCATCACCTCAGACTGATCAACACGTCCAGTCATTAACACCCCTCACTACCTCAGACTGATCAACACCTCCACTCATTTACACCCCTCACCACCTCAGGCTGATCAACACCTCCATTCATTATCACCCCTCACCACCTCAGACTGATCAACAACTCCACTCATTAACACCCCACTTCACCTCAGACAGATCAACACCACCCATTAACTCCGCACCCCACCTCAGACTGATCAACACCTCCACTCAGTAACACCCTGCATCACCTCAGGCTGATCAACACCTCCACTCATTAACACCTCACATCTCCTCATGCTGATCAACAGCTCCACTCATTAACACCCCACATCACCTCAGTCTGATCAACACCTCCATTCATTAACACCCCACATCACCTCAGACTGATCAACAATTCCACTCATTAACACCCCACTTCACAGACCGATCAACACCTCCACCCATTAACACCGCGCACCACCTCAGACTGATCAAGACCTCCACTCATTAACACCCCGCATCACCTCAGGCTGATCAACACCTCCACTCATTAACACCCCACATCTCCTCATACTGATCAAGACCTCCACTCATTAACACCCCGCATCTCCTCAGGCTGATCAACACCTCCACTCATTAACACCCCTCACCACCTCAGGCTGATCAACACCTCCACCCATTAACACCCCACACAACCTCAGACTGATCAACACCTCCACTCATTAACACCCCGCATCGCATCAGACTGATCAACACCTCCACTCATTGACACCCCACATCACCTCAGACTGATCAACACCTCCACTCATTAACACCCCGCATCTCCTCAGACTGAGCAACACCTCCACCCATTAACACCGCACACCACCTCAGACTGATCAGCACCTCCACTCATTAACACCACTCACCACCTCAGGCTGATCAACACCTCCACTCATAAACACCCCTCATCACCTCAGGCTGATCAACACTTCCACTCATTAACACCCCACATCTCCTCATGCTGATCAACCCCTCCACTCATTAGCACCCCGCATCACCTCAGACTGAAAAACACCTCCACTCATTAACACCCCACATCACCTCAGGCTGATCAACACCTCCACTCATTAACACCCTGCATCACCTCAGACTGATCAACACCTCCACTCATTAACACCCCACAACACCTCAGGCTGATCAAAACCTCCACTCATTAACACCCCTCACCACCTCAGGCTGATCAACAACTCCACTCATTAACACCCCACACCACCTCAGGCTGATCTACACCTCCACTCATTAACACCCCTCATCTCCTCATACTGATCTACACCTCCACTCATTAACACCCCACATCACCTCAGACTGATCAACACCTCCACTCATTAACACCCCACATCTCCTCATGCTGATCAACACCTCCACTGATTAACACCCCGCATAACCTCAGACTGATAAACACCTCCTCATTAACACCCCACATCACCTCAGGCTGATCAACACCTCCACTCATTAACCCCCCTCACCACCTTAGGCTGATCTACACCTCCACTCATTAACACCCCGCATCACCTCAGGCTGATCAACACCTCCACTCATTAACCCCCCTCACCACCTTAGGCTGATCAACACCTCCACTCATTAACACCCTGCATCACCTCAGGCTGATCAACACCTCCACTCATTAACACCTCACATCTCCTCATGCTGATCAACACCTCGAATCATTAACACCCCACATCACCTCAGACTGATAAACACCTCCACTCATTAACACCCCTCACCACCTCAGGCTGATCAACTCCTCAACTCATTAACACCCCTTATCACCTCAGACTGATCAGCACCTCCACTCATTAACACCCCACATCAGCTCAGACTGATCAACACCTCTACTCATTAACACCCCACATCAGCTCAGACTGATCAACACCTCCACTCATTAGCACCCCACATCAACTCAGACTGATCAGCACCTCCACTCATTAACACCCCACATCTCCTCATGCTGATCAACAGCTCCACTCATTAACACCCTGCATCACCTCAGACTGATCCACACCTCCACTCATTAACACCCCACATCACCTCAGGCTGATCAACACCTCCATTCATTAACACCCCACATCACCTCAGACTGATCAGCACCTCCACTCATTAACACCCCACATCTCCTCATGCTGATCAACAGCTCCACTCATTAACACCCTGCATCACCTCAGACTGATCCACACCTCCACTCATTAACACCCCACATCACCTCAGGCTGATCAACACCTCCATTCATTAACACCCCACATCACCTCAGACTGATCAACACCTCCATTCATTAACACCCCACATCACCTCAGACTGATCAACACCTTCACTGATTAACACCCCACATCTCCTCAGACTGATCAACACCTCCACTCATTAACACCCCACATCACCTCAGGCTGATCAACAGCTCCACTCATTAACACCCTGCATCACCTCAGACTGATCCACACCTCCACTCATTAACACCGCACATCACCTCAGCTGATCAACACCTCCACTCATTAACACCCCACATCACCTCAGACTGATCAACACCTCCACTCATTAACACCCCACATCACCTCAGACTGATCAACACCTCCACTCATTAACACCCCACATCACCTCAGGCTGATCAACACCTCCACTCATTAACTCCCCACACCACCTCAGACTGATCAACACCTCCACTCATTAACACCCCACATCACCTCAGACTGATCAACACCTCCACTCATTAACACCCTGCATCACCTCAGACTGATGAACACCTCCACTCATTAACACCCCGCATCACAGACTGATCAACACCTCCACTCATTAACACCCCACATCACCTCAGGCTGATCAACACCTCCACTCATTAACACCCTGCATCACCTCAGGCTTATCAACACCTCCACTCATTAACACCCCTCATCACCTCAGGCTGATCAACACCTCGAATCATTAACACCCCACATCACCTCAGGCTGATCAACACCTCGAATCATTAACACCCCACATCACCTCAGGCTGATCAACACCTCCGCTCATTCACACCCCACACCACCTCAAGCTGATCAACACCTCCACTCATTTACACCCCACATCACCTCAGGCTGATCAACACATCCACTCATTAACACCCTGCATCACCTCACACTGATCAACACCTCCACTCATTAACACCCCACATCACCTCAGGCTGATCAACACCTCCATTCATTAACACCCTGCATCACCTCAGACTGATCCACACCTCCACTCATTAACACCCCACATCACCTCAGGCTGATCAACACCTCCATTCATTAACACCCCACATCACCTCAGACTGATCAACACCTCCATTCATTAACACCCCACATCACCTCAGACTGATCAACACCTTCACTGATTAACACCCCACATCTCCTCAGACTGATCAACACCTCCACTCATTAACACCCCACATCACCTCAGACTGATCAACACCTCCACTCATTAACACCCCACATCACCTCAGACTGATCAACACCTCCACTCATTAACACCCCACATCACCTCAGGCTGATCAACACCTCCACTCATTAACTCCCCACACCACCTCAGACTGATCAACACCTCCACTCATTAACACCCCACATCACCTCAGACTGATCAACACCTCCACTCATTAACACCCTGCATCACCTCAGACTGATGAACACCTCCACTCATTAACACCCCGCATCACAGACTGATCAACACCTCCACTCATTAACACCCCACATCACCTCAGGCTGATCAACACCTCCACTCATTAACACCCTGCATCACCTCAGGCTTATCAACACCTCCACTCATTAACACCCCACATCACCTCAGACTGATCAACACCTCCACTCATTAACACCCCTCATCACCTCAGGCTGATCAACACCTCGAATCATTAACACCCCACATCACCTCAGGCTGATCAACACCTCGAATCATTAACACCCCACATCACCTCAGGCTGATCAACACCTCCGCTCATTCACACCCCACACCACCTCAAGCTGATCAACACCTCCACTCATTTACACCCCACATCACCTCAGGCTGATCAACACATCCACTCATTAACACACTGCATCACCTCAGACTGATCAACACGTCCAGTCATTAAGACCCCTCACTACCTCAGACTGATCAACACCTCCACTCATTTACACCCCTCACCACCTCAGGCTGATCAACACCTCCATTCATTAACACCACACATCACCTCAGACTGATCAACCCCTCCACTCATTAACACCCCTCACCACCTCAGACTGATCAACAACTCCACTCATTAACACCCCACATCACCTCAGACTGATCAACCCGTCCACTCATTAACACCCCTCACCACCTCAGTCTGATCAACACCTCCACTCATTAACACCCTGCATCACCTCAGACTGATCAACACGTCCAGTCATTAACACCCCACATCACCTCAGGCTGATCAACACCTCCATTCATTAACACCCCACATCACCTCAGGCTGATCAACACCTCCATTCATTAACACCCCACATCACCTCAGGCTGATCAACACCTCCATTCATTAACACCCCACATCACCTCAGGCTGATCAACACCTCCATTCATTAACACCCCACATCACCTCAGACTGATCAACACCTCCACTCATTAACACCCCACATCACCTCAGACTGATCAACACCTCCACTCATTAACACCCCCCACCACCTCAGGCTGATCAACACCTCCACTCATTAACCCCACTCACCACCTTAGGCTGATCAACACCTCCACTCATTTACACCCCACACTACCTCAGACTGATCAACACCTCCACTCAGTAACACCCTGCATCACCTCAGGCTGATCAACACCTCCACTCATTAACACCTCACATCTCCTCATGCTGATCAACAGCTCCACTCATTAACACCCCACATCACCTCAGTCTGATCAACACCTCCATTCATTAACACCCCACATCACCTCAGACTGATCAACAATTCCACTCATTAACACCCCACTTCACAGACCGATCAACACCTCCACCCATTAACACCGCGCACCACCTCAGACTGATCAAGACCTCCACTCATTAACACCCCGCATCACCTCAGGCTGATCAACACCTCCACTCATTAACACCCCACATCTCCTCATACTGATCAAGACCTCCACTCATTAACACCCCGCATCTCCTCAGGCTGATCAACACCTCCACTCATTAACACCCCTCACCACCTCAGGCTGATCAACACCTCCACCCATTAACACCCCACACAACCTCAGACTGATCAACACCTCCACTCATTAACACCCCGCATCGCATCAGACTGATCAACACCTCCACTCATTGACACCCCACATCACCTCAGACTGATCAACACCTCCACTCATTAACACCCCGCATCTCCTCAGACTGAGCAACACCTCCACCCATTAACACCGCACACCACCTCAGACTGATCAGCACCTCCACTCATTAACACCACTCACCACCTCAGGCTGATCAACACCTCCACTCATAAACACCCCTCATCACCTCAGGCTGATCAACACTTCCACTCATTAACACCCCACATCTCCTCATGCTGATCAACCCCTCCACTCATTAGCACCCCGCATCACCTCAGACTGAAAAACACCTCCACTCATTAACATCCCACATCACCTCAGGCTGATCAACACCTCCACTCATTAACACCCTGCATCACCTCAGACTGATCAACACCTCCACTCATTAACACCCCACAACACCTCAGGCTGATCAAAACCTCCACTCATTAACACCCCTCACCACCTCAGGCTGATCAACAACTCCACTCATTAACACCCCACACCACCTCAGGCTGATCTACACCTCCACTCATTAACACCCCTCATCTCCTCATACTGATCTACACCTCCACTCATTAACACCCCACATCACCTCAGACTGATCAACACCTCCACTCATTAACACCCCACATCACCTCAGGCTGATTAACACCTCCACTCATTAACACCCCACATCTCCTCAGACTGATCAACACCTCCACTCATTAACAACCCACATCTCCTCATGCTGATCAACAGCTCCACTCATTAACACCCCGCATCACCTCAGACTGATAAACACGTCCACTCATTAACACCCCACATCACCTCAGGCTGATCAACCCCTCCACTCATTAACACCCCTCACCACCTCAGACTGATCAACAACTCCACTCATTAACACCCCTCACCACCTCAGGCTGATCAACACCTACACTCATTAACACCCCACATCACCTCAGGCTCCTGTACACCTCCACTCATTAACACCCTGCATCACCTCAGACTGATCCACACCTCCACTCATTAACACCCCACATCACCTCAGGCTGATCAACACCTCCATTCATTAACACCCCACATCACCTCAGACTGATCAACACGTCCACTCATTAACACCCCGCATCTCCTCAGACTGATCAACACCTCCACTCATTAAAACACCACATCACCTCAGACTGATCAACACCTCCATTCATTAACACCCCTCACTACCTCAGGCTGATCAACACCTCCACTCATTAAAACCCCACATCACCTCAGACTGATCAACACCTCCACTCATTAACACCCCTCATCACCTCAGGCTGATCAACACCTCCGCTCATTCACACCCCACACGACCTCAGGCTGATCAACACCTCCACTCATTACCACCCTGTATCACCTCAGACTGATCAACACATCCACTCATTAACACCCGGCATCTCCTCAGACTGATCAACACCTCCACTCATTAACACCCACATCACCTCAGACTGATCAACACCTCGAATCATTAACACCCCACATCTCCTCAGACTGATCAACACCTCCACTCATTACCACCCCACATCACCTCAGACTGATCAACACCTCCACTCATTAACACCCCACATCTCCTCAGACTGATCAACACCTCCACTCATTAACACCCCACATCTCCTCAGACTGATCAACACCTCCACTCATTACCACCCCACATCTCCTCAGACTGATCAACACCTCCACTCATTACCACCCCACATCACCTCAGACTGATCAACACCTCCACTCATTAACACCCCGCATCACCTCAGACTGATCAACACCTCCACGCATTAACACCCCACATCTCCTCAGACTGATCAACACCTCCACTCATTAACCCCCCTCACCACCTCAGACTGATCAGCACCTCCACTCATTAACCCCACTCACCACCTTAGGCTGATCAACACCTCCACTCATTTACACCCCACACTACCTCAGGCTGATCAACACATCCACTCATTAACACCCTGCATCACCTCAGACTGATCAACACGTCCAGTCATTAACACCCCTCACTACCTCAGACTGATCAACACCTCCACTCATTTACACCCCTCACCACCTCAGGCTGATCAACACCTCCATTCATTATCACCCCTCACCACCTCAGACTGATCAACAACTCCACTCATTAACACCCCACTTCACCTCAGACAGATCAACACCACCAATTAACACCGCACCCCACCTCAGACTGATCAACACCTCCACTCATTAACACCTCACATCTCCTCATGCTGATCAACAGCTCCACTCATTAACACCCCACATCACCTCAGACTGATCAACAATTCCACTCATTAACACCCCACTTCACAGACCGATCAACACCTCCACCCATTAACACCGCGCACCACCTCAGGCTGATCAACACCTCCACTCATTAACACCCCACATCACCTCAGGCTGATCAACACCTCCACTCATTAACACCCCTCACCACCTCAGGCTGATCAACACCTCCACCCATTAACACCCCACACCACCTCAGGCTGATCTGCACCGCTCATTAACACCCCACAGCACCTCAGGCTGATCAAAACCTCCACTCATTAACACCCCGCATCGCATCAGACTGATCAACCCCTCCACTCATTAACACCCCTCATCACCTCAGACTGATCAACAACTCCACTCATTAACACCCCACTTCACCTCAGACAGATCAACACCTCCACTCATTAACACCCCGCATCACCTCACGCTGATCAAAACCTCCACTCATTAACACCTCACATCTCCTCATGCTGATTAAACACATCAACTCATTAATACCCCACATCACCTCAGGCTGATCAACACGTCCAGTCATGAACACCCCTCACTACCTCAGACTGATCAACACCTCCACTCATTTACACCCTTCACCACCTCAGGCTGATCAACCCCTCCACTCATTAACACCCCTCACCACCTCAGACTGATCAACACCTCCACTCATTAACACCCTGCATCACCTCAGACTGATCCACACCTCCACTCATTAACACCCCACATCACCTCAGGCTGATCAACACCTCCACGCATTAACACCCCACATCTCCTCAGACCGATCAACACCTCCACTCATTTACACCCTTCACCACCTCAGGCTGATCAACCCCTCCACTCATTAACACCCCTCACCACCTCAGACTGATCAACACCTCCACTCATTAACACCCTGCATCACCTCAGACTGATCCACACCTCCACTCATTAACACCCCACATCACCTCAGGCTGATCAACACCTCCACGCATTAACACCCCACATCTCCTCAGACTGATCAACACCTCCACTCATTAACACCCCACATCACCTCAGGCTCATGTACACCTCCACTCATTAACACCCCACATCACCTCAGACTGATCAACACGTCCACTCATTAACACCCCGCATCTCCTCAGACTGATCAACACCTCCACTCATTAAAACCCCACATCACCTCAGACTGATCAACACCTCCATTCATTAACACCCCACATCACCTCAGACTGATCAACACCTCGAATCATTAACACCCCACATCACCTCAGGCTGATCAACACCTCCACTCATTAACACCCCTCATCACCTCAGGCTGATCAACACCTCCATTCATTAACACCCCTCATCACCTCAGGCTGATCAACACCTCCGCTCATTCACACCCCACACCACCTCAGACTGATCAACACCTCGAATCATTAACACCCCACATCACCTCAGGCTGATCAACACCTCCACTCATTACCACCCCGCATCACCTCAGGCTGATCAACACCTCCATTCATTAACACCCCTCATCACCTCAGGCTGATCAACACCTCCGCTCATTCACACCCCACACCACCTCAGACTGATCAACACCTCGAATCATTAACACCCCACATCACCTCAGGCTGATCAACACCTCCACTCATTAACAGCCCACATCACCTCAGGCTGATCAACACCTCCACTCATTAACACCCCCCACCACCTCAGGCTGATCAACACCTCCACTCATTAACCCCACTCACCACCTTAGGCTGATCAACACCTCCACTCATTTACACCCCACACTACCTCAGGCTGATCAACACATCCACTCATTAACACCCTGCATCACCTCAGACTGATCAACACGTCCAGTCATTAACACCCCTCACTACCTCAGACTGATCAACACCTCCACTCATTTACACCCCTCACCACCTCAGGCTGATCAACACCTCCATTCATTATCACCCCTCACCACCTCAGACTGATCAACAACTCCACTCATTAACACCCCACTTCACCTCAGACAGATCAACACCACCCATTAACTCCGCACCCCACCTCAGACTGATCAACACCTCCACTCAGTAACACCCTGCATCACCTCAGGCTGATCAACACCTCCACTCATTAACACCTCACATCTCCTCATGCTGATCAACAGCTCCACTCATTAACACCCCACATCACCTCAGTCTGATCAACACCTCCATTCATTAACACCCCACATCACCTCAGACTGATCAACAATTCCACTCATTAACACCCCACTTCACAGACCGATCAACACCTCCACCCATTAACACCGCGCACCACCTCAGACTGATCAAGACCTCCACTCATTAACACCCCGCATCACCTCAGGCTGATCAACACCTCCACTCATTAACACCCCACATCTCCTCATACTGATCAAGACCTCCACTCATTAACACCCCTCATCTCCTCAGGCTGATCAACACCTCCACTCATTAACACCCCTCACCACCTCAGGCTGATCAACACCTCCACCCATTAACACCCCACACAACCTCAGACTGATCAACACCTCCACTCATTAACACCCCGCATCGCATCAGACTGATCAACACCTCCACTCATTGACACCCCACATCACCTCAGACTGATCATCACCTCCACTCATTAACACCCCGCATCTCCTCAGACTGAGCAACACCTCCACCCATTAACACCGCACACCACCTCAGACTGATCAGCACCTCCACTCATTAACACCACTCACCACCTCAGGCTGATCAACACCTCAACTCATAAACACCCCTCATCACCTCAGGCTGATCAACACTTCCACTCATTAACACCCCACATCTCCTCATGCTGATCAACCCCTCCACTCATTAGCACCCCGCATCACCTCAGACTGAAAAACACCTCCACTCATTAACACCCCACATCACCTCAGGCTGATCAACACCTCCACTCATTAACACCCTGCATCACCTCAGACTGATCAACACCTCCACTCATTAACACCCCACAACACCTCAGGCTGATCAAAACCTCCACTCATTAACACCCCTCACCACCTCAGGCTGATCAACAACTCCACTCATTAACACCCCACACCACCTCAGGCTGATCTACACCTCCACTCATTAACACCCCTCATTTCCTCATACTGATCTACACCTCCACTCATTAACACCCCACATCACCTCAGACTGATCAACACCTCCACTCATTAACACCCCACATCTCCTCATGCTGATCAACACCTCCACTGATTAACACCCCGCATAACCTCAGACTGATAAACACCTCCTCATTAACACCCCACATCACCTCAGGCTGATCAACACCTCCACTCATTAACCCCCCTCACCACCTTAGGCTGATCTACACCTCCACTCATTAACACCCCGCATCACCTCAGGCTGATCAACACCTCCACTCATTAACCCCCCTCACCACCTTAGGCTGATCAACACCTCCACTCATTAACACCCTGCATCACCTCAGGCTGATCAACACCTCCACTCATTAACACCTCACATCTCCTCATGCTGATCAACACCTCGAATCATTAACACCCCACATCACCTCAGACTGATAAACACCTCCACTCATTAACACCCCTCACCACCTCAGGCTGATCAACTCCTCAACTCATTAACACCCCTTATCACCTCAGACTGATCAGCACCTCCACTCATTAACACCCCACATCAGCTCAGACTGATCAACACCTCCACTCATTAACACCCCACATCAGCTCAGACTGATCAACACCTCCACTCATTAGCACCCCACATCAACTCAGACTGATCAGCACCTCCACTCATTAACACCCCACATCTCCTCATGCTGATCAACAGCTCCACTCATTAACACCCTGCATCACCTCAGACTGATCCACACCTCCACTCATTAACACCCCACATCACCTCAGGCTGATCAACACCTCCATTCATTAACACCCCACATCACCTCAGACTGATCAGCACCTCCACTCATTAACACCCCACATCTCCTCATGCTGATCAACAGCTCCACTCATTAACACCCTGCATCACCTCAGACTGATCCACACCTCCACTCATTAACACCCCACATCACCTCAGGCTGATCAACACCTCCATTCATTAACACCCCACATCACCTCAGACTGATCAACACCTCCATTCATTAACACCCCACATCACCTCAGCTGATCAACACCTCCACTCATTAACACCCCACATCACCTCAGACTGATCAACACCTCCACTCATTAACACCCCACATCACCTCAGACTGATCAACACCTCCACTCATTAACACCCCACATCACCTCAGGCTGATCAACACCTCCACTCATTAACTCCCCACACCACCTCAGACTGATCAACACCTCCACTCATTAACACCCCACATCACCTCAGACTGATCAACACCTCCACTCATTAACACCCTGCATCACCTCAGACTGATGAACACCTCCACTCATTAACACCCCGCATCACAGACTGATCAACACCTCCACTCATTAACACCCCACATCACCTCAGGCTGATCAACACCTCCACTCATTAACACCCTGCATCACCTCAGGCTTATCAACACCTCCACTCATTAACACCCCTCATCACCTCAGGCTGATCAACACCTCGAATCATTAACACCCCACATCACCTCAGGCTGATCAACACCTCGAATCATTAACACCCCACATCACCTCAGGCTGATCAACACCTCCGCTCATTCACACCCCACACCACCTCAAGCTGATCAACACCTCCACTCATTTACACCCCACATCACCTCAGACTGATCCACACCTCCACTCATTAACACCCCACATCACCTCAGGCTGATCAACACCTCCATTCATTAACACCCCACATCACCTCAGACTGATCAACACCTCCATTCATTAACACCCCACATCACCTCAGACTGATCAACACCTTCACTGATTAACACCCCACATCTCCTCAGACTGATCAACACCTCCACTCATTAACACCCCACATCACCTCAGACTGATCAACACCTCCACTCATTAACACCCCACATCACCTCAGACTGATCAACACCTTCACTCATTAACACCCCACATCACCTCAGGCTGATCAACACCTCCACTCATTAACTCCCCACACCACCTCAGACTGATCAACACCTCCACTCATTAACACCCCACATCACCTCAGACTGATCAACACCTCCACTCATTAACACCCTGCATCACCTCAGACTGATGAACACCTCCACTCATTAACACCCCGCATCACAGACTGATCAACACCTCCACTCATTAACACCCCACATCACCTCAGGCTGATCAACACCTCCACTCATTAACACCCTGCATCACCTCAGGCTTATCAACACCTCCACTCATTAACACCCCTCATCACCTCAGGCTGATCAACACCTCGAATCATTAACACCCCACATCACCTCAGGCTGATCAACACCTCGAATCATTAACACCCCACATCACCTCAGGCTGATCAACACCTCCACTCATTAACACCCTGCATCACCTCAGACTGATCAACACGTCCAGTCATTAACACCCCACATCACCTCAGGCTAATCAACACCTCCATTCATTAACACCCCACATCACCTCAGGCTGATCAACACCTCCATTCATTAACACCCCACATCACCTCAGACTGATCAACACCTCCATTCATTAACACCCCACATCACCTCAGACTGATCAACACCTCCACTCATTAACACCCCACATCACCTCAGACTGATCAACACCTCCACTCATTAACACCCCCCACCACCTCAGGCTGATCAACACGTCCACTCATTAACCCCACTCACCACCTTAGGCTGATCAACACCTCCACTCATTTACACCCCACACTACCTCAGGCTGATCAACACATCCACTCATTAACACCCTGCATCACCTCAGACTGATCAACACGTCCAGTCATTAACACCCCTCACTACCTCAGACTGATCAACACCTCCACTCATTTACACCCCTCACCACCTCAGGCTGATCAACACCTCCATTCATTATCACCCCTCACCACCTCAGACTGATCAACAACTCCACTCATTAACACCCCACTTCACCTCAGACAGATCAACACCACCCATTAACTCCGCACCCCACCTCAGACTGATCAACACCTCCACTCAGTAACACCCTGCATCACCTCAGGCTGATCAACACCTCCACTCATTAACACCTCACATCTCCTCATGCTGATCAACAGCTCCACTCATTAACACCCCACATCACCTCAGTCTGATCAACACCTCCATTCATTAACACCCCACATCACCTCAGACTGATCAACAATTCCACTCATTAACACCCCACTTCACAGACCGATCAACACCTCCACCCATTAACACCGCGCACCACCTCAGACTGATCAAGACCTCCACTCATTAACACCCCGCATCACCTCAGGCTGATCAACACCTCCACTCATTAACACCCCACATCTCCTCATACTGATCAAGACCTCCACTCATTAACACCCCGCATCTCCTCAGGCTGATCAACACCTCCACTCATTAACACCCCTCACCACCTCAGGCTGATCAACACCTCCACCCATTAACACCCCACACAACCTCAGACTGATCAACACCTCCACTCATTAACACCCCGCATCGCATCAGACTGATCAACACCTCCACTCATTGACACCCCACATCACCTCAGACTGATCAACACCTCCACTCATTAACACCCCGCATCTCCTCAGACTGAGCAACACCTCCACCCATTAACACCGCACACCACCTCAGACTGATCAGCACCTCCACTCATTAACACCACTCACCACCTCAGGCTGATCAACACCTCCACTCATAAACACCCCTCATCACCTCAGGCTGATCAACACTTCCACTCATTAACACCCCACATCTCCTCATGCTGATCAACCCCTCCACTCATTAGCACCCCGCATCACCTCAGACTGAAAAACACCTCCACTCATTAACACCCCACACAACCTCAGACTGATCAACACCTCCACTCATTAACACCCCGCATCGCATCAGACTGATCAACACCTCCACTCATTGACACCCCACATCACCTCAGACTGATCAACACCTCCACTCATTAACACCCCGCATCTCCTCAGACTGAGCAACACCTCCACCCATTAACACCGCACACCACCTCAGACTGATCAGCACCTCCACTCATTAACACCACTCACCACCTCAGGCTGATCAACACCTCCACTCATAAACACCCCTCATCACCTCAGGCTGAAAAACACCTCCACTCATTAACACCCCACATCTCCTCATGCTGATCAACCCCTCCACTCATTAGCACCCCGCATCACCTCAGACTGAAAAACACCTCCACTCATTAACACCCCACATCACCTCAGGCTGATCAACACCTCCACTCATTAACACCCTGCATCACCTCAGACTGATCAACACCTCCACTCATTAACACCCCACAACACCTCAGGCTGATCAAAACCTCCACTCATTAACACCCCTCACCACCTCAGGCTGATCAACAACTCCACTCATTAACACCCCACACCACCTCAGGCTGATCTACACCTCCACTCATTAACACCCCTCATCTCCTCATACTGATCTACACCTCCACTCATTAACACCCCACATCACCTCAGACTGATCAACACCTCCACTCATTAACACCCCACATCTCCTCATGCTGATCAACACCTCCACTGATTAACACCCCGCATAACCTCAGACTGATAAACACCTCCTCATTAACACCCCACATCACCTCAGGCTGATCAACACCTCCACTCATTAACCCCCCTCACCACCTTAGGCTGATCTACACCTCCACTCATTAACACCCCGCATCACCTCAGGCTGATCAACACCTCCACTCATTAACCCCCCTCACCACCTTAGGCTGATCAACACCTCCACTCATTAACACCCTGCATCACCTCAGGCTGATCAACACCTCCACTCATTAACACCTCACATCTCCTCATGCTGATCAACACCTCGAATCATTAACACCCCACATCACCTCAGACTGATAAACACCTCCACTCATTAACACCCCTCACCACCTCAGGCTGATCAACTCCTCAACTCATTAACACCCCTTATCACCTCAGACTGATCAGCACCTCCACTCATTAACACCCCACATCAGCTCAGACTGATCAACACCTCCACTCATTAACACCCCACATCAGCTCAGACTGATCAACACCTCCACTCATTAGCACCCCACATCAACTCAGACTGATCAGCACCTCCACTCATTAACACCCCACATCTCCTCATGCTGATCAACAGCTCCACTCATTAACACCCTGCATCACCTCAGACTGATCCACACCTCCACTCATTAACACCCCACATCACCTCAGGCAGATCAACACCTCCATTCATTAACACCCCACATCACCTCAGACTGATCAGCACCTCCACTCATTAACACCCCACATCTCCTCATGCTGATCAACAGCTCCACTCATTAACACCCTGCATCACCTCAGACTGATCCACACCTCCACTCATTAACACCCCACATCACCTCAGGCTGATCAACACCTCCATTCATTAACACCCCACATCACCTCAGACTGATCAACACCTCCATTCATTAACACCCCACATCACCTCAGACTGATCAACACCTTCACTGATTAACACCCCACATCTCCTCAGACTGATCAACACCTCCACTCATTAACACCCCACATCACCTCAGACTGATCAACACCTCCACTCATTAACACCCCACATCACCTCAGGCTGATCAACACCTCCACTCATTAACTCCCCACACCACCTCAGACTGATCAACACCTCCACTCATTAACACCCCACATCACCTCAGACTGATCAACACCTCCACTCATTAACACCCTGCATCACCTCAGACTGATGAACACCTCCACTCATTAACACCCCGCATCACAGACTGATCAACACCTCCACTCATTAACACCCCACATCACCTCAGGCTGATCAACACCTCCACTCATTAACACCCTGCATCACCTCAGGCTTATCAACACCTCCACTCATTAACACCCCTCATCACCTCAGGCTGATCAACACCTCGAATCATTAACACCCCACATCACCTCAGGCTGATCAACACCTCAACTCATTAACACCCCACATCACCTCAGGCTGATCAACACCTCCACTCATTAACACCCTGCATCACCTCAGACTGATCCACACCTCCACTCATTAACACCCCACATCACCTCAGGCTGATCAACACCTCCATTCATTAACACCCCACATCACCTCAGACTGATCAACACCTCCATTCATTAACACCCCACATCACCTCAGACTGATCAACACCTTCACTGATTAACACCCCACATCTCCTCAGACTGATCAACACCTCCACTCATTAACACCCCACATCACCTCAGACTGATCAACACCTCCACTCATTAACACCCCACATCACCTCAGACTGATCAACACCTCCACTCATTAACACCCCACATCACCTCAGGCTGATCAACACCTCCACTCATTAACTCCCCACACCACCTCAGACTGATCAACACCTCCACTCATTAACACCCCACATCACCTCAGACTGATCAACACCTCCACTCATTAACACCCTGCATCACCTCAGACTGATGAACACCTCCACTCATTAACACCCCGCATCACAGACTGATCAACACCTCCACTCATTAACACCCCACATCACCTCAGGCTGATCAACACCTCCACTCATTAACACCCTGCATCACCTCAGGCTTATCAACACCTCCACTCATTAACACCCCTCATCACCTCAGGCTGATCAACACCTCGAATCATTAACACCCCACATCACCTCAGGCTGATCAACACCTCGAATCATTAACACCCCACATCACCTCAGGCTGATCAACACCTCCACTCATTAACACACTGCATCACCTCAGACTGATCAACACGTCCAGTCATTAAGACCCCTCACTACCTCAGACTGATCAACACCTCCACTCATTTACACCCCTCACCACCTCAGGCTGATCAACACCTCCATTCATTAACACCACACATCACCTCAGACTGATCAACCCCTCCACTCATTAACACCCCTCACCACCTCAGACTGATCAACAACTCCACTCATTAACACCCCACATCACCTCAGACTGATCAACACGTCCACTCATTAACACCCCTCACCACCTCAGTCTGATCAACACCTCCACTCATTAACACCCTGCATCACCTCAGACTGATCAACACGTCCAGTCATTAACACCCCACATCACCTCAGGCTGATCAACACCTCCATTCATTAACACCCCACATCACCTCAGGCTGATCAACACCTCCATTCATTAACACCCCACATCACCTCAGACTGATCAACACCTCCATTCATTAACACCCCACATCACCTCAGACTGATCAACACCTCCACTCATTAACACCCCACATCACCTCAGACTGATCAACACCTCCACTCATTAACACCCCGCATCACCTCAGACTGATCAACACCTACACTCATTAACTCCCCACACCACCTCAGACTGATCAATACCTCCGCTCATTCACACCCCACACCACCTCAGACTGATCAATACCTCCACTCATTAACACCCCACATCACCTCAGACTGATCAACACCTCCAATCATTAACACCCCGCATCACCTCAGACTGATCAACACCTCCACTCATTAACACCCCGCATCACCTCAGACTGATCAACACCTCGAATCATTAACACCCCACACCACCTCAGGCTGATCAACACGTCCAGTCATTAACACCCCTCACTACCTCAGACTGATCAACACCTCCACTCATTTACACCCCTCACCACCTCAGCCTGATTAACACCTCCATTCATTAACACCACACATCACCTCAGACTGATCAACCCCTCCACTCATTAACACCCCACATCACCTCAGTCTGATCAACACCTCCACTCATTAACATCCCACATCACCTTAGACTGATCAACCCGTCCACTCATTAACACCCCTCACCACCTCAGTCTGATCAACACCTCCACTCATTAACACCCTGCATCACCTCAGACTGATCAACACGTCCAGTCATTAACACCCCACATCAGCTCAGACTGATCAACTCCTCAACTCATTAACACCCCACATCACCTCAGTCTGATCAACACCTCCATTCATTAACACCCCACATCAGCTCAGGCTGATCAACACCTCCATTCATTAACACCCCACATCACCTCAGACTGATCAACACCTCCACTCATTAACAACATGCATCACCTCACACTGATCAACACGTCCAGTCATTAACACCCCACATCACCTCAGGCTGATCAACACATCCACTCATTTATACCCCACATCAGCTCAGACTGATCAACACATCCACTCATTAACACCCCACATCAGCTCAGACTGATCAACACCTCCATTCATTAACACCACCCATCACCTCAGACTGATCAACCCCTCCACTCATTAACACCCCTCACCACCTCAGACTGATCAACAACTCCACTCATTAACACCCCACATCACCTCAGACTGATCAACCCGTCCACTCATTAACACACCTCACCACCTCAGTCTGATCAACACCTCCACTCATTAACACCCTGCATCACCTCAGACTGATCAACACGTCCAGTCATTAACACCCCACATCAGCTCAGACTGATCAACTCCTCAACTCATTAACACCCCACATCACCTCAGTCTGATCAACACCTCCACTCATTAACACCCCACATCACCTCAGGCTGATGAACACCTCCATTCATTAACACCCCACATCACCTCAGACTGATCAACACCTCCATTCATTAACACCCCACATCACCTCAGACTGATCAACACCTCCACTCATTAACACCCCACATCTCCTCATGCTGATCAACAGCTCCACTCATTAACACCCTGCATCACCTCAGACTGATCCACACCTCCACTCATTAACACCCCACATCTCCTCATGCTGATCAACACCTCCATTCATTAACACCCCACATCACCTCAGACTGATCAACACCTCCACTCATTAACACCCCACTTCACCTCAGGCTGATCAACACCTCCACTCATTAACACCCCACATCTCCTCATGCTGATCAACACCTCCATTCATTAACACCCCACATCACCTCAGACTGATCAACACCTCCACTCATTAACACCCCACATCTCCTCATGCTGATCAACACCTCCATTCATTAACACCCCACATCACCTCAGACTGATCAACACCTCCACTCATTAACACCCCACATCACCTCAGGCTGATCAACACCTACACTCATTAACTCCCCACACCACCTCAGACTGATCAACACATCCACTCATTAACACCCCACATCACCTCAGACTGATCAACACCTCCACTCATTAACACCCCGCATCTCCTCAGACTGATCAACACCTCCACACATTAAAACCCCACATCACCTCAGACTGATCAACACCTCCACTCATTAACAACCTGCATCACCTCACACTGATTAACACGTCCAGTCATTAACACCCCACATCACCTCAGGCTGATCAACACATCCACTCATTTATACCCCACATCAGCTCAGACTGATCAACACATCCACTCATTAACACCCCACATCAGCTCAGACTGATCAACACCTCAACTCATTAACACCCCACATCACCTCAGTCTGATCAACATCTCCATTCATTAACACCCCACATCACCTCAGACTGATCAACACCTCCACTCATTAACACCCCACATCTCCTCAGGCTGATCAACACCTCCACCCATTAACACCGCACATCACCTCAGCTGATCAACACCTCCGCTCATTCACACCCCACTCCACCTCAGGCTGATCAACACCTCCACTCATTAACACCACACATCACCTCAGCTGATCAACACCTCTACTCATTAACACCCCACATCACCTCAGACTGATCAACAACTCCAGTCATTAACACCCCACATCACCTCAGGCTGATCAACACCTCCACTCATTAACACCCCTCACCACCTCAGACTGATCAACAACTCCACTCATTAACACCCCACATCACCTCAGACTGATCAACCCGTCCACTCATTAACACCCCTCACCACCTCAGTCTGATCAACACCTCCACTCATTAACACCCTGCATCACCTCAGACTGATCAACACGTCCAGTCATTAACACCCCACATCAGCTCAGACTGATCAACTCCTCAACTCATTAACACCCCACATCACCTCAGTCTGATCAACACCTCCATTCATTAACACCCCACATCACCTCAGGCTGATCAACACCTCCATTCATTAACACCCCACATCACCTCAGACTGATCAACACCTCCACTCATTAACAACCTGCATCACCTCACACTGATTAACACGTCCAGTCATTAACACCCCACATCACCTCAGGCTGATCAACACATCCACTCATTTATACCCCACATCAGCTCAGACTGATCAACACATCCACTCATTAACACCCCACATCAGCTCAGACTGATCAACACCTCAACTCATTAACACCCCACATCACCTCAGTCTGATCAACATCTCCATTCATTAACACCCCACATCACCTCAGACTGATCAACACCTCCACTCATTAACACCCCACATCTCCTCAGGCTGATCAACACCTCCACCCATTAACACCGCACATCACCTCAGCTGATCAACACCTCCGCTCATTCACACCCCACTCCACCTCAGGCTGATCAACACCTCCACTCATTAACACCACACATCACCTCAGCTGATCAACACCTCTACTCATTAACACCCCACATCACCTCAGACTGATCAACACCTCCACTCATTAACACCCCGCATCTCCTCAGACTGATCAACACCTCCACTCATTAACACCCTGCATCACCTCAGACTGATGAACACCTGCACTCATTAACACCCCTCATCACCTCAGGCTGATCAACACCTCCGCTCATTCACACCCCACACCACCTCAGGCTGATCAACACCTCCACTCATTAACGACCCTCACCACCTTAGGCTGATCAACACCTCCACTCATTTACACCCCACACGACCTCAGGCTGATCAACACATCCACTCATTAACACCTCAGATCTCCTCATGCTGATCAACACCTCAACTCATTAATAACCCACATCACCTCAGACTGATCAACACTTCCAGTCATGAACACCCCTCACTACCTCAGACTGCTCAACACCTCCACTCATTTACACCCTTCACCACCTCAGGCTCATTAACCCCTCCACTCATTAACACCCCTCACCACCTCAGACTGATCAACAACTCCAGTCATTAACACCCCACATCACCTCAGGCTGATCAACACCTCCACTCATTAACACCCTGCATCACCTCAGGCTGATCAACACCTCCATTCATTAACACCCCACATCACCTCAGACTGATCAACACCTCCACTCATTAACAACCTGCATCACCTCACACTGATTAACACGTCCAGTCATTAACACCCCACATCACCTCAGGCTGATCAACACATCCACTCATTTATACCCCACATCAGCTCAGACTGATCAACACATCCACTCATTAACACCCCACATCAGCTCAGACTGATCAACACCTCAACTCATTAACACCCCACATCACCTCAGTCTGATCAACATCTCCATTCATTAACACCCCACATCACCTCAGACTGATCAACACCTCCACTCATTAACACCCCACATCTCCTCAGGCTGATCAACACCTCCACCCATTAACACCGCACATCACCTCAGCTGATCAACACCTCCGCTCATTCACACCCCACTCCACCTCAGGCTGATCAACACCTCCACTCATTAACACCACACATCACCTCAGCTGATCAACACCTCTACTCATTAACACCCCACATCACCTCAGACTGATCAACAACTCCAGTCATTAACACCCCACATCACCTCAGGCTGATCAACACCTCCACTCATTAACACCCCTCACCACCTCAGACTGATCAACAACTCCACTCATTAACACCCCACATCACCTCAGACTGATCAACCCGTCCACTCATTAACACCCCTCACCACCTCAGTCTGATCAACACCTCCACTCATTAACACCCTGCATCACCTCAGACTGATCAACACGTCCAGTCATTAACACCCCACATCAGCTCAGACTGATCAACTCCTCAACTCATTAACACCCCACATCACCTCAGTCTGATCAACACCTCCATTCATTAACACCCCACATCACCTCAGGCTGATCAACACCTCCATTCATTAACACCCCACATCACCTCAGACTGATCAACACCTCCACTCATTAACAACCTGCATCACCTCACACTGATTAACACGTCCAGTCATTAACACCCCACATCACCTCAGGCTGATCAACACATCCACTCATTTATACCCCACATCAGCTCAGACTGATCAACACATCCACTCATTAACACCCCACATCAGTTCAGACTGATCAACACCTCAACTCATTAACACCCCACATCACCTCAGTCTGATCAACATCTCCATTCATTAACACCCAACATCACCTCAGACTGATCAACACCTCCACCCATTAACACCGCACATCACCTCAGCTGATCAACACCTCCGCTCATTCACACCCCACTCCACCTCAGGCTGATCAACACCTCCACTCATTAACACCACACATCACCTCAGCTGATCAACACCTCTACTCATTAACACCCCACATCACCTCAGACTGATCAACACCTCCACTCATTAACACCCCGCATCTCCTCAGACTGATCAACACCTCCACTCATTAACACCCTGCATCACCTCAGACTGATGAACACCTGCACTCATTAACACCCCTCATCACCTCAGGCTGATCAACGCCTCCGCTCATTCACACCCCACACCACCTCAGGCTGATCAACACCTCCACTCATTAACGACCCTCACCACCTTAGGCTGATCAACACCTCCACTCATTTACACCCCACACGACCTCAGGCTGATCAACACATCCACTCATTAACACCTCAGATCTCCTCATGCTGATCAACACCTCAACTCATTAATAACCCACATCACCTCAGACTGATCAACACGTCCAGTCATGAACACCCCTCACTACCTCAGACTGCTCAACACCTCCACTCATTTACACCCTTCACCACCTCAGGCTCATTAACCCCTCCACTCATTAACACCCCTCACCACCTCAGACTGATCAACAACTCCAGTCATTAACACCCCACATCACCTCAGGCTGATCAACACCTCCACTCATTAACACCCTGCATCACCTCAGGCTGATCAACACCTCCATTCATTAACACCCCACATCACCTCAGACTGATCAACACATCCACTCATTAACAACCTGCATCACCTCACACTGATTAACACGTCCAGTCATTAACACCCCACATCACCTCAGGCTGATCAACACATCCACTCATTTATACCCCACTTCAGCTCAGACTGATCAACACATCCACTCATTAACACCCCACATCAGCTCAGACTGATCAACACCTCAACTCATTAACACCCCACATCACCTCAGTCTGATCAACACCTCCATTCATTAACACCCCACATCACCTCAGACTGATCAACACCTCCACTCATTAACACCCCACATCTCCTCAGGCTGATCAACACCTCCACCCATTAACACCGCACATCACCTCAGCTGATCAACACCTCCGCTCATTCACACCCCACTCCACCTCAGGCTGATCAACACCTCCACTCATTAACACCACACATCACCTCAGCTGATCAACACCTCTACTCATTAACACCCCACATCACCTCAGACTGATCAACACCTCCACTCATTAACACCCCGCATCTCCTCAGACTGATCAACACCTCCACTCATTAACACCCTGCATCACCTCAGACTGATGAACACCTGCACTCATTAACACCCCTCATCACCTCAGGCTGATCAACACCTCCGCTCATTCACACCCCACACCACCTCAGGCTGATCAACACCTCCACTCATTAACGACCCTCACCACCTTAGGCTGATCAACACCTCCACTCATTTACACCCCACACGACCTCAGGCTGATCAACACATCCACTCATTAACACCTCAGATCTCCTCATGCTGATCAACACCTCAACTCATTAATAACCCACATCACCTCAGACTGATCAACACGTCCAGTCATGAACACCCCTCACTATTTCAGACTGCTCAACACCTCCACTCATTTACACCCTTCACCACCTCAGGCTCATTAACCCCTCCACTCATTAACACCCCTCACCACCTCAGACTGATCAACAACTCCAGTCATTAACACCCTGCATCACCTCAGACTGATCAACACCTCGACTCATTAACACCCCACATCACCTCAGGCTGATCAACACCTCCACTCATTAACACCCTGCATCACCTCAGACTGATCAACACAGGCACTCATTAAAACCACACACCACCTCAGGCTGATCAACACCTCCACTCATTAACCCCCCTCACCACCTTAGGCTGATCAACACCTCCACTCATTTACACCCCACACTACCTCAGGCTGATCAACACATCCAATCACTAACAGCCCACATCACCTCAGGCTGATCAACACCTCCACTCATTAACAACCTGCATCACCTCAGACTGATCAACACGTCCAGTCATTAACACCCCTCTCTACCTCAGACTGATCAACACCTCCACTCATTTACACCCTTCACCACCTCAGGCTGATCAACACCTCCATTCATTAACACCCCACATCACCTCAGACTGATCCACCCCTCCACTCATTAACACCCCTCACCACCTCAGTGTGATCAACAACTCCACTCATTAACGCCCCACTTCACCTCAGACAGATCAACACCACCCATTAACACCGCACCCTACCTCAGACTGATCAACAGCTCCACTCATTAACACTCCGCATCACCTCAGCCTGATCAACACCTCCACTCATTAACACCCCTCATCACCTCAGGCTGATCAACACCTCCGCTCATTCACACCCCACACCACCTCAGGCTGATCAACACCTCCACTCATTTACACCCCACACTACCTCAGACTGATCAACACGTCCAGTCATTAACACCCCTCACTACCTCAGACTGATCAACACCTCCATTCATTTACACCCCTCACCACCTCAGGCTGATCAACACCTCCATTCATTAACACCCCACATCACCTCAGGCTGATCAACACCTCCACTCATTAACAACCCACATCTCCTCATGCTGATCAACAGCTCCACTCATTAACACCCCGCATCACCTCAGACTGATAAACACCTCCACTCATTAACACCCCACATCACCTCAGGCTGATCAACACCTCCACTCATTAACACCCTGCATCACCTCAGACTGATCAACACCTCCACTCATTAACACCCCATATCACCTCAGGCTAATCAACACCTCCGCTCATTCACATCCCACACCACCTCAGGCTGATCAACACCTCCACTCATTAACCACCCTCACCACCTTAGGCTGATCAACCCCTCCACTCATTTACACCCCACACGACCTCAGGCTGATCAACACATCCACTCATTAACACCCCACATCTCCTCATGCTGATCAACAGCTCCACATTAACACCCCGCATCACCTCAGACTGATCAACACCTCGACTCATCAACACCCCACATCACCTCAGGATGATCAACACCTCCTCTCATTAACACCCGACATCACCTCCCACTGATCAACACCTCCACTCATTAACACCCCACATCACCTCAGGCTGATCTACACCTCCAATCATTAACACACCACATCACCTCAGACTGATCCACCCCTCCACTCATTAACACCCCTCACCACCTCAGTGTGATCAACAACTCCACTCATTAACGCCCCACTTCACCTCAGACAGATCAACACCACCCATTAACACCGCATCCCACCTCAGACTGATCAACAGCTCCACTCATTCACACTCCGCATCACCTCAGCCTGATCAACACCTCGAATCATTAACACACCACATCACCTCAGGCTGATCAACACCTCGAATCATTAACACACCACATCACCTCAGGCTGATCAACACCTCCGCTCATTCACACCCCACACCACCTCAGGCTGATCAACACCTCCACTCATTTACACCCCACACTACCTCAGGCTGATCAACACATCCACTCATTAACACCCTGCATCACCTCAGACTGATCAACACGTCCAGTCATTAACACCCCTCACTACCTCAGACTGATCAACACCTCCATTCATTTACACCCCTCACCACCTCAGGCTGATCAACACCTCCATTCATTAACACCCCACATCTCCTCATGCTGATCAACAGCTCCACTCATTAACACCCCGCATCACCTCAGACTGATAAACACCTCCACTCATTAACACCCCACATCACCTCAGGCTGATCAACACCTCCACTCATTAACACCCTGCATCACCTCAGACTGATCAACACCTCCACTCATTAACACCCCATATCACCTCAGGCTGATCAACACCTCCACTCATTAACACCCCTCATCACCTCAGGCTGATCAACACCTCCGCTCATTCACACCCCACACCACCTCAGGCTGATCAACACCTCCACTCATTAACCACCCTCACCACCTTAGGCTGATCAACCCCTCCACTCATTTACACCCCACACGACCTCAGGCTGATCAACACATCCACTCATTAACACCCCACATCTCCTCATGCTGATCAACAGCTCCACATTAACACCCCGCATCACCTCAGACTGATCAACACCTCGACTCATCAACACCCCACATCACCTCAGGCTGATCAACACCTCCTCTCATTAACACCCGACATCACCTCCCACTGATCAACACCTCCACTCATTAACACCCCACATCTCCTCAGACTGATCAACACCTCCACTCATTAACACCCCTCACCACCTCAGACTGATCAACAACTCCACTCATTAACGCCCCACTTCAACTCAGGCTGATCAACACCTCCACTCATTAACCCCCCTCACCACCTTAGGCTGATCAACACCTCCACTCAGTAATACCCCGCATCACCTCAGGCTGATCAACACCTCAACTCATTAATAACCCACATCACCTCAGACTGATCAACACGTCCAGTCATGAACACCCCTCACTACCTCAGACTGCTCAACACCTCCACTCATTTACACCCTTCACCACCTCAGGCTCATTAACCCCTCCACTCATTAACACCCCTCACCACCTCAGACTGATCAACAACTCCAGTCATTAACACCCCACATCACCTCAGGCTGATCAACACCTCCACTCATTAACACCCTGCATCACCTCAGGCTGATCAACACCTCCATTCATTCACACCCCACATCACCTCAGACTGATCAACACCTCCACTCATTAACAACCTGCATCACCTCACACTGATTAACACGTCCAGTCATTAACACCCCACATCACCTCAGGCTGATCAACACATCCACTCATTTATACCCCACATCAGCTCAGACTGATCAACACATCCACTCATTAACACCCCACATCAGCTCAGACTGATCAACACCTCAACTCATTAACACCCCACATCACCTCAGTCTGATCAACATCTCCATTCATTAACACCCCACATCACCTCAGACTGATCAACACCTCCACTCATTAACACCCCACATCTCCTCAGGCTGATCAACACCTCCACCCATTAACACCGCACATCACCTCAGCTGATCAACACCTCCGCTCATTCACACCCCACTCCACCTCAGGCTGATCAACACCTCCACTCATTAACACCACACATCACCTCAGCTGATCAACACCTCTACTCATTAACACCCCACATCACCTCAGACTGATCAACAACTCCAGTCATTAACACCCCACATCACCTCAGGCTGATCAACACCTCCACTCATTAACACCCCTCACCACCTCAGACTGATCAACAACTCCACTCATTAACACCCCACATCACCTCAGACTGATCAACCCGTCCACTCATTAACACCCCTCACCACCTCAGTCTGATCAACACCTCCACTCATTAACACCCTGCATCACCTCAGACTGATCAACACGTCCAGTCATTAACACCCCACATCAGCTCAGACTGATCAACTCCTCAACTCATTAACACCCCACATCACCTCAGTCTGATCAACACCTCCATTCATTAACACCCCACATCACCTCAGGCTGATCAACACCTCCATTCATTAACACCCCACATCACCTCAGACTGATCAACACCTCCACTCATTAACAACCTGCATCACCTCACACTGATTAACACGTCCAGTCATTAACACCCCACATCACCTCAGGCTGATCAACACATCCACTCATTTATACCCCACATCAGCTCAGACTGATCAACACATCCACTCATTAACACCCCACATCAGTTCAGACTGATCAACACCTCAACTCATTAACACCCCACATCACCTCAGTCTGATCAACATCTCCATTCATTAACACCCAACATCACCTCAGACTGATCAACACCTCCACCCATTAACACCGCACATCACCTCAGCTGATCAACACCTCCGCTCATTCACACCCCACTCCACCTCAGGCTGATCAACACCTCCACTCATTAACACCACACATCACCTCAGCTGATCAACACCTCTACTCATTAACACCCCACATCACCTCAGACTGATCAACACCTCCACTCATTAACACCCCGCATCTCCTCAGACTGATCAACACCTCCACTCATTAACACCCTGCATCACCTCAGACTGATGAACACCTGCACTCATTAACACCCCTCATCACCTCAGGCTGATCAACGCCTCCGCTCATTCACACCCCACACCACCTCAGGCTGATCAACACCTCCACTCATTAACGACCCTCACCACCTTAGGCTGATCAACACCTCCACTCATTTACACCCCACACGACCTCAGGCTGATCAACACATCCACTCATTAACACCTCAGATCTCCTCATGCTGATCAACACCTCAACTCATTAATAACCCACATCACCTCAGACTGATCAACACGTCCAGTCATGAACACCCCTCACTACCTCAGACTGCTCAACACCTCCACTCATTTACACCCTTCACCACCTCAGGCTCATTAACCCCTCCACTCATTAACACCCCTCACCACCTCAGACTGATCAACAACTCCAGTCATTAACACCCCACATCACCTCAGGCTGATCAACACCTCCACTCATTAACACCCTGCATCACCTCAGGCTGATCAACACCTCCATTCATTAACACCCCACATCACCTCAGACTGATCAACACATCCACTCATTAACAACCTGCATCACCTCACACTGATTAACACGTCCAGTCATTAACACCCCACATCACCTCAGGCTGATCAACACATCCACTCATTTATACCCCACTTCAGCTCAGACTGATCAACACATCCACTCATTAACACCCCACATCAGCTCAGACTGATCAACACCTCAAGTCATTAACACCCCACATCACCTCAGTCTGATCAACATCTCCATTCATTAACACCCCACATCACCTCAGACTGATCAACACCTCCACTCATTAACACCCCACATCTCCTCAGGCTGATCAACACCTCCACCCATTAACACCGCACATCACCTCAGCTGATCAACACCTCCGCTCATTCACACCCCACTCCACCTCAGGCTGATCAACACCTCCACTCATTAACACCACACATCACCTCAGCTGATCAACACCTCTACTCATTAACACCCCACATCACCTCAGACTGATCAACACCTCCACTCATTAATACCCCGCATCTCCTCAGACTGATCAACACCTCCACTCATTAACACCCTGCATCACCTCAGACTGATGAACACCTGCACTCATTAACACCCCTCATCACCTCAGGCTGATCAACACCTCCGCTCATTCACACCCCACACCACCTCAGGCTGATCAACACCTCCACTCATTAACGACCCTCACCACCTTAGGCTGATCAACACCTCCACTCATTTACACCCCACACGACCTCAGGCTGATCAACACATCCACTCATTAACACCTCAGATCTCCTCATGCTGATCAACACCTCAACTCATTAATAACCCACATCACCTCAGACTGATCAACACGTCCAGTCATGAACACCCCTCACTATTTCAGACTGCTCAACACCTCCACTCATTTACACCCTTCACCACCTCAGGCTCATTAACCCCTCCACTCATTAACACCCCTCACCACCTCAGACTGATCAACAACTCCAGTCATTAACACCCCACATCACCTCAGGCTGATCAACACCTCCACTCATTAACACCCTGCATCACCTCAGACTGATCAACACCTCGACTCATTAACACCCCACATCACCTCAGGCTGATCAACACCTCCACTCATTAACACCCTGCATCACCTCAGACTGATCAACACAGGCACTCATTAAAACCACACACCACCTCAGGCTGATCAACACCTCCACTCATTAACCCCCCTCACCACCTTAGGCTGATCAACACCTCCACTCATTTACACCCCACACTACCTCAGGCTGATCAACACATCCAATCACTAACAGCCCACATCACCTCAGGCTGATCAACACCTCCACTCATTAACAACCTGCATCACCTCAGACTGATCAACACGTCCAGTCATTAACACCCCTCTCTACCTCAGACTGATCAACACCTCCACTCATTTACACCCCTCACCACCTCAGGCTGATCAACACCTCCATTCATTAACACCCCACATCACCTCAGACTGATCCACCCCTCCACTCATTAACACCCCTCACCACCTCAGTGTGATCAACAACTCCACTCATTAACGCCCCACTTCACCTCAGACAGATCAACACCACCCATTAACACCGCACCCTACCTCAGACTGATCAACAGCTCCACTCATTAACACTCCGCAACACCTCAGCCTGATCAACACCTCCACTCATTAACACCTCACATCACCTCAGCCTGATCAACACCTCCACTCATTAACACCCCTCATCACCTCAGGCTGATCAACACCTCCGCTCATTCACACCCCACACCACCTCAGGCTGATCAACACCTCCACTCATTAACACCTCAGATCTCCTCATGCTGATCAACACCTCAACTCATTAATAACCCACATCACCTCAGACTGATCAACACGTCCAGTCATTAACACCCCTCACTACCTCAGACTGATCAACACCTCCACTCATTTACACCCTTCACCACCTCAGGCTCATTAACCCCTCCACTCATTAACACCCCTCACCACCTCAGACTGATCAACACCTCCATTCATTTACACCCCTCACCACCTCAGGCTGATCAACACCTCCATTCATTAACACCCCACATCACCTCAGGCTGATCAACACCTCCACTCATTAACAACCCACATCTCCTCATGCTGATCAACAGCTCCACTCATTAACACCCCGCATCACCTCAGACTGATCAACACCTCCACTCATTAACACCCCATATCACCTCAGGCTAATCAACACCTCCGCTCATTCACATCCCACACCACCTCAGGCTGATCAACACCTCCACTCATTAACCACCCTCACCACCTTAGGCTGATCAACCCCTCCACTCATTTACACCCCACACGACCTCAGGCTGATCAACACATCCACTCATTAACACCCCACATCTCCTCATGCTGATCAACAGCTCCACATTAACACCCCGCATCACCTCAGACTGATCAACACCTCGACTCATCAACACCCCACATCACCTCAGGATGATCAACACCTCCTCTCATTAACACCCGACATCACCTCCCACTGATCAACACCTCCACTCATTAACACCCCACATCACCTCAGGCTGATCTACACCTCCAATCATTAACACACCACATCACCTCAGACTGATCCACCCCTCCACTCATTAACACCCCTCACCACCTCAGTGTGATCAACAACTCCACTCATTAACGCCCCACTTCACCTCAGACAGATCAACACCACCCATTAACACCGCACCCCACCTCAGACTGATCAACAGCTCCACTCATTCACACTCCGCATCACCTCAGCCTGATCAACACCTCCACTCATTAACACCCCACATCACCTCAGGCTGATCAACACCTCGAATCATTAACACACCACATCACCTCAGGCTGATCAACACCTCGAATCATTAACACACCACATCACCTCAGGCTGATCAACACCTCCGCTCATTCACACCCCACACCACCTCAGGCTGATCAACACCTCCACTCATTTACACCCCACACTACCTCAGGCTGATCAACACATCCACTCATTAACACCCTGCATCACCTCAGACTGATCAACACGTCCAGTCATTAACACCCCTCACTACCTCAGACTGATCAACACCTCCATTCATTTACACCCCTCACCACCTCAGGCTGATCAACACCTCCATTCATTAACACCCCACATCTCCTCATGCTGATCAACAGCTCCACTCATTAACACCCCGCATCACCTCAGACTGATAAACACCTCCACTCATTAACACCCCACATCACCTCAGGCTGATCAACACCTCCACTCATTAACACCCTGCATCACCTCAGACTGATCAACACCTCCACTCATTAACACCCCATATCACCTCAGGCTGATCAACACCTCCACTCATTAACACCCCTCATCACCTCAGGCTGATCAACACCTCCGCTCATTCACACCCCACACCACCTCAGGCTGATCAACACCTCCACTCATTAACCACCCTCACCACCTTAGGCTGATCAACCCCTCCACTCATTTACACCCCACACGACCTCAGGCTGATCAACACATCCACTCATTAACACCCCACATCTCCTCATGCTGATCAACAGCTCCACATTAACACCCCGCATCACCTCAGACTGATCAACACCTCGACTCATCAACACCCCACATCACCTCAGGCTGATCAACACCTCCTCTCATTAACACCCGACATCACCTCCCACTGATCAACACCTCCACTCATTAACACCCCACATCTCCTCAGACTGATCAACACCTCCACTCATTAACACCCCTCACCACCTCAGACTGATCAACAACTCCACTCATTAACGCCCCACTTCAACTCAGGCTGATCAACACCTCCACTCATTAACCCCCCTCACCACCTTAGGCTGATCAACACCTCCACTCAGTAATACCCCGCATCACCTCAGGCTGATCAACACCTCCACTCATTAACACCTCACATCTGCTCATGCTGATCAACAGCTCCACTCATTAGCATCCCACATCACCTCAGACTGATAAACTCCTCCACTCATTAACACCGCTCACCACCTCAGGCTGATCAACTCCTCAACTCATTAACACCCCACATCACCTCAGTCAGATCAACACCTCCATTCATTAACACCCCACATCACCTCAGACTGATCAACAATTCCACTCATTAACACCCCACTTCACAGACCGATCAACACCTCCACCCATTAACACCCCGCACCACTTCAGACTGATCAAGACCTCCACTCATTAACACCCCTCACCACATCAGGCTGATCAACACCTCCACCCATTAACACCCCACACCACCTCAGGCTGATCTACACCGCTCATTAACACCCCACAGCACCTCAGGCTGATCAACAGCTCCACTCATTCACACTCCGCATCACCTCAGCCTGATCAACACCTCCACTCATTAACACCCCACATCACCTCAGGCTGATCAACACCTCGAATCATTAACACACCACATCACCTCAGGCTGATCAACACCTCGAATCATTAACACACCACATCACCTCAGGCTGATCAACACCTCCGCTCATTCACACCCCACACCACCTCAGGCTGATCAACACCTCCACTCATTTACACCCCACACTACCTCAGGCTGATCAACACATCCACTCATTAACACCCTGCATCACCTCAGACTGATCAACACGTCCAGTCATTAACACCCCTCACTACCTCAGACTGATCAACACATCCATTCATTTACACCCCTCACCACCTCAGGCTGATCAACACCTCCATTCATTAACACCCCACATCACCTCAGGCTGATCAACACCTCCATTCATTAACACCCCACATCACCTCAGACTGATCAACACCTCCACTCATTAACAACCTGCATCACCTCACACTGATTAACACGTCCAGTCATTAACACCCCACATCACCTCAGGCTGATCAACACATCCACTCATTTATACCCCACATCAGCTCAGACTGATCAACACATCCACTCATTAACACGCCACATCATCTCAGGCTGATCAACACCTCCACTCATTAACACACCTCATCAACTCAGGCTGATCAACACCTCCGCTCATTCACACCCCACACCACCTCAGGCTGATCAACACCTCCACTCATTAACCCCCCTCACCACCTTAGGCTGATCAACACCTCCACTCATTTACACCCCACACGACCTCAGGTTGATCAACACATCCACTCATTAACACCGCACATCTCCTCATGCTGATCAACAGCTCCACTCATTAACACCCCGCATCACCTCAGACTGATCAACACCTCGACTTATTAACACCCAACATCACCTCAGGCTGATGAACACCTCCACTCATTAACACCCCACATCACCTCAGACTGATCAACACCTCCACTCATTAACACCCCGCATCTCCTCAGACTGATCAACCCCTCCACTCATTAACACCACATATCACCTCAGGCTGATCAACACCTCCACTCATTAACACCCCTCACCACCTCAGGCTGATCAACACCTCCACTCATTAACACCCCTCATCAACTCAGGCTGATCAACACCTCCACTCATTAACACCCCTCACCACCTCAGACTGATCAACACCTCCACTCATTAACACCCTGCATCACCTCAGACTGATCCACACCTCCACTCATTAACACCCCACATCACCTCAGGCTGATCAACACCTCCACTCATTCACATCCCACATCACCTCAGGCTGATCAACACCTACACTCATTAACACCCCACATCACCTCAGGCTCATGTACACCTCCACTCATTAACACCCTGCATCACCTCAGACTGATCCACACCTCCACTCATTAACACCCCACATCACCTCAGGCTGATCAACACCTCCATTCATTAACACCCCACATCACCTCAGACTGATCAACACCTCCACTCATTAACACGCCGCATCTCCTCAGACTGATCAACACCTCCACTCATTAAAACCCCACATCACCTCAGACTGATCAACACCTCCACTCATTACCACCCCGCATCACCTCAGACTGATCAACACCTCGACTCATTAACACCCAACATCACCTCAGGCTGATGAACACCTCCACTCATTAACACCCCACATCACCTCAGACTGATCAACACCTCCACTCATTAACACCCCGCATCTCCTCAGACTGATCAACCCCTCCACTCATTAACACCACATATCACCTCAGGCTGATCAACACCTCCACTCATTAACACCCCTCACCACCTCAGGCTGATCAACACCTCCACTCATTAACACCCCTCATCAACTCAGGCTGATCAACACCTCCACTCATTAACACTCCGCATCACCTCAGGCTGATCAACTCCTTAACTCATTAACACCCCACATCACCTCAGACTGATCTACCCCTCCACTCATTAACACCCCTCACCACCTCAGACTGATCAACAACTCCACTCATTAACACCCCGCATCACCTCAGGCTGATCAACACCTCCACTCATTAACACCTCACATCTCCTCATGCTGATTAAACACATCAACTCATTAATACCCCACATCACCTCAGACTGATCAACAACTCCACTCATTAACACCCCTCACCACCTCAGGCTGATCAACTCCTCAACTCATTAACACCCCACATCACCTCAGACTGATCTACCCCTCCACTCATTAACACCCCTCATCACCTCAGACTGATCAACAACTCCACTCATTAACACCCCACTTCACCTCAGACAGATCAACACCTCCACTCATTAACACCCCGCATCACCTCACGCTGATCAAAACCTCCACTCATTAACACCTCAAATCTCCTCATGCTGATTAAACACATCAACTCATTAATACCCCACATCACCTCAGGCTGATCAACACGTCCAGTCATGAACACCCCTCACTACCTCAGACTGATCAACACCTCCACTCATTTACACCCTTCACCACCTCAGGCTGATCAACCCCTCCACTCATTAACACCCCTCACCACCTCAGACTGATCAACACCTCCACTCATTAACACCCTGCATCACCTCAGACTGATCCACACCTCCACTCATTAACACCCCACATCACCTCAGGCTGATCAACACCTCCACGCATTAACACCCCACATCTCCTCAGACTGATCAACACCTCCACTCATTAACACCCCACATCACCTCAGGCTGATCAACACCTACACTCATTAACACCCCACATCACCTCAGGCTCATGTACACCTCCACTCATTAACACCCTGCATCACCTCAGACTGATCCACACCTCCACTCATTAACACCCCACATCACCTCAGGCTGATCAACACCTCCATTCATTAACACCCCACATCACCTCAGACTGATCAAAACCTCCACTCATTAACACGCCGCATCTCCTCAGACTGATCAACACCTCCACTCATTAAAACCCCACATCACATCAGACTGATCAACACCTCCATTCATTAACACCCCACATCACCTCAGACTGATCAACACCTCCACTCATTACCACCCTGCATCACCTCAGACTGATCAACACCTCGAATCATTAACACCCCACATCACCTCAGGCTGATCAACACCTCCACTCATTAACACCCCTCATCACCTCAGGCTGATCAACACCTCCGCTCATTCACACCCCACACCACCTCAGGCTGATCAACACCTCCACTCATTAACCCCACTCACCACCTTAGGCTGATCAACACCTCCACTCATTTACACCCCACACTACCTCAGGCTGATCAACACATCCACTCATTAACACCCTGCATCACCTCAGACTGATCAACACGTCCAGTCATTAACACCCCTCACTACCTCAGACTGATCAACACCTCCACTCATTAACACCCCACTTCACCTCAGACAGATCAACACCACCCATTAACACCGCACCCCACCTCAGACTGATCAACACCTCCACTCAGTAACACCCTGCATCACCTCAGGCTGATCAACACCTCCACTCATTAACACCTCACATCTCCTCATGCTGATCAACAGCTCCACTCATTAACACCCCACATCACCTCAGTCTGATCAACAATTCCACTCATTAACACCCCACTTCACAGACCGATCAACACCTCCACCCATTAACACCGCGCACCACCTCAGACTGATCAAGACCTCCACTCATTAACACCCCGCATCACCTCAGGCTGATCAACACCTCCACTCATTAACACCCCTCACCACCTCAGCCTGATCAACACCTCCACTCATTACCACCCCGCATCACCTCAGACTGATCAACACCTCGAATCATTAACACCCCACATCACCTCAGGCTGATCAACACCTCCACTCATTAACACCCCTCATCACCTCAGGCTGATCAACACCTCCACTCATTAACCCCACTCACCACCTTAGGCTGATCAACACCTCCACTCATTTACACCCCACACTACCTCAGGCTGATCAACACATCCACTCATTAACACCCTGCATCACCTCAGACTGATCAACACGTCCAGTCATGAACACCCCTCACTACCTCAGACTGATCAACACCTCCACTCATTTACACCCCTCACCACCTCAGGCTGATCAACACCTCCATTCATTATCACCCCTCACCACCTCAGACTGATCAACAACTCCACTCATTAACACCCCACTTCACCTCAGACAGATCAACACCACCCATTAACACCGCACCCCACCTCAGACTGATCAACACCTCCACTCAGTAACACCCTGCATCACCTCAGGCTGATCAACACCTCCACTCATTAACACCTCACATCTCCTCATGCTGATCAACAGCTCCACTCATTAACACCCCACATCACCTCAGTCTGATCAACAATTCCACTCATTAACACCCCACTTCACAGACCGATCAACACCTCCACCCATTAACACCGCGCACCACCTCAGACTGATCAAGACCTCCACTCATTAACACCCCGCATCACCTCAGGCTGATCAACACCTCCACTCATTAACACCCCTCACCACCTCAGGCTGATCAACACCTCCACCCATTAACACCCCACACCACCTCAGGCTGATCAAAACATCCTCTCATTAACACCCCACACAACCTCAGACTGATCAACACCTCCACTCATTAACACCCCGCATCACCTCAGACTGATCAACACCTCCACTCATTAACACCCCACATCACCTCAGGCTGATCAACACCTCCACTCATTTACACCCCACATCACCTCAGACTGATCAACACCTCCACTCATTAACACCCCGCATCTCCTCAGACTGATCAACACCTCCACTCATTAACACCCCACATCACCTCAGACTGATCAACACCTCCACTCATTTACACACCACACTACCTCAGACTGATCAACACCTCCACTCATTAACACCCCGCATCACCTCAGACTGAGCAACACCTCCACCCATTAACACCGCACACCACCTCAGACTGATCAGCACCTCCACTCATTAACACCCCTCACCACCTCAGGCTGATCAACACCTCCACTCATTAACACCCCTCATCACCTCAGGCTGATCAGCACCTCCACTCATTAACACCCCACATCTCCTCATGCTGATCAACCCCTCCACTCATTAGCACCCCGCATCACCTCAGACTGAAAAACACCTCCACTCATTAACACCCCACATCACCTCAGGCTGATCAACACCTCCACTCATTAACACCCTGCATCACCTCAGACTGATCAACACCTCCACTCATTAACACCCCACAACACCTCAGGCTGATCAAAACCTCCACTCATTAACACCCCTCACCACCTCAGGCTGATCAACAACTCCACTCATTAACACCCCACAGCACCTCAGGCTGATCTACACCTCCACTCATTAACACCCCTCATCTCCTCATACTGATCTACACCTCCACTCATTAACACCCCACATCACCTCAGACTGATCAACACCTCCACTCATTAACACCCCACATCTCCTCATGCTGATCAACACCTCCACTGATTAACACGCCGCATAACCTCAGACTGATAAACACCTCCTCATTAACACCCCACATCACCTCAGGCTGATCAACACCTCCACTCATTAACCCCCCTCACCACCTTAGGCTGATCAACACCTCCACTCATTAACACCCCGCATCACCTCAGGCTGATCAACACCTCCACTCATTAACCCCCCTCACCACCTTAGGCTGATCAACACCTCCACTCATTAACACCCTGCATCACCTCAGGCTGATCAACACCTCCACTCATTAACACCTCACATCTCCTCATGCTGATCAACACCTCGAATCATTAACACCCCACATCACCTCAGACTGATAAACACCTCCACTCATTAACACCCCTCACCACCTCAGGCTGATCAACTCCTCAACTCATTAACACCCCACATCACCTCAGTCTGATCAACACCTCCATTCATTAACACCCCACATCACCTCAGACTGATCAACCCCTCCACTCATTAACACCCCTCACAACCTCAGACTGGTCAACAACTCCACTCATTAACACCCCACTTCACAGACCGATCACCACCTCCACCCATTAACACCGCGCACCACCTCAGGCTGATCAACACCTCCACTCATTAACACCCCTCATCAACTCAGGCTGATCAACACCTCCACTCATTAACACTCCGCATCACCTCAGGCTGATCAACACCTCCACTCATTAACCCCCCTCACCACCTTAGGCTGATCAACACCTCCACTCATTTACACCACACACTACCTCAGGCTGATCAACACCTCCACTCATTAACACCCCTCACCACCTCAGGCTGATCAACAACTCCACTCATTAACACCCCGCATCACCTCAGGCTGATCAGCACCTCCACTCATTAACACCTCACATCTCCTCATGCTGATTAAACACATCAACTCATTAATACCCCACATCACCTCAGACTGATCAACAACTCCACTCATTAACACCCCTCACCACCTCAGGCTGATCAACTCCTCAACTCATTAACACCCCACATCACCTCAGACTGATCTACCCATCCACTCATTAACACCCCTCATCACCTCAGACTGATCAACAACTCCACTCATTAACACCCCACTTCACCTCAGACAGATCAACACCTCCACTCATTAACACCCCGCATCACCTCACGCTGATCAAAACCTCCACTCATTAACACCTCACATCTCCTCATGCTGATTAAACACATCAACTCATTAATACCCCACATCACCTCAGGCTGATCAACACGTCCAGTCATGAACACCCCTCACTACCTCAGACTGATCAACACCTCCACTCATTTACACCCTTCACCACCTCAGGCTGATCAACCCCTCCACTCATTAACACCCCTCACCACCTCAGACTGATCAACACCTCCACTCATTAACACCCTGCATCACCTCAGACTGATCCACACCTCCACTCATTAACACCCCACATCACCTCAGGCTGATCAACACCTCCACGCATTAACACCCCACATCTCCTCAGACTGATCAACACCTCCACTCATTAACACCCCACATCACCTCAGGCTGATCAACACCTACACTCATTAACACCCCACATCACCTCAGGCTCATGTACACCTCCACTCATTAACACCCTGCATCACCTCAGACTGATCCACACCTCCACTCATTAACACCCCACATCACCTCAGGCTGATCAACACCTCCATTCATTAACACCCCACATCACCTCAGACTGATCAACACGTCCACTCATTAACACCCCGCATCTCCTCAGACTGATCAACACCTCCACTCATTAAAACCCCACATCACCTCAGACTGATCAACACCTCCATTCATTAACACCCCTCACTACCTCAGGCTGATCAACACCTCCACTCATTAAAACCCTCATCACCTCAGACTGATCAACACCTCCACTCATTAACACCCCTCATCACCTCAGGCTGATCAACACCTCCGCTCATTCACACCCCACACGACCTCAGGCTGATCAACACCTCCACTCATTACCACCCTGTATCACCTCAGACTGATCAACACATCCACTCATTAACACCCGGCATCTCCTCAGACTGATCAACACCTCCACTCATTAACACCCACATCACCTCAGACTGATCAACACCTCGAATCATTAACACCCCACATCTCCTCAGACTGATCAACACCTCCACTCATTACCACCCCACATCACCTCAGACTGATCAACACCTCCACTCATTAACACCCCACATCTCCTCAGACTGATCAACACCTCCACTCATTAACACCCCACATCTCCTCAGACTGATCAACACCTCCACTCATTACCACCCCACATCACCTCAGACTGATCAACACCTCCACTCATTACCACCCCACATCACCTCAGACTGATCAACACCTCCACTCATTAACACCCCACATCTCCTCAGACTGATCAACACCTCCACTCATTACCACCCCACATCACCTCAGACTGATCAACACCTCCACTCATTAACACCCCGCATCACCTCAGACTGTTCAACACCTCCACGCATTAACACCCCACATCTCCTCAGACTGATCAACACCTCCACTCATTAACCCCCCTCACCACCTCAGACTGATCAGCACCTCCACTCATTAACCCCACTCACCACCTTAGGCTGATCAACACCTCCACTCATTTACACCCCACACTACCTCAGGCTGATCAACACATCCACTCATTAACACCCTGCATCACCTCAGACTGATCAACACGTCCAGTCATTAACACCCCTCACTACCTCAGACTGATCAACACCTCCACTCATTTACACCCCTCACCACCTCAGGCTGATCAACACCTCCATTCATTATCACCCCTCACCACCTCAGACTGATCAACAACTCCACTCATTAACACCCCACTTCACCTCAGACAGATCAACACCACCAATTAACACCGCACCCCACCTCAGACTGATCAACACCTCCACTCATTAACACCTCACATCACCTCAAACTGATCAACACCTCCACTCATTAACACCTCACATCTCCTCATGCTGATCAACACATCCACTCATTAACACCCCACTTCACAGACCGATCAACACCTCCACCCATTAACACCCCACATCACCTCAGGCTGATCAACACCTCCACTCATTAACACCCCACATCACCTCAGGCTGATCAACACCTCCACTCATTAACACCCCTCACCACCTCAGGCTGATCAACACCTCCACCCATTAACACCCCACACCACCTCAGGCTGATCAAAACCTCCACTCATTAACACCCCGCATCGCATCAGACTGATCAACACCTCCACTCATTGACACCCCACATCACCTCAGACTGATCAACTCCTCAACTCATTAACACCCCACATCACCTCAGACTGATCTACCCATCCACTCATTAACACCCCTCATCACCTCAGACTGATCAACAACTCCACTCATTAACACCCCACTTCACCTCAGACAGATCAACACCTCCACTCATTAACACCCTGCATCACCTCACGCTGATCAAAACCTCCACTCATTAACACCTCACATCTCCTCATGCTGATTAAACGAATCAACTCATTAATACCCCACATCACCTCAGGCTGATCAACACGTCCAGTCATGAACACTCCTCACTACCTCAGACTGATCAACACCTCCACTCATTTACACCCTTCACCACCTCAGGCTGATCAACCCCTCCACTCATTAACACCCCTCACCACCTCAGACTGATGAACACCTCCACTCATTAACACCCTGCATCACCTCAGACTGATCCACACCTCCACTCATTAACACCCCACATCACCTCAGGCTGATCAACACCTCCACGCATTAACACCCCACATCTCCTCAGACTGATCAACACCTCCACTCATTTACACCCTTCACCACCTCAGGCTGATCAACCCCTCCACTCATTAACACCCCTCACCACCTCAGACTGATCAACACCTCCACTCATTAACACCCTGCATCACCTCAGACTGATCCACACCTCCACTCATTAACACCCCACATCACCTCAGGCTGATCAACACCTCCACGCATTAACACCCCACATCTCCTCAGACTGATCAACACCTCCACTCATTAACACCCCACATCACCTCAGGCTCATGTACACCTCCACTCATTAACACCCCACATCACCTCAGACTGATCAACACGTCCACTCATTAACACCCCGCATCTCCTCAGACTGATCAACACCTCCACTCATTAAAACCCCACATCACCTCAGACTGATCAACACCTCCATTCATTAACACCCCACATCACCTCAGACTGAGCAACACCTCCACTCATTACCACCCCGGATCACCTCAGACTGATCAACACCTCGAATCATTAACACCCCACATCACCTCAGGCTGATCAACACCTCCACTCATTAACACCCCTCATCACCTCAGGCTGATCAACACCTCCGCTCATTCACACCACACACCACCTCAGACTGATCAACACCTCGAATCATTAACACCCCACATCACCTCAGGCTGATCAACACCTCCACTCATTAACACCCCACATCACCTCAGGCTGATCAACACCTCCACTCATTAACACCCCCCACCACCTCAGGCTGATCAACACCTCCGCTCATTCACACCCCACACCACCTCAGGCTGATCAGCACCTCCACTCATTAACCCCACTCACCACCTTAGGCTGATCAACACCTCCACTCATTTACACCCCACACTACCTCAGGCTGATCAACACATCCACTCATTAACACCCCGCATCACCTCAGACTGATCAACACCTCCACTCATTAACACCCTGCATCACCTCAGACTGATCAACACGTCCAGTCATTAACACCCCTCACTACCTCAGACTGATCAACACCTCCACTCATTTACACCCCTCACCACCTCAGGCTGATCAACACCTCCATTCATTATCACCCCTCACCACCTCAGACTGATCAACAACTCCACTCATTAACACCCCACTTCACCTCAGACAGATCAACACCACCCATTAACACCGCACCCCACCTCAGACTGATCAACACCTCCACTCAGTAACACCCTGCATCACCTCAGGCTGATCAACACCTCCACTCATTAACACCTCACATCTCCTCATGCTGATCAACAGCTCCACTCATTAACACCCCACATCACCTCAGTCTGATCAACACCTCCATTCATTAACACCCCACATCACCTCAGACTGATCAACAATTCCACTCATTAACACCCCACTTCACAGACCGATCAACACCTCCACCCATTAACACCGCGCACCACCTCAGACTGATCAAGACCTCCACTCATTAACACCCCGCATCACCTCAGGCTGATCAACACCTCCACTCATTAACACCCCACATCTCCTCATACTGATCAAGACCTCCACTCATTAACACCCCGCATCTTCTCAGGCTGATCAACACCTCCACTCATTAACACCCCTCACCACCTCAGGCTGATCAACACCTCCACCCATTAACACCCCACACAACCTCAGACTGATCAACACCTCCACTCATTAACACCCCGCATCGCATCAGACTGATCAACACCTCCACTCATTGACACCCCACATCACCTCAGACTGATCAACACCTCCACTCATTAACACCCCGCATCTCCTCCGACTGATCAACACCTCCACTCATTAACACCCCACATCACCTCAGACTGATCAACACCTCCACTCATTTACACACCACACTACCTCAGACTGATCAACACCTCCACTCATTAACACCCCGCATCACCTCAGACTGAGCAATACCTCCACCCATTAACACCGCACACCACCTCAGACTGATCAGCACCTCCACTCATTAACACCACTCACCACCTCAGGCTGATCAACACCTCCACTCATTAACACCCCTCATCACCTCAGGCTGATCAACACCTCCACTCATTAACACCCCACATCTCCTCATGCTGATCAACCCCTCCACTCATTAGCACCCCGCATCACCTCAGACTGAAAAACAACTCCACTCATTAACACCCTGCATCACCTCAGACTGATCAACACCTCCACTCATTAACACCCCACAACACCTCAGGCTGATCAAAACCTCCAATCATTAACACCCCTCACCACCTCAGGCTGATCAACAACTCCACTCATTAACACCCCACACCACCTCAGGCTGATCTACACCTCCACTCATTAACACCCCTCATCTCCTCAGACTGATCTACACCTCCACTCATTAACACCCCACATCACCTCAGACTGATCAACACCTCCACTCATTAACACCCCACATCTCCTCATGCTGATCAACACCTCCACTGATTAACACCCGCATAACCTCAGACTGATAAACACCTCCTCATTAACACCTCACATCACCTCAGGCTGATCAACACCTCCACTCATTAACCCCCCTCACCACCTTAGGCTGATCTACACCTCCACTCACTAACACCCCGCATCACCTCAGGCTGATCAACACCTCCACTCATTAACCCCCCTCACCACCTTAGGCTGATCAACACCTCCACTCATTAACACCCTGCATCACCTCAGGCTGATCAACAGCTCCACTCATTAACACCTCACATCTCCTCATGCTGATCAACACCTCGAATCATTAACACCCCACATCACCTCAGACTGATAAACACCTCCACTCATTAACACCCCTCACCACCTCAGGCTGATCAACTCCTCAACTCATTAACACCCCACATCACCTCAGTCTGATCAACACCTCCATTCATTAACACCCCACATCACCTCAGACTGATCAACCCCTCCACTCATTAACACCCCTCACAACCTCAGACTGGTCAACAACTCCACTCATTAACACCCCACTTCACAGACCGATCACCACCTCCACCCATTAACACCGCGCACCACCTCAGGCTGATCAACACCTCCACTCATTAACACCCCTCATCAACTCAGGCTGATCAACACCTCCACTCATTAACACTTCGCATCACCTCAGGCTGATCAACACCTCCACTCATTAACCCCCCTCACCACCTTAGGCTGATCAACACCTCCACTCATTTACACCACACACTACCTCAGGCTGATCAACACCTCCACTCATTAACACCCCTCACCACCTCAGGCTGATCAACTCCTTAACTCATTAACACCCCACATCACCTCAGACTGATCTACCCCTCCACTCATTAACACCCCTCACCACCTCAGACTGATCAACAACTCCACTCATTAACACCCCGCATCACCTCAGGCTGATCAACACCTCCACTCATTAACACCTCACATCTCCTCATGCTGATTAAACACATCAACTCATTAATACCCCACATCACCTCAGGCTGATCAACACGTCCAGTCATGAACACCCCTCACTACCTCAGACTGATCAACACCTCCACTCATTTACACCCTTCACCACCTCAGGCTGATCAACCCCTCCACTCATTAACACCCCTCACCACCTCAGACTGATCAACACCTCCACTCATTAACACCCTGCATCACCTCAGACTGATCCACACCTCCACTCATTAACACCCCACATCACCTCAGGCTGATCAACACCTCCACGCATTAACACCCCACATCTCCTCAGACTGATCAACACCTCCACTCATTAACACCCCACATCACCTCAGGCTGATTAACACCTCCACTCATTAACACCCCACATCTCCTCAGACTGATCAACACCTCCACTCATTAACACCCCACATCTCCTCATGCTGATCAACAGCTCCACTCATTAACACCCCGCATCACCTCAGACTGATAAACACGTCCACTCATTAACACCCCACATCACCTCAGGCTGATCAACCCCTCCACTCATTAACACCCCTCACCACCTCAGACTGATCAACAACTCCACTCATTAACACCCCTCACCACCTCAGGCTGATCAACACCTACACTCATTAACACCCCACATCACCTCAGGCTCATGTACACCTCCACTCATTAACACCCTGCATCACCTCAGACTGATCCACACCTCCACTCATTAACACCCCACATCACCTCAGGCTGATCAACACCTCCATTCATTAACACCCCACATCACCTCAGACTGATCAACACGTCCACTCATTAACACCCCGCATCTCCTCAGACTGATCAACACCTCCACTCATTAAAACACCACATCACCTCAGACTGATCAACACCTCCATTCATTAACACCCCTCACTACCTCAGGCTGATCAACACCTCCACTCATTAAAACCCCACATCACCTCAGACTGATCAACACCTCCACTCATTAACACCCCTCATCACCTCAGGCTGATCAACACCTCCGCTCATTCACACCCCACACGACCTCAGGCTGATCAACACCTCCACTCATTACCACCCTGTATCACCTCAGACTGATCAACACATCCACTCATTAACACCCGGCATCTCCTCAGACTGATCAACACCTCCACTCATTAACACCCACATCACCTCAGACTGATCAACACCTCGAATCATTAACACCCCACATCTCCTCAGACTGATCAACACCTCCACTCATTACCACCCCACATCACCTCAGACTGATCAACACCTCCACTCATTAACACCCCACATCTCCTCAGACTGATCAACACCTCCACTCATTAACACCCCACATCTCCTCAGACTGATCAACACCTCCACTCATTACCACCCCACATCACCTCAGACTGATCAACACCTCCACTCATTACCACCCCACATCACCTCAGACTGATCAACACCTCCACTCATTAACACCCCACATCTCCTCAGACTGATCAACACCTCCACTCATTACCACCCCACATCACCTCAGACTGATCAACACCTCCACTCATTAACACCCCGCATCACCTCAGACTGATCAACACCTCCACGCATTAACACCCCACATCTCCTCAGACTGATCAACACCTCCACTCATTAACCCCCCTCACCACCTCAGACTGATCAGCACCTCCACTCATTAACCCCACTCACCACCTTAGGCTGATCAACACCTCCACTCATTTACACCCCACACTACCTCAGGCTGATCAACACATCCACTCATTAACACCCTGCATCACCTCAGACTGATCAACACGTCCAGTCATTAACACCCCACATCACCTCAGGCTGATCAACACCTCCATTCATTATCACCCCTCACTACCTCAGACTGATCAACACCTCCACTCATTTACACCCCTCACCACCTCAGGCTGATCAACACCTCCATTCATTATCACCCCTCACCACCTCAGACTGATCAACAACTCCACTCATTAACACCCCACTTCACCTCAGACAGATCAACACCACCACTCATTAACACCTCACATCTCCTCATGCTGATCAACAGCTCCACTCATTAACACCCAACATCACCTCAGACTGATCAACAATTCCACTCATTAACACCCCACATCACCTCAGGCTGATCAACACCTCCACTCATTAACACCCCACATCTCCTCAGACTGATCAACACCTCCACTCATTAACACCCCACATCACCTCAGGCTGATTAACACCTCCACTCATTAACACCCCACATCTCCTCAGACTGATCAACACCTCCACTCATTAACACCCCACATCTCCTCATGCTGATCAACAGCTCCACTCATTAACACCCCGCATCACCTCAGACTGATAAACACGTCCACTCATTAACACCCCACATCACCTCAGGCTGATCAACCCCTCCACTCATTAACACCCCTCACCACCTCAGACTGATCAACAACTCCACTCATTAACACCCCTCACCACCTCAGGCTGATCAACACCTACACTCATTAACACCCCACATCACCTCAGGCTCATGTACACCTCCACTCATTAACACCCTGCATCACCTCAGACTGATCCACACCTCCACTCATTAACACCCCACATCACCTCAGGCTGATCAACACCTCCATTCATTAACACCCCACATCACCTCAGACTGATCAACACGTCCACTCATTAACACCCCGCATCTCCTCAGACTGATCAACACCTCCACTCATTAAAACACCACATCACCTCAGACTGATCAACACCTCCATTCATTAACACCCCTCACTACCTCAGGCTGATCAACACCTCCACTCATTAAAACCCCACATCACCTCAGACTGATCAACACCTCCACTCATTAACACCCCTCATCACCTCAGGCTGATCAACACCTCCGCTCATTCACACCCCACACGACCTCAGGCTGATCAACACCTCCACTCATTACCACCCTGTATCACCTCAGACTGATCAACACATCCACTCATTAACACCCGGCATCTCCTCAGACTGATCAACACCTCCACTCATTAACACCCACATCACCTCAGACTGATCAACACCTCGAATCATTAACACCCCACATCTCCTCAGACTGATCAACACCTCCACTCATTACCACCCCACATCACCTCAGACTGATCAACACCTCCACTCATTAACACCCCACATCTCCTCAGACTGATCAACACCTCCACTCATTAACACCCCACATCTCCTCAGACTGATCAACACCTCCACTCATTACCACCCCACATCACCTCAGACTGATCAACACCTCCACTCATTACCACCCCACATCACCTCAGACTGATCAACACCTCCACTCATTAACACCCCACATCTCCTCAGACTGATCAACACCTCCACTCATTACCACCCCACATCACCTCAGACTGATCAACACCTCCACTCATTAACACCCCGCATCACCTCAGACTGATCAACACCTCCACGCATTAACACCCCACATCTCCTCAGACTGATCAACACCTCCACTCATTAACCCCCCTCACCACCTCAGACTGATCAGCACCTCCACTCATTAACCCCACTCACCACCTTAGGCTGATCAACACCTCCACTCATTTACACCCCACACTACCTCAGGCTGATCAACACATCCACTCATTAACACCCTGCATCACCTCAGACTGATCAACACGTCCAGTCATTAACACCCCTCACTACCTCAGACTGATCAACACCTCCACTCATTTACACCCCTCACCACCTCAGGCTGATCAACACCTCCATTCATTATCACCCCTCACCACCTCAGACTGATCAACAACTCCACTCATTAACACCCCACTTCACCTCAGACAGATCAACACCACCACTCATTAACACCTCACATCTCCTCATGCTGATCAACAGCTCCACTCATTAACACCCAACATCACCTCAGACTGATCAACAATTCCACTCATTAACACCCCACATCACCTCAGGCTGATCAACACCTCCACTCATTAACACCTCACATCTCCTCATGCTGATCAACAGCTCCACTCATTAACACCCCACATCACCTCAGACTGATCAACAATTCCACTCATTAACACCCCACTTCACAGACCGATCAACACCTCCACCCATTAACACCGCGCACCACCTCAGGCTGATCAACACCTCCACTCATTAACACCCCACATCACCTCAGGCTGATCAACACCTCCACTCATTAACACCCCTCACCACCTCAGGCTGATCAACACCTCCACCCATTAACACCCCACACCACCTCAGGCTGATCTGCACCGCTCATTAACACCCCACAGCACCTCAGGCTGATCAAAACCTCCACTCATTAACACCCCGCATCGCATCAGACTGATCAACCCCTCCACTCATTAACACCCCTCATCACCTCAGACTGATCAACAACTCCACTCATTAACACCCCACTTCACCTCAGACAGATCAACACCTCCACTCATTAACACCACGCATCACCTCACGCTGATCAAAACCTCCACTCATTAACACCTCACATCTCCTCATGCTGATTAAACACATCAACTCATTAATACCCCACATCACCTCAGGCTGATCAACACGTCCAGTCATGAACACCCCTCACTACCTCAGACTGATCAACACCTCCACTCATTTACACCCATCACCACCTCAGGCTGATCAACCCCTCCACTCATTAACACCCCTCACCACCTCAGACTGATCAACACCTCCACTCATTAACACCCTGCATCACCTCAGACTGATCCACACCTCCACTCATTAACACCCCACATCACCTCAGGCTGATCAACACCTCCACGCATTAACACCCCACATCTCCTCAGACCGATCAACACCTCCACTCATTTACACCCTTCACCACCTCAGGCTGATCAACCCCTCCACTCATTAACACCCCTCACCACCTCAGACTGATCAACACCTCCACTCATTAACACCCTGCATCACCTCAGACTGATCCACACCTCCACTCATTAACACCCCACATCACCTCAGGCTGATCAACACCTCCACGCATTAACACCCCACATCTCCTCAGACTGATCAACACCTCCACTCATTAACACCCCACATCACCTCAGGCTCATGTACACCTCCACTCATTAACACCCCACATCACCTCAGACTGATCAACACGTCCACTCATTAACACCCCGCATCTCCTCAGACTGATCAACACCTCCACTCATTAAAACCCCACATCACCTCAGACTGATCAACACCACCATTCATTAACACCCCACATCACCTCAGACTGAGCAACACCTCCACTCATTACCACCCCGCATCACCTCAGACTGATCAACACCTCGAATCATTAACACCCCACATCACCTCAGGCTGATCAACACCTCCACTCATTAACACCCCTCATCACCTCAGGCTGATCAACATCTCCATTCATTAACACCCCTCATCACCTCAGGCTGATCAACACCTCCGCTCATTCACACCCCACACCACCTCAGACTGATCAACACCTCGAATCATTAACACCCCACATCACCTCAGGCTGATCAACACCTCCGCTCATTAACACCCCACATCACCTCAGGCTGATCAACACCTCCACTCATTAACACCCCCCACCACCTCAGGCTGATCAACACCTCCACTCATTAACCCCACTCACCACCTTAGGCTGATCAACCCCTCCACTCATTTACACCCCACACTACCTCAGGCTGATCAACACATCCACTCATTAACACCCTGCATCACCTCAGACTGATCAACACGTCCAGTCATTAACACCCCTCACTACCTCAGACTGATCAACACCTCCACTCATTTACACCCCTCACCACCTCAGGCTGATCAACACCTCCATTCATTATCACCCCTCACCACCTCAGACTGATCAACAACTCCACTCATTAACACACCACTTCACCTCAGACAGATCAACACCACCCATTAACTCCGCACCGCACCTCAGACTGATCAACACCTCCACTCAGTAACACCCTGCATCACCTCAGGCTGATCAACACCTCGACTCATTAACACCTCACATCTCCTCATGCTGATCAACAGCTCCACTCATTAACACCCCACATCACCTCAGTCTGATCAACACCTCCATTCATTAACACCCCACATCACCTCAGACTGATCAACAATTCCACTCATTAACACCCCACTTCACAGACCGATCAACACCTCCACCCATTAACACCGCGCACCACCTCAGACTGATCAAGACCTCCACTCATTAACACCCCGCATCACCTCAGGCTGATCAACACCTCCACTCATTAACACCCCACATCTCCTCATACTGATCAAGACCTCCACTCATTAACACCCCGCATCTCCTCAGGCTGATCAACACCTCCACTCATTAACACCCCTCACCACCTCAGGCTGATCAACACCTCCACCCATTAACACCCCACACAACCTCAGACTGATCAACACCTCCACTCATTAACACCCCGCATCGCATCAGACTGATCAACACCTCCACTCATTGACACCCCACATCACCTCAGACTGATCAACACCTCCACTCATTAACACCCCGCATCTCCTCAGACTGAGCAACACCTCCACCCATTAACACCGCACACCACCTCAGACTGATCAGCACCTCCACTCATTAACACCACTCACCACCTCAGGCTGATCAACACCTCCACTCATAAACACCCCTCATCACCTCAGGCTGATCAACACTTCCACTCATTAACACCCCACATCTCCTCATGCTGATCAACCCCTCCACTCATTAGCACCCCGCATCACCTCAGACTGAAAAACACCTCCACTCATTAACACCCCACATCACCTCAGGCTGATCAACACCTCCACTCATTAACACCCTGCATCACCTCAGACTGATCAACACCTCCACTCATTAACACCCCACAACACCTCAGGCTGATCAAAACCTCCACTCATTAACACCCCTCACCACCTCAGGCTGATCAACAACTCCACTCATTAACACCCCACACCACCTCAGGCTGATCTACACCTCCACTCATTAACACCCCTCATCTCCTCATACTGATCTACACCTCCACTCATTAACACCCCACATCACCTCAGACTGATCAACACCTCCACTCATTAACACCCCACATCTCCTCATGCTGATCAACACCTCCACTGATTAACACCCCGCATAACCTCAGACTGATAAACACCTCCTCATTAACACCCCACATCACCTCAGGCTGATCAACACCTCCACTCATTAACCCCCCTCACCACCTTAGGCTGATCTACACCTCCACTCATTAACACCCCGCATCACCTCAGGCTGATCAACACCTCCACTCATTAACCCCCCTCACCACCTTAGGCTGATCAACACCTCCACTCATTAACACCCTGCATCACCTCAGGCTGATCAACACCTCCACTCATTAACACCTCACATCTCCTCATGCTGATCAACACCTCGAATCATTAACACCCCACATCACCTCAGACTGATAAACACCTCCACTCATTAACACCCCTCACCACCTCAGGCTGATCAACTCCTCAACTCATTAACACCCCTTATCACCTCAGACTGATCAACACCTCCACTCATTAACACCCCACATCAGCTCAGACTGATCAACACCTCCACTCATTAGCACCCCACATCAACTCAGACTGATCAGCAACTCCACTCATTAACACCCCACATCTCCTCATGCTGATCAACAGCTCCACTCATTAACACCCTGCATCACCTCAGACTGATCCACACCTCCACTCATTAACACCCCACATCACCTCAGGCTGATCAACACCTCCATTCATTAACACCCCACATCACCTCAGACTGATCAGCACCTCCACTCATTAACACCCCACATAGCCTCATGCTGATCAACAGCTCCACTCATTAACACCCTGCATCACCTCAGACTGATCAACACCTCCACTCATTAACACCCCACATCACCTCAGGCTGATCAACACCTCCACTCATTAACTCCCCACACCACCTCAGACTGATCAACACCTCCACTCATTAACACCCCACATCACCTCAGACTGATCAACACCTCCACTCATTAACACCCTGCATCACCTCAGACTGATGAACACCTCCACTCATTAACACCCCACATCACAGACTGATCAACACCTCCACTCATTAACACCCCACATCACCTCAGGCTGATCAACACCTCCACTCATTAACACCCTGCATCACCTCAGGCTTATCAACACCTCCACTCATTAACACCCCTCATCACCTCAGGCTGATCAACACCTCGAATCATTAACACCCCACATCACCTCAGGCTGATCAACACCTCGAATCATTAACACCCCACATCACCTCAGGCTGATCAACACCTCCGCTCATTCACACCCCACACCACCTCAAGCTGATCAACACCTCCACTCATTTACACCCCACATCACCTCAGGCTGATCAACACCTCCACTCATTAACACCCCACATCACCTCAGGCTGATCAACACCTCCATTCATTAACACCCCACATCACCTCAGACTGATCAACACCTCCATTCATTAACACCCCACATCACCTCAGACTGATCAACACCTTCACTGATTAACACCCCACATCTCCTCAGACTGATCAACACCTCCACTCATTAACACCCCACATCACCTCAGACTGATCAACACCTCCACTCATTAACACCCCACATCACCTCAGACTGATCAACACCTCCACTCATTAACACCCCACATCACCTCAGGCTGATCAACACCTCCACTCATTAACTCCCCACACCACCTCAGACTGATCAACACCTCCACTCATTAACACCCCACATCACCTCAGACTGATCAACACCTCCACTCATTAACACCCTGCATCACCTCAGACTGATGAACACCTCCACTCATTAACACCCCGCATCACAGACTGATCAACACCTCCACTCATTAACACCCCACATCACCTCAGGCTGATCAACACCTCCACTCATTAACACCCTGCATCACCTCAGGCTTATCAACACCTCCACTCATTAACACCCCTCATCACCTCAGGCTGATCAACACCTCGAATCATTAACACCCCACATCACCTCAGGCTGATCAACACCTCGAATCATTAACACCCCACATCACCTCAGGCTGATCAACACCTCCGCTCATTCACACCCCACACCACCTCAAGCTGATCAACACCTCCACTCATTTACACCCCACATCACCTCAGGCTGATCAACACATCCACTCATTAACACACTGCATCACCTCAGACTGATCAACACGTCCAGTCATTAAGACCCCTCACTACCTCAGACTGATCAACACCTCCACTCATTTACACCCCTTACCACCTCAGGCTGATCAACACCTCCATTCATTAACACCACACATCACCTCAGACTGATCAACCCCTCCACTCATTAACACCCCTCACCACCTCAGACTGATCAACAACTCCACTCATTAACACCCCACATCACCTCAGACTGATCAACCCGTCCACTCATTAACACCCCTCACCACCTCAGTCTGATCAACACCTCCACTCATTAACACCCTGCATCACCTCAGACTGATCAACACGTCCAGTCATTAACACCCCACATCAGCTCAGACTGATCAACTCCTCAACTCATTAACACCACACATCACCTCAGTCTGATCAACACCTCCACTCATTAACACCCCACATCACCTCAGGCTGATCAACACCTCCATTCATTAACACCCCACATCACCTCAGGCTGATCAACACCTCCATTCATTAACACCCCACATCACCTCAGACTGATCAACACCTCCATTCATTAACACCCCACATCACCTCAGACTGATCAACACCTCCACTCATTAACACCCCACATCACCTCAGACTGATCAACACCTCCACTCATTAACACCCCGCATCACCTCAGACTGATCAACACCTACACTCATTAACTCCCCACACCACCTCAGACTGATCAATACCTCCGCTCATTCACACCCCACACCACCTCAGACTGATCAATACCTCCACTCATTAACACCCCACATCACCTCAGACTGATCAACACCTCCAATCATTAACACCCCGCATCACCTCAGACTGATCAACACCTCCACTCATTAACACCCCGCATCACCTCAGACTGATCAACACCTCGAATCATTAACACCCCACACCACCTCAGGCTGATCAACACGTCCAGTCATTAACACCCCTCACTACCTCAGACTGATCAACACCTCCACTCATTTACACCCCTCACCACCTCAGCCTGATTAACACCTCCATTCATTAACACCACACATCACCTCAGACTGATCAACCCCTCCACTCATTAACACCCCACATCACCTCAGTCTGATCAACACCTCCACTCATTAACATCCCACATCACCTTAGACTGATCAACCCGTCCACTCATTAACACCCCTCACCACCTCAGTCTGATCAACACCTCCACTCATTAACACCCTGCATCACCTCAGACTGATCAACACGTCCAGTCATTAACACCCCACATCAGCTCAGACTGATCAACTCCTCAACTCATTAACACCCCACATCACCTCAGTCTGATCAACACCTCCATTCATTAACACCCCACATCAGCTCAGGCTGATCAACACCTCCATTCATTAACACCCCACATCACCTCAGACTGATCAACACCTCCACTCATTAACAACATGCATCACCTCACACTGATCAACACGTCCAGTCATTAACACCCCACATCACCTCAGGCTGATCAACACATCCACTCATTTATACCCCACATCAGCTCAGACTGATCAACACATCCACTCATTAACACCCCACATCAGCTCAGACTGATCAACACCTCCATTCATTAACACCACACATCACCTCAGACTGATCAACCCCTCCACTCATTAACACCCCTCACCACCTCAGACTGATCAACAACTCCACTCATTAACACCCCACATCACCTCAGACTGATCAACCCGTCCACTCATTAACACACCTCACCACCTCAGTCTGATCAACACCTCCACTCATTAACACCCTGCATCACCTCAGACTGATCAACACGTCCAGTCATTAACACCCCACATCAGCTCAGACTGATCAACTCCTCAACTCATTAACACCCCACATCACCTCAGTCTGATCAACACCTCCACTCATTAACACCCCACATCACCTCAGGCTGATGAACACCTCCATTCATTAACACCCCACATCACCTCAGACTGATCAACACCTCCATTCATTAACACCCCACATCACCTCAGACTGATCAACACCTCCACTCATTAACACCCCACATCTCCTCATGCTGATCAACAGCTCCACTCATTAACACCCTGCATCACCTCAGACTGATCCACACCTCCACTCATTAACACCCCACATCTCCTCATGCTGATCAACACCTCCATTCATTAACACCCCACATCACCTCAGACTGATCAACACCTCCACTCATTAACACCCCACTTCACCTCAGGCTGATCAACACCTCCACTCATTAACACCCCACATCTCCTCATGCTGATCAACACCTCCATTCATTAACACCCCACATCACCTCAGACTGATCAACACCTCCACTCATTAACACCCCACATCTCCTCATGCTGATCAACACCTCCATTCATTAACACCCCACATCACCTCAGACTGATCAACACCTCCACTCATTAACACCCCACATCACCTCAGGCTGATCAACACCTACACTCATTAACTCCCCACACCACCTCAGACTGATCAACACATCCACTCATTAACACCCCACATCACCTCAGACTGATCAACACCTCCACTCATTAACACCCCGCATCTCCTCAGACTGATCAACACCTCCACACATTAAAACCCCACATCACCTCAGACTGATCAACACCTCCACTCATTAACAACCTGCATCACCTCACACTGATTAACACGTCCAGTCATTAACACCCCACATCACCTCAGGCTGATCAACACATCCACTCATTTATACCCCACATCAGCTCAGACTGATCAACACATCCACTCATTAACACCCCACATCAGCTCAGACTGATCAACACCTCAACTCATTAACACCCCACATCACCTCAGTCTGATCAACATCTCCATTCATTAACACCCCACATCACCTCAGACTGATCAACACCTCCACTCATTAACACCCCACATCTCCTCAGGCTGATCAACACCTCCACCCATTAACACCGCACATCACCTCAGCTGATCAACACCTCCGCTCATTCACACCACACTCCACCTCAGGCTGATCAACACCTCCACTCATTAACACCACACATCACCTCAGCTGATCAACACCTCTACTCATTAACACCCCACATCACCTCAGACTGATCAACAACTCCAGTCATTAACACCCCACATCACCTCAGGCTGATCAACACCTCCACTCATTAACACCCCTCACCACCTCAGACTGATCAACAACTCCACTCATTAACACCCCACATCACCTCAGACTGATCAACCCGTCCACTCATTAACACCCCTCACCACCTCAGTCTGATCAACACCTCCACTCATTAACACCCTGCATCACCTCAGACTGATCAACACGTCCAGTCATTAACACCCCACATCAGCTCAGACTGATCAACTCCTCAACTCATTAACACCCCACATCACCTCAGTCTGATCAACACCTCCATTCATTAACACCCCACATCACCTCAGGCTGATCAACACCTCCATTCATTAACACCCCACATCACCTCAGACTGATCAACACCTCCACTCATTAACAACCTGCATCACCTCACACTGATTAACACGTCCAGTCATTAACACCCCACATCACCTCAGGCTGATCAACACATCCACTCATTTATACCCCACATCAGCTCAGACTGATCAACACATCCACTCATTAACACCCCACATCAGCTCAGACTGATCAACACCTCAACTCATTAACACCCCACATCACCTCAGTCTGATCAACATCTCCATTCATTAACACCCCACATCACCTCAGACTGATCAACACCTCCACTCATTAACACCCCACATCTCCTCAGGCTGATCAACACCTCCACCCATTAACACCGCACATCACCTCAGCTGATCAACACCTCCGCTCATTCACACCCCACTCCACCTCAGGCTGATCAACACCTCCACTCATTAACACCACACATCACCTCAGCTGATCAACACCTCTACTCATTAACACCCCACATCACCTCAGACTGATCAACACCTCCACTCATTAACACCCCGCATCTCCTCAGACTGATCAACACCTCCACTCATTAACACCCTGCATCACCTCAGACTGATGAACACCTGCACTCATTAACACCCCTCATCACCTCAGGCTGATCAACACCTCCGCTCATTCACACCCCACACCACCTCAGGCTGATCAACACCTCCACTCATTAACGACCCTCACCACCTTAGGCTGATCAACACCTCCACTCATTTACACCCCACACGACCTCAGGCTGATCAACACATCCACTCATTAACACCTCAGATCTCCTCATGCTGATCAACACCTCAACTCATTAATAACCCACATCACCTCAGACTGATCAACACGTCCAGTCATGAACACCCCTCACTACCTCAGACTGCTCAACACCTCCACTCATTTACACCCTTCACCACCTCAGGCTCATTAAACCCTCCACTCATTAACACCCCTCACCACCTCAGACTGATCAACAACTCCAGTCATTAACACCCCACATCACCTCAGGCTGATCTACACCTCCACTCATTAACACCCTGCATCACCTCAGGCTGATCAACACCTCCATTCATTAACACCCCACATCACCTCAGACTGATCAACACCTCCACTCATTAACAACCTGCATCACCTCACACTGATTAACACGTCCAGTCATTAACACCCCACATCACCTCAGGCTGATCAACACATCCACTCATTTATACCCCACATCAGCTCAGACTGATCAACACATCCACTCATTAACACCCCACATCAGCTCAGACTGATCAACACCTCAACTCATTAACACCCCACATCACCTCAGTCTGATCAACATCTCCATTCATTAACACCCCACATCACCTCAGACTGATCAACACCTCCACTCATTAACACCCCACATCTCCTCAGGCTGATCAACACCTCCACCCATTAACACCGCACATCACCTCAGCTGATCAACACCTCCGCTCATTCACACCCCACTCCACCTCAGGCTGATCAACACCTCCACTCATTAACACCACACATCACCTCAGCTGATCAACACCTCTACTCATTAACACCCCACATCACCTCAGACTGATCAACAACTCCAGTCATTAACACCCCACATCACCTCAGGCTGATCAACACCTCCACTCATTAACACCCCTCACCACCTCAGACTGATCAACAACTCCACTCATTAACACCCCACATCACCTCAGACTGATCAACCCGTCCACTCATTAACACCCCTCACCACCTCAGTCTGATCAACACCTCCACTCATTAACACCCTGCATCACCTCAGACTGATCAACACGTCCAGTCATTAACACCCCACATCAGCTCAGACTGATCAACTCCTCAACTCATTAACACCCCACATCACCTCAGTCTGATCAACACCTCCATTCATTAACACCCCACATCACCTCAGGCTGATCAACACCTCCATTCATTAACACCCCACATCACCTCAGACTGATCAACACCTCCACTCATTAACAACCTGCATCACCTCACACTGATTAACACGTCCAGTCATTAACACCCCACATCACCTCAGGCTGATCAACACATCCACTCATTTATACCCCACATCAGCTCAGACTGATCAACACATCCACTCATTAACACCCCACATCAGTTCAGACTGATCAACACCTCAACTCATTAACACCCCACATCACCTCAGTCTGATCAACATCTCCATTCATTAACACCCAACATCACCTCAGACTGATCAACACCTCCACCCATTAACACCGCACATCACCTCAGCTGATCAACACCTCCGCTCATTCACACCCCACTCCACCTCAGGCTGATCAACACCTCCACTCATTAACACCACACATCACCTCAGCTGATCAACACCTCTACTGATTAACACCCCACATCACCTCAGACTGATCAACACCTCCACTCATTAACACCCCGCATCTCCTCAGACTGATCAACACCTCCACTCATTAACACCCTGCATCACCTCAGACTGATGAACACCTGCACTCATTAACACCCCTCATCACCTCAGGCTGATCAACGCCTCCGCTCATTCACACCCCACACCACCTCAGGCTGATCAACACCTCCACTCATTAACGACCCTCACCACCTTAGGCTGATCAACACCTCCACTCATTTACACCCCACACTACCTCAGGCTGATCAACACATCCACCCATTAACACCCTGCATCACCTCAGACTGATCAACACGTCCAGTCATGAACACCCCACATCACCTCAGACTGATCAACACCTCCACTCATTAACACCCCACACGACCTCAGGCTGATCAACACATCCACTCATTAACACCTCAGATCTCCTCATGCTGATCAACACCTCAACTCATTAATAACCCACATCACCTCAGACTGATCAACACGTCCAGTCATGAACACCCCTCACTACCTCAGACTGCTCAACACCTCCACTCATTTACACCCTTCACCACCTCAGGCTCATTAACCCCTCCACTCATTAACACCCCTCACCACCTCAGACTGATCAACAACTCCAGTCATTAACACCCCACATCACCTCAGGCTGATCAACACCTCCACTCATTAACACCCTGCATCACCTCAGGCTGATCAACACCTCCATTCATTAACACCCCACATCACCTCAGACTGATCAACACATCCACTCATTAACAACCTGCATCACCTCACACTGATTAACACGTCCAGTCATTAACACCCCTCACCACCTCAGACTGATCAACAACTCCAGTCATTAACACCCCACATCACCTCAGACTGATCAACACCTCCACTCATTAACACCCCACATCTCCTCAGGCTGATCAACACCTCCACCCATTAACACCGCACATCACCTCAGCTGATCAACACCTCCGCTCATTCACACCCCACTCCACCTCAGGCTGATCAACACCTCCACTCATTAACACCACACATCACCTCAGCTGATCAACACCTCTACTCATTAACACCCCACATCACCTCAGACTGATCAACACCTCCACTCATTAACAACCCGCATCTCCTCAGACTGATCAACACCTCCACTCATTAACACCCTGCATCACCTCAGACTGATGAACACCTGCACTCATTAACACCCCTCATCACCTCAGGCTGATCAACACCTCCGCTCATTCACACCCCACACCACCTCAGGCTGATCAACACCTCCACTCATTAACGACCCTCACCACCTTAGGCTGATCAACACCTCCACTCATTTACACCCCACACGACCTCAGGCTGATCAACACATCCACTCATTAACACCTCAGATCTCCTCATGCTGATCAACACCTCAACTCATTAATAACCCACATCACCTCAGACTGATCAACACGTCCAGTCATGAACACCCCTCACTATTTCAGACTGCTCAACACCTCCACTCATTTACACCCTTCACCACCTCAGGCTCATTAACCCCTCCACTCATTAACACCCCTCACCACCTCAGGCTGATCAACACCTCCACTCATTAACACCCCTCACCACCTCAGACTGATCAACAACTCCACTCATTAACACCCCACATCACCTCAGACTGATCAACCCGTCCACTCATTAACACCCCTCACCACCTCAGTCTGATCAACACCTCCACTCATTAACACCCTGCATCACCTCAGACTGATCAACACGTCCAGTCATTAACACCCCACATCAGCTCAGACTGATCAACTCCTCAACTCATTAACACCCCACATCACCTCAGTCTGATCAACACCTCCATTCATTAACACCCCACATCACCTCAGGCTGATCAACACCTCCATTCATTAACACCCCACATCACCTCAGACTGATCAACACCTCCACTCATTAACAACCTGCATCACCTCACACTGATTAACACGTCCAGTCATTAACACCCCACATCACCTCAGGCTGATCAACACATCCACTCATTTATACCCCACATCAGCTCAGACTGATCAACACATCCACTCATTAACACCCCACATCAGTTCAGACTGATCAACACCTCAACTCATTAACACCCCACATCACCTCAGTCTGATCAACATCTCCATTCATTAACACCCAACATCACCTCAGACTGATCAACACCTCCACCCATTAACACCGCACATCACCTCAGCTGATCAACACCTCCGCTCATTCACACCCCACTCCACCTCAGGCTGATCAACACCTCCACTCATTAACACCACACATCACCTCAGCTGATCAACACCTCTACTGATTAACACCCCACATCACCTCAGACTGATGAACACCTGCACTCATTAACACCCCTCATCACCTCAGGCTGATCAACGCCTCCGCTCATTCACACCCCACACCACCTCAGGCTGATCAACACCTCCACTCATTAACGACCCTCACCACCTTAGGCTGATCAACACCTCCACTCATTTACACCCCACACTACCTCAGGCTGATCAACACATCCACCCATTAACACCCTGCATCACCTCAGACTGATCAACACGTCCAGTCATGAACACCCCACATCACCTCAGACTGATCAACACCTCCACTCATTAACACCCCACACGACCTCAGGCTGATCAACACATCCACTCATTAACACCTCAGATCTCCTCATGCTGATCAACACCTCAACTCATTAATAACCCACATCACCTCAGACTGATCAACACGTCCAGTCATGAACACCCCTCACTACCTCAGACTGCTCAACACCTCCACTCATTTACACCCTTCACCACCTCAGGCTCATTAACCCCTCCACTCATTAACACCCCTCACCACCTCAGACTGATCAACAACTCCAGTCATTAACACCCCACATCACCTCAGGCTGATCAACACCTCCACTCATTAACACCCTGCATCACCTCAGGCTGATCAACACCTCCATTCATTAACACCCCACATCACCTCAGACTGATCAACACATCCACTCATTAACAACCTGCATCACCTCACACTGATTAACACGTCCAGTCATTAACACCCCTCACCACCTCAGACTGATCAACAACTCCAGTCATTAACACCCCACATCACCTCAGACTGATCAACACCTCCACTCATTAACACCCCACATCTCCTCAGGCTGATCAACACCTCCACCCATTAACACCGCACATCACCTCAGCTGATCAACACCTCCGCTCATTCACACCCCACTCCACCTCAGGCTGATCAACACCTCCACTCATTAACACCACACATCACCTCAGCTGATCAACACCTCTACTCATTAACACCCCACATCACCTCAGACTGATCAACACCTCCACTCATTAACACCCCGCATCTCCTCAGACTGATCAACACCTCCACTCATTAACACCCTGCATCACCTCAGACTGATGAACACCTGCACTCATTAACACCCCTCATCACCTCAGGCTGATCAACACCTCCGCTCATTCACACCCCACACCACCTCAGGCTGATCAACACCTCCACTCATTAACGACCCTCACCACCTTAGGCTGATCAACACCTCCACTCATTTACACCCCACACGACCTCAGGCTGATCAACACATCCACTCATTAACACCTCAGATCTCCTCATGCTGATCAACACCTCAACTCATTAATAACCCACATCACCTCAGACTGATCAACACGTCCAGTCATGAACACCCCTCACTATTTCAGACTGCTCAACACCTCCACTCATTTACACCCTTCACCACCTCAGGCTCATTAACCCCTCCACTCATTAACACCCCTCACCACCTCAGACTGATCAACAACTCCAGTCATTAACACCCTGCATCACCTCAGACTGATCAACACCTCGACTCATTAACACCCCACATCACCTCAGGCTGATCAACACCTCCACTCATTAACACCCTGCATCACCTCAGACTGATCAACACAGGCACTCATTAAAACCACACACCACCTCTGGCTGATCAACACCTCCACTCATTAACCCCCCTCACCACCTTAGGCTGATCAACACCTCCACTCATTTACACCCCACACTACCTCAGGCTGATCAACACATCCAATCACTAACAGCCCACATCACCTCAGGTTGATCAACACCTCCACTCATTAACAACCTGCATCACCTCAGACTGATCAACACGTCCAGTCATTAACACCCCTCTCTACCTCAGACTGATCAACACCTCCACTCATTTACACCCTTCACCACCTCAGGCTGATCAACACCTCCATTCATTAACACCCCACATCACCTCAGACTGATCCACCCCTCCACTCATTAACACCCCTCACCACCTCAGTGTGATCAACAACTCCACTCATTAACGCCCCACTTCACCTCAGACAGATTAACACCACCCATTAACACCGCACCCTACCTCAGACTGATCAACAGCTCCACTCATTAACACTCCGCATCACCTCAGCCTGATCAACACCTCCACTCATTAACACCCCTCATCACCTCAGGCTGATCAACACCTCCGCTCATTCACACCCCACACCACCTCAGGCTGATCAACACCTCCACTCATTTACACCCCACACTACCTCAGGCTGATCAACACATCCACTCATTAACACCCTGCATCACCTCAGACTGATCAACACGTCCAGTCATTAACACCCCTCACTACCTCAGACTGATCAACACCTCCATTCATTTACACCCCTCACCACCTCAGGCTGATCAACACCTCCATTCATTAACACCCCACATCACCTCAGGCTGATCAACACCTCCACTCTTTAACAACCCACATCTCCTCATGCTGATCAACAGCTCCACTCATTAACACCCCGCATCACCTCAGACTGATAAACACCTCCACTCATTAACACCCCACATCACCTCAGGCTGATCAACACCTCCACTCATTAACACCCTGCATCACCTCAGACTGATCAACACCTCCACTCATTAACACCCCATATCACCTCAGGCTAATCAACACCTCCGCTCATTCACATCCCACACCACCTCAGGCTGATCAACACCTCCACTCATTAACCACCCTCACCACCTTAGGCTGATCAACCCCTCCACTCATTTACACCCCACACGACCTCAGGCTGATCAACACATCCACTCATTAACACCCCACATCTCCTCATGCTGATCAACAGCTCCACATTAACACCCCGCATCACCTCAGACTGATCAACACCTCGACTCATCAACACCCCACATCACCTCAGGATGATCAACACATCCACTCATTAACACCCTGCATCACCTCAGACTGATCAACACGTCCAGTCATTAACACCCCACATCAGCTCAGACTGATCAACTCCTCAACTCATTAACACCCCACATCACCTCAGTCTGATCAACACCTCCATTCATTAACACCCCACATCACCTCAGGCTGATCAACACCTCCATTCATTAACACCCCACATCACCTCAGACTGATCAACACCTCCACTCATTAACAACCTGCATCACCTCACACTGATTAACACGTCCAGTCATTAACACCCCACATCACCTCAGGCTGATCAACACATCCACTCATTTATACCCCACATCAGCTCAGACTGATCAACACATCCACTCATTAACACCCCACATCAGTTCAGACTGATCAACACCTCAACTCATTAACACCCCACATCACCTCAGTCTGATCAACATCTCCATTCATTAACACCCAACATCACCTCAGACTGATCAACACCTCCACCCATTAACACCGCACATCACCTCAGCTGATCAACACCTCCGCTCATTCACACCCCACTCCACCTCAGGCTGATCAACACCTCCACTCATTAACACCACACATCACCTCAGCTGATCAACACCTCTACTGATTAACACCCCACATCACCTCAGACTGATCAACACCTCCACTCATTAACACCCCGCATCTCCTCAGACTGATCAACACCTCCACTCATTAACACCCTGCATCACCTCAGACTGATGAACACCTGCACTCATTAACACCCCTCATCACCTCAGGCTGATCAACGCCTCCGCTCATTCACACCCCACACCACCTCAGGCTGATCAACACCTCCACTCATTAACGACCCTCACCACCTTAGGCTGATCAACACCTCCACTCATTTACACCCCACACTACCTCAGGCTGATCAACACATCCACCCATTAACACCCTGCATCACCTCAGACTGATCAACACGTCCAGTCATGAACACCCCACATCACCTCAGACTGATCAACACCTCCACTCATTAACACCCCACACGACCTCAGGCTGATCAACACATCCACTCATTAACACCTCAGATCTCCTCATGCTGATCAACACCTCAACTCATTAATAACCCACATCACCTCAGACTGATCAACACGTCCAGTCATGAACACCCCTCACTACCTCAGACTGCTCAACACCTCCACTCATTTACACCCTTCACCACCTCAGGCTCATTAACCCCTCCACTCATTAACACCCCTCACCACCTCAGACTGATCAACAACTCCAGTCATTAACACCCCACATCACCTCAGGCTGATCAACACCTCCACTCATTAACACCCTGCATCACCTCAGGCTGATCAACACCTCCATTCATTAACACCCCACATCACCTCAGACTGATCAACACATCCACTCATTAACAACCTGCATCACCTCACACTGATTAACACGTCCAGTCATTAACACCCCTCACCACCTCAGACTGATCAACAACTCCAGTCATTAACACCCCACATCACCTCAGACTGATCAACACCTCCACTCATTAACACCCCACATCTCCTCAGGCTGATCAACACCTCCACCCATTAACACCGCACATCACCTCAGCTGATCAACACCTCCGCTCATTCACACCCCACTCCACCTCAGGCTGATCAACACCTCCACTCATTAACACCACACATCACCTCAGCTGATCAACACCTCTACTCATTAACACCCCGCATCTCCTCAGACTGATCAACACCTCCACTCATTAACACCCTGCATCACCTCAGACTGATGAACACCTGCACTCATTAACACCCCTCATCACCTCAGGCTGATCAACACCTCCGCTCATTCACACCCCACACCACCTCAGGCTGATCAACACCTCCACTCATTAACGACCCTCACCACCTTAGGCTGATCAACACCTCCACTCATTTACACCCCACACGACCTCAGGCTGATCAACACATCCACTCATTAACACCTCAGATCTCCTCATGCTGATCAACACCTCAACTCATTAATAACCCACATCACCTCAGACTGATCAACACGTCCAGTCATGAACACCCCTCACTATTTCAGACTGCTCAACACCTCCACTCATTTACACCCTTCACCACCTCAGGCTCATTAACCCCTCCACTCATTAACACCCCTCACCACCTCAGACTGATCAACAACTCCAGTCATTAACACCCTGCATCACCTCAGACTGATCAACACCTCGACTCATTAACACCCCACATCACCTCAGGCTGATCAACACCTCCACTCATTAACACCCTGCATCACCTCAGACTGATCAACACAGGCACTCATTAAAACCACACACCACCTCTGGCTGATCAACACCTCCACTCATTAACCCCCCTCACCACCTTAGGCTGATCAACACCTCCACTCATTTACACCCCACACTACCTCAGGCTGATCAACACATCCAATCACTAACAGCCCACATCACCTCAGGTTGATCAACACCTCCACTCATTAACAACCTGCATCACCTCAGACTGATCAACACGTCCAGTCATTAACACCCCTCTCTACCTCAGACTGATCAACACCTCCACTCATTTACACCCTTCACCACCTCAGGCTGATCAACACCTCCATTCATTAACACCCCACATCACCTCAGACTGATCCACCCCTCCACTCATTAACACCCCTCACCACCTCAGTGTGATCAACAACTCCACTCATTAACGCCCCACTTCACCTCAGACAGATTAACACCACCCATTAACACCGCACCCTACCTCAGACTGATCAACAGCTCCACTCATTAACACTCCGCATCACCTCAGCCTGATCAACACCTCCACTCATTAACACCCCTCATCACCTCAGGCTGATCAACACCTCCGCTCATTCACACCCCACACCACCTCAGGCTGATCAACACCTCCACTCATTTACACCCCACACTACCTCAGGCTGATCAACACATCCACTCATTAACACCCTGCATCACCTCAGACTGATCAACACGTCCAGTCATTAACACCCCTCACTACCTCAGACTGATCAACACCTCCATTCATTTACACCCCTCACCACCTCAGGCTGATCAACACCTCCATTCATTAACACCCCACATCACCTCAGGCTGATCAACACCTCCACTCTTTAACAACCCACATCTCCTCATGCTGATCAACAGCTCCACTCATTAACACCCCGCATCACCTCAGACTGATAAACACCTCCACTCATTAACACCCCACATCACCTCAGGCTGATCAACACCTCCACTCATTAACACCCTGCATCACCTCAGACTGATCAACACCTCCACTCATTAACACCCCATATCACCTCAGGCTAATCAACACCTCCGCTCATTCACATCCCACACCACCTCAGGCTGATCAACACCTCCACTCATTAACCACCCTCACCACCTTAGGCTGATCAACCCCTCCACTCATTTACACCCCACACGACCTCAGGCTGATCAACACATCCACTCATTAACACCCCACATCTCCTCATGCTGATCAACAGCTCCACATTAACACCCCGCATCACCTCAGACTGATCAACACCTCGACTCATCAACACCCCACATCACCTCAGGATGATCAACACCTCCTCTCATTAACACCCGACATCACCTCCCACTGATCAACACCTCCACTCATTAACACCCCACATCACCTCAGGCTGATCTACACCTCCAATCATTAACACACCACATCACCTCAGACTGATCCACCCCTCCACTCATTAACACCCCTCACCACCTCAGTGTGATCAACAACTCCACTCATTAACGCCCCACTTCACCTCAGACAGATCAACACCACCCATTAACACCGCACCCCACCTCAGACTGATCAACAGCTCCACTCATTCACACTCCGCATCACCTCAGCCTGATCAACACCTCCACTCATTAACACCCCACATCACCTCAGGCTGATCAACACCTCGAATCATTAACACACCACATCACCTCAGGCTGATCAACACCTCGAATCATTAACACACCACATCACCTCAGGCTGATCAACACCTCCGCTCATTCACACCCCACACCACCTCAGGCTGATCAACACCTCCACTCATTTACACCCCACACTACCTCAGGCTGATCAACACATCCACTCATTAACACCCTGCATCACCTCAGACTGATCAACACGTCCAGTCATTAACACCCCTCACTACCTCAGACTGATCAACACCTCCATTCATTTACACCCCTCACCACCTCAGGCTGATCAACACCTCCATTCATTAACACCCCACATCTCCTCATGCTGATCAACAGCTCCACTCATTAACACCCCGCATCACCTCAGACTGATAAACACCTCCACTCATTAACACCCCACATCACCTCAGGCTGATCAACACCTCCACTCATTAACACCCTGCATCACCTCAGACTGATCAACACCTCCACTCATTAACACCCCATATCACCTCAGGCTGATCAACACCTCCACTCATTAACACCCCTCATCACCTCAGGCTGATCAACACCTCCGCTCATTCACACCCCACACCACCTCAGGCTGATCAACACCTCCACTCATTAACCACCCTCACCACCTTAGGCTGATCAACCCCTCCACTCATTTACACCCCACACGACCTCAGGCTGATCAACACATCCACTCATTAACACCCCACATCTCCTCATGCTGATCAACAGCTCCACATTAACACCCCGCATCACCTCAGACTGATCAACACCTCGACTCATCAACACCCCACATCACCTCAGGCTGATCAACACCTCCTCTCATTAACACCCGACATCACCTCCCACTGATCAACACCTCCACTCATTAACACCCCACATCTCCTCAGACTGATCAACACCTCCACTCATTAACACCCCTCACCACCTCAGACTGATCAACAACTCCACTCATTAACGCCCCACTTCAACTCAGGCTGATCAACACCTCCACTCATTAACCCCCCTCACCACCTTAGGCTGATCAACACCTCCACTCAGTAATACCCCGCATCACCTCAGGCTGATCAACACCTCAACTCATTAATAACCCACATCACCTCAGACTGATCAACACGTCCAGTCATGAACATCCCTCACTACCTCAGACTGCTCAACACCTCCACTCATTTACACCCTTCACCACCTCAGGCTCATTAACCCCTCCACTCATTAACACCCCTCACCACCTCAGACTGATCAACAACTCCAGTCATTAACACCCCACATCACCTCAGGCTGATCAACACCTCCACTCATTAACACCCTGCATCACCTCAGGCTGATCAACACCTCCATTCATTAACACCCCACATCACCTCAGACTGATCAACACCTCCACTCATTAACAACCTGCATCACCTCACACTGATTAACACGTCCAGTCATTAACACCCCACATCACCTCAGGCTGATCAACACATCCACTCATTTATACCCCAAATCAGCTCAGACTGATCAACACATCCACTCATTAACACCCCACATCAGCTCAGACTGATCAACACCTCAACTCATTAACACCCCACATCACCTCAGTCTGATCAACATCTCCATTCATTAACACCCCACATCACCTCAGACTGATCAACACCTCCACTCATTAACACCCCACATCTCCTCAGGCTGATCAACACCTCCACCCATTAACACCGCACATCACCTCAGCTGATCAACACCTCCGCTCATTCACACCCCACTCCACCTCAGGCTGATCAACACCTCCACTCATTAACACCACACATCACCTCAGCTGATCAACACCTCTACTCATTAACACCCCACATCACCTCAGACTGATCAACAACTCCAGTCATTAACACCCCACATCACCTCAGGCTGATCAACACCTCCACTCATTAACACCCCTCACCACCTCAGACTGATCAACAACTCCACTCATTAACACCCCACATCACCTCAGACTGATCAACCCGTCCACTCATTAACACCCCTCACCACCTCAGTCTGATCAACACCTCCACTCATTAACACCCTGCATCACCTCAGACTGATCAACACGTCCAGTCATTAACACCCCACATCAGCTCAGACTGATCAACTCCTCAACTCATTAACACCCCACATCACCTCAGTCTGATCAACACCTCCATTCATTAACACCCCACATCACCTCAGGCTGATCAACACCTCCATTCATTAACACCCCACATCACCTCAGACTGATCAACACCTCCACTCATTAACAACCTGCATCACCTCACACTGATTAACACGTCCAGTCATTAACACCCCACATCACCTCAGGCTGATCAACACATCCACTCATTTATACCCCACATCAGCTCAGACTGATCAACACATCCACTCATTAACACCCCACATCAGTTCAGACTGATCAACACCTCAACTCATTAACACCCCACATCACCTCAGTCTGATCAACATCTCCATTCATTAACACCCAACATCACCTCAGACTGATCAACACCTCCACCCATTAACACCGCACATCACCTCAGCTGATCAACACCTCCGCTCATTCACACCCCACTCCACCTCAGGCTGATCAACACCTCCACTCATTAACACCACACATCACCTCAGCTGATCAACACCTCTACTCATTAACACCCCACATCACCTCAGACTGATCAACACCTCCACTCATTAACACCCCGCATCTCCTCAGACTGATCAACACCTCCACTCATTAACACCCTGCATCACCTCAGACTGATGAACACCTGCACTCATTAACACCCCTCATCACCTCAGGCTGATCAACGCCTCCGCTCATTCACACCCCACACCACCTCAGGCTGATCAACACCTCCACTCATTAACGACCCTCACCACCTTAGGCTGATCAACACCTCCACTCATTTACACCCCACACGACCTCAGGCTGATCAACACATCCACTCATTAACACCTCAGATCTCCTCATGCTGATCAACACCTCAACTCATTAATAACCCACATCACCTCAGACTGATCAACACGTCCAGTCATGAACACCCCTCACTACCTCAGACTGCTCAACACCTCCACTCATTTACACCCTTCACCACCTCAGGCTCATTAACCCCTCCACTCATTAACACCCCTCACCACCTCAGACTGATCAACAACTCCAGTCATTAACACCCCACATCACCTCAGGCTGATCAACACCTCCACTCATTAACACCCTGCATCACCTCAGGCTGATCAACACCTCCATTCATTAACACCCCACATCACCTCAGACTGATCAACACATCCACTCATTAACAACCTGCATCACCTCACACTGATTAACACGTCCAGTCATTAACACCCCCCATCACCTCAGGCTGATCAACACCTCCACTCATTAACACCCCGCATCTCCTCAGACTGATCAACACCTCCACTCATTAACACCCTGCATCACCTCAGACTGATGAACACCTGCACTCATTAACACCCCTCATCACCTCAGGCTGATCAACGCCTCCGCTCATTCACACCCCACACCACCTCAGGCTGATCAACACCTCCACTCATTAACGACCCTCACCACCTTAGGCTGATCAACACCTCCACTCATTTACACCCCACACGACCTCAGGCTGATCAACACATCCACTCATTAACACCTCAGATCTCCTCATGCTGATCAACACCTCAACTCATTAATAACCCACATCACCTCAGACTGATCAACACGTCCAGTCATGAACACCCCTCACTACCTCAGACTGCTCAACACCTCCACTCATTTACACCCTTCACCACCTCAGGCTCATTAACCCCTCCACTCATTAACACCCCTCACCACCTCAGACTGATCAACAACTCCAGTCATTAACACCCCACATCACCTCAGGCTGATCAACACCTCCACTCATTAACACCCTGCATCACCTCAGGCTGATCAACACCTCCATTCATTAACACCCCACATCACCTCAGACTGATCAACACATCCACTCATTAACAACCTGCATCACCTCACACTGATTAACACGTCCAGTCATTAACACCCCACATCACCTCAGGCTGATCAACACATCCACTCATTTATACCCCACTTCAGCTCAGACTGATCAACACATCCACTCATTAACACCCCACATCAGCTCAGACTGATCAACACCTCAACTCATTAACACCCCACATCACCTCAGTCTGATCAACATCTCCATTCATTAACACCCCACATCACCTCAGACTGATCAACACCTCCACTCATTAACACCCCACATCTCCTCAGGCTGATGAACACCTCCACCCATTAACACCGCACATCACCTCAGCTGATCAACACCTCCGCTCATTCACACCCCACTCCACCTCAGGCTGATCAACACCTCCACTCATTAACACCACACATCACCTCAGCTGATCAACACCTCTACTCATTAACACCCCACATCACCTCAGACTGATCAACACCTCCACTCATTAACACCCCGCATCTCCTCAGACTGATCAACACCTCCACTCATTAACACCCTGCATCACCTCAGACTGATGAACACCTGCACTCATTAACACCCCTCATCACCTCAGGCTGATCAACACCTCCGCTCATTCACACCCCACACCACCTCAGGCTGATCAACACCTCCACTCATTAACGACCCTCACCACCTTAGGCTGATCAACACCTCCACTCATTTACACCCCACACGACCTCAGGCTGATCAACACATCCACTCATTAACACCTCAGATCTCCTCATGCTGATCAACACCTCAACTCATTAATAACCCACATCACCTCAGACTGATCAACACGTCCAGTCATGAACACCCCTCACTATTTCAGACTGCTCAACACCTCCACTCATTTACACCCTTCACCACCTCAGGCTCATTAACCCCTCCACTCATTAACACCCCTCACCACCTCAGACTGATCAACAACTCCAGTCATTAACACCCCACATCACCTCAGGCTGATCAACACCTCCACTCATTAACACCCTGCATCACCTCAGACTGATCAACACCTCGACTCATTAACACCCCACATCACCTCAGGCTGATCAACACCTCCACTCATTAACACCCTGCATCACCTCAGACTGATCAACACAGGCACTCATTAAAACCACACACCACCTCAGGCTGATCAACACCTCCACTCATTAACCCCCCTCACCACCTTAGGCTGATCAACACCTCCACTCATTTACACCCCACACTACCTCAGGCTGATCAACACATCCAATCACTAACAGCCCACATCACCTCAGGCTGATCAACACCTCCACTCATTAACAACCTGCATCACCTCAGACTGATCAACACGTCCAGTCATTAACACCCCTCTCTACCTCAGACTGATCAACACCTCCACTCATTTACACCCTTCACCACCTCAGGCTGATCAACACCTCCATTCATTAACACCCCACATCACCTCAGACTGATCCACCCCTCCACTCATTAACACCCCTCACCACCTCAGTGTGATCAACAACTCCACTCATTAACGCCCCACTTCACCTCAGACAGATCAACACCACCCATTAACACCGCACCCTACCTCAGACTGATCAACAGCTCCACTCATTAACACTCCGCATCACCTCAGCCTGATCAACACCTCCACTCATTAACACCCCTCATCACCTCAGGCTGATCAACACCTCCGCTCATTCACACCCCACACCACCTCAGGCTGATCAACACCTCCACTCATTTACACCCCACACTACCTCAGGCTGATCAACACATCCACTCATTAACACCCTGCATCACCTCAGACTGATCAACACGTCCAGTCATTAACACCCCTCACTACCTCAGACTGATCAACACCTCCATTCATTTACACCCCTCACCACCTCAGGCTGATCAACACCTCCATTCATTAACACCCCACATCACCTCAGGCTGATCAACACCTCCACTCATTAACAACCCACATCTCCTCATGCTGATCAACAGCTCCACTCATTAACACCCCGCATCACCTCAGACTGATAAACACCTCCACTCATTAACACCCCACATCACCTCAGGCTGATCAACACCTCCACTCATTAACACCCTGCATCACCTCAGACTGATCAACACCTCCACTCATTAACACCCCATATCACCTCAGGCTAATCAACACCTCCGCTCATTCACATCCCACACCACCTCAGGCTGATCAACACCTCCACTCATTAACCACCCTCACCACCTTAGGCTGATCAACCCCTCCACTCATTTACACCCCACACGACCTCAGGCTGATCAACACATCCACTCATTAACACCCCACATCTCCTCATGCTGATCAACAGCTCCACATTAACACCCCGCATCACCTCAGACTGATCAACACCTCGACTCATCAACACCCCACATCACCTCAGGATGATCAACACCTCCTCTCATTAACACCCGACATCACCTCCCACTGATCAACACCTCCACTCATTAACACCCCACATCACCTCAGGCTGATCTACACCTCCAATCATTAACACACCACATCACCTCAGACTGATCCACCCCTCCACTCATTAACACCCCTCACCACCTCAGTGTGATCAACAACTCCACTCATTAACGCCCCACTTCACCTCAGACAGATCAACACCACCCATTAACACCGCACCCCACCTCAGACTGATCAACAGCTCCACTCATTCACACTCCGCATCACCTCAGCCTGATCAACACCTCCACTCATTAACACCCCACATCACCTCAGGCTGATCAACACCTCGAATCATTAACACACCACATCACCTCAGGCTGATCAACACCTCGAATCATTAACACACCACATCACCTCAGGCTGATCAACACCTCCGCTCATTCACACCCCACACCACCTCAGGCTGATCAACACCTCCACTCATTTACACCCCACACTACCTCAGGCTGATCAACACATCCACTCATTAACACCCTGCATCACCTCAGACTGATCAACACGTCCAGTCATTAACACCCCTCACTACCTCAGACTGATCAACACCTCCATTCATTTACACCCCTCACCACCTCAGGCTGATCAACACCTCCATTCATTAACACCCCACATCTCCTCATGCTGATCAACAGCTCCACTCATTAACACCCCGCATCACCTCAGACTGATAAACACCTCCACTCATTAACACCCCACATCACCTCAGGCTGATCAACACCTCCACTCATTAACACCCTGCATCACCTCAGACTGATCAACACCTCCACTCATTAACACCCCATATCACCTCAGGCTGATCAACACCTCCACTCATTAACACCCCTCATCGCCTCAGGCTGATCAACACCTCCGCTCATTCACACCCCACACCACCTCAGGCTGATCAACACCTCCACTCATTAACCACCCTCACCACCTTAGGCTGATCAACCCCTCCACTCATTTACACCCCACACGACCTCAGGCTGATCAACACATCCACTCATTAACACCCCACATCTCCTCATGCTGATCAACAGCTCCACATTAACAACCCGCATCACCTCAGACTGATCAACACCTCGACTCATCAACACCCCACATCACCTCAGGCTGATCAACACCTCCTCTCATTAACACCCGACATCACCTCCCACTGATCAACACCTCCACTCATTAACACCCCACATCTCCTCAGACTGATCAACACCTCCACTCATTAACACCCCTCACCACCTCAGACTGATCAACAACTCCACTCATTAACGCCCCACTTCAACTCAGGCTGATCAACACCTCCACTCATTAACCCCCCTCACCACCTTAGGCTGATCAACACCTCCACTCAGTAATACCCCGCATCACCTCAGGCTGATCAACACCTCCACTCATTAACACCTCACATCTGCTCATGCTGATCAACACCTCCACTCATTAACACCGCTCACCACCTCAGGCTGATCAACTCCTCAACTCATTAACACCCCACATCACCTCAGTCAGATCAACACCTCCATTCATTAACACCCCACATCACCTCAGACTGATCAACAATTCCACTCATTAACACCCCACTTCACAGACCGATCAACACCTCCACCCATTAACACCCCGCACCACTTCAGACTGATCAAGACCTCCACTCATTAACACCCCTCACCACATCAGGCTGATCAACACCTCCACCCATTAACACCCCACACCACCTCAGGCTGATCTACACCGCTCATTAACACCCCACAGCACCTCAGGCTGATCAACACCTCCACTCATTAACACCCCACACCACCTCAGGCTGATCAACACCTCCACTCATTAACACCCCACATCTCCTCAGACTGATCAACACCTCCACTCATTAACACCCCGCATCACCTCAGACTGATAAACACCTCCACTCATTAACACCCCACATCACCTCAGGCTGATCAACACCTCCACTCATTAACACCCCGCATCACCTCAGACTGATAAACACCTCCACTCATTAAAACCACACACCACCTCAGGCTGATCTACACCTCCACTCATTAACACCCCGCATCACCTCAGACTGATAAACACCTCCACTCATTAAAACCACACACCACCTCAGGCTGATCAACATGTCCAGTCATTAACACCCCACATCACCTCAGACTGATCAACATGTCCAGTCATTAACACCCCTCACTACCTCAGACTGATCAACACCTCCACTCATTTACACCCCTCACCACCTCAGGCTGATCAACACCTCCACTCATTAACACCCCACATCACCTCAGACTGATCAACCCCTCCACTCATTAACACCCCTCACCACCTCAGTCTGATCAACACCTCCACTCATTAACACCACACATCACCTCAGACTGATCAACACCTCCAGTCAGTAACACCCCGCATCACCTCAGGCTGATCAACACCTCCACTCATTAACACCCTGCATCACCTCAGACTGATCCACACCTCCACTCATTAACACCCCACATCACCTCAGGCTGATCAACACCTCCACTCATTAACACCCCACATCTCCTCAGACTGATCAACACCTCCACTCATTAACACCCCACATCACCTCAGGCTGATCAACACCTACACTCATTAACACCCAGCATTACCTCAGACTGATCAACACCTCCACTCATTAACACCCCACATCAGCTCAGACTGATCAACACATCCACTCATTAACACCCCACATCAGCTCAGACTGATCAACTCCTCAAATGATTAACACCCCACATCACCTCAGTCTATCAACACCTCCATTCATTAACACCCCACATCACCTCAGGCTGATCAACACCTCCATTCATTAACACCCCACATCACCTCAGACTGATCAACACCTCCACTCATTTACACCCCTCATCACCTCAGACTGATCAGCACCTCCACTCATTAACACCCCACATCAGCTCAGACTGATCAACACCTCCACTCATTAACACCCCACATCAGCTCAGACTGATCAACACCTCCACTCATTAACACCCCACATCACCTCAGACTGATCAGCACCTCCACTCATTAACACCCCACATCTCCTCATGCTGATCAACACCTCCACTCATTAACACCCCACATCACCTCAGGCTGATCAACACCTCCACTCATTAACCCCCCTCACCACCTTAGGCTGATCAACACCTCCACTCATTAACACCCCGCATCACCTCAGGCTGATCAACACCTCCACTCATTAACACCTCAGATCTCCTCATGCTGATCAACACCTCAACTCATTAATAACCCACATCACCCCAGACTGATTAACACGTCCAGTCATGAACACCCCTCACTACCTCAGACTGCTCAACACCTCCACTCATTTACACCCTTCACCACCTCAGGCTGATTAACCCCTCCACTCATTAACACCCCTCACCACCTCAGACTGATCAACAACTCCACTCATTAACACCCCACATCACCTCAGGCTGATCAACACCTCCACTTATTAACACCCCACACCACCTCAGGCTGATCAACACCTACACTCATTAACACCCCACATCACCTCAGGCTGATCAACACCTCCACTCATTAACACCCTGCATCACCTCAGACTGATCCACACCTCCACTCATTAACACCCCACATCACCTCAGGCTGATCAACACCTCCACTCATTAATACCCTGCATCACCTCAGACTGATCCACACCTCCACTCATTAACACCCCACATCACCTCAGACTGATCCACACCTCCACTCATTGACACCCCTCTTCACCTCAGGCTGATCAACACCTCCATTCATTAACACCCCACATCACCTCAGACTGATCAACACCTCCACTCATTAACACCCCGCATCTCCTCGGACTGATCAACACCTCCACTCATTAAAACCCCACATCACCTCAGACTGATCAACACCTCCACTCATTAACACCCTGCATCACCTCAGACTGATCAACACCTCCACTCATTAACAGCCCACATCACCTCAGACTGATCAACACCTCCACTCATTAACACCCTGCATCACCTCAGACTGATCAACACCTCGAATCATTAACACCCCACACCACCTCAGGCTGATCAACACCTCCACTCATTAACACCCCTCATCACCTCAGGCTGATCAACACCTCCGCTCATTCACACCCCACACCACCTCAGGCTGATGAACACCTCCACTCATTAACCCCCCTCACCACCTTAGGCTGATCAACACCTCCACTCATTAACACCCCGCATCACCTCAGGCTGATCAACACCTCCACTCATTAACACCTCAGATCTCCTCATGCTAATCAACACCTCAACTCATTAATAACCCACATCACCCCAGACTGATCAACACGTCCAGTCATGAACACCCCTCACTACCTCAGACTGCTCAACACCTCCACTCATTTACACCCTTCACCCCCTCAGGCTGATTAACCCATCCACTCATTAACACCCCTCACGACCTCAGACTGATAAACAACTCCACTCATTAACACCCCACATCACCTCAGGCTGATCAACACCTCCACTCATTAACACCCCACATCACCTCAGGCTGATAAAAACCTCCACTCATTAACACCCCTCATCACCTCAGACTGATCAACACCTCGACTCATTAACACCCCACATCACCTCAGGCTGTTCAACACCTCCACTCATTAACACCCCTCATCACCTCAGGCTGATCCACACCTCCACTCATTAACACCCTTCATCAACTCAGGCTGATCAACACCTCCGCTCAATCACACCCCACACCACCTCAGGCTGATCAACACTTCCACTCATTAACCCCCCTCATTACGTCAGTTTGATCAACACCTCCACTCAGTAACACCCCTCATCACCTCAGGCTGATCAACACCTCCGCTCATTCACACCCCGCACCACCTCAGGCTGATCAACACCTCCACTCATTTACACCCCACACTACCTCAGGCTGATCAGCACATCCACTCATTAACACCCCACATCACCTCAGGCTGATCAACACCTCCACTCATTAACACCCCACATCTCCTCATGCTGATCAACAGCTCCACTCATTAACACCCCGCATCACCTCAGACTGATCAACACCTCCACTCATTAACACCCCTCATCACCTCAGGCTGATCAACACCTCCGCTCATTCACACCCCACACCACCTCAGGCTGATGAACACCTCCACTCATTAACCCCCCTCACCACCTTAGGCTGGTCAACACCTCCACTCATTAACACCCCACATCACCTCAGGCTGATCAACACCTCCATTCATTAACTCCCCGCATCACCTCAGGCTGATCAACAACTCCACTCATTAACTCCCCGCATCACCTCAGACTGATCAACACCTCCACTCATTAACACCCCTCACCACCTCAGGCTGATCAACACCTCCATTCATTAACTCCCCGCATCACCTCAGGCTGATCAACAATTCCACTCATTAACTCCCCGCATCACCTCAGACTGATCAACACCTCCACTCATTAACACCCCACATCACCTCAGACTGATCAACACCTCCACTCATTAACACCCCTCACCAGCTCAGACTGATCAACACCTCCATTCATTAACCCCCCTCACCAGCTCAGACTGATCAACACCTCCACTCATTAACACCCCTCACCAGCTCAGACTGATCAACACCTCCACTCATTAACACCCCTCACCAGCTCAGACTGATCAACACCTCCACTCATTAACCCCCCTCACCAGCTCAGATTGATCAACACCTCCACTCATTAACACCCCTCACCACCTCAGACTGATCAACACCTCCACTCATTAACACCCCACATCACCTCAGACTGATCAACACCTCCACTCATTAACACCCCGTATCACCTCAGTCTGATCAACACCTCCACCCATTAACACCCTGCATCACCTCAGACTGATCAACACCTCCACTCATTAACACCCCACATCACCTCAGGCTGATCAACACCTCCACTCATTAACACCCCACATCACCTCAGGCTGATCAACACCTACACTCATTAACACCCCACACCACCTCAGACTGATCAACACCTCCACTCATTAACACCCCACACCACCTCAGACTGATCAACACCTCCACTCATTAACACCCCACATCTCCTCAGACTGATCAACACCTCCACTCATTAACACCCCTCACCACCTCAGGCTGATCAACACCTCCAGTCATTAACACCCCTCATCACCTCAGACTGATCAACACCTCCATTCATTAACACCCCACATCACCTCAGGCTGATCAACACCTCCACTCATTTACAACCCACATCTCCTCAGACTGATCAACACCTCCACTCATTAACACCCCACACCACCTCAGACTGATCAACACCTCCACTCATTAACACCGCGGCGTCACCATTACTTCCACATCAGCTGCTCGGTACACTTCATCGAGTGTCACTTTACGTACATAGTGTGTTGGGCAGTGTGTGCTTAATCTGATCTTGTGGATATAAACCAACAGTCACACTGTTACATGTATGTTATGTTTTATAGGACTGCTTTTGTGCTTGTATGTATTGCATTGTGTCACTACGTTCAGACATGGCCCAAGTGCGGAGTGCGAGACTCTGAAGCGTGTCGACAGTTCACAGACTTTTATTCAAACAGAGTTTCAGCGAAACGAACATAAGAAAAACTTGGCCAAGCAGGACTCTTAACGAAAACTCTCAAATGGAAATCAAGGCCAATACTGTGGCTGAAAGGAGTCACTAATTATAAAATGAACCTGCTGGTCTTCAGAGTCAGTTGACTCGACAGTCCAATTTCCCAGGATAGGCAGAATGCAGACAACGAAACATTGCTGTGCTTTGCTCAAGTCTCGACAAGAGCTATGACAAGAAAATGGAGTGAAATACAATCATAATGAAATAATAATTAGCTGACACTTGCATATTCACGAGTGCAATTGTCGTATCTGCCGAATCCATCTTTGTGATACACCTGCTTTTTTTGTGTTCAAGATTCAATGTCACTTCCTGTCCTCAGGTGTAAAGGAGAACAAGATAATTGTTAGACCAGATCTAAAGCAGCTAAAAAAACACAATAAATATTAATACATAAGATAGCTTATATATATACTGATTCCACTGTTATCTCCACTATACATCTTCCCACCCTATCTCCTGTAAAAATGTATCCCCTTTTCTCAGTACCTTCACTTCTGCTGCATCTGTTCCCAGGGCGTGTCCTTCTGTTTCAGCACATCAGGGGTGTTCTCTAAAGAATGGGATTTCCCTACCTCCGCTATTGATGCTGCCCTCACCTCCACTTCCTGGATATCCGCACTCACCCCATCTTTCCACTGCCTCAATAATGATACAGTTTCTCTTGTCCTTACCTACCAACCAACGCAACTTCCTCCATCTCCAAAATGATCCTACCACCAAAAGTAGGGATTCTCTATGATTCTCCATGATTCCCTTGTCCATTCATCTCTTCTCATTAATTTCCCTCCTGGATCCGGCAAGCTGCCAGTGCCATGCCTGCCCATACACCTCCTCCCTCACCTTCATTCAGGGCCCCAGGCAGTCCTTCCAGGTGAGGCAACACTTCACCTGGAAATCTTCTGGAGTCATCCATTGTGTCCAGAGCTCGTGATGCATTGTTGATACTCTTGTTGAGACCCGTCATAAATTAGGGGACCACTTCTGCAATATCCTGCAAAAGTGAGACTTCCCAGTGTCTAAACATTTTAATTCCCGTTCCTATTCCAAAGTGTCGATCCATGGCCTCCTCTTGTGGCAACATGAATCCATCCTCAGAGTGGAGAAGCCACAACTTATATTCTTTCTGGGTAGTCTCCACCTGATGGCATGAACATTGATTTCTCTGTCTGGTAAACAAATTTCTTTCCCCATCCCCCATTCCCCATTTTACTTCTTCTCACCTGCCTATTACTTACCCCTGGCTCCCCTCCTTCCCTTCCTCCTATGATCCACTCACCTCTGTCAGATTCCTTCTTTGTCAGCCCTTTAACTTTCACCTGTCACCTTCTCCTCCCCCACACCTTTTTATTCTGGCATCTTTTCCCTTCCTTTCCAATCCTGATGAAGGGTCTCAGCCTGAAACATTGACGGTTTATTCATTTCCATAGATTGTCCCTGACCTGCCGAGTTCTTCCAGCATTTTGTGTGACTGAATGTATGTCCATAAAGTGACACTAGGGAGACGTCTGTATATTTGCCCTTAATGGGGGGTAGGCCGGTGTGAGTGATGCCTTGGGCAGCCTTGACTACCTGTTGTGCAGCTTCCTGTCCGCCCCAGTGCTTATTGTGCTTTTTATGCCACTTTGGATCTGGAGTGACAATCGTTTTGTTCTCCTTTACCCTCTACACTGAAGAATGACAATAAACAATCTTGAATCTTAATCCTTGTTCCTCAAACCTGGATTGAGGATAGGGAAGAGTATTCCAGATTGTTTAAATCAAGATTAAAGACTCAAGATTGTATAATGTCTTTTCCTGTACACAAGGAAGAACAAAATAATTGTTATCCTGGATCTGATGTCACACAATAAAAGTCCATGTCTACTCTGTTTGGAACGACCTCTTGAACGTCTGCCAGCTGGTCCGTCCAAACAGTCCTGAGGTATTAGGCTTCCATTTTCAGTAACGGTCGCTATGCTGGCATTAACAGTGTGGAGACGTGGTCAGAGGGCCAAGGCGAGGGCATGTGATAGCTTCATCAAACAATATGGAACTGCTGCTGCTAGTGATGTGATCATTGTCACCACCAGCTCCAGGTGCTTCACGACGCTTTGGTTTTATCCCGCAGGACGTGCCTTGCCGTGACTGGTTCCTTGCCCTTGGCTACACTGGGCACATCCTTCCTCTCCTCGTTCTCCATCTCCCGGTGGTAGAAATGGTTGAAGTTGGAGACGATGACGGGCACGGGCAGTGCGATGGTCAGCACACCGGCGATGGCGCAGAGGGATCCCACCACCTTGCCGCCGATGGTGATGGGGCACATGTCCCCATAGCCCACCGTGGTCATTGTGACTACCGCCCACCAGAAAGCATCAGGGATGCTGGAGAACTGCGTCCGCGGCTCGTCAACTTCAGCGAAGTAGAGGGCGCTGGAGAAGAGGATGACGCCGATGAAGAGGAAGAAGATGAGGAGGCCCAGCTCCCTCATACTGGCCTTCAGTGTCTGCCCGAGGATCTGCAGGCCCTTGGAGTGCCTGGACAGCTTGAATATGCGGAAGACTCGGACCAGCCGAACAATGCGCAGGATGGTCAGTGACATGGCGTGCTGCCCGCGGCCCAGCCGCTGTTCCTGCTGCCGCTGGACCACCTCGGTGACCAGGGTCACAAAGTAAGGGACAATTGACACCACGTCAATGGCGTTCATGGTGTCCCTGCAGAAGCCCACTTTGCTGGGACAAGCCACAGCCCTCACCAGCAGCTCAAAGGAAAACCACAACATGCATGCTGTTTCAACAAGGAAGAAGGGGTCAGTAAAGAGGCTGGAGGCCGGTCCGCTTCCCAGGCCCGCGGCAGCTGACTCCGAGTCCTCCCGGAATTCCGGCAGGGTTTCCAGGCAGAAGCTGACGATGGACACTACGATGACTGAAAGGGAGACCATGGCCACAGCCTGGGCTGCAGCTGAGCTCTCCGGATGCTCGAACAGCAGCCAAAGCTGCCTGAGGTTCTCCTTGCTTGGAAGCTGGGCCTCTGCTTCGCGGATGAAACTTTCCTGTTCCCTAAACTGCTCCATGGCCTCGGGCCCTAGCTGATAGAAGGTGATCTCGTCAGTGAAGACGTCCAGGGGTACGTTGGCAGGTCTCCGCAACCGGCCCCCCGACTGGTAGTAGTACAGGATAGCGTCAAAACTGGGCCGGTTCCTGTCGAAGAAGTACTGGTTGGTCAGGGGGTCAAAGTAGGGCAGGCAGCGGGCGGAGTTTCCCAGAAGTGTGTCTGGAAACTGGGCCAGGATCTTCAGGTGGGTCTCAAACCTCAGGCCGGCCACATTGATGATCACCTTCCGGTTGTCCTCCTGCTCCAAAAGCGTATCCATCTCCTGCTGATGCTGCCCAGCCTCTTGGCTCAGGAGTTTGTCGGTGAGGGCATCTCCTTCCAATAGGTACTTCCATCTCGACAGGATGCTCATGCAGGTATCGTGCAGCTTTGGCTGACCGGCAAGGTGATCGTCGTTATCATTGTCCTTGAAACTCACCAAAGCCAACTCCATTTCACTCTCAGACATCACAGAGTCTTCAAATTCGGACGGCGCAGGTCATTAAGAAGCTAGGTGTAAGCACGGGGTCAGAAAACTAATTCTATATCACATACGGACAAACAAAACAGGAATGTAAGAGATACGGCAGACACTGGAAATCCAGAGCAACACACACACAGTGTTGGAGGAATCCAGCATGTGTGGAGAGGAATGAACAGTTGGTGTTTTGGGGCAAGACCCCACATCAGAGATGGAAAGGAAGGGGACAGGAACCAGAATAGGAAGGTGGGGGAGGGGAAGTACAGGCTGGCAGGTAAAAGGTGAAACCAGGTTAGGGGAGAGGTGGGCAGGTTGGGGAGGTGGGATGAGGTCAGAAGCTGCGACATAATAGGTGGAAGAGGTAAAGGGATGAAGAAAAAGGAATATGATAGGAGATGACAGTAGACCATGGGAAAGAGGGAAGGAGGAGGGGCACGAGAGGGGGGGTTATAGGCAGTTGAGAAGAGAAAGGATGAGAGGGAAATCAGAATGGGAAAAGGAAAAAGAGAGCTGGGCTGCTCTGACGGGGTCTCTGGAGCTGGGTCTGGTCCTGTGGATTAGAGGAAGAGAGAGGTGAAGAGGACGGCAGTGTTGATCGGAGATTCCATAGTTAGAGGAGCAGAGAGGTGAAGAGGACGGCAGTGTTGATAGGAGATTACATAGTCAGAGGAACAGAGAGGTGAAGAGTACGGCAGTGTTGATAGGAGATTCCATAGTCAGAGGAACAAAGAGGGGAAGAGGACGGCAGTGTTGAAAGGAGATTCCATAGTCAGAGGAACAGAGAGGTGAAGAGGACGGCAGTGTTGATAGGAGATTCCATAGTCAGAGGAGCAGAGAGTAGAAGAGGACAGCAGTGTTGATAGGAGATTCCATAGTCAGAGGAGCAGAAAGGTGAAGAGGATGGCAGTGTTGATAGGAGATTCCATAGTCAGAGGAACAGAGTGGTGAAGAGGACGGCAGTGTTGATAGGAGATTCCATAGTCAGAGGACCAGAAAGGTGAAGAGGACGGCAGTGTTGATAGGAGATTCCATAGTCAGAGGAACAGAGAGGTGAAGAGGACGGCAGTGTTGATAGGAGATTCCATAGTCAGAGGAGCAGACAGGTGACGAGGACGGCAGTGTTGATAGGAGATTCCATAGTCAGAGGAGCAGAGAGGTGAAGAGGACAGCAGTGTTGATAGGAGATTCCATAGTCAGAGGAGCAGAGAGGTGAAGAGGATGGCAGTGTTGATAGGAGATTTCCTTGTCAGAGAAACAGAGAGGTGAAGAGGATGCCAGTGTTGATAGGAGATTCCATAGTCAGAGGAACAGAGAGGTGAAGAGGACGGCAGTGTTGATAGGAGATTCCATAGTCAGAGGAGCAGAAAGGTGAAGGGGACGGCAGTGTTGATAGGAGATTCCATAGTCAGAGGAGCAGAAAGGTGAAGAGGACGGCAGTGTTGATAGGAGATTCCATAGTCAGAGGAGCAGAGAGGTGAAGAGGACGGCAGTGTTGATAGGAGATTCCATAGTCAGAGGAGCAGAAAGGTGAAGAGGACGGCAGTGTTGATAGGAGATTCCATAGTCAGAGGAACAGAGAGGTGAAGAGGACGGCAGTGTTGATAGGAGATTCCATAGTCAGAGGAGCAGAAGGGTGAAGAGGACAGCAGTGTTGATAGGAGATTCCATAATCAGAGGAGCACAGAGGTGAAGAGGACGGCAGTGTTGATAGGAGATTCCATAGTTAGAGGAGCAGAGAGGTGAAGAGGACGGCAGTGTTGATAAGAGATTCCATAGTCAGAGCAGCAGAGAGGTGAAGAGGACGGCAGTGTTGATAGGAGATTCCATAGTTAGAGGAGCAGAGAGGTGAAGAGGACGGCAGTGTTGATAGGAGATTCCATAGTCAGAGGAGCAGAGAGGTGAAGAGGACGGCAGTGTTGATAGGAGATTCCATAGTTAGAGGAGCAGAGAGGTGAAGAGGACTGCAGTATTGATCGGAGATTTCCTAGTCAGAGGAGCAGAGAGGTGAAGAGGACGGCAGTGTTGATAGGAGATTCCATAGTCAGAGGAACAGAGAGGTGAAGAGGACGGCAGTGTTGATAGGATATTCCATAGTCAGAGGAGCAGAGAGGTGAAGAGGACGGCAGTGTTGATAGGAGATTCCATAGTGAGAGGAACAGAGATGTGAAGAGGACGGCAGTGTTGATAGGAGATTCCATAGTCAGAGGAGCAGAGAGTTGAAGAGGACGGCAGTGTTGATAGGAGATTTCCTAGTCAGAGGAGCAGAGAGACGAAGAGGAATGCAGTGTTGATCGGAGATTCCATAGTCAGAGGAGCAGAGAGGTGAAGAGGACGGCAGTGTTGATCGGAGATTTCCTAGTCAGAGGAACAGAGAGGTGAAGAGGACGGCAGTGTTGATAGGATATTCCATAGTCAGAGGAACAGAGAGGTGAAGAGGACGGCAGTGTTGATCGGAGATTCCATAGTCAGAGGAGCAGAGAGGTGAAGAGGACGGCAGAGTTGATAGGAGATTCCATAGTCAGAGGAGCAGAGAGGTGAAGAGGACGGCAGTGTTGATAGGAGATTCCATAGTCAGAGGAACAGAGAGGTGAAGAGGACGGCAGTGTTGAAAGGAGATTCCATAGTCAGAAGAACAGAGAGGTGAAGAGGACGGCAGTGTTGATAGGAGATTCCATAGTCACAGGAGCAGAGAGTAGAAGAGGACTGCAGTGTTGATAGGAGATTCCATAGTCAGAGGAACAGAGAGGTGAAGAGTACGGCAGTGTTGATAAGAGATTCCATAGTCAGAGGAACAGAGAGGTGAAGAGCACGGCAGTGTTGATCGGAGATTCCATAGTCAGAGGAGCAGAGAGGTGAAGAGGACGGCAGTGTTGATAGGAGATTCCATAGTCAGAGGAACAGAGAGGTGAAGAGGACGGCAGTGTTGATAGGAGATTCCATAGTCAGTGGAACAGAGAGGAGAAGAGGACGGCAGTGTTGATAGGAGATTCCATAGTCAGAGGAACAGAGAGGTGAAGAGGACGGCAGTGTTGATAGGAGATTCCATAGTCAGAGGAACAGAGAGGTGAAGAGGACGGCAGTGTTGATAGGAGATTTCATAGTCAGAGGAGCAGAGAGGTGAAGAGGACAGCAGTGTTGATAGGAGATTCCATAGTCAGAGGAGCAGAGAGGTGAAGAGGACGGCAGTGTTGATAGGAGATTCCATAGTCAGAGGAACAGAGAGGTGAAGAGGACGGCAGTGTTGATAGGAGATTCCATAGTCAGAGGAACAGAGAGGTGAAGAGGACAGCAGTGTTGATAGGAGATTCCATAGTCAGAGGAACAGAGAGGTGAAGAGTACGGCAGTGTTGATAGGAGATTCCATAGTCAGAGGAACAGAGAGGGGAAGAGGACGGCAGTGTTGAAAGGAGATTCCAAAGTCAGAGGAACAGAGAGGTGAAGAGGACGGCAGTGTTGATAGGAGATTCCATAGTCAGAGGAACAGAGAGTAGAAGAGGACGGCAGTGTTGATCGGAGATTCCATAGTCAGAGGAGCAGAGAGGAGAAGAGGACTGCGGTGTTGATAAGAGATTCCATAGTCAGAGGAACAGAGAGGTGAAGAGGACGGCAGTGTTGATCGGAGATTCCATAGTCAGAGGAACAGAGAGGTGAAGAGGACGGCAGTGTTGATCGGAGATTCCATAGTCAGAGGAACAGAGAGGTGAAGAGTACGGCAGTGTTGATAGGAGATTCCATAGTCAGAGGAGCAGAGAGGTGAAGAGGACGGCAGTGTTGATAGGAGATTCCATAGTCAGAGGAGCAGAAAGGTGAAGAGGATGGCAGTGTTGATAGGAGATTCCATAGTCAGAGGAACAGAGTGGTGAAGAGGACGGCAGTGTTGATAGGAGATTCCATAGTCAGAGGAGCAGAGAGGTGAAGAGGACGGCAGTGTTGATAGGAGATTCCATAGTCAGAGGAACAGAGAGGTGAAGAGGACGGCAGTGTTGATAGGAGATTCCATAGTCAGAGGAGCAGAAAGGTGAAGAGGACGGCAGAGTTGATAGGAGATTCCATAGTCAGAGGAACAGAGAGGTGAAGAGTACGGCAGTGTTGATAGGAGATTCCATAGTCAGAGGAACAGAGAGGGGAAGAGGACGGCAGTGTTGAAAGGAGATTCCATAGTCAGAGGAACAGAGAGGTGAAGAGGACGGCAGTGTTGATAGGAGATTCCATAGTCAGAGGAGCAGAGAGTAGAAGAGGACAGCAGTGTTGATAGGAGATTCCATAGTCAGAGGAGCAGAAAGGTGAAGAGGATGGCAGTGTTGATAGGAGATTCCATAGTCAGAGGAACAGAGTGGTGAAGAGGACGGCAGTGTTGATAGGAGATTCCATAGTCAGAGGAGCAGAAAGGTGAAGAGGATGGCAGTGTTGATAGGAGATTCCATAGTCAGAGGAACAGAGTGGTGAAGAGGACGGCAGTGTTGATAGGAGATTCCATAGTCAGAGGAGCAGAAGTGTGAAGAGGACAGCAGTGTTGATAGGAGATTCCATAATCAGAGGAGCAGAGAGGTGAAGAGGACTGCAGTGTTGATAGGAGATTCCATAGTCAGAGGAGCAGAGAGGTGAAGAGGACGGCAGTGTTGATCGGAGATTTCCTAGTCAGAGGAGCAGAGAGGTGAAGAGGACGGCAGTGTTGATAGGATATTCCATAGTCAGAGGAACAGAGAGGTGAAGAGGACGGCAGTGTTGATCGGAGATTCCATAGTCAGAGGAGCAGAGAGGTGAAGAGGACGGCAGTGTTGATAGGAGATTCCATAGTCAGAGGAGCAGAGAGGTGAAGAGGACGGCAGTGTTGATAGGAGATTCCATAGTCAGAGGAACAGAGAGGTGAAGAGGACGGCAGTATTGAAAGGAGATTCCATAGTCAGAAGAACAGAGAGGTGAAGAGGACGGCAGTGTTGATAGGAGATTCCATAGTCACAGGAGCAGACAGTAGAAGAGGACTGCAGTGTTGATTGGAGATTCCATAGTCAGTGGAACAGCGAGGAGTAGAGGACGGCAGTGTTGATAGGAGATTCCATAGTCAGAGGAACAGAGAGGTGAAGAGGACGGCAGCGTTGATAGGAGATTCCATAGTCAGAGGAACAGAGAGGTGAAGAGGACGGCAGTGTTGATAGGAGATTTCATAGTCAGAGGAGCAGAGAGGTGAAGAGGACGGCAGTGTTGATAGGAGATTCCATAGTCAGAGGAGCAGAGAGGTGAAATGGACGGCAGTGTTGATAGGAGATTCCATAGTCAGAGGAACAGAGAGGTGAAGAGGACGGCAGTGTTGATAGGAGATTCCATAGTCAGAGGAACAGAGAGGTGAAGAGGACAGCAGTGTTGAAAGGAGATTACATAGTCAGAGGAACAGAGAGGTGAAGAGGACGGCAGTGTTGATAGGAGATTCCATAGTCAGAGGAGCAGAGACGTGTAGAGGACGGCAGTGTTGATAGCAGATTCCATAGTCAGAGGAACAGAGAGGTGAAGAGGACGGCAGTGTTGATAGGAGATTCCATAGTCAGAGGAACAGAGAGGTGAAGAGGACGGCAGTGTTGATAGGAGATTTCATAGTCAGAGGAGCAGAGAGGTGAAGAGGACGGCAGTGTTGATAGGAGATTCCAAAGTCAGAGGAACAGAGAGTAGAAGAGGACGGCATTGTTGATCGGAGATTCCATAGTCAGAGGAGCAGAGAGGAGAAGAGGACTGCGGTGTTGATAAGAGTTTCCATAGTCAGAGGAACAGAGAGGTGAAGAGGACGGCAGTGTTGATCGGAGATTCCATAGTCAGAGGAACAGAGAGGTGAAGAGGACGGCAGTGTTGATCGGAGATTCCATAGTCAGAGGAACAGAGAGGTGAAGAGTACGGCAGAGTTGATAGGAGATTCCATAGTCAGAGGAGCAGAGAGGTGAAGAGGACGGCAGTGTTGATAGGAGATTCCATAGTCAGAGGAGCAGAAAGGTGAAGAGGATGGCAGTGTTGATAGGAGATTCCATAGTCAGAGGAACAGAGTGGTGAAGAGGACGGCAGTGTTGATAGGAGATTCCATAGTCAGAGGAGCAGAGAGGAGAAGAGGACGGCAGTGTTGATAGGAGATTCCATAGTCAGAGGAACAGAGAGGTGAAGAGGACGGCAGTGTTGATAGGAGATTCCATAGTCAGAGGAGCAGAAAGGTGAAGAGGACGGCAGTGTTGATAGGAGATTCCATAGTCAGAGGAACAGAGAGGTGAAGAGTACGGCAGTGTTGATAGGATATTCCATAGTCAGAGGAACAGAGAGGGGAAGAGGACGGCAGTGTTGAAAGGAGATTCCATAGTCAGAGGAACAGAGAGGTGAAGAGGACGGCAGTGTTGATAGGAGATTCCATAGTCAGAGGAGCAGAGAGTAGAAGAGGACAGCAGTGTTGATAGGAGATTCCATAGTCAGAGGAGCAGAAAGGTGAAGAGGATGGCAGTGTTGATAGGAGATTCCATAGTCAGAGGAACAGAGTGGTGAAGAGGACGGCAGTGTTGATAGGAGATTCCATAGTCAGAGGAGCAGAAAGGTGAAGAGGATGGCAGTGTTGATAGGAGATTCCATAGTCAGAGGAACAGAGTGGTGAAGAGGACGGCAGTGTTGATAGGAGATTCCATAGTCAGAGGAGCAGAGAGGTGAAGAGGACAGCAGTGTTGATAGGAGATTCCATAGTCAGAGGAACAGAGAGGTGAAGAGGACGGCAGTGTTGATAGGAGATTCCATAGTCAGAGGAGCAGAAAGGTGAAGAGGACGGCAGTGTTGATAGGAGATTCCATAGTCAGAGGAACAGAGAGGTGAAGAGGACGGCAGTGTTGATAGGAGATTCCATAGTCAGAGGAGCAGAAGTGTGAAGAGGACAGCAGTGTTGATAGGAGATTCCATAATCAGAGGAGCAGAGAGGTGAAGAGGACTGCAGTGTTGATCGGAGATTCCATAGTCAGAGGAGCAGAGAGGTGAAGAGGACGGCAGTGTTGATCGGAGATTTCCTAGTCAGAGGAGCAGAGAGGTGAAGAGGACGGCAGTGTTGATAGGATATTCCATAGTCAGAGGAACAGAGAGGTGAAGAGGACGGCAGTGTTGATCGGAGATTCCATAGTCAGAGGAGCAGAGAGGTGAAGAGGACGGCAGTGTTGATAGGAGATTCCATAGTCAGAGGAGCAGAGAGGTGAAGAGGACGGCAGTGTTGATAGGAGATTCCATAGTCAGAGGAACAGAGAGGTGAAGAGGACGGCAGTGTTGAAAGGAGATTCCATAGTCAGAAGAACAGAGAGGTGAAGAGGACGGCAGTGTTGATAGGAGATTCCATAGTCACAGGAGCAGAGAGTAGAAGAGGACTGCAGTGTTGATAGGAGATTCCATAGTCAGAGGAACAGAGAGGTGAAGAATACGGCAGTGTTGATAGGAGATTCCATAGTCAGAGGAACAGAGAGGTGAAGAGCACGGCAGTGTTGATCGGAGATTCCATAGTCAGAGGAGCAGAGAGGTGAAGAGGACGGCAGTGTTGATAGGAGATTCCATACTCAGAGGAACAGAGAGGTGAAGAGGACGGCAGTGTTGATTGGAGATTCCATAGTCAGTGGAACAGCGAGGAGAAGAGGACGGCAGTGTTGATAGGAGATTCCATAGTCAGAGGAACAGAGAGGTGAAGAGGACGGCAGCGTTGATAGGAGATTCCATAGTCAGAGGAACAGAGAGGTGAAGAGGACGGCAGTGTTGATAGGAGATTTCATAGTCAGAGGAGCAGAGAGGTGAAGAGGACGGCAGTGTTGATAGGAGATTCCATAGTCAGTGGAGCAGAGAGGTGAAGAGGACGGCAGTGTTGATAGGAGATTCCATAGTCAGAGGAACAGAGAGGTGAAGAGGACGGCAGTGTTGATAGGAGATTCCATAGTCAGAGGAACAGAGAGGTAAAGAGGACAGCAGTGTTGATAGGAGATTCCATAGTCAGAGGAACAGAGAGGTGAAGAGGACGGCAGTGTTGATAGGAGATTCCATAGTCAGAGGAACAGAGAGGTGAAGTGGACGGCAGTGTTGATAGGAGATTCCATAGTCAGAGGAACAGAGAGTAGAAGAGGACGGCAGTGTTGATCGGAGATTCCATAGTCAGAGGAGCAGAGAGGAGATTAGGACAGCAGTGTTGATAAGAGATTCCATAGTCAGAGGAACAGAGAGGTGAAGAGGACGGCAGTGTTGATCGGAGATTCCATAGTCAGAGGAACAGAGAGGTGAAGAGGACGGCAGTGTTGATCGGAGATTCCATAGTCAGAGGAACAGAGAGGTGAAGAGGACAGCAGTGTTGATAGGAGATTCCATAGTCAGAGGAACAGAGAGGTGAAGAGGACGGCAGTGTTGATAGGAGATTCCATAGTCAGAGGAACAGAGAGGTGAAGAGGACGACAGTGTTGATAGGAGATTCCATAGTCAGAGGAGCAGAGAGGTGAAGAGGACGGCAGTGTTGATAGGAGATTCCATAGTCAGAGGAACAGAGAGGTGAAGAGGACGGCAGTGTTGATAGGAGATTCCATAGTCAGAGGAGCAGAGAGGTGAAGAGGACAGCAGTGTTGATAGGAGATTCCATAGTCAGAGGAGCAGAGAGGTGAAGAGGACGGCAGTGTTGATAGGAGATTCCATAGTCAGAGGAGCAGAGAGGTGAAGAGGACAGCTGTGTTGATAGGAGATTCCATAGTCAGAGGAGCAGAGAGGTGAAGAGGACGGCAGTGTTGATAGGAGATTCCATAGTCAGAGGAGCAGAGAGGCGAAGAGGACGGCAGTGTTGATAGGAGATTCCATAGTCAGAGGAACAGAGAGGTGAAGAGGACGGCAGTGTTGATAGGAGATTCCATAGTCAGAGGAACAGAGAGGTGAAGAGGACGGCAGTGTTGATAGGAGATTCCATAGTCAGAGGAGCAGAGAGGTGAAGAGGACCGCAGTGTTGATAGGAGATTCCATAGTCATAGGAACAGAGAGGTGAAGAGGACGGCAGTGTTGATCGGAGATTTCCTTGTCAGAGAAACAGAGAAGTGAAGAGGACGGCAGTGTTGATAGGAGATTCCATAGTCAGAGGAGCAGAGAGGGGAAGAGGACGGCAGTGTTGATAGGAGATTCCATAGTCAGAGGAGCAGAGAGGTGAAGAGGACGGCAGTGTTGAAAGGAGATTCCATAGTCAGAGGAGCAGAGAGGTGAAGAGGACGGCAGTGTTGATAGGAGATTCCATAGTCAGAGGAGCAGAGAGGTGAAGAGGACGGCAGTGTTGAAAGGAGATTCCATAGTCAGAGGAGCAGAGAGGTGAAGAGGACGGCAGTGTTGATAGGAGATTCCATAGTCAGAGGAGCAGAGAGGTGAAGAGGACGGCAGTGTTGATAGGAGATTTCCTTGTCAGAGAAACAGAGAGGTGAAGAGGATGCCAGTGTTGATAGGAGATTCCATAGTCAGAGGAGCAGAGAGGTGAAGAGGACGGCAGTGTTGATCGGAGATTCCATAGTCAGAGGAGCAGAGAGGTGAAGAGGACGGCAGTGTTGATCGGAGATTCCATAGTCAGAGGAGCAGAGAGGTGAAGAGGACGGCAGTGTTGATAGGAGATTCAATAGTAGAGGAACAGAGATGGGGAGAGGACAGCAGTGTTGATAGGAGATTCCATACCCAGAGGAGCAGAGAGGTGAAGAGGACGGCAGTGTTGATAGGAGATTCCATAGTCAGAGGAGCAGAGAGGTGAAGAGGACGGCAGTGTTGATAGGAGATTCCATAGTTAGAGGAGCAGAGAGGTGAACAGGACGGCAGTGTTGATAGGACATTCCATAGTCAGAGAAACAGAGAGGTGACGAGGATGCCAGTGTTGATAGGAGATTCCATAGTCAGAGGAGCAGAGAGGTGAAGAGGACGGCAGTGTTGATAGGAGATTCAATAGTAGAGGAACAGAGAGGGAAAGAGGACGGCAGTGTTGATAGGAGATTCAATAGTCAGTGGAACAGAGAGGTGAAGAGGACGGCAGTGTTGATAGGAGATTCCATAGTCAGAGGAGCAGAGAGGTGAAGAGGACGGCAGTGTTCATAGGAGATTCCATAGTCAGAGGAGCAGAGAGGTGAAGAGGACGTCCGTGTTGATAGGACATTCCATAGTCAGAGGAACAGAGAGGCGAAGAGGACGGCAGTGTTGATAGGAGGTTCCATAGTCAGAGGAGCAGTGAGGTGAAGAGGACGGCAGTGTTGATAGGAGATTTCCTGGTCAGAGGAGCAGAGAGGTGAAGATGACGGCAGTGTTGATAGGAGATTCCATAGTCAGAGGAGCAGAGAGGGGAAGAGGACGGCAGTGTTGATAGGAGATTCCATAGTCAGAGGAGCAGAGAGGTGAAGAGGATGGCAGTGTTGATAGGAGATTCCATAGTCAGAGGAGCAGAGAGGTGAAGAGGACGGCAGTTTTAATAGGAGATTCCATAGTCAGAGGAGCAGAGAGGGGAAGAGGACGGCAGTGTTGATAGGAGATTCCATAGTCAGAGGAGCAGAGAGGTGAAGAGGATGGCAGTGTTGATAGGAGATTCCATAGTCAGAGGAGCAGAGAGGTGAAGAGGACGGCAGTGTTGATAGGAGATTCCATACCCAGAGGAGCAGAGAGGTGAAGAGGACGGCAGTGTTGATAGGAGATTCCATAGTCAGAGGAGCAGAGAGGTGAAGAGGACGGCAGTGTTGATAGGAGATTCCATAGTTAGAGGAGCAGAGAGGTGAACAGGACGGCAGTGTTGATAGGACATTCCATAGTCAGAGAAACAGAGAGGTGACGAGGATGCCAGTGTTGATAGGAGATTCCATAGTCAGAGGAGCAGAGAGGTGAAGAGGACGGCAGTGTTGATAGGAGATTCAATAGTAGAGGAACAGAGAGGGAAAGAGGACGGCAGTGTTGATAGGAGATTCAATAGTCAGTGGAACAGAGAGGTGAAGAGGACGGCAGTGTTGATAGGAGATTCCATAGTCAGAGGAGCAGAGAGGTGAAGAGGACGGCAGTGTTCATAGGAGATTCCATAGTCAGAGGAGCAGAGAGGTGAAGAGGACGTCCGTGTTGATAGGACATTCCATAGTCAGAGGAACAGAGAGGCGAAGAGGACGGCAGTGTTGATAGGAGGTTCCATAGTCAGAGGAGCAGTGAGGTGAAGAGGACGGCAGTGTTGATAGGAGATTTCCTGGTCAGAGGAGCAGAGAGGTGAAGACGACGGCAGTGTTGATAGGAGATTCCATAGTCAGAGGAGCAGAGAGGGGAAGAGGACGGCAGTGTTGATAGGAGATTCCATAGTCAGAGGAGCAGAGAGGTGAAGAGGATGGCAGTGTTGATAGGAGATTCCATAGTCAGAGGAGCAGAGAGGTGAAGAGGACGGCAGTGTTAATAGGAGATTCCATAGTCAGAGGAGCAGAGAGGGGAAGAGGACGGCAGTGTTGATAGGAGATTCCATAGTCAGAGGAGCAGAGAGGTGAAGAGGATGGCAGTGTTGATAGGAGATTCCATAGTCAGAGGAGCAGAGAGGTGAAGAGGACGGCAGTGTTGATAGGATATTCCATAGTCAGAGGAGCAGAGAGGTGAAGAGGACGGCAGTGTTGATAGGAGATTTCGTAGTCAGAGGAACAGAGAGGTGAAGAGGACGGCAGTGTTGATAGGAGATTCCATAGTCAGAGGAGCAGAGAGGTGAAGAGGACGGCAGTGTTGATAGGATATTCCATAGTCAGAGGAGCAGAGAGGTGAAGAGGACGGCAGTGTTGATAGGAGATTTCGTAGTCAGAGGAACAGAGAGGTGAAGAGGACGGCAGTGTTGATCGGAGATTCCATAGTCAGAGGAACAGAGAGTTGAAGAGGACGGCAGTGTTGATAGGAGATTCCATAGTCAGAGGAACAGAGAGGTGAAGAGGACGGCAGTGTTGATAGGAGATTCCATAGTTAGAGGAGCAGAGAGGTGAAGAGGACGGCAGTGTTGATCGGAGAATCCATAGTCAGAGGAACAGAGAGGTGAAGAGGACGGCAGTGTTGATAGGAGATTCCATAGTCAGAGGAGCAGAGAGGTGAAGAGGACGGCAGTGTTGATAGGAGATTCCATAGTCAGAGGAACAGAGAGGTGAAGAGAACGGCAGAGTTGATAGGAGATTCCATAGTCAGAGGAGCAGAGAGGTGAAGAGGACTGCAGTGTTGATAGGAGATTCCATAGTCAGAGGAGCAGAGAGGTGAAGAGGACGGCAGTGTTGATAGGAGATTTCCTTGTCAGAGAAACAGAGAGGGGAAGAGGACTGCAGTGTTGATCGGCGATTCCCTAGTCAGAGGAGCAGAGAGGTGAAGAGGACGGCAGTGTTGATAGGAGATTCCATAGTCAGAGGAGCAGAGAGGCGAAGAGGACTGCAGTTTTGATCGGAGATTCCATAGTCAGAGGAGCAGAGAGGTGAAGAGGACGGCAGTGTTGATAGGAGATTCAATAGTAGAGGAACAGAGAGGGAAAGAGGACGGCAGTGTTGATAGGAGATTCCATAGTCAGAGGAACAGAGAGGTGAAGAGGACGGCAGTGTTGATAGGAGATTCCATAGGTAGAGGAGCAGAGAGGAGAAGAGGACGGCAGTGTTGATAGGAGATTCCATAGTCAGAGGAGCAGAGAGGTGAAGAGGACGGCAGTGTTGATAGGAGATTCCATAGTCAGAGGAACAGAGAGGTGAAGAGGACTGCAGTGTTGATAGGAGATTTCCTGGTCAGAGGAGCAGAGAGGTGAAGACGACGGCAGTGTTGATAGGAGATTCCATAGTCAGAGGAGCAGAGAGGTGAAGAGGACGGCCGTGTTGATAGGAGTTTCCATTGTTAGAGGAGCAGAGAGGTGAAAAGGACGGCAGTGTTGATAGGAGATTCGATAGTAGAGGAACAGAGAGGGAAAGAGGACAGCAGTGTTGATAGGAGATTCCATAGTCAGAGGAACAGAGAGGTGAAGAGGACAGCAGTGTTGATAGGAGATTCCATAGTCAGAGGAGCAGAGAGGCGAAGAGGACTGCAGTTCTGATCGGAGATTCAATAGTCAGAGGAGCAGAGAGGTGAAGAGGACGGCAGTGTTGATAGGAGATTTCCTGGTCAGAGGAGCAGAGAGGTGAAGAGGACGGCAGTGTTGATAGGAGATTCCATAGTCAGAGGAGCAGAGAGGTGAAGAGGACGGCAGTGTTGATAGGAGATTCCATAGTCAGAGGAGCAGAGAGGTGAAGAGGACGGCAGTGTTGATCGGAGATTCCATAGTCAGAGGAACAGAGAGGTGAAGAGGACAGCAGTGTTGATAGGAGATTCCATAGTCAGAGGAACAGAGAGGTGAAGAGGACGGCAGTGTTGATAGGAGATTCCATAGTCAGAGGAGCAGAGAGGCGAAGAGGACGGCAGTGTTGATAGGAGATTTCCTAGTCAGAGAAACAGAGAGGTGAAGAGGACGGCAGTTTTGATCGGAGATTCCATAGTCAGAGGAGCAGAGAGGTGAAGAGGACGGCAGTGTTGATAGGAGATTCCATAGTCAGAGGAACAGAGAGGTGAAGAGGACGGCAGTGTTGATAGGAGATTCCATAGTCAGAGGAGCAGAGAGGTAAAGAGGACAGCAGTGTTGATAGGAGATTCCATAGTCAGAGGAGCAGAGAGGTGATGAGGACGGCAGTGTTGATCGGAGATTCCATAGTCAGAGGAGCAGAGAGGTGAAGAGGACAGCAGTGTTGATAGGAGATTCCATAGTCAGAGGAGCAGAGAGGTGAAGAGGACGGCAGTGTTGATTGGAGATTCCATAGTCAGAGGAGTAGAGAGGCGAAGAGGACGGCAGTGTTGATCGGAGATTTCCTTGTCAGAGGAGCAGAGAGGTGAAGAGGACGGCAGTGTTGATAGGAGATTTCCTGGTCAGAGGAGCAGAGAGGTGAAGAGGACGGCAGTGTTGATAGGAGATTTCCTTGTCAGAGAAACAGAGAGGTGAAGAGGACGGCAGTGTTGATAGGAGATTCCATAGACAGAGGAGCAGAGAGGGGAGGAGGACGGCAGTGTTGATAGGAGATTCCATAGTCAGAGGAGCAGAGAGGTGAAGAGGACGGCAGTGTTGAAAGGAGATTCCATAGTCAGAGGAGCAGAGAGGTGAAGAGGACGGCAGTGTTGATAGGAGATTCCATAGTCAGAGGAGCAGAGAGGTGAAGAGGACGGCAGTGTTGAAAGGAGATTCCATAGTCAGAGGAGCAGAGTGGTGAAGAGGACGGCAGTGTTGATAGGAGATTCCATAGTCAGAGGAGCAGAGAGGTGAAGAGGACCGCAGTGTTGATAGGAGATTTCCTGGTCAGAGGAGCAGAGAGGTGAAGAGGACGGCAGTGTTGATAGGAGATTTCCTTGTCAGAGAAACAGAGAGGTGAAGAGGACGGCAGTGTTGATAGGAGATTCCATAGTCAGAGGAGCAGAGAGTGGAAGAGGACGGCAGTGTTGATAGGAGATTCCATAGTCAGAGGAGCAGAGAGGTGAAGAGGACGGCAGTGTTGAAAGGAGATTCCATAGTCAGAGGAGCAGAGAGGTGAAGAGGACGGCAGTGTTGATAGGAGATTCCATAGTCAGAGGAGCAGAGAGGTGAAGAGGACGGCAGTGTTGAAAGGAGATTCCATAGTCAGAGGAGCAGAGAGGTGAAGAGGACGGCAGTGTTGATAGGAGATTCCATAGTCAGAGGAGCAGAGAGGTGAAGAGGACGGCAGTGTTGATAGGAGATTTCCTTGTCAGAGAAACAGAGAGGTGAAGAGGATGCCAGTGTTGATAGGAGATTCCATAGTCAGAGGAGCAGAGAGGTGAAGAGGACGGCAGTGTTGATCGGAGATTCCATAGTCAGAGGAGCAGAGAGGTGAAGAGGACGGCAGTGTTGATCGGAGATTCCATAGTCAGAGGAGCAGAGAGGTGAAGAGGACGGCAGTGTTGATAGGAGATTCAATAGTAGAGGAACAGAGAGGGAAAGAGGACAGCAGTGTTGATAGGAGATTCCATACCCAGAGGAGCAGAGAGGTGAAGAGGACGGCAGTGTTGATAGGAGATTCCATAGTCAGAGGAGCAGAGAGGTGAACAGGACGGCAGTGTTGATAGGAGATTCCATAGTTAGAGGAGCAGAGAGGTGAACAGGACGGCAGTGTTGATAGGACATTCCATAGTCAGAGAAACAGAGAGGTGAAGAGGATGCCAGTGTTGATAGGAGATTCCATAGTCAGAGGAGCAGAGAGGTGAAGAGGACGGCAGTGTTGATAGGAGATTCAATAGTAGAGGAACAGAGAGGGAAAGAGGACGGCAGTGTTGATAGGAGATTCAATAGTCAGTGGAACAGAGAGGTGAAGAGGACGGCAGTGTTGATAGGAGATTCCATAGTCAGAGGAGCAGAGAGGTGAAGAGGACGGCAGTGTTGATAGGAGATTCCATAGTCAGAGGAGCAGAGAGGTGAAGAGGACGTCCGTGTTGATAGGACATTCCATAGTCAGAGGAACAGAGAGGCGAAGAGGACGGCAGTGTTGATAGGAGGTTCCATAGTCAGAGGAGCAGTGAGGTGAAGAGGACGGCAGTGTTGATAGGAGATTTCCTGGTCAGAGGAGCAGAGAGGTGAAGACGACGGCAGTGTTGATAGGAGATTCCATAGTCAGAGGAGCAGAGAGGGGAAGAGGACGGCAGTGTTGATAGGAGATTCCATAGTCAGAGGAGCAGAGAGGTGAAGAGGATGGCAGTGTTGATAGGAGATTCCATAGTCAGAAGAGCAGAGAGGTGAAGAGGACGGCAGTGTTAATAGGAGATTCCATAGTCAGAGGAGCAGAGAGGGGAAGAGGACGGCAGTGTTGATAGGAGATTCCATAGTCAGAGGAGCAGAGAGGTGAAGAGGATGGCAGTGTTGATAGGAGATTCCATAGTCAGAGGAGCAGAGAGGTGAAGAGGACGGCAGTGTTGATAGGATATTCCATAGTCAGAGGAGCAGAGAGGTGAAGAGGACGGCAGTGTTGATAGGAGATTTCCTATTCTGAGGAACAGAGAGGTGAAGAGGACGGCAGTGTTGATAGGAGATTCCATAGTTAGAGGAGCAGAGAGGTGAAGAGGACGGCAGTGTTGATCGGAGATTCCATAGTCAGAGGAACAGAGAGTTGAAGAGGACGGCAGTGTTGATAGGAGATTCCATAGTCAGAGGAACAGAGAGGTGAAGAGGACGGCAGTGTTGATAGGAGATTCCATAGTTAGAGGAGCAGAGAGGTGAAGAGGACGGCAGTGTTGATCGGAGATTCCATAGTCAGAGGAACAGAGAGGTGAAGAGGACGGCAGTGTTGATAGGAGATTCCATAGTCAGAGGAGCAGAGAGGTGAAGAGGACGGCAGTGTTGATAGGAGATTCCATAGTCAGAGGAACAGAGAGGTGAAGAGAACGGCAGTGTTGATAGGAGATTCCATAGTCAGAGGAGCAGAGAGGTGAAGAGGACTGCAGTGTTGATAGGAGATTCCATAGTCAGAGGAGCAGAGAGGTGAAGAGGACGGCAGTGTTGATAGGAGATTTCCTTGTCAGAGAAACAGAGAGGGGAAGAGGACTGCAGTGCTGATCGGAGATTCCCTAGTCAGAGGAGCAGAGAGGTGAAGAGGACGGCAGTGTTGATAGGAGATTCCATAGTCAGAGGAGCAGAGAGGCGAAGAGGACTGCAGTTTTGATCGGAGATTCCATAGTCAGAGGAGCAGAGAGGTGAAGAGGACGGCAGTGTTGATAGGAGATTCAATAGTAGAGGAACAGAGAGGGAAAGAGGACGGCAGTGTTGATAGGAGATTCCATAGTCAGAGGAACAGAGAGGTGAAGAGGACGGCAGTGTTGATAGGAGATTCCATAGTCAGAGGAACAGAGAGGTGACGAGGACGGCAGTGTTGATCGGAGATTCCATAGTCAGAGGAGCAGAGAGGTGAAGAGGACGGCAGTGTTGATCGGAGATTCCATAGTCAAAGGAGCAGAGAGGTGAAGAGGACGGCAGGGTTGACAGGAGATTCTATAGTCAGAGGAGCAGAGAGGTGAAGAGGACGGCAGGGTTGACAGGAGATTCCATAGTCAGAGGAACAGAGAGGTGAAGAGGACGGCAGTGTTGATAGGAGATTCCATAGTCAGAGGAGCAGAGAGGCGAAGAGGACGGCAGTGTTGATAGGAGATTTCCTAGTCAGAGAAACAGAGAGGTGAAGAGGACGGCAGTTTTGATCGGAGATTCCATAGTCAGAGGAGCAGAGAGGTGAAGAGGACGGCAGTGTTGATAGGAGATTCCATAGTCAGAGGAACAGAGAGGTGAAGAGGACGGCAGTGTTGATAGGAGATTCCATAGTCAGAGGAGCAGAGAGGTGAAGAGGACAGCAGTGTTGATAGGAGATTCCATAGTCAGAGGAGCAGAGAGGTGATGAGGACGGCAGTGTTGATCGGAGATTCCATAGTCAGAGGAGCACAGAGGTGAAGAGGACAGCAGTGTTGATAGGAGATTCCATAGTCAGAGGAGCAGAGAGGTGAAGAGGACGGCAGTGTTGATTGGAGATTCCATAGTCAGAGGAGTAGAGAGGCGAAGAGGACGGCAGTGTTGATCGGAGATTTCCTTGTCAGAGGAGCAGAGAGGTGAAGAGGACGGCAGTGTTGATAGGAGATTTCATGGTCAGAGGAGCAGAGAGGTGAAGAGGACGGCAGTGTTGATAGGAGATTTCCTTGTCAGAGAAACAGAGAGGTGAAGAGGACGGCAGTGTTGATAGGAGATTCCATAGACAGAGGAGCAGAGAGGGGAGGAGGACGGCAGTGTTGATAGGAGATTCCATAGTCAGAGGAGCAGAGAGGTGAAGAGGACGGCAGTGTTGAAAGGAGATTCCATAGTCAGAGGAGCAGAGAGGTGAAGAGGACGGCAGTGTTGATAGGAGATTCCATAGTCAGAGGAGCAGAGAGGTGAAGAGGACGGCAGTGTTGAAAGGAGATTCCATAGTCAGAGGAGCAGAGTGGTGAAGAGGACGGCAGTGTTGATAGGAGATTCCATAGTCAGAGGAGCAGAGAGGTGAAGAGGACCGCAGTGTTGATAGGAGATTTCCTGGTCAGAGGAGCAGAGAGGTGAAGAGGACGGCAGTGTTGATAGGAGATTTCCTTGTCAGAGAAACAGAGAGGTGAAGAGGACGGCAGTGTTGATAGGAGATTCCATAGTCAGAGGAGCAGAGAGGGGAAGAGGACGGCAGTGTTGATAGGAGATTCCATAGTCAGAGGAGCCGAGAGGTGAAGAGGACGGCAGTGTTGAAAGGAGATTCCATAGTCAGAGGAGCAGAGAGGTGAAGAGGACGGCAGTGTTGATAGGAGATTCCATAGTCAGAGGAGCAGAGAGGTGAAGAGGACGGCAGTGTTGAAAGGAGATTCCATAGTCTGAGGAGCAGAGAGGTGAAGAGGACGGCAGTGTTGATAGGAGATTCCATAGTCAGAGGAGCAGAGAGGTGAAGAGGACGGCAGTGTTGATAGGAGATTTCCTTGTCAGAGAAACAGAGAGGTGAAGAGGATGCCAGTGTTGATAGGAGATTCCATAGTCAGAGGAGCAGAGAGGTGAAGAGGACGGCAGTGTTGATCGGAGATTCCATAGTCAGAGGAGCAGAGAGGTGAAGAGGACGGCAGTGTTGATCGGAGATTCCATAGTCAGAGGAGCAGAGAGGTGAAGAGGACGGCAGTGTTGATAGGAGATTCAATAGTAGAGGAACAGAGAGGGAAAGAGGACAGCAGTGTTGATAGGAGATTCCATACCCAGAGGAGCAGAGAGGTGAAGAGGACGGCAGTGTTGATAGGAGATTCCATAGTCAGAGGAGCAGAGAGGTGAAGAGGACGGCAGTGTTGATACGAGATTCCATAGTTAGAGGAGCAGAGAGGTGAACAGGACGGCAGTGTTGATAGGACATTCCATAGTCAGAGAAACAGAGAGGTGAAGAGGATGCCAGTGTTGATAGGAGATTCCATAGTCAGAGGAGCAGACAGGTGAAGAGGACGGCAGTGTTGATAGGAGATTCAATAGTAGAGGAACAGAGAGGGAAAGAGGACGGCAGTGTTGATAGGAGATTCAATAGTCAGTGGAACAGAGAGGTGAAGAGGACGGCAGTGTTGATAGGAGATTCCATAGTCAGAGGAGCAGAGAGGTGAAGAGGACGGCAGTGTTGATAGGAGATTCCATAGTCAGAGGAGCAGAGAGGTGAAGAGGACGTCCGTGTTGATAGGACATTCCATAGTCAGAGGAACAGAGAGGCGAAGAGGACGGCAGTGTTGATAGGAGGTTCCATAGTCAGAGGAGCAGTGAGGTGAAGAGGACGGCAGTGTTGATAGGAGATTTCCTGGTCAGAGGAGCAGAGAGGTGAAGACGACGGCAGTGTTGATAGGAGATTCCATAGTCAGAGGAGCAGAGAGGGGAAGAGGACGGCAGTGTTGATAGGAGATTCCATAGTCAGAGGAGCAGAGAGGTGAAGAGGATGGCAGTGTTGATAGGAGATTCCATAGTCAGAGGAGCAGAGAGGTGAAGAGGACGGCAGTGTTAATAGGAGATTCCATAGTCAGAGGAGCAGAGAGGGGAAGAGGACGGCAGTGTTGATAGGAGATTCCATAGTCAGAGGAGCAGAGAGGTGAAGAGGATGGCAGTGTTGATAGGAGATTCCATAGTCAGAGGAGCAGAGAGGTGAAGAGGACGGCAGTGTTGATAGGATATTCCATAGTCAGAGGAGCAGAGAGGTGAAGAGGACGGCAGTGTTGATAGGAGATTTCCTAGTCTGAGGAACAGAGAGGTGAAGAGGACGGCAGTGTTGATAGGAGATTCCATAGTTAGAGGAGCAGAGAGGTGAAGAGGACGGCAGTGTTGATCGGAGATTCCATAGTCAGAGGAACAGAGAGTTGAAGAGGACGGCAGTGTTGATAGGAGATTCCATAGTCAGAGGAACAGAGAGGTGAAGAGGACGGCAGTGTTGATAGGAGATTCCATAGTTAGAGGAGCAGAGAGGTGAAGAGGACGGCAGTGTTGATCGGAGATTCCATAGTCAGAGGAACAGAGAGGTGAAGAGGACGGCAGTGTTGATAGGAGATTCCATAGTCAGAGGAGCAGAGAGGTGAAGAGGACGGCAGTGTTGATAGGAGATTCCATAGTCAGAGGAACAGAGAGGTGAAGAGAACGGCAGTGTTGATAGGAGATTCCATAGTCAGAGGAGCAGAGAGGTGAAGAGGACTGCAGTGTTGATAGGAGATTCCATAGTCAGAGGAGCAGAGAGGTGAAGAGGACGGCAGTGTTGATAGGAGATTTCCTTGTCAGAGAAACAGAGAGGGGAAGAGGACTGCAGTGTTGATCGGAGATTCCCTAGTCAGAGGAGCAGAGAGGTGAAGAGGACGGCAGTGTTGATAGGAGATTCCATAGTCAGAGGAGCAGAGAGGCGAAGAGGACTGCAGTTTTGATCGGAGATTCCATAGTCAGAGGAGCAGAGAGGTGAAGAGGACGGCAGTGTTGATAGGAGATTCAATAGTAGAGGAACAGAGAGGGAAAGAGGACGGCAGTGTTGATAGGAGATTCCATAGTCAGAGGAACAGAGAGGTGAAGAGGACTGCAGTGTTGATAGGAGATTCCATAGTCAGAGGAGCAGAGAGGAGAAGAGGACGGCAGTGTTGATAGGAGATTCCATAGTCAGAGGAGCAGAGAGGTGAAGAGGACGGCAGTGTTGATAGGAGATTCCATAGTCAGAGGAACAGAGAGGTGAAGAGGACTGCAGTGTTGATAGGAGATTTCCTGGTCAGAGGAGCAGAGAGGTGAAGACGACGGCAGTGTTGATAGGAGATTCCATAGTCAGAGGAGCAGAGAGGTGAAGAGGACGGCCGTGTTGATAGGAGTTTCCATTGTTAGAGGAGCAGAGAGGTGAAAAGGACGGCAGTGTTGATAGGAGATTCAATAGTAGAGGAACAGAGAGGGAAAGAGGACAGCAGTGTTGATAGGAGATTCCATAGTCAGAGGAACAGAGAGGTAAAGAGGACAGCAGTGTTGATAGGAGATTCCATAGTCAGAGGAGCAGAGAGGCGAAGAGGACTGCAGTTCTGATCGGAGATTCAATAGTCAGAGGAGCAGAGAGGTGAAGAGGACGGCAGTGTTGATAGGAGATTTCCTGGTCAGAGGAGCAGAGAGGTGAAGAGGACGGCAGTGTTGATAGGAGATTCCATAGTCAGAGGAGCAGAGAGGTGAAGAGGACGGCAGTGTTGATAGGAGTTTCCATTGTTAGAGGAGCAGAGAGGTGAAAAGGACGGCAGTGTTGATAGGAGATTCAATAGTAGAGGAACAGAGAGGGAAAGAGGACAGCAGTGTTGATAGGAGATTCCATAGTCAGAGGAACAGAGAGGTGAAGAGGACAGCAGTGTTGATAGGAGATTCCATAGTCAGAGGAGCAGAGAGGTGAAGAGGACGGCAGTGTTGATCGGAGCTTCCATAGTCAGAGGAACAGAGAGGTGAAGAGGACAGCAGTGTTGATAGGAGATTCCATAGTCAGAGGAGCAGAGAGGTGAAGAGGACGGCAGTGTTGATCGGAGATTCCATAGTCAGAGGAACAGAGAGGTGAAGAGCACGGCAGTGTTGATAGGAGATTCCATAGTCAGAGGAACAGAGAGGTGAACAGGACTGCAGTGTTGATAGGAGATTTCCTAGTCAGAGGAGCAGATAGTTGAAGAGGACGGCAGTTTTGATAGGAGATTCCATAGTCAGAGGAACAGAGAGGTGAAGAGGACGGCAGTGTTGATAGGAGATTCCATAGTCAGAGGAACAGAGAGGTGACGAGGACGGCAGTGTTGATCGGAGATTCCATAGTCAGAGGAGCAGAGAGGTGAAGAGGACGGCAGTGTTGATCGGAGATTCCATAGTCAGAGGAGCAGAGAGGTGAAGAGGATGGCAGGGTTGACAGGAGATTCTATAGTCAGAGGAGCAGAGAGGTGAAGAGGACGGCAGGGTTGACAGGAGATTCCATAGTCAGAGGAACAGAGAGGTGACGAGGACGGCAGTGTTGATAGGAGATTCCATAGTCAGAGGAACACAGAGGTGAAGAGGATGGCAGTGTTGATAGGAGATTCCATAGTCAGAGGAACAGAGATGTGAAGAGGACGGCAGTGTTGATAGGAGATTCCATAGTTAGAGGAGCAGAGAAGTAAAGGACGGCAGTGTTGATAGGAGATTCCATAGTCAGAGGAGCAGAGAGTTGAAGAGGACGGCAGTGTTGATAGGAGATTCCATAGTCAGAGGAACAGAGAGGTGAAGAGGACGGCAGTGTTGATAGGAGATTCCATAGTTAGAGGAGCAGAGAGGTGAAGAGGACGGCAGTGTTGATCGGAGATTCCATAGTCAGAGGAACAGAGAGGTGAAGAGGACGGCAGTGTTGATAGGAGATTCCATAGTCAGAGGAGCAGAGAGGTGAAGAGGACGGCAGTGTTGATAGGAGATTCCATAGTCAGAGGAACAGAGAGGTGAAGAGAACGGCAGTGTTGATAGGAGATTCCATAGTCAGAGGAGCAGAGAGGTGAAGAGGACTGCAGTGTTGATAGGAGATTCCATAGTCAGAGGAGCAGAGAGGTGAAGAGGACGGCAGTGTTGATAGGAGATTTCCTTGTCAGAGAAACAGAGAGGGGAAGAGGACTGCAGTGTTGATCGGAGATTCCCTAGTCAGAGGAGCAGAGAGGTGAAGAGGACGGCAGTGTTGATAGGAGATTCCATAGTCAGAGGAGCAGAGAGGCGAAGAGGACTGCAGTTTTGATCGGAGATTCCATAGTCAGAGGAGCAGAGAGGTGAAGAGGATGGCAGTGTTGATAGGAGATTCAATAGTAGAGGAACAGAGAGGGAAAGAGGACGGCAGTGTTGATAGGAGATTCCATAGTCAGAGGAACAGAGAGGTGAAGAGGACGGCAGTGTTGATAGGAGATTCCATAGTCAGAGGAGCAGAGAGGAGAAGAGGACGGCAGTGTTGATAGGAGATTCCATAGTCAGAGGAGCAGAGAGGTGAAGAGGACGGCAGTGTTGATAGGAGATTCCATAGTCAGAGGAACAGAGAGGTGAAGAGGACTGCAGTGTTGATAGGAGATTTCCTGGTCAGAGGAGCAGAGAGGTGAAGACGACGGCAGTGTTGATAGGAGATTCCATAGTCAGAGGAGCAGAGAGGTGAAGAGGACGGCCGTGTTGATAGGAGTTTCCATTGTTAGAGGAGCAGAGAGGTGAAAAGGACGGCAGTGTTGATAGGAGATTCAATAGTAGAGGAACAGAAAGGGAAAGAGGACAGCAGTGTTGATAGGAGATTCCATAGTCAGAGGAACAGAGAGGTGAAGAGGACAGCAGTGTTGATAGGAGATTCCATAGTCAGAGGAGCAGAGAGGCGAAGAGGACTGCAGTTCTGATCGGAGATTCAATAGTCAGAGGAGCAGAGAGGTGAAGAGGACGGCAGTGTTGATAGGAGATTTCCTGGTCAGAGGAGCAGAGAGGTGAAGAGGACGGCAGTGTTGATAGGAGATTCCATAGTCAGAGGAGCAGAGAGGTGAAGAGGACGGCAGTGTTGATAGGAGTTTCCATTGTTAGAGGAGCAGAGAGGTGAAGAGGACGGCAGTGTTGATCGGAGATTCCATAGTCAGAGGAACAGAGAGGTGAAGAGGACAGCAGTGTTGATAGGAGATTCCATAGTCAGAGGAGCAGAGAGGTGAAGAGGACGGCAGTGTTGATCGGAGATTCCATAGTCAGAGGAACAGAGAGGTGACGAGGACGGCAGTGTTGATAGGAGATTCCATAGTCAGAGGAACAGAGAGGTGAACAGGACTGCAGTGTTGATAGGAGATTTCCTAGTCAGAGGAGCAGATAGTTGAAGAGGACGGCAGTTTTGATAGGAGATTCCATAGTCAGAGGAACAGAGAGGTGAAGAGGACGGCAGTGTTGATAGGAGATTCCATAGTCAGAGGAACAGAGAGGTGACGAGGACGGCAGTGTTGATCGGAGATTCCATAGTCAGAGGAGCAGAGAGGTGAAGAGGACGGCAGTGTTGATCGGAGATTCCATAGTCAGAGGAGCAGAGAGGTGAAGAGGACGGCAGGGTTGACAGGAGATTCTATAGTCAGAGGAGCAGAGAGGTGAAGAGGACGGCAGGGTTGACAGGAGATTCCATAGTCAGAGGAACAGAGAGGTGACGAGGACGGCAGTGTTGATAGGAGATTCCATAGTCAGAGGAACACAGAGGTGAAGAGGATGGCAGTGTTGATAGGAGATTCCATAGTCAGAGGAACAGAGATGTGAAGAGGACGGCAGTGTTGATAGGAGATTCCATAGTTAGAGGAGCAGAGAGGTAAAGGACGGCAGTGTTGATAGGAGATTCCATAGTCAGAGGAGCAGAGAGTTGAAGAGGACGGCAGTGTTGATAGGAGATTCCATAGTCAGAGGAACAGAGAGGTGAAGAGGACGGCAGTGTTGATAGGAGATTCCATAGTTAGAGGAGCAGAGAGGTGAAGAGGACGGCAGTGTTGATCGGAGATTCCATAGTCAGAGGAACAGAGAGGTGAAGAGGACGGCAGTGTTGATAGGAGATTCCATAGTCAGAGGAGCAGAGAGGTGAAGAGGACGGCAGTGTTGATAGGAGATTCCATAGTCAGAGGAACAGAGAGGTGAAGAGAACGGCAGTGTTGATAGGAGATTCCATAGTCAGAGGAGCAGAGAGGTGAAGAGGACTGCAGTGTTGATAGGAGATTCCATAGTCAGAGGAGCAGAGAGGTGAAGAGGACGGCAGTGTTGATAGGAGATTTCCTTGTCAGAGAAACAGAGAGGGGAAGAGGACTGCAGTGTTGATCGGAGATTCCCTAGTCAGAGGAGCAGAGAGGTGAAGAGGACGGCAGTGTTGATAGGAGATTCCATAGTCAGAGGAGCAGAGAGGCGAAGAGGACTGCAGTTTTGATCGGAGATTCCATAGTCAGAGGAGCAGAGAGGTGAAGAGGATGGCAGTGTTGATAGGAGATTCAATAGTAGAGGAACAGAGAGGGAAAGAGGACGGCAGTGTTGATAGGAGATTCCATAATCAGAGGAACAGAGAGGTGAAGAGGACGGCAGTGTTGATAGGAGATTCCATAGTCAGAGGAGCAGAGAGGAGAAGAGGACGGCAGTGTTGATAGGAGATTCCATAGTCAGAGGAGCAGAGAGGTGAAGAGGACGGCAGTGTTGATAGGAGATTCCATAGTCAGAGGAACAGAGAGGTGAAGAGGACTGCAGTGTTGATAGGAGATTTCCTGGTCAGAGGAGCAGAGAGGTGAAGACGACGGCAGTGTTGATAGGAGATTCCATAGTCAGAGGAGCAGAGAGGTGAAGAGGACGGCCGTGTTGATAGGAGTTTCCATTGTTAGAGGAGCAGAGAGGTGAAAAGGACGGCAGTGTTGATAGGAGATTCAATAGTAGAGGAACAGAAAGGGAAAGAGGACAGCAGTGTTGATAGGAGATTCCATAGTCAGAGGAACAGAGAGGTGAAGAGGACAGCAGTGTTGATAGGAGATTCCATAGTCAGAGGAGCAGAGAGGCGAAGAGGACTGCAGTTCTGATCGGAGATTCAATAGTCAGAGGAGCAGAGAGGTGAAGAGGACGGCAGTGTTGATAGGAGATTTCCTGGTCAGAGGAGCAGAGAGGTGAAGAGGACGGCAGTGTTGATAGGAGATTCCATAGTCAGAGGAGCAGAGAGGTGAAGAGGACGGCAGTGTTGATAGGAGTTTCCATTGTTAGAGGAGCAGAGAGGTGAAGAGGACGGCAGTGTTGATCGGAGATTCCATAGTCAGAGGAACAGAGAGGTGAAGAGGACAGCAGTGTTGATAGGAGATTCCATAGTCAGCGGAGCAGAGAGGTGAAGAGGACGGCAGTGTTGATCGGATATTCCATAGTCAGAGGAACAGAGAGGTGACGAGGACGGCAGTGTTGATAGGAGATTCCATAGTCAGAGGAACAGAGAGGTGAACAGGACTGCAGTGTTGATAGGAGATTTCCTAGTCAGAGGAGCAGATAGTTGAAGTGGACGGCAGTTTTGATAGGAGATTCCATAGTCAGAGGAACAGAGAGGTGAAGAGGACGGCAGTGTTGATAGGAGATTCCATAGTCAGAGGAACAGAGAGGTGATGAGGACGGCAGTGTTGATCGGAGATTCCATAGTCAGAGGAGCAGAGAGGTGAAGAGGACGGCAGTGTTGATCGGAGATTCCAGAGTCAGAGGAGCAGAGAGGTGAAGAGGACGGCAGGGTTGACAGGAGATTCTATAGTCAGAGGAGCAGAGAGGTGAAGAGGACGGCAGGGTTGACAGCAGATTCCATAGTCAGAGGAACAGAGAGGTGACGAGGACGGCAGTGTTGATAGGAGATTCCATAGTCAGAGGAACACAGAGGTGAAGAGGATGGCAGTGTTGATAGGAGATTCCATAGTCAGAGGAACAGAGATGTGAAGAGGACGGCAGTGTTGATAGGAGATTCCATAGTTAGAGGAGCAGAGAGGTGGAGGACGGCAGTGTTGATAGGAGATTCCATAGTCAGAGGAGCAGAGAGTTGAAGAGGACGGCAGTGTTGATAGGAGATTCCATAGTCAGAGGAACAGAGAGGTGAAGAGGACGGCAGTGTTGATAGGAGATTCCATAGTTAGAGGAGCAGAGAGGTGAAGAGGACGGCAGTGTTGATCGGAGATTCCATAGTCAGAGGAACAGAGAGGTGAAGAGGACGGCAGTGTTGATAGGAGATTCCATAGTCAGAGGAGCAGAGAGGTGAAGAGGACGGCAGTGTTGATAGGAGATTCCATAGTCAGAGGAACAGAGAGGTGAAGAGAACGGCAGTGTTGATAGGAGATTCCATAGTCAGAGGAGCAGAGAGGTGAAGAGGACTGCAGTGTTGATAGGAGATTCCATAGTCAGAGGAGCAGAGAGGTGAAGAGGACGGCAGTGTTGATAGGAGATTTCCTTGTCAGAGAAACAGAGAGGGGAAGAGGACTGCAGTGTTGATCGGAGATTCCCTAGTCAGAGGAGCAGAGAGGTGAAGAGGACGGCAGTGTTGATAGGAGATTCCATAGTCAGAGGAGCAGAGAGGCGAAGAGGACTGCAGTTTTGATCGGAGATTCCATAGTCAGAGGAGCAGAGAGGTGAAGAGGACGGCAGTGTTGATAGGAGATTCAATAGTAGAGGAACAGAGAGGGAAAGAGGACGGCAGTGTTGATAGGAGATTCCATAGTCAGAGGAACAGACAGGTGAAGAGGACGGCAGTGTTGATAGGAGATTCCATAGTCAGAGGAGCAGAGAGGAGAAGAGGACGGCAGTGTTGATAGGAGATTCCATAGTCAGAGGAGCAGAGAGGTGAAGAGGACGGCAGTGTTGATAGGAGATTCCATAGTCAGAGGAACAGAGAGGTGAAGAGGACTGCAGTGTTGATAGGAGATTTCCTGGTCAGAAGAGCAGAGAGGTGAAGACGACGGCAGTGTTGATAGGAGATTCCATAGTCAGAGGAGCAGAGAGGTGAAGAGGACGGCCGTGTTGATAGGAGTTTCCATTGTTAGAGGAGCAGAGAGGTGTAAAGGACGGCAGTGTTGATAGGAGATTCAATAGTAGAGGAACAGAGAGGGAAAGAGGACAGCAGTGTTGATAGGAGATTCCATAGTCAGAGGAACAGAGAGGTGAAGAGGACAGCAGTGTTGATAGGAGATTCCATAGTCAGAGGAGCAGAGAGGCGAAGAGGACTGCAGTTCTGATCGGAGATTCAATAGTCAGAGGAGCAGAGAGGTGAAGAGGACGGCAGTGTTGATAGGAGATTTCCTGGTCAGAGGAGCAGAGAGGTGAAGAGGACGGCAGTGTTGATAGGAGATTCCATAGTCAGAGGAGCAGAGAGGTGAAGAGGACGGCAGTGTTGATAGGAGATTCAATAGTAGAGGAACAGAGAGGGAAAGAGGACAGCAGTGTTGATAGGAGATTCCATAGTCAGAGGAACAGAGAGGTGAAGAGGACAGCAGTGTTGATAGGAGATTCCATAGTCAGAGGAGCAGAGAGGTGAAGAGGACGGCAGTGTTGATCGGAGATTCCATAGTCAGAGGAACAGAGAGGTGACGAGGACGGCTGTGTTGATAGGAGATTCCATAGTCAGAGGAACAGAGAGGTGAACAGGACTGCAGTGTTGATAGGAGATTTCCTAGTCAGAGGAGCAGATAGTTGAAGAGGACGGCAGTTTTGATTGGAGATTCCATAGTCAGAGGAACAGAGAGGTGAAGAGGACGGCAGTGTTGATAGGAGATTCCATAGTCAGAGGAACAGAGAGGTGACGAGGACAGCAGTGTTGATCGGAGATTCCATAGTCAGAGGAGCAGAGAGGTGAAGAGGACGGCAGTGTTGATCGGAGATTCCATAGTCAGAGGAACAGAGATGTGAAGAGGACGGCAGTGTTGATAGGAGATTCCATAGTTAGAGGAGCAGAGAGGTGGAGGACGGCAGTGTTGATAGGAGATTCCATAGTCAGAGGAGCAGAGAGTTGAAGAGGACGGCAGTGTTGATAGGAGATTCCATAGTCAGAGGAACAGAGAGGTGAAGAGGACGGCAGTGTTGATAGGAGATTCCATAGTCAGAGGAGCAGAGAGGTGAAGAGGACGGCAGTGTTGATAGGAGATTCTATAGTCAGAGGAGCAGAGAGGTGAAGAGGACGGCAGGGTTGACAGGAGATTCTATAGTCAGAGGAGCAGAGAGGTGAAGAGGACGGCAGGGTTGACAGGAGATTCCATAGTCAGAGGAACAGAGAGGTGACGAGGACGGCAGTGTTGATAGGAGATTCCATAGTCAGAGGAACACAGAGGTGAAGAGGATGGCAGTGTTGATAGGAGATTCCATAGTCAGAGGAACAGAGATGTGAAGAGGACGGCAGTGTTGATAGGAGATTCCATAGTTAGAGGAGCAGAGAGGTGGAGGACGGCAGTGTTGATAGGAGATTCCATAGTCAGAGGAGCAGAGAGTTGAAGAGGACGGCAGTGTTGATAGGAGATTCCATAGTCAGAGGAACAGAGAGGTGAAGAGGACGGCAGTGTTGATAGGAGATTCCATAGTCAGAGGAGCAGAGAGGTGAAGAGGACGGTAGTGTTGATAGGAGATTCCATAGTCAGAGGAGCAGAGAGGTGAAGAGGACGGCAGTGTTGATAGGAGATTCCATAGTCAGAGGAGCAGAGAGGTGAAGAGGACGGCAGTGTTGATAGGAGATTCCATAGTCAGAGGAGCAGAGAGGTGAAGAGGATGGCAGTGTTGATAGGAGATTCCATAGTCAGAGGAACAGAGTGGTGAAGAGGACGGCACTGTTGATAGGAGATTTCCTAGTCAGAGGAGCAGAGAGGTGAAGAGGACGGCAGTGTTGATAGGAGATTTCCTTGTCAGAGAAACAGAGAGGGGAAGAGGACTGCAGTGTTGATCGGAGATTCCCTAGTCAGAGGAGCAGAGAGGTGAAGAGGACGGCAGTGTTGATAGGAGATTCCATAGTCAGAGGAGCAGAGAGGCGAAGAGGACTGCAGTTTTGATCGGAGATTCCATAGTCAGAGGAGCAGAGAGGTGAAGAGGACGGCAGTGTTGATAGGAGATTCAATAGTAGAGGAACAGAGAGGGAAAGAGGACGGCAGTGTTGATAGGAGATTCCATAGTCAGAGGAACAGAGAGGTGAAGAGGACGGCAGTGTTGATAGGAGATTCCATAGTCAGAGGAGCAGAGAGGAGAAGAGGACGGCAGTGTTGATAGGAGATTCCATAGTCAGAGGAGCAGAGAGGTGAAGAGGACGGCAGTGTTGATAGGAGATTCCATAGTCAGAGGAACAGAGAGGTGAAGAGGACTGCAGTGTTGATAGGAGATTCCATAGTCAGAGGAGCAGAGAGGTGAAGAGGACGGCAGTGTTGATAGGAGATTTCCTGGTCAGAGGAGCAGAGAGGTGAAGACGACGGCAGTGTTGATAGGAGATTCCATAGTCAGAGGAGCAGAGAGGTGAAGAGGATGGCCGTGTTGATAGGAGTTTCCATTGTTAGAGGAGCAGAGAGGTGAAAAGGACGGCAGTGTTGATAGGAGATTCAATAGTAGAGGAACAGAGAGGGAAAGAGGACAGCAGTGTTGATAGGAGATTCCATAGTCAGAGGAACAGAGAGGTGAAGAGGACAGCAGTGTTGATAGGAGATTCCATAGTCAGAGGAGCAGAGAGGCGAAGAGGACTGCAGTTCTGATCGGAGATTCAATAGTCAGAGGAGCAGAGAGGTGAAGAGGACGGGTGTTGATAGGAGATTTCCTGGTCAGAGGAGCAGAGAGGTGAAGAGGACGGCAGTGTTGATAGGAGATTCCATAGTCAGAGGAGCAGAGAGGTGAAGAGGACGGCAGTGTTGATAGGAGTTTCCATTGTTAGAGGAGCAGAGAGGTGAAAAGGACGGCAGTGTTGATAGGAGATTCAATAGTAGAGGAACAGAGAGGGAAAGAGGACAGCAGTGTTGATAGGAGATTCCATAGTCAGAGGAACAGAGAGGTGAAGAGGACAGCAGTGTTGATAGGAGATTCCATAGTCAGAGGAGCAGAGAGGTGAAGAGGACGGCAGTGTTGATCGGAGATTCCATAGTCAGAGGAACAGAGAGGTGAAGAGGACAGCAGTGTTGATAGGAGATTCCATAGTCAGAGGAGCAGAGAGGTGAAGAGGACGGCAGTGTTGATCGGAGATTCCATAGTCAGAGGAACAGAGAGGTGACGAGGACGGCAGTGTTGATAGGAGATTCCATAGTCAGAGGAACAGAGAGGTGAACAGGACTGCAGTGTTGATAGGAGATTTCCTAGTCAGAGGAGCAGATAGTTGAAGAGGACGGCAGTTTTGATAGGAGATTCCATAGTCAGAGGAACAGAGATGTGAAGAGGACGGCAGTGTTGATAGGAGATTCCATAGTTAGAGGAGCAGAGAGGTGGAGGACGGCAGTGTTGATAGGAGATTCCATAGTCAGAGGAGCAGAGAGTTGAAGAGGACGGCAGTGTTGATAGGAGATTCCATAGTCAGAGGAACAGAGAGGTGAAGAGGACGGCAGTGTTGATAGGAGATTCCATAGTCAGAGGAGCAGAGAGGTGAAGAGGACGGCAGTGTTGATAGGAGATTCCATAGTCAGAGGAGCAGAGAGGTGAAGAGGACGGCAGTGTTGATAGGAGATTCCATAGTCAGAGGAGCAGAGAGGTGAAGAGGACGGCAGTGTTGATAGGAGATTCCATAGTCAGAGGAGCAGAGAGGTGAAGAGGATGGCAGTGTTGATAGGAGATTCCATAGTCAGAGGAACAGAGTGGTGAAGAGGACGGCACTGTTGATAGGAGATTTCCTAGTCAGAGGAGCAGAGAGGTGAAGAGGACGGCAGTGTTGATAGGAGATTTCCTTGTCAGAGAAACAGAGAGGGGAAGAGGACTGCAGTGTTGATCGGAGATTCCCTAGTCAGAGGAGCAGAGAGGTGAAGAGGACGGCAGTGTTGATAGGAGATTCCATAGTCAGAGGAGCAGAGAGGCGAAGAGGACTGCAGTTTTGATCGGAGATTCCATAGTCAGAGGAGCAGAGAGGTGAAGAGGACGGCAGTGTTGATAGGAGATTCAATAGTAGAGGAACAGAGAGGGAAAGAGGACGGCAGTGTTGATAGGAGATTCCATAGTCAGAGGAACAGAGAGGTGAAGAGGACGGCAGTGTTGATAGGAGATTCCATAGTCAGAGGAGCAGAGAGGAGAAGAGGACGGCAGTGTTGATAGGAGATTCCATAGTCAGAGGAGCAGAGAGGTGAAGAGGACGGCAGTGTTGATAGGAGATTCCATAGTCAGAGGAACAGAGAGGTGAAGAGGACTGCAGTGTTGATAGGAGATTCCATAGTCAGAGGAGCAGAGAGGTGAAGAGGACGGCAGTGTTGATAGGAGATTTCCTGGTCAGAGGAGCAGAGAGGTGAAGACGACGGCAGTGTTGATAGGAGATTCCATAGTCAGAGGAGCAGAGAGGTGAAGAGGATGGCCGTGTTGATAGGAGTTTCCATTGTTAGAGGAGCAGAGAGGTGAAAAGGACGGCAGTGTTGATAGGAGATTCAATAGTAGAGGAACAGAGAGGGAAAGAGGACAGCAGTGTTGATAGGAGATTCCATAGTCAGAGGAACAGAGAGGTGAAGAGGACAGCAGTGTTGATAGGAGATTCCATAGTCAGAGGAGCAGAGAGGCGAAGAGGACTGCAGTTCTGATCGGAGATTCAATAGTCAGAGGAGCAGAGAGGTGAAGAGGACGGGTGTTGATAGGAGATTTCCTGGTCAGAGGAGCAGAGAGGTGAAGAGGACGGCAGTGTTGATAGGAGATTCCATAGTCAGAGGAGCAGAGAGGTGAAGAGGACGGCAGTGTTGATAGGAGTTTCCATTGTTAGAGGAGCAGAGAGGTGAAAAGGACGGCAGTGTTGATAGGAGATTCAATAGTAGAGGAACAGAGAGGGAAAGAGGACAGCAGTGTTGATAGGAGATTCCATAGTCAGAGGAACAGAGAGGTGAAGAGGACAGCAGTGTTGATAGGAGATTCCATAGTCAGAGGAGCAGAGAGGTGAAGAGGACGGCAGTGTTGATCGGAGATTCCATAGTCAGAGGAACAGAGAGGTGAAGAGGACAGCAGTGTTGATAGGAGATTCCATAGTCAGAGGAGCAGAGAGGTGAAGAGGACGGCAGTGTTGATCGGAGATTCCATAGTCAGAGGAACAGAGAGGTGACGAGGACGGCAGTGTTGATAGGAGATTCCATAGTCAGAGGAACAGAGAGGTGAACAGGACTGCAGTGTTGATAGGAGATTTCCTAGTCAGAGGAGCAGATAGTTGAAGAGGACGGCAGTTTTGATAGGAGATTCCATAGTCAGAGGAACAGAGAGGTGAAGAGGACGGCAGTGTTGATAGGAGATTCCATAGTCAGAGGAGCAGAGAGGTGAAGAGGACGGCAGTGTTGATCGGAGATTCCATAGTCAGAGGAGCAGAGAGGTGAAGAGGACGGCAGGGTTGACAGGAGATTCTATAGTCAGAGGAGCAGAGAGGTGAAGAGGACGGCAGGGTTGACAGGAGATTCCATAGTCAGAGGAACAGAGAGGTGACGAGGACGGCAGTGTTGATAGGAGATTCCATAGTCAGAGGAACACAGAGGTGAAGAGGATGGCAGTGTTGATAGGAGATTCCATAGTCAGAGGAACAGAGATGTGAAGAGGACGGCAGTGTTGATAGGAGATTCCATAGTTAGAGGAGCAGAGAGGTGGAGGACGGCAGTGTTGATAGGAGATTCCATAGTCAGAGGAGCAGAGAGTTGAAGAGGACGGCAGTGTTGATAGGAGATTCCATAGTCAGAGGAACAGAGAGGTGAAGAGGACGGCAGTGTTGATAGGAGATTCCATAGTCAGAGGAGCAGAGAGGTGAAGAGGACGGCAGTGTTGATAGGAGATTCCATAGTCAGAGGAGCAGAGAGGTGAAGAGGACGGCAGTGTTGATAGGAGATTCCATAGTCAGAGGAGCAGAGAGGTGAAGAGGACGGCAGTGTTGATAGGAGATTCCATAGTCAGAGGAGCAGAGAGGTGAAGAGGACGGCAGTGTTGATTGGAGATTCCATAGTCAGAGGAGCAGAGAGGTGAAGAGGACGGCAGTGTTGATAGGAGATTCCATAGTCAGAGGAGCAGAGAGGTGAAGAGGACGGCAGTGTTGATAGGAGATTCCATAGTCAGAGGAACAGAGAGGTGAAGAGGACGGCAGTGTTGATAGGAGATTCCATAGTCAGAGGAACAGAGTGGTGAAGAGGACGGCAGTGTTGATAGGAGATTTCCTAGTCAGAGGAGCAGAGAGGTGAAGAGGACGGCAGTGTTGATAGGAGATTTCCTTGTCAGAGGAGCAGAGAGTTGAAGAGGACTGCAGTGTTGATAGGAGATTCCATAGTCAGAGGAACGGAGAGGTGAAGAGGACTGCAGTAGCGATTGGAGATTCCTAATCAGAGGAACAGAGATGAGGTTCTGTGGGCACAATAAAGATACCAGGATAGTATGTTGCCTCCCTGGTGCCAAGATCAGGGATGTCTCGGCTCCTGTCCATGGCATTCTCAAGGTTGAGGGTGAGCAGTCTGAAGTATTGGTACATGTTGGAACTAATGACATAGGCAGACAAAGTGAAGATGTCCTGAAGCGAGAGTTTAGGGAGCTTCGTAGAAAGCTGAGAAATAGTACCTTCAGGGGTAGTAATCTCTGGATTGCTACCTGAGCCATGTGCCAGTGAGGGTAGGAATAAGAATGTTTGTGAGCTGACATAACTGTGGCTAACAAGAGAAATCAAAGACAACATAATAGTCAAAGAGAGCTCTTGGGAAACTGAAAGGTCTTAAGGTTGATAAGTCAGCTGGACCAGATGGTGTACACCCCCGGGTTCTGAAAGAGGTGGCTGAAGAGATTAAGGAGGCATTAGTAATGATCTTTCAAGAACCACTAGATTCTGAAGTACTGGAAAAATGCCACACCACTCTTCAAGAAGGGAGAGAAGCAGAAAAAAGGAAACTGTAGGCCAGTTAGTCTCATTTCAGTGGTTGTGAAGATGTTGGAGTCAATTATCAAGGGTGAGGTCTCAGGGTACTTGGATGCATGTGACAAAATAGGCTGTAGTCAGCATGGTTTCCTCAAGGGAAAATCTTGCCTGGCAAGTCTGTTGGAATTCTTTGAAGAAATAACAAGCAGGATAGACAAAGGAGAATTTGTTGATGTGTACTTGGACTTTCAGGCCCTTGACAAGGTGCCACACATGAGGCTGCTTAACAAGCTATGAGCCTATGGTACTACAGGAAAGACTCTAGCGTGGATAAAGCAGTGGCTGATTGGCAGGAGGCTAAGAGTGGGAATAAAGGGAGCCTTTTCTGATTGGCTGCCAGGGACAAACGGTGTTCCACAGAGAATTGTGTTGGGACTGATTTTTTTGTTATATGTCAATGATATGGATCATAGAATTGATGGCTTTGTTGCAAAGTTTGCAAACAATTTGAAGAGGGTCAGGTAGTTTTAAAGAAATAGGGAGGTTATGGAAGGACTTAGACTGATTAGGATCTTAGGCAAAAAGTGGCAGATGGAATACAGTGTCAGGAAGTGTATGATTATGCAATATAGTAAAATAAATGAAAGGGTTGACTATTCTCTAAACGGAGAGAAAACACAAAAATCTGAGGAGCAAAGGAAATCCTTGTGCAGGATTCCCTAAAGGTTAATTTACAGATTAAGTCTGTGGTGAGTACTCAGGATGTGCGCAGCACAACTGGCAGGTGTGTTTGTAGATGTAGGGTTTTCAGTACCAGTAGCAGTGATGTTAACTGTTCAGGCTAACAAAATGGCTTCTCTGTAATGGGATCCTGTGTCTCATATGTTTGGGTTATGGCTCTGATTAGGGGTAAACTAACCAATGGAGAATTGTTATGCTATCTTGTCTGTATAAGCTGAACGGGAGTTTGTGGTCTTTATCGGGAGGAAAGCGAGGAGGACGGACGTGTGTGGAGCAGGGTTCCAGAGCAACGGATACTGGACGTCGGCGGTTCGGACAGTGGCTGAAGGCTTGGAAGGTTGTTATGGAAGGGAACCGGAAGCCTGAGCTCCAACATACTAAAATATGTGCACAAACTGACAAACTGATTATCACTTTGGCGCCTTTAGGTTATCTGCTTCTACTAACCCATCACTATAAAGTTGCAATTATTTACTCACTTTTGAGTATTGTCTGGTATTTGTCTTGTGAGCGTGTACTGGGGGGGCATTACACCGTGTTTGTCAGAAGTATTGCAATACTGGTTGGGTGACGGCGGTTTACCCCAGGCGAACGGGGGTCAAATGGGAGCATGGAGGCTACATAGATATTTTTAATCTCTCCCTTTCCCAGTGAAGAGTGCCTTCCTGGTTCAGTTTATCCACCATTGTCCCTGTACCAAAAAGGACCAAGGTAACGACTGAACGACTGGCGTCCTGTTGCACTCACCTCAATAATAAGCAAATGCTTGGAGAGACTGGTCAAGGATTACACCTGCAGCGTGTTACCACCCAAAGTGGACTCGCCACAATTCACCTACTGACACAACCAATCGACAGATGACGCAATAGCCACTGCTCCACATACCGTCCGTACACATCTGGAGAAGAAGGATGCTTCTGCGAGGATACTCTTCTTGGACTACAGTTCAGCATTCAACACCATAGTTCCATCCAGGCTCGACAAGAAGCTCAGAGACCTCAGCCTTCACCCTGCCTTGTGTAGCTGGATCCTGTCAGATCACCAGCAGGTTGTAAGAGCGGGCTCCCTCACCTCCACCCCTCTGACTCTCAATTTAGGAGCCCCTCAGGGCTGCGTACTGAGTCCTCTCCTTTTCTCCCTGTACACCCATGACTGTGTCGCCACCCACAGCTAACTAAATTTGCCGATGACTCTACATTGATTGGCCTTATCTCAAACAATAATGAGGCGGCCCACAGGGAAGAAATCATCTCACTGACACAATGTTGTCAAGAAAACAATCTATCCCTCAATGTCACAAAGACAAAGGAGCTGGCTGTGGATTACAGGAGGAATGGAGACAGGCTAACCCCTATTGACATCAATGGATCTGGGGTTGAGAGGGTAAACAGCTTTAAGTTCCCTGGCATAAACATCACCAAGGATCTCATATGGTCTGTACACACCAGCTGAGTGGTAAAAAAGGCACAACAGCACCTCTTTCACCACAGACAGTTGAGGAAGATTGGTATGGACCCCAAATCCTAAGAACTTTCTACAGGGGCACAATTGAGAGCATCCTATCTGGCTGCATCACTGCCTGGTATGGGAACTGTACCTCCCTCAATCGCAGGATTCTGCAGAGAGCGGTACGGATAGCCCAACATATCTGTACTTGTGAACTTCCCACTTTTCAGGACATTTACACTGACAGGTGTGTAAAAAGGATCTGAAGGATCATTGGGGACCCAAGTCACCCCAACCACAATCTATTCCAGCTGCTACCATCCAGGAAATGGTACCACAGCATAAAAGCCAGGACCAACAGGCTCTGGGACAGCTTCTTCCACCAGGCCATCAGACTGATTAACTCAGGCTGATTTGAGTGTATTTCTATGTTACATCGACTGTTCTGTTTATTATAAATTACTATGATTGCACATTTAGACGGAGACGTAACGTAAAGATTTTTACTCCACATGTGTGTGAAGGATATAAGAAATAATGTCAATTCAATTCAATTCAAGTGTGATGTTTCAAGAGGATTAGAATATAAAAACAAGGTCCTTCCAGGTGAGGCGACACTTCACCTGTGAGTCGGCTGGTGTGGTGAACTGCGTCCGGTGCTCCCAGTGTGGCCTTTTATATATTGGTGAGACCCGACGCAGACTGGGAGACCGTTTCGCTGAACACCTACACTCGGTCCGCCAGAAAAAGCAGGATCTCCCAGTGGCCACACATTTTAATTCCACATCCCATTCCCATTCTGATATGACTATCCATGGCCTCCTCTACTGTCAAGATGAATCCACGCTCAGGTTGGAGGAACAACACCTTATATACCAGCTGGGTAGTCTCCAACCTGATGGCATGAACATTGATTTCTCTAACTTCCGTTAATGCCCCTCCTCCCCTTCTTACCCCATCCCTGACATATTTAGTTGTTTGTTTTTTTTCTCTCTCTCTCTGCCCATCACTCTGCCTGTTCTTCATCTCCCTCTGGTGCTTCCCCCCCACCTTTCTTTCTCCCTAAGCCTCCCGTCCCATGATCCTTTCCCTTCTGCAGCTCTGTATCACTTTCGCCAATCACCTTTCCAGCTCTTAGCTTCATCCCACCCCCTCCAGTCTTCTCCGATTATTTTGCATTTCCCCCTCCCCCCACTACTTTCAAATCTTTTAGAATCTCTCCTTTCAGTTAGTCCTGATGAAGGGTCTCGGCCTGAAACGTCGACAGTGCTTCTCCTTATAGATGCTGCCTGGCCTGCTGTGTTCCACCAGCATTTTGTGTGTGTTGTTATAAAAACAAGGATGTAATGTTGAAACTTTATAAAGCATGGTGAGGCCTCACTTGGAGTATTGTCAGCAGTTTTGTGCCCATCAGTATGTGCTGAAACTTGAGAGGGTTCAAAGGACGTTCACAAAAATGATTCCAGGATTGAGTGGCTTGTCATATGAAGAGCATTTGATGGCTCTGGGACTGTATTCACTAGAATTCAGAAGAATGAGGGGTGACCTCATTGAACCTGTTGAGTGGTGAAAGGCTTTGACAGAGTGGATGTGAAGAGGATGTTTCCTCTGGTGGGAGAGTCACTAGAGGACACAGTCTCAAAATAGAGGGGCATCCTTTTAGAACGGAGACAAGGAGGGATTTCTTTAGCCAGAGAGTGGTGAATCTGTGGAATTCTTTGTCACAGGCAGCTATCGAGGCCACGTCTTTATATATATTTAAGACAGAGTTCGATAGATTCTTGATTGGTCAGGGCATGAGGGGATACGGGGAGAAGGCAGGAGCCTGAGGCTGAGAAGAAAAATGGATCAGCCCAGATGAAAAGGTAGAGCAGTCTCGATGGGCCAAATGGCCTATTTCTGCTCCTATATCTCATGGTCTATATCTATAGTCTCATGGTCTTCTGGGTAGGGCAGAGAGATTACTAGAAGTTAGTGAATGTTCACACCACCAGGTAGGAGGGAAGAAGGAGAGGTACTGCTTCTCCAAACTGAGAGCAGCTGCATCATGGCAGTAGAGAACGCCATGGTCCAACATGTTGAAATGGATATGGGAATTCAAGTTACAATGCTTGGCCATTGGGAGATTCTGCATTTGTAGCAAAAGCAACAGAGGTCTTCGATGAAGTGGAACCCAATCTCCAAAGAAGCCGCACTGGAAGCAGAAGTTTAAACTGATGAGGAGATGGAGAGAAAGGGAGCAATCGGCAGAGAGTGGCAGAAAGAGAGGACCAGAAATGGAAGGAGGAGATTGGCAGAGTGGGTCAGATTGGAGTTCATTGAGCAGTGACAGATGTGGAGAGGAAAGAATGAGGTACCTAGTACCAGAGGAAGGAGACAGATGACAGAAGAAGGCAAAGGATTCCTAAAGAGGGCGGCTGGTAGCATAACAGTTAGTATAATGCTTTTCAGCACAAGGATCAGGGTTCAACTCCAGCTGATGCCTGTAAGGAGTTTGCACATTCTCTCCACGACTGTGTGGGTTTCCTCTGGGTGCTCTGGGTTCCTCCCACATTTCAAAGACGTACAGGTTAGAATTATTAAGTTATGGGCATGCTATGCTAGTGCCGGACACTTGCAGGCTGCCCCCAGCTTATTCTCGGACTGCATTGGTTGTTGACATAAAATGCAGCATTTCTTTGTGTGTTTTGATGTTTCAATGTACATGTGACAAATAAGAAGGCATGGTCGGCCATGGATATTGTGTCCTATCTCCGTATGTTATACACAAGCCTGGGCAGTACGATATGGAGAGCAAACCATTGCCCATGCAGTAGGCTCCCCCCTCTCCACACAGCTGATAAACCCAAAGGAAAGGCAGAGTCCGATACAGTTCGGCACTAGCAGCATCACAGGAGTTGGCAGTCAGCAGTAAACTCAACGTAGGACTGTCTCAGGGACTTCATCTCTGGATTTTCCCCTTGAGGTTTACTCCTGAAGCCTTCCCCAGGAGTAGGTATAGCCACAAGATAGTGGAGGTTTGAGATCAGAGATTTCCTTCTCTTAGAATATAAAGAATGTAAAAAGAATCTTAAGAAAGAAATTAGAAAAGCTAAAAGAAGATACGAGGTTGCTTTGGCAAGTAAGGTGAAAATAAATCCAAAGGGTTTCTACAGTTATATTAATAGCAAAAGGATAATGAGGGATAAAATTGGTCCCTTAGAGAATCAGAGAGGACAGCTATGTGTGGAGCCGAAAAAGATGGAGGAGATTTTGAACAATTTCTTTTCATCGGTATTCACGAAGGAGAAGGATATTGAATTGTGTAAGGTAAGGGAAACAAGTAGGGTAGTTATGGAAACTATGATGATTAAAGAAGAGGAAGTACTGGTGCTTTTAAAGAATATAAAAGTGGTTAAGTCTCCAGATCTGCAAGGTATTTCCTAGGACCTTGAGGGAAGTTCATGTAGAAATAGCAGGGGCTCTGACAGAAATATTTCAAATGTCATTAGAAACAGGGATGGTGCCAGAGGATTTGGCGTATTGTTTAAAAAGGGTTCTAAGAGTAAACCTAGCAATTATTGGTCTGTCAGTTTAACGTCAGTGGTGGGTAAATTAATGGAAAGTATTCTTAGAGATGGTATATATAATTATCTGGATAGACAGGGACTGATTAGGAACAGACAACATGGATTTGTGCGTGGAAGGTCATGTTTGACAAATCTCATTGAATTTTTTGGAAGAGGTTACGAGGAAAGTTGACGAGGGTAAAGCAGTGGATGTTGTCTATATGGACTTCAGTAAGGCCTTTGACAAGGTTCCACATGGAAGGTTAGTTAGGAAGGTTCAATCGTTAGGTATTAATATTGAAGTAGTAAAATGGATTCAACAGTGGCTGGATGGGAGATGCCAGAGAATAGTGCAGGATAACTGTATGTCAGGTTGGAGGCCAGTGACTAGTGGTGTGCCTCAGGGATCTGTACTGGGTCCAATGATGTTTATCATATACATTAATGATCTAGATGATGGAGTGGTAAATTGGATTAGTAAGTATGCAGATGATACTAAGATAGGTGGCGTTGTGGATAATGAAGTAGGTTTTCAAAGCTTGCAGAGAGATTTAGGCCAGTTAGAAAAGTGGGTTGAAAGATGGCAGATGGAGTTTAATGCTGCTAAGTGTGAGGTGCTACATTTTGGTAAGAATAATCAAAATAAAATAATCAAAACATGGTAAATGGTAGGGCATTGAGGAATGCAGTAGAACAGAATGATCTAGGAATAATGGTGCATAGTTCCCTGAAGGTGGAATCTCATGTAGATAGGGTGGTGAAGAAAGCTGGCCTTTATAAATCAGAACATTGAGTATAGGAGTTGATGTAATGTTAAAATTGTACAAGGCATTGGTTAGGCCAAACTTGGAGTATTGTGTACAGTTCTGGTATGAGGGGGATAGATAGAGTTGGCATGGATAGGCTTTTTCCATTGAGAGTAGGGGGATGAGTTGAGAGTTAGGGGGCAAAAGTTTACGGGTAACAAAAGGGGTAACTTCTTTACTCAGAGAGTGGTAGCTGTGTGGAACGAGCTTCCAGTAGGAGTGGTAGAGGCAGGTTCGATTTTGCATTTTAAAAACATTGGATAGTTATATGGACAGGAAAGGTTATGGGCTGAGTGCAGGTATGTGGGACTAGGTGAAAGTAAGCGTTCAGCATGGACTAGAAGGGCTGAGATGGCCTGTTTCTGTGCTGTCATTGTTATATAGTTATAAGCTTATAGATGAGCTGCCAACTATGGCTGACGAGCTCCATCTGCCCGAAGCACCATTAAGCCAACTCTGCCAATTCACCTGTCAGTAGAAATAGTTCTGCCGGGCTTAGTAACTGAGGCACATGTGAGGCTATTTGAGACACATCCATTGGGAGCATTTAATAGGTAGAGGGAGCTTATCCCCACTACCACCCTAGCTATAACAATGTTAGTACAAGGCAAAAGTAATGGGACATATAAGGCCCTGAGGGAAAGGCAAGGTGCTGGAGGAACTCAGCAGATCTGGCAACATCTCAGAGGAGAAATAGGTGTTCGAGACCCTTCCTCTGAGCTGATGGATGGAGGAGGAGATAGGAGAATAAAGAGCTGATGGGGGGGATGCAAAGTCTGGAAAGTGATAGGTAGATGCAGGTCAGTGGGATTGACAGGCAGATAAAGTCAAGTGAGGAGGGGAAGAGTAGAAAGAATAGCTTTATTTGTCACATGTGCATCAAAACATCCAAATACCCAGTGAAATGCTGTCCGAGGACTGTGCTGGCGGCAGTCCACAAGTGTTGCTACACTTCCAGCATCAACACAGCATGCCACAACTCACCAACCATAACCTGCAACTGGCTGCATCACTGTCTGGTATGGAGGGGCCACTGCACAGCATCAAAAATAGCTGCAGAGCCTTGTAAACTCAGCCAGCTCCATCATGGGCACTAACCTCCCCAGCATCAAGGACATCTTCAAAAGGCGATGTCTCAAAAAGGCGGCATCCATCATGAAGGATCCCATCACCTAAGACGTGTTCTCTTCTCATTGCCACCATCAGGGAGGAGATACACACACACTCAATGTCTCAGGAACAGCTTCTGCCCCTCCATCATCAAATGTCTGAATGGCCAATAAACCCACGGACACTAACACAGGATCTTTTCCTTCTCTTTTTGCAATACTTCTTCTATTTATTTTTTCCATATGCTTATTGTAATTGAAAGTTTTTTATGATATATTGCAATGTACAGCTGCCACAAAACAATAAATTTCACAACATGTAGTGTATGCCAGGGATATTAAACCTTTGGACTGTGGGAGGAAACCCGAGTGCCGGGAAGACAGCCACACAGTCACAGGGAGAAAATACCCACTGGGTGGGAGGTGAACCCAGATTGCTGGCACTGTGAAGCAGTACGCTAACAAGCTGCCCCAGCGGAGATAGCAGCAGAGGTTGGGAAGGTGATCAAGGGCTGCAGATGTTGGAATCTGATGGGAGAGGATGGTGGAGCATGGAACCAACAGAAGGAGGTGGGGAAGGCAACCAGAGGGAGGAGTGTGTGGGTGAATGGAGGAATGTGGCAGAACAGGAGAGGTGAGGTTTGGGATGTTCCTCACCAAAGGATGGACATAAAGTGTAACAGAGAGGCAAATGACATAGATTGGGAGGCCACCTATGCTCCATCTGCCAGAAAAAACTGGATCTCTCAGTGGCCACCCACTTTAACTCCACTTCCCCTCCCCATTCCGACATGTCGGAGCACGACATCCTCTACCGTTGCAACGAGGCCATACTCAGGTTGGACGAACATCATTGTGTCTGGGTAGCCTCCAACCTGATGGCATGAACTCGAACTTCCAGTACTTCCCCACCCCCCTCTGCACCATTCCCCATCCCTTTTTCCCTCCCTCACCTCATCACCTCCCTCTGGTGCTTCTCCTCCCTTTCTTTCTTCCATGGCCTTCTGTCCTCTCCTTCTCCTGCCCTGTATCTCTTTCACCAATCAACTTTGCCCTCCCCCTCCTGGTTTTACCTATCACTTGGGTTTCCTTCTCCCCTCCCCCAGTGTACTCCTCAACTCTTTGCCATAGATGCTGCCTGGCTTGCTGAGTTCCTCCAGGATTTTGTGTCTGTGTTGTTTGCCGGTCTCAGGGCAAGACTGCTGTATCAGAGGGAGATCTCAATGTTTGTTGTACTAAGACTTGGTTGTGGCTAACACACCAGACGCGGTGATCCAACCAGATTGCTTTACAATTTTCAAAATGGATCGACCCTCGAATTGTAGTGAGGAAAGAGGTGGCAGAGTGTGCTTTTCAGTCAGTTCTTGTTGGTGCACGGGCATTGTCGACTTCTTCTTCCCCTGACTTAGAACAACTAACGATTAAATGTAGACCATTCTGTTTGCCTCGGGAATTCTCACCCGTGATCCTGACCGCAGTTTACACACCACCAGTGGCCGATTATAAACAAGCACTTGCAAAACTGCACAATGTTTGTAAACAAGTACTGGCTCATCCCGATGCTTTTCAAATGATAATTGGCGATTTTAACCAGGCCTGTTTGAAGAAAACTCTGCCCAATTATCATCAGCATGTAACCTGTTGCACCAGAGGCCCCAACACTCTAGACCACTGCAACACTGTGACCAGTGTGGGGTTCTCAGTAATGTTAACTGTTAACTGCTAATAATAAATGTCTTCTCGGTAATGTTAACTATGAGGTAATGTTCTCTGTAGCTGATATGTTTGGGTTATAACTACTGATAACGGAGGACTAACCAATGGGAGTCTTGTTATTCTATCTGTATGTGTGGGAATCGGGGTTGGTGCGCGGTAAGTTTGGCGAGGAGAAGTGAAGAGGGAGGGCGTGCGGGAAGTGCTCTGGCAGACCACCGTGGCCTGGTCCCAGTCCGATGGTCGTGGAGTTCAGAGGAAATCAAATGGTGGACCGAGGATATTGTGTGAGCTCCGTGTGCATGAACTGTATAATCTCTATTCTTGGCGCCTTTTTATTTTATATTTTTGTTTCTCTACTAATCCCATAATCACAGTAGAATTTATAAAGTGTAATCGTTTAAACATACATTGTGTACTGCCTGATATTTCACGTTGTGGGTTTGTACTGGGTGCATACACAGCATCTACGCAAACGTGAGACGCAGTTGGGCGTGCAGACAGCGGTTTCCCCTGGATGAACGTGGGTTGATAGAGCTGCGTGTTACACTATCGTTCCTTTCCAAGACCATGTTTCGGCAAGTTGGATCGTTTGGCTGTACTTATGCTACCTGCAGACTGACAGAGCCTAAAGAGCAAGACTCTGCAGATCAAGACAGCTAAGAGATGGTTGTGGGGAGAAAATTCAAACATCAGAGGTGCAGAGGGACTTGGGAGTCCTGGTACAAGGCTCTCAGAAGGTTAATTTACAGGTTGAGTCTGTGGTAAGGAAGTCAAAAGTAATGTTGGCATTTATTTCAAGGGGAATGGAATATAAAAGGAAGGAGATAATGCTGAGGTTTTATAAGACACTGGTCAGACTTGACAACAGTTTTGGGCCCAATATCTCAGAAAGGATGTGTTGTCATTGGGGAGAGTCCAGAGGAGGTTCACAAGGATGATTCTGGCAATGAATGGGTTAACAAGAGGAGCGTTTGGCAGCTGTGCCCTGCACTGGCAGGAACTTCGAAGAATAGAGAGGAATCTCATTGAAACCTACGAATGTTGAAAGGACTAGTCAAGGTGGATGTGGAGAGGATGTTTCCTATGGGAGGTATCCAGAGCTAGAGGGCACAGCCTCAAAAATGAGGGGTGACATTTTCATAGAAACATAGAAAACCTAACAGGCCCTTCAGCCCACAAAGTTGTGCCGAACATGTCCCTGTCTTAGAAATTACTGAGCTTACATATAGCCCTCTATTTTACTAAGCTCCATGTACCTATCCAGAAGTCTCTTAAAAGACCCTATCGGATCCGCCTCCACCACCATTGCCAGCAGCCCATTCCATGCACTCACCACTCTCTGAGTAAAAAACTTACCCCTGACTTCACCTCAGTACCTACTCCCCAGCACCTTAAACATGTGTCCTCTTGTGGCAACCATTTCAACCCTGGGAAAAAACCTCTGACTATCCACACGATCAATGCCCCTCATCATCTTATACACCTCTATCAGGTCACCTCTCATCCTCCGTCGCTCCAAGGAGAAAAGGCCGAGTTCACTCAACCTGCACTCCAAGTGGGGTTTGACCAGGGTCCCATATAGCTGCACTCCACCTGGGGTCTGACCAGGGTCCATTTTAGCTGCACTCCAAGTGGGGTTTGACCACGATCCCATATAGCTGCACTCCAACTGGGGTTTGACCAGGATCCCATTTAGCTGCACTCCAAGTGGGGACTGACCAGGGTCCTTTATAGTTGGACTCCAAGTGGGGTCTGACCAGGGTCCTATATAGCTGCACTCCAAGTGGGGTCTGAACAGGGTCCTATATAGCTGCACTCCAAGTGGGGACTGACCAGCGTCCTTTATAGTTGGACTCCAAGTGGGGTCTGACCAGTGTCCATTATAGCTGCACTCCAAGTGTGGTCTGACCAGGGTCCTTTATAGCTGCACTTCATGGGGTCTGACCAGTGTCCATTATAGCTGCACTCCAAGTGGCGTCTGACCAGTGTCCATTATAGCTGCACTCCAACTGGGGTTTGACCAGGGTCCCATTTAACTGCACTCCAAGTGGGGTCTGACCAGGGTCCTTTATAGTCGGACTCCAAGTGGGGTCTGACCAGTGTCCTTTATAGCTACACTCCAAGTAGGGACTCACCAGGGTCCTATATAGCTGCACTCTAAGTGGGGTCTGAACTGGGTCCTATATAGCTGCACTCCAACTGGGGTCTGACCAGGGTCCCATTTAGCTGCACTCCAAGTGGGCTCAGACCGGGTCCAATATAGCTGTACTCCAAGTGGGGTCTGACCAGGGTCCTTTATAGCTGCACTCTAAGTGGGGTCTGACCAGGGTCCCATTTAGCTGCACTCCAAGTGGGGTCTGACCAGGGTCCTATATGGCTGCACTCCAACTGGGGTTTGACCAGGGTCCCAATTAGCTGCACTCCAACTGGGGTCTGACCAGGGTCCTATTTAGCTGCACTCCAAGTGGGGACTGACCAGGGTCCTATTTAGCTGCACTCCAAGTGGGGTCTGACCAGCGTCCTTTATAGTTGGACTCCAAGTGGGGTCTGACCAGTGTCCATTATAGCTGCACTCCAAGTGTGGTCTGACCAGGGTCCTTTATACCTGCACTTCATGGGGTCTGACCAGTGTCCATTATAGCTGCACTCCAAGTGGCGTCTGACCAGTGTCCATTATAGCTGCACTCCAACTGGGGTCCGACCAGGGTCCTTTATAGCTGCACTCCAACTGGGGTCTGACCAGGGTCCATTATAGCTGCACTCCAACTGGGGTTTGACCAGGGTCCCATTTAACTGCACTCCAAGTGGGGTCTGACCAGGGTCCTTTATAGTTGGACTCCAAGTGGGGTCTGACCAGTGTCCTTTATAGCTACACTCCAAGTGGGGTCTGAACAGGGTCCTATATAGCTGCACTCCAAGTAGGGACTGACCAGGGTCCTATATAGCTGCACTCTAAGTGGGGTCTGAACTGGGTCCTATATAGCTGCACTCCAACTGGGGTCTGACCAGGGTCCCATATAGCTGCACTCCAAGTGGGGTTTGACCAAGGTCCCATATAGCTGCACTCCAAGTGGGGTTTGACCAGGGTCCCATATAGCTGCACTCCACCTGGGGTCTGACCAGGGTCCATTATAGCTGCACTCCAAGTGGGGTTTGACCACGATCCCATATAGCTGCACTCCAACTGTGGTTTGACCAGGATCCCATTTAGCTGCACTCCAACTGGGGACTGACCAGGGTCCTTTATAGTTGGACTCCAAGTGGGGTCTGACCAGGGTCCTATATAGCTGCACTCCAAGTGGGGTCTGAACAGGGTCCTATATAGCTGCACTCCAAGTGGGGACTGACCAGGGTCCTATTTAGCTGCACTCCAAGTGGGGTCTGACCAGCGTCCTTTATAGTTGGACTCCAAGTGGGGTCTGACCAGTGTCCATTATAGCTGCACTCCAAGTGTGGTCTGACCAGGGTCCTTTATAGCTGCACTTCATGGGGTCTGACCAGTGTCCATTATAGCTGCACTCCAAGTGGCGTCTGACCAGTGTCCATTATAGCTGCACTCCAACTGGGGTTTGACCAGGGTCCCATTTAACTGCACTCCAAGTGGGGTCTGACCAGGGTCCTTTAGAGTCGGACTCCAAGTGGGGTCTGACCAGTGTCCTTTATAGCTACACTCCAAGTAGGGACTCACCAGGGTCCTATATAGCTGCACTCTAAGTGGGGTCTGAACTGGGTCCTATATAGCTGCACTCCAACTGGGGTCTGACCAGGGTCCCATTTAGCTGCACTCCAAGTGGGCTCAGACCGGGGTCCAATATAGCTGTACTCCAAGTGGGGTCTGACCAGGGTCCTTTATAGCTGCACTCTAAGTGGGGTCTGACCAGGGTCCCATTTAGCTGCACTCCAAGTGGGGTCTGACCAGGGTCCTATATGGCTGCACTCCAACTGGGGTTTGACCAGGGTCCCAATTAGCTGCACTCCAACTGGGGTCTGACCAGGGTCCTATTTAGCTGCACTCCAAGTGGGGTCTGACCAGGGTCCCATATATCTGCACTCCAAGTGGGGTCTGACCAGTGTCCCATATAGCTGCACTTCAAGTGGGGTCTGACCAGCGTCCTTTATAGCTGCACTCCAAGTGTGGTCTGACCAGGGTCCTATATAGCTGCCCTCCAAGTGGGGTCTGACCAGGGTCCCATTTAGCTGCTGTACAAGTGGGGTCTGACCAGGGTCCTTTATAGCTGCACTCCAAGTGGGGTCTGACCAGGGTCCGATACAGCTGCACTCCAAGTGGGTTCTGACCAGGGTCCGATACAGCTGCACTCCAAGTGGGGTCTGACCAGGGTCCTTTATAGCTGCACTCCAACTGGGGTTTGACCAGGGTCCTCTATAGTTGCACTCCAACTGGGGTCAGACCAGGGTACTTTATAGCTGCTCTCCAAGTGGGGTCTGACCAGGGTGCATTATAGCTGCACTCCAACTGGGGTTTGACCAGGGTCCCATTTAACTGCACTCCAAGTGGGGTCTGACCAGGGTCCTATGTAGCTGCACTCCATCTAGCACTTCATGTGGGGTCTGACCAGTGTCCATTATAGCTGCACTCCAAGTGGGGTTTGAACAAGGTCCATTATAGCTGCACTCCAAGTGGGGTTTGACCAGGGTCCCATATAGCTGCACTCCAACTGGGGTCTGACCAGGGTCCATTATAGCTGCACTCCAAGTGGGGTTTGACCAGGGTCCCATATAGCAGCACTCCAAGTGTGGTCTGAACAGGGTCCTACATAGCTGCACTCCAAGTGGGTACTGACCAGGGTCCTATATAGCTGCACTCTAAATGGGGTCTGAACAGGGACCTATATAGCTGCACTCCAACTGCGGTCTGACCAGGGTCCCATATAGCTGCACTCCAAGTGGGGTTTGACCAGGGTCCCATATAGCTGCACTCCAAGTGGGGTTTGACCAGGGTCCCATATAGCTGCACTCCAACTGGGGTCTGACCAGGGTCCATTATAGCTGCACTCCAAGTGGGGTTTGACCACGATCCCATATAGCTGCACTCCAACTGGGGTTTGACCAGGATCCCATTTAGCTGCACTCCAAGTGGGGACTGACCAGGGTCCTATATAGCTGCACTCCAAGTGGGGTCTGAACAGTGTCCTATATAGCTGCACTCCAAGTGGGGACTGACCAGGGTCCTATTTAGCTGCACTCCAAGTGGGGTCTGACCAGCGTCCTTTATAGTTGGACTCCAAGTGGGGTCTGACCAGTGTCCATTATAGCTGCACTCCAAGTGTGGTCTGACCAGGGTCCTTTATAGCTGCACTTCATGGGGTCTGACCAGTGTCCATTAAAGCTGCACTCCAAGTGGCGTCTGACCAGTGTCCATTATAGCTGCACTCCAACTGGGGTCCGACCAGGGTCCTTTATAGCTGCACTTCAACTGGGGTCTGAACAGGGTCCATTATAGCTGCACTCCAACTGGGGTTTGACCAGGGTCCCATTTAACTGCACTCCAAGTGGGGTCTGACCAGGGTCCTATATAGCTGCACTCCATGTGGGGTTTGACCAGGGTCCCATTTAACTGCTCTCCAAGTGGGGTCTGACCAGGGTCCCATTTAACTGCACTCCAAGTGGGGTCTGACCAGGGTCCATTATAGCTGCACTCCAACTGGGGTTTGACCAGGGTCCCATTTAGCTGCACTCCAAGTGGGGTCTCACCAGGGTCTTTTATAGCTGCACTCCATGTGGTTTCTGACCAGGGTCCTATATAGCTGCATTCCAAGTGGGGTGTGACCAGTGTCCATTATAGCTGCACTCCAAGTGGGGTATGACCAGGGTCCATTATAGCTGCACGGCAAGTGGGGTTTGACCAGGGTCCCATATAGCTGCACTCCAACTGGGGTCTGACCAGGGTCCATTATAGCTGCACTCCAAGTGGGGTCTGACCAGGGTCCTTTATAGCTGCACTCCAAGTGGGGTCTCACCAGGGTCCTATATAGCTACACTCCAAGTGGGGTCTGACAAGGGTCCGATACAGCTGCACTCCATGTGGGGTCTGACCAGCGTCCTTTATAGCTGCACTCCGTGGGGTCTGACCAGGGTCCGATACAGCTGCACTGCAAGTGGGGTCTGACCAGGGTCCGATATAGCTGCACTCCAAGAGGGGTCTGACCAGGGTGCCATATAGCTGCACTCCAAGTGGGGTCTGACCAGAGTCCCATATAGCTGCACTCCAAGTGGGGTCTGACCAGGGTCCCATATAGCTTCAATCCAAGTGGGGTCTTACCAGGGTCCCATATAGCTGCAGTACAAGTGGGGTCTGACCAGGGTCCTTTATAGCTGCACTCAAAGAGGGGTCTGACCAGGGTCCTTTATATCTGCACTCCAAGTGGGGTCTGACCAGGGTCCCATTTAACTGCACTCCAAGTGGGGTCTGACCAGGGTCCTTTATAGTCGGACTCCAAGTGGGGTCTGACCAGTGTCCTTTATAGCTACACTCCAAGTAGGGACTCACCAGGGTCCTATATAGCTGCACTCTAAGTGGGGTCTGAACTGGGTCCTATATAGCTGCACTCCAACTGGGGTCTGACCAGGGTCCCATTTAGCTGCACTCCAAGTGGGCTCAGACCGGGGTCCAATATAGCTGTACTCCAAGTGGGGTCTGACCAGTGTCCTTTATAGCTGCACTCTAAGTGGGGTCTGACCAGGGTCCCATTTAGCTGCACTCCAAGTGGGGTCTGACCAGGGTCCTATATGGCTGCACTCCAACTGGGGTTTGACCAGGGTCCCAATTAGCTGCACTCCAACTGGGGTCTGACCAGGGTCCTATTTAGCTGCACTCCAAGTGGGGTCTGACCAGGGTCCCATATATCTGCACTCCAAGTGGGGTCTGACCAGTGTCCCATATAGCTGCACTTCAAGTGGGGTCTGACCAGCGTCCTTTATAGCTGCACTTCAAGTGTGGTCTGACCAGGGTCCTATATAGCTGCCCTCCAAGTGGGGTCTGACCAGGGTCCCATTTAGCTGCTGTACAAGTGGGGTCTGACCAGGGTCCTTTATAGCTGCACTCCAAGTGGGGTCTGACCAGGGTCCGATACAGCTGCACTCCAAGTGGGTTCTGACCAGGGTCCGATACAGCTGCACTCCAAGTGGGGTCTGACCAGGGTCCTTTATAGCTGCACTTCAACTGGGGTTTGACCAGGGTCCTCTATAGTTGCACTTCAAGTGGGGACTGACCAGTGTCCATTATAGCTGCACTCCAAGTGGGGTCTGACCAGTGTCCATTATAGCTGCACTCCAACTGGGGTCAGACCAGGGTTCTTTATAGCTGCTCTCCAAGTGGGGTCTGACCAGGGTGCATTATAGCTGCACTCCAACTGGGGTTTGACCAGGGTCCCATTTAACTGCACTCCAAGTGGGGTCTGACCAGGGTCCTATGTAGCTGCACTCCATCTAGCACTTCATGTGGGGTCTGACCAGTGTCCATTATAGCTGCACTCCAAGTGGGGTTTGAACAAGGTCCATTATAGCTGCACTCCAAGTGGGGTTTGACCAGGGTCCATTATAGCTCCACTCCAAGTGGGGTCTGACCAGGGTCCTTTATATTTGGACTCCAAGTGGGGTCTGACCAGTGTCCTATATAGCTGCACTCCAAGTGTGGTCTGAACAGGGTCCTATATAGCTGCACTCCAAGTGGGTACTGACCAGGGTCCTATATAGCTGCACTCTAAGTGGGGTCTGAACAGGGACCTATATAGCTGCACTCCAACTGCGGTCTGACCAGGGTCCCATATAGCTGCACTCCAAGTGGGGTTTGACCAGGGTCCCATATAGCTGCACTCCAAGTGGGATTTGACCAGGGTCCCATATAGCTGCACTCCAACTGGGGTCTGACCAGGGTCCATTATAGCTGCACTCCAAGTGGGGTTTGACCACGATCCCATATAGCTGCACTCCAACTGGGGTTTGACCAGGATCCCATTTAGCTGCACTCCAAGTGGGGACTGACCAGGGTCCTTTATAGTTGGACTCCAAGTGGGGTCTGACCAGGGTCCTATATAGCTGCACTCCAAGTGGGGTCTGAACAGTGTCCTATATAGCTGCACTCCAAGTGGGGACTGACCAGGGTCCTATTTAGCTGCACTCCAAGTGGGGTCTGACCAGCGTCCTTTATAGTTGGACTCCAAGTGGGGTCTGACCAGTGTCCATTATAGCTGCACTCCAAGTGTGGTCTGACCAGGGTCCTTTATAGCTGCACTTCATGGGGTCTGACCAGTGTCCATTATAGCTGCACTCCAAGTGGCGTCTGACCAGTGTCCATTATAGCTGCACTCCAACTTGGGTTTGACCAGGGTCCCATTTAACTGCACTCCAAGTGGGGTCTGACCAGGGTCCTTTATAGTCGGACTCCAAGTGGGGTCTGACCAGTGTCCTTTATAGCTACACTCCAAGTAGGGACTCACCAGGGTCCTATATAGCTGCACTCTAAGTGGGGTCTGAACTGGGTCCTATATAGCTGCACTCCAACTGGGGTCTGACCAGGGTCCCATTTAGCTGCACTCCAAGTGGGCTCAGACCGGGGTCCAATATAGCTGTACTCCAAGTGGGGTCTGACCAGGGTCCTTTATAGCTGCACTCTAAGTGGGGTCTGACCAGGGTCCCATTTAGCTGCACTCCAAGTGGGGTCTGACCAGGGTCCTATATGGCTGCACTCCAACTGGGGTTTGACCAGGGTCCCAATTAGCTGCACTCCAACTGGGGTCTGACCAGGGTCCTATTTAGCTGCACTCCAAGTGGGGTCTGACCAGGGTCCCATATATCTGCACTCCAAGTGGGGTCTGACCAGTGTCCCATATAGCTGCACTTCAAGTGGGGTCTGACCAGCGTCCTTTATAGCTGCACTCCAAGTGTGGTCTGACCAGGGTCCTATATAGCTGCACTCCAAGTGGGGTCTGACCAGGGTCCCATTTAGCTGCTGTACAAGTGGGGTCTGACCAGGGTCCTTTATAGCTGCACTCCAAGTGGGGTCTGACCAGGGTCCGATACAGCTGCACTCCAAGTGGGTTCTGACCAGGGTCCGATACAGCTGCACTCCAAGTGGGGTCTGACCAGGGTCCTTTATAGCTGCACTCCAACTGGGGTTTGACCAGGGTCCTCTATAGTTGCACTTCAAGTGGGGACTGACCAGTGTCCATTATAGCTGCACTCCAAGTGGGGTCTGACCAGTGTCCATTATAGCTGCACTCCAACTGGGGTCAGACCAGGGTACTTTATAGCTGCTCTCCAAGTGGGGTCTGACCAGGGTGCATTATAGCTGCACTCCAACTGGGGTTTGACCAGGGTCCCATTTAACTGCACTCCAAGTGGGGTCTGACCAGGGTCCTATGTAGCTGCACTCCATCTAGCACTTCATGTGGGGTCTGACCAGTGTCCATTATAGCTGCACTCCAAGTGGGGTTTGACCAGGGTCCCATTTAGCTGCACTCCAAGTGGGGTCTGACCAGGGTCCTTTATATTTGGACTCCAAGTGGGGTCTGACCAGTGTCCTATATAGCTGCACTCCAAGTGTGGTCTGAACAGGGTCCTACATAGCTGCACTCCAAGTGGGTACTGACCAGGGTCCTATATAGCTGCACTCTAAATGGGGTCTGAACAGGGACCTATATAGCTGCACTCCAACTGCGGTCTGACCAGGGTCCCATATAGCTGCACTCCAAGTGGGGTTTGACCAGGGTCCCATATAGCTGCACTCCAAGTGGGGTTTGACCAGGGTCCCATATAGCTGCACTCCAACTGGGGTCTGACCAGGGTCCATTATAGCTGCACTCCAAGTGGGGTTTGACCACGATCCCATATAGCTGCACTCCAACTGGGGTTTGACCAGGATCCCATTTAGCTGCACTCCAAGTGGGGACTGACCAGGGTCCTATATAGCTGCATTCCAAGTGGGGTGTGACCAGTGTCCATTATAGCTGCACTCCAAGTGGGGTATGACCAGGGTCCATTATAGCTGCACGGCAAGTGGGGTTTGACCAGGGTCCCATATAGCTGCACTCCAACTGGGGTCTGACCAGGGTCCATTATAGCTGCACTCCAAGTGGGGTCTGACCAGGGTCCTTTATAGCTGCACTCCAAGTGGGGTCTCACCAGGGTCCTATATAGCTACACTCCAAGTGGGGTCTGACAAGGGTCCGATACAGCTGCACTCCATGTGGGGTCTGACCAGCGTCCTTTATAGCTGCACTCCGTGGGGTCTGACCAGGGTCCGATACAGATGCACTGCAAGTGGGGTCTGACCAGGGTCCGATATAGCTGCACTCCAAGAGGGGTCTGACCAGGGTGCCATATAGCTGCACTCCAAGTGGGGTCTGACCAGAGTCCCATATAGCTGCACTCCAAGTGGGGTCTGACCAGGGTCCCATATAGCTTCACTCCAAGTGGGGTCTTACCAGGGTCCCATATAGCTGCAGTACAAGTGGGGTCTGACCAGGGTCCTTTATAGCTGCACTCAAAGAGGGGTCTGACCAGGGTCCTTTATATCTGCACTCCAAGTGGGGTCTGACCAGGGTCCTTTATAACTGCACTCCAAGTGGGGGCTGACCAGGTTCCTTTATAGCTGAACTTCAAGTGGGGTCTGACCAGTGTCCATTATAGCTGCACTCCAAGTGTGGTCAGACCAGGGTCCTTTATAGCTGCACTTCAAGTGGGGTCTGATCAGTGTCCATTATAGCTGCACTCCAACTGGGGTTTGACCAGGGTCCTCTATAGCTGCACTTCAAGTGGGGACTGACCGGTGTCCATTATAGCTGCACTCCAAGTGGGGTCTGACCAGTGTCCATTATAGCTGCACTCCAACTGGGGTCAGACCAGGGTCCTTTATAGCTGCTCTCCAAGTGGGGTCTGACCAGGGTCCATTATAGCTGCACTCCAACTGGGGTTTGACCAGGGTCCCATTTAACTGCACTCCAAGTGGGGTCTGACCAGGGTCCTAAGTAGCTGCACTCCATGTGGGGTCTCACCAGGGTCCTTTATAGCTGCATTTCATGTGGGGTCTGACCAGTGTCCATTATAGCTGCACTCCAAGTGGGGTTTGAACAAGGTCCATTATAGCTGCACTCCAAGTGGGGTTTGACCAGGGTCCCATATAGCTGCACTCCAAGTGGGGACTGACCAGGGTCCTATATAGCTGCACTCCAAGTGGGGTCTGAACAGTGTCCTATATAGCTGCACTCCAAGTGGGGACTGACCAGGGTCCTATTTAGCTGCACTCCAAGTGGGGTCTGACCAGCGTCCTTTATAGTTGGACTCCAAGTGGGGTCTGACCAGTGTCCATTATAGCTGCACTCCAAGTGTGGTCTGACCAGGGTCCTTTATAGCTGCACTTCATGGGGTCTGACCAGTGTCCATTAAAGCTGCACTCCAAGTGGCGTCTGACCAGTGTCCATTATAGCTGCACTCCAACTGTGGTCCGACCAGGGTCCTTTATAGCTGCACTTCAACTGGGGTCTGAACAGGGTCCATTATAGCTGCACTCCAACTGGGGTTTGACCAGGGTCCCATTTAACTGCACTCCAAGTGGGGTCTGACCAGGGTCCTATATAGCTGCACTCCATGTGGGGTTTGACCAGGGTCCCATTTAACTGCTCTCCAAGTGGGGTCTGACCAGGGTCCCATTTAACTGCACTCCAAGAGGGGTCTGACCAGGGTCCATTATAGCTGCACTCCAACTGGGGTTTGACCAGGGTCCCATTTAGCTGCACTCCAAGTGGGGTCTCACCAGGGTCTTTTATAGCTGCACTCCATGTGGTTTCTGACCAGGGTCCTATATAGCTGCATTCCAAGTGGGGTGTGACCAGTGTCCATTATAGCTGCACTCCAAGTGGGGTATGACCAGGGTCCATTATAGCTGCACGGCAAGTGGGGTTTGACCAGGGTCCCATATAGCTGCACTCCAACTGGGGTCTGACCAGGGTCCATTATAGCTGCACTCCAAGTGGGGTCTGACCAGGGTCCTTTATAGCTGCACTCCAAGTGGGGTCTCACCAGGGTCCTATATAGCTACACTCCAAGTGGGGTCTGACAAGGGTCCGATACAGCTGCACTCCATGTGGGGTCTGACCAGCGTCCTTTATAGCTGCACTCCGTGGGGTCTGACCAGGGTCCGATACAGCTGCACTGCAAGTGGGGTCTGACCAGGGTCCGATATATCTGCACTCCAAGAGGGGTCTGACCAGGGTGCCATATAGCTGCACTCCAAGTGGGGTCTGACCAGAGTCCCATATAGCTGCACTCCAAGTGGGGTCTGACCAGGGTCCCATATAGCTTCACTCCAAGTGGGGTCTTACCAGGGTCCCATATAGCTGCAGTACAAGTGGGGTCTGACCAGGGTCCTTTATAGCTGCACTCAAAGAGGGGTCTGACCAGGGTCCTTTATATCTGCACTCCAAGTGGGGTCTGACCAGGGTCCCATTTAACTGCACTCCAAGTGGGGTCTGACCAGGGTCCTTTATAGTCGGACTCCAAGTGGGGTCTGACCAGTGTCCTTTATAGCTACACTCCAAGTAGGGACTCACCAGGGTCCTATATAGCTGCACTCTAAGTGGGGTCTGAACTGGGTCCTATATAGCTGCACTCCAACTGGGGTCTGACCAGGGTCCCATTTAGCTGCACTCCAAGTGGGCTCAGACCGGGGTCCAATATAGCTGTACTCCAAGTGGGGTCTGACCAGGGTCCTTTATAGCTGCACTCTAAGTGGGGTCTGACCAGGGTCCCATTTAGCTGCACTCCAAGTGGGGTCTGACCAGGGTCCTATATGGCTGCACTCCAACTGGGGTTTGACCAGGGTCCCAATTAGCTGCACTCCAACTGGGGTCTGACCAGGGTCCTATTTAGCTGCACTCCAAGTGGGGTCTGACCAGGGTCCCATATATCTGCACTCCAAGTGGGGTCTGACCAGTGTCCCATATAGCTGCACTTCAAGTGGGGTCTGACCAGCGTCCTTTATAGCTGCACTCCAAGTGTGGTCTGACCAGGGTCCTATATAGCTGCCCTCCAAGTGGGGTCTGACCAGGGTCCCATTTAGCTGCTGTACAAGTGGGGTCTGACCAGGGTCCTTTATAGCTGCACTCCAAGTGGGGTCTGACCAGGGTCCGATACAGCTGCACTCCAAGTGGGTTCTGACCAGGGTCCGATACAGCTGCACTCCAAGTGGGGTCTGACCAGGGTCCTTTATAGCTGCACTCCAACTGGGGTTTGACCAGGGTCCTCTATAGTTGCACTTCAAGTGGGGACTGACCAGTGTCCATTATAGCTGCACTCCAAGTGGGGTCTGACCAGTGTCCATTATAGCTGCACTCCAACTGGGGTCAGACCAGGGTACTTTATAGCTGCTCTCCAAGTGGGGTCTGACCAGGGTGCATTATAGCTGCACTCCAACTGGGGTTTGACCAGGGTCCCATTTAACTGCACTCCAAGTGGGGTCTGACCAGGGTCCTATGTAGCTGCACTCCATCTAGCACTTCATGTGGGGTCTGACCAGTGTCCATTATAGCTGCACTCCAAGTGGGGTTTGAACAAGGTCCATTATAGCTGCACTCCAAGTGGGGTTTGACCAGGGTCCCATATAGCTGCACTCCAACTGGGGTCTGACCAGGGTCCATTATAGCTCCACTCCAAGTGGGGTCTGACCAGGGTCCTTTATATTTGGACTCCAAGTGGGGTCTGACCAGTGTCCTATATAGCTGCACTCCAAGTGTGGTCTGAACAGGGTCCTATATAGCTGCACTCCAAGTGGGTACTGACCAGGGTCCTATATAGCTGCACTCTAAGTGGGGTCTGAACAGGGACCTATATAGCTGCACTCCAACTGCGGTCTGACCAGGGTCCCATATAGCTGCACTCCAAGTGGGGTTTGACCAGGGTCCCATATAGCTGCACTCCAAGTGGGATTTGACCAGGGTCCCATATAGCTGCACTCCAACTGGGGTCTGACCAGGGTCCATTATAGCTGCACTCCAAGTGGGGTTTGACCACGATCCCATATAGCTGCACTCCAACTGGGGTTTGACCAGGATCCCATTTAGCTGCACTCCAAGTGGGGACTGACCAGGGTCCTTTATAGTTGGACTCCAAGTGGGGTCTGACCAGGGTCCTATATAGCTGCACTCCAAGTGGGGTCTGAACAGTGTCCTATATAGCTGCACTCCAAGTGGGGACTGACCAGGGTCCTATTTAGCTGCACTCCAAGTGGGGTCTGACCAGCGTCCTTTATAATTGGACTCCAAGTGGGGTCTGACCAGTGTCCATTATAGCTGCACTCCAAGTGTGGTCTGACCAGGGTCCTTTATAGCTGCACTTCATGGGGTCTGACCAGTGTCCATTAAAGCTGCACTCCAAGTGGCGTCTGACCAGTGTCCATTATAGCTGCACTCCAACTGTGGTCCGACCAGGGTCCTTTATAGCTGCACTTCAACTGGGGTCTGAACAGGGTCCATTATAGCTGCACTCCAACTGGGGTTTGACCAGGGTCCTTTATAGCTGCACTCCAAGTGGGGTCTGACCAGGGTCCTATATAGCTGCACTCCATGTGGGGTTTGACCAGGGTCCCATTTAACTGCTCTCCAAGTGGGGTCTGACCAGGGTCCCATTTAACTGCACTCCAAGTGGGGTCTGACCAGGGTCCATTATAGCTGCACTCCAACTGGGGTTTGACCAGGGTCCCATTTAGCTGCACTCCAAGTGGGGTCTCACCAGGGTCTTTTATAGCTGCACTCCATGTGGTTTCTGACCAGGGTCCTATATAGCTGCATTCCAAGTGGGGTGTGACCAGTGTCCATTATAGCTGCACTCCAAGTGGGGTATGACCAGGGTCCATTATAGCTGCACGGCAAGTGGGGTTTGACCAGGGTCCCATATAGCTGCACTCCAACTGGGGTCTGACCAGGGTCCATTATAGCTGCACTCCAAGTGGGGTCTGACCAGGGTCCTTTATAGCTGCACTCCAAGTGGGGTCTCACCAGGGTCCTATATAGCTACACTCCAAGTGGGGTCTGACAAGGGTCCGATACAGCTGCACTCCATGTGGGGTCTGACCAGCGTCCTTTATAGCTGCACTCCGTGGGGTCTGACCAGGGTCCGATACAGATGCACTGCAAGTGGGGTCTGACCAGGGTCCGATATAGCTGCACTCCAAGAGGGGTCTGACCAGGGTGCCATATAGCTGCACTCCAAGTGGGGTCTGACCAGAGTCCCATATAGCTGCACTCCAAGTGGGGTCTGACCAGGGTCCCATATAGCTTCACTCCAAGTGGGGTCTTACCAGGGTCCCATATAGCTGCAGTACAAGTGGGGTCTGACCAGGGTCCTTTATAGCTGCACTCAAAGAGGGGTCTGACCAGGGTCCTTTATATCTGCACTCCAAGTGGGGTCTGACCAGGGTCCTTTATAACTGCACTCCAAGTGGGGGCTGACCAGGTTCCTTTATAGCTGAACTTCAAGTGGGGTCTGACCAGTGTCCATTATAGCTGCACTCCAAGTGTGGTCAGACCAGGGTCCTTTATAGCTGCACTTCAAGTGGGGTCTGATCAGTGTCCATTATAGCTGCACTCCAACTGGGGTTTGACCAGGGTCCTCTATAGCTGCACTTCAAGTGGGGACTGACCGGTGTCCATTATAGCTGCACTCCAAGTGGGGTCTGACCAGTGTCCATTATAGCTGCACTCCAACTGGGGTCAGACCAGGGTCCTTTATAGCTGCTCTCCAAGTGGGGTCTGACCAGGGTCCATTATAGCTGCACTCCAACTGGGGTTTGACCAGGGTCCCATTTAACTGCACTCCAAGTGGGGTCTGACCAGGGTCCTAAGTAGCTGCACTCCATGTGGGGTCTCACCAGGGTCCTTTATAGCTGCATTTCATGTGGGGTCTGACCAGTGTCCATTATAGCTGCACTCCAAGTGGGGTTTGAACAAGGTCCATTATAGCTGCACTCCAAGTGGGGTTTGACCAGGGTCCCATATAGCTGCACTCCAACTGGGTTCTGACCAGGGTCCATTATAGCTGCACTCCAAGTGGGGTCTGACCAGGGTCCTTTATAGTTGGACTCCAACTGGGGTTTGACCAGTGTCCATTATAGCGGCACTCCAAGTGGGGTCTGACCAGTGTCCATTATAGCTGCACTCCAACTGGGGTCAGACCAGGGTCCTTTATAGCTGCACTGCAAGTGGGGTCTGACGAGGGTCCATTATAGCTGCACTCCAACTGGGGTTTGACCAGGGTCCCATTTAACTGCACTCCATGTGGGGTTTGACAAGGGTCCTATGTAGCTGCACTCCATGTGGGGTCTCACCAGGGTCCTTTATAGCTGCACTTCATGTGGGGTCTGACCAGTGTCCATTATAGCTGCACTCAAGTGGGGTTTGACCAAGGTCCATTATAGCTGCACTCCAACTGGGGTTTGACCAGTGTCCATTATAGCGGCACTCCAAGTGGGGTCTGAACAGGGTCCTACATAGCTGCACTCCAAGTGGGGACTGACCAGGGTCCTATATAGCTGCACTCTAAGTGGGGTCTGAACAGGGTCCTATATAGCTGCACTCCAACTGTGGTCTGACCAGGGTCCCATATTGCTGCACTCCAAGTGGGGTCTGAACAGGGTCCGATATAGCTGCACTCCAAGTGGGGACTGACCAGGGTCCTATATAGCTGCACTCCAAGTGGGGTCTGACCAGGGTCCTATATAGCTGCACTCCAAGTGGGGTCTGAACAGGGTCCTACATAGCTGCACTCCAAGTGGGGACTGACCGGTGTCCATTATAGCTGCACTCCAAGTGGGGTCTGACCAGTGTCCATTATAGCTGCACTCCAACTGGGGTCAGACCAGGGTCCTTTATAGCTGCTCTCCAAGTGGGGTCTGACCAGGGTCCATTATAGCTGCACTCCAACTGGGGTTTGACCAGGGTCCCATTTAACTGCACTCCAAGTGGGGTCTGACCAGGGTCCTAAGTAGCTGCACTCCATGTGGGGTCTCACCAGGGTCCTTTATAGCTGCATTTCAAGTGGGGTTTGAACAAGGTCCATTATAGCTGCACTCCAAGTGGGGTCTGAACAGGGTCCTATATAGCTGCACTCCAAGTGGGGACTGACCAGGGTCCTATATAGCTGCACTCTAAGTGGGGTCTGAACAGGGTCCTATATAGCTGCACTCCAACTGTGGTCTGACCAGGGTCCCATATTGCTGCACTCCAAGTGGGGTCTGAACAGGGTCCGATATAGCTGCACTCCAAGTGGGGACTGACCAGGGTCCTATATAGCTGCACTCCAAGTGGGGTCTGACCAGGGTCCTATATAGCTGCACTCCAAGTGGGGTCTGAACAGGGTCCTACATAGCTGCACTCCAAGTGGGGACTGACCAGGGTCCTAGATAGCTGCACTCTAAGTGGGGTCTGAACAGGGTCCTATATAGCTGCACTCTAACTGCGGTCTGACCAGGGTCCTTTATAGCTGCACTCCAACTGGGGTCTGACCAGGGTCCCATTTAGCTGCACTCCAAGTGGGGTCTGACGAGGGTCCTATATAGCTGCACTCCAAGTGGAGTCTGACCAGGGTCCCATTTAGCTGCACTCCATGTGGGGTCTGAACAGGGTCCTTTATAGCTGCACTCCAAGTGGGGTCTCACCAGGGTCCTATATAGCTGCACTCCAAGTGGGGTCTGACCAGGGTCCGATACAGCTGCACTCCAAGTGGGGTCTGACCAGGGTACTTTATAGCTGCACTCCAAGTAGGGTCTGACCAGGGTCCTCTATAGCTGCACTTCAAGTGGGGACTGACCAGTGTCCATTATAGCTGCACTCCAAGAGCGGTCTGACCAGGGTGCCATATAGCTGCACTCCAAGTGGGGTCTGACCAGAGTCCCATATAGCTGCACTCCAAGTGGGGTCTGATCAGGGTCCCATACAGCTGCACTCCAAGTGGGGTCTGACCAGGGTCCTTTATAGCTGCACTCCAAGTGCGGTCTGACCAGCGTCCGATACAGCTGCACTCCAAGAGCGGTGTGACCAGGGTCCCATATAGCTGCACTCCAACTGGGGTTTGACCAGGGTCCTCTATAGCTGCACTTCAAGTGGGGACTGACCAGTGTCCATTATAGCTGCACTCCAAGAGCGGTCTGACCAGGGTGCCATATAGCTGCACTCCAAGTAGAGTCTGACCAGAGTCCCATATTGATGCACTCCAAGTGGGGTCTGACCAGTGTCCCATATAACTGCACTCCAAGTGGCGTCTGACCAGGGTCCCATATAGCTGCACTCCAACTGGGGTTTGACCAGGGTCCTCTATAGCTGCACTTCAGGTGGGGACTGACCAGTGTCCATTATAGCTGCACTCCAAGTGGGGTCTGACCAGTGTCCATTATAGCTGCACTCCAACTGGGGTCAGACCAGGGTCCTTTATAGCTGCACTGCAAGTGGGGTCTGACGAGGGTCCATTATAGCTGCACTCCAACTGGGGTTTGACCAGGGTCCCATTTAACTGCACTCCATGTGGGGTTTGACAAGGGTCCTATGTAGCTGCACTCCATGTGGGGTCTCACCAGGGTCCTTTATAGCTGCACTTCATGTGGGGTCTGACCAGTGTCCATTATAGCTGCACTCCAAGTGGGGTTTGACCAAGGTCCATTATAGCTGCACTCCAACTGGGGTTTGACCAGGGTCCCATATAGCTGCACTCCAACTGGGGTCTGACCAGGGTCCATTAAAGCTGCACTCCAAGTGGGGTTTGACCAGGGTCCCATATAGCTGCACTCCAACTGGGGTTTGACCAGGGTCCCATTTAGCTGCACTCCAAGTGGGGTCTGACCAGGGTCCTTTATAGTTGGACTCCAAGTGTGGTCTGACCAGTGTCCTATATAGCTGCACTCCAAGTGGGGTCTGAACAGGGTCCTACATAGCTGCACTCCAAGAGGGGACTGACCAGGGTCCTATATAGCTGCACTCTAAGTGGGGTCTGAACAGGGTCCTATATAGCTGCACTCCAACTGCGGTCTGACCAGCATCCCATTTAGCTGCACTCCAAGTGGGGTCTGAACAGGGTCCTATATAGCTGCACTCCAAGTGGGGACTGACCAGGGTCCTATATAGCTGCACTCCAAGTGGGGTCTGACCAGGGTCCTATATAGCTGCACTCCAAGTGGGGTCTGAACAGGGTCCTACATAGCTGCACTCCAAGTGGGGACTGACCAGGATCCTATATAGCTGCACTCTAAGTGGGGTCTGAACAGGGTCCTATATAGCTGCACTCCAACTGCGGTCTGACCAGGGTCCTATATAGCTGCACTCCAAGTAGGGTCTGACCAGGGTCCTTTATAGCTGCACTCCAACTGGGGTCTGACCAGGGTCCCATTTAGCTGCACTCCAAGTGGGATCAGACCGGGGTCCAATATAGCTGTACTCCAAGTGGAGTCTGACCAGGGTCCTTTATAGCTGCACTCCAAGTGGGGTCTCACCAGGGTCCTTTATAGCTGCACTCCAAGTGGGGTCTCAGCAGGGTCCTATATAGCTACACTCCAAGTGGGGTCTGGCCAGGGTCTGATACAGCTGCACTCCAAGTGGGGTCTGACCAGGGTCCTTTATAGCTGCACTCCAAGTGGGGTCTCAACAGGGTCCTTTATAGCTACACTCCAAGTGGGGTCTGACAAGGGTCCGATACAGCTGCACTCCATGTGGGGTCTGACCAGGGTCCTTTATAGCTGCACTCCAAGTGGGGTTTGACCAGGGTCCCATATAGCTGCACTCCAACTGGGGTCTGACCAGGGTCATTTATAGCTGCACTCTAAGTGGGGTCTGTCCAGGGTCCCATTTAGCTGCACTCCAAGTGGGGTCTGACCAGGGTCCCAATTAGCTGCACTCCAACTGGGGTCTGACCAGGGTCCTATTTAGCTGCACTCCAAGTGGGGTCTGACCAGGGTCCCATATATCTGCACTCCAAGTGGGGTCTGACCAGTGTCCCATATAGCTGCACTTCAAGTGGGGTCTGACCAGCGTCCTTTATAGCTGCACTCCAAGTGTGGTCTGACCAGGGTCCTATATAGCTGCCCTCCAAGTGGGGTCAGACCAGGGTCCCATTTAGCTGCTGTACAAGTGGGGTCTGACCAGGGTCCTTTATAGCTGCATTCCAAGTGGGGTCTGACCAGGGTCCGATACAGCTGCACTCCAAGTGGGTTCTGACCAGGGTCCGATACAGCTGCACTCCAAGTGGGGTCTGACCAGGGTCCTTTATAGCTGCACTCCAGGTGGGGTCTCACCAGGGTCCTATATAGCTAGACTCCAAGTGGGGTCTGACAAGGGTCCGATACAGCTGCACTCCAAGTGGGGTCTGACAAGGGTCCGATACAGCTGCACTCCATGTGAGGTCTGACCAGAGTCCTTTATAGCTGCACTCCAAGTGGGGTCTGACCAGGGTCCGATACAGCTGCACTCCAACTGGGGTCTGACCAGGGTCCTTTATAGCTGCACTCCAAGTGGGGTCTGACCAGGGTCCGATACAGCCGCACTCCATGAGGGGTCTGACCAGGGTGCCATATAGCTGCACTCCAAGTGGGCTCTGACCAGAGTCCCATATAGCTGCACTCCAAGTGGGGTCTGACCAGGGTCCCATATAGCTGCACTCCAAGTGGGGTCTGACCAGGGTCCCATATAGTTGCAGTACAAGTGGGGTCTCACCAGGGTCCTTTATAGCTGCACTCCATGTGGTTTCTGACCAGAGTCCTATATAGCTGCACTCCAAGTGGGGTCTGACCTGGGTCCCATATATCTGCACTCCAAGTTGGGTCTGACCAGGGTCCTTTATAGCTGCACTTCAAGTGGGGTCTGACCAGTGTCCATTATAGCTGCACTCCAAGTGGTGTATGACCAGGGTCCCTTATAGCTGCACTCCATGTGGGGTCTGACCAGGGTCCATTATAGCTGCACTCCAAGTGGGTTTTGACCAGGATCCCATATAGCTGCACTCCAACTGGGGTATGACCAGGATCCCATTTAGCTGCACTCCAAGTGGGGTCTGACCAGGGTCCTTTATAGCTGCACTCCAAGTAGGGTCTGACCAGAGTCCCATATAGCTGCACTCCAAGTAGGGTCTGACCAGAGTCCCATATAGCTGCACTCCAAGTGGGGTCTGACCAGGATCCATTATAGCTGCAATCCAAGTAGGGTCTGACCAGAGTCCCATATAGCTGCACTCCAAGTAGGGTCTGACCAGAGTCCCATATAGCTGCACTCCAAGTGGGGTTTGACCAGGGTCCCATATATCTGCACTCCAAGTGGGGTTTGACCAGGGTCCCATATAGCTGCACTCCAACTGGGGTCTGACCAGGGTCCATTATAGCTGCACTCCAAGTGGGGTTTGACCACGATCCCATATAGCTGCACTCCAACTGGGGTTTGACCAGGGTCCCAATTAGCTGCACTCCAACTGGGGTCTGACCAGGGTCCTATTTAGCTGCACTCCAATTGGGGTCTGACCAGGGTCCCAGATATCTGCACTCCAAGTGGGGTCTGACCAGTGTCCCATATAGCTGCACTTCAAGTGGGGTCTGACCAGCGTCCTTTATAGCTGCACTCCAAGTGTGGTCTGACCAGGGTCCTATATAGCTGCCCTCCAAGTGGGGTCTGACCAGGGTCCCATTTAGCTGCTGTACAAGTGGGGTCTGACCAGGGTCCCTTATAGCTGCACTCCAAGTGGGGTCTGACCAGGGTCCGATACAGCTGCACTCCAAGTGGGGTCTGACCACGGTCCTTTATAGCTGCACTCCAGGTGGGGTCTCACCAGGGTCCTATATAGCTGCACTCCAAGGTGGGTCTGACAAGGGTCCGATACAGCTGCACTCCATGTGAGGTCTGACCAGAGTCCTTTATAGCTGCACTCCAAGTTGGGTCTGACCAGGGTCCTTTATAGCTGCACTCCAAGTGGGGTCTGACCAGGGTCCGATACAGCTGCACTCCAAGAGGGGTCTGACCAGGGTGCCATATAGCTGCACTCCAAGTGGTGTCTGACCAGAGTCCCATATAGCTGCACTCCAAGTGGGGTCTGACCAGGGTCCCATATAGCTGCACTCCAAGTGGGGTCTGACCAGGGTCCCATATAGTTGCAGTACAAGTGGGGTCTCACCAGGGTCCTTTATAGCTGCACTCCATGTGGTTTCTGACCAGGGTCCTATATAGCTGCACTCCAAGTGGGGTCTGACCTGGGTCCCATATATCTGCACTCCAAGTTGGGTCTGACCAGGGTCCTTTATAGCTGCACTTCAAGTGGTGTCTGACCAGTGTCCATTATAGCTGCACTCCAAGTGGTGTATGACCAGGGTCCATTATAGCTGCACTCCAAGTGGGGTCTGACCAGGGTCCATTATAGCTGCACTCCAAGTGGGGTTTGACCAGGATCCCATATAGCTGCACTCCAACTGGGGTTTGACCAGGATCCCATTTAGCTGCACTCCAAGTGGGGTCTGACCAGGGTCCTTTATAGTTGGACTCCAAGTGGGGTCTGACCAGTGTCCATTATAGCTGCACTCCAACTGGGGTCTGACCAGGATCCATTATAGCTGCACTCCAAGTAGGGTCTGACCAGAGTCCCATATAGCTGCACTCCAAGTAGGGTCTCACCAGAGTCCCATATAGCTGCACTCCAAGTGGGGTTTGACCAGGGTCCCATATAGCTGCACTCCAAGTGGGGTTTGACCAGGGTCCCATATAGCTGCACTCCAACTGGGGTCTGACCAGGGTCCATTATAGCTGCACTCCAAGTGGGGTTTGACCACGATCCCATATAGCTGCGCTCCAACTGGGATTTGACCAGGATCCCATTTAGCTGCAATCCAAGTGGGGTCTGACCAGGGTCCTTTATAGTTGGACTCCAAGTGGGGTCTGACCAGGGTCCTATATAGCTGCACTCCAAGTGGGGTCTGAACAGGATCCTATATAGCTGCACTCCAAGTGGGGACTGACCAGGGTCCTATTTAGCTGCACTCCAAGTGGGGTCTGACCAGGGTCCTTTATAGTTGGACTCCAAGTGGGGTCTGACCAGTGTCCATTATAGCTGCACTCCAAGTGGGATCTGACCAGTGTCCATTATAGCTGCACTCCAACTGGGGTCTGACCAGGGTCCATTATAGCTGCACTCCAACTGGGGTTTGACCAGGGTCCCATTTAACTGCACTCCAAGTGGGGTCTGACCAGGGTCCTATATAGCTGCACTCCATGTGGGGTTTGACCAGGGTCCCATTTAACTGCACTCCAAGTGGGGTCTGACCAGGGTCCCATTTAACTGCACTCCAAGTGGGGTCTGACCAGGGTCCATTATAGCTGCACTCCAACTGGGGTTTGACCAGGGTTCCATTTAGCTGCACTCCAAGTGGGGTCTCACCAGGGTCCTTTATAGCTGCACTCCATGTGGTTTCTGACCAGGGTCCTATATAGCTGCACTCCAAGTGGGGTCTGACCAGTGTCCATTATAGCTGCACTCCAAGTGTGGTTTGACCAGGGTCCATTATAGCTGCACTCCAAGTGGGGTTTGACCAGGGTCCCATATAGCTGCACTCCAAGTGGGGTTTTACCAGGGTCCCATATAGCTGCACTCCAACTGGGGTCTGACCAGGGTCCATTATAGCTGCACTCCAAGTGGGGTTTTACCACGATCCCATATAGCTGCACTCCAACTGGGGTTTGACCAGGATCCCATTTAGCTGCACTCCAAGTGGGGTCTGAACAGGGTCCTATATAGCTGCACTCCAAGTGGGGACTGACCAGGGTCCTATTTAGCTGCACTCCAAGTGGGGTCTGACCAGGGTCCTTTATAGTTGGACTCCAAGTGGGGTCTGACCAGTGTCCATTATAGCTGCACTCCAAGTGTGGTCTGACCAGGGTCCTTTATAGCTGCACTTCATGGGGTCTGACCAGTGTCCATTATAGCTGCACTCCAATTGGGGTCCGACCAGGGTCCTTTATAGCTGCACTCCAAGTGGGGTCTGACCAGGGTCCATTATAGCTGCACTCCAACTGGGGTTTGACCAGGGTCCCATATAGCTGCACTCCAACTGGGGTTTGACCAGGGTCCTTTATAGTTGGACTCCAAGTGGGGTCTGACCAGGGTCCCATTTAGCTGCACTCCAAGTGGGGTCTGACCAGGGTCCTTTATAGTTGGACTCCAAGTGGGGTCTGACCAGTGTCCATTATAGCTGCACTCCAAGTGGGATCTGACCAGTGTCCATTATAGCTGCACTCCAACTGGGGTCTGACCAGGGTCCATTATAGCTGCACTCCAACTGGGGTTTGACCAGGGTCCCATTTAACTGCACTCCAAGTGGGGTCTGACCAGGGTCCTATATAGCTGCACTCCATGTGGGGTTTGACCAGGGTCCCATTTAACTGCACTCCAAGTGGGGTCTGACCAGGGTCCCATTTAACTGCACTCCAAGTGGGGTCTGACCAGGGTCCATTATAGCTGCACTCCAACTGGGGTTTGACCAGGGTTCCATTTAGCTGCACTCCAAGTGGGGTCTCACCAGGGTCCTTTATAGCTGCACTCCATGTGGTTTCTGACCAGGGTCCTATATAGCTGCACTCCAAGTGGGGTCTGACCAGTGTCCATTATAGCTGCACTCCAAGTGTGGTTTGACCAGGGTCCATTATAGCTGCACTCCAAGTGGGGTTTGACCAGGGTCCCATATAGCTGCACTCCAAGTGGGGTTTTACCAGGGTCCCATATAGCTGCACTCCAACTGGGGTCTGACCAGGGTCCATTATAGCTGCACTCCAAGTGGGGTTTTACCACGATCCCATATAGCTGCACTCCAACTGGGGTTTGACCAGGATCCCATTTAGCTGCACTCCAAGTGGGGTCTGAACAGGGTCCTATATAGCTGCACTCCAAGTGGGGACTGACCAGGGTCCTATTTAGCTGCACTCCAAGTGGGGTCTGACCAGGGTCCTTTATAGTTGGACTCCAAGTGGGGTCTGACCAGTGTCCATTATAGCTGCACTCCAAGTGTGGTCTGACCAGGGTCCTTTATAGCTGCACTTCATGGGGTCTGACCAGTGTCCATTATAGCTGCACTCCAATTGGGGTCCGACCAGGGTCCTTTATAGCTGCACTCCAACTGGGGTCTGACCAGGGTCCATTATAGCTGCACTCCAACTGGGGTTTGACCAGGGTCCCATTTAACTGCACTCCAAGTGGGTTTGACCAGGGTCCTATATAGCTGCACTCCATGTGGGGTTTGACCAGGGTCCCATTTAACTGCACTCCAAGTGGGGTCTGACCAGGGTCCCATTTAACTGCACTCCAAGTGGGGTCTGACCAGGGTCCATTATAGCTGCACTCCAACTGGGGTTTGACCAGGATTCCATTTAGCTGCACTCCAAGTGGGGTCTCACCAGGGTCCTTTATAGCTGCACTCCATGTGGTTTCTGACCAGGGTCCTATATAGCTGCACTCCAAGTGGGGTCTGACCAGTGTCCATTATAGCTGCACTCCAAGTGGGGTTTGACCAGGGTCCATTATAGCTGCACTCCAAGTGGGGTTTGACCAGGGTCCCATATAGCTGCACTCCAACTGGGGTCTGACCAGGGTCCATTATAGCTGCACTCCAAGTGGGGTCTGACCAGGGTCCTTTATAGCTGCACTCCAAGTGGGGTCTGACCAGGGTCCGATACAGCTGCACTGCAAGTGGGGTCTGACCAGGGTCCGATACAGCTGCACTCCAAGAGGGGTCTGACCAGGGTGCCATATAGCTGCACTCCAAGTGGGGTCTGACCAGAGTCCCATATAGCTGCACTCCAAGTGGGGTCTGACCAGGGTCCCATATAGCTGCACTCCAAGTGGGGTTTGACCAGTGTCCCATATAGCTGCACTCCAAGTGGGGTCTGACCAGGGTCCCATATAGTTGCAGTACAAGTTGGGTCTCACCAGGGTCCTTTATAGCTGCACTCCAAGTGGGGTCTGACCAGGGACCTTTATAGCTGCACTCCAAGTGGGGTCTGACCAGTGTCCATTATAGCTGCACTCCAAGTGGGGTTTGACCAGGGTCCCATATAGCTGCACTCCAACTGGGGTCTGACCAGGGTCCATTGTAGCTGCACTCCAACTGGGGTTTGACCAGGGTCCCATATAGCTGCACTCCAACTGGGGTTTGACCAGGGTCCTTTATAGTTGGACTCCAAGTGGGGTCTGACCAGGGTCCTTTATAGCTACACTCCAAGTGGGGTCTGAACAGGGTCCTATATAGCTGCACTCCAAGTGGGGACTGACCAGGGTCCTATATAGCTGCACTCCAACTGGGGTCTGACCAGGGTCCCATTTAGCTGCACTCCAAGTGGGCTCAGACCGGGGTCCAATATAGCTGTACTCCAAGTGGGGTCTGACCAGGGTCCTTTATAGCTGCACTCTAAGTGGGGTCTGACCAGGGTCCCATTTAGCTGCACTCCAAGTGGGGTCTGACCCGGGTCCTATATGGCTGCACTCCAACTGGGGTTTGACCAGGGTCCCAATTAGCTGCACTCCAACTGGGGTCTGACCAGGGTCCTATTTAGCTGCACTCCCAGTGGGGTCTGACCACTGTCCCATATAGCTGAGCTTCAAGTGGGGTCTGACCAGTGTCCATTATAGCTGCACTCCAAGTGGGGTTTGACCAGGGTCCATTATAGCTGCACTCCAAGTTGGGTCTGACCAGGGTCCATTATAGCTGCACTCCAAGTGGGGTTTGACCAGGATCCCATATATCTGCTCTCCAACTGGGGTTTGACCAGGATCCCATTTAGCTGCACTCCAAGTGGGGTCTGACCGTGGTCCTTTATAGTTGGACTCCAAGTGGGGTCTGACCAGTGTCCATTATAGCTGCACTCCAACTGGGGTCTGACCAGGGTCCATTATAGCTGCACTCCAAGTAGGGTCTGACCAGAGTCCCATATAGCTGCACTCCAAGTGGGGTCTGACCAGGGTCCATTATAGCTGCACTCCAACTGGGGTTTGACCAGGGTCCCATATAGCTGCACTCCAACTGGGGTTTGACCAGGGTCCTTTATAGTTGGACTCCAAGTGGGGTCTGACCAGGGTCCCATTTAGCTGCACTCCAAGTGGGGTCTGACCAGGGTCCTTTATAGTTGGACTCCAAGTGGGGTCTGACCAGTGTCCTTTATAGCTACACTCCAAGTGGGGTCTGAACAGGGTCCTATATAGCTGCACTCTAAGTGGGGTCTGAACAGGGTCCTATATAGCTGCACTCCAACTGGGGTCTGACCAGGGTCCTATATAGCTGCACTCCGTGGGGTCTGACCAGGGTCCTTTATAGCTGCACTCCAACTGGGGTCTGACCAGGGTCCCATTTAGCTGCACTCCAAGTGGGCTCAGACCGGGGTCCAATATAGCTGTACTCCAAGTGGGGTCTGACCAGGGTCCTTTATAGCTGCACTCCAAGTGTGGTCTGACCAGGGTCCTTTATAGCTGCACTCCAAGTGGGGTCTGACCAGGGTCCCATTTAGCTGCTGTACAAGTGGGGTCTGACCAGGGTCCTATATAGCTGCACTCCAAGTGGGATCAGACCAGGGTCCGATATAGCTGTACTCCAAGTGGGATCAGACCGGGGTCCTATATAGCTGCACTCCAAGTGGGGTCTGACCAGGGTCCTATATAGCTGCACTCCAAGTGGGGTCTGACCAGGGTCCCATTTAGCTGTACTCCAAGTGGGGTCTGACCAGGGTCCTATATGGCTGCACTCCAACTGGGGTTTGACCAGGGTCCCAATTAGCTGCCCTCCAACTGGGGTCTGAACAGGCTCCTTTATAGCTGCAAACAGAGGTAAAGAGGACTTTTTTTAAGCCAGGGAGTAGTGAATCTGTGGAATGCTCTGCCACAGATCATGGTGGAGGCCAAGCCCATGGGTATATCTGAAGTGGTTTCCTGACTGGTCAGGGCATGAAAGGATATGGTGAGAAGGTGGGTGTATGTAACCCCATACACTCCGGATCCCGGAGTGGGATCCGGGATCAGCCATGATGGAATGGCTGCTCATATGTCTCGTGGTCTTATCGTCTAACAAAGAATTCCTGAACCTGCTGGGAGCCAGATCAGAGGCATTCAAGTCTGGAAATCAAGAATGCTACAAGAGGTGCCTGTGTGATCTCTGGAAAGCCACCTGTGGTGCGAAGTGGAGTTCCAGGACTAGACTGGGATCATTGAGGGGTGCTTGACAGCAGTACCATCACCTCCTTCAAAGCTAAATCTTGCAACATAGGGGACAGCAGAGCTTCACTTCCAGATGAGTTCAGTGCCTTCAATACTCACTTTGACCACCAGAACATTGAGGAACCATTGCACAACTCCATGTCTCCCAATGATCCTTTGGTCTCTGTATCTGAAGATGCCTTCAGGAGAGTGAATCCCAGGAAAGCATCCAGTCCCGACAGAGTACTGGTCAGTAACTTTAAATTCCTCCCTGTCACTATCTCAGAGGACCCACCATATAAATATAGTTGCAAAGCACAACAGTGCCTCTACTTCCTCAGGAGTCTGTGGAGGTTTGGCATGTCAATGAAAACCTTGGCAAACTTGTATAGATGTTGGTGGAAAGTGAGCTGATTGGCTGCATCACAGCCTGGCATGGGAACACCAAGATCTTTGAATCAGAGTCAAGTTTATTAACATCAGCAAGTGTCATGAAATTTGTTAACACAGCTGCAGCAGTTCAATGCAATACATAATATAGAAGATGAAAAAAAATCAATCAATTACGGTATATGTATAATGTATAGATTAAACGTTGTACAAAAACAGAAATAATATATATTAAAAAGTGAGGTAGTGTTCACGGGTTCAAAGTCCATTTAGGAATTGGATGGCAGAGAAGAAGCTGTTCCTGAATCACTGAGTGTGTGCCTTCATGCTACTGTACCTCCTACCTGATGATAACAGTGAGAAAAGGGAATGCCCTCATTGTTAGGGGTCCTTAATAATGGAAAATCCTACAAAAGGTCAGGGATTTGTCCCAGTTCATCACAGGTAAAACCCTCCCAATCACAGAACTTCTACAAGAAATGTTGCCATAGAAAAGCAGCATCCATCATCAAAGATCCTCACCACCCAGGCCATGCTCTTTTCTCACTGCCGAATTGCAAAAGGTTGGTTTGAAGGTGCAGCAAGCTATCAAGAAAGCAAATGGGATGTTGGCCTTCATTGCTAGTGGGATTGAATTTAAGAGCAGGGAGGTTATGCTACAACTGTACAGGTTATTGGTGAGGCCGCACCTGGAGTACTGCGTGCATTTCTGGACTCCTGACTTGAGGAAGGATATACTGGCTTTGAAGGCAGTGCAGAGGAGGTTCACCAGGTTGATTCCAGAGATGAGGAGGTTAGACTATGAGGAGAGATTGAGTGCACCTGGGACTGTACTTGCCAGAGTTCAGAAGAATAAGAGAAGATCTTACAAAATCATATAAAATTATGAAAGGGATAAATAAGACAGAGGCAAGAAAGTTGTTTCCACTGGTAGATAAGACTAGCACTAAGGGACATAGCCTTAAGATTCAGGGGAGTAGATTTAGGACATAAATGACAAGGAGCTTTTCCCAAAGAGTGGCGAATCTGTGGAATTCTCTGCCCAATGAAGCAGTGGAGGCTACCTCAGTAATTATGCTTAAGACAAAGAACTAAGAACAATGAAGCACAGTACAGGCCATTCGGCCCACAATGTTGTGCCAAACCTTAAACCCTGCCTCCCAAATAACTCCTCACCTTAAATTCCTCCATATACCTGTCTAATAGTCTCTTAAATTTCACTAGAGTATCTGCCTCCACCATTGACTCAGGCAGTGCATTCCACGCACCAACCACTCTCTGAGTAAAAAACCTTCCTCTAATATCCCCCTTGAACTTCCCTCCCCTTACCTTAAAGCCTTGTCCTCTTGTACTGAGTAGCGGTGCCCTGGGGAAGAGGCGCTGGCTGTCCACTCTATCTATTCCTCTTAATATCTTGTATAACTCTATCATGTCTCCTGTCATCCTCCTTCTCTCCAAAGAGTAAAGCCCTGGCTCCCTTCATCTCTGATCATAATGCATACTCTCTAAGCCAGGCAGCGTCATGGTAAATCTCCTCTGTACCCTTTCCAATGCTTCCACATCCTTCCTATAGTGAGGCGACCAGAACTGGACACAGTACTCCAAGTGTGGCCTAACTAGAGTTTTATAGAGCTGCATCATTACCTCACAACTCTTAAACTCTATCTCTCGACTTATGAAAGCTAACACCCCATAAACTTTCTTAACTACCCTATCTACCTGTGAAGCAACTTTCAGGGATCTGTGGACATGTACCCCCAGATCCCTCTGCTCCTCCACACTCCCAAGTACCCTGCCATTTACTTTGTACTCTGCCTTGGAGTTTGTCCTTCCAAAGTGTACCACCTCACACTTCTCCGGGTTGAACTCCATCTGCCACTTCTCAGTCCACTTCTGCATCCTATCAATGTCTCTCTGCAATCTTCGACAATCCTCAACACTATCCACAACACCACCAACCTTTGTGTTGCCTGAAAACCTGCCAACCCACCCTTCTACCCCCACATCCAGGTTGTTAATAAAAATCACAAAAAGTAGAGGTCCCAGAACCGATCCTTGTGGGACACCACTAGTCACAACCCGCCAATCCGAATGTACTCCCTCCACCATGACCCTTTGCTTTCTGCAGGCAAGCCAATTCTGAAACTACCTGGCCAAATTTCCCTGGATCCCATGCCTTCTGACTTTCTGAATTAGCCTACCGTGAGGTACCTTGTCAAATGCCTTACTAAAATCCATGTAGATCACATCCACTACACTACCCTCATCTAGTCACCTCCTCAAAGAACTCTATCAGGCTTGTTAGACACGATCTGCCCTTCACAAAGCAATGCTGACTGTCCCTGATAAGACCATGATTCTCTAAATGCCATAGATTCTATCTCTAAGAATCTTTTCCAACAGCTTTCCCACCACAGATGTAAGGCTCACTGGTCTATAATTACCCGGACTATCCCTACTACCTTTTTTGAACAAGGGGACGACATTCGCCTCCCTCCAATCCTCTGGTACCACTCCTGTGGACAACGAGGACATAAAGATCCTAGCCAGAGACTCAGCAATCTCTTCCCTCGCCTCGTGGAGCAGCCTGGGGAATATCCCGTTAGGCCCTGGGGACTTATCCGACCTAATGTATTTTAGCAACTCCAACACCTCCTCTCCCTTAACATCAACATGCTCCAGAACATCAACCTCACTCATATTGTCCTCACCGTCATCAAGTTCCCTCTCATTGGTGAATACCGAAGAGAAGTATTAATTGAGGACCTCACTCACTTCCACAACCTCCAGGAACATCTTCCCACCTTTATCTCTAATCGGTCCTATCTTCACTCCTGTCAACCTTTTGTTCTTCACATAATTGAAGAATGCCTTGGGGTTTTCCTTTACCCTACACACCAAGATCTTCTCATGCCCCCTTCTTGTTCTCCTCAGCCCCTTCTTAATCTCCTTTCTTGCTACCCTATATTCCTCAATAGACTCAGCTGATCCTTGCTTCCTAAACCTTACATATGCTGCCTTCTTCCACCTGACTAGATTCTCCTCCTCCCTTGTCACCCATGGTTCCTTCACCCTACCATTCTTTATCTTCCTCACCGGGACAAATTTATCCCTAACATCCTGCAAGAGATCCCTAAACATCAACTACATGTCCATAGTATATTTCCCTGCAAAAACATCATCCCAATTCACACTCGCAAGTTCTAGCCTTATTGCCTCATAATTTGTCCTTCCCCAATTAAAAATTTTCCTGTCCTCTCTGATTCTATCCATTTCCATGATAATGCTAAAGGTCAGGGAGCAGTGATCACTGTCCCCCAGATGCTCACCCACTGACAGATCTGTGATCTGACCCGGTTCATGACCTAATACTAGATCTAGTATGGCATTCCCCCAGTCGGCCTGTCAACATACTGTGACAGGAATCCATCCAGGACACACTTAACAAACTCTGCCCCATCTAAACCGTTGGAACTAATCAGGTGCCAATCAATATTAGGGAAGTTAAAGTCACCCATGATAACAACCCTGTTATTTTTGCAAATTTCCAAACTCTACCTCCCAATCTGCTCCTCGGTGTCTCTGCTGCTACCAGGGACCTATAGAATACTCCCAATAGAGTAACTTCTCCCTTCCTGTTCCTGACTTCCACCCATACTGACTCAAAAGAGGATCCTGCTACATTACCCACCCTTTCTGTAGCTATAATAGTATCCCTGACCAGTAATGTCACCCCTCCTCCCCTTTTTACCCCTCTCTATCCCTTTTCAAGCACTGAAATCCAGGAATATTGAGAATCCATTCTTGCCCTGGTGCCAGCCAAGTCTCTGTAATTGCCACTACATCATAATTCCATGAATGTATCCGTGCTCTCAGTTCTTCACCTTTGTTCCTGATGCTTCTTGCATTGAAGTGCACACACTTTAGCCCTTCTACCTTACCACCTCTAAACACTTTATTCTGTTTCTCTTTCTCAAAGTCTTTTTCTATGCTAGATCTGGCTTTACTCCATGCACTATACTTGCAGCTCTCGCATGACCTTTATCCTCCTCCACCTCACTATCTGCTCTAACACTCTGGTTTTGCAAGGGGAGGGGAACCAGAGTGTTCATGGTCAATGCTCTACCATTTACGATGTATGTCCTATTTGGATTATTCCTATCAAAAGGTAGCACCTCACACTTATCAGCATTAAACTCCATCTGCCGTTGTTCAGCCCACTCTTCTAACTGGCCTAAATCTCTCTGCAAGCTTTGAAAACCTATTTCATTATCCACAATGCCACCTATCTTACTAATACTTGCATACTTACTAATCCAATTTACCACCCCACCATCCAGATCATTAATGTATATGACAAACAACATTGGACCCAGTACAGATCCCTGAGGCATACCACTAGTCACCGGCCTCCAACCTGACAAACAGTTATCCAACACTACTCTCTGGCATGTCCCATCCAGCCACTGTTGAATCCATTTTACTACTTCAATATTAATACCTAACCATTGAACCTTCCTAACTAACATTCCATGTGGAACCTTGTCAAAGGCCTTACTGAATTCCATATAGACAACATCCACGACTTTACCCTCATCAACTTTCCTCGTAACCTCTTCAAAAAATTCACTAAGATTTGTTAAACATGACCTTCCACGCACAAATCCATGTTGACTGTTCCTAATCAGACCGTGTCTATCCAGATAATTTTTTACCATCTCTAAGAATACTTTCCATTAATTTACCCACCACTGACTTCAAACTGACAAGCCTATAATTGCTAGGTTTACTCTTAGAACCCTTCTTAAACAATGAAATCACATGAGCAAAACGCCAATCCTCCGGCACCATCCCCGTTTCTAATGACATTTGAAATATTTCTGTCATAGCCCCTGCTATTTCTACACCAACTTCCCTGAAGATCCTAGGGATATCCTGTCAGGACCCTGAGATTTATCCCCTTTTATATTCTTTAAAAAGCGCCAGTACTTCCTCCTCTTTAATTGTCATAGATTCCATAACTTCCCACTTGTTTCCCTTACCTTACACAATTCAATTTCCTTCTCCTGAGTGAACACCGAAGAAAAGAAATTGTTCAAAATCTCCCCCATCTCTTTTGGCTCCACACATAGCTGTCCACTCTGATTCTCTAAGGGACCAATTTTATCCCTCACTATCCTTTTGCAATTAATATAACTGTAGAAACCCTTTGGATTTATTTTCACCTTACTTGCCAAAGCAACCTCGTATCTTTTAGCTTTTCTAATTTCTTTCTTAAGATTCTTTTTACATTCTTTATATTCCTCGAGCACCTCATTTACTCCATGCTGCCTATATTTATTATAGATCTCCCTCTTTTTCTGAACAAAGTTTCCATTATCCCTTGAAAGCCATGGTGCTCTCAAACTTTTAACCTTTCCTTTCAACCTAACAGGAACATGAAGATTCAGTACCCTCAAAATTTCAGCTTTAAATGACCTCCATTTCTCTATTACTTCCTTCCCATAAAACAAATTGTCCCAATCCACTCCTTCTAAATTATTTCCCTTCTCCTCAAAGTTACCCTTTCTCCAATCAAAAATATCAACCCTGGGTCCAGTCCTATCCTTCTCCATAATTATATTGAAACTAATGGCATTGTGATCACTGGACCCAAAGTGCTCCCCAACACATGTTTTGCTGCAAAGAAACTGTCCTGCACACACTTAACAAACTCCAAACCATCCAGCCCTTTTACAGAATGGGCTTCTCAGTCTGTGTGTGGAAAAATAAAATCTCCTACAATCACAACCTTGTGCTTACTACAAATATCTGCTATCTCCTTACAAATTTGCTCCTATAATTCTCGCTCCCCATTCAGTGGTCTATAATACACCCCTATAAGTGTTACTACACCTTTCCCATTCCTCAATTCCACCCAAATAGTCTCCCTAGATGAGCCCTCCAATCTATCCTGCCAAAGAACCACTGTAATATTTTTTAGGACAAGCAATGCAACACCTCCCCTCTTGCCCCTCTGATTCTATCACACCTGAAGCAACGAATTCCAGGAATCTTTAGTTGCCAGTCACACCCCTCCTGCAACCATGTTTCACTAATAGCTACAACATCATTATTCCAGGTATCAATCCATGCTCTAAGCTTATCCACTTTTCTTACAATGCTCCTAGCATTAAAATAGATACATTTAAGAAACTCTCCACCTCTTCCTCTCTCTTTATCCCTAACGATGTGATCAACTTTATTATCTTTTTCTTCCTTCTCCCCTACATCTTCAGTCTGAGCACTCCCCTTCTCTATCACCTGCCTATCCTCCCTCACACACTGTCTACAAGCTTTCTCTATTTGTGAACTAACCTCCTCTCCCCTAGTCTCTTCAAATTGATTCCCACACCCCAACCATTCTAGTTTAAAGTCTCACCAGTAGCCTTAGCAAATCTCCCCACCAGGATATTGGTCCCCCTAGGATTCAAGTGTAACCCGTCCTTTTTGTACAGGTCACACCTGCCCCAAAAGAGGTCCCAATGATCCAGAAACTTGAATCCCTGCCCCCTGCTCCAATCCCTCAGCCACACATTTATCCTCCACCTCATTCCATTGCTACTCTCACTGTCGTGTGGCACAGGCAGTAATCCCGAGATAATCTTGTCAACTCCCTTCCTAACTCCCTATATTCTCCTTTCAGGACCTCTTCTCTTTTCCTACCTATGTCATTGGTACCTATATGTACCACGACCTCTGGCTCCTCACCCTCCCACTTCAGGATATCTTGGACGCGATCAGGAACATCCCGAACCCTGGCACCAGGCAGGCAAACTACCATCCAGGTCTCCTGACTGCGTCCACAGAATCGCCTATCTGACCCCCTAACTATCGAGTCCCCAATTACTACTGCCTTCCTCTTCCTTTCCCTGCCCTTCTGAGCTACAGGGCCGGACTCTGTGCCAGAGGCATGGCCACTGTTGCTTTCTCCAGGTAGGGTGCCCTCCACCACCCCCCCCAACAGTACTCAAACAGTAGTACTTATTGTCAAGGGGTACAGCCACTGGGGTACTCTCTAGTACCTGACTCTTCCCCTTCCCTCTCCTAACCGTGACCCACCTGTCTGCCTCCCGTGGCCCCAGTGTGACCACCTACCCGTAACTCCTCTCTATCAACTCCTCACTCTCCCTGACCAGACGAAGGTCATTGAGCTGCAGCTCCAGTTCCCTAACACAGTCCCTTAGGAGCTGCAGCTCGGCGCACCTGGCGCAGATATGGACGTCCGGGAGGCTCGGAGACTCCAGGACCTCCCACATCCAACACCGAGAACAACAAGCTATCCTCACACTCATACTCCCCCTTCCTCAAAGAACAGGAAAAACTGAAACCTAGACCTACCTTGCCTTGCCCGCTTCCGTCTAAGCCCGTTGAGCCCAAGCCCTTAAGCCTTCACTCTGCTGCCTGCAAATGACACTGCTCCCTATATAAGGCTGTGTCCTTTTTAAATCTTCCCCGCTTCACTGCCCGGCGTCACACGCCTGCGCAGTCTCGCCTCTCTTAACTCCGATGAAAATAAGAAAAATTCAAGATGGCTCCCGCCGCACTCCCATTCTGATCCTCCGACTTCCTTCTCCAAACAAGAAGGAAGTTCTGTGGTCTACTTGTTTCCTCAACACTACCTGCCCCTCCACTAATCTTTGTATCATCTGCAAACTTGGCAACAAAGCCATCTATTCCATCACCTAAATCATTGATATACAGAATAAAAAGAAGTGGTCCCAACATCGACCCCTGTGGAACACCACAAGTCACTGGCAGCCAAACAGACAAGGATCCTTTTATTCCCACTCACTGCCTCCTACCAATCAGTCAATACTCTAACCATGTTACTAACTTTCCTGTAATACCATGGGTTCATAACTTGGTAAATGCTTTTTGAAAGTCCAAACGTACAACATTAACTGCATCCCCTTTATCTACCCTACATGTAATCTCCTAAAAGAATTCCAACAGGTTCATCAGGCAGGATTTTCCCTGAAGGAAACCATGCTGACTTTGTCCTACCTTGTCCTCTGTTACCAAGTACTCCATAACCTCATCCTTAGCAATTGACTCCAACATCTTCCCAACCACTGAACTACCTGGTCTATAATTTCCTTTCTGTTGACTTCTTCCTTTAAAGAGTGGAGTGATATTTGCAATTTTCCAGTCCTCTGGCACCATGCCAGAGTCCAGTGATCATTACTAAAGATCATTACTAATGCCTCCACAATCTCTAACACCACCTCTTTCAGAACCCGAGGGGGAAGTTCATCTGGTCCATGTGACTTATGTACCCTTAGGTCTTCAACTTTTTGAGCACTTTCACCTTTGTAACAGTAACTGCATTCACTTCAACAGCTGGCACACTGCTAGTGTCTTCCACAGTGAAGCCTGATGCAAAAGACTCATTCAGTTCATCTGCCATCTTATTGTACCCCATTATTATTTCTCTGGCCTCTTTTTCTAGTGGTCCTATATCCACTCATCTCTCTCTTAATTTTACATACTTGAAATAGCTTTTACAATCCATTTTGATATTGTTTGCTAGCTTGCTTTCATATTTCATCTTTTCATTCCTAATTATTATTTTAGTTGCTCTCTGTAGGGTTTTAAAAGCTTCCCAATCCTCTTCTTTTCTCACTAATTTTTGCTTTGTTATATACCCTCTCTTTTGCTTTTACATTAGCTTTGACTTCCCTTGACAGCTACAGTTGTACTATTTTGCCATTTGATATTTTTCTTTGTTTTTGGAATACATCTATCATTTTTCCCAGAAACGCACACCTCTGCCAGCATCTCCTTCCAATTTACTTTGGCCAACTCCTCCTTCATGCCACTGTAATTTCCTGCTGAAATACTGCTATGTCAGACTTTACTTTCTCCCTATCAAATTTCAAGTTCAACTCAGTCACATTGTTATCCCTGTCTCCTAATGGTTCTTTAATGGCTCCCTGATCACCTCCAGTTCATTACATAACACCCAATCCAGTATAGCTGATCCCCTAGTAGACTCAATGACAAACTGCTCTATAAAGCCATCTCATAGGCATTCAAAACTCACTTTCTTGAGATCCATTTTCAAACTGATTATCCCAATCAATCTGCATGCTGAAATCTCCCATGACCATCATAATATTGCCCTTTTGACACACCTTTTCTATTTCCTGTTGTAAGCTGTGGCCCATATCCCAGCTACTGTTGGAGGCTATATCAGGGTCCTTTTTCCTTACTCAACCCACAACATCTTCCAATCCTATAACGTATCTTTCTACTGAGTTGATGCCATTCTTTACCAGCAGAGCCATGCCACCCCCTCTGTTGACCTTACTTTCCCTCTGATACAATGTGAAACCTTGGAGGGACACCAGGGGAGGTGATAGGCAGATGAGGAGAAGTGGTAAGAGGCCAGAGTGGGAAATAGAAGAAGAGGGAAGGGGGAGGGAAAAAAGTACCAAAACGAGAAATCGATCTTCACGCCGTCAGGTTGGAGGCTACCTCGATGGAATATGAGATGTTGATCCTCCACCCTGGTTGACTACCAGGAAATTCTGCTTTTGGCAGTTGGAGCCGAGATGCTCGACAAAGTGTCCCCCAATTTACGTCAGGCTTCACCAATGTCGGAGAGGTTGCATCGGGAGGACAGGATATAACAGATTCACAGGTGAAAGACTGTTCGAGGCCTTGAATGGAGGGGAAGGGCAGAGGATGCCACGTCACTGAACCCTGATCTGTCAGGGACCATGTGGTGGTTGTGCATGCATCAACCTCCCCACGTTAAATAAAGTCACACACAGGTGTTCTCCATTAAGAGAACAACCCCCTCAGGAGAGCATCATACTCATCCCCTTCCTACCGACAACCGATATTGTGCACAGTAACACAGCTTAGGCCTAATCAATATTGATGAACTTATACCATAACCTCCCGACTCTATATTCCTTGTTGCCTCAGTTGTGGCAAATAAATGTGGGGCTGAGGAACAGTGTCCTGGGCAGGAGTTCAGATTTATGGATCATTGGGATCTCTTCTGGGGAAGGTATGACCTGTACAAAAGGGATGGGTTACACTCGAACCTGAGGGGGACCAATATCCATGCAGGCGGGTTAACTAGAGTGGTTTGGGAGAGTTTAAGCTAATTCGGCAGGGGGGTGGGAAATGGAGCGATAGTGCTGAAGGTGAGGTAGTTGGTTTACAAATAGAGCCAGTATGTAGTTAGACTACTAGCAAGGAAAGGCTGATGATAGAGCAAAAATTGCAGTTAACAGGACAAGTAGCAATGTAAAAGATGGACAAAGTCAAAAAGGGTGAATACAGGACTGAAGGTGTTGTATCTGAATAAGGCAGATGAAGCAGCACAGTTACAGATTAGTATGATGTTGTGGGCATCACTGAATCAAGGCTGAAATGAGATTATAGCTGGGAGCAAGGATGCACATTGTATCGAAAGGACAGGCAGGAAGGCAGAGGGTCTGGCATTCCTCTGTTGGTAAAAAATGAAATCAAGTAATTAAAAAGAGATGACATAGGATCAGAAGGTGCTGAATTGATGTGGATAGAGCAAAAGAAAGGCAAAGGTACCTGATAGGAGTCACATACAGAGCCCCAAACAGTAGTGAAGATGTAGTCTACAAATTACAATGGGAGATAGGAAATGCTTGTCAAAATGGAAATATTTTGATAGAGGTGTGCAGGTAGATTGGGAAAATCAGGCTGGTACTGGATCCCAAGGGGGGAAGTCTCTAGAGTGCCTAAAAGATGGCTTTTTAGAGCAGCTTAAAGTTGTGCCCACTAGGAGATCTGCTATTCTGGACTGGTGTTGTGCAATGAACCAGAATTGATTAAAGAGTTTAAGGTAGAGGAATCCTTAGAGGGCCAGTGATCATAACATGATAGAATTTACTCTGCAATTTGAGTAGGAGAAACTAAAGTCAGGTGTATCAGTATTACAATGGAGTAAAGGGAATTACAGAGGCACGAGAGAGGAGCTGTCCAAAATTGATTGGAAAAGAACACTGGCAGGGATGACGCCAAAGCAACAATGGCTGGAGTTTCTGGGAGCAATTCGGAAGGCGCAGGATATATACATCCCAAAGAGGAAGAAGTATTCTAAAAGCAGGATGACATAACCATGGCTGACGAGGGAAGTCAAATCCAACATAAAAGCCAAAGAAAGCAAAAATTAATGGGAAGTTAGAGGATTGGGAAGCTTTTAAAAAACATGAGAAAGCAACTAAAAAAAGTCTTAAAGAAGGAAAAGATGTATACAAAGGTAAGCTGGCCAATAATATTAAAGACAGATACCAGAAGTTTCATCAGATGTATAAAGTGTAAAGGGAGGTGAGATTAGATATTGGATCACTGGAAAACCAAGCAAGAGAGATAGTAATGAGGGAACAAGGAAACGGAGGATTAACTGAATAGTATTTTTTTATCAGTCTTCCCTGCAGAAGACACTAGCAGTGTGTCAGAAGTTCGACAGAAGTGTGAAGTTGTATTACAATGGAGAAGGTTCTTGAGAAATTGAGAGGTTTGAAGGTAGATAAGTCACCTAGACCAGATGGTGTACACCCCAGGGTTCTGAATGAGGTGGTTAAAGAGACTGTGGTGCCTTAGTAATGATCTTCCAAGAATCACTAGATTCTGGAATGGTTCTGGAAGACTGGAAAATTGCAAATGTCACTCCTCTTCAAGAAGGGAGAGAGGCAGCAGAAAGGAAATTATAGTCCAGGCAGCCTGACCTCAGTGGTTGGGAAGATGTTGGAGTCGATTGTTAAGGATGAGGTTTTGGAGTACTTGAAGGCAAAATAGCATGGTTTCCCGAAGGGACAATCTTGCCTGATATATCTGTTGGAATTCTTTGAATAAATAACAAGCAGGAGGATTGGTGGATGTTGTGTACTTGGATTTTCAGAAGGTCTCTAACAAGGTGCCGCACTTGAGGCTGCTTAGCAAGATAAGATCCCATGGTATTACAGGAAAGATACTAGCATGGATGGGGGCACAGAGTAGGAATAAAGGGAGCCTATTCTGTTTAGCTGCCAATGACTAGTGGTGTTCCACAGGGGGTCTGTGTAGGGACTGATTCTTTTTACGTTGTATATCAGAATTGGCTTTGTAACCACATTTGCCTTCGATATGAAGGTGGGTGTAGGGGCAGGTAGTTTTGAGGAAGTAGATAGGGTAAAGAAGGACTGAGATAGATTAGGAGAATGGACAAAGAAGGCACAGGTGGAATAGTGGCAGGAAGTGTACGGTCATGCATTTTGGTAGAAGGAATAAAAGAGTAGACTATTTTCTAAATAGAGAGAAAATTCAAACATCTGAGCAGCAAAGGGATTAGATTCCCTAAAGGTTAATTTGCAGGTTCATTCAGTGGTGATGAAGGCAAATGCAATATTATCATTTAGTTCAGGAGGACTAGAACATAAAAGCAAGGATGTAATGTGGACGTCCTCACCTCACTGCTGAGGCCTCACTTGGAGTATTGTGAACAGCTTTGGGCCCCTTATCTTAGAATGAATGTGCTGAAACTGGAGAAGGTTCAAAGGAAGCTCACAAAAATTATTCCAGGATTGAACGGCTTGTCATATGAAGAGTGTCTGATGGCTCTGGGCCTGTATTCACCATATAACTATATAACAATTACAGCACAGAAACAGGCCATCTCAGCCCTTCTAGTCCATGCTGAACGCTTACTCTCACCTAGTCCCACTGACCTGCACTCAGCCCATAACCCTCCATTCCTTTCCTGTCCATATACCTATCCAATTTTACTTTAAATGACGATATCGAACTTGCCTCTACCACTTCTACTGGAAGCTCGTTCCACACAGCTACCACTCTCTGAGTAAAGAAATTCCCCCTCGTGTTACCCCTAACCTTTTGCTCCCTAACTCTCAAATCACATCCTCTTGTTTGAATCACCCCTACTCTCAATGGAAAAAGCCTATCAACGTCAACTCTATCTATCCCCCTCATAATTTTAAATACCTCTATCAAGTCCCCCCTCAACCTTCTACGCTCCAAAGAATAAAGACCTGACTTGTTCAACCTTTCTCTGTAACTTAGGTGCTGAAACCCAGGTAACATTCCAGTAAATCTCCTCTGTACTCTCTCTATTTTGTTGACATCTTTCCTATAATTCAGTGACCAGAACTGTACACAATATATTTCAATTATATTGAAACTAATAGTATTGTGATCACTGGACCCGAATGGCTCCCCAACACGTACCTCCGTCACCTGACCTATCTCATTCCCTAACAGAAGATCCAGCACTGCCCCTTCTGTAGTCGGTACCTCTATGTATTGCTGCAAAAAACTATCCTGCACACATTTTACAAACTCCAAACCCTCCATCCATCATCATCCAACCATCAGTGGAGTTCAGAAGAATGAGGGGTGACCTCGCTGAAAACTATTGAATGATAAAAAGCCTTGACAGGGTGGAGATGGAATGGTTGTTTCCTATGGTGAGAGAGTCTAAGATGAATGGATACAGCCTCAGAATAGAGGGACGTCCATTTAGAATGGAGATGAGGAGGAATGTCTTTAGCTAGAGAGTGGTCAATCTGTGGAATTCTTTACCACAGGCAGCTGTGGAGGCCAAGTCTTTATGTATGTTTAAGGCAGAGGTTGATAGATTCTTGATTGGTCAGGGCATGAAGGGATATGAGGAAAAGGCAGGAGATTGGGCTGAGAGAGAAAATGGATCAGCCATGATGAAGTAGTGGAGCACTCGATGGGCCAAATTGTGCTCCGAATCTTAGAGTTTTATGGTATTAAAGCTGCTCACAATACTTCAAGTGTGGACTTACCAATGTTTTATAAAGACTCAGCATTACATCCTTGCTTTTACATTCTAGTCCTCTCAAAATGAATACTAACATTGCAATTGCCTTCCTCAACACAGACTCAGGCTGCAAACTAACCTTTAGGAAATTCAGCACCATAACTCCCAAGTCCTTCGACGCCTCTCCCAGAGAGTGACCATCCCCTCACCCATCCTGAATGGCAATGCCTCTTCCTCCTGAGTCCCAGACAGAGATATCCTCTGCCTTCACACATTCGAGACATCAGCCCCCTCCCACCTGAACCAGACTCTGCCCTGGCCCACCCCGCTCACCTGCCGTGAATGCTGCGGTGTGGTCCTATACCGCGTCCTGGACTGCTCCTGTCCCACTTCTCCGTCCTAGACACCACGCCTCACTCCTCCTGCTGCCATGCCTCACCTGTCATCGCTGTGCTGGAGTGAGTTAACGCAGAGTAGGATGGATTACTGCTCCAGATTGCATCACAGTGACCCAGGTAACAGATAGCAGTGGAAAACGGAAAGGAACGTCATAGGTGTGAAATCAGAGGAGTGAGAACATGTCACATAGTCTAGCAGATACTGGAATTGGTTTATTATTGTCACGCATGAAAATACGGTGAGAAGCTTGTCTTGAATAGTGTTCATACAGATCAGATCATTACACAGAGCACTGAGTTAGAACAAGTTCAAACAATAACAATTAAGTGTAGCAGTCACAGAGAGAGTGCAGTGCAGGCAAATAATAAGGTGCAAGATCATAATTGGAAGATTGTGAGGTCAAGACTCCATTTATGTGTAAGATCCATTCACTGGAATAGAAGCTGTCCTTGAGTGTGGTGGTTTGGGCCTTCAGGCTTTTGTAACTTCTACCCGATGGGAGAGAGAATATTCAGGGCAGCTGCAGATGCTGCTGCTGTACTCCAGCAGTGAGAAGTGTTGGTAGAATCCCTAGAGGTTATTTTTATTTAATTTTGCTGTATGTTTTGATGTATACGCAATAAATAAATGACAAGCTCTCAGTACAAAAAACTAACCAGTGGAAGCAAGCAAAAGGCTGACATCAGGAGTGGTAAAATATTTAAAAGTGGTGGGGAGATGTGTGATGCTGACAGTATCACCTACTGTAAGTAATACTCAGGCACAGAAAATCAATGCCTGAGTCTAAAGGATCAAGTCACACTTTTAAAATGTTCTTAAATCTACTAAACAAGATTTGAGAAGAATCAGGAAAGGAAAAAGGGGGACTAGACAGAGATGACAACATAGAACAGTACAGCACAGTACAGGCCCTTCAGCCCACAATGTTGTGCCGACCCTTAAACCCTGCCCCCACCTTAAATTCCGCCATATACCTGTCCAGTAGTCTCTTAAATTTCACTAGTGTATCTGCCTCCACCACTGACTCAGGCAGTGCATTCCACGCACCAACCACTCTCTGAGTGAAAAACCTTCCTCTGAGACACAACAGACAAAACAGAGCAAGGAAAGTTGAGAGACAGGATGATACAAACTGCCTCAGCTACTGTAACTTCTCATAGGGTATGTCAAAAGTAGAGGCAGGGGAGCCATTGGGTGAAGAGGGTTTTCCATAGCTATCTCTATCGTCCTTTAATCTAATTCTCAAAGTGACCATTAGTCACACTCTGGACAACCAGGGACAACTGGCTGCAATTTCAAATTAAGACAAAGAGAATTTCCTTTAATACTGTACAAGGGTATAAAGATTGGCTTTATTTCTGATATGTACATCAGAATATACAGAATACAACTTGCCTGCAAGAAGATGAATCTCATTGTATATTATATACATACTTTGATAAATAAATTTTCAACAGCAAAATGCATCATTTGCGTCACCACAATTCCAGTGCCAATATGGCATGCCTGCAACTCACTAAACGTAACCCATAAGTGTTTGGAATGTGGGCAGAAACCAGAGCACCCAGAGGAAATGCACCTGGTGTCGGTGAGACCCGACAAACTGCTTACAGGCAGCAGTGGGAACTGAAGTATATTTTGTGATGTTTATGAGATTTTATTTTTGGGTAGAAATGTAAAAACCAACAAAGTATTGGTTTTAAATTCAAGATTGTTTAATACCATTTCCAGTACACAGGTGTAAAGGAAGAACAAAATAATTGTTATTCCAAGTGCAATACAGCACAAAAAAAACACAAAAAGGTAAAGAACAAAAGAATAAAAAAACACAGTAAATACTAATACATAAGATAGCTTATATACATAGATTGATTATTTGCCCATAAAGTGACGCTAGACACAGGAGTGTCTGTGAATAAAGAGACTGATGGAAATGATTAACTAGTGGTGAATGCGGGTATGGAGGGTGGAGAAGTTGATCAGCCTTCGTTTTTAGGAAAGTAACTGCTTTTGTCTCTGGTGGTCCCAGCATGGATAAGCCCATAAGACATAGGAGCAAAGTAAGACCATTCAGCCCATCGAGTCTGCTCGGCCATTCCATCATGGCTGATCCTGGATCACACTCAACCCCATACACCTGTCTCCTCACCAGTCAGGAAACTATCAACTTCCACTTTAAATATACCTGCGGACTTGGCCTCCGCCACAATCTGTGACACTGCATTGCTCTGATTCACTACTCTCTAGCTAAAACATTCCTCCTCACATCTGTTCGAAAGGGTCTCCCCTCAAGTTTGAGGTTGTGCCCTCTAGTTTTGGATATTCCCACAATAGGAAACATACTCTCCACATGCACCCTATCTAGTCCTTTCAACATTTGGAACAATTCAGTTAGATCCTCCAGCATTCTTCTGAATTCCAGTGAGTACAGGTCCAAAGCTACCAAACGCTCCTCATATGTTAACCTCTTCATTCCCAGAATCATTCCCGTGAACCTCCTCTGGACTCTCTCCAATGACAACACATCCTTTCTGAGATTTGGGGCCCAAATCTGTTGACAATACTCCAAGTGCAGCCTGACTAGTGTCTTATAAAGTTTCAGCATTATCGCCTTCCTTTTATATTCCATTCCCCTTGAAATGAATGCCAATGTTGCATTTGCCTTCTTTATCACAAACTTGACCTGTAAATTAACCTTCTGGGAGTCTTGCACAAGAACTCCCAAGTTCCTTGGCATCTCTAATGTTTGAACTCCCCATTTAGATAATAATCTGCACTATTGTCCCTTTTACCAAAATGCATTATCGTACATTTCCCAACATTGTATTCCATCTGCCACTTTTTTTGCCCATTCTTCCAATTTGTCTAAGTCCTGCTGCAATCGCATTGCTTCCTCAACACTACCTACCCCTCCACCTATCTTTGTATCATCCACTAACGCCACAAAGCCATCAATTCCGTTATCCAAATCATTGACAAACAATGTGAAAAGTAGCGGTCCCAATACTGACCCCTGAGGAACACCACTAGTCACTGGCAGTCAACCAGAAAAGGCCTCCTTTATTCCCACTTGCTACCTCCTGCCTGTCAACTATTCCTCTATCCCTGCCAGTACCTTTCCTGTAATGCCATAGGATTTTATCTTGCTAGCAGCCTCAGGCTTAGCACCTTATAAAATGCCTTCTGAAAATCCAAGTTATCGATATCCCTGCCACTCCTTTGTCCACCATGCTTGTTACTTGTTACAGATTTGCCAGGCAAGATCTTCCTTTACAGAAACCATGCTGACTTTGACTTACTTTATCATTAGTCTCTGAGTACCTCAAAATCTCATATAACAATGGACCAACAGTTTCTCAACCACCAAAGTTAAGCTAACTAACCTATAATTTCCTTCCTTTTGCCTTCCTTCCTTCTTAACATAGAACATAGAATAGTGCAGCACAGTACAGGCCCTTCAGCCCACAATGTTGTGCCGACCCTTAAACCCTGCCTCCCATATAAAACCCCACCTTAAATTCCTCAATATACCAGTTTAGTAGTCTTTTAAATTTCACTAGTGTATCTGCCTCCACCATTGACTCAGGCAGTACATTCCATGCACCAACCACTCTCTAATACCTTCCTCTAATATCCCCCTTGAATTTCCTACCCCTTACCTTAAAGCCGTGTCCTCTTGTATTGAGCAATGGTGCCCTGGGGAAGAGGCGCTGGTTGTCTACTCTATCTATTCCTCCTAATATCTTGTACACCTCTATCATGTCTCCTCTCATCCTCCTTCTCTCCAAAGAGTAAAGCTCTAGCTCCCTTAATCTCTGATCACAATGCATACTCTCTGAACCAGGCAGCATCCTGGTAACTCTCCTCTGTACCCTTTCCAATACTTCCACATCCTTCCTATAGTGAGGCAATCAGAACTGGACACAGTACTCCAAGTGTGGCCTAACCAGAGTTTTATAGAGCTGCATCATTACCTCGCAACTCTTAAACTCAATCTCTCAACTTATGAAAGCTTTCTTAACTACCCTATCTACCTGTGAGGCAACTTTCAGAGATCTGTGGACATGTACCCCCAGATCCCTCTGCTCCTCCACACTCCCAAGTATCCTGCCATTTACTTTGTACTCTGCCTTGGAGTTTGTCCTTACAAAATGTACCACCTCACACTCCAGGTTGAACTCCATCTGCCACTTCTCAGTCCACTTCTGCTTCCTATTAATGTCTCTCTGCAATCTTTGACAATCCTCTACACTATCCACAACACCACCAACCTTTGTGTCATCTGCAAACTTGCCAACCCACCCTTCTACCCCCAGATCTAGGTCGTTAATACAAATCACAAAGAGGTCCCAGAACCGATCCTTGTGGGACACCACTAGTCACAACCCTCCAATCTGAATGTACTCCCTCCATCATGACCCTTTGCTTTCTGCAGGCAAGCAAATTCTGAATCCACCTGGCCAAACTTCCCTGGATCCCATGCCTTCTGACTTTCTGAACAAGCCTACCATGTGGAACCTTGTCAAATTCCTTACTAAAATCCATGTAGATCACATCCACTGCACTACCCACATCTGGTCACCTCCTCAAAAAACTCGATCAGGCTTGTTAGACACAATCTGCCCTTCACAAAGCCATGATGACTGTCCCTGATCAGACCATGATCTCTAAATGCCCATAGATCCTATCTCTAAGAATCTTTTCCAACAGCTTTCCCACCACAGATGTAAGGCTCACTGGTCTATAATTACCCGGACTATCCCTACTACCTTTTTTGAACAAGGGGACAACATTCGCCTCCCTCCAGTCCTCTGGTACCATTCCTTTGGACAACGAGAACATAAAGATCCCAGCCAGAGGCTCAGCAATTTTTTCCCTTTTCCTTAAATTCCTTAAATTCAGTCCAATTCCTTAAAGAGTGGACTGATATTTTCAATCTTCCAGTCCTCTATGCCAGAATCAAGTGATTCTTGAAAGATCATGACCAATGGATGTTGCATTGCCTCTTTCCAGATGGGAATAGGACAAACGGTCTATGGAGAGGGTGGGTGGGATCCTTCCTGATGTTGCTGGACTTTTCCTGACACCATTCTGTGTGTATGTCCTTGAAGGCGGGTAGGGTGTGTTAGTGATGTGTTGGACAGTTTTGAGAACCCTTCCTGTCTGCCACAGTGCAGTTTCCGCACCCTGTGGTGATAGATCATGTTAGGGTGATCTTCTGTACATCCGTAGAATGACATGAGAGTAGTCCAACTCTTTTTAGCCTCCTCACAAATTCCTGATTGTGTAGTCATGACAGCTTGTGTGACACAGAAACATAAAAAAACCTACAGTAAAATTCAGGCCCTTCGGCCCACAAAGCTGTGCCAAACATGTCCTTACCTTAGAACTACCTAGGCTTACCCATAGTCCTCTATTTTTCTAAGCTCCGTGCATCCACCCATGAGTCCTTTAAAAGACCCTATCATTTCCATCTCCACCACCGCTGCCAGCAGCCTATTCCAGGCACTCACCACTCTCTCCGTAAAAAAATTTAACCCTGACATATCCTTTGTTCCTACTTCCAAGCACCTTAAAACTATGCCCTCTCGTACTAGCCACTTCAGCCCTGGGGAAAAGCCTCTGACTATCCACACAATCAGTGCCTCTCATTATTTCGTACACCTCTATCAGGTCACCTTTCATTCTCTTTCGCTCCAAGGAAATATGGTCAAGTCCACTCAACCTATTCTCATAAAGCACACTCCCCAATCCAGGCAGCATCCTTGTAAATTTCTTCTGCACCCTTTCTATGGTTTCCATGTCCTTCCTGTAGTGAGGCAACAGAATTGAGCACAGTACTCCATGTTGGGTCTGACCAGGGTCCTATATAGCTGCAACATTACCTCTCGGTTCTTAAACTCAACCCCATGATTGATGAAGACCAATACACCGTATGCCTTCTTAACCACAGAGTCAACCTGCTCAGCAGCTTTGAGTGTCCTATGGACTCAGACCCCAAGACCTTGCTGATCCTTCACATTGCCAAGTGTCTTACCATCTTACCATGCTTCAAAACCTCCACAATCATCCCTGTAGCAAAGAAATCAGTTGCAGCCTGTCTGAATGATTACCGTCCCGTTGCCCTGACCCCCATAGTGATGAAATGTTTTGAACAGCTTGTCAAGCCTCATATCACAGCCAGCCTCCCCTCATCACTGGATCCTCTACAGTTTGTTTATCATCCAAATCACTCTACGGAGGACACAACATCCACCACACTGCACACAGTTCTCTCTCACTTGGACAACAAAGACACTTATGCCAGAATCCTGTATATTGATTTCAGTTCAGCATTCAATACCATCATCCCGCAGAGACTAGTGGAGAAACTGTCGCTGCTTGGCCTTAACACTGCCATATGTCGCTGGATTCTGGATTTCTTGACAGAGAGACCACAGTCATTCCGTGTTGGCAGGAATATCTCTAACTCCATCACACTGAGCACTGGATCCCCACAAGGTTGTGTGCTTAGCCCACAGCTGTTTACACTGCTAACACATGACAGTGCAGCCAGATTCAGGGAGAATCTGATCATTAAATTTGCTGATGATACTACAGTGGTGAGGCTCATCAGCAAAAATGATGAAACAATGTACAGGGAGAAGGTCAAACACCTAGAGAGCTGGTGCATTGACAACAACTTGATGCTTAATGTCACCAAAACCAAGGACATGATCGTCGATTTCAGACAGTCTCAGCCTGAGCACACACCCCTCAGCATCAGCGGCTCCACAGTGGAGAGAGTGGATAACATCGTTCCTTGGGGTGCAGATCTCCGACAATCTCACCTGGTCCAGGAACACCATTGGGATTGTGAAATGAGCCCAGCAGAGATTGCACATTCTGAGGAAGCTTAAACAAGCATCACTCCCCACTAACATCTCAACCACATTCTACAGAGGAGTGGTTCAGAGTGTGCTGACCTTTTGCATCACAACCTGGTACTCCAGCTACAGTGCTGCCGACAAAAAAGCCTTGCAGAGGGTGGTTAGGGGAGCAGAGAAGGTTATTGGGGTCTCCCTACCTTCTGTCCAAGACCTCTTTCAGAGTCAATGCCTCCAGAAGACACGATACATCATTAAAGACCCCTCACACCCTCTCCATGTTTGTTCTTCTGCCATCAGGTAAACGTTACAGGAGCATCAAAACTAAAACCACAAGGCTACTAAACAGCTTCCTCCCACAGGCAGTCAGACTGCTAAATAGCTGCTCTACCTGACTCTGCTTTGGACACTTTTAACTTGCACTGGACACTTATAACTTGTTTTTAACTGACATGTGGCTGTTGTGTTTTACTATTTATTGTTATGTTTATTATTTAGTGTTGCGCTTGTTATGTTATGATTGCACTGCTCCTGGGAAACACTGTCTCATTCTGCCCTGCAGAACTGATGTACGGTTAGAATGACAATAAAGTTTTTGAATCTTGAATGTTGAATTAATATTATATACTGTTTTCAATTTTGACCTACCAAAATGAACTACTTCACATTTATTTGCGTTGAACTCCATCTGCCACTTCTCAGCCCAGTTTTTCAACCTATCAATGCTCCTCTGTAACCTCTGACAACCCTACACACTATCCACAACACCCGCAACTTTTGTGTCATCAGCATATTTACTAACCCATCCCTCTACTTCCTCTTCCTGGTCATTTATAAAAATCACAAAGAGTAGGGGACCCAGAACAGATGAATCCCTGAGGCACACCACTGGTCACCGGCCTCCATGCAGAATATGACCTGTCTACAACCACTCTTTGCCCTCTGTTTGCAAGCCAGTTCTGGATCCACAAAGCAATGTCCCCTTGGATCCCATGCCTCCTTACTTTCTCAATGAGCCTTGCATGGGGTACTTTATCAAATGCCTTGCTAAAATCCATATATACTACATCTATGGTTCTACCTTCATCAGTGTGTTTAGTGACATCCTCAAGAAATTCAATCAGGCTCATAAAGCACAATATGCCTTTGACAAAGCCATGCTGACTATTCCTAATCATATTATGCTTCTCCAAATGTTCACAAATCCTGCCTCTCAGGATCTTCTCCATCAACTTACCAACCACTGAAGTAAAACTCATTGGTCTATAATTTCCTGGGCTATCCCTACTCCCTTTCTTGAATAAAGGAACAATATTCGCAACCCTCCAATCCTCCAAAACCTCTCCTGTCCTCATTGATGATGCAAAGATCATCACCAGACGCTCAGTAATCTCCTCCCTTGCTTCCCACAGTAGCCTGGGGTACATCCCGTCCAGTCCCGGTGACTTATCCAACTTGATGCTTTCCAAAAGCTCCAGCACATCCTCTTCCTTAATATCTACATGCTCAAGCTCTTCAGTCCACTGCAACTCATCCCTACAATTGCCAAGATCCTTTTCCATAGTGAATACTGAAGCAAAGTATCTCCTGCCATCTCCTTCAGTTCCATACACACTTTCCCACTGTCACACTTGATTGGTCCTATTCTCTCACGTCTTATCCTCTTGCTCTTCACATAGTTGTAGAATGTCTTGGGGTTTTCCTTAATCCTGCCTGCCAAGGCCTTCTCATGGCCCCTTCTGGCTCTCCTAATTTCATTCTTAAGCTCCTTCCTGCTAGCCTCATAATCTTCTATATATCGAACATTACCTAGATTTTTTTAACCTTTCATAAGCTTTTCTTTTCTTCTTGACTAGACTTACTACAGCCTTTGTACACCACAGTTCCTGTACCCTACCATCCTTTCCCTGTCTCATTGGAATGTACCTATGCAAGAGCAGGAAATTTGAATGAGTTTGCAAGCTACTTTTTTTTCATTTTTCACACTGACAATGGTAATTACCTTGAACGAGCTGCCAAGGAAGGTTCCTGATCCCATTCCAACATGTTGGCCCGTGTCCTTGTCTACTGCCACATAGAGGCTATCTATTCTCAGGTTGGAGGAACAGTTCATATTCTGTCTGGGTAGCCTTCAACCTGACAGTCTGAACATCAAGTTCTCTAACTTCTAGTATTTCCTAAAACCCCCCTCCTCACTTTCTCCTCTTCTATTCCCCACTCTACCTCTCCTCTCTTCTCTTCTCACCTACATATCACCTCTCCTGGTTACTCTCCTCCTTCCCTTTCTCCCATATTCCACTCTCCACTCCTATCAGATTCCTTCTTCTCCAGCCCTTTATCCTTTCCACCCAGCCCTAACTTCTCCTCCCTCTCCCACCAACCTGGTCTCCTCTATCACTTTCTAGCTTGTTCTCCTTCCCCTCCCACCACCTTCTGAGACCAAGGGGGTCCAATATCCTAGCAGACAGGTTTAACAGAGCTGTTAGGGAGGGTTTAAACTAATGGGAACCAGAGTGATAGGCTGAGGAAGGGGAAAACAGAAATAAATCAAAGGTAGTGTGCAACGAGATGATAGAAAGAACAGGCAGGAGATGAGGCATAATCATAGCCAGTGGGATGAGTTATAGGGCGACAGAGGCATGGTGCAGTTAAAACAGAAAGTAACAAATACTGGACTGAAAGAGTTATATTTGAATAAGGAATAAAATGGACCATCCTGAAATTCAGCTACAAATTGGCAAGTATGATATTTTGGCCATCTCTTAAACTTGGCAAAAGGATGGCTGCAATTGGGAGCTGAATGTCCAAGGATATATGGTGTATCAGAAAGATAGGTAGTTGGCAGAGGAAGTGGTGTGACCCTGTGTATAAGAAATAATATTAACGTAGGATTGGAAGGTGTAGAGTCTCTGTGGGTCAAGTTATGAAATGACAAGGGTAAAAGAACCCTAATGGTAGTTGTATACAGGCCTCCAAACAGCAGCCGGGATGTAGATTACAAATTACAGCAGGAGACAGAAAAGACCTGTCAGAAAGGCAATGTCATGATAATGTTGGGGATTTTAACATGAAAGTCGATTGGGAAAACCAGGTCAGAACTGGACCTTGAGAGAGAATTTGTAGAATGTCTATGAGATGGCTTTCTAGAACAGCTTGTTGTTGAGCCCACAAGGGGATCAGCTGTGCTGGAATGGGTGTTTTTGCAATGATCTGGAGGTAATAAGAGAACTTCAAGTTAAGGAACCCTTAGGGAACAGTGATCACAATATGATCACGTTCTCTTTGAAATTTCAATTCCAACTAAACTCCAATATGTCAGTATTTCAGTGGAATAAAGGAAATTACAACGGCATGAGAGGGGAACTGGCCAAAGTTGATTGGACAGGGACACTAGCAGGAAGGAGGGCAGAGGGCATACAAGGAAGCCAGAGCTAGTGGGAAGATCGAGGATTGGGAACCCTGTTAAAATTTGCAGAAGGAAACTAAGAAGATCATTAGGAAGGAAAAGATGAATTATGAAAGGAAGCTGGCGACTAATACCAAAAAAGATACTAAAACCATTTTTAAGTATATATAAGGTAAAAGACAGTAGATATATAACCAATAAAAAATGATGCAAGATATTATAATGAGAGATGCAGAGGTGGCAGAGGAACTGAATGCTTATTTTATATCAGTCTTCACAGTGGAAGACATTGGCAGTATACTGGACATTCAAGATTGTCAGGGAAGTGAAGTATGTGCTGTGTAAATTACAACTGAGAAGGTGTTCAGGAAGCTTAAAGTCTGAGGGTGGATAAATCTCCTGGACCTGATGGAATGCACCCTCGGGTTCTGAAGGAAGTAGCTGGAGAGACTGCGGAGGCATTAACTATGATCTTTCAAGAATCGATAGATTCTGGCATTGTACCAGATGACTGGAAAATTGCAAATGTTACTCCGCTATTTAAGAGGGGTGGGAGGCAGCAGAAAAGAAACTATAGACCTGTCAGCCTGATATCAGTGGTTGGGAAGTTGTTGGAATCGATTGTTAGGGATGAGATTACGGAGTACCGGGAAGCACATGACAAGATAGGCCAAAGCCAGCATGGTTCCCTGAAAGGAAAACCTGGCCTAACTAAGCTACTGCAATTCTTTGAGGAAATTACAAACAGGGTAGACAAATGCAGTGGATGTGGTGTACTTGGATTTTCAGAAGGCCTTTGACAAGGTGCCTCACATGAGGCTGCTTAACAAGATAAGAGCCCATGGAATTACAGGGAAGTTACCAGCATGGGTGTAACATTGGCTTATCAGCAGAAAACAGAAAGTAGGAATAAAGGGATCCTATTCTGGCTGGCTGCCGGTTACCAGTGGAGTTCCACAGGGGTCAGCGTTGGACCATTGCTTTTTACGATGTATGTCGATGATTTGGCTAAATTTGCCGATGGTACAAAGTTGGCTTGAGGAACCAGTAATGTTGAAAAAACAGAGAACTTGCAGAAAGACTTAGATAGTTTAGCGGAATGGGCAAAGAAGTGGCAAATGAAATACAATGTTGTAAAGTGTATGGTCATGCACTTTGGTGGAAGAAATAAATGGGCAGACTATTATTTAGATGAAGAGAGAATTCAAAATGCAGAGATGCAAAGGGACTTGGGAGTCCTTGTGCAGGATACCCTAAAGGTTAACCTCCAGGTTGAGTTGGTGAAGAAAAGAGGTAAATGCAATGTTGGCATTTATTTCTAGAGGTATAAAATTGTCTATTTAGGGGAATCAAGGGATATGGGGACAAGGCAGGACCAAGTATTGATAGTAGATGATCAGCCATGATCTCAGAATGGCGGTGCAGGCTCGAAGGGCTGAACGGTCTACTTCTGCACCTATTGTCTATTGTCTATAAGAGCAGGGATGTGATGTTGAGGCTCTATAAGGCACTTGTGAGACCACACTTGGAGTATTGTGTGCAGTTTTGAGCTTATTTTGGAAAGGCTATACTGACATTGGAGAGGGTTCAGAGAAGATTCACAAGAATTATTCCAGGAATGAAAGGGTTACCATATGAGGATATCTTGGGCTGTATTCCCTGGAGTTCAGGAGAATGAGGGGGGATCTCATAGAATCATTCCAAATGTTAAAAGGCCTAAACAGATTAGATATGGCAAAGTTATTTCCCATGGTAGGGGAGTATAGCACAAGGGGACACAACTTCAGGATTGAAGGATGTCCATTTAGAACAGAAATGCAGAGAAATTACTTTAGGCAGAGGGTGGAAAATCTGTGGAATTTGTTGCCGTGAGCAGCTGTGGAGGCCAAGTCATTGGGTGTATTTAAGGCAGAGATAGACAGGTTCTTGATTAGCCAGGGCATCAAAGGGTATGGGGTGAAGGCAGGGGAGTGGGGATGACTGGAAGAATTGGATCAGCCAGATGATTGAATGGTGGAGCAGATTTGATGGGCCGAATGGTCTACTTCTGCTCCTATATTTTATGGTCTTATTCTGGCCCATCCTCCCTTCCTTTCCAGTCCTGATGAGGGGTTTTGGTCAAAATGTCAGCTCTATAGATGCTGCATGACCTGCAGAGTTCCTCAAAGGTTTTGTGTGCACTGGTTGCCGTGGAGGTGGTATGTTAGAAGCAGGAAGATATCAATGTTTGCAGGATGCTGAGACAGGCACAACTGGCAGGGAGTAGAAGGATACAGACTGCGTGCAAGCAGATGGAATTAGTCCAGACGTGCACTGTGATTGGCACAGATATGGTGGCCAAACTATACGGTATGTTTTATGTCATGTCATTGGCTGGAGAGAGAGACAGGGCCACATCATTGAAGTGAACAGAACACAGACCATCAAACACTACAACCCAGTATAGTCCTTCAGCCCTCAATGTTGTGCAACCATTCTAAGACCAATCTAACCCTTCCTCTTCTACATAGCCCTCCATTTCTCTTAAGGAATATAAATTATTGCAGTAATTTCTGACACTGTAATAATTAAAATGATTCCATTGATTTCTAATGGCAGCATGTTAACAGAGCAGTTAGTACAATCAGGGGTCAGCATCCGATTTCTGCCGCTATCTCGAAGGAGTCTGACGTTTGCCCTGTGAATGCGTAGGGTTCCCACGTCCCAAAGACACTTGGTTGGGGTAAGTTCTGTGAATGCTGGAACACTGTCAGTGACTGCCACCCCTCAGTTCACAAGGACAACAAAATGACTGGAACTGTGGATCAGATGCAGCACAAAAAACACAATAAACGTTTAAAAAAATCCCTCAACAAATAACATGATTGAAGTTTCTGGCAGTTATGAAGAGACCACCTGCATGCTTCTTGTCTGGAGTATTAATGAATCTCTAAAGCTCTCCCAGTGTGTCCCTGATGTTATAGTACTTGGGGGGGGCGCGTCTCGACAGCAGTGATGAACTCAACATTGAACCCCCAGTAAATGCATGTAAACTGGCCTGGCTGCCCCCTGCACATCTTCAGTGACTTGATTCAATGCAAAGGATGTATTTCTTACGTGAGTAACACACATGAAATGCTGGAGGAACTCAGGAAATGAATAAACAGTCGATGTTTTGGCCTGAGACCTTTCTTCAGGCCTGGAAAGGAAGGGGGAAGATGACAGAATAAAAAGGTGGGCAGGGAGGGGGAGGAGGACCAGATAGAAGGTGACAAGTGAAGCCAGGTTGGCCAGAAATGTAAGAAGGAATCTGATAAGAGAGGAGAGTGGACCATGAGAGAAAGGGAAGGAGGAGGGGACCAGGGGGAACTGATAGACAGGTGAGGAGAAGAGGTAAGAGGTCAGTGGGAACAAAAGAAGAGGGAGGAAAGAAAAATAAAATTGATGATCATGCCATCACTGCAACAGAATATGAGGTGAAACAACAACACGCACAATAGAGGAGGCCATGGACAGACATATCAGATTATGAGGTGGCCTGTTCTGCACTGTTCTATGTTCCTGCTGGGTTAAATTGATTTTGGAGTAGGCCATTACAACATCTTGGGCTGAAGGGCCTGTACTATACGGTTCTATGTTCTTTAGCCTGCCTGTTCTCTATCTTCCTGGACTGTGATACATTCCTTTCTCCACTCTTCCAATTCCTCTGTCCTTTACTGTCTCCTATAGTCTTTTGTCTTCTTCATTCATTGTCTTCTGCTGCTATAGCCCATCCCCTTCAAGCTCACTTAGATCCCACTTCTTCCCCATTCTGATGTTTAGTCTGCACAGCATGCTTTTATGTGTTGAGTTCCTGCCGCGTGATTGTCTGATTAGATACTTGCATCAATGGGCCGGTGTACGGGTGTTTCTAAATAAGTGGTCCCTGAGTGTACAAAGGAACAGTGGACTTTCTACCACCATCTGAGCATCCTGATCAAAATAACATCTTCCATTATGATAACATTTATAAAGGACTCTTGAGGTGTCTGGGGTGTCGAGGAAGGGGTGGCACCTCTGGAGAAGGGGCTTGTTGTGTCTATTCTGGGGCAGCTCATTCGGCTTTGCTTCCCACTGGACAGTCAGCCCTCACCACTGTCTCCAAGTAGCTGATCGCATGTGACAACAGCCATGCCTTGATACCCTGCTTCAACGGTAGACCAAACTAGTGAGGGTCACTGGCTGGCCTCAGATAGGGGTATACATGCAAAGCCAACTCTGGCAGACAGGGCAGATGAAATAACAGTCAGATTTTTACTTTGCACTTTGGCTGTTGTCCATGCTGTTGGCTGTGGTCTTTCATTGATTCTATTGTGTACCTTATGTTTACATTAAAATGAATCTGAGGGTTCTATATGGTGACATATATAGAGAACTCCAACTCCAGAAGGTGGTTCTGCAAAGCTTTGTGGAGAGCGAAGGACATGATGAGGCACGGAAGAAGTTACGGTCATCCACTGCGACCAAGGAAGGTCCCAGTTGTGAAGAATACGCGTACCACTGGACCTGGGATTCCGAGGTCGAGAGTGGAGAGTTGCCCCCTTGCAACAGCACTTTGAACACTTTGCCATCATCAGACACAACAGGGAAACCACTCAATTAATCAGATTTGTTGATTTGAAAGGAAGCTGCTGAGAGGCATTGAAACACTGAGAAAAGCTGACGGTTGAATTGATTCTGAATGATATTTAAAGCAACATCTTGCTTTGAAATAACATTTCTCAAATGGAAAGATGTGGAAGCTTTAGAGAGGGTACAAAGGAGATTTACCAGGACTCTGTCTGAATTAGAGAGGGTGCAGAGGAGATTTACCAGGATGCTGCCTGGATTAGAGAGGGTGCAGAGGAGATTTACCAGGATGCTGCTCAGATTAGAGAGGGTGCAGAGGAGATTCACCAGGATGCTGCCTGGATTAGAGAGGGTGCAGAGGAGATTCACCAGGATGCTGCCCGGATTAGAGAGGGTACAAAGGAGATTTACCAGGACTGTCTGAATTAGAGAGGGTGCAGAGGAGATTTACCAGGATGCTGCCTGGATTAGAGAGGGTGCAGAGGAGATTTACCAGGATGCTGCTCAGATTAGAGAGGGTGCAGAGGAGATTCACCAGGATGCTGCCTGGATTAGAGAGGGTGCAGAGGAGATTCACCAGGATGCTGCCCGGATTAGAGAGGGTACAAAGGAGATTTACCAGGACTCTGTCGGAATTAGAGAGGGTGCAGAGGAGATTCACCAGGATGCTGCCTGGATTAGAGAGGGTGCAGAGGAGATTTACCAGGATGCTGCCTGGATTAGAGAGGGTGCAGAGGAGATTTACCAGGATGCTGCTCAGATTAGAGAGGGTGCAGAGGAGATTCACCAGGATGCTGCCTGGATTAGAGAGGGTGCAGAGGAGATTCACCAGGATGCTGCCCGGATTAGAGAGGGTACAAAGGAGATTTACCAGGACTCTGTCTGAATTAGAGAGGGTGCAGAGGAGATTCACCAGGATGCTGCCTGGATTAGAGAGGGTGCAGAGGAGATTTACCAGGATGCTGCCTGGATTAGAGAGGGTGCAGAGGAGATTCACCAGGATGCTGCCCGGATTAGAGAGGGTGCAGAGGAGATTCACCAGGATGCTGCCTGGATTAGAGAGATTGTTTTATGAGCGAGCTAGGGCTGTCCGCTTTGGGGAGAAGGAGGATGAGATAGAGCTGTACAAGATGATAAGAGGGATTGATTAAGTGGACATATGATGCCTCTTTCCCACTGCAATAATAGGTAAGATGAGATTGTTAAGGTGATTGGAGTAAAGTCTAGGGGCACATCAGAGGTAGGTTGTTCACGCTGAAGCTGAGGGTGTGTGGTAGAGATGGAGACATGGATTATAGAAAAATGAAGGGCTGTGGGGGAGGGAAGAATTAGAGTGATCTTGGAGTAGGCTGAGGTGTCAGCACATCATTATGAGCGGTACGATAATGTTTTCTGTAACCACAGATCAGTTCGTAAGACTGCAGAAATAGGAGCAGAATTAGGCCATTTGGTCCATTGAGTCTGTTCTGCATTTGATCATGGCTGACCTAATTCCCTTCAACCCCATTCTCCTGCCTTCTCTCCATAACCTTTCACGCTGACGCATCAAGAATCTATCAGCCTCTGCTTCAAATATACCCAATAACCTGGACTGCACAGCTACCTGTAGCAATGAGTTCCACATGTTCACCACCATCTGACTAAAGAAATTCCTCCTTATCTCTGTTCTAAATGGATGCCCCTCTATTCTGAGGTTGTGCCCTATGGTCAGAGCCTCACCTCGTAGAGGAAACATCCTCTCCACATCAACGCAACATTTGATAGGTTTCAATGAGATTCCCCACTTCGTTCTTCTAAATTCCATCAAAAACACAGCCATCAAACAAACCTCATAAGTAAAGTCTTTCATTCTGAGAATCATTTTCATGAACCTCCTTCGAAATCTCTCCAGTGACAGCACGTCCTTTCTTAGATAAGGGGCCAAAACTCCTCAAAGTGTTCCAAGTGAGGCTTCACCAGTGCCCTACAAAGCCTCAACATTACAACCTTATTTTTATATTCTAGTCCTCTTGAAATGAACAGTAACATCACATTTGAATGTGAACATCCTATCGGAAAAGAGCACCAACAGGAATGACAACAGAGCTACAATGGCTGGAATTTCTGGAAGCAATTCAGAAGGAACAGGATATATTCATCCCAAACAGGAAGAGGTATTCTAAAGGCAAGGTGACACAACTGTGGATAATGAGAAGTCAACACCAACATAAAAGCCAAAGAGGGCATACAATAGAGCGAAAATTAGTGGGAAATTCGAGGAATGGAAAGCTTTTGAAAACCAACAGAAGGCAGCTAAAATAGTCACTAAGAAGATAAAGATGGAATGCAAAAGTAAACTAGCCAATGATATTAAAGAGGACATCTATAGTTTCTTCAGATACGTAAAGTGTAAAAGAGAAGTGAGAGTGGATATCGGACTGCTGGAGGGTAGTCACAGGGGACGAAATGGCGGATAAACTGAATCAGTATTTTGTACCACTCTTCACTATGCAGTAAATGGCGAAAGGTCGAGGTGTCAGGTGACATGAAGTGTGTGAAGATACCATAACCGGAAAGAAGGTTCTTGGGAAACTGAAACGTCTGAAGGTAAATAAGCACCTGGACCTTGAGTTCTGAAAGAGGTGGTTGGAGATTGTGGAAGCATTAGTAATGATCGTTCATGAATCACTGAATTCTGGAATGGTTCTGGAAGACTGGAAAATTGCTGGTGATTAGTGGTGTTCCGCAGGAGTTTATGTTGGGACCGATTGTTTTTACATTATATGTCAATGATTTGGATGATGGAATTGATGACTTTGTTGCAAAGTCTGCAGATGATATGAAGATAGGTGGAGGGGCAGGGAGTTCTGAGGAAGTAGAGAGGCTACAGAAGGGCAAAGAAATAGCAGATGGAATACAGTGTCGGGAAGTGTACGGTCATGCACTTTGGTAGAAGAATTGAAAGGGTTGACTCATTTCTAAACGGAGAGAAAATTCAAAATACTGAGATGCAAAGGCACTAGGACTCTGTGTGCAGGATTCCCTGAAGATTAGTTCGCAGGCTGAGTTGGTGGTGAGGAAGGCAAATGCAATGTTAGCATTCATTTCAAAAGGACTGGAATATAAAAGCAAGGATGTAATGCTGAAACTTTAAAAAGCACTGGCGAGGCTTCACTTGGAGTATTGTGAGTAGTTTGGGACCCCTTATCTTAGAAAGGATGTGCTGAAACTGGAGAGGGTTCAAAGGAGGTTCACGCAAATGATTCCAGGATTGAATGGCTTGTCATATGAAGAGCATTTGATGGCTTTGAGCCAGTATTCACTGGAATTCAGAAGAATGAGGGGTGACCTCATTGAAACCTATGGAATGGTGAAAGGCCTTGATAGAGTGGATGTAGAGAGGATGTTTCCTATGGTGGGAGAGTCCCAGACCAGAGGACATAGCCTCAGAATAGAGAGGTGTCCTTTTAGAATGGAGATGAGCAGGAATTTCTTTAACCAGACAATGTTGAATCTGCGGAATTCTTTGCCAGAGGCAGATGTGGGGGCTAAGCTTTATGAATATTTAAGGCAGAGGTTGATAGATTCTTTATTGGTCAGGGCAAGAAGGGGTACAGGGAGAAGGCAGGAGATTGTGGCTGTGATTAAAATTGGATCAGTCGTGACGAAATGGTGAATCAGATTCGATGGGCCAAATGGCCTAATTCTGCTCCTATATCTTAGGGTCTTGTTTGCCTTCCTCAACATACCCTCAACCTGCAATTTAACCTTTAGGGAATCCTGCATGAGGACTCCCAAGTCTCTTTGCACCTTGGATTTTTGAATTTTCTCCCCATTTAGAAGATAGTCTATGCTTTTATTTCTTCTACCCAAATGCATGACCACACAATTCCCAACACTGTATTCCATCTGCCGTTTCTTTGCCCATTCTCCTAATCTATTCTGCAGTCTCTCTACTCCACAAAACTACCTGCCCCTCTACCTATCTATGTGTTGTCAGCAAACCTCGCCATAAAGCCATCAGTATCATTGATATATAATGTAAAAAGAATTTGTCACAACACAGACCCCTGTAGAACACCACTAGTCACTGGCAGCCAGTCAGAAATGGCTCCTTTTATTCCCATTCTTTGCCCGCTGCCAATCAGCCAATTCTCTATCTATACTACTATCTTTACTGTAGTACCAAAGGAACATACCTTGCTAAGCAGCCTCGTGTGTGGTACTTTATCAAAGGCCTCTGAAAATCCAAGTACACTGATTCTCCTATATCTATCCAGCTTGTTATTTCCACAAAAAATTCCAACAGATTTGTCAGGCAAGATTTTCCCTTAAGGAAACCATGCTGTCTTTGGCCTATTTTATCATGTGTCTCCAAGTACCCCAAAACCTCATCCACCAGCATTTAGTGTGTGTTGCTCGCATCTTCTTTTAGCTTTTCTAATTTCTTTCTTAAGATTCTTCTTACATTCTTTATATTTCTCAAGCACCTCATTTACTCCATGCTGCTTATATTTATTGTAGATATGTCTCTTTTTCCGAACCAAGTTTCCAATATCCCTAGAAAACCATGGCTCTCTCAAACTTTTAATCTTTCCTTTCAACCTAACAGGAACATAAAGATTCTGTACCCTCAAAATTTCTCCTTTAAATGACCTCCATTTCTCTATTACATCCTTCCCATAAAATAAATTGTCCCAATCCACTCCTCCTAAATCCTTTCACATCTCCTCAAAGTTAGCCTTTCTCCAATCAAAACTCTCAACCCTGGGTCCAGTCCTATCCTTCTCCATAATTATATTGAAACTAATGGCATTGCCTAACAGTCACCCAGCTACCTGTCTCCTGACTCTTAGGGGTGACTATCTGCCTGAAACTCCGATCTATTTCTGCCTCTGCCTCCTGAATGATCCGAAGTTCATCCAGCTCCAGCTCCAGTTCCCTAACACGGTTTGTCAGGAGCTGCAGCTGAATGTCCGTATCCAGCGGGCAGCAGAGTGAAAGGGCTTTGGCTCCACTGGCTTTGGCGGTAACTGGTCAAGGTGTTGATTGCAAAAGGAGGTAGTACGTGTGTGAGGCCAGTTTTCTGTGGTCGGTGTCAGATGTGGGAGGTCCTGAAGTCTCCCGGTGTCCCGGATGGCCACATCTGCACCCGGTGCGCCGAGCTGCAACTCCTAAGGGACCGTGTTAGGGAACTGGAGCTGCAGCTCGATGACCTTCGTCTGGTCAGGGAGAGTGAGGAGGTGATAGAGAGGAGTTACAGACAGGTGGTCACTCCGGGGCCACGGGAGGCAGACAGGTGGGTCACGGTTAGGAGAGGGAAGGGGAAGAGTCCGGTACTAGAGAGTACCCCTGTGGCTGTACCCCTTGACAATAAGAACTCCTGTTTGAGTACTGTTGGGGGGGACAGCCTACCTGGGGGAAGCAACAGTGGCCGTGCCTCTGGCTCAGAATCTAGCCTTGCGGCTCAGAAGGGTAGGGAAAGGGAAGAGGAAGGCAGTAGTGATAGGGGACTCGATAGTCAGAGATTCAGACAGGCGATTCTGTGGACGCAGGAAAGAAACTCGGATGGTAGTTTGCCTCCCAGGTGCCAGGGTCTGGGATGTTTCAGATTGTGTCCAAGAAATCCTGTGGTGAGAGGGAGAACAGCCAGAGGTTGTGATACATATTGGTACAAATGACATAGGCAGGAAAAGGGAAGAGATCCTGAAAGAAGACTACAGGGAGTTAGGAAGGAAGTTGAAAAGCAGGACTACAAAGGTAGTAATCTCGGGATTACTGCCTGTGCCACGCGACAGTGAGAGTAGGAATAGAGTGAGGTGGAGGATAAATGCGCGGCTGAGTGATTGGAACAGGGGGCAGGGATTCAGATTTCTGGATCATTGGGACCTCTTTTGGGGCCGATGTGACCTGTACAAAAATGATGGGTTGCACTTGAATCCCAGGGGGACCAACAGCCTGGCGGGCAGGTTGAATAGAGCTGTTGGGGAGGGTTTAAACTAGCTTGGCAGGGGGGTGGGAATCAGAATGTGAGTGCAGGGATTAAGGTAGAAGGACAAGGGCATGATGCTAAGAGTTCTGAGTTGATGAGGAAGGACAGGCAGGGGACTGAACATAACTGTAGCCAGTTAAAGGGGTTGAAATGTGCCTATTTCAATGCTAGGAGTATTAGGAATAAGGAGGATGAATTTAAGAGCGTGGATCAGTACGTAGAACTACAATGTTGTGACCGTTACTGAAACTTGGTTGGAGGAAGGGCAGGATTGGATGATGCAGGTCCCGGGGTTTAGTTGTTTTAAAAGGAATAGGATGGGAGGTAGAAAAGGGGGGGGGAGTGGCATTGCTGGTCAGGGATAGTATCATAGCTATAGAAAGGGAGGACACTGCAGAAGGAGTGTCCATGGAGTCAGTCTGGGTGGAAGTCAGAAATAGGAAGGGATCAATCACTGTGCTGGGAGTAGTCTATGGGCCCCCAAATAGCCCTCAGGACACCGAGGAGCAGATAAGCAGGCAGATTTTAGAATGAAGCAGGAAATACAGGGTAGTAGTTATGGGTGATTTCAACTTCCCTCATATTGACGGCACCTCCTGAGTGCAAGGGGGATAGATGGGGCTGAATTTGTCAGGTGTGTTCAAGAAGGATTCCTGACACAGTATGTGGACCGGCCGACGAGAGGAGAAGCTATACTGGATCTAATTCTGGGTAATGAACCTGGTCAGGTGACAGACCTCTTGGTGGGGGAGCATTTTGGTGAGAGTGACCACAACTCCCTTAGCTTCAGCATAGCTATAGAAAAGGATAAAAATAGACAAAATGGTAAAGTGCTTAACTGGGGAAGGGCTAACTTTGAAGGGATGAGGCAGGAATTAGCGAGAGTAAATTGGAAACAGATGTTCATGGGTGAAAGCACAGAAGTAATGTGGAGGAAGTTTAGGGACCACTTGAGCTGGGTTCAGGATAGGTTTGTCCCACTGAGGCAACGAAAAAATGGTAGGAAAAGGGAACCGTGGCTGACGAAACATGTGAGGCAATTCGTCAAGAGGAAAAAGAAAGCATATGTTAGATATAAGAAGCAGGAAGCAGGAGGGGCTCATGGGAAATATAGGGTAGCCAGGATGGAGCTAAAGAAAGGACTTAGGACAGCTCTATGGGGTCATGAGAAGGCCTTGGCCTGTAGGATTAAGGAGAACCCTAAGGTGTTCTATGCGCATGTGAAGAATAAGGGGATGACGAGAACGAAGGTTGGACTGCTGTAGGTTAAAGAGGGCAACATGTGTCTGGAGGCGGAGGAGGTTGGGGAGGTCCCAAATGAATACTTTGCTTCAGTATTCACAAGTGAAAAGGATCTTGATCAGGATGAGGTCGAAGTAGAGCGGGCCTGTGTGCTGGACAACGTGGAGATTAAGGAAGAAGAAGTGCTGGATCTTCTTAAAAACATTAAGATTGATAAATCGCCAGGGCCGGATATGATACACACCAGGTTGTTTTGGGAATTGAGAGAAGAGATCACAGGAGCATTAGCTATGATCTTTGAATCCTCTTTGGCTGCAGGGGAAGTGCCGGAGGACTGGAGGATGGCAAATGTAGTTCCCTTGTTTAAAAAAGGTAATAGGGAGAAACCTGGGAACAATAGACCGGTGAGTCTTACATCGGTGGTATGCAAACTACTGGAAAGGATTCTTAAGGATAGGATCTACGAGCATTTGGAAAAGTCTAGTCTACTCATGGCTTTGTGAAGGGATGATCGTGCCTCACGAGCCTGATTTGAAGATGTAACAAAAGAAATTGATGAGGGTAGGGCAGTGGATGTGGTCTACATGGATTTTAGCAAAGCATTTGACAAGGCCCTTCATGAGAGACTCATCCAGAAAGTTATGAGGCATGGGATAAGTGGAACCTTGGCTGTTTGGATAAAAAAAAATTGGCTTAAAGGAAGAAAGCAGAGGGTAGTTGTGGAAGGGAAAGTATTCTGCCTGGAGGTCGATGACTAATGGAGTGCCGCAGGGATCTGTCCTGGGACCCCTGCTATTTGTGATTTTTATAAATGATCTGGATGTAGAGGCGGAAGGATGGGTGAGTAAGTTTGCGGATGACATGAAGATTGGAGGAGTTGTGGATGGAGCTGTAAGTGGTCGAAGGTTACAAGAGGATATAGACAGGCTGCAGAGTTGGGCAGAAAAATGGCAGATGGAGTTCAATCCGGACAAGTGTGAGGTGATGCATTTTGGAAGGACAAACCAGAAGACTGAGTACAGGATTAATGGTCAGTTACTTAAGAGTGTGGATGAACAAAGGGACCTTGGGATTCAAATCCATACGTCCCTCAAGGTCGCTGCACAGGTTGATAGAGTAGTTAAGAAGGCCTATGGGTTGCTAGGCATCATTAACGGGGGATTGAGTTCAAGAGTAGAGAGGCCATATTGCAACTCTACAGATCTCTGGTGAGACCGCACTTAGAGTATTGTGTTCAGTTCTGGTCATCTCATTATAGGAAGGATGTGGAAGCCATGGAGAGGGTGCAGAGGAGATTTACCAGGATGTTGCCTGGATTGGAGAACAAGTTATATGAAGCAAGACGTACAAAAAAACTGGATGAACTCAGCAGGTCGGGCAGCATCCGTTGAAAGAAGCAATAACGTTGACTGCTTCTTTCAACGGATGCTGCCCGACCTGCTGAGTTCATCCAGCTTTTTTGTATGTCTTGATTTGACTACAGCATCTGCAGTGCACTTTGTGTTTACACATGAAGCAAGGTTAGCAGAGCTGGGACTTTTCTCTTTGGAGCATAAAAGGATGAGAGGGGACTTGATAGAGATCTACAAGATTATGAAAGGCATAGATAGGGTGGATAGTCAGTACCTGTTTCCCAGGGCACCAATAGCAAACACCAGAGGGCATATGTACAAAATTAAGGGAGGGAAGTTTAGGGGAGACATCAGGGTTAAGTTTTTTACACAGAGGGTTGTGAGTGCCTGGAATAACTTGCCAGGGCTGGTGGTGGAGGCTAAAACATTAGGGGTATTTAAGAGCCTCTTGGACAGGCACATGGATGAAAGAAAAATGGGGAGTTATGGGGTAGTGTGGGTTTAGTACTTTTTTTTAAAGGATTATATGGGTCGGCACAACATGGAGGGCTGAAGGGCCTGTACTGTGCTGTGGTGTTCTAAGGTTCTATGATTCTATGGATGCACCTTTCACAGGTGCAGTCATTAGGGACAGTTGTGCTGTTCCTGACTTCGCGCAAACTGCAAACGGAGCACACAACTGCTCTAACTGCGGCCTCCATTACCTACTCCTAAGCTAATTAAATTAATTAAAGGAGCTCACCCGGCCAAACCTGACTGGGAACAAGCTCGTCCTCCGCCTCTACTCGCCGAAGCTTCTCGAGCCAAAGTCTTCCTACTCTGTCTCCGTTAATCTGCTCACTTTTGTCTGCTCCTTTAACTATGGAATCCCCTATCATTACTGCAGTCCTCTGCTTCCCCCCATTCCCTGAGACAAAGACCCGGTCACTGTGCACACTCCCCCCAGCCCCATCAGTATCAGAGGCATCCTTATTATTGAGGGGAACAGCCACAGGGGTACTCTGCACTGATTCCCTTTCCTTTAGGGTCCTGAGCTGCATATATTTGAATTCAAGAAGTATCATAGGAAAGGAAGATGAGCTTAGGGCATGATCAACGCCTGGAATTATGACGTTGGTTACAGGAGGTGCAGGACTGGTGGCTCAACGTTCTGGGCTGATGTGACAGAGTGGGAGGGATTAAAGGAGGAGGGGTGGCATTACCAGTGGTCCATCAGGGCAGACTGGAGAACTCAACTACTGAGAAGTTTAGGGTGGAACTGCCAATGGCCACATTAAAGGGTCAATATCTACATCTAAGAAAAGTTGTGCTGGCATTGGAGAGGGTCCAGAGGAGGTTCACAAGGATGATTTTGGGAATGAAAGGGTTATCATATGAGGAACTTTTGATAGCTCTGGGTCTGTACTCACTGGAGTTTAGAAGGATGAAGGGGGTTCTCATTGAAACCTTTTGAATGTTGAAAGACCAAGACAGAGTAGATGTGGAAAGAATGTTTCCATGGTGGGGGAGTCTAGGACAAGAGGGCACAGTCACAGGATAGAGATGCAGAGAAGTTTCTTTAGCCAGAGGGTGGTGAATTTGTGGAATTTATTACCACAGGCAGCAATGGAGGCCAGGTCGTTGGATATATGTCCTTTTGGTCAGCATGCCTTATTCTGATTGTTAAAAGTCGCTTCTGCTGTGATTGATTAGTTTAGAAGCTGCAGCTGTTTTCCCACTGGACAGTTGTCTGGTGTCAGGTTTCAGATAGTGCTGCCAACCCAGACAGATCATCCAGGTCCAACCCTGGACCTTTTAACAGCTCTAGCTGTGTCTCATCTTTATCTTCTGCCTCTAAAACTTTTCTCCTCGCTAAGGGCAGGTCTACCTCCTCTCCCTTACCCTCTGTCACTTTACTACTCTTCGTTTTACCACCCTCTAAACCCTCGTGGTACAGGGTTGGTAAAAACGTCTCGGCCAAATCGAAACTGGCCGGATTTAAACTGCTCTCGTTCTCAGCTGTCTCTCTCGACATGCTGCGAGTGACCGTGCATGCGGGATAGATCTTGGAATCTAGGGGCGGGGCCGCCGCACTCACCGGCTGGCTTGTCATCGTCATTGCTGCCCAAACCTTACCACCTGCTAAATCATTACCGAGAAGGACGTCCGCGTCAGTTCTCGGGAAGTCTGATCGCACCCCTATTTCAACTGGTCCAGACACCAGCTCACAATCCATAATGACCTTATGTAAGGGCACTATTTCTGTCCCTTTACTTACTCCTTTCACAGCTACCATTCTCGTCTTGCGACCAAAATCTAGTACCTTACTGCTGATCAATGACAGCTCAGCCCCCGTGTCTCTCCAGATCCGTACTGGAACTGGTGTGTCTCCCTCCCTCACAGACACGGTTCTGTTTGACAGACAAGTCTCAGACCCTTCTCATACTCTGTCTACCCGGGGCTCTCTTGTCGATTTACTGATTACCACAGCACATCCGATAGGGACTGCTGCTTTCCCTTTTCCTGTCTCTTTCCTCGGAACAAAGCACCTAGATGCAATATGCCCCCCTTTTCCACAAATAAAACAGGTCAAGCCCGGAAATCTCTGGCCGTCTGGCCTTTCCCCCTCAACCTTACCACTAGCTCCCAGCGGGACCTCTGCCTCAGCCGGCGGACTTTCTAGATCGTTCCCACGGTCTCTCTGGGAACTTTTATTCGAGGAAAACTTTGTCTTGTGGGTTAGGGCATATTCATCTGCGAACCTAGCAAATTCTGAGCTGGACTTATTCGGCTTCTCATTCAAATACATCCGGATATCCTCCGAAACACAACCTTTAAATTCCTCAATCAGAATTAACTCCCTGAGACGCCAATAATCCTCCCCCACTATCTCTGCTGTGCACCAACGGTTCAAGAGCACACCCTTCTCATAGGCAAACTCGGTATGCGTCTGATTCCACCCTTTCTTTAAACTCCTGAACTTTTGTCTATACGCTTCAGGTACTAACTCATAACTCCAGAGAATGGCCGCCTTTACTTTGTCATAACTCTCCTCCTCTCCCTCCTCCATGGCCAACGCCGTATATGCCCGCTGTGCCTTCCCCTTTAACACACTTTGTAACAGCGCCACCCACTGACCTCTGGGCCACTTCTGATTCACTGCCACCTTTTCAAAAAGCAAGAAATAACTATCAACATCCGTCTCTTCGAACGGAGGTACTAACCTCAACTCTCGACTAGCATTGAACCGTTCCTCTCGGTCTGACCCCGGAGCTCGTGGCTCTTGTCGTAACTTCTCCATCTCCAAGTCATGTTTCCTCTGTTTCTCTGCCTCCCCATACTCTCTCTCCTTCTCAGCTCTTTCTTTCTCTTTCTCAGCTGCTACCAACTGTTTTAACCGAAGTTCATGCTCTCTTTGTTTCTCAGCTCATTCCTGCTCCCGTTTCACCTCTAACTCCTTTTGCTGGAGCGCATGCTCCCTCTCTCTCTCGGCTCTTTCCCTCTCTTTCTCTCTCTCCTTCTCGGCTCATTCATTCTCCTTCTCAGCTGCCTCCAGCTGCTTTAACTTAATTGCATGTTCCAACCTTAATTTCTCCAACTCTAACTGAGCTGTCCCACTAGCTGGTACCTTTTCAGGGATATTTTCCAATACTGATATAATACTGAGTTATGGCCCTTCGCACCTCCCGCTTTTTCATTGACAACCTCACCTCTGCGAGGTTTAACCCCTTTGCCAAATTTATCAAGTTCGATTTGGTGGCCGCCTCTCGCGCCTCCAGAGTCGGGTTTTCTATAAATTCACCCACGTCCATCTGTGCTGGTTTCCCGTCTGGCTACCCGCGTAACCAGATCCAAGTTTTGGACTTACAAGCCCGATTCACTGGCCTCCCAATTTGGTGTCAAATCTTGAGACAAGAACCCCAATTTTGTTATGAACCTCTTAACTGGGTCACTTACCAGCAAAGATAGAGAGGTCCGTTGAAGTCTGATGGTACTATTTTTAACAGTATTTATTGATAAAGGGGCACAAAAGTAAGATCAATGCAAACATACAGATAATATGCGTCGTCAATACTAAATCTAAAAGCGCGGGTATAATAATAATCAATAAGAAATAGCTCTATCGTTGTCTAGGGGATAATGTATTGTCCGATGGAAATATAAAAGTCACTGTTAGTTCGTTCAAGCTGCAGCATTTTGGGTTTTAGAGAGAGAGGGGTTAAACTTGCCCAGGTCTTTTATGATGCCAATCCTTTGAGTCGTGGGGAGTTGGTTTCCCCGTTGTTAGCTAAAAGCCGTTTTCCATGGTACAAGCCACCGGTTCAGGGGCAAATGGAACCGAACACATGTGGCCTCCTCCCAATGGCTTCCGCTATTACAGGATCGCTAACATTTCTTCTGGTGCGTCTGAGGGGCTGTTCCCACAGACCCTCTTTTATCCTGACTCACAGGGTCTCCGTTGTCAATCAGGTTGGGGTGATGCAATCCCTCCCTCAACCAGCCCACTTTGCCTGAGGGCTTCCACGTAGCACAGTATGGCAATACACAAGAGACAATGACAAGACTTCAAGTCTTCAAGAGACAATGGCCGTGTCCTGTAGCTTTATATCGCCGAGGAACGAGACATTCCGCACGTCTCTCTCTCATTTCCTGGGTCTCCTGACCCAAATCAATAGTGATCTTGCGATTTTCGCAAAGGAGGGGCTACCCCGCACCCGTCGGCCCCTCAGAGCTGTGGTACATTCATAACACAAGCAGACAGCCTCCCTGGACGAGCGCTCTAAACTACCCTGTAATATTTTCTCTGACAAGCATCGCAACACCTTCCTCTTTTGCCCCTCCAATTCTATCACACCTAAAGCAATGAAATCCAGGAATATTTAGTTGCCAATTACACCCCTCCTGCAACCATATTTCACTAATAGCTACAACATCATATTTCCAGGTATCAATCCATGCTCTAAGCTCATCCACTTTTCTTACAATGCTCCCAGTATTAAAATAAATGCATTTAAGAAATTCTCCACCTCTTCCTCTCTGTTTATCCCTAACGGTGCCGACAACTTTGCTATCTTCTTTTTCTTCCTTCTCCCCTACATCTTCGGTCTGAATGCTTCCCTTCTCTATCACCTGCCTATCCTCCCTCACACACTGTCTACAAGCTTTCTCTATTTGTGAACTAACCTCCTCTCCCCTAGTCTTTTCAAATTGATTCCCACTCCCCAACCATTCTAGTTTAAAGTCTCCCCAGTAGCCTTAGCAAATCTCCCCGCCAGGATATTGGTCCCCCTAGGATTCAAGTGAAACCCATCCTTTTTGTACAGGTCACACCTGCCCCAAAAGAGGTCCCAATGATCCAGAAACTTGAATCCCTGCCCCTTGCTCCAATCCCTCAGCCACACATTTATCCTCCACCTCATTCCATTTCTACTCTCACTGTCGTGTGGCACAGGCAGTAATCCCGAGATTACTACCTTTGTGGTCCTTCTTCTCAACTTCCTTCCTAACTCCCAATATTCTCCTTTCAGGACCTCTTCCCTTTTCCTACCTATGTCATTGGTACCTATATGTACCACGACCTCTGGCTCCTCACCCTCCGTCTTCAGGATATCTTGGATGCAATCAGAAACATCCCGGACCCTGGCACCAGGGAGGCAAACTACCATCCGGGTCTCCTGATCGCGTCCACAGAATCGCCTATCTGTCCCTTATCGAGTCCACTATTACTACTGCCTTCCTCTTCCTTTCCCTACCCTTCTGAGCTACAGGGCTGGATTTTGTGCCAGAGGGACGGCCACTGTTGCTTCCCCCAGGTAGGCTGTACCCTCAACAGTACTCAAACAGGAGTACTTATTGTCAAGGGGTACAGCCACTGGGGTACTCTCTAGTACCGGACTCTTCCCCTTCCCTCTCCTAACCGTGACCCTCGTGTCTGCCTCCCGTGGCCCTGGTGTGACCACCTGCCTGTAACTCCTCTCTATCAACTCTTTCACTCTCCTTGACCAGATGAAGGTCATCGAGCTGCAGCTCCAGTTCCCTAACATGGTCCCTTAGGAGCTGCAGCTCGGCGCAGATGTGGACGTCCAGAGATTCCAGGACCTCCCACATCCAACACCGAGAACAACAAGCTGCCCTCACACTCATAATTCCCCCTGCCCTCAATTAACAGGAAAAAAATTGAAAACTGAACCTACCTTTTCCGTTTCCGCCTAAGCCCGTTCAGCCAAAGCCCTTAAGCCTTCACTCTGCTCCCGGCTCACTCTGCTGCCGCTAACAAAGCCCGTTGTATAAGGCTGTGTTCCTTTAAATTTTCAGCGCTTCACTGCCCAATGTTACACGCCTGTGCAGTCCTGACTCTCTTAACCCCAATGAGAAGAAAAAATCAAAATGGCTCCTGCAGCTCTTCCTTTCTGATTCTCAGACTTACTTCTCTAAATTAAATTCTTCCTTTGTTTAAGACATGACCATTGGGAAGATCTGCTCTGTACACACTTTTAGCTCACTATGTGTAACGCCCTGTGAGAGGCTTCACTGCTAATGTAATGGTTTCTCTGTAGCAGCAGTGTTTGAGTTATGATTAGAGATAATGGGTTTGGAGTGTGTGCTGTCCAATAGGGGAGTGTTTTTCTTTCTTGTGTGCCTGGAAGTGAGGTACTCATGGTCTTTTGTTCCATGGGAGATGGAGAAAGAAAGTGCCAGAACAGAGAGGTTGTCGGGTGCAGGATGGAGTGGACTTGGAATGAGGCCGGGAGTTGACAATGCCTGGGGGGGAGGGAATTGATGGACTAACGGACGGGAAATGGTTATCTCCAACATGTGTAAGTTAGACTGTTTCATTAAAATGGGCCCTTTTTCTTTTCATTTTCTTTACTAACCCTATTGTCAAATTAAGAATAATAAAGCTCAATCATTTGTCTGTTATTTCGTAGTACAGTACTGATTTGTAACAGGGGAACACATCACACAGCATCCACACAAATGAGATTTCACAAATTTGGCAGGGCTGGAGTCGACCTTCCTTAGACTAATGCCACTGGCCGAACCTGAGGGTTACAATTGTTGGGGCTCGTCTGGGATCGATTTCATTGGATGCTGTGTGATTCCCTGAGATGGATGGATGCTGCCAGAATGGAGTGGTGGTGTGCCTCCAGGCAGTTACCGGTAACCAATGCGTGCGTGTTGAGTGGGGTAGATATTTGTCCAGATAAATTGTTGATACGCCTGTTAAGAACTGTTAAAGTTTTTGGCAACGATACAGTTGCAGGGTGGAGGTTTGATAAAACGGCGGGCACAGACCTTGTTTTACTGCAGACTAGCGCTGACATAACAGCAATGAAGCTGCCTGGTACTACCGGTTCCCCAGGTGAGGGGGAGCCGTGGACCGTCCATACTTTCAGGGTGGAGGAGCGTGCAATGGAACGGGCCAAATCACGTCAAGTTTCCCATAGCTGAGGGCAGACTTCAGAGACAGGGCTCTCTCATTTCTGCTTAGGGAGGGGAAGAGTGTCTGATTTGGAATGTCTAATGTATCTCTGTCCCCCAGGGAAGTGTGAGAATTCTGAGTTAGTGTCGGCCCTTACCTCTCTGGCAAATAAATGGAAAAATGCCCAGTCCAAAGTCCCAGCTATGGTAGGCTCCACCTATTCTCAGGGACGAAGCCCACCCAAAGGGGAAGAGGAGTATGGGGCTTGGGCAAAGCAGATCTCTCAGTTGTTAGACGAGTGTCAGAGCTCCGATGACATAAAGTGGCAGAGATTGGTTGAGAGTTTGAGGGGGCAGGCTGCTGACATGGTGAGAGCCGTGAAGTTCTGGTACCTCCTAGCCAATGCTGCCGATTAATGGGGGGCACTGGAAAATGCATTTGGCACGATGGGAAGCCCAATGGAGCTCATGATGGGATTTCAGAATATGCGTCAGAAGAAGGGGGAGAAGCTTACTGCCTACATTTTTCAGCTGGAGAGGCGGCTAAATTGCTTGTGGCATAGAGGGGCCATTCAGACAGCTGAGGTGGATCAGTGAAGAATGGATCAAACAGCGAAAGGTGCCCAGTCCCAGGACCTGATCGCTTGGGGTATCCGACTGTCTCATAAGACACGTCCTCCTCCCTCGTTTGTTGAGCTGATCAGAGAAGTACAAGAAGAGGAGAATGTGTCGGAGGTGTGGGAGGCCTCCGTCAGCAGGGTACAGACCTTGGTAATGGTCCCCTGCAGTGAGGTGACTACAATAGCCTGCCCCGGGGAGGGGTAGAGGAGATCGTGTCAGAGTTGAGAACTGAGATGTCCCAGGTGTTATTAGTGGGTGTGACACCCCCACCCCCCATGTAATGGAGCTGATAGGGAGGTGGATCCTCTAAAGGGACAGACTAAGCAGAGGGCTGCTGCCAGCCAGAGTCCTGTGAGAGGGGGAGCGGCCGATATTGTCTGTTGTGACTGTGGTGAAGAGGAACACTTCAGGCGGGAGTGTGAGCGATGGGAAACCCCTCAGAGAGCGAGTCCTCGGGTACCTAAGCAGAGAGAGATGTTGGGAAAACTTTAAAAGAGACCCAGTGAGGGGACGGCTTGGTGTCTAGGGGGAGCACATTGCCAGCAATATAGCAAGGAACACCCTAAACCAAAAACCCCTATTCCTGAACGCTTAGTGCAGCCAAGCTCCAGTGTATCGCTACGGATAGAGGATATTTATGCTAGAGCCATAATTGAGACAGGGTCACAGGTCACCTTGCTGTATCGTTCGTTTTACAACCGGTATTTGATGCATTTACCAGACGCCACTCAGTGCGCAGAAGATCTGGGGTATTAGTGCAGGTGAATTTCTGTATGACGGTTATTTGTCAGTGAAGCTAGAGTTTTTGGAGGCCGATGAGGAGTGGCCGAGACTCTTGATACATTCGCGCTGGTTTGTCCTGACTGTTGAGAGGGGTGGAGTTTCAATTCCTGTGGGGACAAATCCTCCTATTGTGAGGAGGCTCATGGGAGCCTAAAGGGAGAGAGCTTTTTGAAGACATTGTCTGTTCACCCGGTGTTTCGAGCTGCTTTTGAGGAAGTGTGTGGCCCACTGGGCCAGGTAATGAGCTTAGACGAGGGAGTGTGTAGTTCACCCAGTCAAAGCCAATTGTGTTCTGGCCGGGGAAGTAGCGAGATTTCCCAGAATGCCCGAGGCTGAGGCCCTCTTGATGGATGCTCCAGAAGACCACCAAGAGGAGTCGGGCATATCTGCTGGGGTACTGGTGAGGCCCGAACTGTAGAAGCTCTCAGTTGTGCAGGCGAACAGGATGGCAGTGGTTGTCAGGAACACTTCGAAGAGGGAGGTCAGCTTTCAAGCGGGGGATGACCCTGGTGCATCTTTTCCCAGTGATGGCAATGTCTAGTGTCCCTGTGAAACAAGCCAGGGAGAAACTAGTGGAAAACGGGGGAAAGTTGACCACTCAGTCATTTAACTTTGGGGACTCCCTGGTTCTTGTGGGTTGGAAGAGGAGGTTGGTAGAGAAGATGCTGAAACTGGAAGGTGTCTTTTCCACTGACAAGTTTGATGTGGGTTGTTCACCCCGTTCAGAGAGAGGTTGCAGTGACTGGCCCCTGCAGAGGTGGTGAGGTTCAGTAGCATTTGTGTAAGTTGAGGGAAGCTGGGATCATCTTCAAGCCCCAAAGCCCCTATGCATCCCCAGTAGTAGTGGCCCAAAAGAAGAATGTTTACAGATGTGTGTGTAGACCTTAGGACTCTGAATAGGTCCCTGACCAGTATACGAGGATAGAAACTGCACTGGCCTGCCTGAGTGGTGCGAAGTGGTTCAGTGTGCTGGGCTTGGGGAGTGGATATTCCCAAATATTAAAATAAACATTAATATTAAAATGGTAACATTGTACAAGGCATTGGTAAGGCCAAGTTTGGAGTATTGTGTACAGCTCTGGTCACCGAATTATAGGAATCAACAAAATAGAGAGAGTACAGAGAAGATTTACTGGAATGTTACCTGGGTTTCAGCAGCTAAGTTACAGAAAAAGGTTGAACAAGTTAGGTCTTTATTCTTTGGAGGGTAGAAAGTTGAGAGGGGACTTGATAAAGGTTTTTAAAATTATGAGGGGGATACAGTTGACGTGGATAGGCTTTTTCCATTGAGAGTAGGGGAGATTCAAACAAGAGGACATGAGTTGAGAGCTAGGGGGCAAAAGTTTAGAGGTAACACGAGGGGGAATTTCTTTACTCAGAGACTGGTAGCTGTGTGGAATGAGCTTCCAGTAGAAGTGGTAGAGGTAGGTTTGATTTTGTCATTAAAGTAAAATTGGATAGGTATATGGACAGGGTTATGAGCTGAGTGCAGGTCAGTGGGACTATGTGAGAGTAAGTGTTTGGCATGGACTAGAAGGGCTGAGATGGCCTTTTTCCGTGCTGCAATTGTTATATGGTTATATATTCCCCATGAGTGAGGCTGACAAAGAGGAGACAGCATTTATATGTCCACTGGGATTTTTCCAGTTCGAAAGGATGCCCCAGGACATATCAGGAGGCCCTGCAACCTTCCAGCGTGTCATGGGGAAGACGGTGGGGATATGAACTTGCTCAAGGTATTGGTGTATCTGGATGACCTCACAGTGTTTGAGTCCACCTGGAAGAACATGAAGCACGGCTGCTGAAGGTGCTGGGCCACCTGAAAGCTGGAGGGTTAAAACTTTCCCTGGACAAGTGCCAGTTCTGCAAGACGTCTGTTTAGCTAGGTTGGGCATATAGTCTCAAGGATGGAGTAGCTCCAGATCTGTCTAAGACAGAGGTGGTGACTGCCCGGCCAAGACCCCAGACTGTGGTTACTTCCTTGGGGTCTGTGGTTACTATCAGAGCTTCGTTAAGGGATATACGAAAGTGAGTCACTCGTTGAATCAACTTCTGTGTGGTTACCCTCCCTTGGGGAAGAAAGGGAGGAGGACAAAAGGAGAGGAGGGTAAAGAGTACCTTAGCCCTTCAGAGTCTTTTAGACTGACAATAGACAATAGACAATAGGTGCAGAAGTAGACCATTCAGCCCCTCGAGTCTGCACCGCCATTCTGAGATCATGGCTGATCATTCACTATCAATACCTAGTCCCTGCCTTGTCCCCATATCCCTTGATTCCCCTATCCATTAGATATCTATCTAGCTCCTTCTTGAAAGCATCCAGAGAATTGGCCTCCACCATCTTCCGAGGCAGTGCATTCCACACCTCCACAACTCTCTGGGAGAAGAAGCTCTTCCTCAACTCTGTTTTAAATAACTGACCTCTTATTCTCAATCCATGCCCTCTGGTACTGGACTCTCCCAACATCTGGAACATATTTCCTGCCTCAATCCTATCAAATCCTTTAATTATCTTAAACGTTTCAATCAGATCCCCTCTCAATCTCCTCAATTCCAGCGTGTAAAAGCCCAATCTCTCCAGTCTCTCTGCGTAAGACAGCCCTGCCATCCCAGGAATCAACCTAGTGAATCTACGCTGCACTTCCTCAATTGCCAGAATGCCCTTCCTTAAACCTGGAGACCAAAACCGTACACAATATTCCAGGTGTGGTCTCACCAGGGCCCTGTACAAATGCAAAAGGACATCCTTGCTCTTGTACTCAATTCCCCTTGTAATAAAGGCCAACATTCCATTTGCCCTCTTCACTGCCTGTTGCACTTGCTCATTCACCTTCATTGACTGGTGAACTAGGACTCCTAGGTCTCTTTGCATTTCTCCCTTACCTAACTCTACACCATTCAGACAATACTCTGCCCTCTTGTTCCTGCTTCCAAAGTGGATAACTTCACATTTATTCACATTGAATGACATCTGCCAAGTATCTGCCCACTCACCCAGCCTATCCAAGTCTCCCTGTATTCTCCTAACGTCCTCTTCGCAAGTCACACTGCCACCCAGTTTAGTATCGTCAGCAAACTTGCTGATATAGTTTACAATGCCCTCATCTAAATCGTTGACATAAATCGAAAAGAGCTGTGGTCCCAATACAGAGCCCTGTGGTACCCCACTAGTCACCTCCAGCCAGTCTGAGAAACACCCATTCACTGCTACCCTTTGCTTTCTATCTGCCAACCAGTTTTCTATCCATGTTGAAACCCTGCCCCCAATGCCATGAGCTCTGATTTTACTCACCAATCTGCTATGTGGCACCTTATCAAATGCCTTCTGAAAATCTAGGTACACTACATCTACTGGCTTACCCTCGTCTAACATCCTTGTTACACCCTCAAAAAGCTCCAGCAGATTAGTCAAGCATGATTTGCCCTTGGTAAATCTATGCTGGCTTGGCCTAATCCTATTACTGCCATCAAGATATGCCACTATTTTGTCCTTAATAATGGACTCAAGCAGGATGCGAATTGCGAAGAGGCCTTTCAGTCGCTGAAGGAGCTGCTGCCCCAGGCACGTGTGTTGGCTTTTGGGATCCCGGATTGCCATATGTACTGCACATGGATGCCAGCAGAGAGAGCTTGGGGGGTGCCCTGTATCAGGATCAGAGCACCTGGTTGAGCCCTGTTGTGTTTGTCAGGTGGAGTCTGTAGCCCTCTGAGAAAAACTATCCCACGTTGGCGGTTCTGGCGTTGAAATGGGCTATGGTGGATAAGCTGAGTGACTACCTCTATGGAGCCATGTTTGAGGTGTTGACGGACAACAATCCCAGAACTTATATCCTGACCTTGATGAGACTGGATGCCACAGGCCATCGGGGTTTGGCTGCATTGTCTGCCTATGATTTCAGCCTGAAGTAGGGACGTTGGTACTGATGCTTTGTCCCAAGGGACAATGAGGGACTGGTCAGGGACGAAGAGTGGGAGAGTGTTACTGCCTCGGGGGTGAAAGCCATGTGTCGGTTTTCCATCATGGTGAAGTCAGAGGGAAAGGAAAGGCAGGATCGAGCGGTAGATCAATTGGGGCTTCTGATGACGCCATTCTCTAAGTTTACTGTAACCTGACTGCTCTGAAGACAAATCAGTTACTGGAATTGAGTTGGGAAGTGGCAGCTGCTCAGTGAGATGACCTGGGCATTGGTACCATTTGGTCAGCAGTCGGAAAGGGAGACATGGCTCAGGCGGAGAAGACGAAACACATGAGGTGACTCCATTACTGAGAGAATGGCCCAGGTTGGAGTTGAGGAACCAGAACTTATACCTGATCACATCACCTCTGGACCAACCTTGGTGTTCCCAGCTAGTTCTGCCTGAGAAATATTGGAGGATTGTGTTGAAGCCACTTCATGATGATTCTGGATATTTGGGGGTTGAGAAGACCTATGGGTTGCTCAGGTACTGGTTTTACTGACCCTGAATGAAGCCAGAGGCCAAAGAAAACTGCAAGTTGTGCATTCGATGCATACGGCAGAAGACACTGCCTATGCGGGTAACACCTTTGTCCCACTTGCAGAGTGCAGGGCCTATGGATTTCCTGTCCATAGAATCCAACGCCAGCAATATGGATCACTATACCAGATACGCGCAGGCTTTTCCTACCAAGGACCAGAGGGCATCCGCAGTGGCTTAAGTGTTTTGGGGAAGTATTTCATTTGTAATGGCCTCCCCAGTTGGATACATAGTGATCAGGGAGGGGATTTCGAGAGCAGGCTCATCCATGAGTTACTGGGCATGCTTGGAGTCAAGAATTTGAGTAACTACTCCCTAGCAGGTTTCACTGCTAATGTAAGTTTCTCTGCAGCAAGTGTTTGGGTTATGATTTGAAAAAATGGGGGCTTTGGAGTGTGTGCCATCTAATAGGGGAGTGTATTTCTTTCTTGTGTACCCGGGAGTGAGGTATTCACGGCCTTTTGTTTGGCAGAAGATGCCAAAACAGAGAGGTCATAGGCTGCAGGACAGAGCGGACTTGAAAAGGGGTAGAGAGTGGACGATGCCCAGGGGAAATTGATGGACTAATGGATGGGAAACGGTGAGCTCCAACGTGCACATTAGACTGTTCCATTAAATTGGGCCCTTTTCCAGGCCCAACCTGAGGGTTACATATGTTTGCTGGATGTACATGTGTCTGTTGAGTGTATGTCTGTAACCTGGGGAACTGAGTATTTGGTTGAATTTTTACTGTTTGTAAATAAATGATTAATATACCTATTCACAGAGCTTAAGTAATTACATGGGCAAATACATGACAATTCAACTTGACTGCTATGTGATTGCCCATATTCAGGAGAGTGACTTAGAGGGAATCAAAAATGTAGGACACTGGAGGGGAAATGAAGATCGGCAGTTTTATTGAAAGGTAAGGGACTTCAGTTGACCCATTCCTGCACCTATTTTGCATTCTTAAAATACCATTAGGTTGAACACAATTTTTGGTAGACAGCAAGTAAACAACCCATTGTCTCTCTTTATAATCACTGAAGTCCGGAAGACATAAGAGCAGAATTAGGCCATTCGTCCCATCGAGACTGCTCTATCATTCAATCACAGCTGACCCTTTTCTCCCCCCTCCTCAAGCCCATTCCCTGGCCTTCTCCCTGTAACCTTTGATGCCAAGTCCAATCAAGAACCCATGTATATCTGCCTTAAATACACCCAACCACCTGGCTTCCACAGCTGTCTGTGGTGGTGACAGTTCCACAAATTCACCATCCTCTGGCTAAAGAAATTTATCCCCATGTTTTTAAATGGATGCCCCTCTATCCTGAGGCTGTGCCTTCTTGTTCTAGACTCACCCACCACCGGAAACATCCTTTTCACATCTACTCTGTCCAGGCCTTCCACATTTGTAAGTTTTCAACAAGATTCACCCCATCCTTCAAAATTCCAGTGCATACAGACCCAGAGCCATTAAATGTTCCTTGTATAACCCTTTCATTCCTGGAATCATCCTTGTGAACCACCTCTGGACCCTCTCCAATGCCAGCACATCTTTTCTTAGATAAGCCCAAAACTGTTCACAATACTCAAGATGAGGTTTCACCATTGCCTTATAAAGCCTCAGCATCACATCCTTGCTCTTGTATTCTTCAGATGAATGCTAACATTGCCTCTTCCTCTTACACCATCAGTTCAACCTGTAAGTTAACAGGATTTTCTGCACAAGGACTCCCAAGCCCCTTTGCATCTCAGATTTTTGGATTCTCTCCCCATTTAGAAAACAGTCTGCATGCTTATTTCTACTACCAAAGTGCATGACCATGCATTTTCCAACATTGTATTAATTTGCCACTTTCTTCCCCATTCTCCTAATCTGCCCAAGTTGTTCTGTATCCTACCTGTTTCCTCAACTCCGCCTGTCCCTCCAACAATCTTTGTATCATCTGCAAACTTGGCAACAAAGCCATCTATTCCATCATCTGGATCATTTATATACAGCACAAAAAGAAGTGGTCCCAACACTGACCCCTGTGGAACACCATTAGCCTCTGGGAGACAACCAAAAAAGGATCCTTTTATTCCCACTTGTTGCCTCTTACCAATCAGCCAATGCTCTAACCATGCCAGTAATTTTCCTGTAATACCATGGGTTCTCAATCTGGCAAGCAGCCTCACGTGTGGCACCTTGTCAAAGGCCTTCTGAAAGTCTAAATATACAACATCCACTGCAACCCTTTATAATCTCCTCAAAGATTTCCAACAGGTTCATCAGGCAAGATTTTCCCTTAAGGAAACCATGCTGACTTTGTCCTACCTTGTCCTGTGTCACCGAATACTCCATCACCATTGGCTCCAACATTTTCCCAACCAGAGGTCAGGCTAACTGGTCTATAATTTCCTTTCTGCTGCCTTCCTCCTTTCTTAATGAGTGGAGTGACATTTGCAGTTTTCCAGTCCTCTGCCACCATGCCAGAGTCCAATGATTTTTGAAAGGTCATTACTAATGCCTGCATAATCGCTTAAGCTACCTCTTGCAGAACCCGAGGGTGCAGTCCTTACACATACCTGGCTGTTCTGGCCTCTAGAGGCACAATTTGTATTGTACAAACACCACCTACTGTACTTAATCTGGTTGTTTTATATCATTTACTGCGTGGGTTAATTTGGATTTCATTTTGAAGTACTTGGTGGAAGGAGATTTATCTCCATCCACTCTTGCTCTTGAAACAGTAATATTTGAGACTCTTTAGTTTTGTTAGTATTGGTAAACATTTAGTAGAGGTATTATTTACCGTTAATTGTTGGCCATGAGTTCACTTGTTTTCACGGCAAAGCTATAGTGTGCATATTAACTTGGTTGATAATAACCTGCAGAATTAGTATATTCAGGCATGCTGCAATTCTGTATTCAATTTAATGTATATTGTACTTAACTTTCTGCAGTAAGATCTCATTAAAAACTCTGAAGAAAGCTTCCAGCTCTGATGATTTTTGAGAAGCTGTTTAAATCACTGCATATCTTTGCACACACGCAGGCAGTCTGATTCATTTTGGTTGTGAATGCAAGTATTTAACGACTCAACAACAGGCATTTAGTTTGGTCTTTTAATGCAGTCACATCCAGAAAAGGCTGTATCCAGGTTAAAATTTAGGAAGCAGGATCACCGAGGTGGATACTTCTAATACGACCCAAGAGCACATACTACTTTCCAATTGTGCCTTAAGAGACACTGGACATGTTTGTAATGTAATCAATTCCAGTGCATCCCCCACGATTCAGGAATTGGGTGTGAGATATTCATTTCATTCCAGGGAGCTGGATTGGATGATGACACAAAAGAAGTGGCCTATAATATATTGACAGACTTGACATCCACTGCACAGGCACTGCAGAACCTCACAATCCGCACGAAAATACTGAGATTTACAAGGTAGTCCCATGGAATGCAGATAAAGCTGTACCATGGTACACAAACATCTCCAGCCCATACTCTCACCCTCACTCATTTCACTTATAGCTCCCTCTCCTCATCTGTGTACTGCAACAAACTCTACCCTACCCAGCCGGCCTTGTCTTCTGACCCCCACATTGCACATTCTAAGCTCTCAGCCACCCCATCCCTCACTCCATGACATCCTGCCCTCCCCTACTGGGACCTGTCTCACTATTTCACCCCACCAATCATTTCCTTGGGTCTTATTTCTCATCCTTTAACAGAATGGAAATGAGCTTGTGTACTGTCCCACTGCTAGCTCAGCTGTAACCACCTCAGGATCGGCCAGGAAATGTATCGAACGGAGACAGCTCGACGTACACCCTCAGCAAGAGTAGTTCAGGCGGAATAACGGGACAATTGGAAAACAAAATGTTTCACAAAGCTACAGTCTTCTTTCTAACTTCTTTAAGTGTGTCACCATAGCTCAATATTAGTTTTGTGTGACAAAAGGAGAGAGTCTGACCAGGCTTGCACCACAAACCACACTGGTTCCAGGTAATAGTACTGACCCATGACTGAACTTCACAGAAACACGGGGACTGGAGAACTTTGTGGCACAGATTTCCTCCGAAGGTCCGTGTGCTTCACTGAAATAAACCACATGCCCTTAGTTATGCCTCTGTGGTTCAATTGCCTGGAGCCATGATGAGAGAAAGGCTACGATGAAATCTGATCGTCTTCTCCCCATAAGAGCAACGGGCACAGGAGCAGGAAGTTTCATAAGGTGGCCGAGTTTGGTGTCAATTCAATGACACGGCAGACCTCTCTTCCAGCTGAGCTTAAATGCCGATTGAGCGTAAAACCCTCTTCTCCTTTTCATTGAGGTGATGAGAAAACGGCGTGTAGCAGGGCTGCTGTGCAAATTGCCGGAGGTAATCTGTTAGGTAGGCCTGCAATTAAAAGGCAAGGTGAGTATGCACGCACACAGAGTATTTACCACTTCAGCATACAGCATAATTTCTGATTTATGCACATATTTTTCCTTATCCATACTTTAACCCCTAACTTTATTTTTTATATAATTTCTTTCTAGTAATGGTTAAGTTGTTTTTTTTTGTTACACTGACTAACACGGCCACAGTAAATTCCTAATACATGTAAATGTATACGGTGAATAAATTGATCCTTGATCCCGACAATCCATTCACAGCAAGTAAGGATCTCTACTTCATGAAATATTCCATTCACAAATATAGATACACCAATTGTAATCTGCATTGTGCAGATTGCATACTGACACAGCTCAGTTTTTTCTATTTTTATTTTACTTAAGAGATAAGTGCTGAACAGTATCTTCTGGCCCAACCTCACGGTTAGCAACCAACCCATTTTACCCCAGCCTAATCACAGGAAAATTTACAATAGCCAATTACCCCACTAAATGGTATGTTTTTAAAATGTACAAGGAAACCCACACAGCCACAGGAAGGGCGTACAAACTAGAAATAATTCGGAAGATGTGTAGCTTGGGTGGTTGATGGTTGGGTTGAGCTGTAAACTGCCAAGATCAGAGACGTACAAACTTGTTACAGATGATGTTGGGACTCAGCCATTTCTACCCTGGGAAAAGGTCTCTGGTTGTCCACTTGATCTAGGTCTCTTGTACACCTCTATCAAGTCACCTCTCATTCTTGTTCTCTTCAAAGAGAGAAGTCCTAGCTCGTTCAACCTATTCTCATAAGACATGCCCTCCAATCCAGACAACATCCTGGTAAATCTCATCTGCACCCACTAAAAACTTCTACATATTTCCTACAATAAATTCACACACAAAAAGCTCAAATATATTAATAGGATTAAATATATAGATGCTCTGAAGATGAAACAATTGGTTATTAGGGGAAAGAAATAAATATACATATTAAAGTTATTACGAATTCCATGGAGCATGTGGAGATCTTCCAACAACCAGGCATTCTTTCTTTCTTTCTTTCTTTTTTTTTCTATAGGGCAGTTAGGGGGGAGGGGTTAAGGGGAGGGGGTAAGGGTTATATACATTGTTTTTTCATACTTTGTAACCATTTAAAAATGCAATAAAAAAAGTTTAAAAAAAAGCTCAAATTCTTGAGACATGATCTCTCAAGAACAAAGCCATGCCCACGGTGCTGTGCTGACATCAATCTAACCCTTCCCTCCACAGCCCTCATTTCTATCATCCACACGCTTATCTAAGTTTCCTAATGTATCTCAATCAGCACACCTACCACTGAGTAAGAAAAAGCTATCTCTGAAATCCCACCCTGGGAAAAAGTCTCTGGCTGTCCACTCCACTTATGCCTTTAATCACCTTACATACTTCTATCAAGTCATCTCAAGTCACTCCAAAGGAAAAAAAACACTAGCTTGCTCAACCTGTCCAGCAAAATCCAACCCAGCTATATGCTAGATGGACACGACAGCCACGCAGCACCTGCCAAATATCATCCAACACTTCTACGGTTGCTCTGACTATTGGCAAAATCTAGATCAATCCTGCAGACCTACAGAAACTACCTAGGTCTGCATGCTTTCTGTTGTACTGTTCCCAGATACCTCTCCTCGTTTATTACTGCCAATAGGATTAGCTTAGATGGGCACCTTTGTTCGCACGGACGAATTGGGGCAAAATGCCTGTTTCTATGTTGTATTACTGTAATACTGTGGACAGCATGGTAGTGTAGCTCTGTAAGATCAGGGTTCAATTCCTGCTGCTGTCTGTAAGGAGTTTGTATATTCTCCCCATGACCTTGTGAGTTTCCTCCTACATTCCAAAGATGTAGAGGATAGGGTTAGTAAGTTGTATACATGCTATGTTGACACCAGACGCTTGGCAATATTTGCAGACTTCCCCAGTACAATCCTTGCTGATTTGACTTGACATGAACAAGTTTCATCGTATGTTTTGATGTACATGTGACATGTTTAATTCCCAGGCATCTGGCTTTGCCATTTTTTGGCAAATATTCTCTCATTTATCATTACAAATGGGATTAGGTTGGATGGGCATCTTAGCTGGCAGGGAAGAGTTGGGCTGAGGGCCTGCCTCTATGACTATTTATCTTTTTTTGTAAACAAAGACACAAGCCTCCTTGGGGAATAAAAATTATATCCTTTCTTTACTTAGAGATACAGTGTGGAAAAGGCTCTTCTGGCCCTCTGAACCGCACCACCCAGCAACTCAACAATTCTGATTTAACCCTAATCACAAACAATTTATATATTAACAGGTACGTCTTTGGACTGTGAGAAGAAACCCACACGTTCCATGGGGAGGATGTACAGTGATGCCAGATTGAACTCCGAGGCCCCGAGCAGTAATAGCATCATGCTAACTACTGGGGTACCAAACAACCTACTAAACAGCCATTTTAACCATTAGCTGATTTGGCCTGTTTGCAATGATATTTCCCTACAGGTATTGCTCCTGATTAAGGGCTCCCCAATTAGTCAGCCCCTAGAACTCTCAATTCCCAAACCCGAATCTGCAATTCTTATTATCTTGGCACCAGACATGGGAATTTCCCCAGCATTCATCAGCCTCTCCAAAATGAGAACATGCATTTCAGAACAAAATTACAGGTAATGATCAGGTAGTAAAAACTACATAAATAGAAGGTGGGGCTTTGTAAGATAATGGTGAAAAGTGCCTTGAACAACAACATACACAAAATGCTGGTGGAACACAGCAGGCTAGGCAGCATCTATAGGGAGAAGCACTGTCGATGTTTTGTGCCGAGACCCTTCGTCAGGACTAACCGAAAGAAAAGATAGTAAGAGATTTGAAAGTAGTGGGGGGAGGGGGAAATGCGAAATGATAGAAGACTGGAAGGGGTGGGATGATGCTAAGAGCTGGAAGAGTGATACAGAGCTGGAGAAGGGAAAGGATCATGGGACGGGAGGCCTCAGGAGAAAGAAAGGTGGGGGGGGGGGGAGCACCAGAGGGAGATGGAGAACAAGCAAACAACTAAATATGTCAGGGATGGGGTAAGAAGGGGAGGAGGGGCATTAACTGAAGTTAGAGAAGTCAATGTTCATGCCATCAGGTTGGAGGCTACCCAGCCGGTATATAAGGTGTTGTTCCTCCAACCTGAGTTTGGACTCATTTTGACAATAGAGGAGGCCGTGGATACGCATATCAGAATAGGAATGGGACGTGGAATTAAAATGTGTGGCCACTGGGAGATCCTGCTTTTTCTGGCGGACCGAGTGTAGGTGTTCTGCGAAACGGTCTCCCAGTCTGCGTCAGGTCTCACCAACATATAAAAGGCCATACCGGGAGCACCGGACACAGTATACCACACCAGCTGACTCACAGGTGAACTGTCGCCTCACCTGGAAGGACTGTCTGGGGCCCTGAATGGTGGTGAGGGAGGAAGGGAGTGGACAAGGGAGTCATGTAGGGAGCAATCCCTGCGAAAAGCGGTGGGGGGAATATGTTTGGTAGTGGGATCCCGTTGGAGGTGGCTGAAGTTACGGAGAATTATATGTTGGACCTGGAGGCTGGTGGGGTGGTAGGTATGGACAAGAGGAACCCTACCCCGAGTGGGGTGGCGGGTGGATGGGGTGACGAAGGGAAGCCCTTTTGTTTAAAAAAGGAAGACATCTTCTTCGTCCTGGAAAGAAAAGCCTCATCCTGAGAGCAGATGCGGCGGAGACGGAGGAATTGTGAGAAGGGGATAACCTTTTTGCAAGAGACAGGGTGGGAAGAGGAATAGTCCAGGTAGCTGTGAGTATCTGTAGGCTTATAGTAGATTATAGTACCTTGAGCAATTTTAGACCCCCTTTATAAGAAAAGGCGTGCTGGGATTGGAGAGGGTCCAAAGGAGATTCACAGGAATTAAACATATGAGGAGCGTTTGATGGCTCTAAGCCAGTACTTGCTGAAACTTAGAAAAATGGGGGCTGGGGGGTGGATCTCACTGAAACCTGTCGAATATTGAAAGGCCTAGATAGAGTGGATGTGTCGTCTAGCGGAAGAGGCTAGGACCAGAGTATACAGCCTCAGAATAGAGGTACGTTCATTTAAAAAAGAGATTAGGAGGAACTTCATTAGCCAGAGGGTGGTGAATTGCCACAGACGGCTGTGGAGGAGGCAGGAAAATGGGGCTGAGAGAGATAATAAATCAGCCTAATTCAGCTTCTGTGTCTAATGGTCTTATGATCTAAGAACACTCTACCTTATCTCATAATCATTCTCAGTTACCTGCAAATCAACTTGATACAAGGGATCCTTCAACATCTCTGGGTCATCTTCACTGTCATCATCATAATAGTCATCATCTATTTAAAAAAAAACACACAGCACACAATTAGTAGCTTTACAAAAGTGGAGATACGTCTCTATCAAAGGTGGTGTAAGGCACTCCTTCATTCCACTAGCTTGCAGGTCACCCTTGGGCAAGGTGTAGCACCTACTTGGCTCCTGATTAGGGTCATGTGAAACAATGGGATCAGGTAGTGGATGGTTGTATATCATATGCTGGCCCATATCACAAGTCCTGGTTATGCAACCACTGATGCCAGGGGTCACCCGTCTTGTAAAGACACTGCCCAGAAAAAAATAGTGGCAAATCACCTTTGTAGAACAATCACTGTCATGGAGACGCCATGATTGCCTACGTCATACAACATGACACATGACAATGATGACCCAAGGTTAGATAACTCTACCAATAGATGATCCCAAATCTGGCTGTGAAAGGAGAAGGGTTGGGCATACAGCCAGTAAACCCACCTCATAAGACCTCATCCCTGGGAGAGGAAGTATCTTTGCCTAGAAGACATATGAAGTGGTGTGGTGAAAGGCTGATCAAGCTTTGGCCCAGGACAGAGGCCTGAGCCCCAGGAGGGATGATGGATTTAAGTAGACCCATTCTCAGATAAAACTCCATTAATCCAACATGCTCAGGAGTTTGGTGGCAGATAACTCACAGATCTCTCAGACTATTGAATGTCATTAATATATTTCATCAGAGAATGTATACAATATACAACTTGAAATTCTTACACTCTGCAGGCATCCTCGAAACAGAAACATTCCCAAATGAATGACAGAAAAAAAACTTAAGAACCCCAAAGCCCCCTGCCCCTCTCCCATGCACAAGCAGCTCCTCCCCCACTTATTCTCACATAAAGCATCAGCATTCCCACCACCCACCATGCCAGCAACAGCAAAGCCCCCGAAGAAGAGACAATGGTCTACAATACCTCAAAAACTAACTGATCACTTCAACATCCCACGTGTACTCTCTCTCAGTAACAAGGGAGAGACAGCTATCATTCCTCCACAGTGAGAGTGGAGACAACAATATGCTATTTCAGTGTTAGTCCATCTGAAGTGTTGCATTTTATTTCGAGTTCCCTGACTCAAGAATTCGCAGCAAACTCTCCCTCATTACTGAGTGCAGAGCCAGCTGACAGCCACTCACACCGTCTTCAATGTTCCAGTTTCCACTATGCTTCAGTTTGCGACACTAGTGAGAACTTGTGTCCAAAAGGTGCCTGACTTCAGGCTGAACCTGGATGTACTAAAACATTAAGTTTTTCAGTGAAGAAGGAAGTTTAAAGGGAGGGAGGTAATTTGGGGTCCAGTGAGCCAGACCATCGAATAGTTAGACTGGTGTTTTACTGATCAGTAAACAACAGCAGAAGTTTGACTGCAACAACTAAGAGAAGTTTAGATAGTCCATGGAGGGAAGGGGTATGGAGCAGGTTGACAAGACTAGGCAGAATTAAAATTCAGCAGGAACCAGATGGGCCCAATGGCCTGCTTCTCTGCTGTAGTGTCTATGACTCTAACATTGGAAACTGTAGAAATCATCTACATTTAGCCATTAAATAAAGCCCACCATCATTAACAATGCTGCATAAGAGTGCTAATTAGTGAAACGTATACACCCGGTTTAAGTTATTTTGGTAAATTCAAGCAGTCTTGCATCATCAACACTGTTATGTGCAAATGTAGAGTGCAAGGCCCAGGTCTGCTTAGGCTGTGGCTAAGAGCAGCCAAGGACCATTCGTTAACAATGCAAATATTCACCTGAATCAGCACAAGAATGAGGTAACCGATTGTCTATGATAATAAAAAATGTCAGAATGACTGGGTGCAGTTTAGAGGCAACAGAATCACAAGAGCCAATAAAATCAGCTGGGTTTTGAACTACCTTCATACAATGCTGTCGACGACTGTATCCTCTACATCTTCACTTTCATTGTAACATTCAAGATGTTATCTTCAAAGTAGAAACTATGATTAATTAAATACCTTCAAATTTTTGTAGTTTCTAACTTGCTGAAGTAGCGAAATCATTTCATTTTCACCCCTAGCCGTTACTGGCCACTCCATGTTTGAAACTGCAGTGAGCAAAACCATTCTGAACTGACTTACTGCTATTTCTTGTCAACTATCAGTGACAAAATCGCTGCTTTTTGAGCATAAACACACTTGACTAACGCTGGTTAAAATCTGTTTGGCAATAGTCTCCTGTCCCAAATAAACAAGGGGAAGGGAATTCCAGCTATTTTCTCAATTTATTTTTGTACTTTGAGTTGTCCCAAATAAATGGCTGCCCTGATTAACAATGGCCCAATTGTATTTTATTTTGTTGTTATCTTTCAGTGTCAGATTGAACATTAACAGTCAAGGGTAAATTCCTGCATCTATTTGTTTGCTAGTAACTTGTTTGGCAGTTTGTTATCGGTCTTTAAAATCAAAATAAGATTAAATTTGCATCCATCACACTAACAATTCAAGCCCTGAGTTGCAACCAATCACAGCATCTGCAGAGCTGAGAAAAAAATGAAAGAGGACAAACTGCAAGTTACCCCTTCTTTACTCGATCACATTTGTTGGATCTGACTATATAATTCTTAGATTAAACTGATTAATTGATATTTTCTTTACAGGTAAATAATCTGTTTTTATTTTATATACCGGTAATTTACTTATAGGTGGCCCCCACTTTATGAAAGTTCGCATTACGCCACTTCGTTTTTACCAAAGACCTACATTGGTACCTGTTTTCGTTAACGGAAAGAAATCTGAACAGGATTTTTGCTTTTATGAAAAAAGGCACCTACTTTAAACTTGTGTTTACCCTAAGAATGACTACCATGACCGTGAAGCCTTTGGCTAAATCTTCCCGATTCTCGTAAGTGAAACTACACTGTACATACATTATTTCTACTTTATATAGGCTGTGTATTTATCATATCATTCCTGTTTTTACAGGAATGTTAGTGCTATTTTAGGTTTTATGTGCTATTTGGTAGGTTATTTTTTTGGGTCTGGGAATGCTCAAAAATTTTTCCCATATAAATTAATGGTAATTGCTTCTTCCGTTTACACCATTTTGGTTTATAAATGGTTTAATAGGAACGCTCTACTTTCGGATAGCGGGGGGAAACCTGTAACTGCTTACTATGCTTCCCAGTGGTTGTAGTACGCATGTGTAAGTTTAATATACCTCCAGTGATTACACAGAGTATAATTTTGGAAGGCTCTGGAAGGTGGGGGAGTGATTTTTTGTTACCAGAAGGAGAAATCAATATTCATGCCATCAGGTTGGAGGCTACCCAGATGGAATATAAGGCTATGTTCCTCTACCCTGAAGGTGACCTTATCCTGGCACAAGAGTATGTCATGGACAGACATGTTGGTATGAAAATGTGGATTGGAATGAAAATGTTTGGTCTCCAGTAAGTCCTACTTTTGGAATGGAGGTGTTCAACAAAGCAGTCCACAAATTTTCAAGGAGTCTAGGCAACGTGGAGGAGGCTGCATTGGAATAGAAAGCAATAGTTGACCTCAGCAGATTCACAGGTAAAGTGCTGCCTCAGTTGGAAGAATTGTTTAGGGCCCTGAACGGAGGTGTGGGAGGAGGGAGATTAATGGGAGAGATGAATAGACAAGGGAATCAGAGGGAGTGATCCCTGGTGAAAGTGGAGAGAGGGTTGGAAGTAAAGATGTGTTTAGTGGTAGGATCCCTTTGGAGATGGTGGAAGTTGTGGAGGATGATGTGTTGGATGCAGAGGCTCATGGGGTAGTAGGCAAGGAAAAGGTGTTAAGGTGGCGAGAAGATGTAGCAAGTGCGGATGTTTGGGAAATGGAGAAGCGGGTGAGGGCAACATCTGTGGTTGAGGGAGGGTAACCCCGTTCTTTGAAGGAGGACATCTCAGATGCCCTGGTAAGGAAAGCTGCATCCTGGGGACAGATGAAGCAGAGATGAAGGAACTGAGAAAAGAGAAAATAGTATTTTTACAGGAGACAGGGCAGGAAGAGGCTTAGTCAAAATAAGTGTGGGAATTGGTAGGTTTATAAAAGATGTCAGTCAACAGTTTGTCTCCAGAGATGGAGAGAGAGACCAAGAAAAGGGAGGAAAATGTCAGAAATAATCCAAGCTAATTTAAGGGGAGGGTAGAAGTTAGAGACAAACTTGAAGAAATTGACAACCTCAGCATGGGTGCATGAAGTAGCACCAATGCAATGGAGGAGCAGCTTGGGAGCATTAACAGGAAGGCATGGAACATGGACTGTCCTACACAGCCAAAAAAAGGCAGGCATAGCTGGGGCCCATGCAGGTGCCCATGGCTACAACTCAAGTCTGCAGAAAGTAGAAGGAGCCAAAGGAAAAATTGTTGCGAGTGAGGACCAGTTCTGCCAGATGGAGGAGGCTGGTGGTGGAGGGGAACTAATTGGTTCTTTTATTGAGAAAGAAATGGTGAGCTTTAAGACCTTCTTGATAGGGGATAGGGACTGAACATCCATGGTGAAATGAGGTGGTGAGGGACAGGAAATTGAAAGTTACCGAGGAGATAGGGAGTGTGAGAAATTTCAGGGATGTAGGTGGGAAAGGACTGAACCAAGGGGAATAGATTAGAATCGAGGCGTGAGGACATGAGTTCAATGGGACTGTCAGGTTTCTGAATCATAGGAGGTAAAAGCAAACAATGTGGGGTAAGGAAACTATGAGTTTGGTGGCAGTGGATGGGAGTTCTTCAAAGTTATCGAGGTCAGTGATGGTGTCAGAGAGTTTTTTGATAGTCGGGAGTGGGGCCTTCTTCAAGGGATAGGTATAAGAAGCTGCCTGAGTGTTGCCGCCTGGCCTCAGCATGGTAGAGGTCAGTTCGCAACAATACAACAGCAGCCCTTTTATCTGCGAGTCTGAACAGATGGGATTTGAGTGGACAGAGTGGAGGGCTGTGCCTTTAGAATGGTTAATGTTCATGGAGGAGGGAGGAGTGTTGAAGTCAAGCTGGTCAAAGTCTTATCGGCAACTCTAGATGTAAAGATCCAGAGCAGGCAGAGAACAAGAGGGGGTGTCTGAGAAGATGGGAGAATGGGTCATCAGCGCAGGGTGTGGAATTCTTGCAAAAGAAGTGGTATTGGAGATGGAAGAAGAGCTCAATATTGTGGAGAGTGCAGAACTGAGATAACTGAGAAGGGGAACAAAGATAATGTATTTGCTGAGGCAGAGAGGGGAAGGTTGGAGGTAAGAGAGTTGGTGACTCTAGAGAGAGGAAGGTTGGGGTGTTTAGGAAAGGTGTGGTGGGAGGAAGATGGAGACTCCGAGGACCCAAGAGGTGATGAGGGAGGACGAGACAAGGGGCTGCAGAGTGGCGGTGAGGGAAGGGGAGCCGGGGGGGGGGCCAGTGAGGACAGTCTTGGCCTGGAGGTACTAGCAGTCGAGATTCAGGTTGGAGCCGGAGCTAGAAGCTGCACAATTTGCTGTCTGATTCGATGTCCTGATGAAAGGAAAAGGCCCTATCTCGCCATTCTGCCAGCTTCTATTATTGTGTATACTCAATACACTAGTGTATACACCACCATTAAGAATATCTACGTTCCATCAGCAGTCCGCATTTCAGGAAATCTGACCACTGTCCACCCTCCAAGCAGAGTCTAAAAAGCAAGGCAGTAGAGGTAAGGTGGTGGTCACGGAAGTGTTCGGGATTACTTTGAGACAGCGAACTGAACCATGTTCAAGAATGCATGGAACATGGAGCTTAGAAAAATAGAGGGCTATGGGTACCCTAGGTAATTTTTAAAGTAAGTACATGCTCAGCATAGCATTGTAGGCTGAAGGGCCTGCATTGTGCTGTAGGTTTTCTATGTTTCTATGATGCATCAGAGGAACTGAATGGATATTCCACGATTGCCACAGACAGTTGTGGATGTTTGTATCCATAAAATCATCCAGAGTCTTCCCTAACCAGAAGTTGTGTATGAACGTGGATGAGGAGTAAAAGATAGGGTAAATGCAAGCAGGTTTTTTTCCACTGAAGTTGGGTAGGAAAACAACTACAGATCATGGGTTAAGGGTGAAAGGTGAAATGCTTAAGGACAACATGAGGGTGCTGAGAGTGTGGAACAGTAAGTGGTGGATGTGGGTTTGATTTCAACATTCAAGATACTTGGATTGAAGGGGTGAGGAGGGTTATTGTTCCAGTGCAGGTCACTGGGACTACGCAGATTAATGGTTCGGCATGGACTAAACAAGCCAAAGGGCCTGCTTCTGTGCTGCAGTATTCTATGATTCTAACCAAGAGATCTGCAATCTGCTGAGGGCTAGGTCAGTGGTGATCAGGTCTGGTGACCAATGAAAACACAGGATCCAGGTATGACCTCCGGAAAGCCATCTCATATGTGAAAAGGCAACCCAGACACATGCATACATTGGTAATAAACTTAGAGGTACCTCATTACAGCTGAACATTTACGTAACAGAGAATCGTTGATCAGGTCTGCTCTCAGAAGATCTACCCCTCACCTCTGCTTGTGGCAATGAATTCCACAGAGTCAACACCCTCTATAAATTTTTCATCTCTGTTCTAAAGGGATGTCCTTCTATTCTGAGGCTGTACTCTGGTCATAAACTCCTCGCTATAGAAAACATCCTCTCCAAGCTCACTCTATCTAGGCCTTTCAATAAAATAGGTTTCAATGAGATTTCCCCCTCCCCCATTCTTCTAAACTCCAGTGTATACGGGTTCAGAGCCAGAAAACATACTTCAATACATTAACACTTCCATTCTCACGAACTTCCTCTGGACCCAGCACATTTTTTTCAAGTTCAGTTTATTGTCACTCAACTGTATACATGTATACCCCCAAAAACACCATTCCTATGGACCAAAGTGCACACAACACAGTACATATCACTCACACACATAACACAATACTGCAACTTAAATTAACAAATAATAAGGTGCACATACAAGTTAAAAAGTAAACTGTATAATGCTACTGGCATTTCATATGTGGTGGCAAGGAGTTCAGTAATCTTACAGCCCGGAAGAAGCTATTTCCCATTCTAACAGTTCTTGTTGATGGTTGAGGGTGGGTTCAAAGAGATTGCTGGACGAATGACAAGGGGCCCAAAACTGCTCACAGTGCTCCAAGTTCAATTTGACCAACACCTTATAAAGGCTCAGCTAAATCGCCAATTGGACCCAATGGCTGGAGTAATATGGCTGAAAGAACACTGGCTGGATTGTGGAGTGACTGTTAATTGGCCAGTTTCTGAGGTCAGAGCCGAGAAAAAAAGTGCATATGTTTGACACCCCTCCCCCATGATGGAAAGAGCCCAAGAGATAAGTGGCTACAGCATGCAGAGCAAAAATAATGTTTAATGAGATGATGACATCAGGGGCAACCTGTGCTGGAGTCCTAGGATATTCCAGAGGTAACCACAAGTACATTCCCTCCCTTCCTCTCAATGTGCGTATACCTCTCTCATCCTTCCTGACCCCCCCCTCCCCCTCTGATCCATCATATCCATCACTATTATCCATCATAGTGGATAATTTGCACGTCTAATACGCAGGTTCACAAAGTATTCCAAAAACCAACAGTTCAGGTCACATGAGGAAATCTGCAAATGCTGGAAATTCAAGCAACACACACAAAATGCTGGTGGAACGCAGCAGGCCAAGCAGCATCTATAGGGAGAAGCACTGTCGATGTTTCGGGCCGAGACCCTTCGTCAGGATTAACGAGAGGAAAGATAGTAAGAGATTTGAAAGTAGGAGGGGGAGGGGGAAATGTGAAATGATAGAAGACCAGAGGGGGTGGGGTGACCTCATTATAGGAAGAATGTGGAAGCTTTAGAGAGGATACAGAAGAGATTTACCAGGATGCTGCCTGGATCAGAAAGCATGTCTTGTAAGGAAAGGTTCAGTGAACTAGGGCTTTTGTCTTTGAAGTGAAGGAGAATGACAGATGACTTGATAAAGGTATACAAGATGATAAGAAGCATAGATTGAGTGGATAGGCAGAAATGGTTTATATGGGGTGGGGTCATTGTTTTAAGATAATTGGAGGACAGCATGGGGGGGGGGGGGGGGGTTGATGTCAGAGTTAGCTTCTTTTTTTACACATACACAGTTGTGGATGCACTGCCGGGTGTGTTAGTAGAGGCAGACACATTAGGGCAGTGGTCCCCAACTGCTACCGGGCCGTGAGAAAATGATATGATTTGGCGATATGAAACAATGAGTCAGCTGCACCTTTCCTCATTCCCTGTCACACCCGCTGTTGAACTTGAACGCATGCGAGGTCATCAGTCGCCTAAGCGCAGTGATACCCTCGCGCCAGGGATCACTGGTTGGCCTTGGATAAGATGGGCACACCGAATGTTCGTGGGGAACCCGGTGCTAAAACATTCGCAGACGACCTAATTTGGGCTCAGGGTTTCGTAAGTAGCAGAGCAGCTATCTCGCTGCGATCTACTGAAAGTCATCCCTCGAGACAAACTTTTGTTGGTCGATAGATCCTACCTACCTACAATGAGGACGGGCACATGCCTTCTCACTCTTCGCTTGGTCAGTTGCTCTCTCTGGACTGCGATTGCCGCGGCCCCGGTACGGGGACCTCCGGCCCTGACCTTGTCCTCTCACTGGTGTGTTGCAATGATTTCATATGTTCATACGAGAAAAATATGCACTGTGTGTTTAATATCCAAACTTTACTTAAAATGTTCTGATGCTATTGACTTAAGTGAGTCATAATTCACTTATCACTATATTCATGCGAGGAGAATAGAGACAAAATTGAGTGCATTAGCCGCTTATAAGTGACTTATCACCTATATTCCAGTCGTGATTAACACCCCCACCCCACACAGTCCGCAAGAATATTGTCGATATTAAACAGGTCCATGGTGCAAAAAAGGTTGGTGACCCTTGCATTAGGAACATTTAAGAAACTTCAAAAGGCACATGGATAGTAGAAAAATGGAGGGCTATGTAGAAAGGAAGAGTTAGATTGATCTTAAAGTAGGTTAAAAGATCAGCACAATCTTGTACTGTGCTGTAGTGCTCTATGTTACTGAATCCTGTTGACTCCATTTCTGGAGTACCGCATACAGCATTGAACTTTCTAGTTGACGAAGGATGTAGGCTTAGGCCTGCAATGGATAGAAATATAGGGAAGTGAGGCTATGAGCCACACAAGTTTAGAAGAATGTAAAGGTCTTTCACTGAAACATCCTAATACAGTGCATTCCGGTTAACTGGTTAATCAGGCCAGCTGCCTATTTGGGACAACTCTTAAAAAAAACAAAAACAAATTGAGAAAATAGTCAGGATTCCCTTTGTTTATTTGGGACATTATGCCACTTAATTGGGTAGACTGTTGCCAGACAGCTTCTAACTAATGTCAGTCGTGTGGCCATTAGATACTATATCACACTGAGAGCAAACAGCTTATAAACAGCATCAGTTGCATGTATTTGTGTTCAAAAAGCAGTTAACTGCTTTGCTCGCTCTTCTTTCAAGCATTCAGGCTTGGAGATGCCAGAAATAGCCGGGAGTAACAAGTAATGAACAACAAAGAATTTAAAGGCATTGACAATCATCTTGAATTTACAATGGCAATGAAGATTTGGAAGATACCATTGCCAAAAACATTGCTTTAAGGGAGCCTTTTATCTAGGTGCTTGCGCTGATTTTGTTCATTTATAGTCAAAGAATACACTGGATTGATTCCTCTGTTAAATAACTATTAGGAACTAACAGTTTTATAGTACTGTAGTAGCACTGGTCGCATTCTATTTTGTTCTATATTTCATTTAAATACATAATTTGTTACTCAGTTAAAAAAGATAGCTTGCCTTTTTATACCCTTTTAACTATTCCCATGAAACTTCAGCTATTTGGGACAGCTGCTTAATTAGACCAAAATGGGGACACTGGTCCCAATGTGTCTCCATTAACTTGAATCCAGTGTATTCCATCTTGAGCAAGAACCTAAAACCGTAGGATCAGTATTTAAAAATGAGGGGTTACCCACTTAAGACATTCCTCTCCATGGATGCTGCCTGACCTGCTGAGTTTGTCCAGCATTTTGTGTGCGTTACTCCAGAGCTCCAGCATCAGCAGAATCTCTTCTGTTGTAAATTTTACTTTGCTTTCTTTGGAACTCAGATGGTTGAGTAAGCAGAGTCCCTGGAATGACACTGGTGTGAATGCAGAGCTGGGGTTATGGTCAGATCAGCCATGACTTCACTAAATGGTGGGAAAAACCTGAATGAGCCATATTGTGTCTTCCTGCTACCAGATTACTGTGATTAATGATAGCTTAGCATTATTTGTTGCATGTACATCAAAACATTGAAATATACAATCAAATGTGTCACTCGCACCAGATCAAATCAGCAAGGTTGTTCACAAATGTCACCATGCTTCCGGCACCAACATAGCATTCCCACAGCTCAGAAACCCCAAAACCTACACCTTTGGAATCTGGGAAGAAACCCACATGATCACGGGGAGAATGCACAAAATCCATACATACAACACAAGGATTGAACACCAATCTGGTGCTGTAATAGTGACACATTAAACAGTATAGGTCTGAACACTGGGGATGTTAGCCTGAGAGAAGATGCTGATGTTGGTTATCTCACCAGCAATTCTGATAGATTAGGAAGTTTAGGGATAGATGTTTAAATTCCCCAACCAGACTGCGCTAACTGCTATGTTACTGTGCTGCTACTCTGTCAGCATCACATGGAAACTAAAAGAGGATCCTATATAAAGAAAAAAAAACTCTAGTGATTCAAAAGCATATATGAATGATTTATAAAACTTCTTACCATATCTAATGCTTCCTCCTGTGTTCAGCAGGTCAGATAACAGCTGTCCAGATAGTCCTTCGTCATCATCCTCATCATCATCTTCATCTTGGTCCTCCCACATATCATTAGCATCATCTAAATACACAAGACAAAGAACTCAAGTTCACAGTAAACTTATAATCAAAATCCATGTATGTCTCCAAATACTACCATGAGATTTATTTTCCTGCAGGGATTCACAGTAGAACAAAGAAATATAAGAAAACAAAAAACAACAAAGACAAACAAACAACCAATACTCAAAAGAAGACAATCATTGCAAATACAAGATAATAATGATTGATAAATTGACAGATGGATGGATAGATAACACTAAGAAAATGAGTTGTAGAAAGTGAGTTTGTAGATTGTGGAATCTGTTCAAAGTTGAGGTGAGTGAAGTTATCCATACTGGTTCAGAAGCCCGAAGGTTGTAAGGTAATAAATGTTCTATGGGTGAGTCAGGCAGGTGGGGTAAATGTAAAAGCACGAGGCAGAGGTCAGGGAGAAAGGGGGCAATGGTACTTGAAAAAAAGGGGGAGGATTTGATCCAGATTACCTTCATTCCACTCAGCTGCATTGGATTGCCGGGAGCTGTTTGCCTCCATGACACTGGCGAGTTCACCGATTACCAACTTAAAGAGTTTAACCAGTAGCGGAATATCTGTCCATTGCTCTGGGTCTGTTGAAACCAAAACAAGCAAAAAGGACCTCATGCTGAGAACTAGGAACATGATTTAGGAGCTCTGTCAGATGCATCTTCGCTCCAACCGCAACAAGAAGGATTTTCCAGTGGTCAACCATTTTAATTCCACTGCCCATTCCCATTTTAACCTGTCAGTCCATGGCCTCCTCTATGGCCATGATGAGGCCACTCACTCTCAGGTTGAAAGAGCAACACCTCATATTCCATCTGGATAACCTCCAATCTAACAGCACGAACATCTGTTAGATTTCTTTAACTTCTGGTAATTCTTCCTCCTCCCTTTTTCCATTCCCCATTCTGAATGCCCCTCTCACCCCCTTCCCTTCTCACCTGCTCATTACTAACCTCTGGTTCCTTTTCTCTCATGGTCCACTTTCCTCTCTTATATCAGATGCTTTCTTCAGCCCTTTACCTTTACCACCAATCACTTCATTCCTCTCACCCCCACTCACCTGGCTCCACTTTACACCTTCCGGCTTGTACTCCCCTCCCTTCCCCCCACCTTCCTATTCTGGCTTCTGCCCCCTTTCCAGTTCTGAAGAAAGGTCTAGGCACGAAACATTGACTGTATATCTATTTCCATCAATACTGCTTGACCTGATGAGTTCCTCCAATTTCTTATTAGTGTTACAAGTCTTAGGAATCAAGAAATATAACCAGCTTTGCAGAAGAATGAGAATATTTAAGAACTGCTTGATAAACTGGTTCTCTTTAAACAGCAAATGGATTGCACTGTGGGAAAAATAATTTAACCATGAAGAAGAGCAGTTTCACTAAAGGACTGGAGATATCTAAAACATTCTTAGCAACAGGTGAGGTATCAGAGGATTGGAGGACAGCAATGTTGTTCTGCTGTTTAAGAAAAAAAAACAGAAATTACAGATCAGTGAGTCTGACACGAGAAGTTGAAAAGTTATTGGATGCTGTTCTAAGGGATTAGATATATAAGTATTTGGATAGTCTGGAGGGTTGTCAGTGGTTACTGCTGGATATCGAAAGGATGTAGAACTGGGCTGAGAAGTAGCAGATGGAGTTCAACCCAGATAAGTGTGAAGTAGTTCATTTCGATAGGTCAAAATTGAGAACAGCGTATAATATTAATGGTAAGACACTTGGCAATGTGGAGGATCAGCAAGGTCTTGGGGTCCATGTCCATAGGACATTCAAAGCTGCTGAGCAGGTTGAGTGTTGTTAAGAAGGCTTATGGTGTGCTGGCCTTCGTCTACCGCGGGATTGAGTTCAAGAGCCGTGAGGTAATGTTACAGTTATACAGACCTTAGCTAGACACCACTGCGTTCAGTTCTGGTCACCTCACTACAGGAAGGATATGGATACTATAGAGAAAGTGCAGTGGAGAGTGTGCCTATGACAATAGGTTGAGTGAACTTGGCCTTTTCCCCATGAAACAACGGAGGATGAGAGGTGACCTGACGGTTACCAGGAAATTTGAAGGCAAGGCAGTGAATGTTGTCTGCGTGAACTTTAGTAAGGCATTTGACAAGGTCCTGCTTGGGAGGCTAATCAAGAAGGTTCAGCCATTTGGCATTCAAGATGAAGTATTAAACTGGATTAGGAGGAGCCACAGAATGGTAGTAGATGGTTGCCTCTCTGACTGGAGGCCTGTGACTAGCAGTGCGACAGGGATCAGTGCTGGGTCCTTTCTTGTTTATGATCTACATCAATGATCTGGGTGATAATGTGGTTAACTGGATCAGTAAATTTGCAGATGACACCAAGAAAGAGGTTGTAGTGTATAATGAGGAAGGCTATCATGGCTTGCAGAGGGACTTGGACCAGCTGGAAAAAGGTCTTAAAAATGGCAGATGAAATTTAAGTGTAAAGAGGGTTTCTTCTTTTTGTTAACTAGCAGGAATGCTAATTTACTGATAACGAGAATGGTATTCCTTTGTAAAACAAATGGGGATTAATGTTCTTTCTTCTGAGTCTGTAAGCTTTTGTTGACGGGCTTTTGGGCAGATCGGCACGAGGGGGTCGAGAGAGAGGACGCAATGCTCTAAGCTGGGCGAGGATCGGACCCCAAAGGGGGGTCCGAGGCCGGGAGATTCTCCGAGGGGGGGGGGAATGAAGCTAGATGTGCTTGGTTGATCACTCGGAGGGTCCTGAGCTGTTTGGAGAGTCCGAGGAGTTCGGAGGGTCCTGAGCTGCGAGTCGAGGAGTTCGGAGGGGATCGAATGGTGGCCAGAAGACTTCAGAAATTGAGCTCCAACGGCTGTGCACGAAGTGGTTTGGACTTTGATAAGTTTGGCGCCTTTTCTTTAATTTTCTCTTCATATATACTGTATCGTTATTAATCACAGTTATAGTAACCTTTATAAATTGTACTCATTTAATCGCATATGGTGTACTGTCTGTTTTTGGGTGAGGCGGGGACATCACACAGCATCCACACCAGCTGATTACCCAGTTTGGCGGGGCAGAAGGCTGCTCCCCCTAGACGAAATGAGCTGAGCGAGCCTGAGGCGACCCAGGGGGTTACATTGTGGGGTGCTCGTCCGGGATTGATTTCTGTGGAAGCTGTGTGATCACCCTCTTTAAATTGTGTCTGCGGCGAAGAGCTGGGGTGCGATTGCTGGTTATCACTGCATGTGTGTTGGGTGGGTGGCTGCTGTTGGTAGCCTGGAGGTCATTGTTCGAGTTCCAACTAGTGCTGACGAAATGGTGGTGGGACCATGGGTTGTCCGTACTGTTTGGAGAGTGAGGAGTGACAGGTTGGGATGTTTCAGCGGTGGTGAGCTCCGCCCGGTTGTTGGAATAACGTCCAGCCCTAAAGGGGCGGAGGTGTGGGCGGAGCAGACCCCTCAGTTGTTGGGTGAGTGGCAGTGCTTGGCTGAGGAAAAGCGACAGGGACGGGTTGAAAGTTTGAGTAGGCAGGCTGGTAACTTTGTTAGATCTGTCGGGCGCAATTACCTCAAAGTGACAGCTGCCAGTTCTGGGAAAGTGTGGGAAAATGAATGTGGTTTGACTGGAAGTCAAATGCCGCAGCTGGGGGGCTTATCATATCCGTGGCAGGAGATTGGTGGGAAGTTTTAGGGTATCCCTTTTTGCCTAGGGGGGCAGATAAATTGCTTGTGGTGCAAAGGGGATCTGTCAAGGGGATCAGTTGTTCCGTTGATTCGAGAGGTGTCGGGAAACTTAGAGGAGGCCCAGTGGGGGAACGGCTTGTGGTCTCTGGGGGAGCACGTTCCCAGCAATGTACCAAGGAACTCCCGAAAGGAGCAGACCCTATTCCTGAAGGCTTAGAGGGGCCATGCGCACAGGTGTTGTTACGGATGGATGGAAGTCAAGTTAAAGCCATCCTCGGCACCGGGGCGCCGGTGAAGTTGCTGTACAGTTTGTTTCATAACCGTTATTGGAAGCATTTACCCTTGACAACATTGAGGACACTGGAGATTCGGGGTACCAGTGCCGGTGATTATCCAGACAACGGTTGTTGGTCAGTGAAAATGGAGTTCTTAGAGGCAAATGTGGAGGAGACTGAGGTTCATGAATCATTAATGCTGATGTGTCCGGACCCTGTTGAGACGGGCAGCATTTCTGTTCTAGAGAGAACCAATATCCTGCTGGTGCGCTTGGGGGCCTGCCCGGAGGAGGCGGGTGAGCGCTGTTTGGAGGCATTGTCGATGCACCCAGGGTTTCGAGCTGCTTTTGCGGACGTGTGTAGCAGCATTGGGCCGATACCGAATTCAAACAAGAGCCAGTGGTGGGACGGCCTGGGGGAAGTATCTGATGGTGAGACCCTCTTCGTGGACGCTGCGAAATACCACAAGGGAGGGGAGTTGACTGCTGAAGACACCTCGGAGAGAGAGAGGTTGCGGCGACTGGCCCCTACAGCCGTGGAAGATGTAGGCAGCGTATGTATGGATTATATTGCGTTGAAGAGGCGCACTGTCAGTGACCAGAATATGGCCCTGAGGGCCAGAGAGGCGATGGCCTGTATGAGTGGTGTGAAGTGGTTTAAGGTGCTGGATCTGAGGAGTGGATGTTGCCAGATCCCGATGAGTGGGGCCAACAAGGAGAAGACGGCCGTTATAAATTCCCTAGGAGTCTTCGGGTCCGAAAAGATGCAACAGGGCATATCTGGAGCCCTTGCAACCTTCCTGCGGGGCAGGTGGAAGACCATAGGGGATGTGGAGGCGTTTGGAGTTTTGGTGTATGTGGATGATCTCTTGGTGTTTGGATTTGCCTCAGGAGAATATGAAGTGAGGTCGTTGCAGGAGCAGCTGAGAACTACCGAGTTAAAGTGTTTTCGGGACACGTGCCAGGGCTGGCGAAGGTCGCAGCTCGTGAGAGACTGTCTCTACGGAATCAAGTTTGAAATGAAGACGGAGAGACTGGAGAAAGTGATCTGGAACCATTCGGAAGACTTACAAGTTGGAGAGAATGAAGAAAGTTGTCTGACTGAGGGTAATAGCAAACTGAGAACCCGGAGAGGGGAGTTTGCAGAGGTGAAGAAATTACAGACGAATCTCAGAAGAGAGAAGCGGAAGCTTGAAGGGAACCTGAAGAAGACCATCGACAGTTCAAATGAAGTGCAAAACCTGAAAGTTGATCTGGAAGAAGTCATGAGGAAGAAAAAGCTGGAGAGAAGTGCAGTGAATACTGAACAGGAGGCTGAAGAGACTGCGGGAGCAGTGCAGGCCACGTGTTTCCGTTTGGAGAAGATCAAACAGCAGCTACCGATCACAGGAATGAGGAAGAATACAGATTCGATGGATGATGTGCTGGATGTGTGGTACATGCTGCCTTTTGCTGACTTTCCCTCGATTGAGGAAGAGACCTTTGGCCCTTCTCCCATTGAGTCAGGTGTAGCGGGGAGGGTTAGCTGAGTGCAGTGTGGGGCATGAGTGAGAGGTTGAGAGAGGAGTTGGTAGTGGGCCCAAGGTATCCCCAGTTGTGTCCGAGCCTGAAGGGTTTAGGTGAGGGGGTACGGAGGCCTCAGAAGGGTTAGGGAACTCCCAGATAGTTGGCCTAAGTAGCGCCTGAGGAACAGGGCGTGAGGGTTACTGTGTGGGGAGAAGATGTCACTGTTTGTGCTTGGGTTACGGTGTGTTGGCAGGAAAGGTGGCGAGTTATTTAGTAGTCATGAGGACATGACTTTTATTTGGTGGAGGGAGAGTGTAAAGAGGGTTTCTTCTTTTTGTTAACTAGCAGGAATGCTAATTTACTGATAACGAGAATGGTATTCCTTTGTAAACCAAATGGGGATTAATGTTCTTTCTTCTGAGTCTGTAAGCTTTTGTTGACGGGCTTTTGGGCAGATCGGCACGAGGGGGTCGAGAGAGAGGACGCAATGCTCTAAGCTGGGCGAGGATCGGACCCCAAAGGGGGGTCCGAGGCCGGGAGATTTTCCGAGGGGGGGGGGGGGGAATGAAGCTAGATGTGCTTGGTTGATCACTCGGAGGGTCCTGAGCTGTTTGGAGAGTCCGAGGAGTTCGGAGGGTCCTGAGCTGCGAGTCGAGGAGTTCGGAGAGGATCGAATGGTGGCCAGAAGACTTCAGAAATTGAGCTCCAACGGCTGTGCACGAAGTGGTTTGGACTTTGATAAGTTTGGCGCCTTTTCTTTAATTTTCTCTTCATATATACTGTATCGTTATTAATCACAGTTATAGTAACCTTTATAAATTGTACTCATTTAATCGCATATGGTGTACTGTCTGTTTTTGGGTGAGGCGGGGACATCACACAGCATCCACACCAGCTGATTACCCAGTTTGGCGGGGCAGAAGGCTGCTCCCCCTAGACGAAATGAGCTGAGCGAGCCTGAGGCGACCCAGGGGGTTACATAAGGCTGACAAGTGTGAGGTGCTGCACTTTGGTAGGTAGGGTAGTAAAATGTTAAGACACTGAGCAGTGTGGTAGAATAAAGGGATCTGGGAATACAGGTCCATAATTCCTTGAAAGAGACGTCACAGGTAGATAGGGTCATATAGAAAGCTTCTGGCACAGTTGCCTTCATAAATCAATGTTTTGAGCACAGGAGAAGGGATGTTATGTTGAAGTTCAATTGGTGAGGCATAATTTGGGGTATTTGGTGCAGTTTTGGTCACCTACATACAGGAAAAATGTAAATAAGGTTGAAAGAATACAGAGAAAATTTACAAAGACGTTGCTGGGTCTGGAAGACCTGAGTTAAAACAAAAGATTGAAGGACTTTATTCCTTAAACATACAAGATTGGGAGGAGATTTGGAGACAAGATAAATGCAAGCTGGCTTTTTCCACTAAGGTTGGGTAGGACTACAACTAGAGGTCATGGACTAGTTGGGCCAAAGGGCCCGTTTCTGTGTTTTACTTTTCTACAAATTTTATCACATCCCTTTTCTCCCAATAACTTGCGCAAAGATGAAGCCCTCAACCTCATCTTCACCTACTCCTTTTCCATTAATCATGGAAGCACATGGCATTTGACGATTTATCAGTAAGGACACAGGAAAATGTACAATTTTGACAAGACCTGAATTTTTGCAAAAGGTCAAACAGGTTCTCTGCAACTCAGAAGAATGACGGGAGATTTGATGGAGGTATACAAAATAATAAGGGGTGTCAATAGAGTAAATGCAAGCAGGGCTTTTCCACAGAGATTGGGTGAGACTAGAATTAGAAGTCATAGGTTAAGGGCAAAATATTTCAGGGGAAGCTGAGGGGAAACCTTTGCTCGGAGGGTGGTGAGAGTGTGGAACAAGCTTTCAGCAGAAATGAGAAATGGAGAAATTCGATGGCAACATTTAAAATAAATTTAGAAAGGTACATGGATGAGAGGGGTACGAAGGGCTATGGTCCAGGCATGAGTTGATGGGACTAAGCGGAATAATAGCTTGGCAAGGACTAGATGGTCCAAAGAGCCTGTTTCGGTGCTACAGTGTTCTATGACTATATGAACTACTCTATGGGATGTGTGCCATTTGACAGAGCAGAAACAGGCCCTTCAGCCCAATCTGTTAATGGCAACCAGCAGGTACCCATATAACCATATAACAATTACAGACCAGGAACAGGCCATCCTGGCCCTTCTACTCCGTGCCGAAAGCTTACTCTCACCTAGTCCCACCTACCTGCACTCAGCCCATAACCCTCCATTCCTTTCCTGTCCATATACCTATCCAATTTTACTTTAAATGACAGTATCAAACCTGCTTCTACCACTTCGACTGGAAGCTCATTCCACACAGCTACCACTCTCTGAGTAAAGAAATTCCCCCTCGTGTTACCCCTAAACTTTTGCCACCTAGCTCTCAGCTCATGTCCTGTTGTTTGAATCTCCCCTACTCTCAAAAGCCTATCCACGTCAACTCTATCTATCCCCCCTCATAATTTTAAATACCTCTATCAAGTCCCCCCTCAACCTTCTACATCCAAAGGATGAAGACCTAACTTGTTCAACCTTTCTCTGTAACATTACATCCCAACTCCTATACTCAATGCTCTGATTTATAAAGGTCAGCATACCAAAAGCTTTCTTCACCACCCTATCCACATGAGATTCCTTCAGGGAACTATGCACCATTATTCCTAGATCACTCTGTTTTACTGCATTCTTCAATGCCCTACCATTGACCATGTATGTCCTATTCGGATTATTCCTACCAAAATGTAGCACCTCACACTTATCAGCATTAAACTCCATCTGCTATCTTTCAGCCCACTCTTCTTAATTGGCCTAAATCTCTCTGCAAGCTTTGAAAATCTACTTCATTATCCACACCACCACCTCTCTTAGTATCATCTGCATACTTACTAATCCAATTTACTACCCCATCATCCAGATCATTAATGTATATGACAGACAACATTGGACCCAGTACAGATCCCTGAGGTACACCACTTGTCACCGGCCTCCAACCTGACAAACAGTTACCCACCACTACTCTCTGGCATCTCCCATCTAGCCACTGTTGAATCTAGTTTACTACTTCAATAGTAACACCTAAAGATTGAACGTTCCTAACTAACCTTCTGTGAGGAACCTTGTCAAAGGCCTTACTGAAGTCCATATACACAACATCCACTGCTTTACCCTCGTCAACTTTCCCCGTAACCTCTTCAAAAAATTCACTAAGATTTGTCAAACATAACCTTCCAAGCACAAATCCATGTTGACTGTTCCTAATCAGACCCTGTCTATCCAGATAATTATATATACAATCTCTAAGAATACTTTCCATTAATTTACCCACCACTGACGTCAAACTTACAGACCTATAATTGCTAGGTTTACTCTTAGAACCCTTTTTAAACAACGGAACAAGATTAGCGATACGCCAATCATCCGGCACCATCCCCGTTTCTAATGACATTTGAAATATTTCTGTCAAAGCTCCTGCTACTTTTACACTTAACTTCCTTCAAGGTCCTAGGGAATATCCTGTCAGGACCCGGAGATTTATCCGCTTTTATATTCCTTAAAAGCACCAGCACTTCCTCCTCTTTAATCGTCATAGTTTCCTTAACTTCCCTACTTGTTTCCCTTATCTTACACAATTCAATATCCTTCTCCTTAGTGAATACCGAAGAAAAGAAATTGTTCAAAATCTCCCCCATCTCTTTCGGCTCCACACATAGCTGTCCACTTTGATTCTCTAAGGGACCAATTTTATCCCTCGCTATCCGTTTGCTACTAATATAGCTGTAGAAACCCTTTGGATTAACTTTCACCTTACTTGCCAAATCAAACTCGTATCTTTTAGCTTTTCTAATTTCTTTCTTAAGATTCTTTTTACATTCTTTATATTTCTCAAGCACCTCATTTACTCCATGCTTCCTATATTTATTGTAGATCTCTCTCTTTTTCCGAACCAAGTTTCCAATATCCCTTGAAAACCATGGCTCTCTCAAACTTTTAACCTTTCCTTTCAACCTAACAGGAACATAAAGATTCTGTACCCTCAAAATTTCACCTTTGAATCACCGCCATTTCTCTATTACATCCTTCCCATAAAACAAATTGTCCCAATCCACTCCTCCTAAATCCTTTCGCATCTCCTCAAAGTTAGCCTTTCTCCAATCAAAAATATCAACCATGAGTCCAGTCCTATCCTTCTCCATAATTATATTGAAACTAAAATTCTTATCATCTACACACACAATTCCAAACACATGGCCCTGCCGTTTCTAATGCTCATCTGAACACTGAATGGTCTCCACAGCCTATGTACTCACTCTCAAAGTCTCTGCAATTCATATTCTCAGTAGTATTCAGTTACTTTTTAAAATTATTTACACGATTTATTTACACGACTTTTGTTTAGTCATGGTTATGTATTGTTTTTCATAAATTCCATTGTATTTATTTTTCTGTAAAGGCCAGTAAGAAAATGAACTCCAGTGATGTATATGGTGACATATACATTCTTTGACAATAAATTTATTTTTAATGTTTAAAAACAATCTAAATACATCTTAAACATTGGCAGTAGCTACCTCCAGCATACCCTTAGGCGGTATGTTACAAATTTCAACCGTCATCTGGATGAAAATATTCTTCAAATACTCTCAACATCTATTTCTCTTTCTCTGGACCAAAACCTTTGGCTTATAGGCAGCTCTTAAGAGGAACATTCTCACTCTCTGCCTTCTCTACGCCTCTCTGAATTTTATATGCCTGAATTAGATCACTCCTCAGCCAAAGCAAATGGACTCAGAATAACACACACTCAAAATGCTGGAAAACTTTAGTACGTTAGGCAGAATCTATGGAAATGAATACACAACCAATGTTTCAAGCTGAGACCCTTCATCAGGACAGGAAAGGAGGGGGAAAGACACCAGACAAAAGGGGGTGGGGGTGGGGAAGGAGAACTAGCTAGAAAGTGATAGGTGATACCAAGCGGATAGGAAAGATAAAGAAGAGATGGAGGAACCTGACAGTAGAGTGGGCCATGGAAGAAAGGGAAAAAAGGCGGGGCATCAGGAGGAGGTGATAGGCAGGTGAGGCTGGAGTGGGGAATTGAAGAGGAAAGAGAGAATGAAAAAAGAAAGAGAAGAATAGGTCACCAAAACGAGAAACCGATGTTCATGCCATCAGGTTGGAAGCTATCCAGATGGATTATGAGTTATTGCTCCCCCACCCTGAGAGTGACCTCATCGTAGCTGAAGAGGAAGCCTAGGACCGACATGTTGGAATGGGAAAGAGGATAAGAATTAAAATGGCTGGCCACTTTTGGTGGATGGAGCAGAGACGTTTGACAAAGTGGTCACCCAATTTACATTAGATCAACAGATGCAGAGGTGCCCTGCATTGGGTGCACTCAATCCAACAGATTCGCAGGTGAAGTTATGTTTGGGACCCTGACTGGAGGTTAACATTCTGTTACTTGCAGGCCAGGGACACCTCATTAATATTTAGCTACAGGATGTCTCTTCTACATCTACTCCAGTATACCTATGTAATTAATAAATGCCTTAATAAAGAGATAAAGGGTAAAAGCTGGTTGGTAGCTTTCAAATCCCAAGACTGAATTTGGAAATTCTTACTTTTTGCTGCCTTGGAGCGAGTGCGAATTCCTTCATCGGCACTGAACACCTCCTCCCCTCTCACCATGATGTTCTGCAGTCGCTTATCATCTGTGTTTATACCATGTTGCAGAAGCTTACACATTGCAACAGTACTGTGGAGTAAACACACCCAGGTTAATAACCACTTCAGAAACATTAACAGTGAAATGCATCATTTACGTTAACAACCAATTCAGTCCAAGGATGAGCTGGGATCAGTCTACAAGTGACACCATGCTTTACAAGCCAACATAACATGCCCAAATCTCAATAACCATAACTAATTACACCCATCTGACCAATTAATCTAAAAGTCAGCATATCGTTGAAACATAGGAGGGAACTGGAGCACCAAGAAACAGAACATACAAACTTCTCCCACACTGCGCAGAAACTGAACTGTACTGTGATATTATTTGTTCTCCACATTCAAAGCAGAGCAATGCAGATGTTCCACTGGACTGAGCTTGGCTGATTGGTTAGACCAGGGGTCAGCAACCTTTACCACTGAAAGAGCCACTTGGACCCGTTTCCCACAGAAAAGAAAACACTGGGAGCCGCAAAACCCGTTTGACATTTAAAATGAAATAACACTGCATACAACGTTTTTTTTTGCCTTTATGCTATGTATAAACAAACTATAATGTGTTGCATTTATGAAATTGATGAACTCCTGCAGAGAAAACGAAATTACATTTCTGCATGCAACAAAAACATTTTGAACTCCGAAAAAAAGACATTGGGTTGAAAGTTACTTTTAAGTAAAATATTCAATGTCTATTTGAGTCCTTCTTGTATTTATGAAAAACGCCGAACTTAAATTTTCCGCCAGCAGCAAACCAAAAATAACGTCAGCCAGCTGTCATCCTGAAAAATGAAAGGACTATTTCACTGAACAATGAAAAAATATGAATATAAGTAAAATAATAGGCAATTAAAATATTTATCATACTTGGTTAATGGGATTTCTGCTCCTGGACCTCAGCGCACAGCGTCTGCACATCAGGGCTGTATGATGTCACCTTCATCTTTACACAGGATCGCAAGCTGTCATCTGTGAGGTTTTCAATATCACTCCATTTGTGTTTCTGAGCAAGAACGGCCTTCTGACGGGCAACATCTTCAAGGTCTGCTGTCAAGCGTCTAAACTTGGACACCCATATGTCTTTGTCGGCTATGTCGGCCAGTTCCATCTCAAGATCAGGTTGACTCACACCTGCCAATGCAGTCGTATTCAGTAGGGAAGGATCGATGCTTAAGGGAGTGACCGGGAAGGATAATGTGTTTTTTTCCTCTCTGAACTCACAGAAGCGTTTCCCAAACGATGTTTGCATTGCGATGATTGCAGAATGTAAATACTCCGAAATTATCATGTCGTGACCTTGTTTGAACTCTCTCAAATTGGGGAAGTGAGACAAAGTGCCTTTCTGTAAATCTCTGGCAAGCACTGTCAACTTGCGCTCGAATGCCAAAACATCCTCCAACATGTGCAGGGCTGTACGTCCTTTCCCCTGAAGAGCTGTGTTCAGCGTGTTCAGGTGCGCTGTCATGTCTACCATGAAGTGTAGCTTTTCCAGCCACTCTGGCTGTTCCAGCTCAGGAAAGGTGAGCCCTTTGCTGCGCAGGAAAGTTTTCACTTCTTCCAGACACGCGACAAAGCGTTTCAGCACCTTCCGTCTGGACAGCCAGCGATAAAAACACGTTGTAGCGGTGTCAGTAAACTGCAGTCAAAGATAGCTTTATTCGAACTAAACAGCCTTGCTTTTAAGCCTCCCTCAACCCAGCCCCCATGGACGCAGATGCTGCAAAAGACGCGTACTCACAAACCCCCGTAGGCTATCTCCCTTAGCCGGAATGCTGGCTAATTGTGAGCCGTTTCGGATGTGGCAGGAAATGTGTCGCTACACTTAGGTTGTACAAGATCACCATAATTACATTTCAAAAGCTAACAAACTAACATAAAATACATTTTAATTAAATACTGACCAATTATTTCCCAAAGCCACAGGGAGCCGCAGCACAGAGGTGAAAGAGCCACAAATGGCTCGGGAGCCGCAGGTTGCCGACCCCCGGGTTAGACTAAGGCTGGTGGCTCCCCAGGGTCAATCAGTTGTCATCAGATCAGGCAGTCTGATATGGACCCTGGGTTGGCGAATTGGTGAGACCAGAGTTTCAGTGAATTCTGTGCAGGGTAACGTAATTAGTGTTAATAATTCCACCATTTCACATTGTGTTGGGCTTCAGAGGCTGGTATGATGTGATGACATAATTATGTGAAGTATTGCGACCGTGTTTTGTGTTCAGTGTTTGGTGTACAATCAAGGAGTTGTTATGACTCTTCTTAAACATAAAACGGCTCTGCTTCATTTTTAATTACGAAAACAAACATTGCGATCATTCAAAATGAGTATAACATTCTCAAAAGGGTGGATCTTTAGGGTGTGTTCCCAAATTGTAAAATATCTGCACAGGACTTTAACATGGGGAAGTTGAAGCATCCAGCCACCACCACACAGTCTTTGACAGTTCGGGGTCAGGGTCCAGTGGCACGGAATTCAGGATGACAAGACTTCATTGTTGTAGCCTTTCTCCACCGTTACGATGCATCATAATCTTCTACCAGCTACATGGCTGAGGTCTTGGTTAGATCACTCTTGACCTTACCACCATGGATGGCCCTACCAGGAGCAAAGCTCCAGACAACATTGCTCTCGGGATCTTGAGAAGTCACAAGCCCCTCCATCATGACAAGGTGATGATCCTCGGAGAATTATTATTTCTATGCATTACTGCTCAAGTTTCAAGTTAGCAGAACTCAGAATGGATTAAATGGGCCAAAGGGCCTATTTCTGTGCTGCAGTACTCTATAAAACAAACAGACATACAAGTGCCATTAGGCTATTTGGCAAATCAAGTCTGCTCCAACAGTCCATCATGGCTGATTTGTTAATTGGGGCACATTGAGACCAGCAAATTTTGGCCCAATTAAGCAGCTATCCCAGTTAGCTGAAATTTCATGGTAATAGGTAAAAAGGTATAAAAATAGACAAACTGTACTTAAATGAAATACAGAACAAATGAGAACATTACCAATACATCTACAGTACTATAAAACTTTGTACTAGTTCCCAATAATTATCAAGAGGAATTCCTCCAGTGTATGCAATGACCAAAATCAGCAGTGACTGCAGATAATGGACTGACTTCATTCAATGCTATTGACGAATGCATCCTGCAAATCATTATTTTCATTGTAACATTCAAGCTGATTGTCGATACCTTCAACTTCTTCGTAGTTTCTAACTTGTCACTTCTACTTCTAACCATTTCTATGTCTGAATGCTTGAAACCACAGTAAGCCAAACAGCTCCAAATTGCCGTACTACTTATTTCTCAACAACTACCAGTGACAAAAATCACTGCTTTTTGAATACAAACACACAGAACTGATGCCATTTTAAAACTGTCTGCTCTAAGCAGTGCTGTGCCTAATGACTCTACTTTGGCAACAGTCCCACATCCCAAATAAACAAACGGAATCCCAGCAGATTTCTCAATTCACGTTTGTTCTTTACCTCAGATAAGCGACTGCCCTGATCAACCAATGACCCAATTAACCAGAATCCACAGATTTACCATCCTCTGGTTAAAGAAATGCCTTCTCATCTCCATTCTAAAGGGAAGTCCTTGTACTCTGAGGCTCTATGACTCTGTTCACTTCATACGAATGATGCATGCCTCTGAGTGACCACCACCTCCCCTGCCCAAATCCCACCTCCAGTATCAGTGCATTTGCTCAAACTCTTGAGAGTTCAACTGAAGACACACCTACCTGACTTTGCCCTCGTACTGTCCGTAGAACAGAGGCTGCCGGGTGGTCCATTCAGACATGACGAACTCCAGTGCAGGTTTGCCAGTGGGTCCAGGCAGGCTGCAGAGAAACTCCAACAGAGGCTCCAGCTGATTGTGGACAAGGTGCGCAAACACCATAATCAGAGACTAAAGAAAGCAAACAACAGTGAACATTTCCATCAAAGGAAAAAATACACCACAGAGTATGCTGCCCAACCTCTTCAGAATTAAAATCAATGGGTAGCAATAGAGCTGAACTCTACTAAAGATCTATTTCTGCACTTCTTGGATCTGCACTCCCTAGTAGTTTGCCTACACTAATTGTTAACCCTCTTGTTAGACATACTCTGCGCATATGGGTCCAGTTTAGAAAATTTAATAGTTTCCATTGTTTTTCCCTTTCTAGTCCTATTTTACATAATCATCTTTTTTTTTTACCTTCTATGCACGATTCAACATATCTTTTATTTGTGATAAATTAGTACCTTTGCCCCCTTTGATAGAATTAGAACGGCTTGGGAGCATGACTTAAGTATTTCCTTATCTGATGTGGTCTGGGTCTCAATTCCCAAGTCAGTTAACTCAACTTCTTTTTGTGCTCACCACTGTCTTTTACAGTTTAAGATAGGGCTCACATGTCCAAATCTAAATTGTCCCGATTTTACCCTCAACATTAGTCCTGTTTGTGATAAGTGCAAAAGTGGCGAGGCTTCTCTTATTCATATGTACTGGCCCTGCCCTAGTCTAGAAAAATTTTGGAGAGATGTTTTCCTAACCTTATCCCATATTCTGAATCGCCACTTGGAACCTAACCCTCTGATTGCACTTTTTGGTTCCTTGGCTGAGACAGATATACATTTGAGTCCGACTAAACGTCGAACGTTATCGTTTGCTTCTCTTCTGACTAGACGTTTAATTCTTCTTAGGTGGAGAGATATTGCCCCATCCACGCATGCTCAATGGCTTAATGATATTATGTCCTGTTTAGACCTTGAAAAAATTCACTACTCACTTCTTAATTTGGACATAAAGTTTCACAAGGTGTGGGGACCTTTCCTTGAATATTTTCATAACTTTTCTTTAGATTAAGTTTTTTTTTCAGTCCCTTATTTTCAGCTTTTTTCCCTTGGTAGTAGGTATTATTATCTTTTGTTCTTATTTTCATGTACAGGTTTGGGGGTCTGAATATTCTGATTTATATTTCCTACATTTTACTGTGGTTGGTCTGGAGTTTTTCTTCTTGCGGGAGGAGTGGGTACTAACTTTACACGACTTTAGTTTGGGTGCTTTTTTTTACCATTATTTTGAATCATATTATCATTGTATGTTTATCTTGCACTGTTATTTTGGTTTTGGGGTTTTTGTTGTTGTAGTGTTAAGGAAATGCACAAAAAAAATTAAAATCAGGTTTAATATCGCTGGTCTATTTCATAAGCTTTGTTGTTTTACGGTAGTAATTGCAATATGTAATAAAAAGAACTATATATTACAATAAGTATATATGAAGAAAGAATATTAAATTAAATAAGTACTGTAAAAAGAGAGGGGAAAAATACCATGATATTCATGGATTCATTGTCCATTTTGAAATTTGACGGCAGCAAGGAAGAAGCTGTTCCTAAAATATTTAGTGTGTGTCATCAGGCTCCTCCACCTCCTCCTTGATGGCAGCAATGAGAAGAGCGCATGTTCTGGATCATGGGGGTCCTTAATGATAGATGCCACCTTTTTGAGGCATTGCCTTTAAGAAGGTATCTCGATACCGGGGAGGCTAGTGCCCATGATGGAGCTGGCTGAGACTGCAAATTTCTGCAGCTTTTTCCAATCCTGCGCAATGGCTCCTCCACACCAGAAGGTGATGCAACGAGTCACAATTCTCTCCACTGTGCAACTGTGGTTTCACAACCCCTGTAGTTCCTGTCATTAAGAATCATGCCTAACCTACCACCTCAAAATTTTAAAGTAAATTTATTATCAAAGCATATATGTATATATTTCACCATATACCACCTTGACACTCATTTTCTTGCAGGCATTTACAGGAAAAAAGATATATAATAGTTAATGAAAAAATATTAATTAACAATGACTGACAACCAACCAATGTGTAAAAGAAGATAATCAGTGCAAAAAATTTTAAGTAGACAAATAATACTAAGAACCTGAGTTGTAGAGTCCATAGGTTATGGAATCTGTTTGCTGTTGAGGTGAGTGAAGTTATTCACGCTGGTTTAGGGGATTTAACTTTCCCACCCTATCACAGTATTTGTTTCCTTGCTCACCTGACTCAACTAGTTTAACCTAGCATATACAATGCCTATAAAAAGTATTCACCCTCCCCCCCCCCTTAGAAGTTTTCACATTTTATTATTTTACAACATTAAACCAAGTGGATTTAATTTGGCTTTTTTTTTTGACACCGATCAACAGAAAAACTCTTCTGTCAAAATGAAAACAGATTTCTACAAGGTGATCTAAATTAATTACTAATATAAAAACACAAAATAAGTACTGCATAAGTAATTCACCCCCTTCATTATGACACACCAAATCATCACTGGTGCAGCCAATTGGTTTTAGAAGTCACATAATTAGATAAATGGAGATCTGTTTTTGGAGACCTTTGTGCAACCAAGGTGTTTCAATAGACTGTAGTAAAAGTACACATGTAACTGGAAGGTCCAGCTGCTGGTGAGTCAGTATCCTGGCAAAAACTACACCATGAAGACAAAAGAACATTCCAGGCAACTCATTGAAGTTATTGAAAAGCACAAGTCAGGAGATGGATACAAGAAAATTTCCAAGCCACTGAATATTCCTTCAAATCAATCTTCAAGAAATGGAAAGAATATGACATCTGTTAAATCTGCCTAGAGCCGGACATCCTCAAAAATAGAGTGACCGTACAAGAAGGGGACTAGTGAGGGAGGTCACTAAGAGACCTTTGACAATTCCGGAGGAGTTACAAGTTTCAGTAGCTGAGGTGAAAAACTGTTGCCCAGGTGCTTCATCACTTGCAGCTATCCACACAGACTCAAGGCTGTAATTGCTGCCAAAGGTGCAACTACTAAATACTGATTTGAAGGAGGTGAGTAATTATGCAATTAATTATTTTGTGTTTAATAATTGTAAAATTTAGACCAATTGGTAGAGATTTGTTTTCAATTTGACATGAAAGCCTTTTCTGTTGATCAGTGTAAAAAGTCAAATTAAATCCACTGTGATTCAATGTTGTAAAACAATAAAACATGTCAACTTCCAATGGTGGTGAATATGTTTTATAAGCACTGTATTGGCTGACATCCAATTTTTCGAGTATTGTGTGCAGTTGTGGTCACTACCTACAGAAAAGATATCAATAAGATTGAAAGAGTACAGAGAAAATTTACAAGGATGTTGCCGGGAATTGAGGCCCTGGGTTCGAGGATAGGGTGAATAGGTTATGACTTTATTTCCTGGAACGTAGAAGACTGAGGGGAGATTTGACGCAGGTATACAAAATTATGAAGGGTATAGATAGAGTAAATACAATCAGGCTTTTTCCCGTGGTTGAGTGAGACTAGAACTAGAGGTCATATGTTAAGGATGAAAAAATGAAAACCTAAGGGTGGGGGAAGAACATCTTCATTCAAAAGATGGCATGAGTGTGGAATGAGCTACCAGCTTAAGTGATGGATGTGGGTTTGACTGCAACATTTAAGGTAAGTTTGGATAAATACATGGATGGGAAGGGTATGGAGGGCTATGGTCCAGGTGTGAATCGATGGCGCTTAGATGAGCAGCTCACCACAGACTAGATGGGTTGAAAGGCCTGTTTCTGTGCTCTCTGCCTCTTTGACCTTCTTAACTCTGCTGCAGGAAACAACAAATATGTACCGCCCTTTCAGTGAAGATAAAGCAAAGTGCCCTTACACATATTTGGAGATTTGTTACAATCTGACCATAAGATGTAAGACGTAAGAGCAGCATTAGGCCATTCAGTCTTCCGAGTCAGCTCCACCATTTGAATTTGGGTGATTTATTATCCCCCTCAACCCCATTCTCCTGTCTTCTCCCCAACACCCTTGCTAACCAACCTCTGCTTTAAATATCCCCAATGACGCCCTCCACGGCCATCTGCAGTAACGTATTCCAAATTCAACACCCTCTGGTTAAAGAAATTCCTTCTCATTTCTGTTCAAAAGGGACATCCCTCTTTTCTGAGGCTTTGCCCTCTGGTGCTAGGCTGCCCCACTAGAGGAAACATCCTCTCAATATCCACTCTATCTAGGTCTTTCAATATTTGTCGGGTTTTAGTGAGACCCCCCCCACTTATTCCTTTGAACTCCAACAAGTACAGGCCCAGAGCCATCAAGAACTCCTCATACATCTCATACATTAACCTGTTCATTTTCTGGGATAATTTTTGTGAATCTCCCCTGGAACATTTCCAATATCAGCACATCTGTTCTCAGACAAGGGACCCAAAACTGCTCACTATACTCTGTGTGGTCTGCCCAATGCCTTATAAAGCTTCAGTATCCTTGATTACAATCTGCTTTGATGCTTTTCCAGGTTTCAACAAGTCTTCCATTCAATATATAGCCCATTTGCGTTAATTGGGATACACCAGGACCAGTATATTTTGGCCCAATTAAAAAGCTATCACAAGAACTAAATGAGCATTTTCCATCAGTCTTCACTGTGGAAGACACTAGCAGAGTGCCAGATGTTGAAGGATGTGAGAGAAGAGAGGTGAATGCAGTTACTATTAGAGGGGAGAAGGTGCTCAAAAAGCTGAAAAACCTAACAGTACATAAGTCACCCAGATCAGATGAACTGTAGGAATTGTGGAGGCATTAGTAATGATCTTTCAAAAATCATTGGACTCTGTGATGGTGCCAGAGGACGGGAAAATTGCAAGTGCCACTACACTTTTTAAGAAAGAAGGAAGGCAGCAGAAAGGAAATTATAGACCAGATAACATGATCTCAGTGGTTGGGAAGATGTCGCAGTCAACTGTTAAGGATGAGGTAATGGAGTTCTTGGTGAGTTAGGCCAAGATAGGACTAAGTCAGCATGGATTCTTAAGGGAAAATCTTGTCTGCGAACCTGTTGCAATTCTTTGAGATTACATGTAGGATATATAAATGGGGTGCAGTAGATGTTGCATATTTGGACTTTCAGAAGGCCTTTGACAAGTTGCCACACATGAGGCTGCTTAACAAGTATTACAGGGAAGTTACTGGCATGGTCAGAGCATTGGCTAATTGGTAGGAGGCAATGAGTGGGAATAAAAGAATACTTTCCAGATTGGCTGCCAGTTACTTGTGGTGTTCTGCAGGGGTCAAAACAGAGAGAAAATCCAAAAATCTGAGATGTGAAGAGATTTGAGTCCTTGTGCAGAACACCCTAAATATTAACTTGCAGGTAGTCACTGGTGAGGAAGGCAAATAAAACATCAGCATTCATTTCAAGAGGTCTAGAATATAAGAGCAGAGATGTGATGCTGAGGCTTTATAAGGCACTGGTGAGGCCTCACCTCAAGTATTATGAGCAGTTTTGGGCTCCTCATCTAGCATTGTACTGGGTTCACAAGGATGTTTCCAGGAATGACAGGGTTATCATATGAGGAACGTTTGATGGCTCTGGGTCCATACTCACTGGAATTCTCTGTGTTCTGTACTCTTCTGAGCCAGCATGCCTTTCTGACTCACTAGTTCACAATACTGCAACTCTGTAACACCCCCACTGCATCACAGAAATGGCCTCTTTTGCAGAGTTCCGGCTCCCACCTGCATGACAGTGAGAGTCTCTGCTTGTTGCATCTTGCTGAGGATTGCTCGCAGGATCTGGTCGAGGTTCTCCCCCAGCTGTGAGCCCGCCTTAGAGATGAGAGTAGAAATCAGGCGCCCCACAAACGCTGCTGTGCATTCTGTACTGCGGGGGTCCAGAAGCTGGCTGACCACTTGCATGACATACCAGAGCCCGTTGTGACCCTGCTCATCATGCCACTGCGCTATCTGTTCCATTGCGACAGCCACATAGGCCCGCAGACACTCGCCACCATTCTGTAAAAGAACACACCCCGGATTTAGAGATTTCACTGTATCCAATGCACTGAGTAGTATAAACAAATACATTTTTTCTGCAATCATTCAAAAAAATTCAGTGGGTTCCAGTTAATTGGGACACATCCGGACCAGTAAATTTTGACTCAATTAAGCAGAGGTCCCAATTAGCCGATTTCAGGGAAATAATTAAAAGGTATATAAAAAAAGACAAACCAACATTTAACTGAGTAACAAATTATGCATTCAAATGGAATACAGAACAAATTAAAACACTACCTATACTATTACTGTACTATAACACTGTGTATTAATTCCTATTAGATATCAACAGGGGAATTCATCCTGGGTGCACTGCTGTGCTCTTTTGATTGATTGTAAATGAACAAAATCAGCTCAAACATTTAGTGCAAATAATGAACTGCCTTCATACAAAGTTTTTGACGATTGCATCCTCCAAATCTTGATTTTCATTGTAACTTACAAGATGATTGTTGATACCTTTAAATTTTATGTGATTCCGACCTTGCTAAAGTGATCCCTCCTGGCTGCTTCTGGCATCCCCAATCCTGAATGCTTGAAACAGCAGTGAACCAAAACAGTTCTAATTTGTCTTATTGCTTATTTCTTGCCATTGATCAGTGACTAAAATTACTGCCTATTGAACACAAACAAGCAACTAGCACTCTTCAAGATCAGTTTGCTCTAAGTACAGTGTAGTGTCTATACTGATGCAAGTTAGAAACTGTTTGGCAACATCTTCTATCTCAATCAAGCAGCATAGTGCCCCAAATAAATGAAGGGACTCCTTGCTATTTTCTTGATTAGTTTTTGTTCTATAAGAGTTGTCCCAAATAAGACCACAAGACATAGGAGCAGAATTAGGTCATTCGACCCACCAAGCCTGCTCTGCCATTTCCTCACGGCTGATCCATTTCCCTCTCAACCCTCTTCTTGTCTTCTGTCGTCTCCCCATAACCTTTCACATCCTGACTAATCAAGAACCTAACAATCTCCACCTTAAATACACCTGGCCTCCACAGCCACCTGTGGCAAAGAATTCCAGATTCATTACCCTCTGGCCAAAGAAATTCCACATCTCTGTTCTGAGGTTGTACCCTCTGGTCCAAGACTCACCCACTATAAGAAACATCCTCTCCACATTCACTTTATGTAGGCCTTTCAAAATTCAATACTTTTCAATGCAATCCCCGCCCACCCATTCTTCTCAATTCCATGAGTACAGATGAAGGACCATTAAACGATCCTCATATGATAAGCCTTTCATTCCCAGAATTATTTCCATGAACTTTCTCTGAAATCTTTCCAATGTCAGCACATCCTTTCTAAGGGGTAAAAACTTGCTCAGAATCATCCAAGTGTGGCCTCACCAGTGCTTTGCAAAGTTTCAATGTTACATCCTTGCTTTTATATTCCTGGTCCTCTTGAAATGAATGCTAAATTGCATTTGCCTTCCTCACCACAATCAACCTGCAAATTAACAATTAGGGAATCCTGCATAAGGACTCCCAAGTCCCTTTATGTCTCAGTTTTTTTGTATTTTCTCTCAATTTAGAAAACAGTCAAGCCTTTCATTCCTTGGGATTCCCATACTGTTAAAGGTCTAGATGGGCTAGAGTTTGTGAAATGTGTTCAGGAAAGTTTTCTAAATCAATATATAGATGTACCAACTAGGGAGGATGCAATATTAGATCTCCTATTAGGAAATGAGTTAGGGCAGAAGTGTGTGTAGGGGAACACTTTGGTTCCAGTGATCATAATGCTATTAGTTTCAACTTGATCATGGATAAAGATAGTTCTGGTCCTCGGGTTGAAGTTCTAAACTGGAAAAAGGCCAAATTTGAAGAAATGAGAAAGGATCTAAAAAGCGTAGATTGGGACAGGTTGTTCTCTGGCAAGGATGTGATTGGTAAGTGGGAGGCCTTCAAAGGAGAAATTTTGAGAGTGCAGAGTTTGTATGTTCCTGTCAGGATTAAAGGCAAAATGAATAGGAATAAGGAACCTTGGTTCTCAAGGGATATTGGAACTCTGATAAAGAAGAGAGAGATGTATAACATGTACAGGCAACAGGGAGAAAATAAGATGCTTGAGAAGTATAAAAAGAGTAAGAAAATACTTAAGAAAGAAATCAGGAGGGCTAATAGAAGACATGAGGTTGCTTTGGCAGCCAGGGTTAAGGATAATCCTAAGAGCCTCTACAGGTATATTAAGAGCAAAAGGATAGTAAGGGATAAAATTGGTCCTCTTGAAGATCAGAGTGGTCGGCTGTGTATGGAACCAAAAGAAATGGGAGAGATATTAAATGAGTTTTTTGCATCTGTATTTACTAAGGAAACTGGAATGGAGTCTATGGAAACAAGGCAAACAAGTAGGGAGGTCATAGAACTTATACAGATTGAAGAGGAGGAGGTGCTTGCTGTCTTGAGCCAAATCAGAGTAGATAAATCCCCAGGAGCTGACAGGGTATTCCCTCGGACCTTGAAGGAGACTAGTGTTGAAATTACAGGGGCCCTAGCAGAAATATTAAAAATGTTGATATCCACGGGTCAGGTGCCGGAGGATTGGAGGATAGTTCATGTAGTTCCGTTGTTTAAAAAAGGCTCAAAAAGTAAGCTGGGAAATTATAGGCCAGTAAGTTTCACATCGGTAGTAGGTAAATTATTGGTTGGAATACTAAGAGATAAGATCTACAAGTATTTGGATAGACAGGGGCTTATTAGAAAAAGTCAACAGGCTTTGTGCATGGTAGGTCATGTTTAACCAATCTATTAGAGCTTTTCAAGGAAGTTACCAGGTAAGTGGATGAAGGGAAGGCAGTGGATGTTGTCTACATGGACTTCAGTAAAGCCTTTGACAAGGTCCCGCATGGGAGGTTAGGAAGATATAGTCGCTAGGTATACATGGAGAGGTAGTAAATTGGATTAGGCATTGGCTCAATGGAAGAAGCCAGAGAGTGGTAGTGGACGATTGCTACTCCGAGTGGAGGCCTGAGACTAGTGGTGTGCCACAGGGATCAGTGCTGGTTCCATTGTTATTTTTCATCTATATCAATGATCTGGATGATAATGTGGCAAATTAGATCAGTAAATTTGCTGATGATACAAAGATTGGAGGTGTAGTGGACAGTGAGGAAGTTTTCAAAGCTTGCAGAGGGATTTGGACCAGTTGGTGGAATGGGCAGAAAAATGGCAGATGAAGTTTAATGCGGACAAGTGTGAGGTATTGCACTTCGGAAGATCAAACCAAGGTAGAACATACAAGGTAAATGGTAGGACACTGAGGAGTGCAGTAGAACAGAGGGATCTGGGGGTACAGTTACAAAGTTCCTTAAAAGTGGCTTCACATGTAAAGAAAGCTTTTGGTACATTGGCTTTTATAAATCAAAGTATTGAGTATAAGAGTTGGAAAGTAATGGCGAGGTTGTATAAGGCATTGGTGAGGCTGAGTTTGGAGTATTGTGTGCAGTTTTGGTCACCAAATTACAGGAGGGATATTAATAAGGTTGAAAGAGTGCAAAGAAGGTATACAAGGATGTTGCCAGGACTTGAGAAACTGGGTTACAGAGAAAGGTTGAATAGGTTAGGATTTTATTCCCTGGAGTGTAGGAGAATGAGGGGTGATTTGACAGAGGTGTATAAAATTATGATGGGTATAGATAGAGTGAATGTAAGCTGGCTTTTTCCACTGAGGCCAGGGAGAAAAAACCCAGAGGTCATGCATTAAGGGTGAAGGGGGAAAGGTTTAAAGGGAACATTAGAGGGGCTCCTTCACACAGAGAGTGGTGGGAGTGTGGAATGAGCTGCCAGATGAAGTGGTGAATGTGGGCTCACTTTTGACATTTAAGAAAAATTTGGACAGGTATATGGATGAGAGGGGTTTGGAGGGATATGGCCCAGGTGCAGGTCAGTGGGACTAGGCAGAAAAATGGTTCGGCACAGCCAAGAAGGGTCAAAAGGCCTGTTTCTGTGGTTCTTCAACCAAGGTGCACTTCCATCTGCCATTTCTTTGCCCATTCTCCTAATCTATGTCCTTTTGATTAAATTATTTCTTCAAAACTACCTTCAGATCGTTTGCAAACTTTGCAACAAGGCCATCAATTCCATCATCCAAATCTTTGACAAATAACGTAAAAAGAATTGGTCCCAACAGAGACTCCTGTGGAACACCACTAGTCACGGGAAGCCTGTCAGAAAGGGCTCCATTTATTCCCATTCTTCGCCTCTTGCCAATCAGCAACAGCTTTATCCACGCTACAACCTTTCATTTAATAATACAGGCTTGTAGCTTAAGCACTCATATGTAGCACCTTGCAAAGGCCTTCTGAAAATCCAATTACACAACATTAACCGATTATCCTTTGACTGTCCTACTTGTTATTTCCTCAAAGAATTTCAACATGTTTGTCAGGCAAGATTTTCCTTAAGGTAACCATTCTGACTTTGCCTATTTTATCATGTGCCTCCAAGTACACTGAGACCTCATTCTAAATAATCAACTCCAACACCTTCCTAACCACAGAAGTCAGACTAACTGGCCTATAGTTTTCTCTCTTCTGTCTGTCTCCCTTCTTAAAGAGTGGAGTGACATTTGCAATTTTCTAGTCTTCCAGAACCATTGCAGAATCTAATGATTCCTGAAGACCATTACTAATGTCTCCTCAATCTCTTCGGTCACTTCTTTCAGAACTCTGGGTCCAGGTGACTTCTCTGCCTTCAGACCTTTCAATTTCCTAAGAACCTTCTCTCCAGTAATGGTAGCTTCACATGCTTTATGAGCCAACACCTGGAACTTCTGCCATACTGCTAGTGTCTTCTATCGTGAAGACTGATGCAAAATACATATTTAGTTCGTCCGCTATTTCCTTGTTTCCCATTACTACCTTTCTAGCATTGATTTGCACCGGTCCAATATCCACGGTCAACTCCCTTTTAAACTTAATGTGCCTAAAGAAACTTTTGGTATCCTCTCTGATATTATTGGCCAACTTACTTCTGTATTCCATCGTTACCTTCTTGATGATTTTTTAATTGCCTTCTGTTGGTATTTACAAGCTTCCCAATCCTCTAACTTCCCACTACTCTTTGCTCTGTTGTATGCCCTCTCTTTGGCTTTCACTTCTCTTGCTGGCCATGGATGTAACAGCTTTCCTTTGGAATACTTCTTTCTCTTTGGGATGTATATATCCTCTGTCTTCCAAACTGCTTGCAGAAATTCCAGCAATTGCTGCTCTGCCGTCATCACTGCCAGTGTTCTTTTCCAATCAATTCTGGGCAACTCCTCTATCATGCCTCTGTAATTCCCTTTACTTCACTGTAATACTGATACATTTGACCTCTCCTTCTCAAGTTTCACGGTGAATTCGATCATGTTATGATCACTTACCCCTAAGGGTTTTTTTTAACCGTAAACTCTCTAATCAATTCTGGTTCATTGCATTACACCCAATCCAGAAAAGCTGATCCTTTCATGTGCTCAACCACGAGCTGCTCTAAATAGCCCTATCATAGGAATCTTTCCCCTTGTAATCTAGCACCAACCTGATTTCCCCAATCTACCTGCATATTAAAGTTCCCCATAACTATTGTAACATTGCCCTTTTGGCATGAATTTTCAATCTCCCATTGTAATTTGTAGACTACATCCTTACTACTGTTGAGGGGTCTGTATACAACTCTCATTATGGTCTTTTTACCCTTGCAGTCCCTAAGCTCAATTCACAATGATTCAACATCTTCTGGCCCTATGTCACCTCTTCATAATGATTTTTTTTACTACTAACAATGCAACACTGCCCCCTTTGCCTTCTTGCCTGTCCATTCGATACCATGTGTATCTTTGTACATTAAACTTCTAGCTATAATCTTTCAGCCATTATTCAGTGATGCCTACAACATACCTACCAATCTGCAAATGTGCTGCAAATTCACCTACCTCATTCAGATACAATTCAGATACCTACTGCACGCATTCAGATACAACACCTGTATTCACCCCTTTCAATTTTGTTGCACCATGCTCAACTCAAAGATTAGTATCTTTGTCTGAGGTCTGGCTCCATAATCTCTCCACGAACTGTTCTGACACTCTAGTTCCCATCTCCCTGCAACTCTAGTTTAAACCCCACAGTGCAGCATTAACAAACCTTCCCGCTAGGATATTCATCCCCCTCCAGTCAGGTACAAACCATCCTTCTGTACAGGTCCCACCTTTCCTGGAAGAGAGACCAAAGATTCCTTTCCTCTGCCTCCCTCCCTCCCTTCTTGAAGAGTGGAGTGCCATATGCGATTTTACAGTTCTGCAGAGCCATTCCAGAATCTAGTGATTCCAGAAAGATTATTACTAATGCCTCCACATCTCTGCGATAACTCTTTCAAAACCCAGTTTCATCTGGTCCAGGCAATTTCTCTACCTTCAGACATTTCAATTTCCCAACCACCTTCCCCTAGTAATAGCAGCTACTCGCTTCTGCCCTCACAGTTTTGAACTTCTGGCACTCTGCTGTCTTCCACAGTGAAGGCTGGTGCAAAATACTTATTCAGTTTGTCCCTCAGTACTATCTCTCCAGCGTAATTTTCCATTAATAAATAAGTGAATGTCCCAATTAATTGATGGTATTGTAGTTAGTTTGGCATCCTCATTGTGCCTGGTCAAATTCTAACCCGGTAGTACTGTAAACACATGCAAATTAATTTTTGAAGCAATCATACAATAGTAGACAATTGAATATTGTTTTTACCAAGTCCCTGTCACTCAGCCAGGGACAGCCCCAAGCCCAGCTGTGAAAGCCGGAGGGTTGTGCATGGGGCTAGGGCCTCATCCTGTAAAAACCCAGCACTACCGAAATGCTAACAGAAGCCTTGAAAACCTCATCCCTGGGAGAAGGCGGCTACTTCAAGAAAATGGGCTACACCTGGAAACAACTTGAAAGACTGCCCAAGACAGAGGACTCTAAATAGCCTTATCATAGATACTCTAGAAATATCCCCCCCCCTCCCCCCCGGGTAATCTAGCAGCCTATACCCCAGTAAGGCTGATGGACTTAAGCAAGTCTCTGTAAACATTGTTACCATCTATCCTGTATCTAGTCAAATTTTAACCCTGTAAGGATTTTATATCTATTCGATCCAGAGGTTTAGAAGTCAAGAATGAGGCACAAGTAGGAAGTATATTTTAAAGGAAGGACATGGAAACTTTAGAGGAGATTTACCAGGATGCTGCCTGGACAAAAGAGCATTTCTAGTGAGGTTAGGTTGAGCAGGCGATGGCTTTTCTCTTTGGAGTAAAGATGGATGACAGGTGACAAGTATTGGGGAATGTAAGAGGTAGTTTTTTTCTTACACAAAAAGTAGCAAGTCCATTGAATGCCCTGCCAATGCTGGTGGTAGAGGCAGGTACATAATTTTAAGATGAATTGAAGAAAGCATATACCAGAGATAACTTTATTACACAGAGATGTGTGGGTGTGTGGAATGCACTGCCAGGGGTGACAGTAGAGGCAGATACATTAGAAACATTTAAGACACTAATGCAGGAACCTGGATAAGAGAAAAATGGAAGGCTATGTAGGAGGGAAGGGTTAGATTGAGATCTTCGAGTAGGTTAAAAGGTCAGCACATCATCATGGGTCTAAAGGCTTGTCCTATCCTAGAATGTTCAATGTCTAAAACTTGTTGCTTGCAGTTGTTTTATTAACCATATAACAACTACAGCACTGAAACAGGCCATCTTGGCCCTTCTTGTCCATGCTGAATGTTTACTCTTACCTGCACTCAGCCCATAACCCTCCATTCCTTTCCTGTCCATATACCTATCCAATTTTACTTTAAATGACAATACTGAACCTGCCTCTACCACTTCTACTGGAAGCTCGCTCCACACAGCTACCACTCTCTGAGTAAAGAAGTTCCCCCTCATGTTACCCCTAAACTTTTGCCCCTTAACTCTCAACTCATGTTGCTTGTTTGAATCTCCCCTACTCTCAATGGAAAAAGTATTGCAAGAGCAAAGCAAAATAGAAAGACAACAATGGTGAATCAGAGGACAGGAGTGAGAGAAGTAACTTACTCAGTCGGCAAGGGTGCATTAAAAAGCAGTGTTTCGCTGGAATTTTGGCACTTGAATATCGGGGTTCATTAGGCAGTACAAGTTAAAATAAGGCTGGTCCAAGCAGAGAGGCTTTTGTTGGAGTGGACAGTGTTAAGAGTGGGGATTTTAAGGCTTCAACAAGGAGAGGCTTGAATGAGAGAAGGCAAATATCTGTAGTTAGATTTTTTTTTCAATTTATTTATTGTTTCCTTCTATATAATTGCATAGCTAGACCAGTAGGGATGTCATGCAGGATAGCTGGATGCTCTTCTTGCAGGATGTGGGAAGGCATGGAGACCTCCAGTGTCCCTGATGACTTCACCAGCAATAAGGGCAGCTTCTAACACTCCGCATTAAGGAATTGGAGCTGGAACTGGATAAACTCCAGATCATTCGGGAGGCTGAGGAGGTGACAGGCAGGATGGAAAGAGAGGTAGTGACACCCAAGGTGCAGGACACTGGAAACTGGCTGACAGACAGGAGGCTGAAAGGGGTTAAACAGTCAAGTGTGGAGTAACCATTTCCCACATCAACAGGTATACCATTTTGGATACTGCTTGGTGGTAGTGGGGGGTTTACCTATCAGAGGTAAGTCACAGCAGCAAGATCACTGCCACTGAGTCTGGCTCTGTGGCTCAAAAGGAAAATGGGGAGATGTGGGGAGCTGTGGTGATAGCAGATTTGTTAGTTCGGTAAAAAGAAAGGAGGTTCTGTGGACGAGAACAAGATTCCTGGGTGGTATGTTACCTCCCGGGTGCCGGCTCCGGGACTTCTCGGATCAAGTCCTCAGCATTCTTTAAGTAGGAGGGTGAACAACTTGAGGTCGTAATCCATATAGGTACCAATGACATCAGCAGGAAGAATGATGAGGTGCTGAGTTAAAGCACAGGACCTCCAGGGCTGTGATTGCTACCCATGTCACATGCTAGTGAGGCCAGTGATAGGAAGGTTATACATTTTACCACATGGCTAGGCAGTTGGTGTAGGAGGGAAAGCTTCAATATTTTGGATCATTGGGCTCCCTTCCAGGTAAGGGGGACCTGTATAGAAGGTTTGCGCCTGAACTGGAGGGGGTAGGTGGGGAGGGGTTTAAAATTAGAGTTGCAGGGAGATGGGAACCAGAGTGCCAGAACAGATACTAAAGTGGTTGTGGAGCCAGATGTTGCTAAGACCTCAAAGTCAGGAAACAAAAGGCTGAGCATGGTGGGATGAACATTCTGAGTTGTATATATTTCAATGCAAGAAGTACTGTAGAAAAGGCAGATGAGCTCAGGGCATGGACCAACACTTAGAATTAGGATATTGTAGCTACTAGCAAGACTTGGCTGAAGGAGGGCAGTTCAATATTCCAGGTTCCATTGTTTTAGATGTGATAGAGCAGGAGGGATTAAAGATGGCGTTACTAATCAGTGAAAATCTCACGGCAGTGCTTAGTCAGGACAGACTGGAAAACTCAGCTGGTGAGGCTTTACTGATGGAACTGAGGAATAAGAAATGTATGCTCAAGTCAATGGGGCTATATTACAGACCACCCAACAGTTTGGGGGGATTCTGAAGAACAAATTTGTAGAGATTACAGACTGTTGCAAGAAACACAACATTGTGATAGTAGTAGGTGATTTTAACTTTCCACATATTGACTGGGACTCCCATACTGTAAGGAACTAGATGGAATCGAGATAGGGCTTGTCAAATATGTTACGGAAAGTTTCCTTAATCAGTACATAGAAAAGGCAGTGACTTGCAGCAGTTTTGAGCAGTAGCCAATTAGAGAGATCAGAAGCTTGAGAAAACATTTACAAGCAAAAGAAAATCTGGAGAGCAACACACACAAAATGCTGGCGGGATTTTTCATCAACCAACTTCTCAGCTCTTTACTTCTCCCCTCCTGGTTTTACTATCACCCTGTGCTTCTTCCTCCCCTCCTCCATCTCCCAACTCCAACTCCTCAGTTTTTTTATTCTCCAGTCCTGATGAAGGGTCCTTGGCTGAAACTTTGACTGTACTCTTTTCCATCGATGCTGCCTGGCTGGCCGAGTTACTCCAGCCTTTTGTGTGAAGTCATAGTTCACTCAGGATCACAGATAGAGTAAAAAAGGCAGCAACTTGTGGCAATTTTGGAGCTCTGAGCGTCAGCTAATCAGCATTCTGGATTGATTAGCAAGAACAAAATTAAAAGTAAGGCTGGGCAAGTGGAGCAGCTATCATTGGGATGACAGAGTTAGAGTGGTTATTTTGAGGCTTTAGCTGTTCAAGGCGTCAGTTAGAGAGGGAAAAAAAACTATAGGTAGAGTTTTTCTCCCCCCTCTTCTTTACAGTTGCACAGTTTGAACCGTAGAGATGCCAGGCAGCCTAGTAGAATGCTCCTCTTGCGAGATGTGGGAAGGCAGAGAGACCTCCAGTGTCCCAAACGACTGCACCTGTGAGGAGCACCCGGATGCAGCTTCTAACACCCCACTTTAATGAGTTGGAGCTGGAATTGGATGAACTCCAGATCATCCGGGAGGCTGCATGTGTGACAGTAGGACATATAGAGAGGTAGTTACACCTAGGGTGCAGGTTGCAGGAAATCAGGTGACAGGAAGGGGAAAAGGGTTAGTGACCATCCCCTTCACTTTGGATATTGTTGGGGTGGGGGTGGGGTGGCCAAGCAGAGGGGAAGGAACAGCAGTCAGGTCTCTGGCATTGAACCTGACTCTGTGATTCAGAAGAGAAGTGGGGGAGAAGAGGTGAGATGTGGTGATAGGGGATTCATTAGTTACGGGAACAGAAAGATGATTCTGTGGACGAGAATGAGATTCCCGGATAGTATGCTGCCTCTCAGGTTCCAGGGTCCAGGACACCTTGGATTGAGTCCTCAGCATTCTTAAGTGGGAGGGTGAACTGCCAGAGGCCTTGGTCCATGTAGGTATTGTTGCCATTAGTGAGAATTGGATGCAGGAAGGACCGGACTGGCAGTTCAATATTCTGGGGTTCCACTACTATTCAGGGGAAATGTCACGGCAGTGCTCAATCAGGACAGACTGGAGAACTCGTCTAGTGAGGTGGACTGAGGAATGAGAAAAGCATGACCACATTACTGGGGTTACATTACAGACCACCCAGCACTATGACGGATTTAGAGGAATTAATTTGTAAAGATCGCAGACTGTTGCATGAAATATAAGTTTGTTACAGTAGGTGATTTTAGCTTTCCATGAATTGAGTGGGACTCCCATTCTGTAAAAGAACTTGATGGGATAGTTTGTCAAATGTGTTCAGGAAAATCCTCCTTATTCAGTACATAGGACCATTAAGGAAATTCTTGGCATGCTGGCCATCACAGATTAAATACTGAGCACAGGAATAAGATTCAAAGAATATAGAGAAAATTTACAAGAATTCCCTCTACAACTAGAGGCCATGGGTTAAGGGTAAAAGCTGAAATATTTAAGGGAAACATGAGGGTAAACTTCTTCACTCAGAGGGTGGTGAGAATGCAGAACAAGCTGCCAGCGCAAGTGGTTGATGTTATTTCAATGAAGTTTGGATAGGCATGTGGATGGCAGGAGTACGGAGAGCTGTGTTCTGGGTGTAGGTTGATGTGTCTAGGCAGTTGAAATGGTTCTTCACAGACTGGATGGGCCAAAAGACTTGTTTCTGCGACTCTTTTGCTAAGAGAAAGCTGCTGCAATTGTCTCATACCTAGAATACAGATAAATAAAATTCCAGTGCTAACAATTAGCCCATAAAATAGCCAGGTTCAAGTGGCGTGACACTTGCTGCAGAAAACCTGAGAAGCTTCATCTGTACCACAATTGCTTAAAAGTTCACTGAGCCACTGCAAGTATATAAGTGCTTGTATAAAAATACCAACAAGGAAAGTTAAATTGCAAGAGCACCATGGTAGTGTAGTGGTTAGGGCAGCGCTAATACAGCTGGGGAATTCAGAGTTCAATTCTGGTGCTCTCTGTAAGAAAGTCTGTACATTCATGTGCGCTTGAGTTTCTTCCGGGTGCTCCAATTTCCTCCCACATATCAGTAGGTTAATTGGTCATTGTAAATTGTCCTGTGAATAGGGCTATGGTTAAATTGGTGCTTCAGCTCAGCAGGCTGGAATTGCATTTTCTGCGCTGTATCTTTAAATACATACAAATAATGAAAATTTTGGGTCAGGGTGGTGAAAGGCAAAGCACTCATTCCATACTAACCTCACAATGTCATTTTAGGTATGCAGTCTCAAGTTTCTAACTTCTTCACCCTCCCCAATCCCTGTGCTCCAATCCCCCTACCACTGTTCAGCTAACTGCAGACCCCAAAATTAATTTCAAACTGTGTCTACCTGCATGGTGGCGTAATCATCTGTGTGTAGCGTACACTGAGCCACAACAGGGAATGCCTGGCAGATGAGAGCCTCCGATAGCGGCTGCTTGGTGTTCCTCACAACAGTCGTCAGGATATCAATGGCAGTCTGCAAGCGGTTACAAAATGGTGTCAATATAAGTTTAATTCCAAGGAGAACTCAATCAATGCAATGATATATCTGTGGGGAATACTCACTGCACAGAGCCCGGAGGGCAATTTATCAGACGGAGCGTGCATGATGCTGACAAGAGTTGGAATTAACCTCATCTGCATGGGACCCTGGCAACCCTCAATCTGTGCAAGTTCCTTGAAAATATCTTGTGCCAGAGATGCTACAACTGGATCTGGAGATTCAGATTAAACGATCTGTCAGTAAAACCACTCGTAGACACCTTACAAATTAATGTGCATTAAATGTAGTTATTTATTGATACAGCACAGATCAGTCCCTTCTGGCATCATGAGCTGCACTGCCCAGTAACACACCTACAGTGCCTATAAAAAGTATTCACCTCCCACCCCCGGAAGTTTTCATGTTTTATTGTTTTACAACATTGAAACACAGTTGATTTAATTTGGCTTTTCTGATCCTGATCAACAAGAAAGACTTCATGTCAAAGTGAAAACAGATCTCTACAAAGTGATCTAAATTGATTACAAAAACAAAAATAACTGATTGCATAAGTATTCACTACCTTTAATATGACACACCAAATCATCACTGTGTGCAGTCAAGGTGTTTCAATTGATTGTAGTAACAATATACCTGTATCTGGAAGGTCCAACTGCTGCAAAAACTACATAAGGAAGATTGAGATGGGAGAGACTGCACATACTACTGTTGCCCGGGTGCTTCACCAGTTGCAGCTTTATGGGAGAATGGTAAAGAGAAAGCCACTATTGAAAAAACTCACATGAAATCTTGACTACAGTTTACCAGAAGGCACGTGGGCGTCTCTTAAGTCAGCTGGAAGAAGGTTCTGTCGTCTGATGAAACCAAAATTGAGCTTTTTGGCCATCAGACTGAACATTAAGTTTGACATCATGTTATGGGGATACAGCAGGCCCTGGAAGGTTTGTGAAGGTACAGGGTAAAATGAATGCAGCAAAATACAGGGAAATCCTGTAGGAAAACCTGATGCAAAATCTGCAAAAGAGCTGTGACTTAGGAAAAGATTTGTTTTCCAGCAAAACAATCACCCCAAGCATAAAGCCAGGAATGGCTTAAAAACAACAAGTTAATGTCTTGGAGTGGCCAAGTCAGATTCCAGAGTATTGGTAAAGCCAAATTTGGAATATTGTGTGCAGTTCTGGTCACCGAATTATAGGAAAGATATCAATAAATTAGAGAGAGTGCAGAGACAATTTACTAGGATGTTACCTGGGTTTCAGCACTTAAGTTACAGAGAAAGGTTGAACAAGTTAGGTCTCTATTCATTGGAGCGTAGAAGGTTGAGGGGGGATTTGATCGAGGTATTTAAAATTTTGAGAGGGATAGATAGAGTTGACGTGAATAGGCTGTTTCCATTGAGAGTAGGGGAGATTCAAACGAGAGGACATGATTTGAGAGTTAGGGGGCAGAAGTTGAAGGGAAAAACGAGGGGGTATTTCTTTACTCAGAGAGTGATAGGTGTGTGGAATGAGCTTCCTGTAGGAGTAGTAGAGGCCAGTTCAGTTGTGTCATTTAATGTAAAATTGGATAAGTATATGGACAGGAAAGGAGTGGAGGGTTATGGGCTGAGTGCGGGTAGGTGGGACTAGGTGAGATTAAGAGTTCGGCACGGACTAGGAGGGCCGAGATGGCCTGTTTCCGTGCTGTGATTGTTATATGGTTATAGCTCAATCTAATTTAGAATTTGTAGCTGGACTTGAAAAGAACTGTTCACTCATGATTCCCATGCAATTTGACAGAGCTTGAGCAGTTTTGTAAAGCAGAATGGGGAAAAATTGTCGTGTCCAGATGTACAAAGCTGATAAGAGACCTAGCCACACAGAATCAAGGCTGTAATTGCTGCCAAAGGCACATCTACTAAATATTGTCTTGAAAGGGGTGAATACCTATGCAATCAATTATTTTGTGATTTATATTTGTAATTAACGACACAAAAGGGTCTTTTCTGTTGATCAGCATCAGAAAAGCCAAATTAAATCCTCTGTGATTCAATGTTGTAAAACAAGAAAGCTTCCAGTGGGGGGGGGGGGGGGGAGATGAATACTTTTTATAGGCATTGTATTTAACCCGAGTCTAATCACGGGTCAGTTTACAATGAGCAATTAACCTTCAAACCAGTACGTCTTTGGATTGTGGGAGTAAACAGGAACACTTGGAGGAAACCTACAAGCTCATAGGTAGGACATACAAACTTCTTACCGACACCCCGTGCTGCAACAGTGTCACGTTAACTACTACACTACCATGGTACCTTACTTCACTGGATTTACTGATGAAAGAATCTGTAGAGCAGTGGAATATCGCTGGCACCGACTAGGCAAACGTTAACTTGGTTTCACACTCCACCTTTCCAGCGCTTTTTGTTTTTATCACTCATCTTGGTGCTAATTAAAATGATTCCCAGACAACAGTCACCAAAGACTCCAGCAAATTTCTGCAGATGTACTGTGGAGAGCATTCTGACTGGTTGTATCACTGTCTGGTCTGAAGGAGGCACTGCAAAGGAGCAGAAAATTGCAAACTCAGCTGGCTCCACCATGAGCATCAGCCTCCCTGTCATCAAGAACACCTTCAAAAGACCTCAAAAATGTGGCATCCATCACTAAGGACCCTTATCTCCCAGCATATGCCCTCTTCTCATTACTATCATCGGTGAAGTGGTACAGGGGCCTGAAGACACACATTAAACATTTTAGGAACAGCTTCTTCCTCTGCCATCAGATTTCTGAAGGGACAATGAACCAACTGACGAACATTCCTTATTACTTCTGCTCTCCCTTTCCATTACTTATTTAAATTTTTAATACATGTAATCCTTTCATCAGGCTTATATGCAAACTTGTTACCTCTGCTAACAGCCACGTGACTCAGAAATGAAAAGGCCACTTTTCATAAACAATATATATCTAAGGGTTGGTATGATTTAGGGTTCAACCAAACAGGAACGTCATGATGTTCAGATTAAAGAAACCTTAATTTGAATGCTGTGTAAATACTGCCCATACACAATTATCGTTCAGAACGAAATAACAGATTGCACACGGCATAAAATAATAAAGAAAGCATATTTACTAATTTCAACTCTATCAGTTAGTAAGAGAAAGAAAGAAAGAAAAAAATTAAAAGGGCCCATTACAGTTAGACCAGGCAAAATATGTATGACCGTTGGCACTCGTCTCTTCGCCACACTTTGAACTTCCCTCGAAGGCCATCTCCAACAAACTGGCTCTCTCAAGAGCACTGGCCCTTTTTCCTTGGAGCCATTCATCTACAGAAGAAACTTCACGCAACATCTTCCATTCTGTTCCACTCCACAGCTTCCACCAAAAGACTCAGACCAGACTGCTGTCCATGACAAATCTCTTTCCATCCTGTGCTCTCTAGAGCTTTCTCCAGGTCCCACCATCCTAATGGGCTGACACAACATTCCTAAGTTGAACAGCAGGGCTTCTTATCTTTAGCCAAAACCAAAACATTCTACCAGACACACTGTTTTTCCAAAAAACTGCTGAAATGAAAAATCTACAGCACAGCAATAGAAATCTTAACCAGGGCATTAAAACCCTGGATGTAGGTTATGTATTGTACTGTGGTGCTACTGCAAAAGAAATTTCACAACCTATACAGTATCAGTGATATTAAACCTGATTCTGATTCAACAGTCGACATTCTAAGCAAGCTGTGGAATCAGAATTTTTACATTGTGAATTTAATGTAAGATCCTTGCTCTTCTGAGTCAAAACTGCATTTTAAATATTCACCATCTTCAAAGATTCATTTTATTGGCGAAGTACGCACATACAACTCTGATATTCATCTTCTCCAGATAGCCAAAAAATACAGAAAAACCATGGGCATTGTTGACAGATAAGGCAGCAACTCCTTGCTCAAAAAAGTGAAAGAAACAAAACTTGCAACCCCAGAGCCCCCACACCATCCCTGCAAAAAAAAGGACTCTAATAGATTGCCCACACGGAAAACAACAAAGCCCCCCTTCGCAAAAAAACAATGACAATAACATCAAACTCCAACCCCTCCCTTGCAGAAGAGCAACAATAACATCAAATCTCCAAACTCCCTCACACACAAAAACTAAAAGAACACCCATAAAAAAACACTAAGAACATCAGACTCCCAAATCCCTAACTCTTCCCTTGCCCAAAACTAACGCATTGCCCATCCACCAATTGGCAATGAGAAGAAAACACTAAAAACTGAAGGAGACCAATATAAACTACAGTCCAATAATCACACAAATCTTAAGAATTTCAAAAACATTCTCCTGCAAATATCAATGAGAGTGGCCACAGGAACTCAGTCCTTTCATGAAGAGTGGCCACCAAGTTGAGTCTGAACACTCCTGGCCAGCTACCGACCGCCATCGACCCCATGACCTCCATGGAAAGTGACCGCTGACCTCCTCTGCATTTGCCTTGATGCTTCAATCTTACTCAACGCTTCAAAATGGGAGTCGTTCATGACCCTGTAACTGGTCTTCTTCATGAGGCAGCTTATGCTCTCCAACCTCTCCAAACAGTGGAGAGCACTAGATCATTTGATCAAATTCCAAACTGCACTTCAGTTCCAAAAGACAATCAAGACAAAAAGAGCTAGCAGTAGATGAAGAGAAAGTGAAATAATTGAAGAAATTGGCTATCTGGAAAATGTCGACCAAGGAATTGCTGCTTGCTGGCACCATATTTTTTAACTGTTCCGTAGTCTTTTTTTGTTCTTACACTGTAGATTTGGTCCTCCTGCCTTTACTTGGTCACCTTTCTCACAAGCCCAATACTCATGTGGTATCTAGATAACCTTGTAATTACACCCAATAACTTGGTACCTAGACCCATCAGTAGCAATGAATTCCAGATTCACCACCCTTTTGGCTCAATAAATTCTTCATCTCTGTTCAAAAGGGGATGCCCTCTAATTAAGACCGTGCCCATTGGTCCTAGACACACCCACTATAGGAAACACCCTCTCCATTTCCACTCTATCTAGGCCTTTCAATATTCAATAGATTTTAATGAGATCCCCCCTCATTTTCCTAAACTTCAGAGAGTAAAGGCTCAGAGCCATCAAACACTACTCAAGCATTAACTCTTTCATCCCTGGAGTAATTCTTTGAACCTCCTCTGGGTCCTTTCCAATTCAAAACACCCTTTCTTAGATTAGGGGCTCAAAGCTGCTCCAAGTGTGGTCTGACCAATGCATTATAAAGCCTCAGCTAAATCCCTTATTGGACCTTATGGCCAGAGCAACACGCCAGAAAGAACACTGGCTTTTTAATAGGCCAATTCCTGAGGTCAGAGCTGAGAGGAAAGCTGTATGCGCCTGGCACACTCCTCCATTCAATGAGGGCATGCAAGGAGACCAAGAGTTCAATGGCTGCATCATTCACATGAACTCCAAGAAAAATTTACTAGCTTCCAACAAGTTTTCAAAGGGGTTCAATAATACAGCTCCTCCTATTTCACCTTTGTCTTTCAGCTCAATTTTAATGAACTTCATGTTATTGAAGTCATGCTACTGTTATATAACTCAGATTTAAGTTTTTCATCTTACAATCCCAATCTACTGCGTGGAAGTTGCAGTAAGGTAAAGATTGCCTGGGGCAGTTATAGTCAAGTGAGACCTTTGAAGTGAGATACCTCTGCTTACTGTGGCAGTGGGTACTCAAGCCAAATGAGTGAGGCCTCCTAGTGAGACTTTTCCAGAAGGTCTTCCTAATACATAGCATCCTTTTGCACAAAAGGGGTGCCAGACACAGCCAAGATAACAGAAGCATGTGCAACACACCCAGCAACTAAGTCTCTATTGTTTTTACTAACTTCAAAATACCACTGGCTGTCCATTGGAAGTTTTGATTTATTTTTAACACCTGTTGTGAATGGTGATTGATCTTGCAAGTAAAGATTCCAACATACTGTATACAATTTACAATAATCAACATCAATAACTGATAAGCCAATTCTGCATAAAAGTAGCTGTTTTCTGTTCCAACTGAGAACAGTGTAGGTGACAGGAGCCAATGCTGTTGTGGGCCCAGTTATTTTAGTATCGGTGACAAGTTACTTCGGTAACTGTCCAATTATGAACAGATTCAATTACTCCAGTGAGAACAGACCCAGAACCATCAAACACTCCTCATACATTAATCATTTGATTGCCAGGATCAACAGTTAAGGTTCATGTAAATCACTGCAGCCACACAAGTTCACCCACTCCACCAAACACTAGATATGCATTTTGTGAAATCAATGTCTTTCCTACACAACATAGAGGAATTCACAAAAAGTTAACCACCCCCCACCAGATTTTAAGGGGTTCAATAATACAGCAGGAGTGGAATGGTAGGGCAGCAATGAGCACATTGCTTCACAGTGCCAACGACCACAGTATAATTCCTGCCACTGTCCAAAGGGAGTCTGTACATTCTCCCTGGGTTTCCTACTACATTCTAAAGACGTATGGGTTAGTAGGTTAATTAGACACATGGCTGTAATTGGGCAAACCAAGCTCGCTGGGCTAGAAGGACCTGTTACTGAGCAGTACCTCTAAATAAATAGGTCTTCCTAACTCAACTTTGTCTTTAAGTTGCATCTTAATGGCATTCATGTTATCATAGTCTCACTATTGTTACAGAACTCAGATCTGAATTGGAAGCCCCAATCCATTGCCCAATGATGGCCAGCATCCAGGACACCCTCAAAAAGGACCCTTGTCACCCAGGACATGCCCTCTTCTCATTGCTATGATCAAGGAAAAGGTACAGCAGCCTGAAGACACAACTCAATGATTCAGGAACAGCATCCCCTCTTCCACTATCAGATCCCTGAATGGACTAAGAACCCATGAACACCACCTCAGTTTTCCTTTTCCTCTTTTTTCACAACTTAATTAATTTTTAATACATACATATTGTAATTTATGTGATGTACTACTGCCGCAAAACAACAAATTTCACAACCTGCCAGTGATATCGGATTCTGCTCCATGGAATAATCCCTACCTCTGTCTTACGTACCGTTACTGTACTTGAGGAAGATGGCGATGGTAAGGGGGCAGACTTTATTTTCCACACTGATAGTGAAGGCGGGGTCCACAGTACAGACAACACACAAGGTCTCCATGACAAGGGTGAGCACCTCAGAACTGAACTGAGTAGCAAGTTGAATGAGGCCATCCAGGATGCTATGCAAGAATGGTTGTAACACACGGGTACAATCAGAAATTTTCAACTGGTCACAGTACCTGTGGGAAAAGGGAAGAGGGTACATTAGACTTATTTGCTTAACATAAGAGCTTAATAACTAGGAGCCAGAGTAAGCTAGCTGGCCCGTTGAATCAGCTCCATCATTCATAAGATCATGGCTACTCTGGCCTTGGACTCCCTGCCATTTCTCCATAACCCTTAATTCCATTGCTATGCAAAGATTCACCTAACTACTATGGAAGGGCTACTGTGCCAGATTGGACAAAGCTGCAGAAATGTGTAAACACAGCCAGCACCTTCAAGGGCAATAGCCTCCCTAGCATCATGACACCTTCAAAAGACAGTGCCTCAAAAAGGCAGCATCTATCATTTAGGACCCATCTCTCAGGACATGGCCACTTCTCATGCTATCATCAAGGTCAGTACAGGAGCTTGAAGATACACTCAAACTTTCAGGAACAACATTCTTCCTCTCTACCATCAGACCTCTGAATTGACAATGAACCCATGAACTCTGCCTTCAGTATTTTTAACCCTCTCTTTGTGCACTAATTTTTCTTTTTTTAAAGATTCATTTATTGTAATTTATAGTTTTATTATTTATTGCAATATACTGCTGTCACAAAACAAATTTTATGACATATGCCAGTGATATTAAGCCTGTTTTGGACTCTTAAATAAATTTAATGAGGTAGCCTCTACTGCTTCCCTGGGTTTCACAGATTCACCACTGAGAAAAGTAGTTCCTCCTCATCTCCATCCTATATCTACTCCCCCAAATCCTGAGGCAATGTCTCCTAGTTCTAGTCTCACCCATCAGTGGAAACAACTTTCCTGGATCATCTATCCCTTTTATAGCCTAAAATGTTTCTATAAGATACCCATTCATTCTTATGAAGTTCAGAAAATAAACAATAGGCTATGTTCAGTAACATGAACAGTAAGGGTAAAAAGACCCTAATGGGTGTTGTGTACAGGCCCCCAAACAGTAGCATGGATATTGGGTACAAGTTGATTAGGGAGTTAACATTGGCATGTGCTAAAGGTAATGCAGTTGTTATGGGAGATTTCAACATGCAGGTGAACTGGGAGAATCAGGTAGGTGCTGGACCCCAGGATAGGGAGTTTGTGGAGTGTCTAAGGGATGTATTTTTGGAACAACTTGTGCTTGAGCCAACCAGGAACGAGGCTATTTTGGACTTGGTGATGTGTAATGAACAGGAATTGATAAGTGATCTTGAAGTAAAGGAGCCATTAGGAAGTAGTGATCATAACATGATAAGTTTTTATCTACAATTTGAGAGGGATAAGGGCAGATCAGAGGTGTCAGTGTTGCAATTAGATAAAGGAGACTACGGAGCCTGAGGGAAGAGCTGGCCAAAGTTAAATGGGCGGATGCCCTGGCAGGAAAGACAGTGGATCAGCAGTGGCAGATATTCTTGGGGATAATACAAAAGATGCAAAAGCAGTTAATTCCAATGAGAAGGAAGGATTCAAAGAGGGGGAAGGGGCCACAGTGGTTGACAAAGGAAGTCAGAGATTGTATAGCATTAAAGAAAAAGAAGTATGACAGGGCCAAGATGAGTGGGAATACAGATGATTGGGAAAGTTTTAAAGAACAGCAGATCTTAACTAAAAAAGCAATACAGAGAGAAAAAATCAGGTATGAGCTCAGTCCAGCCAGGAATATAAAAAGGGATAGCAAAAGCTTTTTTAGCTATCTGAAGAGAAAGAAGATAGTTAAGAACAATGTTGGCTCCTTGAAGAATGAATTGGGAGAAATTGTTATGGGAAACAGGGAAATGGCAACAGAATTTAATGCGTACTTTAGATCTGTCTTCACCAGGGAGGACACAAGCAATCTCCCAGATGTATGGATGGGCCAGGGTCATAAGATATCAGAGGAATTGAAACAGATTGACATTAGGAAAGAAACTGTGATGAGTAGACTGATAGGACTGAAGGCTAATAAATCCCCGGGTCCAGATAGTCTGCATCCGAGGGTTCTAAAAGAGGTGGCTCAGGAAATTGCTGATGCATTGGTAATCATTTTCCAATGTTCCTTAGATTCAGGATCAGTTCCTGAAGATTGGAGAGTGGCTAATGTTATCCCACTTTTCAAGAAGGGAGGGAAGGAGAAAACGGAGAACTATCGCCCTGTTAGCCTAACGTCAGTCGTGGGGAAGATGCTTGAGTCCATTATTAAGGACGAAATAGTGGCATATCTTGATGGCAGTAATAGGATTAGGCTGAGCCAGCATGGATTTACCAAGGGCAAATCATGCTTGACTAATCTGTTGGGAGTTTTTTGAGGGTGTAACAAGGATGTTAGACAAGGGTAAGCCAGTGGATGTAGTATACCTAGATTTTCAAAAGGCATTTGATAAGGTGCCACATAGGAGATTGGTGAGTAAAATCAGAGCTCATGGTATTGGGGGCAGGGTTTCAACATGGAAAGAAAACTGGTTGGCAGATAGAAAGCAAAGGGTAGCAGTGAATGGGTGTTTCTCGGACTGGCTGGAGGTGACTAGTGGGGTATCACAGGGCTCTGTATTGGGACCACAGCTCTTTACGATTAGATGAGGGCATTGAAAACTATATCAGCAAGTTTGCTGACGATACTAAACTGGGTGGCAGTGTGACTTGCGAAGAGGACGTTAGGAGAATACAGGGAGACTTGGATAGGCTGGGTGAGTGGGCAGATACTTGGCAGATGTCATTCAATGTGAATAAATGTGAAGTTATCCACTTGGGAAGCAGGAACAAGAGGGCAGAGTATTGTCTGAACGGTGTAGAGTTAGGTAAGGGAGAAATGCAAAGAGACCTAGGAGTCCTAGTTCATCAGTCAATGAAGGTGAATGAGCAAGTGCAACAGGCAGTGAAGAGGGCAAATGGAATGTTGGCCTTTATTACAAGGGGAATTGAGTACAAGAGCAAGGATGTCCTTTTGCATTTGTACAGGGCCCTGGTGAGACCACACCTGGAATATTGTGTACAGTTTTGGTCTCCAGGTTTAAGGAAGGACATTCTGGTAATTGAGGAAGTGCAGCGTAGATTCACTAGGTTGATTCCTGGGATGGCAGGGCGTCTTACACAGAGAGATTGGAGAGATTGGGCTTGTACACACTGGAATTGAGGAGATTGACAGGGGATCTGATTGAAACGTTTAAGATAATTAAAGGATTTGATAGGATTGAGGCAGGAAATATGTTCCAGATGTTGGGAGAGTCCAGTACCAGAGGGCATGGATTGAGAATAAGAGGTCAGTTATTTAAAACAGAGTTGAGGAAAAACTTCTTCTCCCAGAGAGTTGTGGAGGTGTGGAATGCACTGCCTCGAAAGACAGTGGAGGCCAATTCTCTGGATGCTTTCAAGAAGGAGCTAGATAGATATCTGATGGATAGGGGAATCAAGGGATATGGGGTCAAGGCAGGGACTGGGTATTGATAGTGAATGATCAGCCATGATCTCAGAATGGCGGTGCAGACTCGAGGGGCCGAATGGTCTACTTCTGCACCTATTGTTCAGCAGAAGACACAGCAGCAGAATTAATCTATATGGCCCGTCTAGTCTGTTTCGTCATTCCATGACTAAATATTATCCCTCTCAATCCCATTCTCCTGCATTCTCCCCATAATCTTTGGTGCCCTTACTAATCAAGAACCAATTGACCTCTGCTTTAAATATACCCAATAACTTGGCCTCCACAGATATCCATCTCAATTAATTCCAGATTCACCATCCTCAAGTTAACCGCTGTTTCTGTTCTAAAGGGACTCATTCCATTCCGAGATTGTGCCCCTTGGTCCTTGACTTCCCCACTAGAGGAAATATAATCCCGCTAAGCACAGGGATCATTCAGATATGTTTAACAACATTCAAAATAAAGAAAAGACAGCAAAAAAAAAATCAGGATTTTTTGTTTTTTGCTCTATGTTAACAGACAGTTAACAAATCTGATGGGCATGTCATATCTAATTCATCTGATCTGTTCCAGCGTTATTTTTTATCTTGCCAACAGCAGTCAGGCTAACTATTCTATAATTCACCATTCTTATCTTCCCCTCCATAACTGCTGCCTAACCTGAGTTCCTCTAACGTTTGGTATGCATTGTTTATGTAATATTATACTTGTTGTCTTCTAGTCTACTGGAAACTGGAATGTTTGCAAAATTAAACCAACTGTGCAGCCAAGGATGTTACTGATCTATTAGAAGGAAAAAGAGATAAAATAAATTTATTGCTGACGTAAACGGTCAAGGTTGCAAATTACCCCCAGATGGCTCGAACAGCTGAGATTCTCACTGATGGCGGCTGGGTCTCATGCAGACCACTCACAGTTGCTTGCAGAAACTGCTGGATCAGTTCAGGAGTCATTACTGTAGTGAATCGGCTGGCAGCCCAGAGTGCACGGCCAAGCAAGAACGGAGATACTGAGGGCGAGAAGTGAGGGAAGGAAACCGGGGGAAGAGAGAGAGGGGGGAGTGAGATGAGGGGAGAGACGAAGAAGTTATTTGTTCATCTTTCATCGCCACCTTGAACACTATCCAAGCTCCAATGGAATAGAATAATTCATACAAGACTACTGAGTACCTGAACCAATTCTCACAGAACCAGTCAAGCCAGTATAGAGTTTCATCTAGACTCACACAAGACAGTGGACACTCAGTGGACAGTTTATTAGGTACTCCTGTATGCTAATATAAATACCTACTCAGCAACTCATTGCACAAAAGCATGCAGTCATAGTCAAGAGGTTCAGTTGTTGATCAGTCCAAAGATCAGAATGGGGAAAAAATGTAATCTAGGTGACTTTGACAGTAGAGAGATTGTTGGTTTGAGTATCTCAGAAAATGATGATCTCTTGGGGTTGTCATACACAATAGTCTTTATAGTTTCCAGAGAACGGTGTAGAAAAGCAAAAAAAAATCCAGTGAGTGGCAGTTCTGTGGGTGCAAATGTCTTGTTAATGAGAAAGGTCTGAGGAGAACAGCCTAACTGCTCAAACTGACAGGAATGCGAAAGTAACTCAAATAACCACATGCTGCAACAATAGTGTGCAGAAGAACAACTGTGAAGTATAACATGTCGAACCTTCAAGTGGTTGGGCTACAGCAGAAGACCACATTGTGTTCAACTCCTGTGACCATTTATTAAGCACATATCTGCATCTAATAACGAGCCACTGAGCACGTGTTAAATATATTGTCCTTCCTGCAAACCTGTCTGGGTTATTCCATATACAGTTGAGTGCTCCTTATCTGAAAATCCAAAATCCTAATTTTATTTTGAGTGCTGACATGACATCACAAATGGAAAATTCCACAAAGCACTGGGGAGGTTTCCAGGCAATGTGGAGGTCTTTATGCACCACATACAGCTCTAAAAAGTGACCTCATATATGGAGCAAGCACGAGTTAATGAAAAATAAGAAAAAGCTGCAGAAGTGAAAAATGAAGATCTCATTTGTGTATTGAAAGAATACATTCATCAGTATTGGAGTGAACATATGCCAATTAACGGTCTGCTGATCATGAAACAAGCAAAATTTATCACAACAAACCAAAAATTGAAAGTAGTTGTTAATATGCAGCTGCAGGTTGCATAAGTCTAAGAAAAGGCACAGATTTAAATATCTAAAGATTTTAAAAATTTCAAAGATAAAGCATCTGCTGATCATGAAGAAGCAGAGAAATTCATTGCAGTTAACACTGATTATTTTTACACCTTACATTAAATCTAAAATAAAAACTAAAAAGTGAATACAGTGTGCTTTAACTTTTTTAAACAAAACACGGCATCGTAGGTGGTGACTGAAAGGCTACCATTGTTTATTCTTGTTCAACAGCTGATTCAGGTATTTTCCCGATATGACTGTTTGCTTTCGTTACCCTGTACACATTACATTTTCATATTAATGGTATGCAATAATTTTTACTGTTATGTACGTTTTTCAGATGGAACAAGTGTAAGGTTTACTGTTTATACATAAATTGAGTTGGAAAATATGGTGATCCCAAGTCAGCTTGCTATATATTCCAAAATCTGAAACGTAAAATATTTCTGGCCCCAAGCATTTTGGATAAGGGGTACTCAACCTGTACCATGACACCATGGGCTCCAAGGGCAAGGACAATCCTTGCACTAGAAGCAGAGAAAAGCTTGCTCTATGCTCTTCTACTTAGCACTCTCATTGCTAAGGTAGTACAAGCCAGGCATCAAAGCCATTTCCTCCCACACCCCCTCACTCTCCCCTAAGAATCATTTAGTTCAAAATTTGAAATAAATTTATTATCAAAATACATATATATCACCATATATAACACAGATTCATTTTCTTGTGCGCATACTCAATAAATACAATAGAATCAATGAAAGACTACACTCAGCAGAGTAGACAACCAATGCGCAACAAACAAACCGCAAATACAAAAAGAAAGAACAACAACAATAATAAGCAAGCAAAAGTATTGAGAACATGAGGTGAGTCTGTAGATGTTGGGATGGTGGATGCTGCTTTCGTGCGGCAATGCTCCATGGTGGAGAGTGCTTAAACTATGATAGACTGGGCCATATCCACAGAGAGAATGAAGATGCAGTTAAACAAAATAAAATGAAAATAAGTAAAGCCCTCCCCACCATTGGACACATCTACAAGAAACACTGATGCAGGACCCAGGTCATGCTCTCTTCTTACTGCTGCCATTGGAAAGGAGGTAGAGGACCCTCAGGGCCCATACCACGAGGTTCAGGAACAACTATTAGGCTCTTCAACCACTGAGGATAACTTCACTTACCTTCACTCCTGGAGAAGTATGTTAGTCAATGCCAGAAAACTTAAACTGGGGAGGAAGTTTGTCTTTCAGCAAGGCAACAACTCAAAGGACATTGCCAGGGCAACCATGGAGTGGCTTCAAATGAAGAAAATTGATGTCCTTGAGTGGTCCAATAAGAGCCCTGACCTTAACCCATTCAAACATCTCTGGCAAGACCTCAAGATGGTTGTCCACTTCCACTCCCCAACTAACCTGGCACAGCTTGAGTAATTTTGCAAGAAGGAATGGGCACCACATTCTGCATATCTAACAGAGACTTATCTAAAAAGACTACTAGCTGTAACAGGTCCAACTAAATACTGAGCAAAGGGGGATGAGTATTTTTGAACTGCTGACATTTCAGTTTATGAATTTTACAATTTTCCATTTTTAGGCTCTTCTGTGAGAAAAGGAGCACGTGATTCACAAATAAAAATTCTCAGTTAAATTGATCAAAATCCCCGATTGTAATACTCATTTATTTATAAGCTTGCTTTCGCAAAGATAAAAACTAAGGAGACATGCACTTCCCAGTTCTATGTTTTTCTTTTGATTAGTTTTGTGTTTTGGAATCATAAAATAACATATTTATGTTACACTTTTATAAATAGTAAAAGAATGTATACGCATAAATGTTATTTTCCTTGAAATCAGCATTCCTATGCTTGCATAATCGCCTGTACACATGTACTTGTGAATTTTCTAGTAATTATGGTACAGTTCCTTCTGTATTTTTCTACAAGTTTTTTAGTTATCACTGGAATGTTGTTTATCTCTAGTCTAGTCTGGACATGAGACTACCACAACTTCTTCTCCATTGTCTTTTTTTGTTTGTTCTGGTAACATTTAATAAAATGGCTGTAAGCAACAAGTTTTATGCCTCATTCTTGACTTCCTAGGAATCTCTGAATCACAGAAACACCAAGATTTAACATAAATAGGCAACAGGGCTCATCCTTTTTCCTTAAAGATGTCCATAATTACTCTTACTAATTCATTAACCAATGATGAGCTGTTCAAAAATACCACGGCACAACATCACTTTAACTAACAAAGCTACAATTATTTCTACTAAATATACTTCATTGGGACTATGATTACTGCAATCCATAGCCTGTAATTTCCCATTTCAAACTGTATGTCCAACCTGGCATTTTTGTGGTATCCTGAAATATTCAGCAAACAGGACTCTTGACTCTGCAGGTATGGCTGTGAAAAGAGAAAAAAACAATCCACAGAACTCATACTGTGGCTCTTGACTTGACTTCAGTGACTGCAATTCAAGTTCTGTAGATTGTTTGTTGTTCTTTCTTTGCAGGACTTGATCTGTTTTCATGGTGATAGGGTTTTCGTGTGTTTCTTTATTTTGGGGCTTCCTGCAAGATGATGAACCTCACGGTTACATATGGTATACACATTGTGATAATAACTGGACTTGGACTTTTAAGGTAAACCATCTCTAGAGACATATATGCTAAAGTTCAGAGCTAGGACTTGGCTCTAGCAAGAAGATGTTGAGGGGTTTTCATAGGGGATGTGGAAAAGTTGTTTCCTCTGCCAGAAAATCTTGAACTAGTGGTCACACAGTTCAGAAATGAGGCGGGGTGGAGTTTCAAGATGGCGACGTAAACATCTGCCTTTTAGGCGCTCTTCACTTTTCTAACTATAATCACCCTTTAATCTAATCTTTTCGAATTTAATCAAATGAGTTGATATTTTCGATTGACTTTTTTTTCTTTTAAAACTATATTTGATCTAACTTTGCCGAACTTAAAATGGCTACAAGTAAGAAATCGTCTAAGGAGCCTTTATCTGTTGAAACAATTTCTAATCTTCTGGACACTAAACTTGCAGGTTTGGATAACAAGCTGCAAAGTAAAATGGCAAGTTTGGAAAGTAAAATGGCAAGTTTGGAAAACACGTTTACCACGAAAATGTCTGAACTTGAAGGAGCTGTTAAATCGCTTGATACTAAGTTTCAATCGCAGGCATCGGTTATTCAGCGGCATGAAGATAAGTTGGCGACTCTTGAAAAATTAATTGTTGAAAAAGTACGTACAATTGAAGTGTTGGATAAGAAGGTACAATCGACTCTTAAGACTGTAGATCAGTATAAGTTTAAAATTTCTGATCTCGAAAATCGATCTCGCAGACAGAATTTGCGTATTATCGGGTTTCCCGAAAAAGTTGAGTCCGGTGATTTAACTGAATTTTTCTCTAATTTATTATGGGAAATTTTCGGTGATGAAGGTTTGAAAACTAAACCTATTATCGACCGCGCTCACAGAGTTGCGAGGTTTTCGTCTGTGCCTGATAAACCACGAGCGGTGATTGTTCGCCTTCATTATCCTCGTGAGAAAGAGTTTTTAATTCGATTAGCTCGTAAAAAAGGTATGATTTCCTACAAAAACTTTCAATTTCGAATAGTTGAGGATTATTCTTTTGAAGTAATGAGAGCCAGGATCGCTTTTAAACCAGTGATGGCAGAGATTCATTCGATCGGACTTAGACAAGCTTTAATGTATCCAGCGAAGCTTAGAATTGTGCTGCCCGACAACAGTCAACGATTTTTCAACACTCTGGAAGAAGCGAAGAAATTTGTTGGAGAATTTCGATCTTCTACTGCAACTTGAACTATGTGTTATGTGGAAGATTTTTCGGAGAGAGGATATCTTTCTATTTTAAGTTTTAACCTATGAAGTTGGGTTATAACTTTTTATTTTTTGATCTATGGGTCCGGTTTTTTTTACTAGCTTCATTGTTTATAGATGTTTTTTTTTAATTTTGATAATATTCTTTTTTTTCTTTCTGTTTTGGTTATATACGTTTATATTTTGCATTAATGATTTATCTTTTTTTTAAGATGTTTATTTTTCCCGTAAGATTCTGTTTTTTACAAGCATTTATCTGTTTGCCTGTACTCAGATATGGGACGAATGTTTTGGATTTTTAGTTTTTTTTATATATATGTTGTACTGTTTATTATATCCCTTTCTTTTTAAATGTTATTTTGTTTTTTAACAGATCGCTGAACTCACTTTTGTATTTAGTAATATGGCCTTTTCAAAATGGCGTTTCTTCTTCCCATAAGTCTTTGCTCTTGAAACGTCATCTTGTATTTGAATATGGGATTTTTTTTTAAAGGTATACTACACTTTTAAATTTTGACGTTTATACCTTTTTTTTATTAATGATTGTTGTATTATATTAGTTTTTTTTTTATTATTCTGATTGATATATATATATTTTTTTGCAACTCTATATTTTAATTTGGGTGATATATAGTTTTCTTCTAATCTTTTTTTTATAGAGCTGCCATCTTGAAATGGGGGTAATATTAGTATTAGATTATGCGCCTGCCGCTTGGCTTTTTTTCGAAGGGTGGGGGGAGGGGGTAGGGATCTTTTTTCACGCTTTTGCTTTTTATTTTTTTGCTTTTAGTTTATGGGCCGACTTTAAATTACTAATATTGTTGAGGTGTCATGTTCTCCGGCTGCTCCTGAATCAATTTTCCTCCTTCCTGAATTGTGGGTTATGTGTCTTTTTAACCTTTTATGATACACACAATTAATATTGGTATGATGGATAGATCTGTTAACTTTATCTCCTGGAATACTAATGGTTTAAATCATCCGATTAAACGCAAAAAAATATTTAAAGTATTCCATAGACTGAATGCTAATATTATCTTTGCACAGGAGACCCATATCAGGAGGGAGGATAATCAACGTTTTTTTAGGTTCTGGAAGGGTCAACAATTTCATTCGAATTGTACCGCCAAAATTAGGGGTGTGTCTATTTTTATAGATCCCTCAATATCGTTTACACATCATGAAATTATCTCTGACCCACAGGGTAGATTTTTGTTGATAACTGGTTTACTTTTCCATCGGAAAGTTGTTCTAGTTAATATTTATGCTCCAAACTTTGATTGCCCTGATTTTTTTAGACGTTTATTTACCTCTCTTCCTAATCTAAATGAATATATGTTGATAATGGGTGGAGATTTTAATTGTTGTTTGAATCCTTTGATGGATAGATCTAAACCTATTCGCACTCTTCCGAATAGATCAGCCCTACTTATTAATTCATTTTTGGTTGACTCGGGAATTACAGAAATATGGCGGTTTTTGAACCCTAAAGATAAAGAATTTTCTTTTTTTTCACATGTATATCATAGTTACTCTAGAATTGACTATTTTCTTATTGATCATCGGTTATTAACGGATGTTATTGATTGTAAATATGATTCTATTACTATTTCGGATCATGCACCTTTGAAGTTATCTATTAAGATTTCGGACTATTCCAATAACACCAGATCTTGGAGACTTAACGCTACTTTGCTTCAAGACCCGGAATTTATTACTTATATAAAACAGCAAATTGACTTGTTCTTTTCTACAAACTGTACTGAAGAAATCGACAGAGGAATACTTTGGGACTCTTTTAAGGCTTTTATTCGTGGTCAAATTATCTCATATTCTGTTGGTAAAAGAAAACAAAGATATTTAGATATTGCTTTATTGGTGGATAAAATTAAGGAAATTGATAAGATTTATTCCGTGACTCCTACCAAAGAACTTTATAAGAAGAGAGTTGAGCTTCAAATGGAACATAGTTTACTATTATCTTCTTCAATTGAAAATCAATTAATTAGGACCAGGGCTCAATTTTATATTCATAGTGACCGTACTGGTAAACTGTTAGCTAATCAATTAAAGGCTATCTCGACTAAGCGACAAATTATTAAAATTCGCAAATCAGACGGTAATTTAACTACTGATCATAAAGAAATTAATAATACCTTTCAAGATTTTTATAAATCTTTATATCATTCAGAATTTGATGGTGATCAGTCCATGATAGATAATTTTTTTAACAATTTGAATATTCCTAAACTGACTGATGAAGATCATAGTCTGTTAGATGCTCCTATTTCTATAGTGGAAATAGGAGAGGCTATTTCATCAATGAACTCAGGGAAAGCTCCTGGTCCTGATGGTTATATAGTAGAATTTTTTAAAACTTTTTCTTCTTTGCTTTCTCCTTGGTTATGTGAAATTTTTAATGATGCGTTTGCTAAGAAGAGATTACCTCAATCTTTTTATGAAGCTAATATTTCTCTAATTCTTAAAAAAGATAAAGATCCTACTTTATGTACATCTTATCGCCCTATATCATTATTAAATGTAGATTCTAAGATTCTTACAAAAATTTTAGCTATTAGATTAGAAAAAGTACTGTCTCAGATTATTTCAGAAGATCAAACTGGTTTTATGAGGAATCGGTATTCCTTTTTTAATGTTAGAAAATTGATTAATATAATTCATACTTCACCACCCACAATCCCAGAATGTGTTATTTCATTAGATGCTGAAAAAGCTTTTGATAGAGTTGAATGGATATATTTATTTAATACATTGAGAAATTTTAATTTTAGTCCTAATTTTATATCATGGATTAAATTAATATATCATAAACCTGTTGCTTCTGTTTTTACGAATAACCACAGATCCTCTTTTTTTCAATTATCTCGTGGTACGAGACAAGGTTGTCCCTTAAGTCCTTTATTATTTAATATTGCATTAGAACCTTTAGCTATTGCTATTCGTGAATCTCCTAATATTTTTGGTATTACCCGTAATGAGAAGTTATATAAATTATCTCTTTATGCTGATGATTTGCTGTTATATATTTCTGACCCTGATAGGTCTATTCCTGCTATTTTATCCTTGTTGGTTCAATTTGGTACTTTTTCTGGTTATAAACTAAATTTAGATAAGAGTGAATTATTTCCTTTAAATGCACAAACTTTATTGACTGATAGGACACCATTTAAAGTTGTTACTGATAACTTCACTTATCTTGGTATAAAAATTACCAAGAAATATAAAGATTTATTTAGAATGAATTTTTTACCTATGCTTCATCAAATTCATCAACTTACTACAAGATGGTCTCCCTTGTTTTTATCATTAATTGGTCGGATTAATGCTGTCAAAATGATGATTTTACCGAAATTTTTATATTTATTCCAAGCCCTACCAGTTTTTATTCCTAAATCTTTTTTTGATAACATTGATTCAAAAATTTCTTCATTTGTGTGGCAAAATAAAAACCCTAGGTTAAGTAAAAAGCAATTGCAAAAATCAACAAAAGATGGTGGTTTAGCTTTACCTAATTTTAGATTTTATTATTGGGCAAATAATATTCGTAATTTATTGTATTGGAAATTAGATTTGGATTCACCACTGTGCCCACAGTGGGTAAATTTGGAATGTAATGAGGTAAAGGGATATTCTCTATTCTCTGTTCTTGGTTCTTGTCTTCCTGCGGATTTAGTTAAATTTAATAAACAAATACTTAATCCTGTTATTAAACATACATTACGAATTTGGTTTCAATTTCGTAAGTTTTTTATTTTGAAAAACTTTGTTCTTGATAGCCCTATCTTATTTAATTTCTTTTTCAAACCCTCCTGGACAGATCAAGCTTTTAACATATGGAAAAGGAAAGGTATAAAATGTTTTCGTGATCTCTTTTTTGAAGATACTTTGATGTCATTTGATCAACTTTCTAATAAATTTGAATTACCTAAATCTAATTTTTTCAGATATTTACAAATTAGAAATTTTTTACATAAAGTTTTACCATCTTTTCCTAATTCAACTTTGATGGACACTACAGATTTGATCTTTATCTTAAATCCTTGTCAGAAGGGATTAGTAGCTTTTATTTATAATATGATTATGAAGATACAACCAGAAATATCAGTTAGAATTAAACAAGAATGGGAAAAAGAACTTCAATACAACATATCAACAGATAAATGGGAAAAAATTTTGCAAATGGTTAATTCTTCTTCTATATGTGCTAAACATGCTTTAATACAATTTAAAATTGTACATAGAGCTCATATGTCTAAAGATAAACTTGCTCGATTCTACTCTCATATTAACCCTCTATGTGACAGATGTCATTTAGCAGTGGCCTCATTGACCCATATGTTTTGGTCATGTCCCACTTTACATAATTATTGGAAGGATATATTTACTACTATTTCCTCAATTTGGAATATAGATTTACAACCTCATTTTATTACTGCAATTTTTGGCATACCAAATGAAGATGGCAATCAGTTTTCCCCCTCAATCAGACGAATGATTGCTTTTGTAACATTAATGGCCAGAAGGTCTATACTACAAAATTGGAAAGAAGTAAATCCTCCTACTACATTTCAATGGCTTTCTCAAACTATTTCTTGTCTGAGTTTGGAAAAAATTAGAAGCACTATTTTTGACTCATCAATTAAATTTGAAGAAACTTGGAGACCGTTTATTCGACATTTTCATATGAATTAATTTGGCCTTTTCCAGACCTTTCTGCTTATTCATGTTCAGGTATGGAGTTCCGGAGTTCTTTGACACTATCTTATACTTGTAAACTGTTATTATTGCCTATGTTAGTTTAGTTTAGTGTTTTATTTTTTTTTTAATATATTTTTTTTCTCACATATTTTTTAATATATTTTTTTCTTTTTTAATGGTTATTTGTTTCTTTTTCATATAATCATGTGGACTTGATTAAGTTCTTTTGTTGATGTTTAGTAGGATATTATTATCTTATTATCAATGTGATTTCAAGTCTATTGTATTTATAATTTACTTATTACTATGTTATTTTTTTTGTGTATATGTGAAAATCAATAAAAAGATTGAAAAAGAAAAGAAAGAAATGAGGCAGACTTTTCTTTCTTCAAAAGTTTGTGTCTTTGGAACACTTCTTGAAGTATGGTAGAAACAAAAGACTTTTAATCTTTTTCGGGCAGACATAGATAGGTTCCAGATAAAGCAAAGGGTGAAAGATATAAGGGTAGACATATGCAGAGCCAAGGTTACAATCAGATCAACCATGACCATACTTAATGGCAACGCAGATCAGAAGCATCAAACGACCTACTCCTGCTCCTAGTTCACACATTCAATAATCCTGTAGAGGACAGGCCAGATAAAGAAAGCTTCATATAAGTACAGTAGCTTTTCTCTTCTGGCCTGTTCCCTACGTGGTTAAGAGAGATGCTGTTAAGAGATTAACTTTAAATTAAGCATAGAGAATCTCTCACTCAAGGCACAAGGACACAATGATAATAGAAACAGCCCATTGCCCCTTAGTCTCCTTTTTCACAATCTCAGCCATGGACATACTCATTAGTTGAGCATCTCATAGAACATGCAGCACAGTATGGCCCTTTGGCCCACGTTATGCCAACCTTTCAATCTACTCTAAGATCAATCTAACCCTTCCCTCCTATAGAGCCCTCCATTTTTCTCTCTCCAAGTGCCTATCTAAATACCCCTAATGTCTGATTCCACTACTACCTTAGCAGCACATACCACGCACCTAAATACCTCTTTCTGCGTTTCTGACACCCCTCCTAAATTTTCCTCCAAATGTATTAAAACTCAACAACTCTGAAGATTTCCCATATAATGACAACAACCTCACAGTTCCCTTACTCCACAGTGCTTCTTTACACCTCCTACTCAAGATCCACAAAACCGCCTGTCCAGGTAGGTCTACTGTTTCTTCCTGCTCATGGCCAACTGAACTTGTATCTGCAACCTCAACTGCATTTTATTCCTCTTGGGCCAGACGCCTCCTACCTACATCTGTAACATTTCATGTGTTCTTGATTTCTTCAACCACTTCCAGTTCCCTGGGCCTGACCGCCTTATTGTCAGCATGGATGCCCAGTCCCTATACACTTCTATCATTCAAGAGAAAGGCCTTGAAGCTCTCCACTTCTTTCTAGCCAACAGAACTAACCAGTTCCCCTCCACCATTAATCTCCTCTGTCTGATGGCTCTGGTCCTCACACTCAACAACTACTTCCAGCTCCTCCAAAAGTGGGCTATGCATGGATTCCAGTGATGCCTGCCTTTTTGGTGGAACAGTGAGTAACATTTTCCCACTTCCTTTACTGATGAAGGGTCTCAGCCCGACTATCAACTGTCCTCTCCATAGATGTTGCTTGACCTGCTGAGCTCCTGTGGCAATTTGTGTGTGTTTTGTAAGTTCTGTCTATAATTTAATAAACCTTTATGTCACTCCCCAGTCTCCTTTGCTCCAGGAAAAATGGTTTTAGCCTACTCAGTCTTTCTTTCTTACTCATGATGTCCAGTTCAGGCAACATTCCTGTGAACCTTTTCTACACCCTCTCTTACTCAATCACATTCTTGCTAATGAATGGTGACAAGAGCTGCAAATAATATTCTAAGTGTGGCCTGATCAAAAATCTGTATAACAATAAGATGATGTCCCAACCAAAAGCTACCTTGCATTTGTTGGTATTTTCAGGGACCTATGTATATATACTCCAAGGTATTTTGGTTTAATTCCTCCCTGTAGGGCCTTGCCATTCACGGTGTAGGTCCTAGTCTGGCTTAATATCTCAGAATACATCACTTTACACTTGGCCCCAGTTAAATTCTATCAAAGTTCAAAGTAAGTATATCACATATAACTTTGAGATTAATTTTCATGCAGGCACAAGAAAATAAAGAAAAACAACAGAATAAATGAAAAACCATACACAACAAAGGCAGGGTCCTTGAAAGTAAGTCTAAATGCTATGACATCAGTTCAGCACTGAGGTGAGTGAAGGAGTCGTGTAGGAGCCAGATGGTTGTAGGGCAATGACTGTTTCTGAACTTGACACCATGGGACTTAAGACTCCTGAGAAGAGAGGAAGATGGGTTAAACAGAGGCAGACGGGATGGGCTTAGATGGGGGATTTTGGCTGGGATAGAATAGGCTGAAGAGTGGTCTGTTTTCTGTCTTGGGCCTCAATACTCTAGTCTGTCTTAAAGGCCATGCTGGCAGAGACTGACCTTTGTTCACTTCAAGGTGCTATACCTGCATCCGAGAGTCCAGTCCGTCGAATCCTTCAAGAGACTGTAAATTTGCAAGTTTGGTTAGACGTTCAAAAGTTTGTTTCGTAAAAGGAAATTACAGCCTGTGGGTTGCAGTGTTCAGTTCAAAAGAAGCACCTCTAGTAGTTTTATGAGCTGCCTGTATATTGTGGTATATCGCAAATGCCATCTTGAAGCCATTCCCTTGCCCACTTTTGCAGTCAATCTCGATCCTCATGTAACCACATACAAACTTCCTGATCACGTCATCTAGATTCTCATCCACATACCGTGAACAGTAAATGTCCAAGCACTGATCCCCATGGAGCATCAGTGGTCACAGGGCTCCAATGAGAAAAGTAACTCTCTACAAACACCCTAATTCCCATTGCCAAAAAGAATTTTTATTCAATGCACTTTCTTGCCCTGGAACACCTGACCTAACCTTCTGGATCAGTCTACCATTCAATACCTTGTTATGGGCTTTGAAGAAGTCCACGTAAACGGCATCCACCAGTCTGCACTTGTCAATGCTCTCGGACATTTATCTGAACAAAGAACATAGCCTATAGTACAGGAACTTTGGCCCACGATGCTGTGCCAATCTTTAACCTACTCGTCCCTCCCCCACCTTAGTCCTCCATTTTTCTATTATCCACCTGCTTATCTAAGTCTCTTAAATTTCTCTAATGTAGCAGACTACTACCATCTCTGGCAGCAGGTAGCATGCATCCACCACTCTTTGACATCCCTCATACTTTCCTCCAATCACCTTCAAATTAAGTCCTCTCACATTAGCCATTGCAGCCCTGGGAAAACAGGTGCTAGCTCTCTATTCAATCTATGCCTCTAATAATCCGGCAGGGTCTCCCACACACCCACCTCTCTCTGTGTATAAAATATTACCTTAACATCCTTCCTATACTTCCTCCAATCACCTTCAAATTATTTCCTCATATTAGCCGGTTCTGTTCTGGGGTTGCCCACTCGATTTATGCTGATCATCTTGAACCTACTATCAAGTCGCCTCTCACTCTCCTTCACGAAAAGAGACCAAACTTGATCAACCTGTTTCCAGAAGACATGCTCTCGAATGCAGGCAGCATCCTGACAAACCTCCTCCGCACCCCCTCTAACTTTCACATCCAATAATAAACTGACAAACACAAAAAGTTCAGTTATATGAGACATAATCTCACAAAAACAAAGCCAAACTAATTATTCCAAATCAGTCCTTGCCTTTCCAAATATAAGTGACTTCCCCGTCTCTCACAACCCCTGCAGGAACTCCCCCACCACTGATGTCAGGCTCACCAGTCTGCAATTCTCTAAGTTCAAAGTAAATTTATTATCACAGTACATACACGTCACCATATATAACCCTGAGATTCATTTTCTTGAGTACATTCACAGTAAATACAAAGAAACACAACAGAATCACTGAGACTGCACACGATAGGATAGGCCATCAAATGTAAACACAAAAAGAAAAATAAACAAATAAGCAATAAATATCAAGAACATGAAATGAAGAGTTCTTGAAAGTGAGTCCATAGGTTGTGGAAACAGTTCAATGATGGGGCCAGTTAAGTTATCCCAAGAGCCCAATGCTTGAAAGGTAATTACTGTTCCTGAACTTAGTGGTATGGGACCTGAGGAGGCGGGGTTGGCTTTACAAATTATGGACTGGGCCGTATTCATCACTTTTTGTAGGCTTGTCCTTGCAACATACTCACATTAGCCATCCCGTATTGCACCCCTGGTTAATAAAGATACAAGAATCTTCCCAAGATCCTCTTCCTTTACTTCAATCATCGCAGCAGGTACACTTGGTCAGCTTCCAAGGGATTTATCCATCTTTCTACTTCAAACTCACTAGCACCTTCTCCTTTGTGAAGTCAATATGGTTCAGGATCTCACTACCCTCTCTGAACTCACTAGCTATCATATCCTAAACACAAGAGATTTTGAAGGCTGGGTGATGGGTCTTAGCCCGAACTGTTGACTTTTACTCCCCTCCATAGATGTTGCCTGACCTGCTGAGTTGCTCCAGTATTTTCTGTGGGTTGCTCAAACATTCCAACATCTGCAGAATTTCGTGTTTATATATTCAGCAACCCCACTTCTGCTAACATTTCTTTCTTCTCAAAATATCTTCCTTCAAATCATCTCATTCCCTGTACTCACTTGGTTAAGTCGGGAGGGATGAACGGTCCCAGCCCAAAACATCGTCTGTTTCTTCTCCTCCATAGATGCTGCCTAACCTGCCGAGTTCCTCCTGCATCTTGTGTGCAGGATGCTCTGGATTTTCAGCATCTGTAGAATCTTAGATACTTGACTGCTTGGATCTCATTTTCCTATATTCCAAGTGACAAATAAAGCTAATCTCAATCTTTTTTCTTACCCCCTCACTTGGTCTCACCAATCACCTGCCAGCTTGTTATTCCACCCCCCCCCCCCACTTCTCATTCTGGCTTCTGCCCCTTCCTTTCAAGCGCTGAGGAAGGGCCTTGTCCCAGGTCATCAACTGTTTATTACACTGTAGATGATGCATTCTGTGAGCTTTCATGCTCTCCTCTGTCCCTTACTCATAACAGGCACAGGCTAGAGCCAAGATCAGGCTACCCCCAAACCTTACTTCACTCCTTTGTTCCAAGGTAGGCTTAAACCAAGTCCAAGGAGAAATGGTCAGACTTCATATTGGCTCTGCACTTCACCTTATTTATCCAGCAACATCGTGCATTTTAAGTTAAGGCTTGGGCAGGAATTTTCACCTTTTACTTTCCACTTAAGAAGCAAGTATACTCCAAATTTCTTGGCATTTTTACCACTGTTAGGACAGCACATTAGCGTAGCAGTTAGAGCAATATTACAGCACCAGCGATCACTGTTCAGAGTTCAATTCCCACCATAGTCTGTAAGGAGCTTGTATATTCTCCCTGTAGGCTTCCTCTGCATGTTCCAGTTTCCTTCCACAGTTCAAAGACGGAAGGGTTAGTAAACTGGGAGCAGACTGGGTTGGTGATGGAAGGGTGGCGATAACTGTAGGCTATCCCCAGCACTTCCTTGGATTGTCCTGGTCATTGGTGCAAATTTCGATGTGCATGTGACAAATAAAGCTAATTAGTAATCACGTGATTTGAATCCAGTAGCAACTATTTTCCAATCGTTCAGGATGAGATAATTTGGCCAAATCTCCTGATACACATTGAATACATTGGACACTCTGAAGTAAGGTTTTTGGGTAGCCTGATCTTGGCTCTAGCCTGTGCCTGTTCCTGATACACACTGGACTAAAATCAATTGTTCAGACTGCTTCTCATTACCTGGATGATCAGGTGTATACCGTCTGCATCCTACCTGAAAGGTTGAGGTCAGCAAGTACAACATTGGTGAGAAATCCGTGTATGTCGAACTGTATCTGCCCATTCTTCACATTGTCCGTGATGATGCTTTTCACGGACCCTAGCGCCAGCATGCAAGCCTCATGAATCTTCCACCTGCCAAACAAAAAAAATCAGTCACTCATGTGTGGATGGAGAGCGAGCGGGTGATCACACATCAGCAGAATGTAATCACCAGAGTTACACCTCAAAACCTGTAGCTTGCAGCTGTCCATCCAGTATCAACATCAGGGGCAAACAGCTCACCCAATGCTGTCTTCCTCTAGCTAACTGTTAACTATCAGGATTGGGAGGGGATAGCTTCTGACGCAACAAGGTGAGAACAGACAGGTCAACGCACACAAGATGCTGGAGGAACTCAGCAGGTCAGGGAGCATCTATGAACAGTTTATGTTTTGGGCCGAGACCCTTCATCAGGACTGGAAAGGAAGGGGAAAGATGCCAGAAGGAAAAGCTGGGGTAAGAGGAAGAACTAACCAGAGGATAATACGTTAGTCCTGGTGGGGGAAGCAGTATTGGTAGGGGACTCAATATTCAGAGGAGCAGTTAGGAGATTCTGTGGACATTAAAGGAACACACAGATGGTATGTTGCCTCTCAGGTGCCAGGGTCACGGACATCTCAGATTGCATCTACAACACTTTTTTGGGGGGGTGGGAAGAGCAGTCAGATGTTTTGGTAGATATTTAAGATAGTTATGGGAGATTTTAACATGCAGGTCAATTGGGAAAATCAGATTGGTAATGGATCTCGAGAGTGAGTTTGTTGATTGTCTATGGGATGACTTTTTAGAACACTTTGTCACTGAGCATACTGGGGGAACAGTTATACTGGATTGGACGTTATGTAATAAACCGAAGGCGATTAGAGAGCTGAAGGTAAAGGAAGGTAATATGATCCAACTTGAAATTTGACAAGGAAAAGTAAAGTCTGACATAGCAGTATTTCAATGGAGTAAAGGAAATTATAGTGGTATGAGAGGAGTTGGCCAAAGAAAATTGGAAGGAGATGCTGGCAGGGATGCAATGATGTGAGTTTCTGGGAAAAATGAGGAAGATGCAGGAGAGATGTATCCCAAAAACAAAGAAATACACAAATGGCAAAATAGTACAACCATACCTGACAAGGGAAGTCAAAGCCAATGTAAAATCAAAACAGAGGGTATACAACAAAGCAAAAATTAGCAAGAAGAGGATTGGGAAGCTTTCAAAATCCTACAAGCGCAACCAAAATAATCATTAGGAAGGAAAAGATGAAATATGAAAGCAAGCTAGCAAACAATATCAAAGTGGATAGTAAAAAATTTTCAAGTATGTAAAAAATAAAAGAGATGGAGAGTTGATATAGGACCACTAGAAAATGACTATTTTGCATCAGAATTCACTGTGGAAGACACTAGTAGTGTGCCAGATGTTGAAGGGTGTGATGGAAGAGGAGTGAGTGTGATTACTATTATAAGGGTGAAGGAGCTCAAAAAGCTGTAAGACCTAAGGGTATATAAGTCACCCGGACCAGATGAATTACACCCTCGGGTTCTGCAAGAAGTAGAATAAGTGATTATGCAGGCATTAGTAATGACCTTTCAAAAATCATTGGACTCTGGCATAGTGCCAGAGGACCAGAAAATTGCAAATATCACTCCACTCTAAGAAAGGAGGAAGGAAGCAGGAAGAAAAATTATAAACCAGTTAGCCTGACATCAATGGTTGGGAGATGCTGGAGTCAACTGTTAAGGACGAGGTTATGGAGTGAATTTGTGGAATTTGTTACCACAGGCAGCTACAGGAGGCCAAGTTATTAGGTGTATTTAAAACCGAGACTGATAGATTCTTGATTGGACAAGGTTATGGGGAGAAGGCCGGGGAGTGGGGCTGAAGAGGGGAAAAAGGATCAGCCATGACTGAATGGCACAGCAGATTCAATGGCGTAATTGTGCCTCTATCGCTTATGGGCTGTAGAAGAAAGAGGGTAGGAGAGGAGAGTGAACCTGGGGAGAAAGGGAAAGGAGGAGGGGCACTGGGGGAGATAAGGGGAAGAGCTAAGTTAGAGTGGGGAATAAAAGAGTTAAGTGGCAGGGGAAAAGAAAAAGAGAAAAAAAATTACTGCAAGGAGAAATTGATGTTCACGTCTTCACAAATGGAACACGACTTGTTTCTCCTCCATCCTGACCTCACTGGAGAAAAAGAGGTGGCCCTGGACCAACACGTTTGGATGGGTATGACAATAGGGATTAAAATGGTTGGCTACTGGGATTTCCAGCTTTGCATGTTGGGACGGGAATGGCAACAGGAATTAAAATGGTTGGCTACCAGGAATTCCAGCTTTGGCAGATGGAAGAGAAGTGCTTGACAAAGTGGTCCCCCAATCTACCAGCTTTACCTCAGGCGGTAATGTAAAAATTCTCCAAATTCTGATGTAAAAGCCAAGTGTAGTAGAAAGATTAGGAGAGCAAAAAATACTTTGTGCAAACTAACTTTACTCATTGGTCACTTTATTAGGTAGAACTGCTCGTTAAAGCAAATACATGGCACCAACTGAACGCATAAAAGCATGCAAGAGGTTCAGTTGTTGTTTAGACCAAACATAAGAAAGGCGAAGAAATGTGTTTTAAGTGACCTTGACCACAGAATTATTGATGGTGCCAGACAGGGTGGTTTGAGTAACTCCGAAATAGCTGATCTCCTGGGATCTTTTAACCTAAACTAAGATCAATTTACCTCCAAGAGAACCACAACTTGTCGTGGTTTAGAGGCCTCAATTACCCAGAGAGCTATGATGGCTAGAATCAGAACATTATGCTTTGGCCAAACAGGTCAAAGGGTAGAGGCTAAACTAAGTGTGCTGCATCAGTCGTCCAGGTTTGGGAGTTCAGCTAAAGGCTTAACAAGCCTGATTGATTAAACAAAACTGTTCTTCATCTGTGTGTAAGTTACACAGTTATGAGGAATGTTGACGAGGGTAAGGCATTGGATGTAGTCTATATGGACTTCAGCAAAGCCTTTGACAAAGTTCCACATGGAAGGTTAGTTAAGAAGGTTCAGTCGTTAGGTATTAATGCTGGAGTAATAAAATGGATTCAACAGTGGCTAGATGGGAGATGCCAGAGAGTAGTGGTGGATAATTGTTTATCGGGATAGAGGCCGGTGACTAGCGGGGTGCCTCAGGGATCTGTTTTGGGCCCAATGTTGTTTGTAATATACATAAATGATCTGGATGATGGGGTGGTAAATTGGATTAGTAAGTATGCCAATGATACTAAGGTAGGAGGTGTTGTGGATAATGAGGTGGGTTTTCAAAGCTTGCAGGGAGATTTATGCCGGTTAGAAGAATGGGCTGAACATTGGCAGATGGAGTTTAATGCTGAGAAGTGTGAGGTTCTACATTTTGGCAGGAATAATCCAAATAGAACATACAGGGTAAATGGTAGGGCATTGAGGAATGCAGAGGAACAGAGAGATCTAGGAATAACAGTGCATAGTTCCCTGAAGGTGGAGTCTCATGTAGATAGGGTGGTGAAGAAGGCTTTTGGAACGCTGGCCTTTATAAATCAAAGCATTGAGTATAGAAGTTGGGATGTAATGTTAAAATTGTACAAGGCATTGGTAAGGCCAAATTTAGAATATTGTGTGCAGTTCTGGTCACCGAATTATAGGAAAGATATCAATAAATTAGAGAGAGTGCAGAGACGATTTACTAGGATGTTACCTGGGTTTCAGCACTTAAGTTACAGAAAAAGGTTGAACAAGTTAGGTCTCTATTCATTGGAGCGTAGAAGGTTGAGGGGGGATTTGATCGAGGTATTTAAAATTTTGAGAGGGATAGATAGAGTTGACGTGAATAGGCTGTTTCCATTGAGAGTAGGGGAGATTCAAACGAGAGGACATGATTTGAGAGTTAGGGGGCAGAAGTTGAAGGGAAAAACGAGGGGGTATTTCTTTACTCAGAGAGTGATAGGTGTGTGGAATGAGCTTCCTGTAGAAGTAGTAGAGGCCAGTTCAGTTGTGTCATTTAAGGTAAAATTGGATAGGTATATGGACAGGAAAGGAGTGGAGGGTTATGGGCTGAGTGCGGGTAGGTGGGACTAGGTGAGATTAAGAGTTCGGCACGGACTAGGAGGGCCGAGATGGCCTGTTTCTGTGCTGTGATTGTTATATATGGTTATATATATGGTAATGGTATTCCAGAGTCACCACCCGGGACCTGAATGGCTGACCCTGAGCCATAGCTGGGGCACTATAGTGAAAGTGGCCAAGGACAGACAGATAGATGTCAAGGCTGCCCTAAATGACAGCAGCATAACGGACAGTAAGTAAGAAAGATCAACCTAACTCTTCCCTCCAACTTAACCCTCTGTTGTTGTTCTGCTAATTATCATGAGCTAGGATCTCTATCAATCCATCTCGGGAACACATGGCTTTAAGTCATTCCGCTAATTATTAAACCTCAACCGATGAAGGCTCTAGCCAGGCCGTGCAGATTTCACTTACCAGTGGACATTGCCAGCACGCTTGGCCTGCTCAGCTTCCTGCAGATGTCTAGTTGCAGCTGCTGCAAGGGCAATGGCACTTTCATTCTGAAAGTCACTTACAACGGCCTGAAACAGCAAAATGAGAAACCACTGTTAGCTATTCTAGAAGGGCTTTCAAGTGAGAAAAGAAAAGTTAAAGGAACTGCTCACCAATGTGCTAGGTTGAGTAGCTGAATGGACTAAAGAAGTTTACAAAGTTCAAAGTAAATTTATTATCAAAGTATGCAGGTCTACCCTGAGATTCTTTTTCTTGCAGGTATTCACAGTACATAACTCTTTCCATGGACGGTCCCAAGCCCAGCTGCAAAAGCAGGAGGGTTAGGCATGGGGGTAACAAAGCCTTGCTGTAAAAAAAACCCAGAACTACAGAAACACCAACTGAAGGTCCAAAGATGTCATCCAGGGAGAGGAAGGATCTTTGCCTAGATGGTGAAAGTGGAAGCCACGTGGCCAATCAAACTCTGGTAAGTTGCTGTCAGCGGCCTATGCCCCAGTATGGGCTATAGGCTTAAAAAGAGTTCACAGTAGATACGAAGAAACACAATACAATCAATTAAAAACCACATGAACAAAACTGGACAACCAATGTGCAAAGGATAACAAATTGTACAATTATAAAAATAAAAACAAAATAATAAGTAATAAAGGAGACCGCCTCTGTCTGTCGATGGAGTAGCAGTAATTTTCTGCTGCTCTTACGTTTTCTCTCTCTCCCCCCAGTTTAAATTTTGAATTTAAAATTTTTAATTGCTGATTCTTGAAGAGGAGTATTATGTCTATGTCTACTGTTATGAATGTACCACAGCTCTGAGAGGCTGAAGGGGCGGAAGCAGCCCCCTCCTTCCGGAGAGCACTATTAATTCGGGTCTCGGACCCAGGAAAATGAGAGACAATGTAATGGTTTTGGCCATTGCTCTTAGAGACACATGTGCTAAGGGCATGACCCTGCTACGTGACAGCTACCACGGATATGGACACCCTCGGGCAATGTGGGGGTGGGGATTGCATCACCCTACTTTGGTGGACATCTACAACTCGGCAAGTCAAGATAAAAGGGGACTGCAGGAGGCGGTACCCCAGAGAGACGCACCAGAAGGACTCGATCGCTCAATGCTCCCGTGATAGCTGGAAACCAGTCAAAAGCCACGTGCGCTCCGTAACTTCTCTGCCTGGGGAGCAGGTGGCTGATAATACCTAGAAGGACTTCGAACTAATAACAGGGAAACAACGCTCCCCTGATTCAACGGTGTTGCTTCGTCAAAGACCCGGGCAAGTTTTTCCCGTTTCTCTCTGAAAAACGTGAAACGCAGCGGTTCCCCAAAAAGACTGAAGCCTGCAAACTTCTGAGTGACTTTTATATTTCCAACGGACAATATATTATCCCCTAGACAACAGTCGAGATTATTTTCTTAATGATGATTATTGCTATACCCGCGCTTTAGATTGAGTTTTGCCGATGTATATGTTCTGAATGTTTGTATTAACCTTACTTTTGTGCTCCCCCTTTATGAATAAAATGTTCAAAAATAGTGCCATCAGACTCCAACGGACCTCTCTATCTTTGCTGGTGAGTTATCCAGTTACGGGATACGTAACACTACGAGAAGCGGAAAGAATCTGCATGAACCTACTGATAAAGGTAATGGAAAAGATGCCGAAGGAAAGACCTGATGAAATGCCATCAAGGGCTGAAGATATCGTTCGGACAATGAATTCAATTCAAGATCAGAACAGGGCAATTAAAGATCAACTGGAAAAGAATAATAATGAAACAATGGTAAACATGCCTCTGTCCCAACTTTTGTTGAGTGTGTTGCAGCCATCAAATTCTAAATTTGTGTATATTTGTAAAATACAATTAAGTTGATCAGTAAAACTATTGAAAATCTTTTCTTTGTACTTTTGTCAGTTAAATAAAGGTTCACGTGAATTAACATAACACAGATATTTGGTTTTATTGCATTTTGGAAAATATCCCAACTTTTCTGGAAATGGGGTTTGTACAACCGGTTTGGAAAAATATCAAAATATTATAGACCAAGAAACTAGGTCTCACCAAGGCAATATATGAATGGTTGGATTGCGAGAAGGAACTGAAAATGGAGACTTAACGGTTTACTTTGGTAAACTCTTTCAAACTCTATTTCCGACTATTTTATCACAGCCGCCTACTATTGAAAGAGCACATAGGCTGTCTACTTCGAAATTTAAAGACTCAACCAGACCAAGATTTATTTTGGTTCACTAACCTGCTCATCATTACATCCTATTGGATTTTTCTTTGGAAAGAAGATTTACAGTTCAAGTTTGACTGTTTAAATGGCTAATTAGATATTTGACTGAGAAAAGAGGATAAAAGGATTTGTTTCTTTTATCTAATATTTGGTTTGATGTTTCTTTTTGTTGTTTAATTTACTAATTGGTAGTTTTTTTCCTACTAATAGGGTTTCTTTTTATATATATATCTGGGAGGGTTTAGTTACTTATATTACGTTAATATTTTTGTAAATTTGAAGGCAACACGAGTGAATCTGCAGATGCTGGAAATAAATAAAAACACAAACTGCTGGCAGAACTCAGCAGCCCAGACAGCATCTATGGGAGGAGGTAGTGACAACGTTTCGGGCCGAAACCCTTCATCCTCCGTTGATACCCCTGCCCCCCCCCCCCCAATCCCTATCTATTATTTTAGTCTGGTTCTCTTTCTCTCGTTTCTCCCCCCCTCACTATAATTCTCCCCCCCCAGCCCTACCTTTCTTTCTCTTTTATTTCCCATAATTCTCCACCTTCCCCCTAGCCCATTTCCCTCCAGCCTATCACTTCCCAGCTCTCTACTTTATCCCTTTCCCCACTTCTTATCCCCCCCGACCATCCTGTTACTTCACTCCTGATGAAGGGTTTCGGCCCAAAACGTTGTCACTACCTCCTCCCATAGATGCTGTCTGGCCTGCTGAGTTCTGCCAACATTTTGTGTTTTTATTTTTGTAAATTTGGTTTTGTTAAATATACTATTAACCTTTTTATCTGTTTTATTACAGCGTCCTATAACCAAATTTAAAGTTTTCTTAGAGATTTAAAACTAAACTTAAGATGGTGCTGGTTTTGCTCTCTAAGAGATATTATTTTGGATCTTTTTTTGTTTAATATATGATGGAATGTAAACACTCTCCTTTGTTGAAACTTTACTGTCTTTCTTGCAACGTCATTTTATTTTACTGTGTACTGGCTGGGGGGAGGGAGAGACGAGACCGACAGAGTGGCCCATGGCTTTGTATTCTATCTTAGCTCACTTGCCTTTTTTTCGGGCTTTTGGAAAGGTGGGTGGGTTTAGAGTTAGGAGTTTTTACCCATTGGGTGGTTCCGGAGCTTGCGTGTTTTCTATATGGTTGTATTCCTCAACACCGCCATCTTTGATAATTCCGTATTGGTATGTGTTCTGCGCATGTATAAAGTAAACTAGAATAAAATTATAGTATGGCAGTTAAACGGATTAATGTAATAAGTTAGAATGTATGTGGTTGGAATCATCCTATTAAACGAAAAGAGTCTTTTAAAATTATTAATCAATTCCAACCTGATATAATTTTTGCTCAGGAGACAAATTATCAGGGCGGGAGACCAAAATAGATCTTCTGCCCTGGTGGAATGGATTACTGTTCCATGTTACCTCTCAGAGTAAAACTAAAGGCGTATCTATCTTTATTAAATCTATTATATTAGATATATATTTACTTGAGGATATTGAATCAGATTCTAACGGTAGATTTTTCATTGTTAAAGGAGTGATTTGTAATAGAAAGGTTGTTTTGGTCAATTTGTATGGTCCTAATTTAGATGATCCTTTTTTGAAAAAAAGTATTTGCTTTATTGCCGGATTTAAAAGAATATATGTTGATAAAGGGTGGGGATTTTAACTGTTGTTTAAATCCTTTGATTGACAAGAGCTCAACTAATCAGCGACTTCCAAATCATTCTGCATCAGTTATTAACTCCTTTTTGACCGATTGATCGAATTATGGAGGCATTTGCACCCTGATAACAGAGAATATTCCTTTTTATTTTCATGTCTATAAAAAAAATTTGAGGATTCATTATACTATAATTGATCCCCGCCTTTTGCCTAATGTTAAAAACTGTGAATATGACGTTATTGCTATATCTAATCATGCGCCTTTTGAGTTTGTCCTTCGAATTTGATGATGTTATTTTTGTCCATCCACCATGGCATATGTCTCAGACTTTGTTGCAAAACTCTGATTTTATCAGTTTTATTGAAAGCCAGATAAAAGAATTTTTTCTTTTTAAGGATATAGGAGGTATGTCCAAATTAATTATATGGGATACATTCAAAGCATTTTTACATGGTCAGACTATTTCTTATTCAGCTAAACTTGAAAAACAGACTAAAGCAGAATTAGATAAAATTTCAAAACAAATTAAAGATTTAGGTAATATCTATCCGACTTCCCTAATATTGACTTATTCAAATTAAAGAGCCAATTTTATATGTTTGGAGATAAAAATAATAAACTACTTGCATCTCAATTAAAATTGGCTGGAGCCAAAAGGCAAATTTTAAAAATACATAGAAAGGATGGTACCCTAGCTTGGGAATATGAAGAAATTAATAAGATTTTTAGACTGAACTTTATAAATCTCAATGTCCAGTAGATTCTTCTGAAATGAGTGTGTTTTTTTAAATGAAAGATTGCTTTTCAAAAAATTTCTGCTGAGGACCAAAAAACTCTTGATGCCCAAATTATTGAATCCAAAATTCATAAAGCTATTTTTTCAATGCAATCTGATAAAGCCCCAGGACTTGATGGTTATCCTGTAGAATTTTATAAAAAATTTGGTAAATTGCTTTCTCCATATATATTGGAGATGCTTAAAGATTCTTTTCTGAAAAGTGATTTACCCTCTACTTTTTATGAGGCTTCTATTTCTTTATTTCTCAAAAAGGATAAAGATCCTACTGATTGTGCCTCACACAGACCTATTTCATTATTGAATGTTGATGCTAAGATTCTCTCAAAGATAATGGCCAATCAGTTGGAGACTATTTAGGGTTTAATCATTTTTAAAGATCTAACAGGCTTTATAAAGGGTCATTATTCTTTTTCAAATGTTCAAAGACTATTTAACATTATATATTTGCCCTCTTCTAAAACTCCACAATGCATTGTATCTTTGGATGCTGAAAAAGCACTTGATCGAGTCGAATGGAAATATTTATTTAATGTTTTAGAAAAATTTGGTTTTGGTATTAATTTTAATGATCGCATTAAAATGATATATAAAGCTCCTATTGCTACTGTTGTCACTAATAATTGTAGGTCTCCTTTTTTCAGCTATCACGGGGGACAAGTCAAGGTTGCCCATTAAGCCCTTTGTTATTTAACTTAATATTAGAATCCCTGGCTATTGCTCTTCGTGAAGCCAAAAATATTCATGGGATTTTTGTGAATGAGACCATGCACAAGATCTCTCTTTATGCTGATGATTTATTGGTGTATATATATTTAAGCCTGAAGAATCTATTCCTGCTTTGCTGAAATTATTTGACAAATCTGGAGATTTTTCAGGATATAAAATAAATTCTAGTCAAAGAGAATTACTCCCTTTAAATGAATCTATCTATATATATATATCATATTCCTTTTAAAGTTATGGATTCTTTTAGATATTTAGGTGTCATAATTACTAAAAAAAAAAATAAGAATTTTTACAAAATCAATTTTCCTCCTTTAGTGGACTCTATGAAGTACTCATTTAGTAGATGGAGTCCACTTACATTTTCACTTGTTGGTCGTTTTCAAGTAATTAAAATGACGATTTTACCAAAATTTTTATATTTATTTCAGAATATTCCTTTTTTTTTACTAAGAAGTTTTTTGATCGGATTGATTCTATTATTCGATCTTTTATTTGGGATAATAAAAGACCAAAAATTAGTAAATGTCATTTACAAAAGTTGAAAAAGGATGGAGGTCTCACTTTACCTAATCTAAGAATGTATTATTGGGCTGTTAATTTGCGATATATGCCCCTTTGGTTATATTGGGGTGATAGGAATGATCGGCCAATTTGGGTAGACCTGGAACTGAAAGCTGTGAAACAGTTTTATTTAACTTCGTTATTAGGAGTTGCTCTACCTATACAATTAGCTCAAGTTGTTAATTTAAACCTATATCCTGTGGTTAAGCACTCTTTACAAATTTGGCTCCAGTTCTGCAATTTTTTTCATTTTAAAGAATTTAAACTTTGTAGTATAATTTATCATAATTACTTTTTTAAACCTTCCTGGAGTGATCCAATGTTTTTACTTCGGAAGAATAAAGGTATAAATTCTTTTTTGGATTTATTTAAAGAAGGCAGACTGATGTCTTTTGAACAATTAGTCAATAAATATTCTCTCTCATATTCACTTTTTACAATATCAAGTTAGACATTTTTTACAAAAATATCTAAGTAATTTTCCTTACATATTATTAGATACTATTATGAATGTGAACCCTTCGATAAAAAGGTTCTATGTAACAGTTTCTTCCCCCAAGCTATCAAGACTCCTCAATACCCGAAGACTGGACTGACACCTTGCCCTACTGTCCTGTTTATTATTTATTGTAATGCCTGCACTGTTTTTGTGCACTTTATGCAGTCCAGTGTAGGTTTGTAGTCTAGTGTAGCTTTCTGTGTTTTTTAAAATTATTACGTAGTTCAATCTAGTTTTTTGTACTGTGTCACATAACACCATGGTCCTGAAAAAACTTTGTCTCATTTTTACTATGCACTGTACCAGCAGTTATGCTTGAAAGGATAATAAAAGTTGACTTGACTTGACTTTTGGAAGAATTTATAATTTATTATTACAATGGGATAAGAGTCCTTTACTTAAGATTAAACAGGATTGGGAGAAGAAACTCAATTTGACTTTTATATGAGAGGATTGGACACGGATTCTGAAGCTGGTTAACTCTTCTTCAATCTGTTCTATTCATTCACTGATTCAATTTAAAATTGCACATCGTTACCATTTGATGAAGGAGAGATTTTCTAAAATATTTTCCAATGTTGACAAGTATTGTGATAGATGTAAAACTGAGATAGCTACACTGACACATATGTTCTGGTCATGTTCTATATTAAAACAGTTTTAGAAGTCAGTCTTTTCAACAATTTCTAAAGCACTCAGAATCAACTTACAACCTAATAAATTGACTGTGCTTTTTGGAATAATTCCTCAAAATATCCATGGTATTTCTGTCTGACCAACATGTTATTGCATTTTTTACATTGATAGCTAGGAGGGCCATTTTGTTGAAATGGAAAGATATATCAGCTCCTACTTTGTCACAATGGTTCTCTCAAGTGATGCTGTCTTAGCTTGGAGAAAATTAGAAGTCAAACCTTTGAACCTTTGTTTGATTTTAAGAAGTGATGGGGCTCATTTGCTCGTTACTATCATTTCAGTTAACTGATAAGATTTCCTCCACAATCTAAGTGTAAATTTTTTTTTTCCCTTGATATATCTTTCTTGTTGGCAGCTTGATGTTCATTTTTAGAAGTTTTTTGTATGGTGCATGGCCAATGGGGTTCTTTTTTTTCACTTTTCTTGCTTAGTAGGGTTTTTTTATTCACAAAAATTTTCAATCTTTAAGATAATTTTTTTTTGAGTGAGGCATTGTAAGTGTTGTTACTTCAATGTACTTATGTTATTTTTGAATAATAATAATAATAATAATAAAAAGATTTGGAAAAAAAAGAATAATACAGAGAACTTGAAAGTGAGTCCATAGGTTGTGGATTCAGTTCATCATTGAAGTGGGCGAAGTTACTCACTCTGGTTTAAGTGCCTGATGGTTGAGGGGTAATAACTATTCCTGAACCTGGTGGTGTGGCTTTTACACCTCCTTCCTAACAGCAGCAACCAGAAGAGAGCATGGCCTAGATGGTGTGGGTCCTTAATGGTGGATATTCTTTCCTGCGACAATGCTCCTTGTAAATGTGCTCAATGCTGGGGAGGGCTTTATTTGTAATGGTCTAGACTGTGAAGGAATAGCAATCAGTAGGGAAGGAGCTAAAGGAGACACCTTTATCTTCTCTGTCCCAGGGATAACAGTGGGGCCCAGGGTTTTGATGACTGAACCTGGCCCACAGCAACGTGCTGCTCCACATGTCTCTCTCTGTACCTGCAACATTTCCTCCTGGACACAGAAAGGCAAAAGAGAATTGCCTTTCTGAATATAATGGGAGGTGGCTGTCAGTCCAGAGATCCACAACTCATATCGTGGGAAGGGCCAGACAGAGAGCCCAAAATATCTCATGTAGTTCAAAAGTCTCAGACTTCCTCAAAAGACTTTATTGCACAAGACAAGAGATTCTGCAGATGCTGGAAATCCACAGCAACGAACAGAAAAAGCTGGAGGTCAAGCAGCATTTGTGGAGGGGAATAAACAGTCAACTTTTCAGGCCAAGACCTCTCATCAGGAATGGAAGGGCAGGGGGTTGATGCCAGAGGTGTGGGGAGGCAGAGCAGTATAAGCTGTAAGAGCAGGTGAGTGGGTGAGGAAGGGCAAGATGACCTAAGAAGCTAGGAGGGGATAGGGAGAAAGGGAAGGAGGGGCATTAAATGATGGGCAGGTGTGGAGAAGGGTGAAGAAGGGAATCAGAACAGGAAATGGAAAGGAAAAAAAAGGGGGTCGAGGCGTAACCACCGTAAGTTAGAGAATCTGCATGCCATTAGGCTGGAGACTATTCAGAATATGAGGTGCTGCTCCACCAAACTGAGTGTGGCCTCAGTGTGGTAAGTGAAGGATGCCATGGACCAAAATGGGAATGAGATGACAAATGGAAATGAACATTTTCTCAATATCAACAACATTTACTACAAAGAGCAGCGAACAGAAGAAAAAGCAAATCAATATTTGGCGTGACCATCCTTTGCCTTTAAAACTGCATCAATTCTCTCAGGTATAAAGTTGTGCAGTTTGATACAAACATCGACCAGTAGGTTGTTCCAAACATCTGGTGAACTTGTCACAGTCATTCTACAGACTTTGGCTGTCTCACTTACTTCTGTCTCTCCAGGTAATCTCAGATAGCCTTGATGATGTTGACATCAGGGCTTATTGGAAGCAGAAATCCCTGTTCTTCTTTTCTCTGAAGATAATTCTTTATGACCTTGGCTGTGTGTTTGGGGTCATTGTCCAGTTGCAGAATGAAGTTGGGACCGATCCCATCTCCCTGATGGATGAAAATCTGCTTCTACTTAGCACTGAGAATTCCATTAACTCTGACCAGGTCTACAACTCCACGCAGGAATGCAGCCCCAAACCTGCAGGGAACCTCTGCTCTCCAGCTCTTCTGTGGACAAACTGCCTCCTGTTTGAGTGAAAAATTTCAAATGTTGACTTGCTGTTCAACACTCTAGTCCATGTGTTTTTTTGTGTGTAGGTAAGTCTCTTGGCTTTGCCTCTATTTACTTAAATCTTACATCCAGCCCACAATGTGAGGGAGTAAAAATCTTTGCATTATGACTCCATCACAATGTACAAACATGAGAATATAATAGTCTAATGGCTTGTAGAAAGAAGCTATCGTGTGGTCTGTTGGTCCTGATTTTAATGCTGTGGTATCATTTGCCAGACTGAAGCAACTGAAACATTTATGGTTGGGGTGACTGGTATTCCCAATGATCTTCCAGGCCTTCTTTACGCACCTGCTGCTATAAATGTCCTCAGTTGAGGGAAGTTCACATTCACAGAAGTGCTGGGCTGTCTGTACCACTCTCTGCAGTACCCAGCAACTAAGGTTGGTGCAGTTCCCGTACCAGGTGGTGATACAACCAGTCAGAATGATCTAAATATAATAGCTGTTTGGTAGCTACTCTTCTTTGAAGACCACTGCTGACAAGACTTCTCCGGACTGTACAGGGGTGTACTTGGGCTCCATTAGGGCTCTGAGCTGACAACAGCGCTGGACTTCTTCTAATTTAGAAAGGACGCCAGTTTAATGTATTTCTCATCTGCTGCACTCAGTTTCCATGGCTGACCCCTATCTGGTCCTCAACCTTACCCATTTCCTTGTGCTTCTTCACAAGAGCTTGGGCAGCACACCTTGAAACTCTTGTCTGCCATCAAATTTCTGCTTGAGAGAGACCACCTTGTACTTCATTCATTCTTGCCATGGTGTAAGAATTGATTTGAAGGTTAAACTGTCATATCTGCCACACCTTACCTTTTCGTTTGATTTCTTCTATATCTGTTTCTGTTTCAGTTAATCAGTTTAGTTCATTTAACTCAATATGTCATTGATCATCAGCACCTGTTTGTTATCTTTGTTCAATCATGCACTGGGCTTACATGCACTTACAAAGCCATCAAGTTTGTATTTAAAGAGTGGTCTGTTACTTATTAGGTTATTTAATGAAATACAGAAATTTCTCTGTAACATTTAAATTTTTTGTAGAATGAATGTTTGGAAATCTAATATTTGCTCTTTTCTACTGACATACTAACGCAGAAGACAAAAAATAAACATCTAAAACAGAATGCGGAATGATGAACAGGAGATTCTGCAGATGCTGGAGTCCAGGGAAATATGTACAAAATTCAGGAGGAAGTCAGCCGGTCAGGTAGCATCTATGGAAGAGAATAAAGAGTCGATGTTTCGGGCAGAGACCTTCATCAGGGTTGGAAGGGGAAGAGCGGTGGGGGGGGGGGGGAAGAAGGATGCCAGAATAAGGTGGAGAAGTACAAGCTAGCAGATGACAAGAGACTAGGAGAAGGGAGTATCAACCAAACTGTGCTGTTACTGGATTTCCCGTTGAGTCGTGTGGTTGCTAACTTCAGTTCTGCTGATACTGAATATCGGAGCATGGAAGTCAACTGAAACCAGGAGACAAAGCCCAACAGCTGAACTTGGAGCCTAGAGGCCCAGAGGCCTGTCCTAGGGTTGGAGTACTATCTGTAGTCAGGAGGGTGTGAAGGACAGAGGCTTGATTTCAATGTTCAAAGTAAATTATCAAAATATGTATATGTAACTATATACTACTGAGATTAATTTTCTTGCAGGCATTTAGAGTAAATACAAAGAAACAATAGAATCAAAGAAAAACCACACACAAAACAATTAAAATGACTGTGCCAATACAAAAAGATAAAAATCAAAATAATAATAAAAAAAAATCAAGAACATGACATGAAGAGGCATTAAAAGCAAGTCCAGAAGTTGTGAGAACAGCAATTAACTTGCACTGTTATTCCCTCTGCTTCAAGATCCTGATGGCTGACGGATTTTGCAGTTGTCGTTTTGTGGCGTCCTGCGAACATTGTCTGCATGCTATGTAGCATCAGAATCCGCAGTGACACTTGAGGGCTGCACGCCCAGCACATACTATGTATGTTTCAAAGAACATGTGATAAATCACCCTGCAGTTTCACAACAACTTTGCTGTTGGACCTTCACCAGAATAAAACTGATGCACACACTGCAATTCAGTTCATTATTACTTCTGCTTAAGTAGCCCTCCGAAGTGGGTAGGATTATCAGCCCAAAACTTCCTACACAAAACATTTGTGGATCACTTTAACCACTGCAGAGAACTCCAATTCACTCCTCCCCCATTTACCTTAGATATGGACCATAGGTTGTGTTCATTTGATTGGCTTCTCATTCTTTCAACCAGCATTAGAACATAGAATAATAAGCACAGTACAGGCCATTCCGCCCACAAGGTTGTGCCAACCCTTAATCCCTGCCTCTCATAACCTTCCACCTTAAATTCCTCCATATACCTGTCTAGCAGTCTCTTAAATTTCACTAGTGTATCTGTCTCCACCAGACTTAGGCAGTGCATTCCACGCACCAACCACTCTCTGAGTGAAAAACCTTCCTCTAATATCCCCCTTGAACTTCCTCCCCTTACCTTAAAGCCATGTCCTCTTGTACTGAGCCCTGGGGAAGAGGCGCTGGCTGTCCACTCTATTTATTCCTCTTAATATCTTGTATGTCTATCATGTCTCCTCTCATCTTCCTTCTCGCTAGAGAGTAATGCCCTAGCTCCCTTAATCTCTGATCATAATGCACACTCTCTAAACTAGGCAGCATCCTGGTAAATCTCCTCTGTACCCTTTCCAATGCTTCCACATCCATCCTATAGTGAGGCAACCAGAATTGGACATAGTACTCCAAGTGTGGCCTAACCAGAGTTTTATAGAGCTGCATCATTACCCTGCCACTCTTAAACTCCATCCCTCGACATGAAAGCTTACACTCCATAAGCTTTCTTAACTACCCTATCTATCTGTGAGGCAACTTTCAGGAATCTGTGGACATGTAACCCAAGATCCCTCTGCTCCTCCACACTCCCAAGTATCCTGTCATTTACTTTGTACTCTGCCTTGGAGTTTGTCCTTCCAAAGTGTACCACCTCATATTTCTCCGGGTTGAACTCCATCTGCCACTTCTCAGCCCACTTCTGCATCCTATCAATATCTCTCTGCAATCTTCAACAATCCTCAACACTATCCACAACACCACATATCTGTGTCGTTTGCAAACTTGCCAACCCACCCTTCTGGCAACAACTGCCTCAAAGTCTCATATTAAACCATAAGGAGGAAGAGCAGGTAAGCCATTCAGTTTCAATCATGGCTGATTTGCTATCCCCCTTAATCCCATCCTCTTGCCTTCTCCCTGTAACTTTTGACAACCTTATTAATCAAGTACCTATCAGCCTCTGCTTTAAATAGTCTCAATGACTTGGCTTCCACAACCATCCGTAGCAATGAATCCCACAGATTCACCACCCTATGGTTGAAGAACTTCCTCCTCCATCTGTTCTAAAGGGACATCCTTGTATTCTGAGGCTGTGCCTTCTGGTGCTCAACTCTCCCAGTATAGGAAACATTCCCTCCACATCCACTTTATCTAGATCCTTCAATCTTCAGTAGGTCTCAATGAGCTCATTCTCATTCTTCTAAATTTCAGCAAGCTCAGGCCCAGAGCAATCAAATGCTCCTTATATTCTTATCACAACATGTTAAAGGCATTCCCAGAATAATTCTCGTGAACCTCCTCCAGACCTTCTCCAGTGCCAGCACATCCATTCTTAGATATGGGTGCCCAAAAATGCTGACAATAATCCTAATGTGGTACTACCAATGCCATGGAAAGGCTCAACATTACATCCTTGCATTTATATTCCAGTCCTCTTGAAACAAATGTGTCTTCTTTACTGCTGACTCAATCTGCAAAATAACTTCTATGAAGTCATGCACAGGGCCTCCCAGGAGCAAACAACTCAAGCACATTTGTAGGACATTCGTCAGGTGCTCCTCAAAGCTGTATTCTTATCACAATATGTAAAGCAGAGGAAATACAGAGGATTCCAGTTAATTTGGCCATTGGTTAATTGGGGGTAGCTACTTGGGACAACTGTTAAAGAACAAAAGCAAATCGAGAAAGTAGCTGGGACTCGCTTTATTTATTTGGGTCACTACGCTGCTTAATTGACTATGAGGCTGTAAGATACAGGAGCAGAATTTGTCATATCTACTCCAGCATCAGTTGCGTGTATGTTGTGTGGCCATTAGACACTACACTGAATTTAGAAGTTTTTAAATAATGTCATTTGTGTATGTTTGTTTAAAATGCAGTGATTTTTTTTTTTACGGGTAGTTAATGAGAAGTAAAGAGTAAGACAATTCAGAACTGATTTGCTCACCGCAGTTTCAAGCATTCAGGCATGAAGAAGCCAGAAATGGCTGGGAGTGACAATGAAAATTTCACTACTTCAACAAGTTAAGACCTATGAAGAATCTTATGACATTAATTATTATATTGAATGTTACAATGAAAATGATGATTTGGAGGATGCAATCATCCAAAGCATTGTTAGAAAGCAGTTCATTATCTGCATCAAGTATTTGCGCTGATTTTGTTCACAATCAAAAGAACACATCAGCGTACACTGAATGCATTCCTCTGTGGACAACTACTAGGAAGTAACACACAGCTTTATAGCCCTTCAATAGTATTGGCAGCATTCTAATTTGTTGTGTTTCATTTAAATACATAATTTGTTAGTCACCATTTAGCATTGTAGTGAATAGCACCTGACACCCCTCGACACTGATTGCTATCCTCTCACAGCTCTCTGCTCTACAGATTAGTTACAGCAGTAAGCTGCATCTGCCCTCACCAGCAGGAGATCCTGTGCCGAGATTCGCACTGAATACGAGAAGGTGTCATCATCTTCATCTTCCACAAACCGATGCGGGTCTCCTGTCCAGACCTTAATCTGCAGTGAAAGGAGAGCAGATGAATCGACTCAGAGAAAGAACCAATAACATGATATACATGAAGGCAACTCTATAAACTCAGAACACTTGCTCATTAATGCAAATAGCTTATCAGCTCATCACATGGCAAGAACTCAATTCAATAAAGCATGCAAAAATTGTCAAGAGGCTCAGTTGTTGTTCAGACCAAACATCAGAATAGGGAAGAAATGTGATCTAAGTGACTTTGACAGTGAAATGATTGTTGGTGCCAGATGGGGCGGTTTGGGTACCTCAAAAACTGAACTCCTGGATTTTTATGCGCAGCAGTCTCCAGAGTTTACAGAGAATTGTGTGAAAAACAAGAAAACATCCAGAGAGCAGTAATTCTTTGGGTAAAAATACCTTGTTAATGAGAGGTCAGAGGAGAATGGCCAGACAGGTTCAAGCTGACAGAAAGGTGAAAGTAGCTCAATTAACCATGTGTTAACAACAGCGGTATGCAGAAAAGCATCTCTGAATGCACAACACGTCGAACCTTGAAGTGGTTGAGCTACAGCAGCAGAAGACCACAAACATATACCGAGTGCAGAGAAGGCTCATCAGTTTGACTAAATGGTGTCTTCATATGCAGTTCAGCCTTTGCTCTCTGCAAACTGAGAAATGATCTTATTGGAGAATATGATTGTCAAGATTCTATGATGCCATTTCCAGTACATTTCCAGAGTATATAGAAGAACAAAATAATTGCTATTACAGACCTGATGCAGCACAAAAAAAGATACAGTAAGATAAGAAACACAACAGTAAAAAATACCAGGCAACACACACAAAATGCTGGAGGAACTCAGCAGGCCAGTCAGCGTCTATGGAAAAGAGTACAGGTCTTTGACGTACTCTTTTCCATAGATACTGCCTGGTCCACCGAGGTCCTCCAGCATTTTGCATCTGTTGCTTGGATTTCCAGCATGTGCAGATTTTCTCTTGTTTGCTAATTTAAAAAATACCACTCAAAGTGATGATCAGGAATTTAACGATGTAATTATTACTCTGGATCTGGTGCAACACCAAAACAAGATAAAGATCACAATAAAAAACACATAAAAAAATAGTTATGTAGAAATACATAAGAAACATATGAATGATTGTATGTCCATAAAGTGTCACTAGAGACATAAGTATCTGAACATAAGGTGACTGACAGGAAATGATAAAGTCATGATGGTGGGGTGGTTGATGTAGCTTGGGGAAGGTAACTGTTTTTGAGTCTAGTGGTCCTGGCTTGGATGCTACACAGCCTCGGGCATGATAGGAGTGGGAAAAATAGTCCATAGGCAAGGTGGGTGGGATCCTTCACAATGTTACTGGCCCTTTTCCAACACCTTTCTGTTTCTATCTCCTTGATGGTGGGTAGGCTGTGCCAGTGATGTGTTGGCAGTTTGGCTACCTGCCGTAGAGCCTCTAGTCTGCCATTGTGCCGTTTCCGTACCATGAAGTGATGTAGCATCTTAGGATGTTGTCTACTGCACATTTTAAAATGACCTGAGTATAGATGAACAGTCTGACCATGGGCTATCTGAGGATAGTTAATGAGACAATGCCCCATACAATGCTCTCACCTTGAAAGCTGCAGATAATGGCATATCTAGAATGCTAACAACACAGACTTTGGAAAATGAATGGGTGTGGGGGGGGGGGGGGGAAGAGAAGGAAAATTGTTTATATTGGCACAGGAATGTAGAACTGAGGCCAAATATCAGATTAGGTTACACTGTACAGCAGACAGTTTTTACAAGATGGCACCCAACTGTGGTCTCCATCAAGACTGATGCTCAGATGGTAGTTATTTTTCCCCATGTTTGTAGGGATGGTCTGGGGATAGAGAGGGAAGCCAGAGGACAGGCCTCCACTCTGTGTTCCATGCTCGAGGTCCAGTGATGTGGGAGGGTGACAAAGGACTTCCGCAGTCCTGGCCTCTGCTCCATACTTGGAAGGCCTCCGACTAGGAGACAAGAGGGCTGATCAGTCATAACTAGTCCAGAGGCTAATACTGAAGATGGGAGCCCAAAGATAGATATCTGCCCTGGAGTTGAAGGACTGCCTATGTGTTAGTGGGGGTAAGACAGGAAAGGTTTTGTTGTTGCCTTTTGCATTCCGTGCACAGTAGATACCCAATATAGTGACCACTGAGTATATGTCATGATAATAAACCTGAATCTGAACTGTTTACATAGAGTGGATACTGGTTAATCTGGTCAGCTGATTATTTGGGACAATATGTCACTTAATTGGGACAACCGACTGCTCCCAAGTAGTTTCTAACTAGCATCAGTCATGTGCACATTATGAGGCTGGGTACTACGTCATGTTTAGAGTGAACAGTTATTAAATAGCCTGATTTGCTTTGTGTTTGTGCTCAAAAGCAGTGATTTTTGTCACTGATAGTCGGTGAGTAATAAGCAGTAAGACAATTCAGAATTGTTTTGCTCACTATAGTTTCAAGCATTCCGCCTTGGAGATCCAGAAATGGCCTGGAGTTAAAATGGAACAATTTCACTACCTCAAGTAAGGAACTACAAACCATTTGAAGGTTACTGCAATTATCTTGAATGTTACAATGAAAATAAAGATTTGGAGGATGCAATCGTCAAAAACATTGCTTAAAGCCAGTCCATTATCTGCACTAGGTATCCGCACTGATTTTGTTAATTTACAAAATCATTTTGTTCAATCGAATGAACATGGATTAATTATTTTGTTGATAACTGTTAGGAACTAATACACTATTTTATTCACACTGTAGTAGCTTGGGTAATATTCTAATATGTTCTGTACTTCAGTTATATAATTTGTCACAAAGTTAATCTTTATCTTTTTTATACCATTTTAACTATTTCCATGAAGCTTTGGCAGTGCTTAAATAGGGCAAAATGTACTGGTCCCAATTAACCAGAATCCACTAAATTTGGGAATGAATCAGTTAACAGTTGACTTGATGTCCATCTAGAAGGATTAATTGGCTTAACAACATAAAGTACAGAATGTGAAGCCTCACCAGTTCTTCAGTGATCTGCATATACAATATGATGTAGTAAATCAGCTCGGGGAGGGCTTTCTTCACAGAGCTCTTCAACTTTCTGTTCTCCAGCAACGTATGCACAAACTCAAAGACGTTGAACACCAAATTCTCAAACCCCAGCACCTCACCTTAGGGGGAAACAAAGAACCAATCAAACTGTTCCAACAACCTTGTCAGTAACACGGAGTTATACAGGTTCTATAGCTAGAAATACAAGCACCCAGGGTATTACTGTCAACAACACAAGAGATTATACAGCAGACAGACCAGGAACAGTGATAACAAAATCACCAATGTTCTTGAACCCCCACATCAAATCTGAACAGACTGGCAAAGCAACATACTGAACAGTTTCTTATACCTTTAACCCCAACCAAAAGACAAAGGAGCAGAATTAGGGCATTTGGCTCATTGAGTCTGCTCTGCCATTCAGTACTATACAGATACAACCTAATACAAAACAACACATTCACTACACTTCTTATAATGCTGTTTACAGTGTAAATACATGCTAGTATTTATGTATCTATGGACATTTTATTCCACATCTGTACTTCTTTATTTGTAATGTATTTCTTCTTTATAATTGTTGAAGGACTGTTAGACAGGAAATAGCTTCTCCCCCCCTCTACACCCCTAGAACATAAGACTACTGAACTCCCTGCTAATTCAACCCACGCCTCATTTTGTATGAAGCACCAGTGGCATTACACCATTAAACCTTTTTCGTAAATGCACCTAAATATTATTTATTTATGGTAATATTGCTCAATGTGTTGTGTGAGTTATACGTACTGTGCTGTGCACCTTGGTCCACACGAACACTGTTTCTTCTGGTGGTACATGTGTACAGTGGAATGACAATAAACTTGAACTTGAGTTTGATCAGTGAGCCCAACTCTTAGCCATCTCCACTCCTCTGATTCATTCACTCTTTACCACGTTACCTTTTCCCAGTCCATCAAGAATCCAGAAATAACGATGTTTTAATTCAGAACAAGCCACTTGATACAACCACTTGGCACCATGGTACTGAGGGGGCCATAGTAGTGCAGTGGTAAGTGAGATGCCATCACTGTGCAGGGCAGACTTTGGAGTTCAACTCCAGTGTTGTCTGTAAGGAGTTTGTGTGTTCTTTCTGTGACCACATGGGTTTCCCCTGGGTGCTCCAGTTTTCTTCCACATTCTAAAGTAGTGGTCACCAACCTTTAGAAGCCCAAGATCCCCAACCTCGGCCTTAGCAAAAGATCGACTCCAAATCGATTAATTACATGCATGTGCACCAGGGCAGAAAAGATTGGAAGCAAAACCCCACAACCCGGAAGTAGAAATAATGTATGAATACCAGTGGTCACCACACTTTTATGCGCCGTGGACCAGTTTAATATTGACAACATTCCTGCAGCCCAGCCAACCGGGGGGGGGGGGGGGTTAAACACGACCCAAATACAGCGATACTCAAAGCAGGTTCCTTATGTCCAATCTATTCCACAATTTAGTTTTTGTGGCTCTCAGCACTTAGCTGCTATCCCGCTTCTCTCACTTTTTCCGCTGGAAGAAAGCTCAACAGGTTTGTCTTTAAGTGCAGGGTGCTTGAACTCAGGATACCGAAGCAGCTTTGAGTGCTTCACTGCCTCATTAGACAACCTCCCGCCCGCCGCCAGACGCCTTGGCCAGGTGCAGCTGGTCGTGGGTAGGGTGAGAGGACAAGGTCAGAGTCGGAGGTCCCCGTGACAGGGCCATGGGGTGGTCGCTGTCTGAAGAGACCTACCGAGCAAGCAGTGCGACAGGGCGCCCACCTGCCCCCACCTTGTAGGATCTATCGGCTGACAAAAGTTTGTCTTGAGGGATGACTTTCAGTAGATCGCAGTGAGGTAGCTGCTCTGCTACTTACAAAACCCTGAGCCCGGATTAGGTAATCTGTGAATATTTCAGCACCGGGTTCCCCACGAGCATTCGGTGTGCTACACAGGTTTAGAAGTGGCGCCCATCTGTCCGCGCTCCAGGCCAGTAGCAGCAGCACTTCTCACCAGCCACGTGAGGCCAACCAGTGATCCCTGATGTGCGTGGGCAATGACCTCGCGTGGTTCAAGTTCAACAGTGGGCGTGACAGGGAACGAGGAAAGGTGCAGCTGACTCACATCATTTCCTTGCGGCCCAGTGATTGGGGATCACTGAAGTACACTGTAGTGCGTGGCAGGGGAGCTACACACATGCGCAGAAAGAACAGAACTAAAACCCCGCAACCCAGGAACAATCTCTCAACGGTACTTGTGTATTTATTTTTCTTTTTTTTTCGGGATCTACTGTAAAAGTCTCAAAGATCTACCAGTTGATCACGATTGACGGGTTGGCAACCACTATTCTAAAGAGGTAAGTTGTAAATTATCTTGTGATTAGGCTAATGTTGTTGGGCAGAGTGGGGCATTGGACCAAATTGGCCTGTTCCACACTGTATCTCCAAACAAAAAAAAGTCAATCTTTTCTCTCATGGGCCATGGCTCTAATTTCTTCCACCCTGTTCCATGTTCCTTCATCTTCGATCGGTTCTAAGCTACACTACACTTCTGTCCTAAGCATTAAACCGGGAAGTAGTCTTGACACAAAAAGTTCCAGCTGCAGTGGTGTACATTTTTGCATCTGATCTGCAATCAACAATCACCGACTCAAAATTAAAGATCCAGTTCCTCCATAAACCAGACCTGGCCATTTTACCTGTTGCAGGACATTTCAGCAACCATTTTGGTAATGGTGTACATTTCACCTCAGGCCAATGTCAAAGAGGCTTTAGAAAAACTAAGCGATGTAACCAACATGCATGAAACAGCACCCACTGACAGCTTCACCATCATTCTGAGGGATTTTAACCAGGCCAGCTTGATAAAGACACTAAATAATTATTGTCAACTAATCATCTGTAGTACAGAGGAAACAACATGCTGGACCACAGTTACACTAAGATCAAGAATGCCTACAGTACTATTCCACGTCTACACTTTGGGAAGTCCAATCACCTAGCTGTACTTCCACTCCGAGTACTGGCAGAGATTGAAAAATGCAGCACCAGTAGTGAGGACCAAGAAGATATGGGAAGGAGCACTTACAGGACTGCTCTGAATCAGTGGACTGGACTGTGTTCAGTGAGTCATCTTCAAACCTAGATCAGTGTGCTGCAGTTGTTACCGACTTCATTAAAACCTGTGTGAATGAGTGCGTGCCCATGAAAACTTACTGTACATTTCCAAACCAAAAGCCGTGGATGAACCAAGAAGTTCGTGGTCTGCCGAGGGCTAGATCAGTGGCATTTAAGTCTGGCGATCCAGTTCTGTATAAGAAGCCAGGTATAACATGTGAAGGGATATTTCAAGGGTGAAGAGACAATTCCAAGAGAGGTTGGATGCACAACAATTTTGGCAGGGGTTGCAAGACATTACTTCCCACAAAGCTAAACCCAATAATATGAACAGCAGCGATGCTTCACTACCAGATGAGCTGTATGCAGCTATGAGGATCTCTGCAGCATGTGATTTCTGCCTTGGAGGCCGATGTCAGGTTGTCTTTCAAGAGAGTTAACCCTAGCAAACTAGCAGACCCAAGGTAAGGCTCTGAAAACTTGCGCCAGTCAACTGGCGGGGGTATTCAAAGATATTTTCAATCTCTCATTGCTATGGTCAGAAGTTCCAATTTGCTTCTAAAAGGCAATAATTATACCAGTGCTCAACTGAACAGTGCAAGCTGACTTAAGAACTAACATCCAGTAGCACTCATATCTACAATGCTTTGTGATGTTGGTCATGGCTAGAATCAACACCTACCCCAGGAAGGACCTGAACCCACTGCAATTTGCCTATTACCGCAATAGGTCTACGGCAGACATGATCTCAACGGCTCTCCATATGGCCTTGGATCATCTGGACAATGAAAGTACCTGTGTCAGGATTCTGTTTATCGACAATAGCTCAGTTTTTAACACCACCATTCCTACAGTCCAGATTGAAAAACTACAGAACCTGGGCCCCTGCACTGGATCCCCGACTTTCATACCAGCAGACCCACAATCTGTATGGACAGAAAATAACATCCCCCCCCCCGCTGACAATTAACGCTTCCCCTCCACAGGGATCTGCGCTTAGCCCACTGCTCTTCTCTCTCTATGCCCATGACTGTGTGGCTTGGCATAGTTCAAATGCTATCTATAAATTTGTTGATGCTGCAACTATTGTTGGCAGAATTTCAGATGGTGATGAAAGGGTGTACAGAAGCATGATATACCAGTTAGTTGAGTGGTGTCACAGCAATAACCACACACTCAATGTCAGCAAGACGAAAGAGATGATTGTGGACTTCAGAAAGGGTGAGATGAGGGAACACACACCAATCTTCATAGAGGGAGCAGCAAGCAATTTCAAGTTCCTGTCAATATCTCTGAGAACCTAAACTGGAAGCAACATATCAATGCAGCTATAAAGAAGGCAATTCAACCACTATACTTCATTAGGAGTTTATCAAATAAAACACTCAAAAACTTTTACAAATGAACCGTGGAGAACATTCTGACTTGCTGCGTCATCATCTGATATGGGTGGTGTGGGGGCTGTAATGCACAAGAACGAACCAAGTTGCAGAAATTTGTAAGATTAGTCAACTCTATCATGGGTACTCCAGAATATCCCAGTCATCTTCAAAGATGGCAGCATCCATCATTAAGTATCCCCACCAACCAGGACATGCCCTCTTCACACTGTTACTCTAGGGAAGGAGGTAAAGAAGCCTGAAGGCACACGCTCAGCTATTCAGGAACAGCTTCTTCACCGCTGCCACCTGATTCCTAAATGGACACTGAACCCATGAACACTACCTCACTACTTTTTAATGTGTTTTTTTTTGCACTACTTATTTTAATTTAACTACTTAATAGACATATATACATTCACTGTAATTCAGTTTTATTTCATCTATATTCATCATGTACTTCATTGTACTGCATTAAGTTTAACAAATTCCATAACATAAGCCAATGATATTAAGCCAGATTCTGATTCTAATGTAACAATCAGGAACAATTTATCATTCAAATTAGTGCAAAGCGTCCACTTACCATCAGAATCCACCGGATCATCCACCTCCTCCGTGTAGTTCACTTCTGTCCTTACGTAAGTGTCATGATGTTAAGGGAAACAGCAAATGTTTAACTACGTCAGCCTTTGGATACCATTGAGTATCACAGACACAACACTGTAACATTCATTAACCTGATTAAAACATAAAACATTCCTAACCTACTCCAAGATCAATCTAACCTTTCCCTCCTACATTGTGCCCCGTTTTTCAAATGTATCCACATTACAGCGGAGTAAAGGGAATTGTAGAGGCATGACAGGGGTAACTGGCCAAAGTTGATTGAAAGGGGACACTAGCAAGGATGATGGCAGAGTTGTAAGGAGGAAAACAATGAAATACGAATCTAAGTTAGCCAACAACATCAAAGGGAATACCAAAAGGCCCCCCCCCCCCCGATATATAAAGAGTTAAAGACAGGCAAGAGTAGATCACTATACCGCTAGGAAGTGTTGCTGGAGAGGTAGTAATAGGGACAAGGAATACAGTCTTTGATGCAGATGACACTAGTAATATGCTAGAAGTTCGAGTGTCAGGGGGCAGAAGTGAGTGCAGTTGCTATTACTAGGGAGAAGGTGCTTAGAAAACTGAAAGGTCTGAAGGTAGGTAAGCCACCTGGATCAGATCGACAACACTCCAGGGGTCCAATCTCTAAAGAGATTGTGGAGGGATTAGTCTTTCAGGAATCACTAGATTCTAGAATGGTTCTGGAGAACTGGAAAACTACAAATGTAACTCAAGAAGGGGAGGCAGAACGAAGGAAATTCTAAGATCTTCTGACCTCAGTGGTTGGGAAGATTTTGGAGTTTATCATTAGGAATGAGGTATCAGGGTACTTGAAGGTACGGGATAAAAATAGGACCAAGTGATCGTGGTTTTTTTTTAAGGGAAAATCTTGCCTGACAAAGCTGTTAGCATTCTTGAGGAAATTACAAGCAGGATATACAAAGGAGTATCGGTTGATGTTGTGCGCCCAGATCTTCAGAAGGCCTTTGACAAGCTGCCACATGAGGCTGCTTAACAAGAGCCCATGCTATTACAGGAAAGATACATTAGATATTGGCTGATTGGCAGGAGGCAAAGAGTGGGAATAAAGGAAGCGTTTACTGATTGGCTGCCAGTGACTAGTGGTATTCTGTAGGGTTGGTGTTGGGAGTGTTTTTTATATTCTCAGTCAATGGCCAAGTTTGTGGACGATACGAAGATAGATGGAGAGGCAGGTAGTGTTGAGGAAGCAGGACTTGGGCAGATCAGGAAAATGAGCAAAAAAGTGGCACACAGAATACAATTTCAGGAAGTATATGGTCATGCACTTTGGTGGAAGGAATAACAGCACAGACTATATTTTAAACGAGGAGCAAATTCAAAAACCTGAGGCAGAAAGTGACTTGGGAGTCCTCGTGCAGGATTCCCTAAAGGTTAATTTGCAGTTTGAGTTGGTGGTGAGGAATGCAAATGCAAAGTTAGTATTCATTTTGAGAGGAGTAGGATATAAAAGCAAAGATGTAATCCTGAGACACTGGTGAGGCTACAGCTGGAGTATTGTGAGAAGTTTTTGGGCTCTTATTTAAAAAAGGAAATGGTTCAGAGGAGGTTCATAAGAATGATTCCAGGAATGAAAGGCTTACCATACAAGGATCTATTAGAGGCTCTGAATCCCAAAGAAGAATTGGGGGGCAGGGAATCTCATTGAAGTCTATCAAATGCTTAAAGGCCTAGATACAGTGTATATAGAGAGGACGTTTCCTATGGTGGGGGAAGTCTAAGATCAGAGGGCACTGCCTCAGAATACAGGGATATCCATTTAGAATAGAGATGAGAAGAAGAGGATGCTTCAAAATAAATCCAGAATAATCAAATTCTAGAATGGATAGAGGTGACCAGATCAAGTTACACAAGATGTTAACAGGCGTAGATTGAGTGGACAGCCAGAGACTTTTCCAAAGGTCGCTAATACCAGGAGACATAACTTTAAGGTGACAGGGTGAAAGTACATGGGAGTATCAGAAGTAAGTTATTTACACATAGTGGTGGTTGCGTGTAATGTCCTGCCACGGGTGGTAGTAAAGGCAAATATATTAGGGTATTTAAGAGAATCTTAGATAAGCACATGGATGATAGAAAAATTGAGGGTTATGTGGGAGGGAAGGGTTAAAGTAGGCTAAAAGGTCAGTACAATGTTATGGGTTGAAGGGCTTGTACCATGCTGTCATGTTCTGTGTAATAAGCGCGAAATAGACCCTTCTGGCCTTTGAAGCTCCACTGCTCAGCAACCCAACTTAACCCTTACTTAAACACAGGGCAATCTACAACGACCAATGTACTAACCAGTATGTCTTTGGACTGTGGCAGGAAGCCAGAGAAAACTCACACATTCAATGGGGAGGAGGTGCAGGTGACATCAGAATTGAACTCTGAACTCCGACATTCCAAGCTGTAGTCACGTTGCACTAACCATGGCACCCTCCAATAAAGGCAAAGGATCAGCTCACAGTACAAGAACAAAGAACAGTTATGGTGACTATTTCAAATGCAGCTTTGACTCAAAAGATCAAAACTCCAGCTCCATCTACAAAGTTCAGATCAAAGTTAGGAGCTCAAGGGTCTTCCACTAAACCTACAGTAAGATTAAGCATTTTGAATGGAAAAATTTTGACATGTTGACCACTGTTCAGGAACCATTTGAATTAGCAGTGGGATGAGTGAAGATAACAAAAAAAAAGCTGGCAAAATGGAGAGAGAAACAGAGTACTGAGGGAAGGATATGTGGCCACACTATCAGTTAGTGTGTTCCAAACAATGGGCAGGATCTGTTGCATTGATGAGGCCATGTGCTTTGGGAAGTTCTTTACCAAAGCTGTCACTGCCTGTAAAATTAAAGAGCAAGGAATGTAATGAACATCAATACTTATTATATACACCAAATCAAAGCTGGGATTAGGGCCACCAGGATGAGTAGCTTTAAATTCCTCAGCATTATCATTTTAGAGATCTGTCCTGGGACCCACACATAACAGCCATCTCATAGGCAGCACAGCAGCACCCCCACATTCTTAGAAATAAAGGTTCTAAGTCAGCCAGGTCATTATATATCAAGCAGTAGTAAATCAAGGCAACTGGACTTGCTGTCTTGTCTAGAAGATGTTTCGCCACTCATCCAAAGGGCTTCTTCAGTTCTGATCCTTGGGTAGTTTTTAAGTTGTTTAAAGGTATAGAAATCACATGGAAACACTGAGGTGGTGATGTTAGGACTACTTAGCAAGTAGTTTATAGATGGTGTCATACCCCAGCCCCTGCTTTGATGATAACAATGTGCACATTTTGGTCAGGGAAGACAGGCGGTTTGAAAAGGGTTAAAATAGCCATCTTTGTCAAACTGGAAAACTCATCCCTGAACAGAAGGGTATGGGGTACAGCACCACCCATCAGCAGTCCTAACATCACTACCCTGTCATCCCCACACCAGTTCACACCTTCATTCATGCAAAGACAAGACTAACGCCTTAACGACCCTCAATGTGATTGCTATACCTTTGGTCAACTCAGACGTTATAAGCCGGAAAACTACACCATGGATCAGAACTGAAGAAGACTCTCAGATGAGTGGCGAAACATCTTCGAATCAACACAGCAAGTCCAGTTGCATTGATTTACTACTGCTTGATATACTTCCTTAGCAGTGTACGAAGACTCAAGCCGTTACCAAAAACTCTGACAAACTATCCTAACTAGCTGCACCACAGCATGTAATGGAAACATCAATGCCCAAGAATGAAAAATGCTACAAGAAGTGATGGATACAGACCAGTCCATCAGAGGAAAAGCCCTCCTCACCAGTGACCACATTTAAATGGGGCACTGCCACAAGGAAGTAGCATACATCATCAAACAACTCCACAATCAGGGCCATGCTTGCTCTCTTCTCGTTGCTGCCATGGCGAAGCAGGTACTGGAGCCTCAGGTCCTACACCACCAGGTTCAGGAACAATTTAACTACTTTTGTACATTAGCTGCTTATCAGTCTTTATGTACAGTTTTTCAGAAATTCTATTGTATTTATTTTCCTGTAAATGCCTGCAAGAAAAGGAATTTCAACGTAGTATATAATAACATAAATGCACTTGGATAACAAACTTTATTTTGACCAATAAAGGAAAGAGAAGGAATCAAGGTCATTACTTAAGCAACACACATCATCAAGACTAGGGAACTGGTGTGTCATCAACACTCATTAAGTCTAGGGACTGGTGAGTAGCTAGCGTTCCACTATTCAAGAAGGGAAGCAAGGAAATATCAGACTGTGGAGTCTCAGGTCAGTAGCAGGGAAGTTGCTAGGAAAGATTCTTAGCAAAAAGAATTACGAACACTGGGAAAACCATAGCCTAATTAGGGACAGCTAGCATGCCTTTGTATGGGTAAGTCTTGTCTTACTAAGTTGATCTGAGTATTTCAAGGACGTGACAAAGATGACTGATGAAGATAAAGTTCTGGATGTTGTCTACATAGATTTTATTAAGATGAATGGAATCTGTGATGATTTGGCCATTTAGATACAGAATTGCAAAACAGAAGGTAGAGGTTAATGGGCCTTATTCTGGACTAAGTTGGAGCTAGAGAGATGCTACTTCCACTGGTATGCCCAGTGTTTATTTATATTTACTTGAAGATACAGTACAGTACCAGGCCCTTCTGACCCAGTTACACTCATGTGACCAATTACCTACTAGCCTAACCCATATGTCCTTGAGCTGTGGGAAGAGACCAGAGGATACCCACGAGGTCATGGAGAGCAAGTGCAAACCCTTTACAGAGAAGGGCAGAAATTGAACCCAGGCCGCTGGCACTGTTACAGCTTTGTACTGACTGCTACACCACCGTGCTACCCCATGATATCATATGGAGGGAAAAGAAATTCAAGGTAAAGTTGGGTAAAGGGCAAAGAATATTTAGAACTGACATAATGTATAGCAAGTAATTTTGGTAAATTATTAAAAATAACAGCGCCACAGTAGGATAGCAGTTAGTTAGTACAACCCAGGGTGGAAATCGGGATTCAATCCCGGCATCCTCTGTACAGAGTCTCTTGGAGTATCTGGTTTTTCTCAGGGTCCTCTGGTTTCCTCCCAGTCCAAAGATGAACCAGGTACGTTAAATTGTCCAATGGTTAGGTTAGGATTAATTAAGGTTGTCAAGGGTTGCTGGGCAGAAGGGCCTGTTCCACCCTATATTATAAACAAACAAACAAGTAATACTGCTAGCCCAGATTATCAAAGGGATATAAAAACAAAAAAATGCTAGGAACATTCAAGGGAATGGGCAGCATCTATGGAGAGAAAAACTACACTGAGGGTTTCCTGCATCTTTTGAGTTTTATTTCAGGCTTCAATCAACTTTACTATTGATTTTCAGGAACCTAAGGGTTATGGGACAAAGGCTGGGGATCAGTCATGCCAATATTCTCCAAGTAAAAATCTAGTAAACAGGTGGTAATTTCTCAAAGGAACATTCACTTCAGGATTGATTGCCTGGGTGTCGACTGTGATAATAAACCAGCAAGAGAATGTTATTAAACATCACTGTTGGATCCCACTGCTTAAATTATTTTCTTTGCAGTTAAACAATAAAATATCTCCTTATATTTTATATATTTATATACAAGTAAATGCTTACTACGATTCCTAGTGGCTCTAGAAGGCACGCAAATTTAATATGCAAGTTTAAAAATACAAAGTATATTTCTCAACAGCTCTGCAAGTTTTTTTGTTCTGAATTCAGTGAATAAGTGCTTTCTCGTTTGTAGTATTGAATTTGCTTTCTAATTGGTTCATCCCAATCTATGGATTTGTTTGGAATTCTTATCTCTGCAGTACAAAAGTAACTATTTTATGCTAGGCAGCATTTTTAGCTTCTCTCATTTCCAACTAGTATACTGTCACTGCTCTGTTCAGTTTCCCTTTGCTCTATCAACTTTGAATAAAGTGATCGTGAACAAACAAGTTTTGAGCCTCTTTCCTTACTTCCAAAAGAACCCTGGGTTCAAACACCAGAATCCATCAATCCATATGAAAGAGGCCGTTTAGTTCCAACAACTCCGACTGCTGATTACGCCACACAGCTTACCTTCAGCACCTCCATCTTCAGTCCACTGTCAGAGTTTGGGCCATCTGGCATTTGTAGAGCTTGTACAAAAGCCTGGATGAACTGCTGTACCACAGGGAAAATCAATGCCTTCGCTGCCCCCTGTCAGATGTACAGAAAAAACCTTCAGATATAATATTTCCCATTTAGATAAACAATTAAAAAGATGAAGGTGTCTAGGCTGAGGGTCATTACTCTGAGGTTTTCTTGCTTCTGAGCTGGCCTGCAGCCATCAGCATTCACCTCATCACTGAACTGGCTCCATGGCCATGACCTGCAGCCAATGGGCTCTTGGACAGGCTGCAGCTTTGACTGGCTCCATGGCTGTACTTACTTTCGGGGAAACTGCAGGACATGCTCTATAGATTGTTTGTTTTTGTTTTAATAGTTTGAACAATTTGTTCTTTCTTTATCACACATTGAATGTCTGACTGTCTTTGTGGTGAGAGGCTTTTTCGTGGATGCTGTTGTTTCCTTGTTTTGTGAGTGCCTGCAAGATGATGTATCTCAAACACTTTGAATCTTGGATACTACATATTGAATGGGCTGCGTCATCCACACATACATCAGAGCAAAAGGGTTATCAGAAAGCTTATGAGGAAAATTGGAATGACACAAAGGCTCACAAGGGGCGCATACAAAATGCTGGAGAAACTGAGCAGGTCAGACAGCATCTATGGAAACAAACAGTTGACTTTTCAGACCAAGGCCCTTCATCAAGACAAGAAAAGGAAGGCAGAAGCCAGAATATGGTGGCAGGAGGGGTAAGAGTACAAGCTGGTAGTGAGGAGGATGCCAGAGTGGGATGGGGTGGGGGAGAGAGGATGAAGTGAGAAACCGGGAGGTGATATGTGGAAGAGGTAAAAGGCTGAAGGGAGAGAAATCTGATAGGAAAGGAGAGTATTTGACTGAACAACTATTGTTTGCAGGTCTTCCCTGTGGTGCACATGTCTAGCATGCCAAAGAGACGTTATGGATGCGATGGGAGGTGAGGACTTCAATATAATAGCTATCATTAAAGAGGTAGTGCTGAGCAAATTTATGGGCCTTAAGATGTAGACAAGTCCCCTGCTTCTGATGGAATGCATCCCAGGGTACTGAAAGAAATGGCTGAAGTTATAGCAGAGGCTTTGCTGATAACTTATCAAACTTTTCTGGACTCTGGGAAGGTCCCAGCGGATTAGATGATCTCTGTTCAATTAAGGATGTAAGCAAAAGGAAGGTAACTATATGCCACTTAGTTTAATGTATGTTGGGAAAATGATTGAAACTATCATCAGACAGATGCAGCATGGATTCAGCAAAGGCAAGTCCTGTTTGACAAACTTATTGGAATTCTTTGAGGATATAACGAGTGCAGTGGATAGAGGGGAACAGATGGACACCATTGCTTGGATTTCCAGAAGGCGTCCAACAAGGAGCCACATAAAAGACTTATCCATTAGATAAGGATGCACAAAGTTGGGATACATGATGCTATTCTGGTGTGGCAATCAGTGGTGAGCGATGCGCCACAGGGATCGGTGCTGGGCCTGCAACTATTCATCATGTACATTAACAAGCTAGAAGAGGGGACCGAGTACAGTGTATCTAAGTTTGATACAAATTGTGCAGAGAGATATAGATAGGTTAAGTGAGTGGGCCAAGGTCTGGCAGATGGAGTACAATGTTGGTAAATGTGAGGTCATCCACTTTGGAAGGAAAAATGAAAGAACAGATTATTATTTAAATGGTAAAAAGCTGCTGCATGCTGCTGTGCAGAGTATGACATCCATGAAAGTGCTGATTTGTTGGCAATTCTGGCATTCTGAAATTTCATGCCCCAGTCTGTCTTCATTGAACTTTGTGCAGTTGATATTGTATTGGACTTGCCATCCGAACTAATTAATTGGGAGTGCTTGTACATGAATCACAAAAGGTTGGTTTGCAGGTGCAGCAGGCTATCAAGAAGGCAAATGGGATGTTGGCCTTCATTGCTAGAGGGACTGAATTTCAGAGCAGGAAGCTTATGCTGCAACTATACAGGGTACTGGTGAGGGTACACCTGGAATACTGCATGCAGTTCTGGTCTCCTTACTTGAGGATTTGGAGGTGGTTCACCAGGTTGACTCCAGAGATGAGAGGGATAGACAATTAAGTCGCCTGGGACTGTACCTGTTGGAATTCAGAAGAATGCGAGATCTTACAGAAACATAGAATTATGAAAAGATAGAAGCAGAAAAGTTGTTTCTACTGGTAGGTGAGACTAGAACTAGGGGACATAGCCTCAATGTTCATGGGAGTAGATTTAGGATGGAGATGAGGAGGAACTGTTTTTCCCAGAGTGGTAAATCTGTGGAATTCTCTGCCCAAAGAAGCAGTGGAGGCCACCTCAGTAAATACAAGGTTGGATAGATTTTTGCATTGTAGGGGGATTAAGGGTTATAGGGAAGAAAATAGATAGGTGGAGATGAGTCCATGGCCAGATCAGCTATGATCTTATTGAATGGTAGAGTAGGTTTGATGGGCCAGATGGCCTACTCCTGCTCCTATTTCTTGTGTTCTTAAGTAGACCATGGGAGAAAGAGAATGAGATGGGGAACCAGAGGAAGGTGATGGGTAGGTGAGAAAAATAAGAGGGGAGCCAAGATTTTATAAGTAGCATGTACTAGCAAGGCAGAATTAGGAAGATGGCACGGTTAACACATGCACATCAAATATACAGTGAATAAACAGTTACTTGCACTAACATCTAACGGTTCAAGAATATGCTGGAGACATCTCAAGTGTTGTTTTGTAACTAAAAGCTAATCAGAAGAAAAAACAACTGGGGATAACAGATCTAAACAACACATAAAATCAACACGAGTCTATCTGCAGATGCTGGAAATAAATAAAAAACACAAAATGCTGGCAGAACTCAGCAGGCCAGACAGCATCTATGGAAGGAGGTAATAATGACGTTTCAGGCCTAAACTCTTCATCAGGAGGGTTTTTTAACACACAAAATGCTGGAGGAACTCAGCAGGACAGGTAGCATCCATGGAAAAGAGTACAGTCGACGTTTCGGCCAGAAACGCTTCATCAGGACTTTGATTGAGAGAGATTAAGAGTGGTGGGAGAGGTGAAGTAAAGAGCTGGGTAGTTGATTGGTGAAAGATACAGGGCTAGAGAAGGGGGAGTCTGAGAGGAGAGGACAGAAGGCCATGGAAGAAAAAGGGGGAGGAGAACCAAAGGGTAGGCAAGGAGATCAAGTGAGAGAGGGGTAAGGGGATAGGGAATGGTTTGGGGGGGGGGGGGAAAGAAGGGTGGCAATGTCATAAGTTCGAGAAATCGGCATTCATGCCATCAAGTTGGAGGCTATCCAGACCGAATATAAGGTGTTGCTCCTCAACCCGAGTGTGGCCTCATTACAATAGTTGAGGAGGCTATGGATGGACATGTCAGAATGGGAATGGGAAGTGAAATTAAAATGAGTGGCACTGGGAGATCCCTCTTTTTCAAACAGATGGAGTGTAGGTGCTTGGCAAAGTGGTCTCCCAATCTACGTCAGGTCTCCCCGATATAGAAGTGGCCACACCGGGAGCACCGGACCCAAACAGACTCATAGGTGAAGTGTCGCCTCACCTGGAAGGACTGTTTGGGGCCCTGAATAGTAGTGAGGGAGGAGGTGTAGGTGCAGGTATAGCACTTAATCAGCTTACAAGGATAAGGACCAGGAGGGAGATCAGCGGGGAGGTATGCATGGACAAGGGAGTAGTGAAGGGAGCGATCCATGCGGAAAGCAGAAATGGAAGGGATGATAACAGGGCTACTTCCTTTTACTTTAGTGAGGCGCTCACTTATGACATGGTGGCCTAACGACGTATGCCATTCACATACTTTGTATATATAACCTGTAATGAATTATGTAAACAAAGAATGCTTAATCAAACAATGCATTTACAATATTACTCTAACATTACTGAAATATTAAATACACAAAACTCTTTCCTGCTTAGCTATAAACACCAACTCAATATCAAATGTATATATTCACAGCATAGAAAATGTTACATTGTCCCATTCAGGCCTAAAGGTTTAATCACTGTGAAGAATTTTTTAGCCTTTGTTGGATAATGTTTTTCTCAGGGAGGTTGGTCTCACTCTTTTCAGGCGAGATTTATAGTTGTGAAACCATCTCCTCACACTGCTTTATTCATTGCTATTTCTTCCCAGTAATGAGTTCAAGGAGTGGAGCACAGTAGCCAGGTTTGGTGAGTCATAATAGTTGACACGTCCTAACAAGGACAACCTTTACCTATGGGGCATCCACCACTATTTGAATTTTCTCAGCACACTTGTGCAATCTTATGCATCAATGGTGTGACCATAAGTGCTGCTTGGTTAAAAAATTCACACTTGTTGTGTCACGCTCTGAGCCAATAATTTTCTAATCTTGAGATTGCCATGGGATTTTGGAGATGTTCCTTGTCATCCTTATCAGTAAGAATGATTTCATCCAAGTAACAGAGTGCCTGGGCAGCCTTGCAGCATCTGGTCCATAGCTTTCTGTCAGAGTGTAGGTGCAGATACTACTTCAAAAATAAGCCTATTACAGTGATAAAGCCCTTTTTGAGAATTTATAGTGAGAAACAGTTTAGACTCTTGTTCCACCTCCATCTGTAGGCACACCTCAGCTAAGTTAACTTTCCTCCAGAAAGTTTGCAAAGTTATGTTCTATCCTGGGCAGAAAATATTGATCTACTTTCAGTACTGGGTTGATGGTGACCTTAAAATCACCACAGATCCATTCTTCTTGGCTACTAGGACCACTGGCATTACCCATGGGCTCCACTTAACCTTGGAAAGAATTCATTCAACTTCCATGTAATCTAGCTTACTTTAACACACGACATAAGGAACATGACTGGATTTGTAAAACTTGGGTGTAGCAATTTCATTTAACACTATGTAAGGTTTGAATTTTCCATCGCCATCCTTTAAAACTGCAGTGGCATTATCCTTCATTCACTTTCATTTGACTCCATTGCAGTGGATGTGGCATATAAATGGTGGATGGATCTCCAATCAAGTTGTTGTTTCAGCCAATCGTAGCCCTACAATACTGGCCCTCCTGTTTTTCATAGTTTGTTCAGTTCATCATGGAAATCTAGAGCACATTACAGGCCCTTCGGCCCACAATGTTATACTGACCATGTAACCTACTCTGCAAACTGCCTAGAATTTCCCTACCGCATAGCCCTCTATTTTTCTAAGTTCCATGTACTTATCTAAGAATCTCTTAAAAGAGCATATTGTATCCACCTCTACCTCCGTCGATGGCAGTGCATTCCATGCACCCACCACTCTCTGTGTGGAAAAACTTACCTGACATTTCCCTTGTACCCATTTCCAAGCACCTTAAAACTATGCCCCATCCCCATGTTAGCCATTTCAAAACTGGGAAAATGCCTCTGGCTATCCACACAATCATTGCCTCTCATCATCTTATACGCTTCTATCAGGTCACCTCTCACCCTCCGTCACAGCATAGCTGTAAACAAGGCCGCGGCTTGAGGCCTAGTCCTCACTACAACCAAAGGCCATGCAGCTTCCCTCCACCCTCGCTTACCTTTGCCAGCCGCAAAGAAATAAGTGAATCCAACTTGGCATTCCACATTAATAATGTCTAAAATGGTTTTGCAATCACAAGAAAAGCGACTACGACAATCACTCGTTGTTAGATTGCACACCTCCTGCAAGCACCAATGCCTTTGACACGGTCTGCAGCACCATCCACACTAAGTCCACTTATTTCAGTTTCTCCACCAACGAACAATTTGCTGATGGAATAGACCTGAAATACTTTAAATTCTTAATGTCCAGCAGGATCTTACCATTGACAAAAAATACATTTAAATAAGACCAATTCAGCCAAGTAAGCCTAAGTGGACTCCCCTTCCTTTTCATTCCATTTATGAAACATAAAGCATTCTGCAATGAACCACTGGTTCAATTAGAACCATAGAACATTACAGCACAGAAACAGGCCTTTTGACCCTTCTTGACTGTGCCGAACCATTTTTCTGCCTAGTCCCACTGACCTCCACCTGGGCCATATCCCTCCAAACTCCTCTCATCCATATACCTGTCCCAAGTTTTTCTTAAATGTTAAAAGTGAGCCTGCATTCACCACTTCATCTGGCAGCTCATTCCACACACCCACCACTCTCTGCAAGAAGACCCCCTAATGTTCCCTTTAAACTTTTCCCCCTTCACCCTTAACCCATGACCTCTGTTTTTTTTTCTCCCCTGGCCTCAGTGGAAAAAGCTTGCTTGCATTCACTCTCTCCATACCCATCATAATTTTATACACCTCTATCAAATCACTCCTCATTCTCCTACGCTCCAGGGAATAAAGTCCTAACCTATTCAACCTTTCTCCTTTCTAAGGGGGGGGTGGGAGATGAACTTTCCTCAGCCTTCACAGAGGGACGCTGCTGGGCTTTCTTTGCTATGGAGCTGGTGTTGAGGGACCAGGTGAGATTCTCTGCCAGATGAACACCAAGAAATCTGGTGCTCTTAGTGATCTCTACCAAGGAGCTTTCAATGTTCAGCGGGAAGTGGTAACTGCAATTGTGTCTTTGCTATTGCTTTTCTCATGCTTGAGTGCTGGTAATGGGTGCGCTTTATTTTTGCCGGTGGGGGTTGAGGGATTGTTGTTTGCTGCCGCTTACGCGAGGGAGAAGGGGAGTTGGGAGTGACTTTGGGGTTCTAACATTTAACTGTCGTCCATTCGTAGGGCACTCCTCTGTTTTCGTGGATGATTGCGAAGAAAAAGCATTTCAGGATGTATATTGTATACATTTCTCCAACATTAAATTGTACCTTTGAAACCTTTGAATTCATTTTGCATACATGATCCAGTTATCCATTGTAATAATTAAACACATTTATCTTTCTGAAGAAGCCAGCTATTTCTAATTTCTTTTTTAAAATTTACTACTATTGTCATGGTTTATGAACCTCTGAATTTTGTCTGATTTCTGTCTTTTTTCAGCAATATCTCAGACTCTTCTGAACAAAAAAAAACCATGCTGCGCTATGATTTCTTTAACTTTGAATGTCTTGCTACAGCAGTTACCTCAAGTTCATTTTAAAACTAACTCGTCACCGCTGTTATGTTTTGTAACTCTAAAATCTAACTGAATGAAAACATGGGAGCTGGGAATAACGGGTCTACTTCATTTTACTTTAGTGAGGCACTCACTTATGATGCAGTGGCGTAATGACATATAACATACGCACATCTTGTACATACAACCAGTGATGAATTATGTAAACAAAGAATACAAAATCAAACATATTTACAGTATTACTCAAATATTAAATACACAACAAGCGTTGCCACACTTATAGTACCAAATAGCATGCGATTTTGGAGCATGGGAGAAAACTGGAGCACCTGGAGGAATCCCGCGTGGTAACAGAGAGAACAGACAAGCACTTACAGATGGTAACAGAATCGAAACCAGATATTTGGCCAGGCAGCTTCAGGTACCTGGATCACTGGGCTCTGTTCCAGGGCATAGGACCCCGCCAAGAACGGGTTTCAGCTAAACTGGTGGAGTACCAATATCTTTGCAGCAAGAATTGCTAGCGCTACATGGAATGGTTTAAACTAGCGGGATGAGAATGGCAAATGATCAGCAGTGGTCAGATTAAGATAAAAATAAGTCTAACAGGAAGAACAAGCAAAGCCTGGGTAATGAGCATACCAGGTCTAATATGTACTTACTTTGATGAAAAGAGTATAACAGATTAAGGTAGATAAATTTAGAACCTGGATTAGTAATGCAAACACGTGCGAGGTGTTGCATTTGGGAGGGCAAACCAGGGTAAGGACTTACACAGTGAATGTTAGTTAAACATTGTTATTTTTTGTTGTTGTACCTTTTTAACTATTCCTTGAAACCGGCTAATTGGGGCAGTCACTTAATTGGGCCAAAATGCGTTGGTCTCAGTATGTCCCAATTAAGCGGAATCCACTGGTGTTACAATCCAGCACATAGAGTCACAAAATAATATTAGCACAAGTACCTGAATGGCATGGCCTGAAGACTGACATAAAGATGCATGTTTATATAAGACTGTAAAAAGTTACTGCCACTGTTCCCTTAATCACTTCCAATGTCATTGTTGCCCCACCTACACAACAAGAATTTGGGGCAAAATATGACAAAAGAAATTGAAATCTTGATTTCATGAAGGACCTGAATCCATCAAACAAGAGAACCTGCAGACAAATCAAATACATCTTGCCAATTTGCATGCAAATCAAGACCAATCTGATCTACTGGTCAGGGAGGTGTGATTGATAAATTGATTCATGAAAAATTAATTCAAAATTGTTCAATGTCATGTCCAGTGCACAAATGTAAAGAATAAAATAAATGTTACTTCAGATCTGAAGCAGCACAAAATAAAAATACAATAAGATAAACAGAATAAAAACAAAACCAAAAAAATGCATTAAGCTACCTTACATACATATACTGATTGTATGACCATAAACTGACAGTAGGCACATAGTGTCAGTACAGAAGGCGACCCTAGACAGGGAATGATAGTGTAGTGGTAGTTGGGGCTGTGGAGGAGTGGGTTAGTGGGTGGAGGTGTTCATCTCCTTACTGCTTGTGGAAAGTAACTGTTCTTGAGTCTAGTGGTCCTGACTTGGATGCTACGTTGCCTCCTCTCTGATGGGAGTGGGACAAACAGTCCATGAGCAATGCAGGTGGATCTTTTATGACATTACTGGCTCTTGTCCAGCACCTATCTGTATATACATCCTTGATGCCAGGTAGGTTTGTGCTGCTGATGCATAGGCAGTTTCGACAACACATTATGGAGTAATGCACATTAAGTGAAAGGAAATTAGCGTAATGATCCAAAGATGTTTTATTCCTGTCTTTCCCCTTTTAGCTTACCTTCTCAACTTCCTCAATGGCACAAATCAGATTGGCACATGTGGTGAAGATCTCAACTGCATGTGCTCTCGTCCGGATGCTGTAAACCTGCAGAAGCAAACAGAATCAACACCTGAAACACTTCATCACCATTTAGGCTGATTTATCAATCAAACATGTCACTTTATCTATCTGTTTATTTACTTAGTGACACCACACTTCGAGCCACATCACCCCAACTCCCTTCGAGCCACATCACCCCAACTCCCTGATTAATTCTAACCTAGTCACAGGACACTTTACAATGACCAATTAACTTACCTGGCACATCTTTGCACTGTGGGACTAAAATGGAGAACTCAGACAAAACCCAACCATTCCACAGGGAGGGCTATGGTCCCAGTGCAGGTCGATGGGAGTAGGCAGTTTCAACAGACTGGCATGGACTAGATAGGCAGATGGGCCTGTTTCTGTGCTGTACTTTTCTATGACTATGATCGCTGGGGAATTTACATGATCCTTTTGACCTCCCATATGCCAAAGGGGTCTGGATGAAGCCTTACAGAAGCATGGAATTGAACTGTGAACTGCGGAGTATCCTGAGCTGTAAAAGCATCATTACCACGACGTTACCATAGCACTCACATGTGGGATTTAATGGGCACGAAAGAAGTTAAAGTAAGTCCACATGCGAGTGTAGATCTTAAGTATGAATGATGAAGCCTAGTTGTAAGGAAAGAATGCAAACAAGAGAAAATCTACAGATGCTGGAAATCTGTGCAACACACACAAAGTGCTGGAGGAACTCAGCAGGCCAGGCAGTATCTATGAAAAAGAGTACAGTCAACAATTCAGGCCAATTGGGAGCCTGCTTCGCCAAGCATCTATGCTCCATCTGCCAGGACAAGTGGGATTTCCCAGTGGCCATCCGTTTTACTTCTACTTCCCATTCTGATATGTCCATCCATGGCCTCCTCCACTGTCAGGATGGAACAACACCTTATGTTATGTTTGGGTAGCCTCCAACCTGATGGCATGAACATCAATTTCTCCGACTTCCAATCTCTAGCCCCTCTTCACCATTTCCTGACTCTTGTCCCTCTCTCATGTTATCTCCTTGCCCGCCCGTTGCCTCCCTCTGGTGCTCCTGCCCCCTCCTCTTTTTCTTTCTTCCATGGCCTTCTGTCTCTTTTACCAATCAACTTCCTAGTTCTTTGCTTCATTCCTCCCCCTGCGTTTCTTCCTTCGCCTGGCGTTTCTCTCTCCTCTCCCCCGACCTTTCAAATCTACTCCTCAGCTTTTTCTCTCCCGTCCTGCCAAAGGGATTTGGTCCAAAACGTTGATTGTACTTTTTTCCATGGATGCTGCCCAGCCTGCAGAGTTCCTCCAGCATTTTGTATGTGTTGTAAGGAAAGATTGAATATGTTAGGACTATTCCTTGGAACATAGAAGATTGAGGGGAGATTTGTTAAAGGTATACAAAATTAAGAGAGGTATAGATAGGGTACATGCAAGCAAGCTTCCACCACCAAGATTGGGTGGGACTACAACTAGAGGTCATGGGGTAGGGGTGAAAAGTGAAAAGTTTAAGAGGAACTGAGGGGAAACTTCTTTGTAAGAATGTGAAACAAGCTGACAGTACAAGTGGTGCATGTGAGCTCGATTTGGATAGGTACATGGATAGTAGGTGTATGCAGGCTATTGCCTGGGTGCAGGTCTGTGTGAGTAGACTGTTTAAATGGTTTCAGCATGGATTAGATGTGCCAAAAGGGCCTATCTGGTGTACTTTTCTATGACTCTAATAATCACATCCCTCTTCTCCCAATAACTTGTGCAAAGATGAAGTCCTCAAACTCATCTTAAGATCACTGGACTCTCTTCCTGGGAAGATGGGACCTGTACAGACAGAACAGAACTGGAAGGGGATCAGTATCCTAGTGAGAAGGTGTGTTAACACTGCATGGTGGGATCTAAACCAGAGTTGCAGGAGATGGGAACCAGAGTGTCAGAACAGTTAGTGGAGAGATTGTGGAGGCAGATGTTGGTAAGACCTCATAGTTAAGAATCAGAAAGTTGAGAATGGTGCGACTGGTGTCCTGAGCTGCGTATATTTCAATGCAAGGAGTATCGTAGAAAAGGCAGATGAGATAGTTGATTTACAAACACAGGCAATGTGCAGTGAGCAGAGGCTGTTGATAGGACAAAATTGCAGACAAAAGGATGAGTTGTAACGTAAAAGGCAGACAAAATTGAAAAGGGTGAACACAGGAACTTGAAAGCACACAGTACACGGAATGAGGTAGATGAACTTGTAGCACAGATACAATACTGTAGACATTCTGAATCATAGCTGAAAGAAGATTATAGCTGGGAGTTTAATGTTCAAGGGTAAACACTGCATCAAAAGGACAGGCAAGAAGGCAGAGGGGGGCAGCAATGTCCTGTGGTAAAAAATGAAATCATTATAAAGAAGTGACATAGGGTTGGAAGGTGTTGAATCATTGTGTACAGAGCTAAAGAACTGCAAGGGTAAAAAGACCCTGATGGGAATTGCATACAGACCCTAAACCAAAGTAAGGACGTGGTTTACAAATTACGACAGAAAATGCATGCCAAAAGCGCAATGTTACAATAGTCATAGGAAGTTTCAATATACAGGTAAGTTGGGAAAATCAGGTTGGTGCTGGATTCCAGGAGGGGGAATTCCTAGAGTGCCGACAAGATGCCTTTTTAGAGCAGCTTGTGGTTGAGCTCACTTATTCTGGATTGGGTGTTGTGCAATAAACGGGAATTGATTAGAGAGCTAAAGATAAAAGAACCCTTTGGAGAAAGTGATCGAATTCACTGTGAAATTTGAGAAGGAATCAGAATCAGAATATCACCGGCATGTGTTATGAAATTTGTTAACTTAGTGGCAGCAGTGCAGTGCAATAAATAATAGAGGAAAAATTGAGCGTGTGTGTAAAATAGTCAAATCAAAAATAATGCAAGAAACAAATAATATAAAAACAAAAATAAAAGTGAGTTAGTGCTCATGTGTTCAGTGTTGGAAATTAGATGGCACAAATCAGAAGCTGTTCCTGAATCATTGAGTGTGTGCCTTCTGGCTTTTGTCCCTCCTTCCCGATAGTAACAGTGAAGAGGGCACGTCCTGGGTGATGGGGGGGTCCTTAATAATGGACGCCGCCTTTACAGGCTAGTACACAAGATGGAGCTGGTTAGTTTTACGACTTTCTGTAGCTTATTTCGATCCTGCGCAGTAGCCCCCTCCCCGCATTACCAGACAGTCATACTGCCAGAATGCTCTCCATTGTACATCTGTAACAGTTTTTGAGTGTTTTAGGTGACAAACCAAATCTCCTCGAATTCTTAATGAAACAAAGCCAATGTCTTGGCTTCTTTATAGCTGCATCAATATGTTAGGACCGGGTTAGATACTCAGAAATCCTGACACCCCAGAACTCGAAATTGCTCACTCTCTCCACTTCTGATCCCTCTATGAGGATTAGTTCGTGTTCTCACGTCTTACTCTCTCTGAAATCCACGATCAATTCTTTGGTCCTAATGTCACTGAGTGCAAGATTCAACTAGCTGGTCAGCCCTCCTGCCACTATCTGAGATTCTACCAACAATGGCTGGTTCATCAGCAGATTTACAGATACCATTTGAGCTACACATAGCCACACAATCATGGGTATAGAGAAAGTAGAGCAGTTGCCTAAGCACTGAGGTGTGCCAGTGTTGATTGTCAGCAAGGGGGAGGTATTATTACTGATCCGCACAGATTGTGGCCTTCCAGTTAGGAAGTTGAGGAATCAATTGCAGAGGGAGGCACAGAGGCTCAGGTTCTGTAACTTCTCAATCAGGATTGTGGGAATGATGGTATTAAATGTTGAGCTATAGATGATGAAAAGAATCCTGACATTGTTGTTTGTATTGTCCAGGTGGTCTAAGGCTATGTGAAGAGCCACTGAGATTGCATATGCTGTTGACGTACTGGCAAATTGCACTCGCTGAGTCAGAAGTTCAGCCGAGTTATAACCAACTTCTCAAATCGCTGCAGATGTGAGTGCTAAAGGCGACAGTCATTAAAGCAGCTTATATTCTTCTTCTTAGGCACTGGCATAATTGTTGTCTTTTTGAAGCATGTGGGAACTTCTGCGTAGCAGTGAGAGTTGAAAATGTCCTTGAATACTCCTACCAGTTGTTTGGCACAAGTTTTCAGAGCTTTACCAGATACTCCATCAGGATCTTCCGCTTTACAAGAAGGGTTCACTCTCTTTAAAGACAGCCTAACATTGGCCTCTGAGATAGAGATCACAGGGTCACTGGGTGCAGCAGGGATCTTCATAGCTGAAGTTATATTCCCCCTTTCAAAGCGGGCATCTAGCAGTGAAGCATTGCTGCCATTCATACTATAGGGTTTCACTTTGTAGAAAATAACATCTTGCAAACTATGCCAGAGTTGTCGTACATCAGATGTCGCCTCCAACTTCATTCAAGATTGCCTTTTCGCCCTTGAAATAGCCCTCCACAAATCACACCTGGCTTTCTGGTACAGACCTGGGTCACCAGACTTGAATGCCACAGAGCTAGCCTTCAGCAGACGACATTCCTCCTGGTTCATTCACGGCTTTTAGTTTGGGAATGTACGATTAAGTCTTCGTTGGCACACACTCATCCATACAGGTTTTAATGAATTCGGTAACAACTGCAGCATACTCAGCCAGATTCTAAGACGAATCCCTGAATACAGACCAGTCCACTGAGTCAAAGCAGTCCTGTAAGCACTCCTGCGCTTCCCTTGTCTATACCTTCTTGGTGCTCACTACTGGTGCTGCAGTTTTCAATCTCTGCCTATATTCAGGGAGGAGAAGGGATTGTTCAATCACATTAAAACATCTTTATTAACTGTACAGACTTCGGACACAGTTGTGATTCTCAGCTGTAGCATGCTAAAACGGGAATACTTAATCATATCCATTGAGCTGTGCCGCAATGAGATCATCTGAAGGCACCCTGGAAGTAATCCATGATAAGGAGAAGCTAAAGTCAGATGTATCGATGTTACAGTGGAGGAAATGGAATTACAGAGGCATGAGAGGAGTTGGCCAGGATTGATGGGAAAAGAACACTGGCAGGGGTGATGGCAGAGCAGCAATGGCTGGAATTCTGGAAGCAATTCTGAAGGCACAGGAAAGGCACATCCCAAAGAGGAAGATGCATTCAAGATGACATAACCATGGTTAACAAGAGAAAGAGAAGTCAAAGCTACATAAAAGCCAAAGAGAGGGTATGTAACAGAGCAAAAATTAGAGGATTGGGAAACTTTAACAAACTAACAGAAGACAACTAAAAAAGTAATTATGAAGTTAAAGACAGAATATGAAAATAAGCTAGTCGATAATGTTACAGAGGATACCAAAAAAAAGTGTGAAAGAGAGGCAAGAGTTGATTTTCAACTGCTGGAAAACAATGCTGGAGAGGTAATAACTGAGGACAAGAAAATACCAGACGAATTTCATAAGTATTAGGCATCAGTCTTCATTGTGGAAGACACTAGCGGTATGGTGGAAGTTCCAGGTTTCATGGGGCATGAAGTCTGTGAAGCTACCATAACTAGAGAGAAGGTTCTTGGGACACTGAGATCTGAAGGTAGGTAAGTCACCTGGACCAGATGGCATACACGCCAGGGTGTATTAGTAATGACCTTTCACGAAACACTAGGTTCGGGAATGGTTCCAGAAGACTGGAAATTGCAAATGTCACTCTACTCTTCAAGAAGGGAGAGACAGAAGAAAAGAAACTATAGGCTAGTTCTGACCTCTGGTTGAGAAGATGTTATGTGTCAATTATTAGGATAAGGTCTCAGGGTACTTGGAGGCACTTGATAAAATAGGCAAACACAAAGTACACTGCAGATGCTGTGGTCAAATCAACATGTACAAACAAGCTGGATGAACTCAGCAGGTCAGGCAGCATCCGTTGAAATGAGCAGTCAACGTTTTGGGCTGAGACCCTGACGAAGCGTTGACTGCTCATTTCAACGGATGCTGCCCGACCTGCTGAGTTCATCCAGGTTGTTTGTATATGTTGATAAATTAGGCAGTTGTCAGCATGGTTGTCATTGGGAGTCCTTGTGCAGGATTCCCTAAAGGTTAATTTACAGGTTGAGTATGTGGTGAGGAAGGAAATGTTAGCATTCATTTCAAGAGGACTGGAATACAAATGCAATGATATAATGTAACTTCAGTGAGGCCTCACTTGGAATATTGTGAGCAGCTTTGGGCCCCTTATCTTAGAAAGGATGCGCTGAAACAGAGAGGATTCAAAGGACGTCCACAAAAACAATTCCAGGATTGAATGGCTTGTCATATGAAGAGTATTTGACGGTTCTGGGCCTGTATTCACTAGAATACAGAAGAATGAGGGATGACCTCATTGGAACCTATTGAATGGCAAAAGACTTTAATAGAGTGGATGTAGAGAGGATGATTCCTATGATAGGAGAGTCCAAAACCAGAAGACAGCCTTAGAATATAGGGGTATCCTTTTAAAATGGAGATGAGAAGGAATTCCTTTACCCAGGGAGTAGTGAATCTGCCTAATTCCTTGCCACAAGCAGTTGTGAAGGCCAAGTCGTTATGTATATTTAAAACAGAGATTGATAGGTTCTTGATTGGTCATGGCATGAAGGGATACGAGGAGAGCGCAGGAAGCTGAGGCTGAGAGGAAAATTGGATCAGCCATGATGAAATGGTGGAGCATACTCAATTGGCCAAATGGCTTAATTCTGCTCCTTATAAGACACAGGAACAGAGTTTGGCCATCATCAAGATGCTGTAGGTCAAAAGGCCTGTTTGTTACATGATTGTAATACAATTACTAACTGCCCAAGGTCCCTGGCAGCTTCCAGGATAGCCCAAACCTCTGCAAAGCACTCAGTAGGAAAGAATACAGACAGCAGCATTCATAAACACAAAAGAGCCTGCAGATGCTGGAAATCTAGAGTATCACACACAAAATTCTGAAGTAACTTAGCAGGTTAGACAGTAGTCATGAAGAGGACTACCTTAAGTGGGTGGCCTCTCTAAAACCAGAAACTCAAGCCCACGCCAAAGTATGGGATTATGTCCTCCGATACCAGTATTGGAATGGTGTGAAAAATTAAAGAGAAACTGCAGATACGACACAAGAGATTCTATAAATCCAGAGCAACATAGCCATTGCTATTAGAACTCAGCAGGTCAGACAGTATCAACATCTTGGGCTGGAAAGGAAGGAAATAAGAAAGTGGGGGGAGGTGGCAGGTGATAGATGAGACCAGGAGAGCGGCAAAGGTGAGTAGGTGGGGATAAAGAAACTGGGAAGTGATGGTGAAAGAGGTAATGAGCTGAAAAGTTGGAATGTGATAGAACAGAGGGCAATGGGAGAAAGGCAAGGAGGAGGGGAACCAGAATGGGGAAATGGAAAGAGGAGGAAGAAGAAATTACCAGAAGTTAAAATAAATCGATGTTTGCGCCATCAGGTTAGAAGCTACACAGAGAAAATGAAGCATTGCTCCTCTAACCTGAGGGTGACCTCATCATAGACAGTTTCAGTTTTGTTAAGGCCTGAGAGTGCAGAGAACTCACCCCTTATTGCCCCTCCTAGTAATCACCCAGATACTACCTTGCACCAGAGCCAGGGACCAGAGATCTATAATGTAAAGCCTAACCCTTGTGTCAGCTCTGCATGCAGCTATACTCAATGGCCACGATACCTTGTGCCTAATGAAGTGGCCACGGAGTACATGTTATTGGTAGGCAGTGTGGGCACACAGAAATCTGTCATAAAGATGTACAGTTGGACAAAAGTTTCACTGATACTGACTGCAATTCCAGTTTGTCCTTTTAAAGAGCCCATACAGGCACAAAGAGCTACAAGATTCTATGAACTACTGTGCCATCACGGACCCTCTCACAGACTGTACAGACATTCAGATTTATAAGTCATGTGGCCATCAAAACATACAGTGCTTGCCCTAACAACCAGCATAACCTAGGGAAGTACTGGGGGCAAGTGTTGCCACACATTCTGGTGCACAACACAGAACACAAGAGACAACAAAAAAAAACAACACCCTTCCTTGCTCACACCCATGAACAGGTCTCCAGGATTCAGCAATCGGGCTTCAACTTCCAGACTGCTGACAGTTTTTGGGCTCCAATCTTCATTATCAACTCTCGGACTAGTCAATGACAGGGCCTCAATCTCTAGGCTTAAACCCCGCAAGTGCCAACTGAATAGCCATCGTGCTTCCTGCTCACATCAACTCTGGTCATTGGTCTTCAAGGGCAAATGAGGCCTGCCCTCTCATTCCTCCATATTCTTAAACCTAAAATGAACTCTAACTCCCCATTCTATCCCCAAAACCGTCCCTAGAAACCTCAATAACCAGGTCTGCACCACAATCTCAAAAATAGCCCGGCACCATCTTGAAATTAAAAGAACCAGAAATGGGCAATGTTCTGAAGGGAGGAACTAGGAGCATGCAAAATCCTGTCCTGTCCTACAAACAGCTAGTTGTTTCAAAAAAATCTTATGCATTTTGATGAATGGCTTGGAACAAAACATGCTTCATATTAAGTAGCCTACAGAAGTGACATCTACTGGCCTCTGTGAAACCCCGTCTCAACGCCATTTGGTATACTGCAGTCAGACTTTAACCCATTGTTGTATCCGCTTCAACTCTCCAATTACGCTAACTTAACAAAGGCCTTTTGAATCACAGCTGCACTGTGGCTACTGTGTTACAATTCCATTAGGCTGATCAGACAATGCCACCAAAATCCAGGACTACTCAGCCTTTGTTTCTCTGCACGTTTCACATTACACTTCTGTAAAGGTTTCATGCTCCTTCCAAATTCTGTCATTAGTGGAATCTTTCTAACTTTATTAACATCTCCTAAGGACTTAGAACATTACGGCACAGTACTGGCTCTTCAGCTCATGCTAACTTCACATTTTAACCTATTTTAAGATCAAACTAACCCTTCCTTCCCACATATTAGCCCTTCGTTTTTATTCCATGTACCTATCCAATTTTCTTAAATGCCTCTACCATCCCTGGCAGCAGGCTCCACACAAACACAACTCTCCCTCCAAGCACCTACGACTGCTCTCGCTCACCCACCCACATAAACGGACAACCCTCCAAGACAGGCCTCCACCCTACTGCAAGTACCTAAAATATTAATTGTTAATAGTAATTAAACAGTTAAACAAATAGAGTATCAATCTTCCTCCAATTATATGATACCGCTCCCCTTCCCTTTGCAAACACTGAAATTTTGTTTGTCCATTTACCACCCTGCAGCAACCCAGTCTTTTCTCTAGGTTGTAATGTGAAACCTCGTGATTTATTTAAATTGAATGGCTTGTTTTAATGTCAGCACAATGGGGGGAGGGGAAAGAGAGGCAGGAACACATTGGCTTTACTCTAAATCCTTCTTATTGTTGTTATTGTAACAATGACCAGGGCTCAACAGCTGAGGCAGAATCTTGTGTTTCGGTCAGCAGAAAAGCAAATGTACCTTCAGTGGGGCAGACTTGTGAAATCGGCCTCATCTGATAGATCACAGGTCCACAATGAGACTTTTTAAAAACAATTTCAGTTATTGTTTGTAAACATATTCGAGCGGAACACTATTACAGTGCCAGCGACCCATGTTCAGTTCTCGCCAACCTGTATAGAGTTTGTATATTCACTCTGTGACTGTGGGTTTCCTTTGCGTCCAACAGGGCAAGGAACCGAGTCAAGGATTAGTTAAGGTGCTGAGAGCAGAGTATTGCAAGGAGCTGGGTCCAAAACAGATGTGACTGGGGATGGGTGATGAAGTCCAAGAAACAGCAGTTAGTGTAACATTATTATATCACAAGATATAAGATTGGGGTTTGAGTCCTGCTTTTGTCCATAAGAAGTTTGTATGTTCTCCCTCATGACCACGTGGGTTTCCTCTGGGTGCTCCATTTTCCTCAAACATTCCAAAGATGGACCAGTTAATAGGTTCTTCTTTTCTTTGTTCATCCAGATATCCAGATTTAGGTTATTTTAATGTTCAGATATGTTCTTGTGCTTGTTACATTCAGATACGGTAACAAGCCCTTCTGGCCCAACGAGCCTGTGTAAACCAATTACATCCATGTGGCCAATAACATAACCCATACAACTTTGGAATATGGGAGGAAATCAGAGCACCCAAAGGAAACCCTCATGATCACAGGAAGAATGTACAAACTCTTCAGGGACAGCAGGTGAGTAGGTTAATTGGGTGGCATAGAGTCATTGGGCAGTAAAGAAACATTGGGAAGGGCAAAAAACAGGAAATTTAAAAGCTCACAAAAAATGTGCAAAACGCGCTAGCTGCCACAACTGTGGAGTTTCCAAGTGCTTCATTGAATTGACCGAACAACTATAGTTACATAAAAGGAGCAATCTGAATTATCTGAATTCAGATCGTTGCTTATGGCTGACTGGAATAAATGAGGCTTTCATGTTTGAAACACTGGGAATCACTATTTTAAATGTAATGAAGTGGCCTACTATACAGTGAGTGCAGATTTATTGTATATCCTACTCCTTGGTGAGTAGTCTTCTGGCACTTACAAAGTATTTTATATTTCTTGTCAATTTAATTGACCCAATCTGCTTTTCCAATTGTTGATTTCTACGCCCCACCCCGGTTTTCCTTGGATTTCTTTTATAATTTTTCCCCTCGCACTTGCTCTCACGTTTATATTTGTGCACATGTAAATTACATAATAAGTTATGTATTATTTACAAATTTATGTTTAAGGCTAATTGTTATGTCTGTAATACACTGAGTGGTTGCTTCAAATAGCTCATTTTCATGGCATTTATACCCAGTGTATGTCCATGGCAATAAACTCAATTCATCCAAAGTGTTCCATTATTGCTGTATTTGCTTCTCTTACTTTTTTTTTGAAAAATAGGTACATTCTCTTTCAAATATTTACCACTGTTGTCACTTTTTACCAATTTACTGGCAAGTTTTTATTTTGTTTAGAGATACAATGCAGAACAGGCCCTCACATCCCAACGTGCTACACCATCCAGCAACTCACTGATTTAACATTGTCACAGGACGAGCACTTCCAGTGGCTGTAATGGATTAGGTTGCACTAGCTACATGCTCTGAAGTTATTCGCTTACTTTGCTGTTTAAAACTATGTCGGTGAGAGGACCATGAGTAGAAAGCAGTCAAAAAAAGAGACTACTTTAGAGACTTGACTGAAATGTTTCAACAAATGTCAGAGAAACACAAAAAATTGGATAAACTGGATGACTTGGAATCCAAGTTTGACATGTTACAGAACTCCTTCGACCTGGTTAAATCTGAACTGAAAACGCTTAACATTGTCACAGGACAATTTACAATGACCAATTAACCTACTAACCTCCTAAGTCTCTGGACTGTGAGAGGAAATCAGAGAACACCGAGGAAACCCAAATGATTACAGGGGTATGTACAAACTCCTTACAGATGGCGACTAAATTTTCCTTCATGTCTGTCTTGATAACCACTATTATCTGGATGTTTCCTACACTTACTTTTGAAACCTTCTCTGCAAATTACGACAGCTGCCTTGCTTGGCTTTTACAAAACTCACGAAGATGGTGCCCCTACTAGCTTTTCCCTACCTCATCAGTACATTTGGAAACTGCTCTTTCGTATTATTCAGCAATTCATCTCAGAGTTCCTGACTTATTTTATCACTACAGCTGCTCTTCAAGATATGAATTCATCAAGACATTTTTATTTGATTACTGCGCTCACCTTACATCTTTACTCAAAATTCCTTTACATCCACTGGTTAGTAATACATCTCCATATTTCCCCTGCAATATGCTTTCTAAATATACAATGCATTCTGGTTAACTGAGCTACATCAGGACCAGTACATTTTGGTCCAATTAAGCGGCTGCCCCAATTAGCCAAAGTTTCATGAAAATAGTTTAAAAGATTTTAAAAAATTATCTGAGTAACAAATTATGTATTTAAATGAAATTCAGAACAAATTGGAACACCATCAACAGTACTACAGCATTTCAAAACAGAGTATTAGTCCTTACTAGTTATCCATGGAGGAATTCATTCGTTGTTCACAAAATCAGTGCAGATAATGAATTTCTTCATACAATGCTACCGATGAATGCAACCTCCAAATCTTCAATTTAATTGGAACATTCAAGATCATTGTCAATACCTTCAAATTCATCATAGTCACTAACTTATTGAATGGAGTAGTGAAATAGTTTCATTTTTACTCTTAGCTGTTTTGGCATTTCCAAACCTGAATATTTCAAACTTCTGTGAGGAAAACAGATCTTACTGCTTATTTCTCACTAATTATCAGTGACAAAAATCGCTGCTTTTTGAAGACAAACACACTCAATTGACGCTACTTAAAAATTGTTTGCTCAAAGAACAGTATAGTGTCTGATGGCCATGCAAGTGCATGTATCTGACACTAGTCAGAAACCGTTCAGCTATTTTCCTGTCCAATTAAACCTGAGCGTCCCAAATAAACAAAAAGAACCTCAACTATTTTCTCAATTAGTTTTGTTGTTTAAACACTGTCCCAATCAAATTAACCAGAATCCACTCTGTCTGTTAGTCATTTTCTTCACCTGGGTTCTATCTTTGTTCTAACCTACTGTTTCAGGTTTGTTATATGCTGCAGGTAAATCTCTTCTCTCCAGCTCCCCTATAACTGTCCCCCAAAGTCCAACTCTGACCTAGTCTAACCCATTGGTGGCCCAGCTTGACAAATGAATCAATCACCTGTCTGTGAGATTCTCTGCACATTCCCTACAACAGCAGAGGAGATCCTCTTGAATTAGAAACATGGAAAACCTACAGCACAATACAGGCCCTTCGGCCCACAATGCTGTGCCGAACATGTCCCTACCTTAGAACTACCTAGGCTTACCCACAGCCCTCTACTTTTCTAAGCTCCATGTATCCATCCAGGAGTCTCTTAAAAGACCCTAACGTTTCCACCTTATCAAATCCTCCAAGCAGTTTCAAATTCCTAGGAGTGTCCATCACACACAATCCCTCACGGTTCCAGAACACAATCCACACAGTCAAGAGAGCTCACCAATACCTCTACTTTCTGAGGAGGCTGAAGAGAGCGGCCTAACAAGCTGCATAACTGCATGTACAGTGGACAGGAAGACTTTACCACGGATAGTCAAAACTGCACAAAGCATCACTGGCACCAGCCAACTTCCCATCTGGAAAGGTGCCAGTAATGGGCCATTAACATCATGAAGGATCCCACCCATGTTTATCCCACTCCCATCAGGAAGGAGGCTACATAGGATCCACGCCAAGACCACCAGGTTCAAAAAAACTTACTTCCCCAAACTGCAATACAGTTGGCCCTCCTTATCTGCGGATTCTGCATGCGCAGATTCAACCAACCGCGGACCGGGAAAACCCGGAAGTTCTCTCTCCAGCGCTCAATGTTTGAGCATGTACGGAAGATTTTTTCTTGTCATTATTTCCTAAACAATACAGTATAACAACTATTTACATAGCATCTACATTGTATTAGGTATTATAAGTAATCTAAAAATAACTTAAAAGAACAAGCAGTCCCCGGGTTATGAATGAGTTCCATTCCTGAGTCTGTATTTAAGTCGGATTTGAAGTCGGAACAGGTACGTCCGGTATTATTTAGTGTCAGTTAGTCAAACGTTTTTCTTAGTATATAGTACATATTTTACCTTTCTATGCATATAAAACATGTAAGAAACATACTTATTCAATAATTAAACCACTGCATTGCTTAGTAATAATTACAGCTTTCATCGGGGCAGGGCCTTTCACATGCTCTATTAAAATTGTTCTGATCGTTGACCGACTGTAGCCTAACTCTTTTCCAAAGACTGATGGCGTTTCACCTCTTTCCAATCACTTTATTATTTCCACCTTATTTTCAATCGTGATCGTGATTATTTTTGTGAACAGAAACACTGCGGATTCAGAGCTGCACCACCAAGTCCTAAAGACCACCGCACTGATATATGTTAAATAAGGGACTTGAGCATCCGCGTTTTTTGGTATCCGTGGGGGGGGGTCTCAGAACCAATGCCCAAAGGATAAAGAGGGCTGACTGCATTGATCAACACTTTCACTCACCAACTCCACCACTACTTTATTATTTCCCATACAACCTACTTACGTACAGTCACCTTACATACAGCCTACTGTCACTTTATGAGCATACATTCAATGTATAAAAGCCATCTTTCAAAGCTATCAAATGTTAAAAGGCCTTGATGCGGCGGGGATGTTTCCTGTGGTGGGAGAGTCTAGGACCAGAGGAATGGAGGTGGGAAGGAATTTGTTTTGCCATAGTGGTGAATCTGTACATGTGGAACTCTCCTGATGAAGGGTTTCGGCCTGAAACGTTGTCACTACCTCCTCCCATAGATGCTACCTGGCCTGCTGAGTTCTGACAGCATTTTGTGCTTCTATTTCTTTCCAGCATCTGTATATTCACTCGTGTAATCTGTAGAATTTGTTGCCTTTGGCAGCTGTGGAGGTCAAGCTATTGGGTATATTTAAGGCAGAGGTTGATAGATTCTTAAATAGTCAGGGTATGAAGGGATACTGGGGGAAGGCAAGAGATTGAGACTAAGAGGGGAAAATGGATCAGTCTTGATAAAATAGTGGAACAGCCTTGATGGGCCAAAGGTCCTAATTCAGTTCATGTCGTATGAATTTATATTTATTGCACTTTTTTCATTATTATTAATGTTTTCTTTATCTTTTGTGCTGCATTAGATCCAGAGTAACAATTATTTTCTTCTCCTTATTCTTGTGTACAAGAAAATACATTAAATAATTTAAAATCTTGAACCTCCACCTTACATCCACCTCCTAATCCATTTTTCTGACTACAAGTATTGTGCAAAAGTTCATGCCATCAGGTTGGAGGATTGCCACTTATTATATCCAGTATTCCCTGTGAGACCCTATACAGATTGGGAAATAATAATTTCCCACTTATTTCTCCTCATTTTTCCATTGCCTTTTCTAGTTACCCTCTCACCCCTTCTCTTCTCACTGGTCCATTGTCCCCCTCTAGTTCCCTTCCTCCTTCCCTTTCTTCTAGGGTTCATTCTCTTCTGTTGTCAGATTCCTCCTTCCTCAGCCCTGCACCCCTTCTACCTATCACCTCCAGCTTCTCACATTATCCCACCCCTACTCCCACCAACCTTCCCCCTCATTGAATGGCAGAGCAGGCTCGATAGACCAGGTGGCCTACTCCAGCTCCAATTTCATTTGTTCTTATGTTCTCATCTGGTCTCACTTATCAGCAGCCAGCTTATGCTCCTTGCCCCCCGCACCTTAAACTAGGTACTTCTCCCTTCCTTTCCAGTGCTGATGAAGGGTCTGGGACTGAAATATCAACTGTTTATTCAACTTCCCTGCCTGACTTGCTGAATTCCTCCAGCATTTTTCATACGTTGCTCAAGATTTCAAGCATCTGCAGAATCTCTTAACTCCGCCATGGATGATCCCAAGCCCAGCTGCTAAACAAGGAGGGAGGGTTGAGCATGGGGCTGGCAACCCTACCCCATAAAATCTAAATGCTACTGAAATACCAACAAAAGCTCTAAGGACCCGAGGAGATGAAGGATACACCCAGGGATATTAGAGACTGAGCCAGGACAGAGGATGTGGCAACAGGCTATCGGCTGCCTATGTCCCAGTAGGGTGATGGGGCTTATGTTAGTAAGCAGAATCTCGTGTTTTGGGTTGTCCAAAAGTCGGTGCCTGTAGCCACTTTATCTGCTTATACTTCAAACTGCCACTGACGTTTTTGCAAACACAGTCGAGAAATACCTTCCACATAGAGAAAACTTTAGTCTGAAGGATTTGGTGTACCAGCAGTTCAAAAGAATGAACGCTGATTGAAGTAACTTACCTCAGCCATTGTAAATATCTTGTACATTTCTGGCAAAATTACAGGTGCTACCAGCGGCATCTGAGTGTCCGTAACCTCACGAGCAAACTCTGCAGAGGAAAGCCAGAAACAAATCAAGAACTGAATATTGCGGCAGCCGACATAAAAAAGTTAAGAGAATGACTCGTCACTGGTGAAACCAACAGTGGGAGTAGCTGAGTGGCCTTCATTGTCGTGCATACTAGGTCCTCGTGTTACAGCTACCCAGCAAAGTGTGGGAGAGAAGAGAGGCGCGCCAGACACACCGGAATCTCTGTTGGCTTGAGGGCTGGCTGTCCCACCAGAACTGCGCTCCAGTGTTTTCCCCAGGAGGACAAGCTACTTTGCCCTCATAATGCTATTATAGCCTAGTACATCGAAGTTCAGAGATCAATTCTGACAACATCTGTAAGAAGTCTATATGATCTCCTCTTGGTAGGACATCGTAAATTGTCATGATTAGGCTAGCGTAAATTCAGGGTTGCTGAGTGGTGTGGCTTGCAAGGCCTGAAGGGCCTATTCAGAGCTTGATTTTTTTTTGTAATTTATTTTTTATTGAAGGTCATCATCAAACAGTTCTGTAAGATGTATTTCAGATATTGTACATATATGATTATATGATATATATGCCACAAATCTCCACATAATATTTATCAGGTAAATACTTACAGAAAAGAGGGGAAGGAAAGAACAAGCAAAAGGAGGAAACTATGTACAAGTAGGGAGTGATCTTATTTTTAACAACATATTAATTTGTGAGACTAAAATCAGGCCTTTGAGGTGTTATATGGTTAAACCATTTTTCCCAGTATGAATCAAATTGTTCCAACTTATGATTAACAGATGCTGTTATCTTCTCTATTTTGTAAATGTCCATCCATGTACTTAAGGTTGGACTCTCCTGTGATAACCATTTCCTATAAGGGTTTTTTTTACCAGCCACCAGCAGTATATTCATAAAATATTTATCTCTTTTCAACCATTCTTCAGGTATATACCCAAAATATATGCTCTTACTTTCTAAGGGTATTTCACATTTAAAGATGTCTCGAAGGGCATTTTCTATCCCACTCCAATAGTCTTTGATAACGGGGCATTCCCAGTAAATATAATAATGGTTTGCATTTTGATTTCCACAATTTCTCCAGCAAACAAGGAGGTTACTATCATAATGGGATTTCTCAGAGGGTGTAATAAAATACCTTATCAAGTTTTTCCATCCGAACTCTCTCCATTTCTGTGAACTGGTACCATTGATACCTCCATATTATTGTCCATTCTTCCTCAAATTATCCCTCCTTCCTTTTCCCATTTTGTTTTAATGTATGAAGTCAAATATGTTTTAAGATGTGACATACCCTTATACACACTTGAAACGATTCTACTACCGTTCTCTGAATTATATACTTTTCTAAACATGTACTTGCCTTGGTTACATTTTTAACTGTCCTAATAACATACTGTCACATCTGTAAATACTAATAAAAGTCTTGTTTTTCTAATAAGTGTTTCTGTTTAAGCATTTCAAAACTGAACAGTGTTCCTTCTTTCATTATATTGCAAAGAACTGTTATTCCTTTAGCTGTCCAGTCCTTAAAACTAGCATCCAGTTTATTTGGCGTAAAATCCGAGTCATATGCGCACCATTTAAGAATTGCAGTATTTCCCTCTAGTTCTTATTCTTTTATAATAAGCTGGAGGAACTCAGCAGGTCAAGCAGTATCCATGGAAATGAGCATTCAATGTTTCAGGCTGAGACCCTTCGTCAGGACTGAAGGTGGGGGCAGGTACCCTGTAAAAAAAAGGTGGGGGGGGGGAGGGGGGGAAGAAGGCTGGTAGATGCCAGGTGAAAAACCAGTGAGAGGAAAGATCAAGGGAAGGAGCAGGGGAAGCACCTACCACCCCACCAGCCTCCGAGATCCAGCACATTATTTTCCGTAACTTCCACCACCTTCCAACAGGACCCCACCACTACGCACATCTTTCACTCTCTACCCCTCTCCCCAGGAATCATTCCCTCTGAGACTCCCTGGTCCACACGTCCCTCCCCACAGATCTCCCACCTGGCACTTATCCCTGCAAGTGTAAGTGCTATACCTGTCCCTACAGGTGTACCTCTTACCACCACTCAGGGCCCCAAACAGTCCTTCCAGGTGAGGCAACACTTCACTTGTGAGTCTGTTGGGGTAATCTATTGCATCCAGTGCTCCCGGTGCAGCCTCCACTACATCGGCAAGACCCGTGCAGGTTGGGGGACCGCTTTGTCGAGCACCTCCGCTCCATCCGCCACAAAAGATGGGATCTCTTGGTTGCCACCCACTTCAACTCTGCTTCACATTCTCATTCAGATATGTCCATACATGGCCTCCTCTATTGCCATGATGAGGCCAAACTCAGGTTGGAGGAGTAACACCTCATATACTGCCTAGGTAGTCTCCAGCCCCTTGGCATGAACATTGAATTCTCCAACTTCTGGTAATTCCCTCCCTCTCCCTTCCCCCATCCCAGTTTCACTCTACCTCCTCCTCCAGCTGCCTATCACCTCTCTCATGATTCTGCCTTCTTCTACTACACATAGTGCTTTCCCCTTACATTCCTGTCTATCCCCTCCCCCATCCCTTGATCTTTCCTTTTACTGGTTTTTCACCTGGCACCTACCAGCCTTCTCCTTCCCATACTCCCCCCACCTTCTTTATAGGGCCCCTGCCCCCTCCCTCTTCAGTCCTGACAAAGGGTCTCGGCCCGAAACGTTGACTGCTCATTTCCATGCATGCTGCCCAAACTGCTGAGCTCCTCCACCTTGTTGAACGTGTTGCTTTGACCCCAGCATCTGCAGTGTGCTTCGAGTTTTTATATTCTTTTATAATAGTTTTCCATATTTTAAGAGTCCATTTCACCCATGGGTTAGCAATAGTGTTTAAGTACCTTTGTTATCAGCCAAATTTGCCTGTATGGGGATGGGAAGTACCCTTTCCTCAATGCTTTTCCATTGAGCATCATATGATGGGTTGTACCAGCATATCACAGCTCTCAACTGTGCTGCAAAATAACAACCTGGTTAATTGTAAAGTTTTGAGACAAACTCTTGGCATTTTACCTTGCCAAATATACCTTGATAACATCTTGTTCCATTCATTGAATTGATTTTGATTCATCTCTATTGGTAGGATTTGAAAGAGATATAATAGTCTAGGCAGTATATTCATTTTAATAGACTCAATCCTTGAACCAAAACTAAGGTATTAGGTTTCATCTTGTTACATCTTCCTTTTTATATATATAAAGGCTGATAATGGCAATCTGATAATTTTGCCAAATCTTTTGGCATAATGATGCCCAAATATTTGAAAGACTCTGTTTGCCATGCCCAGGGAATATCTACTTTCAACTGCTCTTGGAGGGCTATAGTTATATGAAAGTAATTGGGTTTTATCTATGTTGATCTTGTATCCAGATAATTGACCATATTGTTCAAAGGACTGCTTCAATTTAGGTAAAGAGTATGTTGGTTGCCTTCGACCAGATCAGAATGTCATCCACGTAACAGGCCAATTTATGCTCTGACCCTTTAAGAGTAATTCCCCTGATATCTTCATTTTGTCTGATGTATTGAGCTAATGGTTCCAGTTGTAATGCGAAGAGAAGCAGTGACCATGCACAACCCTGTCTCGTGCCCCTTTCTAGGGTAAGACTATTTGATAAATATCCATTGATTTTAAACCTAGCAGTAGGGTTGTCATATAGTCCCTGTATAGTTTTAATAATTGTGTCATGGAAACCAAATCTATGTAAAACTCTGTAAAGAAAGTTACAATTAACTGAATCAAATGCCTTTTCAGCGACCACACTTATCACTATTGCTTCGATTTTATTTTTTTGTATATGATCCATAATGTGGTGTCCTTCGTATATTGTCTTGTGTTTGGCGTTGTAGTATAAAACCTGATTGTTATGTATCAGTGTGGGTAGAAACTCTTCTAATCGTTTGGCCATGATGGAGGTAAATAATCTATAATCTGCATTAAGAACAGATATTGGTCTAAATGATCCACATTCCATTTTATCCTTGTCTTCTTTCGGTATAGCTGAGATTATTGCTTCCTTCCAGCTGGGTGGCATTTGTGCCTTTTTTAGAGCCCAGTTCAGAGTGGGGAGAAAGACAGGAATGAACTTATCTTTAAGTTCTTTGTACCACTCTGCCGTATACCCTTCTGATCCTGGTGACTTGCTTAATTTAAGCCGACTAACTGCAGCTTTTAATTCAACTTCAGTTATGTCAGCAGTCGTCGTTCTATTTTCTTCTTCCTTAAAGTGGGTAACTCTAGAGAATTCAGGAAGGTGTCAATTTGGGTTATGCTTCCCCCTGGAACTTTGGAATAGAGTTTTCTAAAACATTTCAAAAGCTTCTTGAATGTCATTTAGCTTATTTTTTTAATCAATTTTGTTCTTGGATTCTTAATTCTATGAATTGTATTTTCTGCAATTTTTTTTTCCAGTTTCCACACCAGTATTTTCATAGACTTAGATCCACTTTCATAATGTCTCTGCTTCAGAAACATTACATTTTTCCTGATTTCTTGCGTAGCCAAACTATTAATTTCATTACTAATTATTTTAATTTCCTCTAATGTCTGTGACGGAGTTTATATGAAAGTCGCTGTGTGACGCACAGAAGCTTCCCTTGACTATGGAGCTTGAAATTGAGAGGGCACATCATGCCACTGCTATTTTTTGATTGACATTGGCAAGCTCTGACTTGATATCATTTATTTGCTGTTTTATATCTTATTGGAACTCCTGTATCTCTTCCAGAATTTTGATCATATTTGCCACTTCGCCTGAACGAGGCCCATCATGAGCCTCACTACCATGCATTCGGGTAGGAGAGCCACTCGTTTCTTCCCTCTCGTCCACAGGCTCTGTAGTGACGCTTTTTTAATCTCCATTCTTTTTCTGTATTCTTGCCCCCTTTATCAATTCAGATATTTTGGAAAGATCTTATACTTGGATTAATGGGGCAAAATATGTATTTTTCTGGAGGAGCTTTTGACTTATGCTGCTATTGTGGATGATGACATCACCAGACCCCTCAGAGCTCTATCTCAATCAATCAATTTCTATGCTTCTACAGCTAGCCCAGTTCAAGATGATGAACTGCTGCATACTTGTTCTTTCAGAAACATGGCTGCAGGACAATATCCCATGCACCATCCATCTTCAGGCCATACCACTCAGACTTGTGCTAATATCATCTTTTGTGACTGTATGTGTATTGTAACTTAATATTCTGTGTTAGTGACTGTTATGTGCTCTCTTTTGTACCTTGGCCCCAGAGGAACATTGTTTTATTTAGCTATGTTTTGGGTGACACCGTGGAGATACATCTCTACCAAAGTGTGTGTGTGTGTGTGTTGCCTTTATGGCATTTGTTTAGTTTATAATATTTTCGCTTTAGTAATTCGTTTGTTATCATTTTCTAGTTAAAGTTAAGATTGCTTAAATTTGTTGTCTGTGATCGTGGCATGCGATGACGTCACACCTGGTTTCGCCGCGTCTTGTGGGAAAATACCAGTTTGGAGAAACGGGAAGGAGGGGGCACACACGTACAGGATCAGCGCAAGAAAAGTTTTCTTTCTACGCACTAGAAACATCAGTGAAGGAACGCCGTAAGTTCATGAGATAATCGATGTTGAATTAAAAATGTTAACGCTGATTCTGTTAAAAGTAATGACGGTTGATAAGGTTTATGTTTTTGTTATTTAAAGAGTTGCAGACAGTTTGTGTTGAAGTGTATTTAAAGCAGTCAATGGCATAGGAAGATTCTGACTGTATGTTGTACTTTAATGTAATGTAGTTGTTGTAGTTTTACTTTTGCAAGTATTTATTATGTAAATGTGATATCAAGAAGGAAACAAATACTGTATATATTTTGTACTGTTTTATCAACAGTTTTCACCATACATTAATGTGGAAGAGTGAACAGTAAACGGTTAATCTTACTGCAATCCTGTCTTCATTGACTATGGTTTACCTTGGTGTTTAGTTCAGAGTTCTTGTACACCTGTGCGAGAACACTACAGTGTGTAAGGCACTCTTTCCCTCCTTTAGCCTGCAGACCACCTTTGGCCTGTCCCCTAAAGCCCTAATTTTTATAGATGCACCGTAGAAAGCATTCTTCTAGGGTGCATCACAACCTGGTATAGAAGTTGTCCTGTCCAAGACCGGAAGAAGCTACAGAAGATCGTGAACATAGCCCAGCACATCACACAAAGCAATCTTCCATCCTTGGACTCACTTTACACCGCACACTGTCAGAGCAGTGCTGCCAGGATAATCAAGGACACGACCCACCCAGCCAACACACCTTTTGTCCCACTTCCCTCTGGGAGAAGGTTCAGGAGCGTTAAGGTTTGTACGGCCAGATTTGGGAACAGCTTCTTTCCAACTGTGATAAGACTACCGAACGGATCCTGGTCCGGATCTGGGCTGTACCTTCCAAATATCTGGGCCTGGCTTACACCACCTTACTTTCCCTTTTCTATTTTCTAATTATGATTTATAATTTAAATTTTTATTATATTTACTTTGATTTGTACTTCAGGGAGCGCAAAGTGCAGAATCAAATATCACTGTGATGATTGTATGCTCTAGTATCAATTGTTTGGTGACAATAAAGTAAAAGTACCTGCTTAGCAACCCCCCCCCCCACCCCCGACAATCTCTGAAGAGATGATGTCTGGGTCACCCATCTTGTTAAGACACTGCCCAGAAGACAGCAATGACAAACCATTTCTGTAGAAAAGTGTGCCAACAATCATGGTCATGAGACACAGCACATAATGATGATATATATACGTGTATGTTTTAATTAAACTTGAATTTTGTGCTGTATTGGTGAGGCTGCACGTTCTTTGTACCTGTGAGGACCCGCATGGCCCCGTGCACAGCGTTCACGTCACCGCTGATCAACATGTCCATCAACACTCTGAAGAGCTCAGGCCAGGCCTCGGGCCAGTCCCAGTGGGCTATCGCAGATATAGCATAGGCTACACTGGACCGCACTTTACTGATCGACTCTTGCAGGCCACTCGGTAAAAGCTCTCTGATGGCCACCTTAGCCTGCAATGGAAGTTAAAACATGACCAGATGACCAAACCTGAAAAGTCATTGTTTTTAGAAAAATTAGCTTTATTTGCCAGTTGTACATAACATAGTGAAATGCATTGTTCTGCGTCAATTTATTTAGAGACACAGTGGCCCTTCAAGCCACACCACCCAGCAATCCCCAACAACCCCAACATAACCTTAACCTGATCACAGGACAATTTACAATAGCCAAGTAACCTACTTTTAACGTCATTGGACTGGGATTGCAGAACCAATTGCAGAGAAAATTCATGCTTTCCACAGAAACTCCTTACTCAGGATGGCGGGATTGAACCCCATCACCTCATGCTGCAATAGTCTTCCACAAAATGCCATACTACCGTGACCCAATGACCAAACACAGTTGAAGAATGGCGCTGAGAGCAGCCTACAGGGGACAGCACGCCCACAACTCACTAATCCTAACCCATACGCTTGTGGATTGTGAGAGAAAGCCTGAGCACCCACAGTCACAGGAAGAACCAACTCCTTACAGGCAGCAGTGGGAATTGAACTCTGATCAGTGGTCGCTATGTGGAGCTATGAAGCGATTGCATTAACCACTATGCTGCCACCAGTGTGTTCACAGTAGTTATCAATGAACTGACAGAGTCCTTGCAGCCACTGACACAATGACACCGTCTATTCCTCAACGATATCCTTTTGCCCCATGTTTATTTTCCTCTAGTTCCTATCCAATTGCTTTTCAGCTCCTCAAACATTTTGTCATTTCTGTCTCTTTCACCCACGTAAGCACCGAGTCTCAGCACCTTACCAATACAGGCTCTTTGGCCCACAATGTCGTGCAACCTTTTAACCTTCTCTACGATCAATCTAAACCTTCCATCACAAATAGCCCTTTATTTTTTGATCATTCATGTGGGCACACATAAGGACTCTGAAAACGTGACTAAAACTCCTGTTTTTTTACAGCAATTTTTACAGTTTATTAAAAAAGCTTACCTCTGACATTCCCCCCCCCCCCCAATATTTTAGTAAATTCACCCCTTGTATTAACCATTTCTACCCTAGGAAAAGGCCTCTGACTATTCACTCGATCTATGCCTCTTCTCATCTTGCACAACTCTATCAAGTCACCCTTCATCCTCCTACAATCTAAAAGCCCAAACTCACTCCACCTTCCCTCAGTAGACATGCTCTCTAATTCAGCTATCATCCTGGTAAATCACTTCTGCACCCTCTCTCAAGCCTCCACATCCTTCCTTTAATGAGATGACCAGAATGGAACACAATTCTCCAAATGTGGACTAATCAGGGCTTTATACAGCTGCAAAGTTAACTCGCAGCTCTTGAACTCAATTCCCCCAACTAATGAAGACCAATACATCATACGACTTCTTACAATCTTATGAACGTGATAAATAATTAAATCTGTATAATATCTGAATCTGAAATATTTTTAAACATATCTACCCAATGTTGGATGCGACTGTGTTATTTTCTTTGCAGTTTAAAAATTATCTACTTACATTTTATGTACTTACTTGTATACAAGTAACCGCCTAATATGTATATGTAAATTTAATACAAATTTTATACAAGGTACAATTCTAGAAAGTTCTGAAAGCTTCATTGTACTGCATTATTTCAATGATTGCTACTGTATTAGCTGACTCCTATCTATAAATTTGAATAGTATTTCCCTTATCTATCACTATAAAATAGTTGCACTGCAAGGCAGCGTCTTCTTTCTTTCATCTATCCCTTCACTTAGTAGGCCTTTATCATTGTTCGTTTCCATATCTTAGTTCATGACTTGAAGGAACCTTGGGTTAAAAACACCAGAACCCAACAATTTCAAATTGATGCTTTTCTGTAGTTTCACTAATCTTGATTCCTGATTCCCTCACCCTGCCAAGTTACACATCGAAAAGCAGTTTATAATGTTCCCTTACCCTCTCAGTTGTCTCAGGTGGGTGGAACTTTACTGACTGATTGCACCAGTGATTCTCCACATACTGTTTCAGAATTACAGATGCCAGCTGTGAACAAGAAGGGTGAAGTTAAACATTTTTAATTATTAACACTCCTTGAGAAACATGTCTCTCATCTGAGCTAGATATACTCTTAGAATGAGCATTCCTGGATATTCGGAGCCGAATGATGAATTTACCTTCACAAACCAAAGTTGAAGAGCATAACACAGCAAGGCCATAAAAATAAACAAGTTCAAGTTTATTGTCATTGAGCTGTACAAATGAGACGTTCCTCCAGACAAGGTACAAAACCCAGTACATATAACACAAATTCAAAGCACTATTACCACAAGTGGTGCATATATGATACAAGTTAAACATAAACAGTATAACGTTACCAGCACTTCATATGTGATGAGACCTGGGTGGTGGCAAGTTCAACAGTTTCACGGTCTGGGAGAAGAAGCTGATTCTCATCCTAACATATCTTGTCCGCGTGCTACAGTACCTCCTGCCTGATGGGGTTCAAAGAGATTGCAGGAAGGATGGGAGGGGTCACTGACAATGCTAAGGGATGCATCACCGAGCACCTGTGCTGTATCCGCCAGAGAAAACAGAATCTCCCAGTGGCCACCCATTCCGACTTCACTGTCAGTCCATGACCTCCTCTACCGTCGTGATGAGGCCACACTCCTAGTGCAGTCTGACCAAACTCTTATAAAGCCTCAGCTTGCTTTTACATTCTAGTCCTTGTGAAATGAATGCTAACACTACATTTGCCTTCCTTACGACCAACTCAACCTGCAAGTTAACAAAGAATCTTGCACAAGGACTCAGATTTCTGAATTTTTTTCACTGCAGTCTACACCTTTATTCCTTCAACCAAAGTGCATGACCATATACTTTCTACACTATATTCCAGCTGCATGTTGCCCATTCTCCTAATCAAATTCCGTCTGCCATCTCCCTGCTTCTTCAGCACAAGCCCTTCCACCCATTTTTGTATTATCTGTAATCATGGACACAAAGCCATCAATTGTCACCAAATCCTTTACATGGACTCAATGGCTACTTTATTAGGTACAAGTGCAGAACTAGGTATAATCTTCTGCCGCTATAGCCCATTTAGGTCAAGGCTCGATGTGTTGCACGTTCAGAGATGCTTTTCTGCATATCGCTGTTGTAGCACCTGGTTACTTGAGTTACTTTCGCCTTCCTGTCAGCTTGAACAAGTCTGGCCATTCTCCTCTGACTTCTCTCATTAACAAGGCCTTTTGCCCACAGAACTGCCGCAAGCTGAACTTTTTTTTGCACCATTCTCTGTAAAACCTAGAGACTGTTGTAAATGGAAATTCCAGATTAGAGGCTTTAAAGATACTCAAACCACCCATCTGGCACTAACAATCCTTCCAGGGTCAGTCATTTCCATCAAATTTCTTTCTCCATTCTGAAGTTTGGTCCGAACTGTTTAGCTGTCAATATCTTTGCAGTTTAACAATTTATGCCTGCTAGTATTTTATATAACTACTTTTATACATGAAACTGTTTAGTACTAACCACACGATGTATCTGCAGTTGCTCAGTATATCCCCTAGTGACTACAGTTCTTTGTATCATTCAGAAAGCCCTGGAAACTTCTTTTAATATTGCATTATTTGAATAAGAGCTATCTGATTGGTTAACTCTTCTCTGCATATTTGAATGGGAAGTTTCTTTACTGTGGGGTATACAAAGAGCTGACCGTGCAGCATCACCATCTTTTGCTTCTCTCTCCTTTCAGCTACTAACTTCTTCCGTTACTGTCCATTTCTAATTCTCTTTGTTCTATAAACACTTACTGAAACAATCATGAAGCAACTAGTATTCTTCCTGTTTCCTGACTTCTAAAAGAACCTTGGATTAAAAACTTCAGAATACAATAGTGTGTGAACAGTTTGACTTGGGCCAAGGGGTTGATATCTAGACAGGAATATGTATGGAGGGCTGAGAGATGGGATCTGGTTAGGGATTGGTGTTTGCTCATGCAGAATTGGATGCAATCTCTCATAATGAAGGAGGTAGCCAGGTTGTGCTAGAAAGGATCTCTCCAACCCATCCTAGATATTCATCAAGAGCATAGCATACACTCAGCGCTATCAAGGATCTTTCCCCATCCATCCATAACATCAAGAGAAGAGCTGTCACCCAGCTTTTATCATATGTGAAGCGTCAGTACTATAATACTGTTTACTTTTTAAATGGTTGTAAACGCACCTTAAGCTAAATACCAGCCTTCTGGAATATATTTAATTATTTGTTAATATATATGGAGTAATAATACTTTGTGTATTGTCTGTGTTATAGTGTTACGCACCATGTTACTGTGGAGTAACGTTCCATTTGGCAGTATACGTGTACACGGTTGAAATTACTATAAACATGAACTTGGATGTTGTCCGCACATGTAGATGCTGCCACAATGCTTGCAGGTAGCACCAAGTGGAAAGGAACTGCTACTTCTATCTCGCTATTTAACATCAGGGAACAGTGGATTCTGGTTAATTGGGTCATCGACTAATCGGGGAAGCTGCTTATTTGGGACAACTTTCAAAGATCAAAAGCTAATTGAAAAAATAACCAGGATTCCCTTCACTTATTTGTGACGCTCTGCAGCTTAACTGGCTCAGGATATCGTTGAACAGTTTATAACTAGCTTCAGTCACGTGCACTTGTGTTATGTTATCCATTTGGGCCATTGGACACAGATTCAAAATCAATGATTTTTGATCATTGTTTTCTTTTTATTTTGACCTTAAAACTATTTCAGTCCCTTGCCAGGGTTCCACGAAAAGATCTGACACTAACTGATTTTCTTTATAAACCAAATTAAAATTCATCTGCCTAACTGCACTTATCATTGGCTGCCAGAGATCTGGTGTGCTGAAATCCACAGTTGCATGTTAGATATATTATTTAAATGTATGATATGTTACTCAATTAAATAAGAGTTTTTTTTAAAAGACCGTTTTAACTATTTCCACAAAACTTTGGCTAATTGGGGCAAAATGAACTGTACCCTATGCATCTGTATTAACAGAATCCACTGTTTTCAGGTTCCCTTGTTTCATTACACTGTAGAAACATCTTGCACATACCTGCCGGATCGCCAGTGCTCCCTGGGGATCAACTGTTAGCTCAGCCAGGTGAACGCCGAACTCTGAAACAGAACACCACCAACCATTAATAAGAACAGATAAGACTTTATATTCAATTCACAATGGGAACAGGTCAGTAGTTCAGAAAGATTCAAGCTGGTTTAATGTAATTTCTAATACATAAGTATAAAGGAGAACAAAATCAAGAGTTACTCCGGATCCAATGCAGCATGAAAACAGACACAATGACATATAGAACACAGTAAAATACACAATATAATTGCAAAGATAGCTTCTATACATAGATTGACTATGTCCATAAAGTGACGCCAGGCTTCCGGGATGGCAGGAGGAGACCAGGGGTTGACCAAGAAGGGGCAAACAATGGTGAGAGCAGGAAGATATCTTTGCCCCATCCTCCTAGTTATGTTTGCTCTGTATCGAGCCAAACCTCTCCTGCTTCTCCCTCCCACCCCCAGTTCCCTCTCCCTCCCTGACCCAAAACACGCTCCTTCCCAAATCCCAGTTCCACCTCACTTCAAACACCCCCTCTCCCATTCACTACCCCATACACTGTAATGCCCAGCTTTTGTCCCCCATTTCCCCTCCACCCATAGGAATAAGACACAAGAGCAGAATTAGGCCATTCAGCCCATCAGGTCTGCTCAGCCATTCCATCATGGCTCTCTCAACCCCATTCTCACTCCTTCACCCTGTAACATTTGACACCCCAAATAATCAACAACTTAATAATCAACTCTGCTTTAAATATGCCTCCTGTACAAGGACACCCATATGCCTTTGCAACTTTCACTTCTGAATTTTCTGCCCATGTAGAAAATAGCCTACACCTTTATTCCTTTTAACAAAGTGAATATTTCCCAACACTACATGCTATCTGCCATTTCTTTACCCATTCTCATAACCTGTTCAAGTCCTTCGGCAAATTTCCTGCTTTCTCAACACTACATACCACTTATCATGTATCTGCAGCAGATTTCCATTATCCAAACCAGTGACATACACTCAGTGGCCATATTATTATGTATAGGAGCGCAGTACCCCTCAACTCCACTCCCTCCCCTGCTGCTTCCTCTGCATCTAAGTTTCTATCTTTTGCCCAACTATCCCTTGCCTCATCTTCCTCCACTCCACGTTTATGTAACCTGCTGTTTCTCTCCCTGCTTTTTCCCTACCCCAACCCCACGGGCCTCTCTCCTGTCTCCTTACTCCAGCTTTCCTCACTCACCAAAACACTTCCATCCATCTCACTCCAGCTACCTTCCTCTCCCCCTTCTTAGGACTCTCCTCAACCTACTAGCACCCTCCAACAACAACCCCACCAATACCCACCCCCACTCAATAACTCCTCTGGCTCCCTACCTCTCCTCCCCAAACCCCTCCCCAGGCTCCCCCATCCCTCCCACTCTAGTTACCTTCCTCTCCACCCACATTCCTCGCCAACACTCTCCATCTACTACCCCACCCACCCCCTCTGTGCCCCCCACCTATCCTCCTTCAACAACTTCTGTCCCCTACCAGTCCCTCCCCACAACAACCACTGCGGTTCCCCCTTCCTCCAACTTTCCTCACCAAAACAGCTGTTTCCCTTTCCCCTCCAGGACCCTCTCCTTTCCCACCCCCACGAGCCCCCTCTTACCCTCTCCCTTCAACTCCTCCCCCTTTCATTACGCCCTCTAGGCCCCACTCTCATCTCCCCCACCCCTCTAATTCTTTCCATCTACTCCCCCTCTAGACCCGTCCCCCTCCACCTCCAATTCCCCCTCTCCTACTCCCTCACTGACACTCACCCTCCGTCACCTCCAGAACTTTGATCTGTTCTTCGCCCGCGGCCCGCACCTCCTGCACAGGCGAGAGTATGGCGCCCAGGGCCTCGAAGAGCGCCTCCTTCAGGCCCTGCTGCACGGGCCCGCCGGGAGAGGAAACAGGGACGGATGTGGTGGCGGGGTTGAGAGGGACACCGGTACTCGGCTGACCGGCTCTCGCTGCCGCCATCTTCGCCGCTCTCAGCTCGGCCGACCTGGGCGCCAAATGCACCGGAAGTCGAGCGTGCGCATGCGCAGAGACCAGTGGCAATACGAGTGCGCATGCACTTTGTAGCCGCTGGCCGGAAGGGTCAAGGAACGAGGAAGAGGGCGGGGATGGGAGCAGATTGACGGAGCGGAGAGAGAGAAAAAAGACGAAGGGAGGATTCAATTGAGTGGAGGACAAACAGCCAGGGAATAAATTTATTATGCAAGTACAATATGTCACTATATACAACCCTGAGATTCATTTTCTTATGAATATTCACATTAAATATAAAGAAACAATCATTTAAAAATACAAACAACGAATGTGTACAAGAGACTGCAAATACAAAAATAAATACTGGAATACGAGTTGTAGAGTTGTGAAAGTAAGTCCATATGTTGTAGAATCAGTTCACGACTGAGTTAAGTGAAGTTATCCAAGCAGTTTCAAGAGCCTGATCATTGAAGGGTAATGACTATTCTTTAACCTGGTGGTGCGGATCCTGAGGCTTCTACGGCGTAGAATCTCCATTCTACGGCGATAGCAACAAGATGACCTGAATGGTAGGGATCCTTGATGAAGGATACCCGACTGTGATGCAACCAATCAGGATACTCTCCCCCGTGCATCTATACAAGCTAGGCAAAGTTTTATATGGCATGCCAAATCTCTGCAAACTTCTAAGAGAAAGTCTTCTTTATGATGGCCCTTGTGCGCTGGTCCTCGGACGAATCCCCTGATAACGCCAAGGTATTTAAAGTTACTGGTCCTCTCCACCTACAATCTAATGAGCAATGGCTCATGGACCTCTGGTTTCCTCCTCCTCTAGTCCATCAGCACTTCGGTTTTGCTGACGTCATGGGAGGTTGCTGTGGCACAATTCAGATTTTCAATCTCCCTGCTATATCCTGTGTACATCATGTAGGATGGGTAATGTTAAAATGGCCATGGTGATGTCATAATACAAGTAGTTTAGGAAAATGAGCTCGGAGCTGAATCCCGAGAGATGGAATTGGTAGAATGCTGACAAGGCTTTTTAGCTGAACCCTGCAGTAGGGGAGTTTCCCTCCATTCCTTTTACCATTGTCCACTATCCCTTCCTAGCAGATTCTTTCTTCAGCCTTTTACCTCTTCCTCCCATCACTTCCCAGCTTCTCACTTCATTCCACCTAGCAACAGCTCTCCCCTGCCAACTTATACTCCTTCCCCATTCCCCCATCTTATCCTGGCTTCAGTCCCCTTCATCTGGACTGGAAGAGTCTCGGCCCGAAAAGTCAACTGTATTCCTCTCCAGCATTTTGTGTGTTGCTCAAAATAAAAAAAATGAGATGTACAGGGATGAGGTAGAGAGCTTAGTGATGTGGTGTCACAACCACCACCTTTCCTTAATGTGACTTCAGGAATGTTGGTACTGGAGGGGGCAGTGACATATCAGTGATGCTGGTCATAGGGTTATTGATTCAAGTTCTTAGGTGTGAACATCAAAAGCCTGTCCTGGTACAACACACCACAGCCAAGAAAACTCACCAATGCCTCGGCTTTCTCAGGATGCTGAAGAAATTTAGCAAGTCCCCATCGACCATTACCTGCTTCTATTGACACACTGTAAAAAGCATTGTATACCAATAGTATAATAGCTTGGAATGGCAATTGTGCTGCACGTGACCACAAGGAACTGCAAAGGGCTTTGGAAGCAGCTCAGCACATCATGGCTCTGTCTGCATTTCTCACTGCCTCTGTAAAGCAGCCAAAATCAAAGACCTCAGCCACCCGAGACATTCCTCTTTGATTGGGTGCACGTACCACCAGGTTCAGCATGCACCTTATTGATTACCTACATTGCACTTGTAACTGTTGCACTTTTTCTGCATTGTTATTGTTTTACCTTGTTCTACCTCAGTGCACAACTCTGCAATGGACAATTCCAAGCCCGGATGCAAGAGAAGGATTGGGTATGGAGACAAAATCTGCAGATGCTGCAAATCCAGAACACACAAAATGCTGGGCATTGGACTATCAACCCCATCCCATAAAAAATAAGTGCTACAGAAATGCCAACAGCAGCTACAAAGATCTCATCCCTGGGAGAGGAAGGATCTTTGAAGATGGGCTCCACCAGGGAAACACTTGAAATACTGGCCCCCCAGGACAGAGAACTCTGGCGAGCTACCGTCAGCAGGCTATGTCCCAGTAGGTGTGATGGGCTTAACTAACTAAATGCACTCCGCAATAATCATGTGAATATATGAAAGGCAAGCTTCTCACTATATTGAGTGGCATGGTAGCATAGTGATTAGCACATTCCCATTACAGTGCCAGCAACCCAGGTTCAATTCCCATTGCCTGTAAGGAGTTGGTACGTTCTCCCTGTGATCATGTGGATTTCCTCTGGGTCCCCTCGCTTCCTCAGACCAATCAAAGACCAACCGGTTGGTAGGTTAATTGGTCATTGTAAATTGTCCTGTGGATTAGGCTAGGATTAAATTGGGGGGAAATCGCTGGGTGGCACAGTTCTATACTGCCTTCTTCAAACTACATGTCCATAAATAAATGATTCCTGATACATGCAACAATAATAAAGCAATTATTTATGAAGTGGTGATAGAGGATTCATTAGTTAGGAGAACGGACAGGTGGTTCTGTGGGCAAGAATGAGATTCCCAGATGGTATGATGCCTCCCAGGTGCCAGGAGACCTCAGATCGAGTCCTAGGCATTCTTAAGTGACTGGGTGAACATCCAAAAGTTGTGGTCCATGTAGGTACTAATGACATGGGTAGGATGAGTGACAAGGTTCTGCAGAGTGAGTTAGATACTAAGTTAAAGGGCAGGACCTCCAGGATTGTGATCACAGGATTGCTACCCATGCCATGTGACAGTGAGGCCAGAACTAGGAAGATTATGCATTTTTAAAATGTGGCTAAGCAGGAGGAAGGGTATAACACAAAGTGCACTACAGATGCTGTGGTCAAATCAATACATACAAAAAAGCTGGATGAACTCAGCAGGTCCAGCAGCATCCATCGAAAGAAGCAGTCAACGTTTCGGGTTGAGACCCTTCATCAGGACTAAAGAAGGAGGGGGCAGGGGCCCTATAAAGGTGGGGGGACGGTGGAAAACCAATCAGAGGAAAGATCAAGGGGTCGGGGAGGGGAAGCAGAGAGGGGATAGGCAGGAGAGGTGAAAAAGGAATCTAAGGGGAAAGCACTATGGGTAGTAGAAGGTGGCAGAGTCGTGAGAGGTGATAGGCAGCTAGAAAAGGAGGCAGAGTGAAGGTGGGATGGGGAAAGGGAGAGGGAGGAAATTACCAGAAGTTGGAGAATTCGATGTTCATACGAGGGGCTGGAGGCTACCCAGACAGTATATGAAATGTTGTTCCTCCATCCGAAGTTTGGCCTTATCATGGCAGTAGAGGAGGCCACGTATGGACATATCAGAATGGGAATGTGAAGGAGAGTTGAAGTGAGTGGCAACCAGAAGATCCTGTCTGTTGTGGCGGACTGAGTGTAGGTGCTCGATGAAGCGGTCCCCCAATCTGCGTCGGGTCTCACCGATGTAGAGAAGGCCACACCGGATGCAATAGATTACCCCAACAGACTCACGAGTGAAGGCTCCCGGTGAGGACAAACTTCAGTTGGAGGAACAACATCTCATATACCATCTGGGTAGTCTCCAGCCCCTTGGTATGAACATCGAATTCTCCAACTTCCAGTTCATCCAGCTTTTTTGTACATATTGAGGAAGGGTATAAGATTTTTGGATTATTGGGTCCTCTTCCAGAGAAGGCAGGATGTATACAGAACAGATGGTTTGCACCTGAGTTGGAGGGGGACTAATATCATAATGGGAAGGGTTGTTAACACTGCACAGTAGGGATTAAACCAGCATTGCAGGGGGATGGGAACCATAGAACAGTTAGTGGAGAGGTGGTGGAGGCAGATATTAGGAATCAAAAAGTTCAGCATGGTGCAAATACTTTCCTGAGCTAAATACATTTCAATGCAAGAACTATCATAGAAAAAGCAGATAATAGTACTGAAGATGGGATAGCTGGTTTAGAAACAGAGGTAGTGTAGTGAGGAGAGGATATTGGATAATGCAAATTTAGTCAACAGAATGAGTTGCAACGTAAAAGGTGGACAAAATTAAAAAGGGTGAATACAGGACTACAGGTATTACATTTGAATGCAGGCAGAATATGGAATAAGGTAAATAAACTTGGCAGACATGATACTGTGGGCATCAATGAATCATTGCTGAAAGAAGATTATAGCTGAGAGTAAATATCCAAGGATAAACATTTTATTGAAAGGAAGTCAGGCAGGCTGAGGGAGTGGCTTTGCTCTGTTGGTAAAAAATGAAATGAGAAAGAGTAGGAAGGTGTTGAATCATTGTGGTTAGGGCTAAGGAACTATAAGGGTAAAAAGACCCTAATGCAACTTGTATACAGACCTTGCCAAGCAGTAGTAAGAATGCAGCCTACAGATTACAACAGGAGATAGAAAATGCATGCCAAAAGGGCAATGTTATAATAATCATGTGGGACTTCAATATGCAGGTAGATTAGGAAATTCCAATTCCAGGAGGGGGAATTTCTAGATTGTCTACGAGATGCCTTTTTAGAGCAGCTTGTGGTTGAGCCCACGAGGGCTCAGCTATTCTAGATTTGGGGTTATGTAATGAACCAGAATTGATTAGAGTTAAGGTAAAGGGTTCTGAAACATGCCAGGGCTGAAGAGATTGTGGAGGCATTGGTAATGATCTTTCAAGCATCAGTAGACTCTAGAATGCTTCCAAGGAGACTGGAAATTGCAAATGTCACTCCAGTCTTCAAGGGAGAGAGGTAGAAGAAAGGAAACTGTAGGCCAGTTAGTCTGATTTCAGTGGTTGGGAAGATGTTGGAGTCAATAATTAAGGATGAGGTCTCAGGGTACATGACAAAATGGGCCATAGTCAGCACAGTTTCCTCAAGGGAGAATCTTGCCTGACAAATCTGTTGGAAGTCTTTGAAGAAATAGCAAGTAGGATAGACAAAGGAGAATTGGTTGATGCTGGGTACTTGGATTTTCAGAAGGCCTTTGATAAGATGCCACACGCGGCTGCTTAACAAGCTATGAGCCCATGGTATTACAAGAATGATTCTAACATGAATAAAGCAGTGGCTAATTGGCAGGAGGCAAAGAGAAGGAATAAAAAGAGCCTTTTCTGGTTGGTTGCCAATGACTAGAAGTGTTCCACAGGGGTCTATGTTGGGACCAATTCCTTTTACACTATATGTCAATGATATGAATGATGGAATGGATGGCTGTTTTGCAAAGTTTGCATTTGATATGAAGATAGGTGGAGGGTCAGGTAGTTTTAAAGTAGAGACGCTACAGAGGTACAGTCAGATTAGCAGAATGGGCAAAGAAGTGGCAGATGGAATAGTGTTGGGAAGTGTATGTTCATGAACTTTGGTAGAAGAAATGAAAGGGTTGACTATTTTCTAAATGGAGATAAAATATAAAAGACTGAGGCACAATGGGACTTAGGAGTCCTTGTGCAGGATTCCCTGAAGGTTAGTTTGCAGGTTGAGTCTGTGGTGAGGAAGGCAATTGCAATGTTACCATTCATTTCAAGAGGACTAGAATATAAAAGCAATAATATAACTTTTTAAAGCACAGGAGAGGCCTCACTTGGGAGTATTTAGAGCAGTTTTGGGCTCCTAATCTTAGAAAGGATATGCTGAAACCAGAGGGAGTTCAAAGAAGCTGTGGCTGACTGGCAGGAGGCAGAGTGTGAACAAAGGGAGCCTTTTCTGGTTGGCTGCTGGTGACTAGTGGTGTTCCACAGGGAACAGTGTTGGGACCAATCTCTTTTACATTATACAACGATTTGGATGATGAAATTGATGGCCTTGTTTTTTTACAAAGTTTACAAGCGATATGAAGATAGGTGGAGGGGCAGGTAGTTTTGAGGAACCAGAGAGGCTACAGTTGATTAGGAGAACGGGCAAAAAATGGTCATGCACTTTAGCAGAAGAAATGAAAGAGGTGACTATTTCATAAATGGAGAAAAAATAAAAAACTGAAACACAAAGGGTCTTCGGAGCCCTCGTGCAGAATTCCCTAAATGTTAATTTGCAGATTGAGCTTGTGGTACAGAAGGCAAATGCAATGTTAGCATTCATTTTAAGAGGACTAGAATAGAAAAGCAAGAATGTAATATTAAGTCTTTTTCAAGCACTGCTGAGGCCTTACTTGGAGTATTGTGAGCAGTTTTGGGCTCATTACCTTGGAAAGGCTGAGCTGAAACTGGAGAGGGTTCAAAGGAGGTTCACGAAAACGATTGCAGGATTGAATGGCTTGTCATATGAAGAGAGTTTGATGGCTCTGGGCCTGTATTCACTAGAATTCAGAAGAATGAGTGGTGACCTCATTGGAACCTATCAAATGGTGAAAGGCCGTGATAGAGTGAATGTGGAGAGAATGTTTCCTGTGGTGGGAGTCTCAGACCAGAGGACGCAGCCTCAGAATAGAGGGATGCCCTTTTAGAATGGAGATGAGGAGGAATTTCTTTTGCCAGAGTGATAAATCTGTGGAATTCTTTACTACAGGCAGCTGTGGAGGGCCAGTCTTTATGTATATTTAAGGTAGAGGTTGATAGATTCTTGATTGGTTAGGGCATGGAGGGATATGGTGAGAAGGAAGGAAATTGGGGCAGAGGAAAATCAAATCAGCCATGATGAAATAGCAGAGCAATCTCCATGTGTCAAATGACCAAATTCTGCTCCTAAATCTTATGGTCCTATGGTCTGATTACAAATACGAAAAGCTAAAATCTCTGGAGGCACAAAGATTGCACATAGCACATTAATTAAAATATATTTAGTGAATTCTGAATGAATCAGAAGGCTAAGAAACAATTTTCTGTTACAAAATCCTAATTGCTGTGAAGTAAATTGTTATCCATTAAGCTAAAATTGTCAATTATTGTTAAAAAATTAATTATTAAATTTAAAGAAAAGAGTGAGAGATGGGTCATAAATTAGTAATCACGTATTGTATCAGAGCAGGACAATGGGCAACATTATCTTTTATCTCCAGTATTCCAATTTTACCCTCACTTTCTGTGGAAAGTGGACTGGCAGCTGACCGATTCTCAGATCTCTGCCAATAGGCCCACAACTCCACATCTCACTGTACAGTGAGGGCTTCACTGAGATCCCAATAAGGCAATGAATCAGCCACTTACCTCCTAGTCAAGACTGGCTTGGTGCAAAAAGGCACAGGAGAGTCCCTGGTTTACAAAATTTTTCAAGTGGCCCCTAACGAATTACAGTCCGAAAGACTTATTTGTAACCAAAGGTTTATTTCACAAAGGAGACTTTAACATTAGATACAAGCTACCAAAAAAAGCCAAAGTACAGCGTAGGCAGTAAGTTTACAGACCTCTGTCTGTTGTTTATCTCTAATATCCCGTGCCACTAAGAACCTAAACACCTTCATTCTGTACAATAACTAACACTCTCTTAACCATACCAGGCCTCTTAACTCACAAAAATTGTTATTGCTGAGATAAATAAAACTAACCTTCAAAACAAATCAGAATCTCTCTTTAAGATAAAGATGCATGAACTAAACAGAGGGCCCTATGTAAAAAAATACTTGTATTTGGTGACTGTGAGTTAAGACCCAATGAGACCGAGATGAGACGGAGCGAAATTGCAAACTGAATTAAGGGTATTATACAAAAGGAACCAATTGTTTTTGCAATGGGTAGAAACCCCTGGGGTGTAGTCAGCATCATACAATTTTCACAACAACAGACAAAAAGTTCATACAAGAATGAGAAGATACAAAGGTGGAAAAGTTTGAGAGTCCTCACAGATGATCCCATGAGTAGAGATTATAGCACCATGTGTGTTGTAGAGCTATCAAATCTGCTGCTTCTGGTGGACCTTTGGAATTGCCACCATTCTGCCAAAGGCTAGCCTTGGCCGATCTGATTCCTGTTGACCTGGTCTTTTACAGTACAGTTGATGCAGATATAGTCCTCCTTTTCAGCTGTTTCTGAGGACACACCAACACAGATCTGGTGGAACCACTGGTTGCAGCTGCCATCACACTGGACCCAGTCAACCTACACAAAAAGGGAGAAATATTCGTTACTACTTCATCATCAGAACTGTATTTCCATACTGAGATTTTATTGGCAATGTTGAATTTGGTGAAGACAAAAGTTATGTTTTATTGAGGTCCTGCCATGATATCTTAGCTAATTTGTGAATTCATATGTCTATCATCCAGATTCAAAAGGTGACTTTTCATATTTCCTTATATAACTTACGCAGATTCATTTATTCATCACACAAGGAACATCAGTGAAATGTGCCATTTACATCAACAACCTGCACAACTGATAGCAGCCCACAAGCGTCACCAACATCGCATGCCATAATGTTTCAGCAAAACACTGGCTGAGAAATTGGTCACAGGTAGATTTTGAATTTGTGCATATTTTGAACTTGTCCATATTTTTATCCCACTAGAGGCTGGCAAAAATTAAGCATCAGTGAGATTATTTAAGGCTGTCGTAACTGGGAGATACAGAGGGGGTAGGTTCCCACTACCTATTTAAATGCTCCCAATGGCATGCACCTAAAATATTCTTTGACAACTACGTCTAGCTCCTGCCTTTCACATGTGGCTTTACTAGTAAGCCCATAGAACAGTTTCCACTGACAGGAGAAGGGGCAAAGACCTTTTACTGGCGCCTTAACCAGTCGCTTTGAGCAGATGGGGTTCGTCAGCTGTAGTTGGCAGCTCATCTAGAACAAAATTGATCTCAAACGTCCGCTGCCTTGCACTATACCCACTCACAGGGAAGGCTTCGGGAGTAAACTCAGGAAAAGTCAGGAGCAGGAGTCCCTAAGAGAGTCCTGCGTTGTTTTGTACTGACAGGTAACTCCTGCGATGCCACTGATACCAAGCTGTATCAAACCCAGCTGTTCCTTTGAATTCATCACCTACATGAAGAGGGGAAGCCTGCTGCATGGAGAACAGCTTGATCTCCATGAGTGGCTAACATTGACAGCCAGAATGCAACATCTATGGTAGACCCCGACTAATTTTCATTTCAATATTGACAGAGGTGATACACAACCACTTGATGTAACAAAAACATTCCAAATGCTTTGTGAGGTTTATTAAGAAGCTTGAAGTAGATTGAGACAAGATGACTAATGTCTTTGCCAAAGCAGGTTTTTAAGGAAAACAGTAGAGGTTTTAGGAGTGAATAATTTGGTAGCAGAAAGCAGAATAATGAAGCAATGAAATCAGAGATCACATACAAGTGAATCTTGTAAATAACTAAAGGAAACTTGTAGAGTTAGAGTGCTGAAGGTTACAGACCTAGACAGAAACAAAAGCCTTGAGAGATTAGAAAGCAATAGTGACAATTGTAAAAAATCTGCATCAGTGCCAGGATGAACCACAAGTTCACAGAACACTTAGAAGCCTGCATCCCGATCTCTAGCAGTGATTTAAAGTGCATTTAACTGATAAAAAGATATTTTGTGCCCAATTTGGAGAATAGAGGCCTTTTCATTTTAATGCAGCTGCCATTTAATCCTTCATTACTATTATGGCATTAAGTGAAAGACATCTGTACAAAGGAATCTGTGCTGTCAGAAAAAACAGCATTGGCAACCATTATGTAGCAGCACAACACTTTCCAGCACCAGCTCTATGATTCATCCTTCCTCAGATAAGGGGACCAAAACTGTTCACCAGTGTATCCTTGCCTTTATACTCTAGTCCTCTCGAAATAAATGCTAACATTGCATTCGCCGCCTTCACCACCGACTCAACCTGCAAGTTAAACTTTAGGAAATCCTGCACAAGGACTCCCAATTCCCTTCACACCAGATTTATATTACATTTACATAATTATTTTTTGTTCTTTCTGCCAAAGTGCGTGACCATACACTTCCCAACACTGTATTCCATCTGCCACTTCTTTGCCTATTCTCCTAATATGTCCGTGTCCTTCTGCAGAACTCCCTACTTCAACACTACCTGCTCCTCCACCTACCTTCAAATCGTCTGCAAATGGTCACAAAGCCATCAATTCAGTTATCCAAATCATTGACATAATGTAAAAAGTGGTCCCAATATCAAGACTGATTAGTAGCTACAGGAAACGTTTGCTGTTAAAGCATGTTCTACTAGTTATTAAATACAGGAGTTCATATACTACTTCCAGCCCAAACCATGAATGATTGAACACTGTGTTCAATAAAGACATGAAAAGTACAATAGTTTGTGTATTTTAGTTTAGGCAGATTGTGTTTGTCTATTATTGGGACTAAGATGAAGATCAGACTACATTTAATGAGTAACTAATGCAGAAAACCTGGTAATTACAAAGGGCTTACAAACTTTTATCTACCCTGCGCCTTCCAAATTGCCCCTAGAAACTCCAGCCATTGCTGTTCTGCCATCATCCCTGCTAGTGTCCCCTTTGGCCAGCTCTTTATTCCACTGCAATACTGATAAATCCGACTTTTAGCTGATCCCTGTCAAATTGCGGGGTGAATTGTCATATTATGATCACCCTTTCCTAAGTTTCTTTACATTAACTTCCCTAATCAAATCCAGTTCATAACACCCAATCGAGAACAGCTTTTCCCTTAATGGGCTCAAGCACAAGCCACCTCTTAGGCATTCCACAAATTCTCACTTGAGATCCTGATCTTCCCCAATCTACCTGCATATTGAAATCCCCAAGACTTCGACAACATTGCCAATATGAACATCCTTGTTGTGACTGTGTGGGTTTCCTCCAGGTGCTCAAGTTTCCTTCTATATCCCAAAGATACACAAGTTAGGGTTAGTGATTTATGAACATTCCTATGTTGGTGATACTTATGCGCTGCCCCCAGCACAATCCTAGTTGATTTGATGCAAGTGATGTATTTCACTATGTTTTGATGTACATGTGACAAATACATCTTAATATGTATGTCAGAGTCGAAGTATCTCATGGTAGTATCTGATGGTTACTGACATTTGGTTGGTGTGATTCCTTCCACTCATCTTAAGATCAGTTCTGAAGCAGATAAAATATTCCTTCATAAATGCAAAGAGAAATGATGAGATGTGGCTGAAACTTGACTACACTTTCCTGAGAAAATGGCAATCAATCTGATGTGCTACTTTATTTGCCTACTGCTAACAAAAGCTGAAATAATTGAATACAGACCTCTTCCCCCTCTGGCTGCTGGCAACTTTCTGCAGGGCAGATTGCATCCTCATCTTCAGAGTCCTCTGGCTCAGAATATGCAGATTCCATCATCACCAATGGTTCTTCACTCGAATGGAGAAATTCAAAACAATGCTCTGCATCCATCCTTCCAACGCTCACATTTTTTGACCTTTTCTGGGTTAATTTCAGACTTCGCTCTTTTGGGTTACTTAATTTTTTCAATTTTTCTCTCTTTTCACCAATTGAATTATCTTTTTCAATCCGTCTCTTCTTTCTCTCACAATTTTCTTCTGTTTTCACTGGATTAAAACAGCAACTTTCACCCTGAAATAGAAGAGAGAACTTACTTTCCTCATCTAGGCACAGGATCTATATACTTCTCTAAACCCTTTGGCTCTTGGGACTACCAGTTCCCCAATGCTCATTACATTAATGAAGACCACTGTTTAACATTTAGGTTTCAAAGATGTCATTTTATGGCTATTTAAATTTATATAACTAATCTTATCTCCCAGAAAAGGCCAACACTAGTCATGTTAGCACACTTGATCACCATTATACCTCCATCAAAAACGCTTACCATACCATCCTGTGCCCATACTTCGGCAAGACTGATGACCTGGCTGCAATTCTACTTCTGGCATATACGCAGAAACTGAGCACCTGTGCACCAATAGTGATGACCATGAGAGGCGTTAGAGTTTACAGAACAGCTTTGAACTGGTGGACTGGACCTTATTCAGGGATTCATCTTTGGACCTGAATGAATGCACCACAACTGTCACCAGCTTCATCAAGAGATGCATGGATGAGTATGTGTATTTGAAACTAATTGTTTCAAACCAGAAGCCAGGGATGCACCAGAAGGAAGGGGTACTGTTATTTGTCAGGGAAAAAAGTCATGACAGTACTCAGTCAAGACAAACCGGAGAGCTCATCTAGTATAGACCTGAAGATTAAGAAAGATATGACCTCATTAATAGGATGACATCATAGACTACCCAACACTCCACAGGACTTACGAGGAGCAAACTGGGAGATTGCAGACCGTTGCAAGAAACATAAGGTTGGGAATTTTACCTTTCCACATATCGACTGGGACTCCCATACTACAAAAGGGCTGGATGGGAAAGAGTTTGTCAAATCTGTTCAAGAAAGTTTCCTTAATTTGTAGAGAGAAGACCCAACTGCAGAGAGTACAATACTAAATCTCCTACTAGGGAATGAGACAGGGTAGGTACCAGCCAATCATAAACATGAATAAGTCTGCAGGTGCAGGAAGTCCAAAGCAACACATGCAAAATGCTGCAGGAAGTCGGGTAAGGCAGCAACGAAAGAAATGAATAAACAATGTTTCTGGCTAAGATCCTTCATAAGTATCGAGAAGGAAGGGGAACATGCCAGAATAAAAAGGGTAGGTGCCAGAAGTTTGTAGAGGGGAACACTTTGCACCTATGATCATAATGCCATTAGTTTCAAGGCAATTTTAGAAAAGGGTAGGTCTTGTCCACAGGTTAAGATTCCAAATTGGAGAAAAGCCAAATTTGATGGCATCAGGCTGTTTACTGGCAAAGGAATACTTGGTAAATGGGAAGCCTTCAAAAGTGAAATTGAGTTTGTTATGTTCCTGTCAGAATAAAAGGAAATGATAACAGCTTTAGGCAACCTTGATTAAGGACCTGCCTAAGAAAAAAATTAGGAGGTGCCTAGCAAGTATAGGCAGGAAGAAATCGCAGGGGCCCTAGCAGAGATACTTGAAACAAAAGGCTTGCCACGAGTGATTGGACGATAGCTAATGTTGTTCCATTGCTTAAAGACTCAAAGGATAAGCCAGGAAATTATCAGCCAGTGAGCCAGACATCACTAGTCATATAAAAGTACAGCCCATCTCTATCTCTACACTCAATACTTTGATTCATGAAGGCCAATGTGCCAAAAGCTTTCTTTACAAACATGAGAGGAAACTTCTTCACTCAGAGGGTTGAGAGAGTGTGGAATGAGCCGCCACACATTTGGTGAATTCAAGCTCAATCTCAATGCTTAAGAGGTGTTTGAATCGGTACATGGATAGTAAGAGTATGGAGGGCTACAATGCCAGTGCAGGATGATGGGAGTAGACAGTTGACATGGTTTCAGCATGGACAAGACAAGCCAAAGTGCCCGTTTCTGTGCTGCATTTCTCTATGACTATATCTGGACCATCAGAATATTTTCCAATAACTTTCCACTACTGATGTCAGGCTCACCAGCCTATAATTTCCTGGTTTATTATTAGAGCCTTTCTTCAACAATGGAACAACATTAGCTTTTCTCCAATCCTCTGATATCTCTCCTGTCGCCGAGGATGATTTAAATACATCAGCTAGAGCCCCAGCAATTTCTGCACTTGCCTCCCACAGGGATCGAAGAAACACCTTGTCAGGCACTGGGGATTTATCCATCCTAATCTGCCTCAGGACAACAAACACTTCCTCCTCTGTAGTCTGTACAGGGTCCATGAAGTTGATGTCACTTTGTCTCACTTCTATGGAAGCTGTCTCTGTTTGTTGAGTAAATACAGATGCAAAAAAAATGTATTTAATATCTCCATCTCTTGGCTCCACATGAGATTTCCACTCTGATCTTTCAGAGGACTAATTTTGTCCCTTGCAATCCTTTTGCTCTAACATATCTGTAGAATCTCTTAGGATTATCCTTCACCTCATCTGCTGGAGCAACTTCATGCCCTCTTTGAAGCCACCGCAATTCCTTTCTTAATGTTCTCTTGCACTTCTTGTACTCCATAAGCACCTCATTTGTTCTTACTTGCCTATACTTGCTATGCTCCTTCTCTTAACCAGGGCCTCAATATCTCTTGAAAACCAAGTTTCCCTTTTATTCTCACAAGTTTTGCACTCTCAAAATTTCACTTTTGAAGGCCTCCCACTTACCAAGCACTTTTACCAAAAAACAGTCTGTCCCAATCCACACTTGCCAGACCTTTTCTTATAACATCAAAATTGGCCTTTTTCCAATACAGAATCTTAATTCATGGACCAGATCTATCCTTTTGCATATTTACTTTGAAACTAATGGCATTATGGTCAGTTAATGCAAAGTATCCCCTACAACATCTTCTGTCACCTGTCCTCTCTCATATCCCAAAAACAGATCAAGCGAGATCACTCTCTCACTAGGACTCCTACATAACCCTCGGACTGTTGGGTAGTCTGTAATATAGCACCATTAACATATGTTATGACTGAATACTACCGTGACATTTTTCCTGACTAGTAACGCCACCCCTTCCGCTCTGTCACATCTAAAATAACAGAACCCCTGGCCCCTTCTGCAACCGAGTCTCACTAACGGCTACAACCTAATTCCAGGTGTTGAGTCATGCCCTGAACTCAACCGCCTTTCCGACAATACTTTTTGCATTGAAATTTACGCAGCTCAGGACATAAGTCACACTATGCTTAGCCTTTTGATTCCTGACTGACTGAGGTCTTAACAAAATCTGTCTCCACAGCCTCTCCGAGAACTATTCTGGCACTCTGGTTTCCACCCCACTGCAACTCCAGCAGTGGGAAATTTATTGGAATGTATTCCAAGGGACTGGATATACTAGTATTTGGATAGACATGGACAGATTAAGTATAGCCAGCATGGATTTGTGTGTGGTAGATGATACCAAGATTAAGTGTGTAGCAGGATCTGGACCAGCTAGGAAAATGGGTGGAAAAATGGCATATGAAATTTAATGCAGACAGTGTGAGGTATTGCACTTTAGGAGTGCCAACCAGTCTTACACGGTGAGCTACGGGGCACTAAGAAGTGTGGGAGAATAGAGGAATCTGGGAATACAGATCCATAATTCCTTGAAAGAGGTGTCACAGGTAGATAGGGTTGTATAGAAAGCTTTTGGCACATTAGCCTTCATAAATCAAAATACTGAGTACAGGAGTTGAGATGTTATGTTGAACTTGTTTAAGACATTTGTAAGCAACACACAAAATGTTGGAGGAACTCAGCAGCCCAAGTAGTATCTAATGCAAAGAATATAATTGACGTTTCAGGCTGAGACTCTTTAACTAAGACTGGCAAAGGGTCTCGGCTGAAAATGGTGACTGTACTCTTTTCCATAGATGCTGCCTGGCTTGCTGAGTTCCTCCAGCATTTTGTGTGTGTTGTTTGGGTTTATGTCAGATTTTCTGATAAGTCATTGATGCACCCTACTTTGGAGTATAGTGTGCAGTTTTGGTTGCCTACCTGCAGGAAAGATGAAAATTAGGTTGAAAAAGTGCTGGGGCTTGAGGACCTGAGGGAAAGGTTGAATAGGTTAGAACTTTATTGCCTAGTTTGAGGCCTCCATCTGTCAGAGTTGACCATGAATATCGCATCCTAGCTGTCTAGATAAGCAAGCCTAGGAAGTACGATATGAAGAGCAAGCTATTGCCCAAGTAGCATGCTGCCCCTCTTGACGTATCTGATCATTCCAAAGAACAGCTGAGACAAATACAGCAACGTCACATGAGTTTTCAGTCAACATTGAACTCAATGTAGGATTGCCTTCAGCTCCAGAGTTTTTCCTCTGGGTTTACTCCCGAAGCCTTCTCTACATGTGGGTATAGCCGCAAAGCAGCGGAGGTTTGAGATCAGTTTCCCTTCTCTTAAAGGAGCTGCCAACCACAGCTGCCAAGCCCCATCTGCCAAAGCGACTGGTTTTAAAGGCACCAGTAAACTGCCTTTGCCCTTTCTCCTGTCAGTAAAAACAGTTCCATTGGGCTTAGCAAACAAACCACATGTGAAGGCCAGGAGCCTGGCTTGTTGTCAAGAGGCTATTTGAGGCGCATGCCATTGGGAGCGTTTACTAGCTAGTGGGAGCTTGTCCCTATTATAACAACCTTAAGGAATAATAAAACTTTATTCCCCAAATCGTGGAAGACTGGGGGAGATTTGATCGAGGTATACACAATTATGAAGGGTATCGTATTGGGTAAATGCAAGCAGGCATTTTCCACTGAGGTTGGATGGAACTGCAACTAGGTTAAGAATAAAAGGTAAAACATTTTAGGCAAGCATGAGGGGGAACTCACAAGGTGGGTGCATGCGTGGAATAAGCTGTCAACGCAACTGGTGGATGCGGGCTCAATTTCAACATTGAAGAGAAATTTGGATAGATACATGGATTGGTGGGGTATGGAGAGCAATAGTCCAGGTGCAGGACGCTGGGAGTGGGCAGATTAATGGTTCAGTACAGACGAGATTGTTTCGGTTTTGTAATGATCTAAAATCCTATGCACAAATATGTGAATTGACTAGTTGGTGTCTAGTGTTGCTTCTAATTAGTGGCAACTTTCCACTTATCACTATTCACTTTCCACTATTCAAAGTTAACTAGTTTTAAAACAAGAGGCTTGGGTGAGGTTGGGAGTGGGGTTAAAGAGAACGGAAAAGTGTACGGGGTATGCACATTCTTAGCAGGCAAATTGAAATTACACCTTTATATTTATAGTAATGGCCTCATTGGACTAAAAATGTATAAAATATGTATTATTATTATACAGGAGTCACTTGGCTCAGAGTCCTCATTTGGAAAGTAATTATCTCAGACCCATTGTCTCACCTGTTGCCTATACCCCTACAAATAATCTTCCCTCAAGTGTCTATCTACTTTTCATTTAGAAGCCTGATTATATTACAGAGGTCTTGTGGGGGCCCACAACCCCCTCTCAAATCTTTTGTTAATACTAACAGCTTTTATTTACCTTATTTGAACCCATTCAGAGCTCAGCTCCAAATCTTTGCTTACCTCTACCAAGTTCCTGCTCAACTTGTTTTTTGCTTCAAGCAGCATCGGTGGAAGAAGGAACTGACCTAGGGCAACTCACGGACTTGGGCTGTATACTTTTTCTCTGTGACTGTATGTCTTCCTGAAATTGTAGCAATACGTGCCATGTGTTATGTGAAGTATATGCTGTGGCATAATGTGTTTTGCACCTTGGACCTGGAGGAACGTTGTTTCACTGTCTGATATTCTTCTACACACAATCTGCCAACTACTTCCAGTAAGACAGCAAAGTAAGCATGCTTTGGCAGTAAATCTAGGGCAACTTATGCTGCATATATAGCAGTTCCATACCTCAGCTGCTGAAGTATCACAGACTTCTGCAAGACACTGCATAACCTCAAGTTGTTCATAGTTCAGTTGCTCAGATTGTTGCTGGAGATCTTCTGCTGCAAGGGACTGAGTTAACCATAAAAGCTGATAAATGTGTTGCATCTCAGGTAGAGTCACCTGCATTAATAGAGCCTCCATCATCAGTTCATCAAGTTGAGATCTCACATCAGCAGGCAGGTACAGCCCTGAAAGAGTCACACATTGCGAAAGTAAGTTCATTATCACCAAAGCAGCCCGAATATTTTCCAGCCGGGCTAAATTTCCCCACAAAAATCTGTTCTATCCAATTTTTCCTTTTAAGAAAATACTTAGTTCAAAGACATGCACAACAATCCCCTATTTTATTTTATTTTATTTAGATTTATAGTACAGAACCACACTGCCCAGCAACCCCCAACTCAATCCTAGCCTAATCACAGAATAATTTACAATGCCCAATTAACCTACCAACTGGTACTCTTTAGATTATGGGAGGAACCGGAGAAAACCCATGCATTCCAAGGAGAGGATGTACAGACTGCTTAAAAATATTGGAATTGAGCTCTGATGCTCACAAGCTGTAATAGCTCATGCTAATCGCTATGCAAATTGATATTCACATGTCTGTGACCAATATCATGCGAATATCAAATAAAGACTGCTACTGCAATTGGTGTATTACAATCTAAGTTGAGTGCTGAGACCAGTTCATCTAGATTCTAGAACACAGATGGAATAAAGGATATAATGGAGGCATGGCAATAGGGGCTACCATTACTCCCATTTACACTGCTCAGTATCTTCTCATTTTACACAGTCAGTACTCAAAATATAAATTTTTACATGGACACCACGGGTTTATGTTTTCTAGCACAGCCACAAAGCCTCACAAATGACAGGATATTGCAGCTGCTAAGGAAAACCATCCAGCCAATCTCCATTTACCCACAAGGTGAACTGCTTTATTCTATACCTGTCACCCAATTATCAAACCAATAATTCCCCTTCACTACCACGTTTACAGTATTTTGTGATTTATCTCTCAATGCATTTATGATTTCAAGTTACGTTTGGAAGATCATCACAGTTTGAACATACACCACCTATGTTCTCACCTATTCTTTTGAGATTTGTCTTTCCATTAGCTTTGCCATCTTTCATATATCCAAGATCATTTCCTAGGTCCTTCATAGAACAGTACAGCACAGTACAGCCCCTTCAAGCCACAATGTTGTGCTGACCTCTCACCCATCCCTCCTACATAACTCTCCATTTTTCTGTCAGTCCTAGGCCTATTTAAAAGTCTCTTAAATGTCCCTAATATATCTGCCTCTACCACCACCCTAGCAGGGTGTTCCATGCACCCACCACTGTATAAAAAAACTTCTCTGGCACGAACCCCCCCCCCCCCTTATACTTTCCTCCAACCACCTTAAAATTATCAACCCTGCTATTTACCATTTACACCACTGGCTATCCACAATTTATTGCTATCATCTTATACACCTAAGTCACTGTTCACCTTCTTTCACTCCAAAGCAGCACTAGCTCACTCAACTTATTCTCATAAGACATGCTCTCCAATCCAAGCAGCATTCTAGTAAATCTCCTAGAACACTATAGCACAGAATCAGTCCTTTGGCCCATCTAGTCCATGCCGAACATTAATCTACGCAGTGCCATTGACCTACACTCGGCCCACAAATAACCCTCCATGCCCCTCTAATCCATGTACCCATCCAAAATTTTTTAATGTTGAAATCGAACCTGTATCTACCACTTGCACTGGCAGCTCGTTGCAGTCTTACCACTCTTTGTGAAGTTCCCCTTGTCTTCTCCTTACTGTACACCTTTCACCCTTAACCCACGATCTCTAATTGTAGTCTCACCCAACCTAAGTAGAACAAGCCTGATAACATTTAACTTATCGATACGCCTCTGATTTTGCATACTTCTCTCAAACCTCACCTCTATTTTCTACATTCTAACCTACTCAACCTTTCCCTGTAACTCAGGTCCTCAAGTCTCAACAACATCCTTGTAAACTTTCTCTGCACTCTTCCAATCTTATTTACACCTCCCTGTAGGTACTCACCAACATTTTATATAATATGCCAACTCCTGTGCACTCCAACACATTAACACCAATATATCAAAAGCTTTCCTACAACCTTATCAACCTGTGAAGCCACTTTCAAGGAATTACAAATCTGTATTCCCAGATCCCTCTGTTCTACCACAGTCCTGAGTGCCCAACTGGTCACTGTGTAATACCTACCCGGTCCTCCCAAAGTACAACTCACGTTTGCATGAAATTCCATATGCTATACTTTTGGCCAATCCAAACTTGCAGGTTCCTTTCTGATACTATCAAATTTGGCCTTTCTCCAATATAGAATTTTAATACAAGGACCAGCTTTCAACCCATACCCTTTGATGCCCTGGCTAATCAAGAACCTATCTATCTCTGCCTTAAATACACTCAATGACTTGGCCTCCACAGCTGCTCATAGCAACAAATTCCACAGATTTACCACCCTTTGACTAAAGTAATTTCTCCACATCTCGGTTCTAAAAGGACGTCCTTCAATCCTGAAGCCGTGCCCTTTTGTCCTAGACTCCCCTACCATGGGAAATAACTTTTGCCATATCTAATCTAAATTACCTCTCAGCTCTTGAACTCAATCCCCAGCTAATGATGGGGAAAAAAACATTACACATCTTCTTAACCACCTCATCAACTTGTATGGTATAAATGAAGTACGTAGTTCACTGTGGCTTTGTCTTCTGATCATCAACAACACAGAAGCCAGTTCGACTTATTCTAAGTGATATTATGCAACAGTTGTGAGCACCAAGTTCAGCAATAGCTGAACCAGACAACAAGCTGGCTAAAATACTGAAGATATTCTCCTGTGGAAGCCGCAGCACCAGTCAAGCTATTTTAGGAGAGTTACAAAACCGGTTTACGTGACAATTTGAAAAACCACTAATACACACTTGACACCAACACCTCAACACCAGCTCCATAGCAAAGAAAGCCCAGAAGCATCTCTACTTTCTGCAAAGGCTGAGAAAAGTCCATCTCACACCTTCCATCCTCACCACATTCTGCAGGGGTTGTACTGAGAGCATCCTGAGCAGCTACATCACTGCCTGGTTTGGAAATTGCACCATCTCAGATCGCAAGACCCTGCAGCAGATAGTGAGGTCAGCTGCGATCATTGGGGTCTCTCTTCCGGCCATTACAGACATTTACACCACATGCTGCATCTGTAAAGCTATCAGCATTATGAAGGACTCCACACACCCCTCATACAAACTCTTCTCCCTCCTGCCATCAGGGAAAAGGCACCGAAGCATTCCAGCTCTCACAACCAGTTTCTTCCTCCAAGCCATCAGACTCCTCAAGATACAAAGTCTGGACTCTGACCAACAACTTCCCTCTCCTCTACTATGCCTATTGTACTGCCTATTATTTATTGTAATGCCTGCACTGTTTTGTGCACTTTATGCAGTCCTGGGCAGGTCTGTAGTCTAGTGTAGTTTTTGTGTTGTTTTTGTATTGTTTCATGTACCACCATGGTACTGAAAAACATCTCATTTTTACTGTGTACTGTACCAGCAGTTATGGTCGAAATGACAATAAAAAGTGACTTGATAGGACACATCCAAAATGGTTAATTCCTGTTCTGTTATCTTTAATTAGTAGAAAAGTGAAGCAACCTGTTGTTGACAAAGCCAGAGCAATAACTGGACATTTATCAGCAAATTCCAGTTTCACCAGCACCACTCGGCTCCAGTTCTCACAAACTTGTCTAACTGTGGACCAAAGAACTGAATTCCAAAAGGTGAAGCAATGATGGCATCAAGACAGCCTTTGAACAAGTTCAGCATTAATGATCTCTTGTAGAACTGCAGTTAATCACTAATGTCTTAAAGGATGGGGATGTTCTTTCAGCTGCCTCCTTCCGATGTGTTTCCTTGTCCAAATGTTGCAAATGGACATTGTGGCTGCAGCTGCCGCAGTATCAGGACATGGTTCTACCACAGGGGCTCCTCAGGGTAGTGTCCTAGACCCAACCACCACAGTCATCTTCCTTACATCTAAAGATCAGATTAGGGATGTTTGCTATTGATTGCATAATATTCAAAGCCACTTACAATTCCTTCACAAATGAACCACTATATATTGGTTTACAATAAACTAGTTGCCAGGCCATGACCAACAGTACAAGAGTCCTTTGACATTTAAATATTTGACCCAAAATGCCATAAACCATTATTCATTATAACCATATAACAATTACAGCACGGAAACAGGCCATCTCGGCCCTACTAGTCGTGCCAAACGCTTACTCTCACCTAGTCCCACCAACCTGCACTCAGCCCATAACCCTTCATTCCTTTCCTGTCCATATATCTATCCAATTTTACTTTAAATGACAATATCGAACCTGCCTCTACCACTTCTACAGGAAGCTCATTCCAAACAGCTACCACACTCTGAGTAAAGAAGTTTCCCCTCGTGTTACCCTTAAACTTTTGCCCCCTAACTCTCAAATCATGTCCTCTTGTTTGAATCTCCCCTACTCTCAATGGAAAAAGCCTGTCCGCATCAACTCTATCTATCCCCCTCATAATTTTAAATACCTCTATCAAGCCCCCCTCAACCTTCTATGCTCCAAAGAAAAAAGACCTAACTTGTTCAAACTTTCTCTGTAACTTAGGTGCTGAAATCCAAGTAACATTCTAGTAAATCGCCTATATACTCTCTCTATTTTGTTCACATCTTTCCTATAATTCGGTGACCAGAACTGTACACAATACTCCAAACTTGGCCTCACAAATGCCTTGTACAATTTTAACATTACATTGAGTCCTATACTCAATGCTCTGATTTATAAAGGCCAGCATACCAAAAGCTTTCTTTACCAACCTGTCCACATGAGATTCCACCTTCAGGGAACCAGGTACCATTATTCCTAGATCACTCGCATTAGCTACTGCATTCCTCAATGCCCTACCATTTACTATGCATGTCCTATTTTGATTAGTCCTACCAAAATGTAGCACTTCACACTTATCAGCATTAAACTCCATCTGCCATCGCACAGCCCACTCTTCTAACTGGCCTAAATCTCTCTGCAAGCTTTGAAAACCTACCTCATTATCCACAACGCCACCTACCTTAGGTATCATCTGCATACTTACTAATCCAATTTACCAACCCATCATCCAGATCATCCAATGTATATGACAAACATTGGACCCAGTACAGATCCCTGAGGCACACCACTAGTCATCGGCCTTAAACCTGACAAACAGTTATCCACCACTACTCTCTGGCATGTCCCATCCAGCCACTGTTGAATCCATTTTACTCCTTCAGTATTAATACCTAACGATTCAACCTTCCTAACTAACTTTCCATGTGGAACCTTGTCAAAGGCCTTACTGAAGTCCATAAAGACAACATCCACTGCTTTACCCTCGTCAACTTTCCTCGTAACCTCTTCAAAAACTTCAATGAAATTTGTCAAACATGACCTTCCATGCACAAATCCATGTTGACTGTTCCTAATCAGACCCTGCCTATCCAGATAATTATATGTACCATCTCTAAGAATATTTTCCATTAATTTACTCACCACTGACGTCAAACTTACAGGCCGATAATTGCTAGGTTTACTCTTGGAACCCTTATTAAACAATGGAACCACATGAGCAATACGCCAATCCTCTGGCACCATCCCCATTTCTAATGACATTTGAAATATTTTTTGTCAGAACCCCTGCTATTTCTACACTAACTTCCCTCGAGGTCCTAGGGAATATCTTGTCAGGACCTGGAGACTTATCCACTTTTATGTTCTTTAAAAGCACCAGTACTTCCTCTTCTTTAATTATCATTTAACTAAGATTAATTATGATCCATAATAATCATTCTTTAATCATTTTCCATAACTACCCTACTTGTTTCCCTTACCTTACACAATTCAATATCCTTCTCCTTAGTGAATACCGAAGAAAAGAAATTGTTCAAAATCTCCCCCATTTCTTTTGGCTCCACACACTAATTCTCTAAGGGACCAATTTTATCCCTCACTATCCTTTTGCTATTAATATAACTGTAGAAACCCTTTGGATTTATTTTCAGCTTACTTGCCAAAGCAACCTCATATCTTCTTTTAGCTTTTCTAATTTCTTTCTTAAGATTCATTTTACATTCTTTATATTGCTCGAGTACCTCATTTACTCCATGCTGCCTATATTTATTGTAGATCTCTTTTTCCGAACCAAGTTTCCAATATCCCTTGAAAACCATGGCCCTCTCAAACTTTTAACCTTTCCTTTCAACCTAACAGGAACATAAAGATTCTGTACCCTCAAAATTTCACCTTTAAATGACCTCCATTTCTCTGTTACATCTTTCCCATACGACAAACTGTCCCAATCCACTCCTTCTAAATCCTTTCGCATCTCTTCAAAGTTAGCCCTTCTCCAATCTTCTCCATAATTATATTGAAACTAATGGCATTGTGATCACTGGACCTGAAGTGCTCCCCAACACATACCTCCATCACCTGACCTATCTCATTCCCGAACAGGAGATCCAACACTGCCCCTTCTCTAGTCGGCACCTCTATCTATTGCTGCAAAAAACTATCCTGCACACATTTTACAAACTCCAAACCATCCAGCCCTTTTATAGAATGGGCTTCCCAGTCTATGTGTGGAAAATTAAAATCTCCCACAATCACAACCTTGTGCTTACTACAAATATTGGCTATCTCCTTACAAATTTGCTGCTCCAATTCTCTCTCCCCATTAGATGGTCTATAATACACCACTATAAACGTTACTACATCTTTCCCATTCCTCAATTCCACCCAAATAGTCTCCCTAGATGAGCCCTCTAATCTATCCTGCCAGAGCACCGCTGCAATATTTTCTCTGATAAGCAATGCAACATCTCCCCCTATTGCCCCTCCGATTCTATCACACTGGAAGCAATGAAATCCAGAAATATTTAGTTACCAATCACACCCCTCCTGCAACCATGTTTCACTGATAGCTACAACATCATATTTCCAGGTATCAATCCACGCTCTAAGCTCATCCACCTTTCTTACAATGCTCCTAACATTAAAATAGATGCATTTAAGAAATTCTCCACCTCTTACTCTCTGTTTATCCCTAATGGTGCAAACAACTTTATTATCTTTTTCTTCCTTCTCCCCTACATCTTCAGTCTGAGCCCTCCCCCTCTCTATCACCTGCCTATCCTCCCTCACACACTGTCAGCAAGCTTTCTCTATTTGTAAACTAACCTCCTCTCTTCTAGTCTCTTCAAATTGATTCCCACCCCCCCAACTATTCTAGTTTAAAGTCTCCCAAGTAACCTTAGCAAATCTCCACGCCAGGATATTGGTTCCCCTAGGATTCAAAAGCAACCTGTCCTTTTTGTACAGGCCACATCTGCCCCAAAAGAGGTCCCAATGATCCAGAAACTTGAATCCCTGCTCCAATCCCTCAGCCACACATTTATCCTCCATCTCATTCCATTCCTACTCTCACTGTCATGTGGCACAGGCAGTAAGCCCAAGATTACTACCTTTGCGGTCCTTCTTCTCAACTCCCTCTATTCTTCTTTCAGGACCTCTTTCCTTTTCCTACCTACCGTAAACTCCGGTGTAAAAGCTGAGAATTTGGCCCTAAAGTTTGGTCCTAAAATTAGGGGGTCGGCTTATAGAGGGTGCCAACTTTGGAAAAACAAATACATGGAAAACAGGTTGTACTTATTGGCTGTTTTTGAGTCAAACTGGTTCCACTGTCGATGTATGAATTCTTTGATTTGTTTAAACTCACATCTCGTGGCTGGAGCACGGCCATCAAACCACAGGGGACGACTGCAATGTCCGTATTTTCAGCTTTCAGTGCTGCTTTTGTCTCACCTGACAAGTGCACTTTGAACATGTCCCAGACAAGTAGCGACTTTTCCTTCCTGACACCTTCAGGACATCAACACCACACCACTTTAACCCACTTCAAACAACCCGCTTCGTCCATCCAGCATTTTTGAACGTAAACACCCGTGGGAATTTTCTGAGCTCTCTGTTTTTTGTCTCAACACAAGATCACGTCTATTCGTAAACTGGGTGCACCAACTTCGCGTAGCTTTGAAATTTTCATTGACCTCACAGTGTTTTTCGTCCCATTCAACACTTGAACTCAAATCATTTCTCTGGTAACAATGTATCCTGATGATCGCTGGTGACTCACCCACTCTACAACTTTTTCTTCCAGTTCTGGCCACTGGCATGTTTTCCCGCGGTTTGCACATTTTGTCTTTAGCATTTCCCTCAGCGTGTCCTCTGCCTTTCTCCACTCTCTCACTCTCTCTTGTTTGCACTAAACTTCTTAGCAGCTGCAGAACTTAGCAAAATCAACAACCTTCAGCTTGAAGCCAGCATCATATCGCATTTGTTTTAATCTTTTGTACATGGTGGTCGCAAACTCAATATTGAGTACGCGTATTGATCCCGCCACCCCGTGTTATGTTTTAACGAGATTGCTATGGGCGCTAAATGGTTTCACGGGGGTTACATTTCAGAGGATTCTTTTCCATTGGAAACCTAATCCAAAATTTCTCTCCCTGATTTATTAAGAATTCGCCTATAACACTCTACAATGTGTAGGCCTGTTTTCTTAGCAGGTACTGGTTCACAAAATTTCCAGGGTCCAGATCCAGCAAAGCGGAGTGATCCAGCTTTGATCCAGCATGTGAGATCTTGTGTTCTTTTCTGGTTAAATCAAAAACCAATACAAAAGGGGTTGGCTTATACAAAGGTAACAAGAAAAAGTCACTTTTTTAACCTTGAAAATGGGAGGTCGGCTAATACTCCAGAATATATGGTATGTCATTGGTACCTATATGTACCACAACCTCTGGCTCCTCACCCTCCCACTTCAGGATATCTTGGACACAATCAGAAACATCCCGGACCCTGGCACCAGGGAGGCAAACTACCATCCGGGTCTCCTGACTGCGTCCACAGAATCGCCTATCTGACCCCCTAACTATCGAGTCCCCTATTACTACTGCCTTCCTCTTTTTTTCCCTACTTTTCTGAGCTACAGGGCTGGGCTCTGTGCCGGAGACACGGCTACTGTTGCTTTCATAATTCATTAAACCAGAAATTCAGGTAGACCAGCTACATGACACTGACAAGAATGGGTCAAAAGCCAGGTATATTCTGCTCCAAATAACTCATCCTGTCTCCCACAAGCTTTCTAATTGTCTGAATGTGTAGCTCCAACAACACTCATCAAATTTAACAGCATTCAAGTTAAAGCATTCCACTTAGATAGCAGCTTATCCACAAAGTCAAATGTGCATTTCCTCCCTGACTGGCTGGAGAGCTGAAGGGTATCTTCAATCTTACTGCTGCAGTCTGAGTTCCCACCTGCTTCAACAGGACAGCAATTATGCATACCCAGGAGGACCAGAGTGCCACGCATCTATTGTAATAAGTACTTCAAGACATTGGTTATGCATAGAATTAATTCTTGCCAGAGCAAGGACCTGGACCCTCTGCAACTTGCCTTCAACAACAGTTCTACAGCTCACTGGCTGTTCAAACTCTACTTTGGAATTCAACACCATCATTCCCTTAGTGCTAATCAACAAGCTTCAAAACTGGACCTCTAAACCTCCCTCTGTAACTGGATTCCAGATACCCCTCCATCAGGAGACCACAATCATTGTAGATCAGTACTAACATGTCCTCATTGACAATCAATAATGGTCCATCTCAAAAATGTATACTTAGCCATTAGCTCTACTACCTCTATACATGACTGTGTGGTTAAGCACATTTCACATGCTATTTATAAATTACCAATGACACCTCCGCTGCAGGTAAAATCTCGCATCATAACAAGAGCCAAACAGGAATGAGATGATTCAAAATTCTTCAATTCATCTGAAGTCTCTCCAGAGGAACTGTGTGCCTGTTATTGCCAAAGTCTACAAAAAATAGTGGATATAGCGAAATCCATCACAGGTAAAACCCTCCCCGCATTAAGCGCATCTACTTAGAGCAATGTTGCAGGAAAGCAGCGTCATCAAGGAACCCCCAACATACAGGTCATGCTTTCTTCTTGCCGCTGATATCAGCGAGGTGGCACAGGAGCCTCAGGACCCACACCAGCAGGTTTAAGAACAGTTACTACCCATCAACCATCAGGCTCTTGAACCAAAGGGAATAACTTCATTCACATTCTCGATATTTATTGCTTATTATTTTCTTTTTGTATATGTACAGTTTGTTTTTTACAAATTGGTGGTCTGTCTATCTTGCGTGGAGTTTTCATTGATTTTATTGTATTTCTTTGTATTCATGTAAAAGCCCACAAGAAAATGAATCTCAGGGTAGTAGATGGTGACATATGTACTTTGACAATAAACTTACTTTGAAGTTTGTGGTTTTCTAACTTTTTTGCTGTCTATTGTGAACCAGCTGACAAGTATAACTAGGGAACAACTCCATTAGTCTGAGCATACAAGTAAAAAGTTGGTAAAAGGCTTCTACCTTTTCTCACTTAGTATAGTGTTCTAATTTATGGACAAAGAATAGAATGTCATGCACTACGGTTACCTGTCCATTACCTGTCTGCACAACAGCCAAAGGGGAGATTTCCATACTTTGTACCATGGCAGAAGTGTCTTAGGTTAGGGCTTTACACCAAACAATGGATAGCACCAAGCTCATTACACTGCATCTTTCTGCTGAAATATCACTGGTCAAGACAAGCACAACTTTCCAGTTGTGAGGCTCTTGTCTTTTTCCATCTCCCAGGGTTACAACTGTGAAAAATCTCTCATAGAATTGAAGAAACAATCAGGGAGAAGGTTATGTAGCAGCCACGCCTGGACTACCAGACTCAAAAACAGTTACCTTCCCCAAGCAGTAAGGCCAATTAACACTTCCAGATGACATTATTTCAAGTCAATAACTTTATGTACAGCATAGCTTCTTTATGGGCATACAATGTCTATAATCTAATGTATTTATATTTTTTTTATTATTGTATTCTTTATCATTTGTGGGGTTTTTTTGTGCTGCATTGGATCCAAAGTGACAATTATTTCACTCTTCATACACTTAACAATCAAGATTCAAGACTGTCCTGTATACATGTCCTAATCAGAGAAACTTGACTTCTACCTTCAGGAAAGGAATATTCTCTACACATGATTACCAAGAGGTACTGCGGGCCTCTCCTCTTTCCAATTCTGTCCACAAATGGACGTTTTTGCAATAATGAGCCACATGAGAATACAAAGGGAAATAGTTCTTATTAATCAGAATTATTTTCCAAATGGAATCAATTACTAAAGATGAAAATTGAAGAGTTTTAATGAAAAGTATAAGCTGCAGCCCCACTGCCAGATCAATATACATTTCTTACAAACCTTGAGATGGGATGTTCTTCTGCCATGAAGGTCTGGAACCTCCTATCTTCTCTTCTTTTTGTGAAAGATTCCTATTACAAACTGCAGTAAAATACTTAACCTCTTTGCCAGAATTCACCTGAATAGATGAAAAATAAGATATGTGAATACACTAAACTGATTTCAATTGGGTTTTGGTGTTGAAGATTAAGAAATAATGGCAAATCTCTATATAATTGGAGGGAAGATAGATTTAATAGAGATTCAGGGGTGAGAAACACTCATTGATGGTTGAAATGTGTAACATATAGAAAATGAGGATAATTCTATCAAATTACTAATCTTCATCTTCATTCTTAGTCAAGATAATAATTAGCAAATCAAAGCCATTTTATTGACTGTTCAATGATAAGCCAGTTAATCAGCAATCGCATTATGAATTGGGTATCTCAGACATGCAGAAACATTTCCCATACCCAAGAATTTGCAAATCATACAGGTGAAATATCCATTAACAGCTACTGTTCCATAATTTGAGGGATATATTTTCCAAGAAATCTCTGCCTTTTAGCCTGGATTTATCAATAACATGATAGGGGTATTTAAGGATAAAAACTAGCATTTTCCATGCTGCCCATGACCAAATAAATAATAGAGTCTTTATCCTTCAGTCGTAAGGGAGACTGCTGCTTCATGAATGTGACTCGTACCCAGGTTAATGGCTACCAATGTGCATCAGGATTTGTTTTGTATCCAGGTATTACTTGAGCATTGAATACAAATGCATTTTGACAGTGTGACAGGTAAAAAAAATGATACATCAACATGAATATCTTCAACAACTCGCATGATGTTGTTTCCAGAAGGCTGAAGATACATTGTGTTGGCCATGTAGAGTTATTTAGCAAGTAACCTCTCTGGGAGATGAGAAGAAAGTGATGGTTTAAGTATTCATGCGGCTGTAAGATTCCCATTTTATATGGTTAGAGATCAGTCTGAATGGTTTAATTCTGTGTCAGGATGGGCCCAAACAAAGCATTTCATTTATTGCTCTATGTTCAATGACAACATCTTTCAAATTTCTTTCTTCATTGTCATTATGCACCAACAACAAATTCTTTGAAACAAAAAACACAAAATGCTGGCAGAACTCAGCAGGCCAGACAGCATCTACGGGAGGAGGTAGTCACTACACTTCAGGCCGAAACCCTTCATCCGGAGCCTTCTTTGAGCTCTTTTGGTTAAACGACAGAAGAATGTGGGAAAGTGATCTCCCTGATGAGACTTTTTCCAGTGTGATCCTGGCCATTTTCGCAGCCAGCTGATAAGGCACAGTTCCCTCTGCACACTAATAGCCGCTGTGACAGTGATATTACAGCCACGAGGCCCCGCCCCAATCCTGGTCCTAGCTATTAAATGGCTGCAGAAAGTTGTAAACCAGATCCATCACGGGCACAAGTCTCCCCAGCATAAGACTACAAGATATAGGACTGTTTCCTCATACAGTCCAAAGATGTACCAATTGATAGATTAATTGGTCATTGCAAATTTTCCCTTGATTAGGCTAGATTTATATTGGGGGTTGCTGCTGGGCAGTACAGCTCAAAGGGCAGGAAGACCTAATCTGTGCTGTCTCTCAATAATAAATAAATGGACATCCTTCCATATTGAAGTAATGCCCTTTGCCCTGGACTCATCCACTATAGGAAACATACTCTCCACATCCACTCTTAGGCTTTCAATATTTGATAAGCTTCAAAGAGATTCCGAAACACAATTTTCTAAACTCCAGCATGTACAGTCCCAAAGCCACCAAATGCTCGTTATCCTTTCATTCTCATGAACCTCCTCTGGCCCCTCCCCAATCTAACATATCTTGTCTTACAGAAGGGATCCAAAACTGCTCAGAATACTCCAAGACCAATAAAGCCTCAGCATTACACCCTTACTTTAGTACTCTAGTCATTTAAACTTACACAATGAAATAATCTTTTAGCATTTATATTTTCCCTAGCAGCTGATTTACCCCATTGATTTCACATTAGCCTAGGTTAGAAAGTTGTGAAAGCTTGCAGTACCCCATTGGTCTCCAAAGTCCATTGGCTGGCAAGCTCATGAGTCTGAGTCTGTACTCCAGCTTTCAATCATGAACTGCCCACCTCACAACAGATCTACTATGAATCCTAGAAATGATGCAAAATTCCTCCCAGACTGATGAGCAAATAATATAACCATTGAGATGAATTTTAAAACCTTAATATATTCCTATTGTTTTCCCTTTTCAAATTTCCCAAGCATTTTGAACTGTCCAAATCTTATTAATCTTATGAACAAGTCTTGCATAACACATTATCAAATAGCTTATGAAAATCTTGATACATCAGATGACCTATCCCTTATCTATCCTGTATGTTTTCTCACTCTCAGAAACCTTTGCATTGTCAAATAAATTGTCCTGGTCATGTCAACTCTGCCTAATCCTTTGATTTTCTCTACTTAATCATACCATGATTTTCTAAGTACCACATTAACACATCATGAATGAAGGATTGCATCACCTTGTTGGTTTATGATGCCCTGTTTGCCTGGTTCTTAATTTCTGAAAACTGCTGTCATATCTTCTAGCTTAATCTGGAGAATTTTAGAAAGTTAACACAAATTATCTCTGCAACATACTTCATTAGAACTCGGTTAAGTTTTTATTCCCTTACTGCCCAGTACTTTCTCTTTTGGTGATCATGTTCCTCATTGCCTTTAAGCATTTGTCCAAATGTTCATGTGGAAGTCTCATTTTGAAAATGATGGCAAGCTACTTACCCAGCTAGGGGTGCAAAGCTAAACCTAATACTATCTTTAATCCTTTTTATATACTTAAAGATACAGTGCAGAACAAGCCCTTCTAGCCCAATGAGACTTACAGTCCAGCAACCCACCAATTTAACACTAGCCTAATCATATCACAATTTACAATGACCAATTAATTTACTAACCAGAACATCTTTGGACTGTGGAAGGAAACACACATGCAAACAGGAAGAAAGGAAAAACTTTATTTAAACTGGGGATGCTGAAATTCTGCTCCCAACTCCGACGCCCCGAACTGCTACACTTTCATAAGTATACTTACAAAAGTAATCACCAAGTTAAAAAACTGGAACAAAAATAATCTACACTTCTTAAAAATGTTTGCACATGGAATGTGGTAATAATTCTAAGTAATTTTGAGGAGTCATTTCCTGAAGCAGCAGTGATTTTAACAGCAGAGGTGTTACCAGAGTACAATTAGATAGGGAGACCAAGAGTCCTGACCCAGCAACAAAGAAGCTGCATTTTATGGATGGCAAGCAATGGCAGTGATTTAGGATATAAACACTTAGGCAGGTGATTTGGCAGGCATTCAGATTGTTTGCTTTGAATTGGACGGTGTTGAATTTCTTAGAAGAGCCTCACCTATAAAAGCGTGAAGAACACCAACATACAGCAGGCTTGCCTTGATGACAGTGAACAAGCTTTTGGGAAAATTAGTCATTCATCTCAGAATATCTAATCTCCAACCTACTTTGATCTGGTTGACTCCTTTAAACTTCTGGGCAGAATAATGTCCATGACTTTGATGATGCGGGATTCGGAAAGGCAGTGGTTACTAAAGGAGGTGCTTGATAGCCTTGAAGATGGTGTTGCTCAGCATTTTGTGCAACTCTTTGAACCTTTTGCTGCAGTGAGCACAAACCAGTTGTGTTGATTCTACAAGTGTCTCAGTTGACTTCAGTGAAAGTGCAACCACGATTCAATTTATGATCCTTATTCTGAATGTCCGAAATTGTCAGCCTTTAACCTCATGATAACATGGAGACTTTGAAAGGAAAGGTATTGATAGAAAATCACTTCACCTTCCTGCTGGGATTTACAAAGTGGCACTAGGGCAAGGTGATTCACAGCTCTAGAAATCCAGGTACAACTACATGTGAGGTTTGCCCATTTACCCATGATTGTATATGCTCTCTGGGTGTGTAGCTTTTTGCCAAAGTCCGATGGTGAGATGGTAGTTTGATTGGTTACTTCATTTTTGTATAGTTAAGTGGCCAAAGAATTAAGAAAATATGAGGGAATAAGTTGGAGGATTATAGCAAAATGAAGATTAGGGAAATAGGAGCCAATATGGCCTTAATAAGCTCTATTGTATTTTAAGAAAAATTCTTTATTTTGCCATTTAATCAACCCTACTTCAGAAAGTTGCTTAAAATTTATTGTTCCCCTGAAGCTGAAAATATATTTGCCTCCTTATATGCTCCAAAAATCAAACTGAGCACAAAATCCTTTTCTATCCAGGGGCTGATTAGATAATGGAGTCCACTCTACAATTGAGAGAATTCCAGTTAATTGGCCATTGGTTAATCAGGACAGCCGCTTATTTAAAGAACAAAAACTAAGAAAATGGCCAGGGTTAATTTGGACACTAATGGACTTAATTGGGACAGGAAACTGCTAAATAGTGTCAGTTGTGTGAACTTGTGTGGCTGTTAAGACACCACAGTGCTTAGAGCGAACAGTTTTTAAAATAGCATCAGTTGTATGTGACTGTGTTCAAAAAGGAGGGATGTTTGTCACTGATACTTAACAAGAAATAAGCAGTAAGACAATTCAAAACAGTTTTGCTCACAGCAGTTTCAAGCATCCCAGCTTCACGATGCCAGAAATGGAATGAGTGAAAATGAAACATTTCATGACTTCAACAAGTTGAAAACTATGAAGAATCTGAAGGAATCAACAATTACCTTGAATGCTACAATGAAAATGAAGATTTGGAAAGTGCAATCATACAAAGCAGTCCATTATCTACACTTGGTGTCTGCACTGATTTTGTTCATTTACAATCAATCAAACGAACATAGTAGAGTACATACAACACACACAAAATGCTGGTGGAACACAGCAGGCCAGGCAGCATCTATAAGGAGAAGCACCGTTGACGTTCTGTCAGGGTCTCGGCCTAGAGTACATAGATTAATTCCTCCATTTTTAGAATCTAGTTTTATAGTACTGTAGTAGTACTTGTTAGTGTTCTAATTTGCTTTATTTCCATTTAAATACACAATTTGTTACTCAATTAAATGACAATTTTTTAATATACCTTTTTACCCATTTCCATGCAACTTCAATAATTTGGGCAACTGTTTCATTGAGCCAAAATGTACTGGTCCCTATGTGTCCCAGTTAATCAGAATCTGCTGTATTAAACCTTTTGGTCACATCCAAACATCATTTCATGGATTATATATGGTCTTTCATCCTGAATTCTGATTCAAAAATTAAGGACAGCAAGAATTGAAGTGTGCAGCCATTACCATTATTAAACTTAAATTCTGCTGTAGGATGATATAACTGAGAAGGCAGAAAGAACTCAATATAGATGTCATGCTTTGGGGACTAACAAGTGAGTGTCATTTCCTTTTCTGAGAAAGAGATGTTTGAAATAAAGAAATTAGCTTTAGTCATGACTTACCTGCAAGTTGCATTCAGACACCCGCTTTTCTAATTCATTAGCGGCCATTTGTTTTGTAATACCTGGCCAGCACTGGGTTGCTACTTGTGAGGTGATTGGGGCCAAATGCAGTTCATTTGTGCTGAGAAGCTGCTTTGCCCGTTGCTGCCAATTCATAGCTTGCTCAAAAACATAATTTAGTGCTTCACCCTCTGGCAGTCTGACTGGAATCTCTTGTAGCTTTGCGAGGAGTGGGAGGATTTTCTCCAAGGACGGCTTTTCTGAGCGCAGACACAGTGGGCAGAGCCAGGGTTCCTCCCCGTGGCAATTACCAGCTGCAGAGACACAATTGTTATGAAACCAGTCCATGCAAAGCTCACACTGCAGCATGGAGCCAGATGGACCTTTCTGACAAATGCACACTTTCACTTCTAAACAATCTGTATCGGAAAGATACTTCATGGAGTTTGACATTTGGAGGGAACGAAAGGATTCCAGTTCTTTCAGTCTGGCTTCATTGAAACATCTCACCTATAAATTAAAAAAATAAATTATTTTTACACACGGTAATAAGCTGTTGCCTCATACATTAACCATGTTAACAGCACGAGTGTTGTTTCAGCACAGCATTGTGGGCCAAAGGGCCTATTCCTGTGCTGCAACTGTTCTGTTCTATAACATTCCTGGCATAATCAATTTATTTAGCCCATCCTGATTCTAAATTGAATTTAAAGCAGCAAATGCAATCTGCATCTATGACGTGGAGGACAGATTTACTGATTAAGTAACTTTGAGTATATCATCTTCAACCTGTCACTGTTACAGCCAGTTGCTTCAAAAAGGTATCAAAAAGAGCAGGGTGAGTTGCCTCAGTGACCATCACATCTACTGTGATGAAATGCTTTGAGAGCTTTGTCATGGATAGAATTAACCCCTGCCCAAGGATCTGAACTCACAAGAAGACTATAACAGTTGGAAAACTTATTGACTCTGCACTTAAAATTGGAGCGCTTGGACAACAGCAATACATACGTTGCTACTGTTTAATAGTTAAAGCTTGGGTGTTCAACACCATCATTTACTCAGTACTAACCAACAAGCTTCAAAACCTGGGCTTCTGTACCTCCCCCTGAAACTGGATCCTTGACTTCCTCATCCAGAGACAGTCAATGTTGATTGATAACAACATATCCTACTCGCAGACAATCAACACAAGTGTATCTCAATGACGTGTGCTTAGCCCACTGCTCTACTCTCTGTATGGATATGCACAACTCAGACACCATTTATAAATTCACTGATAACACAACTGTTGGCAGAAACTCAGATGGTGACGAGGAGTCGTACACGAGCAAGATAGTTCAGCCACTTCAGCTGCTGGGTATTTCCAGCATTTTCTCTTGTTGATTTCTGATGTTGCTTGTTTTCTGATTAGAAACCACAAAGTAGGAGACTCCTCTTCCTGGGTACCACACATACATGAAAGATGCTAGTGATCTACTTTTTCAAGTGGATGCAGTGCAAAAGAAGCAAAAGTACTAAAGTATTTTGCAGAGCCTCAGCCATGTTCAATGGATTTATTATCTACAACTCCAAAAGACCCAAAGTCACCACACATCACACTTCAACATGCAAATACTCTGATAAACTGAGGATCCTCAATTAAATCACACTGACATCTAAGTTTCCAAATCAGAGGGGGGTTAATATATGGGCCTCAAGGAGAAAACCTATTCAGAAAGAATTGCAGAGATATAAAAATCAAATCTCTGAAAATGATAGTGGAAGTGGGAACTAAGAGAACAAAAAATGCTGTAAACACCAGCCAATAATGAAAATCAGGGAGAAGGAAATCAGGGACCACATGGTATCAAGTTTAATTTAGCATCACAGTAAGCCAAAAGACCTGCTCCTTTGGTATAGATTTCTATATCATCAGTATTATGGAAAAACATTCTAGAAGTTTTTCCATCAAACTGATAGCAATTTATCTAAACAGCTCTAGCAAGAAGCAGCTCTTGAGCCAGGAGAAACACACTACCTTGTAAATTAGATGCAGGATTTTGGGGTAAAAAGATATAATTACATTCACTTGTTCTGCAATAGTTTAAGTGAGAGGGTAAATATTTAATAGGAATTTGAGGAGCAACACTCTTTTTATTACATACAAAGGTGGTATCAATGTGGAATGAGCTGCCAGAGGAAGTGGATAAGGCAGCTGCATGGATTGGAAAGGTTTAAATCAATGGCAAAAGCTGGTAAATGGGACCAACGTGCATGGGGCACCACGGAGGGAATGGGCCAACGAGACTGAACCTGCTGTTATCAGGGAGGTGGTACAGGTTCCTGAACAATTATTACCCTTCGGTGTTCCTGAACCACTGTGGATAACTTCACTCAGCTCAACACTGAACAAATTCCATAATCTATGGATTCAATTTCAAGACCTTTACAACTCATGTTCTCAATATTAATTATTGCTCATGTATATTTTTAATTCTTTGTATTTGTACTATTTGTTGTCTTTTGCCTATTGGTTGTTTGTCCGTCTTTGTCCATTTTTCATTGATTCTGGTATTTCTTTGTATTTACTTTGAATGCTCACAAGAAAATGAATCCCATTTGGTGACATACATCCACTTTAATAATAAATTTATTTGGTTTCTGAAGGGTCTATTTCCGTGCTTTGAAATATGAAATCATTAACTTTATACACTAAACATCATCAACACCATGATCATTATTACTTACGTTTTCCAGCTTTGGACTTTTCCCTTTTCCACTCTGAAAATGTTCTTTGGATTTCTTGGATCTCTTTTTCAGTCCAGTTGCACAAATATCTGACCTGGGACACAGCACCTACATTAACAAAGCATTAAAAACTTCATTAGCAGCAATGTAATAATGGTAAAAGGATGCTGTTCAACCCTCAGAATAAGAATTTGATAACGGTGTCCTACTGTTACTGGTTTTGAGATGACAAATTTATCAGTCTCAGAATTGTGATGTTAAACCAGTGAGTTTTGAAGATTTGGATCTACGGCAACTCGGGACCAAACTCTTAAATCAAGTCGACAGCTCTGGTGCTTGCTGGCATGGAAGCTTTATGCGAGACACTCAGAATACTATGCCTGGGTGAGAGGTTTATGTGCATTGTATACACAATATAACTCCTATTAATTTTAAATCGAATTTAAAGTGTTCCAATTTTTTTCCATGCTGGTACCAGATGGGATGGTTTGAACATCTCAGAAACTGCCGACTTCCTGGGATTTTCAACAGTTTATGGAGAATAGTGCGAGAAACTGAAAATAACCATTGAGCAACAGTTCTGTGGGTGAAAACACACTGTTTATATCAAAAGCAAAAGGAAAATCACCAGACCGGTTTCAAGGTGAGGAAGGCATTCTAATAGTGGTGTGCAGAATCCCATCTCTGAACACACAGCACATCCAACCTTGAAGTGGATGGGCTACAGCAGCAAAAGACTATAAAGATACAGTAGGTACTTAGGCTACATCCACACTAGACCAGATAATTTTGAAAATGCCAGTTTCGTGTAAAAAACCATTGGTGTCCACACTAGGCGTTTTTTAAGAAATATCTATTTCCACATTGAAATGGAGATTTCAGTGAATCTCCTCCTACTGTGCATGCGCAGGACACATTTACAGAAAACAAGTGACATGTTTGGTGTCGAATCTCACTGTGAAAATGCGAATTTGTGCAGTTACAGACTAGAAAAACTTAAAAAGACAGACAGCTGTTGGCTCTTGCACAGGAGGACTTAAAAGTAAAAAAAACACAAATACTGGAGCATATGGAAGCAACCGACAGGGAGTTCACAGACGGTATGAACTGGCTGATGACGAACACTGAAAAACTGACTAACTCTGTTGCATTAATAAAGCACCTTGTTAAATGTGTAAAACATGTCTGCATCAGTGTTATCTTGTATTTCCATACAATGTTACATTAGGCTGTTATACATCTATTGTCAGAAGTACTTGAATAAATAGGTAAACCATCTTCATACAAGAAAGGACAGAAAACAGGGCCAAGTGAGTACACTACTTATTCAGTAAGTTATGGGTCAAAGTATTTGGTGAGTATATTTCTAACTCTTCTGGCTTCAGTCTCGTTGCCATCTGTTCTGAAATTGTTAGATTGTGTGGGGGGTTGCGTTCAGGAAAACAATGAAATGGCGCGCTGCCGTCTGACAGCTTTTTCAGATTTCTCCGGTTACCCCATCCACGCTGATCTGCCCAAGCGGCGTTTTCAAAATTACACAACTTGGACAGCGTTTCTGAACAGCTCTGGCTTCAGGGGCCAAAAACGCCGTTTAAGTGTGGATGGAGGGTAAAAACAAAGAAAAGGCTTTGGTTATGGATTTATCCAGTGTAGTGTGGACGTAGCCTAAAAGTGGCCACTGAGTAATTCTGATTTATCCATTCTCCACTCAAGTAGAGCCAGTTAACAGACAATTCCCCATACTATTTAGATCAGCTTAACATTCGTTTACAAAGTTTGACACGTGAAGCTTAATGCCAATAGGACACCAAGGAGCTGTGAATGATGGAAATAAAAGCTGGAAAAACAATTGCAGAAGCTTGTTAACAATGAGATTCAGCACAAGATTGGAGGATGAAGAATGGGATTACAGTCAGGCAGAAGTCTGGAAATAATGGATTTGAATGGGAAGGATGAGGCACAGGGTAAAAATAAGATTAAGAACTTATTAAGATCGCTGCTCTCTACAGTGGTTGGACATCAAAGGAAGATTACCAATTTGATTCACTGCCCTGAACAAAAACATTAAGAGCTCTGGTAAAGAGACATCAAATAGGCAACAAAGGGTAACCATTCCAATAACCAGAGTTAAGTGTTGTTAAGGAAAATAGCTGCAGTTATCACATCAGGTACTCAACCCAGGATATTACTGCAGCAGTCCCTCTGGGTAGGCCCAACAATCTTTTGCACCTCTCAAATCCACAATCTTCACCAAGAATGGAGGACGAGAGCAACAGACACATGGATACGCCACTATTCTTTATTTGAAAATGTACTTCAGTTTTTCATTCTGCAAACTGCTACCAATAGCCAATACCCAAATGCTTTGACCAGAAATGGTTCAAGGCAGCAACTTATCACTTCATAGGTAATTAGGCAAAATAACAATAATAAATACTGGCCTCACAATTGACACAGATCCTGAAATGTCAATAAAACAAATTGCCATTTCAGTGATACTCAGGTATTAAAATTAAAAAGATATTTTAAGTTAAAAGAAATTAAAGGTATTAAAAGAACATGAATAGAATACTCTCCACTCCTTACTTCATAAAGGGAGCAGGTAGAGTTAGTCAGAAATATTTTAGCTGTACTTTCTTTCCAATTTTCAGCATCTTCAAACAAGGACTCAAGTTGAGAAAGTGGATCCAGATGTATTGGGAATACACGACCTCGTGACACAAGTTCCACCAGGGTATCGAATGGGGGAGGTTGGTCAGAACTCTAGAAATAAAAGATACAAAGGAAAGAAAATAATGATCCTGCATAGACTGATATAGTTAAAAAGTGAACTTGCAAAATTTATTAATTCTCAAAGGTGGGACTGAATGCAAATATTTTACATTTTAGTGGCTAATACCAAGAAGGTATTACTGAAAAGTACATGTCAAAAAACTTAAAAGATATTATAATAAATGAATTCATACAGTACTGTTAGAAAGTTTGTGAATCCAAGAGAATTTTCACTATCTCCGCATAAATATGACCTAAAATGTGATCAGATCTTTATGCAAGATCTAAAACTAGACAAAGAACTAACATTGACAATATTACAGTATACTTGTTCATTTATTTATTGAGAAAAATGATCCAATATTTTATGTATATGTTGGAAAAAAGTATTAAACCTTTGCTTTCAGTAAGTGGCGTGATCCCCTCGAACAGCAATAACTTCAGCCAAACATTTTTGGAAACTGTTGATCAGTCCTGCACATCAGCTTGGAGGAATTTTAGGCCATTCCTCCTTACAAAACTGCTTCAACTCCAGAACGTGGGTTGACTTCCTTGCATGAGCTGCTTGCTTCAGGTCCTGCCACAATATTCAGGACTTCGACTCAGCTATTCCAATACACTAATTTTCTTCTTTTTAACCATTCTGTTGTTGATTTACTTTTGTCTCTCCTTTCATTGTCTTGTTGCATTATCCAACTTCTATTAAGCTTCCCTGATATGCTACCCTGATATTCTCCTGTAAAATGTCTTGACACAATTTTGAAATTATTGTTCCCTCAATGACTGCAAGCTTTCCAGGCCCTGAGACAGTAAAACAGCCCCAAACCACAATGCTCCTTCTACCATGCTTCACAGTTGAGATGAGGTTTTGGTGATGGCATGCAGTGCCCCTTTCTCTGCAAATGTAGTGGTGTACATGTCTGCCAAAAAGTTCAACTTTTATCTCATCTGTCCACAAAACATTATCCATGAAGCACTGTAGAACATCCAGGTGCTCTTTTGCAAACTTGAGCACTGTTTTTTTTTTGGGAGCAGTAGTTTCCTCTGTGGTGTCTTTCCATGAACATCAATCCTGTTCAGTGTTCTTCTTATAGTGGGCGTGTGAACAGACTTTAGAAAGTTCTAGAGATTTTGGCAGGTCTTTTGGTGTTGCCCTTGGGTTTTAATTCACCTTCTTCAGCATTGCACGTTGTGCACGGTGTGATCTTTGCAGGATGCCCACTGCTGGGGAGAGGAGAAACAGTACCGTTTCCTCTATTTGCAGACAATTTCTCTTATTGTGGACTAATGAACACAAATCTTCAGAAATGCTTCTGTATCCTTTTCTAGCTTGATGCATCTCTACAATTCTTCTTCTAAAGTCCTCTGGAAGTTGTTTTGATCGAGGCATCATGCACATAGAACTCTTTCTTGAGAAGAGCAGGCTGTCAATAACCTGACTTTGTCTTTTTTAACGTGCAGGGCACCTCTAAAACCTGCACCTCCAATCTCATCTCATTGATTGGAACACCCAACTCCAAATAGCTTTTGTAGAAGGCATTACCCCAAAGGTTCAAATACTTTTCCCAACAAATACATGTAATACTGGATCATTTTTCTCAATAAATAAATTAACAAGTATATTGTTTTTGTGTTATTTATTTAATTGGGCTCTCTTTATCTAGTTTTAGGACGTGTGTGAAGATCTGATCACATTTAGGTTACACTTAGGCAGAAATTGAGAAAATTATACAAAGTTCACAAACTTTCTAGCACCACTGTAGGCAGTCTCACCTCCATATTAGAGAATCAAACTTTATTGTGCATTAACAGCTTCCAGTGACATGAACCAAAATAATTCGCCAAAATACCAAAATAGAGAAGCTATTGAATACACCATTCATCTTTAACAATGGATTTTTACTAGAGTTTTGATGATTTATTCCCCAACTATATTTCATAAATTGTATAAGAGATTAATATAAATGCTCTCTCCTGTGCTTAAATAAAAATCCATTATTTACTGTACCTAATAAAATGGCCACCGAGTGTATGTTTGAGGTCTTCTGCTGCTGTAGTCCACCCACTTCAAGGTTCAATGTGTTGTATGTTCAGAAATGCTCTTCTGCACACCACTCTTAAATGCATGTTTATTTGAGTTATGTCACCTTCCTGTCAAGCTTGAACATAACTGGCTATTCTCCTCTCACTGAGAAGGCACTTTCACCAACAGAACTGCCGTTAGCTGGATTTTTTTTGTTCTCCGCACCACTTTCTGCAAACTCTAATGCATGAAAATCCCGAGAGATTAGCCGTTTCTGAGATACTCAAATCACCCCACCTGGCACCATCATTCCATGGTGAAAGCCACTTGGATCACATGTCTTCCCATTCTGATGTTTGGTCTAAACAACAACATAACCTCTTGACCATGACTGCATGCTTTAATGATTTGAGTTGCTGCCATACGTTAGGCTGATTAGATATTTGCATTGATGAGGTATACATGTGTATCTAATAAAGTGGGCACTGAGTCTGTATTTGCTGTATGTGACTACAAGTATTGCTTTTTGCTCCTTGACTCCTGAGAAACAGTGTTTTGTTTAGCTGTATACAAGTGCATGGTTGAATGACAATGAAATTGAACTAGGTACACCTTAGCAACCATATCAACCGGCATAGCAACTGAGGGACTTATGGATATTTGACAACAGCCTGATCTGCTGGTTCTATAAGCTTGCTATTAGCAACACATATCAAAAAAAAAAAATCACATTTCACATTTAACTTAACTTGACCTGATCTCCCACTGCTTTATCAATCCTTCCCAGCATCTTAAAATGGCTCTTTTTATTTCCCTTATCAATTCTGGCATCAATTTACAATGTTAACTAAGTAACACACACAAAAGCTGGAGGAACTTAGCAGGTCAGGAGTATCTATGGAAACAAACAGTTGACATTTCAAGCTGAGGGATGGGAAGGAGGTCAAGCCAGAAGGTGCTAGTGAGACAAAGTGAACAGGATAGGTAAAATGCTGGAGAAGGAATCAGTTCGAGAGTAGAGTGGACAAGGGAGAAAGGGAAGAAAGAATGGCAGAGACAGGTGAGGAGTTAACTGAGTTTTTCTTTCAAGATACTGCCTACAGTATTCCAATAGAAAAATCATATTCCAAAACCACTACTTAGCTAATTTCTAAGTTTTGTCAAACTAGCTTTTTGTGGTTCAAATACTCCTATTGCATTCCTTGATAGGCTATTTTACTCTTTTCATTGAAAACAGACAGATGTCTCTGGAATTATATCAAAAAATAACTGGAATGTCAGAAATATTAAAATATTGTCCTATGGTATGATCAACAATAAATGAATGTTTTATATTCTAGGTAGGTGCATTGAGATGGGATTAAGAACAGAAACATAAGTGCACTGTTCAGTATAAATTATATTAATCTATATTTGCCATTATAGGAGTTTATGGATTGAGAAACAAACTAATTTTTAAAATTCATTAAGTAGGCACCTAGTTTTGGTTGGAACTTATGATCCACAAATTCCAATCGGAGGACAAAATATGTTGGCACTAGGACTTAACCAACACTAGATTTGGGTGTGGATCACGATGAAGGCAGTTGTATAAACTCAAATGGAGCACTCCCATTCTTCAGTATAATTATTACAATGTGGAATATAAAATTCACCATTTTCGTATACAACTGTAGCTAGAAACTTGTTAACTTTCATATCTCCATAAATAGCCAATGATTAACTATAGTCATTGATACACCCTGCAAGGCATAAAGTTTATATGCACAACACACACAGCAGGCCAGGCAGCATCTATAAGGAGAAGCACTGTCAACGTTTCGGGCCGAGACCCTTTGTCCTGCTGTGTTCCACCAGCATTTTGTGTGTGTTGTTTGAATTTCCAGCATCTGCAGATTTCCTCGTGTTTTAAGTTTATATGATAGGGGATAACATTTTTCAGTTTGGTAGAAATAACCTGAAAAATCTCCACTTCCTGAAGCCAGATTTCAGCCTTCTTTACAGCCTCCTTCAATGTAATAGCACTGGGGATATAGGCAGGAATTATTTCCACTTCTTCCAAGGCAGCGGACAGAGTTGTCAAAGAGTACGGTGGCCTGTAGGAACCAAAAACACATTGAAGAATCCATACCCTCCATTTATTCTGGCAAAGTCACCCATTTCAATCTTGATGTTTTTAAAATTCAGAATTGAAATCACATTACAGGTTTTCCCTGCTATTCGAAGGTAGAGCGCTCCTATGAAATGGTTCGTAAGCCGGAATGTCATGAAGTGAAGAAGCAACTACCATTTATTTATACGGGAAAAATTTGTGAGCATTCGCAGACCCAAAAAATAACCTACCAAATCATGCCAAATAACAATATAAACCGAAAATAACAGTAACATATAGTAAGAGCAGGAATGATCTGATAAATACACAGCCTGTATCAAGTAGGAATACTTTTCTACAATTATTGCAGCACTGTCCACCGTAAAAAAAAATCTAACGTAAGCGCTCTCGGCAACACTCGCAGCAAAAACACTTGGCGCAAGCGCTCTTGGCAGAAGCGCTCTTTCCAGTAAGCTATGAAGCTGCCAAATCATACCAAATAACACATAAAAATACACAGCCTATATAAAGCAGAAATAATGTACGTCCAGTGTAGTTTCACTTACCGGAATCAGGAAGACAGTGAGCACACTGATGGTGTGTTAGGCTGAGTCATCGGAGGTTTGGGTGGTGGAAGGTAGAGAAGACTGGGGTGTCATCTCATCGTTGTCTGTTTCCATCAGGACAGGCAGGTCACCTTCTTCTATGTCTGCCTGCCTTGATGTCGAAGGTCAAGTTTCGTCGTCTACTGTGGCTGATGTGGAAGGCTTGAAAAACAACTGTATGCTGACTGCTTAGCCTCGCACGTTTTTCTATCATACAGTTCTTTGTAAGCTCTCAAACCATCCTGCAAATATGCCCTAAACCTACATATTCTTTCAAAATTTAAGTCATACTTTTCTGCAATCATTGCAGCGTTGTCAATCACAGCGAAAATCTCATGCAATTGCTTCACATTCAGTTCCTGGATGACTTCACTTTTGGGCTGTTCGCTACTGCGTTCGGCTTCAATTGTTATCCTTTCCTCTTCATCAGCTCTTCATCTGTCAGTTCTTGGTCATGGGTTGCCAAAACCTCTTCAACATCATCTTTGTCAACTTGCACAAGCCAAACTCACTATGTCCTTACTTCGTTCACCATGATCGAAACACTATTATGTCTAGTTTTACGCCCTTATTATGTCTAGTGTAACACCCTTATGCGTTCTTTTAGGCTTTTTCTAATACCTTAGAACTCATCTTGCTAACGGATGCACAAAATAAATCGACATAAAGCACAGATGCTCACAGGCTCATGTTTAAGCAATGCCAGCTAGAATGCAGTTCCGTGGGAGGAGCTTGGCTGCTCAGCACGCACACTGCTTTTGTTGGGGCGCTACCTTTTTCGTGCACTGCAATTTTTCATAACAGTTAAAACACCTTCTGTTAGCAAAAATGGGTAACTAATGTAGGTCTTTCATAAAAGCAAGGTGTCGTAAAGCGAATGTTTGAAAAACAAGAGGACACCTGTAATTGGTAGCAATCAGTTTATCAGATGCTGTCTTAATTATTCACATTAGAGGGCATCCAGGAAATGAGTATCCCTACAAGGAAATGGTGCTATCCTATTTATATTGAGGACCAGAATATTTTGCTATTTATGCACTACCAGCTGTGTGTAAATGTGTATGCTTGCACTGCAGCTAGATAATGTTCAAGAAAAACTCTTCAACTCAGCACTATTTTTTGCATGCTCCTTTCTTAGGAATCAGCTTCCCAAGAAACTTCCCAAATGGATAGCAGCCTAATTCATCCCTTCCCATTACATTTATCTACCAGCTGCTACAATTTGTTTGGTACAGGCACGACCAAACAAACTGTTGGGCAAAGACACATCTGAAGAATTGATGTGATCGGTCTCTACACTTCCCAACCAGGAAAGCTTCAAAATAGGGAACTGGTGTCAAAATAAAATGCTCGAAATTATTTAAACTTGGCAAGATAAGGTGTTACATTTTACATTCACTACTTACCAGATTAATTTTCAAGAAACCTTTACTCAATTTTCAATGGCCCATACTCTGCACTCTTACAATTCATTTCACCATTTAGTCCAGAAGTTACCAACCTCTTTTTAATGCCATGAACCAATAGCATTAAGGAAGGAGTCAATTGTCCCCAGGTTGGGAGCCACAAAATTAACTAATTACCTATTGAAGAACAATGGCTTCTGTCTCCACCACATCTGTAGACAGTGCACCTAGTGTGTATAAAGTGTTCCCTCATGTCATTAATTCCCTTCTGTTTTATACCTTGAGTCGTCAATCCCTCCACGACATGAGGGTTTGAGACTCCAACCATTCACTCTGTTGAGAGCCCTCATCATTTTACACACTTTTTTCATGTTTACACTTAGCCATTCCTCCCCTAAAGAAAGTAGTTTCATTGTCTAATCTATTCTTGCAACTGCAGTTCTATCTGCCATTCCACATAGAGGGCGACACCTATATGCAATGGGTTGCCAAATGGAATGGTAAAAATACAGTATTTAGAAGACAAGGAAATAGGAAGGGGTGAGAGGGATATCAGCCAATGGGCCTAGTTCAAAAGATACATGGGGCAGCATGGAAGAGTTGGGCTGAAATGCCCGTTTCCTTGCTGTATGACTGACTAAAATGCACCACCTTACACTTCTGCATTAAATAATGTGTGCACTGTGTCTGCCCATTCAGCCAAGCCAAGTACAACTGCTATTAACTTTTACAGCAATTTTCAGTATTGGAGACAATAAGAAGGAACTTTGGGTGACAAGTAACCAATACTATTTAGCATTGACACACCATTCAGCAGAGCCATACTACTGAATTCCAGAGGTGAATTAAGTATGAATGCACTTGATAGGAAGCCCTAATGAAACTAAACGATGGCAGAGGGTGGTGGAGGTGTGGGGCTGGAGGGAGGAACTTCGTAGGTCAAGCAGGGGACTAAACTGTCAATGTTTTGAGCCAAGACACCCCCATCAGAACTGGAAAGGAGGGGACAAAAGCCAAATAAGAAGGGTGGGAAAAGGAAAGGTGTACAAACCAGAAGGAGGCGAATGGGAAGGTGAGTGAATGGGGAAGGGTGATGAAGTGAGAAGCTCCGTCAATGACTGAAGTCATACAAGGAGGAAGATGACCTCACTTGCCTTAGTCTCCTTTCTCAGTTGCAGGCAACTGCTGCTCCTCTTCACTACCACCACCACCTCCCCCCCACCAAGTCTAACCATCTTCTGCTGAATCAATTATTTTTCTTATGCTGCAAGGCATAAACAGGTAAACTTACTGACAATTTAGCATGCTCTGTTGCCTTAAACTATTGAGTTCCATTCAGAGCAGTGAACTACTTATCCAGAGACTGAATTCCAGCACTGAAGCTGGGGTCTTCAAGTAGCAGTAAACAAAGAAAGTTGGATTTAAAGAGCTAAAATCAAATGATGGCAACCTTGAAACTAACATACTGATTTTAAAACCCATCAGGTTCTCAAATATCATTGGAAAATGAAATATCTTACTAACCCAGTCTAGGCTTGATTCAACCACAGTGCATCAGTTTGGTTTGAGTCTTGACAGGCTGCTGAAATAGCTTAGGAAATACCCAGTTCAAGGAAGTGTTATGAACTCATAATTATATTATGTCTCAGTGGCATCTACATGCTGCAAACTGTATCGGGCAATTCCTCATGGATTCAGGAAGGCTTGACAAACGTTCAGACTTGCTCTTCTATTGGAACATTAACAGCTACAGTAGATAACTGCCATACCGTGAAGATTATACCAAATGAGAGTCTGGCTAACAACTCATAAAATTCAATCTAACCCCAAAGCCATCCAATATTTTAAAACTTAACTGGATCGGCCTCATATTGTGATATGATAGTTGGTAAGAGGTCCGTTACTTTGTGTTGCAAGATACATCTGGCAAGGTTTTTCACTGATCTTCTGTGATGGAATACTCACAGCATGTTGAGGTACGTGTGATTCAAACTGTACAGATTAAGTCTGACACCATCTGGTATAAAGTGACATCCTGCCTATCACAATAAACAGTAAACCCCGCTTCCGCCTTTAGCGATACACAGCTGTTGCATTATACATTGTCATGATGCTAATATTGCACACTTCTTCAGCAATATACCCCAGAACCTTGATCTCTTCGCTAATGGGCAAAGAAAGCAGATAACCGGGAACAGGATCAGAGGGTACAGCCTCAGAACAGAAAGATATCCATTTAGAACATGGATAGGGCAGAATTTCTTCAGCCAGAGAGTGGTGAATCTGGAAAATTCACTACCATAGATAGGGATGGAGGCTTAGTTATTGATATATTGAAGGCGGATATCGACAGGTTCTTGATTAGACAGGTATCAAAGATTACAGGGAGAAACAGGAGAATAGGTGCAGAGGAATAATTAATAAGCCATGATGGAATGGCAGAACACTCGATGGGCTGAATGACCCAACTCTGCTCCTATGTTTTATGTTCTAACATTACCACCCTCAACTATTGGAAAGTACACCATTAACAATTCTAACCTATTGTTGGAACAGCTTATCTAGGTGGGAGAATTTCAAAGGAACAGTCACTGTCCAGGGTAATCAGGGATCAGTAATAAATGCTGGCTTTGCCGGTGGTACTCACATGCCAAATAAGCACTGACTGATTTCCTTGTCTGGTGATTGCTATTTGTGAAAAATGGGAGATCTTCAAGGGCTCTATTTAGAAATTCAGAGCAGAATAAGCCCTCCCAGCCCTTCAAGCCCTTCAAGCCCCCTAATTTAACTCCAGCCTAATCACCAGACAATTTACAATGATCAAATAACCAACTAAACAGTAGGTCTTTGGACTGTGGAAGGAACCCAGAGAAAGACGTACAGATGACGCTGGAATCAAATCCAATACCTATAGCCATATATTGTTGCACTAACTGCTATTCTACTGTAGCTCTGGTAAATATTTATCTCTCAAACATTAAACCAATATGGTAATTTCTATTCACCTTCCTGTTAACAAACATTGCTCCATTCCATTGATTACAAAAGTGCCCACACTTGCTCACAAACTTTAACGGTTAAGAAAACGCTCTTGTGAATATGATGAACTAGACAGAGATGTGCTTGCAACTTTGTGCGGTTTGCTAGTTCTCTTACCTAGATTTCAGCAGATTGTGAGCTTTCTCCTCCCAGTGTTCAGAAACTGTGAGGAGCTCCTGAAGGTGAGCCATGGCCTTCTCTACAGCTGGGTGAGGTGCTAGTCCTACCCCCGAGTCAATCAGCCGCCTCATGTCATCCAAAGCAAAAGACTCAGGTGCAGAGTAAGCTAACTGAACTTCATCAAGCCACCGGGCCTGCTCTAGGTGCTCTCGAAGGTACTGGATCTGTGGTAGTTCAATGTCAAACCCAAAACTGATATCCAACAGTTGCTGCAGCTCAAAGGTATTGGGTACTTCGTCAGCAAGAACTTTTGCAGAGCGTAGCTGAAAATCTTCCACAGAGTTTAAAAGTTCCTGTGGAGATTAGAAATCCACTTTTCAATTTTATACTAGTTTGTTAAGAACCAATCTTACAGTGACAATACATAGAATTATTTTAGTGATGCGTTAAGTTTTAAAGCAGTTTAAAAAGCACACCCAGGGCTAAACATACCTTTAGTAAGGAAGCCTGATCAATGATACAGGGGAGGCCATAGAGTTGCTTAACAAATGCTTGAAGTTCTTCAAATGTCAGACGATTTTGGGATTTTCCTCCACCAGAACGGTACCTGAAACACAACAGCCAAAGCTTCCACTTTCCCAACTCAATCCAAGCAAAAAACACCCTTTTAACCTCTTCCTTCAAGGAAAATATTGTCCTTTCGCTGGAATTAAATTCCTATACTTTTTAAGTAATCTTTTCAAATAACAGTTTTGTCCAGAGCAGCAACTTAAAATAGGATCAGAAGTGATCATTTATCACTGATCTCTTCACAATTTTTTTTTTGAAATACAGTGCCTTGACAAAGTATTCAGTCTGCAACCCTATGTAGGGTACTTACGGTATATACCCAAAATGAGTATTACAACCAGGGATTTTGATCAACTTAACTGAGAATTTGTGTTTCAAATCACATGCTCCTTCCTCACCCCCCTCTTTACAGTAGAGATTAGGTGGATGTGGAGAGGATATTTCCTCTAGTGGGGGTATCCAGAGCTAGAGGGCATAACCTCAAAACTGAGGGACGACCTTTTACAACATGGGTAAGGAAGAATTTTTTTTAAAGCCAGAGATTAGTGAATCTGTGGAATATTCTGCTACAGACTACAGTAGAGGCCAAGTCCGTGGGTATACTTAAGGCAGAAGTTGATAGTTTCCTGATAGGTCAGGGCATCAAAAGATATGGTGAGATGGCAGGGGTATTGGTTGAGTGGATCAGCCATGATGGAATGGCGGAGCAGACTTAATGGACTGAATGGCCTAATTCTGTTCCTATGTCTTATGGTCTCATGGACTACAAGACCTACTTTCTCATCTTTACTGCATCTTCTACATGACTTTTGCAAAGTCTTGATGGGCAAGGATATGCTTTTATTAAAAAAATAATCAGTACATGTGGCATAAATCTAGTAATGTACATCAGCCGAGTAATACCACCTTTATTGTAATATATGGTGGAGGTAGCATCATGCTATGGGGATGTTTTTCAGCAACAGGGACCAAAAATCTGCTCAGGATTCATGGGAAGATGAATGCTGCTAAATACAAAGAAGCCCTGGGTGAAAACCTGCTGGGTTCTGCCACAAAGCTTACCCTGGGGAGGAAGTTAGTCTTCTGGTACGACAATGACCCAAATCACACTGCCAGGGCAACTATGCAGTGACTTCAAAGGAAGAAAATTAATGCCCTTGAGTGGCCCAGAGTTCTGACCTTAACCCATTTGAACAACACTGACAAGATCTCAAGGTTATTTCCCACTGCTACTTCCAACTAACCAGCACAGCTTAAGCAATTTTCCAAAGAGGAATGGGAAAATTTTGCTCCATCCCATTGTGCAAGGCTACTTGGAATTTATCTAAAAAGATTATTGGCCATAATAGCTGTGAACTAAGTACTTCAACTAAGTTCAACTAAGTACTGAGCAAAGAGGGAAATTAAGTACTTTTGAACTGCTGACAGTTGTTAAATACTTAGTTATTCATGCTTACGATTTTATGTTTTTAGGCTCTACTGTGGCCTATGGAGCACGAGATCCACAAATAAAAATTCTCAGTAAAATTGATCAAAATTCCTGCTTCTAACACTCATTTGTATGAATAAGTTGGGGACAGTACTTTCTCAAGGCACTGCATGAATATACATGTCTAAATATTGATATGTTAGAAAAAGCCACTGTTAGTTATGCTCCCAGGACGTGCATTCCTTTAAATGCGTTTATTTTAAAGTATTTTCTTTTTCCCAACAACACTTGCCCTGAGCAGTTGAAAGATGATGCCATTCAGCCCAAATATACCCATATGTGCTCTCTGTACAGCAATATATTGAGCCTCATTCATCTAATTCCTTGGTTATTTTCCCTCAACTTCCTGTATAATGCTCAGATCAACTCTGCATCAACAATCCTTACCAAGTTGAGTGTTCCAGTCTGGAGTCACTGAAGACAGCTAGGACCTGGAGTAAGACATTGAACCTCAAGCACACTATCTGTACTATTCAATAATCTCCATTGATAGTGGATTCAACTCCACTTTTCAGCCCGTTCCCCTACACCTGGACCACAGATGAAAAAATCTGTCTTCAACAGTCTTGAAGATATTCAGTAATTCAGCTCGCATAGCTCTTCAGGAGGTAGAGAACTCCAATAATTACTGATCCTCTGAGAAGAAATTCCTCCCTACCCGTGTTTTGAAGGGGACAGCCTTTCGTTCTTACTCACAATGTCCCATGTGCTAAAAAAAGTTCTTCCCCCATACCTTCTGGTGGTGGGTGCCGATATCTTTTTTTTGCTGGTGGGGTGGGGGGGGGGGAATATTTGCATTCCTGCTGCTTACGCGGGGGAGGGGCGAGCTGGGGGTTCTAACATTTAATTGTCATTCATCCTTTGGGGCACTCCTCTGTTTTCGTGGATGGTTGCGAAGAAAAAGCATTTCAGGACGAATGTTGTAGACATTAAATGTACCTTTGAAACCTTGCTAACTTTCAAAATGAAATTCCTGAATCTCTGGAAAACCAAGTAAATCCTGGAAGTTTAAATAGGAAAATGCCCACGCTTTGGAATATTCAACATACACATCCCCACTCGAGATTACTCAATGGCAAATGAAATTAACTCATGTCTGAGCCATAAACAGATGCTTCCTACCTAGTGTGGCAAATATAAAATTCATCTTTTGGCTGCAGACTCATAAGAAAAGAAAAATACCTTTATAAGAATTTGATTCACTTTCAATTTGGAGGGTTGAGTCAAAATCCAAAGTTTTCCAAAATAATAGGAACTAGACCAGTTTTTAAAAAGGCAAATGTCAGTTGAAAGCAACTGAGCAGTACATGAAAGCCTGGTCCAACACCGACAGCACACTCCTCATACGAGCTACTGTGTAAAATTTACAAATTTACACACCTGGTTTGCCGTTTATCATTAAGTAGTTGCTGAGCAACAGAGGCACACTTTTCTGCCTCAACAATAGCTTCCCGCAACTGTTTCAATAAATCATTTTCTGGAAATTTTTCCTTCTCTGCTTCCTTTAACAATGATTTGAAATCAGAGATACCTGACGAGATGTAAACGATAAAGACAATAAGAAAAAATGACAACTTTCTCATTTTGTTTTTAAAGATAAAGAAGCCAATATTTCAAAACTAGGAAATCACAATAATTTTCTTCTTTAAAACATTGATGTGTTTATTGATTACAACTTTAAAAAGTGAAATGCAAAAATACCTTGGTTGAGAAATGTCAAGCAACTTGAAATTAGTCAACACAAATTATCTTGCAATTTCTTTATGGCCAACAAATCTGAGTATAGATTGTAAGCAGAGCGGCAACTGGAAATAAAAGCTCATCCAATTTTTAGAATTTTGGTATTTAGAAATCAAAACCAAATATTGCATGAGAAAGATCTAAAATTTGAAACACTACAGGGAAAACAAAACCACGCAAAAGGCTATGCAATAATAAGGTAATAGCTGGCTTTACTCTAAAAAGTGTTGATTAATCTCTTTTTCCTTTATGATATCCCATTACTCAGGATATGTCTCTTCTCATTGCTACCCTCGATGTGGTACAGGAGCAAGCTTCTTCCACTCTGTCATCATATTTCTGAATGAACAATGAACCCATGTGCACTACCTCACTTTTTTTTTAGTGTTTATTTATAGTAATATGTAGTGTTTTGTATCAGGTAAGGAAAGGAAGCAGTGATAGGGGACTCGATAGTTGCGGGGCAGACAGGTGATTCTGCGGACGCAAGAAAAAAAACTCGGATGGCCATTTGCCTCCCAGGTGCCACGGTCCAGGATATTTCTAATCGCGTTCATGATATCTTGAAGTGGGAAGAACAGCCAAAGCACGTGGTACATATTGGTATCAACAACATAGAGAGGAGGTCCTGAAAACAGACTGCAGGGAGTTAGGAAGGAAGTTGAGAAGCAGGACATCAAAGGTAGCAATCTTGGGATTACTGCCTGTGCCACATGACGTGAGTATAGGAATAGAATGAGGTGGAGGATAAATGCATGCAGGGATTCAGATTTCTGAATCATTGGGACCTCTTTTGAAGTGGACTTGACCTGTACAAAAAGGACAGGTTGCTCTTGAATCCCAGGGGAACCAACAGTCTGGCTGGGAGATTTGCTAAGACTATTGGGGAGAGTTTAAACTAGAATTGCAGGGGGGTGGGAACCAAATTGGAGACACGGTGGAAAGGGTGGTTGGCCCACAAATACAGAAAGCATGTAGGCAGTGCGAGAGGGAGGATAGGCAGGTGATACAGAAGGGATTAGCTCAGACCAGTGGTTTGAGATGTGGCTATTTTAAAGTTCATAATACTCCTTGCAAAGTGGATGACCTTAAGAGTGTGAATCAGCACTTGGAGTTATGATTTAGTGGCTATTAGAGAGACCTGGATGGTTCAGTGGCAGGAATGGTTACTTAAGAGTGCCAGGCTTTAGATGGTTCAGAAAGGACAGGGTGGAAGGCAAAGGAGGTGGGGGCGTGGAACTACTGATGAAAGATAGTGTCACAGCTGCAGAAAAGGAGGAAGTAATGGAGTCATGAAGTCTACTGAGTTTCTGTGGGTGGAACAGGAAGGGTTCAATAACTCTACTGGGTGTTTTTTTTTATAGACCACCCAATAGTATCAGGGATATCAAGAAGCAGATAAGGAGACAGATTCTGGAAAGGTGTAACGATAACAGGGTTGTCGTGGGAGATTTTAATTTCCCAAATATTGACTGGCATGTCCCTAGAGCAGGAAGGCTCAGGAAGGCTTCTTGACACAATATGTGGATATGCCTACAAGAGGCTGTACTTGATCTGGTATTGGGAAATGAACTTGGCCAGCTGTCAGATCTCTCAATGGGAGAGCATTTTGGAGATAGTGATCACAATTCTATCTCCTTTACCATAGCATTGGAGAGGGATAGGAACAGACAAGTTAGGAAAGCGCTTAATTGGAGTAAAGGGAAATATAAGGCTATCAGGCAGGAACTTGGAAGCATAAATTGGGAACAGATTTTCTCAGGGAAATGTACAGCAGAAATCTGGCAAATGTTCGGGGATATTTACAGAAGTTAGAGAAATCAAAAGGATTTGCCAGTGGCCACACATTTTAATTCTACATCCCATTCCCATTCTGACATGTCTATCCATGGCCTCCTCTACTCTCAAGATGAAGCCACACTCAGGTTGGAGGAACAACACCTTATGGGTAGCCCCCAACCTGATGGCATGAACACAGATTTCTCTAACTTCTGTTAATGCCCCTCCTCCCCTTCTTACCCCATCCCTTATTTATTTATTCCCCCTTTTCTTTCCTCTCTCTGTCCCTCTCACAATCACTCTTTGCCTGTTCTCCAGCTTCCTCTGGTGCTCCCCTCCCCCTTTCTTTCTCCCTAGGCCTCCCGTCCCATGATCCTTTCCCTTCTCCAGCTCTATATCCCTTTTGCCAATCACCTTTCTAGCTCTTAGCTTCACCCCTCCTCCTCCTGTCTTCTCCTATCATTTTGGATTTACCCCTTCCCCCCTACTTTCAAATCTCTTACTACCTTTTCTTTCAGTTAGTCCTGACGAAGGGTCTCGGCCCGAAACGTCGACTGTACTTCCTATAGATGCTGCCTGGCCTGCTGCATTCCACCAGCATTTTGCGTGTGTTGTTACAAGGATGTTGCCTGGATTAGGGAGCGTGCCTTATGAGAATAGTTTGAGTGCACTTGCCCTTTTCTCCTTGGAGCGACAGAGGATGAAAGGTGATCTGATAGAGGTGTACAAGATGATGACAGGCATTGATTGTGTGGATAGGCAGAGGCTTTTTCCCCAAGGCTGAAATGGCTAACATGAGAGGGCACAGTTTTAAGGTGCTTGGAAGTGGGTACAGAGGAGATGTCAGAGGTAAGTTGTTGCTATTTTTTTTAAATGCAGAGAGTGGTAAGTGCATGGAGTGGGCCGCCAGTGACAGTGGTGGAGGCGGATACGATAGGGACTTTTAAGAGACTTCTGGATACATACAGAGAGCTTAGAAAAATAGAGGGCTAAAGGTAACCCAAGGTAATTCTTAAGTAAGGACATGTTTGGCACAGCATTGTGGGGCGAAGGGCCAGTATTGTGCTGTAGGTTGTCTATGTTTCTATGTACTGCTGCTGTGAAATGAACAAATTTCACAACATATGTAAATAATATTAAACCTGATTGAGGATGAACCAAAGATTCTGTGGTCTTCCATAGACCTTATTACTGTCCAATGAGATAAATAAGACAGATCTATTTTTTGAACTAGCTTCATTGCAAGTCACTGGCCCCTAAACTTCTTCCATTAAGCACCCCATTCTCAATCTTTGCCCAAAGCTATTGAAGAATTGTGATACAAGTTACTAGATTTCAATTACTTGAAATGAAAATACTATACAGATCAACTATAATAACTCTGTTCAGATTGACAGATGATGCCTGACCTATTGAAGATTTCCAGCATTTTCTGTTTCTATTTTGGTTATTTGGAAAGAAGGGCAGCACTAACAGTTCTGCCAGTTGGGAAAAGTTGACCCTCTTTCCTTAAGAAATTTAAAAAGCTAAAGCTTCCCTACATTATATGTATTGTTTAATAAATTATTTCAACAAATATATGTGTACTGTCATGGACTGTAGTTCCTTTGGTATTGCTTCCATTTCTCTCCAAGAACACTTCACTGCTCATAAGCTGCTTTATTACAAATGGCAAGTTAGGAAACTGTACCTTTCATATCTTATTGGGCCATGAAGAAATAAATTGGAACTGCGCTGTTTTCTAGGTCAAGTACTTACTTTTCTTTTCATTATCTTTAGCTTCCAGACAAGCAGTTACTTTGGAAGACCATTCATCATATACTGCCACATGTAATTTCAATTCACTCAGAAGAGGATAGAGATCCTCCAAGGTGTAACGATATCTGCAGATTAAAAAAAAATAAATGAAAAATGTAATTAAGAATCAATACCATAACTAATTGAATTATCATTGTTTATTGATTAGGTATGTCTCAGAACTAGCTGGCTTTGACAGTCAAAGCTGCATGTTTGCTTATTTCACTTATTTACAAATTCTTGATTCTAAGATACTTATGGACCAGAGTAGTCACTGACTTCATACAGACTTGTGTGGGTGAGTGTGTGCCTTCATGAACATATTGAACAAACCCAAACCAGAATCCCTGGGTGAACCAGGAGATTCATAGTCTGCTGAGGGCTAGATCTGTGGTACTCAAGACCTATGATCAAGAACAATACAAGTCAAGATTCGACCAGTGTAATGTCAACATAAGAATGAAAAGGCAAATTCAGGTGAAGTTAGAGAAAACTGGATGCACGTCAGCTAAGGCTGGGCTTGCAGGACATCACTTCCGATAAGGAGAAACTTAACAGCATAAATACTTCAATCCCTAATGAGTTCAATACTTTACGCACGTTTTGAAAGAGAATAAAACTACTCCTGTGTGAATCCTCACAGCATCCAGCCACCCTGTGACTTCTGTCTCCAAGGCCGATGTCAGAACATCCTTCACAAGGATAAGCCCTCACAAGATGTCAAGCCCCAATGGTGTAGCTGGTAGGGTACTGAAAACTTGTGCCAACAAACTGGCTGGAATAATGAAGGACAACACTTTCAACACATTCCTGTTGTAAGAGGTTCCCACTTGCTTCAAAAGGATATTGATCATACTGGTGCCCAAGAATAGGGCTGAGCTGCCTCAATGACTACTGCCCAGTAGCGCTTAATACTTTAAAAAAATTCAGTCGCCAAACTTTGTTTACAAAATCAGGGATTTGGATCAACTTAACTGAGAATTTTATTTGTGAATCACATGTTTGTTTTTTTCACAGTAGAGCCCAAACAAGCTAAAAATCCAAAAATTGACTATCAGCAGTTTGAAAGTATTCATTCCTCCTTTTTTCAGTACTTATTTGAACTACCTCTCATCACAGTGATGTTTGATCAGGTTAAGCTTAGGACTCTGGGCCACTCAAGGACATCAATTTTCATTTGAAGAACCCCTTGGTTGCTCTGGCAGTGCACTCTGAGTCTCTGTCCTAGTGCAAAAAGGACTCAGTACCCAGTTTAAACTTTCTGGCATAGGCTGGCAGGTTTTTATCCAGGATCTCTGTACTTAACAGCTTTCTACTTTCCATCAATTCTGTCCAAATTTCCAGTTTGTTGATTCATACAATATCTTGCATTACCATTATTGTTTGGGAATATAAAGGTATCTTGGAATATGCAATGCTCAGTCTTGGCCACTTTGCAACCATATCTCACACCTTATTAAACTCGCTATTCTAATTTTAACTAGAAATTCTTGTGTTTGGACGATTTTGAATTGTACTTTTCAATCCAAAATCTATTACCAATTTAAACACAATTAACAATTGTGGTCTCAGTATTGATCCTTTGAAACAAACATTTTCTGAGAATTGCCAAGTAGAGGGCTACAGAAGTCACTAAGGGCAAAGGTCCATGTGAGTCCAGAAGTCAATGCCCAAAGATCAAACATGTGAGTGGCAGGACCTGGGATAGTCCAAAGTTAAAGGCTCAACATTTATACATCTAAGAATCCAGGACTGGAGCCCCAGAGATGGCCTGTCCTGGGTTTGGAGGGCTGCCTGGGTGGGCAGATGAGAAGGATAGGAAAGAGGCTTATTTTGCTGTTGGTGTCTTGCTTTGTTGTTGTTGCTTGTGTTGTTATAAGGAACGTAGTAAGCATACTATCCATGAATCGATGGAACTGTGATAAGTCAATCTGAATAATCACTGTAAATCTTCTCCTTGTTTTGTTTTGTATCCTGTTCCAATCATTTCATTTATTGAGTCAAAACATTTGCATAACTAAACTAAGCAACACGCACAAAATGCTGGGGAAACTCAGCAGGCCAAGCAGCATCAATGGAAAACCGAAAATAGACAACATTTCAGGCGTTTCTCCAGGACTAGAGAAAAAGGCAAGTTAGAACAAGAAGGTGGAGGAAGGGGAGGAAGTACAAGTGACAGGTGAAAGGGAAGCTGGGGGGAAGATGTACTTGCTGGGATCCAGTTGAAGATGTAAGAAGTTACAGAGAATTATGTGCTGGATGCAGAGTCTATAGGGGGAGTTAGGTGAGGACAAGAGGAACCCCATCCTTGGTGGGGTGGCAAGAGGATGGGGCAAGGGCAGACATGCACAAAATGGAAGAGATGCAGGTGAGGGCAGTGTTGATGGTGGAGGAAGGAAAGCCCCTTCGTTTGAAGGACATCTCATTAGTTCTATAATGGAAAGCCTCATCTTGAGAGCAGATATAGCAAAGATAGTAGAACTGAGAGAAGATGGATGGCATAACAACGGGATCCCACCACCAAGTAACACCTTTCCCTTCACCCCCACCCCCACTTTCCACAGGGATTGCTCACTATTCAACTCCCTTTTCTACTTCTTCATCCTCACCGATTTCCCTCCTGGTACTTACCCTTGCAAACAGAATAAATGCCATACCTGCACCTACACCAACTTGCTCACTACCATTCAGGGCCCCAAACAGTCCTTCCAGCTGAGGTTACACTCCACCTGTCAGCATGTTGAAGTTATCTACTATATCCTGTGCTCCAGTGTAGCTCCTGTATATAGATGAGACCTGACACAGATTGGGAGGCTGCTTCACTGAGCACCTACACTCCATCCACTCAACATGTCAGTCTATGGCGCCTGCTGCCATGATGATGTTAAAGTCAGCTTGGAAAGCAACATCTTATATTCCACCTGGTTAGCCACCAACCTGATGGCATGAACCCCCTTCACCGTTGGTATTTGCCTCTGTTACCTCATCTCCTTACCTGTCCATCACCTCCCTCTGATGCTCCTCCCCCTTCACTTTCTTCCATGGTCATCTACCTTCTCCTATCACGTTTCCCTCCTCCCCAGCCCTTTACCTTTTTCACCTATCAGCTTCCCAGCTCTTTACTTCACTCCTCCCCTTCTGGTTTCACCCATCACCTACCACCTTGTACTTCTTCTTCACCTAAACTCCCAGTACCATGTTGTTGGAACGCCTCATCTTTTGTCCAGTCCTGCTGAAGGGTCTCAGCCCAAAACGACGACTGCTTACTCTTTTCCATAGATTCTGCCTGGCCTGCTGAGTTTCTCCAGCATTTTGTGTTGCTTGGATTTCCAGAATCTGCAGGTTGTCTCGTGTTATCTGCATAACTAGTTTATGAACAAACTTTAAAATCAGTTTCACCAAGACAGCACTCAGAACATCACTATGATTTTTAAACAAGAAAAATATTCAAAAACGTCTAGAATTGCAGAAGTCAGAAGTTATCTAGCAATTTACAGATAGATAGTTCATAAGTTTTGTTTAATAAGAACAGAAGCACATAAGAAATAGGAGTAGCAGCAGGTCATCTGGCCCATCGAGCCTCTGTTCCGCAATTCAAAAAGATCGTGGCTGATCTGCCCAAGAACTCATCTCCACCTACCTGCCTTTTCCCCATAACCCTCAATTCCCCTACTATGCAAAAATCTACCCAACCTCGTCTTAAGTATATTTACTGAGGTAGCCTGCACTGCTTCATTGGGTAAAGAAATCCACAGATTCACCACACTCTGAGAAAAGCAGTTCCTCCTCATCTCCATCCTAAATCTATTCCCCCAAACCCTATGTCCCTAGTTCTAGTCTCACCTATCAGTCCAAACAACTTTCTTGCCTCTATCTTATCTATCCCTTCCATAATTTTTTATGTTTCTACAAGATCTCCTCTAATTCTTCTGAATTCCAGCAAGTACAGTCCCAGGAGAGTCAATCTCTCCTCATAGTCTCACCTCCTCATCTCTGGAATCAACCTGGTGAACCTCCTCTGCACTGCCTTCAAAGCCAGTATATCCTTCCTCAAGTAAGGAGTCCAGAAATCCATGCAGTGCTCCAGGTGCGGCTTCACCAGTACCCTGTACATTTGCAGCATAACCTCCCTGCTCTTAAATTCAATTCCTCTAGCAATGAAGGCCAACATCCCATTTGCTTTCTTGATAGCTTGCTGCACCCACAAACCAACCTTTTGTGATTCATGTACAAGCACTCCCAATTAATTAGTTCAGATGACAAGTCCAATACAATACCAACTGCACAAAGTTCAATGAGGACAGAATGGAGCATGAAATTTCAGAATGCCACCAAATCAACAGTTTCACTGATATCATACTCTGCACTCTGCATGCATATTTAAGTTTGGGCACATGGGCTTTAATAAAATGTGCCACTTGTGAATGCCCATTATAACTGCAATTCAGCAGACTAATTTATTCACTGTAAATTTGAGGCTATGGGCACCTGAAAATGTCCTTTATGGCTCATTTGAGCTTCTTTTCCAGAATGGAGTTATTGGTTGACTGCTTAGTGAAACAGAATTTTGAAGAATTTTAGACACTCTGAATTTACATTTTTAATTAAATAATTTTTATGAATCTTACCTCTTTTCGGTACCATGGTAGCTTAGCTATTAGCAAGACAGCATTACAGCTCAGGGCACCAAGTTCAGAGTGTAATTCCAGCATCCTATGTAAGGAATCTGGAATGTCCTCCCCACAGAATGTGTGGGCTTTACCCATGTGCTCCAATCTCCCGGTTAACTGGTCATTGTAAATTGTCCCATGAATAGGTTAGGGTTAAATCAGGGCTGTCAGGGGTTGCTGGGTTGGTGCGACTCTAAGGGGCGGAAAGACTTATTCCACGCTGTATCTTATTTCAGACATACCAGATGGCTTCCAGAATTGGTGACAAAGGTAAGGGAAGTTTATCGGCAGTAAATTTGATAAACTGCAAATTAATTTTTTAATGCCAGGATTTCTGCAACTTGATCACCCAAAATGTGCAAACACTGGTCCCTAGCAAGGCTCTGAAAACTTGTGCCAACCAACTGACATTTTCAAGGACAATTCAAGGACATTTTCAACCTCTCACTGCAATGGGCAGAAGTTCCCACTTGCTTCAAAAAGGAAGCAATTATACCAGTGCCTAAAGAGTAGTGTGTGCTGCCTTAATGACTTCAACCTCGTAACTCTCACATCTAGTGTTGAAGTGCTTTAAAAGATTCGTCATTACTAGACCGAACTCCGGCCTCAGCAAGGACCTGGAACCACTGCGATTTACCTATCGCCACAATAGGTCAATGGCAGATGCAATCTCAATGACTCTTCGCACAGCCTTAAACTACCTAGACAATAGAAGCATCTATGTCAGAATGCTGTTCATCGACTATAGCTCAGCATTTAATATCATTATTTCCACAATCCTGATTGAGAAGTTACAGAACCTGGGCCTCTGTACCTCCCTTGGCAATTGGATCCTCAACTTCCTAACCAGAAGACCTCCTCCTCACTGACAATTAACAATGGTGCACCTCAGGAGTGTATGCTTAGCTCACTGCTCTACTCTCTATATACACATGGCTGTGGGGCTAGGTACAGCTCAAATACCATGCTTAAATTTGCTGATGATACAACCATTGTTTGTAGAATCTCAGATGGAGATGAGGGAGCGTACCAACTAGCTATACCAATGCTACTTCAAAATCTACTTCAAGATGGCGGTGCGACGCAGCGCGCAGCGGCCACTCCAGGAATGAATATCTGTTATCTGTAAGTAGGGGCCGTGTACAACACTGATTTGATGGAGACGGACGTGTGAAGCATGAACTTCTGGTGGAACTTTTGAAATGCCTGTTTCGCTGCCACTGCTACTGTGCGATCGGAGAAATCTCTGGGAGGAAGGCCCCGAATCCTTGGTTTTGCCTGTTGCTTGGCAGCCGGTGCCGGGGTCGAAGCGCTCCGCAGAGATGGTGCTCGGTGTCGGAGGGCTGGTCGGAGGCTTGAAGTTTTCAGACGGACTCAGAGTTGGCTGTCGTCGGAGCTCCCAAAGTGCTGTATCGGCAAGCTGCAGAGCTAGAGGTTCATGGCAGGAAGAGTTTTCCTTCCTTCTACTGGTTGCGTGAGATAGGCTGTCGGGACTTTGAGGCTTTCTTTTAAACTGTGCTCTTTATCAGATTACGGTATTGCTTTGCACTGTTGAAACTATGTGTTATAATAATGTGGTCTTTGTCAGTTAGTCTTTTATCAATTATGGTATTGTCTGCACTGTTGAAACTCTATGTTAACTATAACTATATGTAACTATGTGGTTTTGTGTAGGTCCTATAGCTTTAGGTTTGTCTGATGGGTTTGTAGTTCCTTTCTGGGGAACGTGCTAAGATGGTAGCGTGATATCGATACGCAGCAGCCTCTCCAGATTCTGGATTGGGGATTACCAAACGTTATGTGGTTTTTCTTGTGTGATCTGTTTTGTGCTTTTTCGTGATATCATTCCGGAGAACGTTGTCTCATTTTTTAACTGCATTGTCTTCGTGGTTTATAAACGACAATAAACTGAATCTGAATCTGAATTAGTGGAATGGTGTCACAGCATCAACCTTGCACTCAACGTCAGTCAAACAAAAGAGCTGATTGTGGACCTCAGAAAGCGTAAGACGAAGGAACACATACAAATCCTCATAGAGGGATCAGAAGTGGAGAGAGTAAGCAGTTTCAAGTTCCTGGGTGTCAAGATCTCTGAGGACCTAACCTGCTCCCAACATAACAGCTATAAAGAAGGCAAGACAGAGACTATACTTCATAGATGTACCGTGGAGAGCATTTTGACAAGCTGCATCAATGTCTGGTATGGGGTGGGGCTACTGCACAGGACCAAAAGAAGCTGCAGAGGGTTGTAAATTTAGACAACTCCATCTTGGGTACTAGGCTACAAAGTACCCAGAACACCTTTGAGGAGCGGTGTTCTCAGAAAAGCAGCATCCATTATTAAGGACCCCCAGCACCCAGGGGATGCCCTTTCCTCATTGTTACTATCAGGTAGGAGGTACAGAAGCCTGAAGGCACACACTCAGCGATTCAGAAACAGCTTCTTTCCCTCAGTCATCCTATTCCAAAATGGACATTGATCCTGTGGACACTATCTCACTTTTATAATGTATATTATTTGTTTTTGCATGATTTTTCAATCTATTCAATATTCAAATACAGTAATTGATTTACTTATTTTTACTTTTTTCTTCCATATTATATATTGCATCGAACTGCTGCTGCTAACAAATTTCACGACACATGCCGATGATAATAAACCTGATTCTGATATTCATTCTAAGTCAGTTATACTGCGAGACATACTAGTCTAGATATTGTTTGAAATACCTAGGAGCACCCTGTGAAGAGAAAGCTTATTTCAATTGAGTGAACTAATCCACTAACCGCCAATATTAAAAAGTTATAAAGATAAAAGTGAAGGCAAATATGCTCTAAAACATAGGTGAACCTCAGGTTGAAATATGGAATCCAAGATATCTGGTAGAATCACAAAGACATTTGGAATTTTGCTTACTAAAATAAAACCACAGCTTTTGGAGACTTCTCATCCCCCACTTTGCTTGGATTTTTAACGCCCTTCTGCTTGATCCATTTAACAGACCAGCTTCCCCAGAAAATATCTGCTACTCATGTTTTTCCACTACTGGTTGCAAACAACAAGGGTTGAATTCAGAATAGAAATTCCTTGCATTATTTACCTGAGATGACATTTATGTGGTGGACACGAGCAGAGTTCAGTGACGTGGTACAGACAAACAAGTTGATTTGATTTACAATGGCATGAAACTGCAGACAAGAAGCAAGTAGTCTTGCACTTTGCACACTGTCGCTCATCATCCGGCAATAACTCAAATTTCTCCCTCACAGAATCAATTACTCCCTGGAATGGAGGAAAAAGAGATTCATTCGTTTATAGTGAACTCTTTATATTCAGGTTTCATGTAACTTACTTCCAGAGTAATGTTTGAAAACAGTAAGAGCCCAGTTGAGATGCTCAAAACTAGAAAGTCATTTTTAAATATCCTTCAAGACAAATGTGAATTCAAAACCCCATGAGAAATTCCATCAGTACACCCCAAATTCTGACTGTTTAGAATAGCGTAGCCACTGTAGCACAGCGGTTAGCGCAAAGCATTTGTGGTTCTGGTATTCGGAGTTCAATTGCTGTGCCGCCTATAAGGAGCTTGTACATTCTATGACTGCATGGGTTTCCTCTGGTTGCTCTGGTTTCCTCCCACAGTCCAAAGATGTAGGTTAATTGGACAATGTAAATTGTCCTGTGCTTGGGCTAGGGTTAAGTAGGCAGGTTGCTGGGCAGCAAATCTCACTGGGCCAGAAGAGCTTATTGCATGCTAAATTAAATATTTAAAAAAATAAAATTCAACTAAGCACAGAGGATGAAATCAGGTGGTCCTTAAGCACTAAAGCCTCAGAGTGCTACAATGTTAATCTCCACATGGGTCTGAATAGCACCACGCCCAAGACAAGCAGAGAAAGATAGAACAAACCAAAATGCACTATCTTCAGGTGCCAACTACTTTTACTTTAAAAAAAAAGCCCAAATCCAACCATCATTAAGCAAGCAAGATTTGACACCTGCATATAGAAACACAGAAAACCTACAGGCCCTTTGGCCCACGACGTTGTTCCGAATATGTACTACTTTAGACATTACCTAGGGTTGCCCATAGCCCTCTATTTTTGTAAGCTCCACGTTTCTCTTAAAAGACCCTATCGTATCCACCTCCACCACCGTTACCGGCAGCCCTTTCCATGCAATCACCACTCTGTGCATAAAAAACTTACCTCTGACATCTCCTCTGTACCTTCTTCCAAGTATGTTAAAACTATGTCCTCTCGTGTTAGCCATTTCAGCCCTGGGAAAAAGCCTCTGACTATCCACATGATCAATGTCTCTCATCCTCCATCACTCCAAAGAGAAAAGGCCAAGTTCCCTCAACCTAATCCACAGGGCATGCTCCCCAATCCAGGCAACATTCTTGTAAATCTCCAAGGCACCCTTTCTATAGTTTCCACATCCTTCCTTTAGTGAGGTGACCAGAACTGAGCACAGTACTCCAAATGGGGTCTGGCCAGGGTCCTATATAGCTGCAAGATTACTTCTTGGCTCTTAAATTCAATCCCACGGTCGATGAACAAAACCAAACTGCATTATCTTTTGCCACTTGCTTTAATACTGTCTACTAATATAAATAAATGTAGCTTAAGGAATATAGAACTTTCAAATTTCTTCCATTTTTATTCACCATTCAATAAATAGATTTTTTGTCAATAATATCCACTGTTGATAAATAATCAAAGTGGTAGGTAGTATCTGCAGGACATCTCCCCTTAAACAATTAAGGTGCTCCATGGTAGTATCGTGGTTAGCATGAAGCTATCGCAGCTAGAAGCAGAGATCAAGAGTTCAATTCTGGTGCTATCTGTAAAGAGTTTGTATGCTTGCCCCCCACCCCGTATGACCACATGGGTTTCCTCCCGGAGTCCAAAGGCATTGCAGTTGGTAGTTTAATTGGTCACTGTAAATTGTCCTGAGATTAGCCCAGGGTTAAATAGATGGGTTGCAGGGCAGTGTGGCTCATTGAACTGGAAAGGCCTGTTCCACACTGCAACTCTGATAAAGTATGTAAAAGGGTTAACACAGTCAGTTAAACATAGCAGGCTGTTATTTCTGCAAGAAACCTTGATGATCAACAGATGTGCTATTCAATACTGAGCAATATTTCTTCTTGAAGTTAGCTAGCTAGTGTTACAGGATGCTTGTCTCCTTGTGCAGTCATGCGCAGAGATAAGACAGCCAGTCTGTTTTGTCTATGTGGCCATTATACCTATTCTATAATTTGTCTCTCAGTACTGTCAAGCAATAGACAAGCCTGACTCCAGTTTGGTATGTGTGGGGGTATCTGAACAACTATATCCATTATGTAAGGAGAACGTTAGTTAGTTGGTGGACCAGACAGGAACAGTCATAGACTGCTCCTGTTTGAGTGACTAACTGAAGTACCCCAGGTGATTTGAATAAAGAGTTTGTACTTATACGGTCTCTGATTATCCGGATTCGACTTTCACAAGTCAAACAAAATTAACCTATCAAAATTTCCAACATCTTAGGATCAAATAAGACCTGAGAAATTTTTAATAAACACAGACGCTGCAGAGTTTATTTCTGATAGTCTCACCTTTTCTCTTGCCCCTTCTTTAAAAAGATTTCCCTACATTAGAGTTATGAACTTTTTCAATGTCCATGTTAGTTTACATATCGCTCATTGATTACAATGGCAGTCATTTTTCACTTAGCTTTCACACATTTCTCAAATACTTCTTGGATCAAAATCAACATTCAAAAACCATCACGTCATTGTTTGAAGCTAGTGGCACTGAAGATAGTTTAGAAAGACAAAACCCAAAACACAGCAAATGTATCTTGAACAAGCACTTGTGCTAAAAGAATTCATGCTAAACAAACCAGGAGATTAAATTCTGCAATTTTGTTCTCAGTTTTGTAGTTCAGGAAACCTTGCTTTCTATGAACAAATACACATTCAGGGCAAAATAAGAGTTTGCGAACGTACAACATGCTCATCAGCATCAGCTTTAGTTTTATATTCATACTTTGCCGAGAAATGCAAATGAACTGAAAACTAATTTAAAAGAGGGATATGGAGTGTAAAGGGGGTTTCTTCTTTTTTTCTTTGTTCTTTGATTTTCTCTTCATATATACTGTATCGTTATTAATCACTTAGTTATAGTAACCTTTATAAATTGTACTCATTTAATCGCATATGGTGTACTGTCTGTTTTTGGGCGAGGCGGGGACATCACACAGCATCCACACCAGCTGATTACCCAGTTTGGCGGGGCCGAAGGCTGCTCCCCCTAGACAAGAACGAGCTGAGCCAGCCTGAGGTGACCCAGGGGGTTACATTGTGGGGTGCTCGTCCGGGGTTGATTTCTGTGGAAGCTGTGTCTGCGGCGAAGAGCTGGTGTGCCTTTGTGGGTGTGCGATTGCTGGTTATCGCTGTGTGTGTGTTGGGTGGGGTGGCTGCTGTTGGCTGACGAAATGGTGGTGGGACCATGGGTTGTCCGTACTGTTTGGAGATTGAGGAGTGACAGGTTGGGATGTTTCAGCAGTGGTGAGCTCCGCCCGGTTATTGGAATAATGTCCAGCCCTAAAGGGGCGGAGGCGTGGGCGGAGCGGACCTCTCAGTTGTTGGGTGAGTGGCAGTGCTTGGCTGAGGAAAAGCGACAGGGACGGGTTGAAAGTTTGAGTAGGCGGGCTGGTGACTTTGTTAGAACTGTCAGGCGCAATTACCTCGAAGTGACCGCTGCCAGTTCTGGGAAAGTGTGGGAAAATGCCGCAGCTGGGGGGCTTATTATATCTGTGGCAGGAGATTGGTGGGAAGTTTTTAGGGTATCCCTTTTTGCCTAGGGGGGCAGATAAATTGCTTGTGGTGCCAAGGGGATCTGTCAAGGGGATCAGTTGTTCCGTTGATTCAAGAAGGTGTCGGGAAACTTAGAGGAGGCCCAGTGGGGGAACGGCTTGGGGTCTCTGGGGGAGCACGCTCCCAACAATGTACCAAGGAACTCCCGAAAGGAACAGACCCTATTCCTGAAGGCTTAGAGGGGCCATGCGCACAGGTGTTGTTACGGATGGATGGAAGTCAAGTTAAAGCCATCCTCGGCACCGGGGCGCCAGTGAAGTTGCTGTACAGTTTGTTTCATAACCGTTATTGGAAGCATTTACCCTTGACAACATTGAGGACACTGGAGATTCGGGGTACCAGTGCCGGTGATTATCCAGACAACGGTTGTTGGTCAGTGAAAATGGAGTTCTTAGAGGCAAATGTGGAGGAGACTGAGGTTCATGAATCGTTAATGCTGATATGTCCGGACCCTGTTGAGACGGGCAGCGTTTCTGTTCTAGAGAGAACCAAAATCCTGCTGGTGCGCTTGGGAGCCTGCCCGGAGAAGGCGGGTGAGCGCTGTTTGGAGGCATTGTCTATGCACCCAGAGTTTCGAGCTGCTTGTGTGGACGTGTGTAGCAGCATTGGGCTGATACCGAATTCAAACAATAGCCAGTGGTGGTACGGCCTGGGGGAAGTATCTGAGGATGAGACCCTCTTAGTGGACGCTGCGAAATACCACGAGAGAGGGGAGTTGACTGCTGAAGACACCTCGGAGAGAGAGAGGTTGCGGTGACTGGCCCGTGAAGCCGTGGAAGACGTAGGCAGCGTGTGTGTGGATTGTATTGCGTTGAAGAGGCGCACTGTCAGTGACCAGAATATGGCCCTGAGGGCCGGAGAGGCGATGGCCTGTCTGAATGGTGCGATGTGGTTTAAGGTGCTCGATCTGAGGAGTGGATGTTTCCAGATCCCGATGAGTGGGGCCGACAAGGACAAGACGGCCGTTATAAATTCCCTAGGAGTCTTCGGGTCCGAAAAGATGCCACAGGGCATATCTGGACCCTTGCAACCTTCCTGCGGGGCAGGTAGAAGACCATAGGGGATATGGAGGCGTTTGGAGTTTTAGTGTATGTGGATGATCTCTTGGTACTTGGATTTGCCTCAGGAGAATATGAAGTGAGGTCGTTGCAGGAGCAGCTGAGAACTACCGAGTTAAAGTGTTTTCTGGACACGTGCCAGGGCTGGCGAAGGTCGCAGCTCGTGAGTGACTGTCTCTACGGAATCAAGTTTGAAATGAAGACGGAGAGACTGGAAAAAGCGATCTGGAACCAGTCGGAAGACTTACAAGTTGGAGAGAATGAAGAAAGTTGTCTGACTGAGGGTAATAGCAAACTGAGAACCCAGAGAGGGGAGTTTGCAGAGGTGATGAAATTACAGACGAATCTCAGAAGAGAGAAGCGGAAGCTTGAAGGGAACCTGAAGATGACTATCGACAGTTCAAATGAAGTGCAAAACCTGAAAGTTGATCTGGAAGAAGTCATGAGGAAGAAAAAGCTGGAGAGAAGTGCAGTGAATACTGAACAGGAGGCTGAAGAGACTGCGGGAGCAGTGCAGGCCACGTGTTTCCGTTTGGAGAAGATCAAACAGCAGCTACCGATCACAGGAATGAGGAAGAATACAGATTCGATGGATGATGTGCTGGATGTGTGGTACATGCTGCCTTTTGCTGACTTTCCCTCGATTGAGGAAGAGACCTTTGGCCCTTCTCCCATTGAGTCAGGTGTAGCGGGGAGGGTTAGCTGTGTGCAGTGTGGGGCATGAGTGAGGGGAGTTGGTAGTGGGCCCAAGGTATCCCCAGTTGTGTCCGAGCCTGAAGGGTTTAGGTGAGGGGGTACGGAGGCCTTAGAAGGGTTAGGGAACTCCCAGATAGTTGGCCTAAGTAGCGCCTGAGGAACAGGGCGTGAGGGTTACTGTGTGGGGAGGAGATGTCACTGTTTGTGCTTGGGTTATGGTGTGTTGGCAGGAAAGGTGGCGAGTTATTTAGTAGTCATGAGGACATGACTTTTATTTGGTAAAGGGGGTAAAGGGGGTTTCTTTTTTTCTTTGTTACTGTTGGGAAAGGGTTTCTTTTTGTTAACTAGCAGGAATGCTAATTTACTGATAACGAGAATGGTATTCCTTTGTAAACCAAATGGGGATTAATGTTCTTTCTTCTGAGTCTGTAAGCTTTTGTTGACGGGCTTTTGGGCAGATCGGCGCGAGGGGGTCGAGAGAGAGGACGCAATGCTCTAAGCTGGGCGAGGATCAGACCCCAAAGGGGGATCCGAGGCCGGGAGATTCTCCGAGGGGTGGGGGTGGGGAATGAAGCTAGATGTGCTTGGTTGACCACTCGGAGGGTCCTGAGCTGTTTGGAGAGTCGAGGAGTTCGGAGGGGATCGAATGGTGGCCAGAAGACTTCAGTAATTGAGCTCCAACGGCTGTGCACGAAGTGGTTTGGACTTTGATAAGTTTGGCGCCTTTTCTTTGATTTTCTCTTCATATATACTGTATCGTTATTAATCACTTAGTTATAGTAACCTTTATAAATTGTACTCATTTAATCGCATATGGTGTACTGTCTGTTTTTGGGCGAGGCGGGGACATCACACAGCATCCACACCAGCTGATTACCCAGTTTGGCGGGGCCGAAGGCTGCTCCCCCTAGACAAGAACGAGCTGAGCGAGCCTGAGGCAACCCAGGGGGTTACAGGAGGAAACTGGAAAAACAGGAAAGTGAGGCCAATATTTCATGATTTGTTAGTTGCATTGGTTTCAATCCACACTGAAACTTTTTTGAATATGATTTTGCTAACATTGAAAGAAAGCTACAATGATAGATAAGACTTGGAACAGTCTCAGAATTCTACAGCAGGGAATCAGACCTTTGAGTCCATCTAAGACAGTGCCAAACTGTTGTTCTGCCTAGTCCCATTGACCTACACCTAGACAATAACTTTACATACCCTTCCTGTTCAAACATCTCTTAAATATTGACTAGAGTATCCAAGGACATTTTCAACCTCTGACTGCTACGGGCAAAAGTTCCCACTTGCTTCAAAAAGGTAACAATTACACCAGTGCCTAAGAAGAATAATGTGAGCTGTCTTAATGACTATCGCCTGTAGCATTCACATCTACAGTAATGAAATGCTTTGAGAGGTTAGTCACAACTAGACTGAACTCCTGCCTCAGCAAGGAGCCATTGCAATTTGCCTATTGCCACAATAGGTCAACTGCAGTTGCAATCTCAATGGCTCTTAACACGGCTTTAGACCACCTGGACAACACAAACACCATGTCAGTATGGTGTTCATCGACTGTAGCTCAGCATTTAATACCATCATTCCCACAATCTTGATTAAGAAGCTACAGAACCTGGGCCTCTGCCACTGGATGCTCGACTTCCTAACCGGAAGACCACAATCAGTGCGGATTGGTGATAACATCTCTTCCTCGCTGAATCAACAGTGGTGCACCTCAGAGGTGTGTGCTTAGCCCACTGCTCTACTCTCTCAAGACCCATGACTGTGTGGCTAGGCATAGCTCAAATACCAACCATAAATTTGTTGATGATACAACCATTATTGTTGGAATCACAGATGGAAACAAGAGGGCATAAAGGAGCAAGATATTCCAACAAGTGGTGTCACAGCAACAACCTTGCACTCAACATCAGTAAGACAAAAGAGCTGATTTGTGGACTTCAGAAAGGGTAAGACAAAGGAACACATACAAATCCTCATAGAGGGATCAGAAGTGGAGAGAGTAAGCAGTTTCAAGTTCCTGGGTGTCAAGATCTAGTATCTAACCTGGTCCCAGCATACTGACGCAGCTATAAAGAAGGCAAGACAGCGACTATATTTCATTAAGAGTTTGAAGAGATTTCGTACGTCAACAAATAAACTTCTATAGATGTACCGTGAAGAGCATTCTGACAGGCTGCATCATTTTCTGGTATGGGGGGTAACTACTGCACAGGACTGAAAGAAGCTGCAGAGGGTTGTAAATCTAGTCAGTTCCATCTTGGGTACTTGCCTACAAAGTACCCAGGACATCTTCAAGGAGTGGTGTCTCAGAACAGCAGTGTCCAGAATTCTCCAGCTCCCTCATGCCCTTTTCTCACTGATACCATCAGGAAGGAGATATAGAAGCCTGAAGGCACACACTCAGTGATTCAGGAACAGCTTCTTCCCCTCTGCCATCTGATTCCTAAATGGACATTGAACCCATGAGCACTACCTCACTTTTTAAATATATATTGTTTATTGTTGCATGATTTTTAATCTATTCAATATACATATACTGTAATTGATTTACTTATTATTTTATAATTTTTTCTACTTCTATACTGTATTATGTATTACATTGCACTGCTGCTGCTAAGTTAACAAATTCCATGACACACGCCAGTAATAATAAAGCTGATTCTGATATTGCCAAACTCTCATTTACCACTTCCACTGGCAGCTTGTTCAACACTAACACCACCATCCGAGTGAAACTCCCTCTTTGGATTCCCATAAATTTTTCACCTTTCACCCTTAGCTTATGACTTCCAGCCCCGGTCTCACTCAGACTCAGGGTGAATACAAGCTGGCCTTTCCCACCATCTATACCATCATAATATATGTAAATTGTAAATTTTCTCTACACACTTTCAATCTTATTGACATCTTTCCTGTGATCAAAACTGGACACAATACTCCAAATTAAGCCTCACCAATGTCTTATATAATTTCAACGTAACATCCCAAGTCCTGTACTCAATAATTTGATTTATGGAGGCCAATGTGCCAAAAACTTCCTTTATGACGTGTGACACCACTTTAGGGATAATGGATTTGTATTCCCAGATCGATTTGGCCTACAGTGGCCTACCAATCTATTAGATATTCTAAATGCAAGTTTGTTCTCACATCTCATATGTTCTTCAATTAAAAACTGCAAAATATGGGGCTATGAGGCTAAGAGCTAGGAAATAGCCATCCTGTATAATTCAATGAAGACATTCAGCAAATGAAAATACTAGATATTCTATTTTGTAACTCCAGAAATAAATCAAAAGAAAAAGATAGGTGCCCAGGATAACTTGTCTACTTAAGTTTTTCTTTGGAGAGGCACTTTGTGAGGTGCAAATTAGGGGGGGGGATCCCCCCCACTAGTTGGAATCATACCTGACACAAAGAAAGACGGTTGTGGTAGTTTGAGGTCAATCATCTCATCCTCAGGACATCACTGCAGGCGTTCCTCAGGGAAGTGTCCAAGGACCAACCATCTTCCACTGCTTAATCAATGGCTTTCCTTCCATTATAAGGTCAGAAAAGTAGGGATGTTCGCAGATGACTGCACAATGTTCTGAATCATTCGTGACTCCTCGGATAGTGAAGCAATTCATACCCAAATACAGCAGGACCTGGACAATATCCAGGCTTGGGCTGACAAGTGGCAAGTAACATTCGAGCCACACAAGTCCCAGGCAATGACCATCTCCAAAATGAGAGGCTCTACCCTACATCCCTTGACATTCAGTGGCATCACCATCACTGAATCCCCTATAGTTACATCCTGGGGGGCGGTTTATCATTGACAGGAAACCATGTAAACCAGAGCAGATCAAAGGCTAGAAATCTAATGGCGTGTGACACACCTCCTGACTCCATCTACACGGCTCAGGTCAGGAGTGTGATGGAATTCCCGCCACTCATCTGGACGCTCAAGAAGCCTGACACCATCCAGTACTAGGCAGTCCACTTGATTGGCACCCCTTCCACAAGCATCCATCATCGATGAACAGTTGCAGCAATGTGTACTATCTACAAGATGCACTGTAACAATGCACTAAAGTTCCTAAGGCAGCACCTTCCAGACCCGCCCCCGCCCCCCCCCCCATCTCCAACCACTACCATCTAAAGCATATATGTCAAACTCAAGGCCCACGGGCCAAATCTGGGCCGTGGTGGAATTATCTTTGGCCCGTGAGATAATATCTAATTACTATTAAAGCTGGCCCCAGTAATCGAAGTGCCTATGGCGTATGATATGGCTAATGCTGAGTTTATTCAGGTACCAGGTTTTCAGGGTTTTTAGTGTTTATTCGGTTTCCCTGGTTTATTTCCTGAATATCATTAATGAATAAATTTTTCTTCTATTAGAGCTGGCCCGCCGGTATATTGCATGCACCACTAATACTACAAATCCCACAATGCACTGCCAGTGCATTGCTCATGCTTGCCTTACTCTCTCATCAGCATCCTTATGGTGCTAGTCACGTGTGGTCAACTTTCAGCTATCCCTCACCCCAAAAATGGCTGAACGAAAGGTGGACTTTGAAAACAGGGGTTTTCAAGGCAGGTGGGAGGCAGAGTATGTGTTCCCAGATATAAAGGGCAAACCTGTTTGTCTTGTGTGCGGAGACGGTGTGGCTGTAATTAAAGAATATAACGTAAGACGACACTATGAAACGAAACACCACGACAAATACAAGCATCTGGACAAGAAACAGAAGCCCCCGATGTGCGGTCAAAAGAGTACATTGGTGGACAGGATCCAGGAGAAGATGCGGGAGGAGAACGGCGCAGGTGAGTTGACAGCTTATCACTGCATCATACACCAGGAATCGTTGTGTGGCAAAGCCTTGAAAATGGAACATATAATGAGCACCATAACACGAGCAGTTAACTTCATAAGAGCCAAAGGTTTAAATCACCACGAGTTCAAGTCGTTTCTGGAGGAGTTGGGTTCAGAATATAATGATTTGCCCTATCACACAGAGGTGCGATGGTTAAGCCAAGGAAAAGTGCTGAAAAGATGTTTCGAGTTGCGTGAGGAGATCTATCAGTTCATGGAAAGCAAAGGGAAAGACACAACACAGCTCCAGGATAAAAAATTGCTTTGTGAAATGGCGTTTCTGTGTAACGGTTAGGTGTACATTTGTATTTGCTAATGCTTGATTTCAAACGGTTTATTAATGGAAAAGGTATGGCTCCCAAAACAATCTTAGCCAAAATAGCATCGTTTCTTTCTCGTTGCCTACTTTCTTGTAATCTACGTCTGTAAGTTAATACCAATCATAAAAAGAACGCTTGCTAGGCAATCTGCTTCATAAAAAACGAAATTCGTAAAGTGAAACAATTTTAGATATAGCAGAGACTGAGACACATGACAGCAGGTTGAAAAAATGAAGGCAACGAAAACTGTGGGAGCACGCACGCGTGCACAACTGATCCGGCCCGCATGAAGTCGCATTTTTCTCAATCCAGCCCGTGACCTAAAATGAGTTTGACACCCCTGATCTAAAGGAACGAGACAACAGCAGATACCTGGGAACACCACCACTTGGAAATCCCCAAGTCACTCGCCATTCTGACTTGGAAACATATTGTTCCTTTATTGTCACTGGGTCAAAAATCATGGAATTCCCTCTCTAACAGCACAGTAGGTGTATGTACTCCACAGCAACTGCAGCGCTTCAAGCAGCAGCTCATTACCACCTTCTCAAGGACAACTAGGGATTGGCAATAAATACTGGTGATGCCCACATCCCAGAAATGAATAAAATAAATATGGTGGCATAATGACATATGCCATTCATGTACATACAACCATAATGACAAAGAATACTTCAAACAATAGATTTACAACATTACTACTCTAGACTTAATATTTATGGAAGAATGACATTCCATGTCATTCATTTACTCAGATGAAGTAAAAACCAACACTTTATAAGCATTGTGAAAAGATGGTTTTGACTTCAATTTGTTCTATCTACAAACTACTTACTATTTAAACAGACTAAGGGTGCTATCACAAACATGGAATGACATTTAATGCAGTTTTTTCTCCATCTCCAAAGCTATTCAGTTTTTTCAAATAAATCCATACTATGTAGACCCACCATTAATACTACTTAAAGTAAATGGCAATTTCCAACAAAGTAGGGCACCACAGTGGCGTAGCAGTTAGCACAACGCCTTTACAGCGTAGGACATTCCATTGGTTTGTAGTTCAATTCTGTCACTGTTCGTAAAGAGTTCTTAAGTTCTCCCCGTGAGTTTCCTCTGGGAGCTCCAGTTGTCTCCCACAGTCCAAAGGTCTACCAAAGCATTTAAGAGTATAATGAAAACTAACACAACCATTTGGCAAATTAAGAGTATGACAAAAAGTTTCATTTTAAAAAAGTAAAGGGAAGCAGAGGTTGGAATCAGGAGCCCATTAAGAGGGAGTACCTAAATTAAGTTAACAGCAGTCATCAAAGCTGCAGCAAATAGAAAAGCAGCAACTGCATGGAATGCACAGAAGATGAAATTGCAAGGACAAAATAGTCAGAAAAAGATGGATTAAATTGCAAAATCAGATTAGGATGAAGTAGTTTGGAGACAGTAAGTCTTGAAGTATGGTATTGTGTAAAAGTCTTAGGTATCTTAGATTTTTATCCAAATTGTTTCAGATGTTTGCTTTTTTGTCTTCTGCATTAGTGTGTCAATGAAAAAGAACAAATTTTAGATTTTCAAACATTTAATATTTTGGAAAATAAATGTTAATGTTTGTATTTCTTTTTTTAAAAAAGTAGCATTAAGTAACAGACCACTTTTCAAATAAAAACTTGATGACTTGGTAAGTATCTAGCCCAGTGCATGATTAAACAAAGATAACAGACAGGTGCTAATGACCAATGACATAATGAGTTGAATAAACTAAACTGATTAATTGAAACAGAAACGGGCACAGAGGGGAATCAAATTGGGCCAAGAAAAAACAAATTAAAAGATGAGGGTGTGACAAATATGGTAGTTTAACCTTCTAATCATTCATTCTTACACAAGGGCAAGAACGAACATAGCCACAAGATACGGGGTGGTCATCCCGCACCAGCAAGGCCTCTCCCAAGCAGAAATTTTGAAGCAGACAGAAGTTTCAAGGTGTGTTGTCCAAGCTTTTGTGAAGAAGCAGGAGGAAACAGCCAAGTCTGAGTACAAGAAACACAGTGGCTGGCAGTGGAAACTGAGTACAGCAGATAAGAGATACGTCAAACTGATGACCCTTCTAAATCAGAGTCCAGCATTGTTATCAGCTCTGTTCTCACAGAAACCACTGGAACCCAAGTACACCCCTCTACAGCCCTGAGACAAAGGCCAGAAAGCCATCCTCCAAAATAGACAAAACCAAGAGACTCACCTACACACAAGAACAGGGGTGCTGAACAATGGCAATAGAAAGTTAACATTTGAAAATTTTTACTCAAACAAAAGGTTCATTTGACCAGAGAAGAGCTGGAGAGTACTACATGGCTGAGTGTCTACAGCCAACAATAAAGAACTACCGAAGTTCCCTGCAGGTTTGGGGCTGCATTTTTACAAATGGAGTTGGTGATCTGGTCAGAATTAATGGAATTGTCAACGCAGAGTACCAGTGGATTTTCATCAGAGAGGTGTCTGATCGATCCCAACTTCATTCTGCAGCAGGACAGTGACCCCAAACACACAGCAAGGTCAGAAAGAACCATATACAGCAAGAACAAAAGAGTTCTGCAACAGATGGTATAGTCTCCAGCACCCCAATCTTATCATTGAGGCTGTCTGGGATTACCTGGAGAGACAGAAGCAAGAGAGATAACCAAGTCTGCAGAAGAACTATGGCAAGTTCACCAAAGTGCTTGGAACAACCTACCAGCCGATTTTTCTAATAAAACTGCACTACATTGTACCTGAGAGAATTGATACAGTTCTAAAGACAAAAGGTAGTCTCCCCAAATACTGATTTAATCTTTTTTAATGTTTACTGCTCTTCATAGTAATTTGTTTTTTTATATTTTGATATTTTTCATTTCATCATTTTTGAAAGCATCTTCTCTTTACAGATTTTTTCTACATGTGCAAAAGGTTTAAGCACAGTACCTTAAACTGGGCAAGCAGAATAAATGAGTAATGAAACATATATGAGCAAGTATGTTTTAATATCGAACAGTGCACATTTGAAAGGTTTTAATTATCCCAACAAATTATGACAAATTGGAAAGGGATGTATTTAGCTAAACTTGCAAATGACTGAAACTCATTAGCAGCAAAAAACAAATATTGATGGAGAATTAGTCCCTTTGGTGGAGAATGCTCACAACAGGATTTTTGTATTCCAATTATCTAAATTGTGTGGCACTTACCATATTGCGAACTGCCTCCCTTAATTTCTTCTCCTCATCTATCATAATGATCATATCTTTATAAACAGCAGATGCCAAAACTACATCCAAATCCTTGGACTTGCATGCCATCTTACAAATCATCTCATCGTGAGAGAAAACACAGTAACGGTTCAGAAGACGATAATGTTCCACACACTGACGGCCCATTGGCAGCTGCAAGAGAAACACTCTCAATATGACATTTCTCAAAAGCAACTAAAAATAAACTGCTAAATGTTGGTAAGGGTAACGTCTATGTGTATGAAGAATCCAAAAGAATTTGTATTCACTGTTGCAATATTGATATTTAAGACTTTACATTGTAATTTTAATCTAAAGAGCTGTGTACTTTCATTCAAGATTGAGACCGATTTGACATTTCACACATATGCTGACTGAATAAGTGCACCTTACCCAATCCATTGTGCAGAAGTTCACTGCTTCGGCGAAGTTAAACCCTTGATTGAAGCCGCTGTGATAGGCTCTCGGGAATGTGATGACAAACTCTCCCGCACACTGATTAGTTCGATAAACCTGCATCGAGGAAACAGGATAAACATTAATTTCAACACACCATGGTAAAGGATAAAAGCAAAATTGTTACATACAATCTATACATGAAGGATTTAAGTGTACTTTGTACTCAAGAAGAAAACATTTTCCTGTGTATGTCTTGAAGATCAATGCCCATTCAAGTTTGTAAATAACTATGGTGCCAAAAAAATATCTAATACTGCTTTTTGCCAAATGCATCAAGAAAACAGTTTGATAATCAGAGATACAACACTTGATGTTGCATTGCTCCTTACAACACTTGGTAAATACGGCACAACTTTGTTCGTACTCAATATTGTTTTAATTACAGGTTAGTATTTAATGTCTTATTGATACTGGAGCTGAAGAATTAAATTAGCCAATGGCTCAGTTATACTTTTAATAAACGATATGTCGACTAAGTCCTTCCTCTCCATTTCCTTATAACTTTTGACATTCATCCTCTTGAAATTCACTGAACAGTAATGGCACGAATGCTCAACTAAGAACCATAAATCGACATCCACTTTGAAGCAGTATTTGAACCATTATATTTTCCTACAATTACTTAATGAAATCTTCCACTTGGAATGCCTCAGCTGATACCTTTTCAGTATGGTAACAGGCCCTTCCAGCCCAATGGGGCTGTGCCACCCAATTACACACATGATCAATTAACCTACTAATCTATACATCTTTGGAACACGGGAAGAAGCCAGAGCGCCCGGAGGAAAGCCATGCAATCACAGGGAGAACATACAAAGATTTGAATCCAGGGTGCTGGCGCTGTAACAGTGTTATGCTAATAACATGCTACTGAAAACCTGTACTTCATCATGAATAACTGAACATTTTCTCAATCTTTTTCCTTGGGGGGGGGGGGGGGGTGTAGAAAAATGTTGGTAGCAACAACTTCACGTCTTGAAAGGCTGCTGCAGTTATACTGAATACCACTTAGCTCAATTTTCCTAACCCACTTTGAATTGAAATCCACAGTTTTACAGCTCATCAAAATCGTAGCCGTGACCTTGACTTTGATAGATATGAATTTGGCAGGCAGATTTTCAGTAATATTTGCACTGAAGTAATATTTTATGGACGAAGTTCATGGCAGGAGTTAGAGGTAATTCAATGTATTAGTATGTGCACTAGCCTGGCAGCAGAATAACCAACAGTCCATAGCATTAAATGTCAAATAATAATGCTGAGTGTTTGGCTATACACCTTTGTTCTATCAAGCTTTGGGAAGCAGGCAAGGTTTTTTTAGGTGTAAAAAATCTGCAGAAACAGAAGAAAGATCAAAATAAAAAGGTCAATTACAAAGGTCAAAAGTAAAAAAAAGTGTAGGCAAATTGCAGGGGGGTGGTGAGGAGGTCCACGACAAAGCAGAGCAGCCCGTGTGGAAGGATTACCAGCGTCACCCTTAAAAAAGGTTGAAGACAAGTTCAAATAGCCTTTTCAAAAGAAATTCAATAGGGTAAGAAAATGCAGAGCACAGTGAACACAGCAGAAAGTACAGAAACATCAAATGTGAAAAGCAGACCAAAACACCAGGTGGACAGAGTTGCAGAACACATACATATGCTAACCTATTTATCTACAGTCCTGAATGGCAACAAAAGGCAAAATGACAACCCCAAGTGATTCATATTCAAATCCTGGGTAATTTATTAGAAATAATGCTTTCATAACTGACTATGTCCAGTTTGGATGTAATCAAAACAAGAATTCTATCTGCTTACAGTCTGAAGGCCAGACCTTGGTTATGTTGCTACAATATATTGATCTGTGTAGAACAGTGCTCTGCACAGACATTGTGTACGGCATACAAGTCTGAACATTTAAAAGCAAGAACATCTCTGATTACACAAATTTTGTTACAAATTGGCAACATTTACAAATATTTGCAATGAAGTGAGGGCTCAAGAATAGATTCAGATTCCTGCTAAAATAGAAATGAGTCCATTTCTATTAAAATACTTAATCCCCAAGCATAAAGAGAGAAGGAAAAGAAAGCTTACTTTTTAAAAAGGAGGATGACTGAAGAGATTGATTGAACTCTCCAATAGCAACTGAAGCATAGGGTTTAAGAAAGTTTGTTTTGTGGACAGTGACATCCCTTTCAAATTGAAACTGATCAAATGCCATATATACCAAGTTAAACATTTACTAAATTTTAAATAAACCTCCGATCCAGTTGAATTATAGCATACAAGATTCTAATATTGAAGCAATACATTACAAATAAAAGAAAATACAACTGAAGATCCAAGTGTAAACAGAAGTTCAATATTCCTGAACTTTGAAATATATTCTTTCTTCTTAGAGCCATCTACATGTCAGATTCCGATCTACACACCAGATTTACCAATTTCAATCAACTCACTTAAAATGTGGTAATATTGGATACAGAAATAAAAGTAACCAGACATTGCTTGAAAAGGCACTTCAGTGAAAATTACAATACAACTTGTTTAACAAGTCTAGAGGTGTCTTTTCTGAAAGTATATGAAACAGCTTCAAACCAATTCTGGACATAACTACTTTTATTTTAAAAATATAGCACAGAACCCACAAAGGAGTTTTGCTCTCTGCAGGTGATGAGTAAATTGTGCAACTCTGATTAGTGGGATAAGGAAATCTATTGTTTAAATATCTGAATGATAAATAACATATCTATGGATCCATTTGAATGATTAATATCATGTGTCTATCTTTAATTATTCTAAAACTTCAGATCCAATGTGTTCTAAAGAATATACATCTGTGCAAATGAAAATTTCAGAAAACTATTATGCTAATCTATTAAGTTATGTTCAAAAGGGTTTTCAAGATTCCCTACAAACTACCAAATTTACTTAAGATTTTATCGAAGAAAATTTAAAAATAAACACAAATTTGACCTTTTTAAAGCTCTCAGGTTAAATATTTCACTAATTCTAAAGAGACACAGGTAAAATTACAAACATTCTCTATAATTTGACCTGCCATTATTCTGAGGTCAGACTTGCAAAGGTGCTCAGCCCTACATTTAGCTGTTTTCTGACGGAACTCAAGTGTCTTCCCTTTAGTGTAATATGGTTTTAAACTGCTTTTGGAAGATTTCTAGACTTACAATCGACAAAACACATGATTCGCCAAACCCTTGAATGAAATAATCAAAAGTAGCTTCTGAGTTAATCAAGATATTCAAATGAAAGTCTTCATACTAAGATTCAAATTTGTGTAGATTATATGAAGACAAGTAAAGCTGTCATAAGAACTGTAATTAAAATTATGACCCCAAGTCTGAAAATTGGCATTAATAAAAGCTGGATCAATCAAAGCGCCAAATAAACTGATTTGGGGCTACAAAAAAGTTATACATTTAGCAAAACAAAGACAGCACAAAGCAAGGCATGACTAGTAATGGATTTATTACTTCTGATTTTAAAATGTTCCTTGACAAGAGAGTTAAGATATACTTACATTTATATAGCCCTATACATGATCTCTGATTATCAAGTGCTTTGGGACATTTTATTACATATTTTGTGAAGTTCAATAAATACACGAACAATACTCCAAGGGTAGCAATTCTTCAGTTAAAAATCAACATGGGTGAATTGAAATCTAAATATTCATTGCCAACAGTAAACTAATGTTAGAATCCAACTTTGAGGCTGAACTATTTTTTTAGGGAAAGGATGAGAAAGCAGAAGGGTGTAGAAAGAGGAGGTTGAGTAAATGCTTTGGTGATGCTATGAAATACTGGATAACATATGAGTGAGCTGACTTTGTCTATAGATTATGTTTGGGAAATGGTGCAGTAAAGATTACCCAAAAGATGTTATCCAATAGATATGGGTATGTTGTGTACTGCAAGTCAAATATTACAATGGGCACATTACTTCTCTTAACTGTACATCAGTTATCAAATATCATGACGACATAGAAACATGCTCTTTCAATAAAGTTTCCTCTCTAATTCCTATCCCAAGCAAGGTCAATCAACCTTTTTTGGCAAAGCTGTGCTTCCATTGGTGTATCTCTAGCAATACTGTGTGTAAAATATATACAATCAGGATCTCAGGGCTGCATGGAGATCTGCAATACGTACTGGCACTCCGTGAGCCATCAGTGTGTTAGGATTCATGATGGTGACCAGCTGATGCAGAAGGTCAGGCTGGGATTCAAACAGCTCAGGCGCCAGCTTCTTCATGACACTCTCCAGCTGTTCTGCCACGCATGCTGGTGCTCCATACCATGTCTTAGGTTCTCCCCTAATTAATTTTAAAAGAAAATTGACATCCATGAACTTAAGATTATAAAACACTATTTATATTTGATCAGTTTTCCATAAATGATAAAGTATTAGGAGTATTGTCTTAAATGGCAGGTAGCAAGTTTACAAGATCAATCATTAAATACGTATTTACATACAATGTTAACACTATTTGTTGCCTGATGGGTACAAAATCTGGCTTCTGATTATATAAATAACAAAAATATTCTGCTGAGATAGTAGACCCTACAGAAGAAAACAACAGATAGGGCAATGATTCAGAACCCACTAACAGCACACTTCTGAAATAAAAATATAGAACAGATATTGGCAGATAAAAGCTAAATTATTTGCAAGTAGCAAAAGACATTCAGCTATTCTATCAAACTAGAAAGTCTACATTTTTTTTAAACCCACACTACTATCTCACCCACAATCACGTGTACTTAATTTTGGGAGTTTTAAGTGCTTCTGAAAAACTGACCATTAGTTGAGAATAGTTTTGTACATTTTCATTTATAAATGTACCAATGTTACACATACAGTCTAATTTATTATTTAGCCACGCATTCTCAAAACAATACTAATCTAAGGAAATAATGTAGACATTCATGTTTCTACCACAAGATATTTTAGAGATTATCAAAATCAGATTTATTATCACCAGCATGTGTCGTGAAATTTGTTAATTAGCAGCAGCAGTTCAATGCAATATTTAAGAAAAATCAAAATAATAAGTAAATCAATTACAGTATACGTATTTTGAAAAAATTATGAATCTTCAATGGATGTTCTCTCAAAATTAAATCTAATCCAACACTACACCTCAAAAAAATTGCTTCCCATTGCTAAAAACAAGTTTACTTAAAAAGTTTAAGTTTATTTTATATATTAAAACCTGTTTTTTGGCAACACAGTTGAATTGACACCGGAGGCTTCATGCAGGTCCGAGAGCAAGAGATTTTAAAAAGCAGCTTTTTGTGAAATTTCCGCTTTTCCCCCTGCAGCAGCATAGCTGTAATTCATTAGCAATGGAAAAAAAAGTAAGAGATGAGCAGAGTGGCCATTGTGTGCACGGACCGGTGTTAAGAATGGGGAAGATTTGGCAAGAACAGGCTTGGGCGCAGTACATATCTGGTAAGTTGTTTCTTCTTTTATCTGCAAGTACATAGTTAGAGCAGTGAAAATGGCACCAGGGCTGTGTTGCATTCTTTGTGTGAGATCTGGGAATTCTGAGAGACCTTAAACCTCTAGGATAGCCACATCTGTACTAGATGCACTGAAGTGCAGCTCCACAAAGTAAGTATCAAGGAACTGGAGCTGCAATTCAATTATCTTCAGCACATACCAGAAACAAAATGCAGAAGGTTGGAGCTAGAGGCAGGTAGTCAACCTTAAGTTGCAGGAAGCAGGTAAATGAGTGACTGTCAGGAAAGGGAAGGCAAAGAGTACAGAGTACACCAGTAACCATTCCCCTCAATACTGTTGTGGGGGAACAACTTACCAGGGGGAGTGGGTGGACAGCTGGATGGCTACAGTGACCAGGTCTATGGTCTACGGCACTGTCTGGGGCTGTGACTCAGAAGGCTGGAGGTGGCGGGGGGTGGGGGGGGAAGATGACTGCAGTAGTAATATGAGATTCCACAGTTAACAAGATACACAAGATAGAGCAGGAGTTCCCCATTACTTAATGGTGGGAGTCCATAGCATTAAAAAGGTTGGGAACCTCTGCAATGCAGGTGGGACATTTTCTCCTAGATGACAGGGGTCAGGGATGTCTTGGAACAAATCCACTACATTCTGAAAAAGGGGAGAATGAACAGCCAGAATTGTTGATACTTAGTGGCACCAATGACAGAAGTAGGAAAGGCCAGAAGGTCCTGAAAAGAGAATTTAGGGATCTAGGTAAGAGCTAGGACCTCCAGGGTAGTAATCTCTGGATTGTTGCCTGTGCCACGTGCCAGTGCAAGCATGAATGGCATGATTTGGCAAACAGATGCATGACTGAGAAGCTGGTGCAGGGGGTAGGGTTTCAGATCTCTGGATATATTGGGATATTTTCTGGGGAAGATATGACCTGTACAAAATGAACTGAGAACCTGAGGGGGATCAATATCCTTGCTGGCAAATTTTGGGTAAGGTTTAAACTAATTTGGCAGGGAGATGGGAACTCCTCATCACTGTGGGTTTACAAGCAGAGGCAATGCATAGTGAGACTGTCAGGAAGGACAGGCAGATGGGACAAAATTGCAGTCAGTGGAATGAGCTACAGTGTATGGGGAGAAAAAAAATCAAAGGGCGATGAATACAGGAGTGAAGTAATGTGTTATATTTGAACGCCTGCAGTATATGGAATAAGATGACCTTGTAGCGCAGTTAAAGACTGGCAGGTATGACATTGTGGGCATCACTGAATCATTGCAGAAAGAAGATCACAGTTGGGGTCTTAATATCCAAGGATAGACATTGTGTTGAAAGGTCAGACAGGTAGGCAGAGGGGGGTGGCATGCCTCTGTTGGCAAAAGTGAAATTTAATCATTAGAAAAAGGTAACGTGGGATTGGAAGATGTAGAAGCATTCTGGGTAGAGGAAAGAAACTGCAAGGGTAAAAAGACCCAGTGGAATTTACCTTCAGGCCTCTGAACAGTAGTCAGGATGTGGGCTACAAATGCCAACGGGTGATAGATAAGATATGTCAAAGAGGCATAGTCATGCAGGATTTCAATATTCAATATGCAAGTAGATTGGGAAAAATCAGGTTGATGGTGGATCCCAAGAGAATATGTAGAAAGCCTACAGGCTTTTTAAAGCAGCTTGTGTTTGACACACTTGGGGGGTGAAGAGGAGGGGTGATCAGCTATTCTGGACTGGGTGTTGTGTAATGAACTGGATATGATTCACAGAGCTTGAGGTAATGGAAGACTTCGGAAACAGCAATCATAATATGATAGAATTCACCCCGCAATTTGAGGGGGAGAAGCTAAAGTCAGATTTATCAATACTAAAGTGATGTAAAGGGAATTAGAGCCATGAGAGAGCTGGCCAAAATTAATTGGAGTGATGCCAGCAGAGCAGCAATGGCTGGGGTTTCTAGGAGCAACTCAGAAGGTGCAGGATAGATACATCATAGTAGTATTCTAAAGGCAGGATGACGCAACAGTGGCTGACAAGGGAAGTCAAAGCCAACAAAAGCAAAAGAGGGCACATAATAGAGCATAAAACACTGGGACATTAAAGGATTAGGAAACTTTTCAAAACCAGAGGATACCAAAAGTTTTTCCACATACATAAAGAGTAAAGAATAGATATTGGACCACTGGAGTAAGATGCTAGAGAAGCAGTAAAGGAGGACAAGGAAATGGCAGACAAACTGAATATTTTGCATCAGTATTCACTGTGAAAGACATCAGCAGTATGCCGGAGGGGACAGAAGTGAATACAGTTGCTATTACTAGAGAAGTTGCTTGGGAAACTGAAAGGCCTGAAGGTAGACAAGTCATCTGGACCAGATTTGCTACACTCCAGGGTTCTGAAAGAGATAGCTGAAGAAATGTAGAAGCATCAGTAATGATCTTTCAAGAATCACTAGATTCTGGAATGGTTCTGAAGGATTGGAAAATTGCAAATGTCAATCCACTCTTCAGGAAGGGAGGGAGGCAGAACAAAGGAAATTACAAGAGTTAGCCTGACCTCAGTGGTTGGGAAGAGTTGATAATTAAGCATGTGGTTTTGGGGTACATGGAGGCAACATGATAAAGTCAGAAAGATTTCATTAAGGAAAATCCTGGCTGACAAATCTATTGGAAATCTTTAAGAAAACAACAAGCAGGATAGACAAATGAGAATTGGTGAACGTTGTGTACTTGGATCTTCAAAAGGCTCTTGGCAAAGTGCCCCATATGAGGTTGCTTAACAACAGCCCATGGTATAACATGTAAGATACAGCATGGATAGCTGGCTGGTGTAGTGGTATCAGCACTGGACTTTGAAGTGAATGGTCTTCAGTTTGAATCCGGCTGGCTCCTTGCACACATTCCATCCATGCTGGGTTGAGCACCGAGCTAGTTTGCGGAAACAGCAAAAAAATTTCGCCACAATGGGCCATGGGATGTGAAAAGGAACAACTTGCATGGATAAAGCATTAACTGATAGGTAGAAGGCAAAGAGTGGGAAGAAAAGGGGTCTTAACCTTTTCTGATCAGCTGCCAGTGACTAGTACACTGCAGGGTCAGTGCTGGGACTACTTCCTTTTACGTTGTACATCAATAATTTAAAATTGACAGAATTGATGAATTTGTGGCCAGATTTGCAGACAACAGACAGGTGGAAGAGCAAGTCGTATTGAGGAATCAGGGTGTCTGCAGAAAGACTCAGAATGGGCAAACTGGCGGACAGAATAGTGTCTGATCATACACAGGAGGAATAAAAGCACAGACAATTAAAAAAATTGAAGGGAGAAAATTCAGAAAAAAATTGGAGATACAAAAGGATTGGGAGGCCTTGTGCAGGATTCCCTAAAAGTTAATTTGCAGGTTGAGTCAGTGGTGAGGAAACCAAATACAATGTTAGCATTCATTTTGAGAAGAATATAAAAGTAATAATGTAATGCTAATGCTTTGTAGGGCATGATGTGGCCTCACTTGGAGTATTGAGAGCAGGTTTGGGCCTCTTACTTGAGGAGGGATGTGCTGACATTTGAGAGGGTTCAGAGGAGGTTCACGAGAATGATTCCAGGAATGGAAAGCTCATCTTATGAGGAGCGATTGAAGGCTCTGGGCATTTCCTAGCTGCAATTTAGATGAATGAGTGGCAGATCTCACTGAATATTGAAAGGCCTTGATAGAGTGGATGTGGAGAAGATGTTTCCTATAGCGAGGGAGAGTACGGGCAGAAGACCCAGCCTCAGAATAGAGGAATGTCCATTTAGAACACAGATGGAGGAATTTCTTTAACTAGAGGTTAGTGAATCTGTGGAATTCATTGCCAGAGTCCAGATCATTGGATGTATTTAAAGCAGAGGTTGATAGATTTATAATTAGCCAGGACATGAAAGGTTACAGGAAAAAGGCAGGAGAATGGAGTTGAGGGGGAAATAGATTAGCCATGATGAAATGGTGGATCAGACTTAAACGGCCCAATTCTGATCTGATGTCTGACGGTCAAATTTTACCTGAAAGGCTAAATAACTTTACAGCCACAAATAACCATCCTTAGAAGCATTTACACAAATTGCAACATTCTATACACAAAACTTTCAAAATGAGGAAACATTTCCACATAAATAATGGCTCCAGCTTGCCATGTTTAAGTCCTTGCCACAAATTTCAGTCCTTATCTAAAGTCTTCAACAGACAAATCCACGTAACTTTTAGCCCAAACTGACCAATTCCAATAGCATATATTTTTATTTACCAAGCTTTCTTTGAGATGTGGGCATCACTAAGAAAGCCAGTTTTATTTTTTTGGTGAGTTGATGACTTAAATAGAAAATAACAAATAGTAGCAGGAGCAGATCATACAGCTTCTTGTGCCTGCTGGGTCATTTGACAAGATTGTAGTTCACTTTTAATCTTTGTGTCATTTCCCTGAACTAACACCACTTCACTTGTGATCATAATGCTATTAGTTTCAAGGTAATTACAGAAAGCGACACGTCTGGTCCACAGGTTAAGATTCTAAATTGGAGCTAACATGTGTGGATTGGGACAGTGGTGCAAACTGAAAGTGAGTTTAAAGGTTGTATGCTCCTGTCACAAAAAGCAAGGAAAACAGGTTTAAGCAACCTTGGTTTTCCAGAGATATTGAGGCTCTGGTTTAAGAGATGTATAGCAGGTATAGATAGGCAGGAAAAAATAAGGTGCTTATGGAGTCCAAGAAATCTAAGAGGACACTTAAATCAGGACAGCTAAAAGAAAGACAACCATAGAACAGTACAGCACAGAAACAGGCCTTTTGGCCCTTCCTGGCTGTGCCGAACCATTTTTCTGCCTAGTCCCACTGACCTGCACCTGGACCCTGCCCCTCCATATACCTGTCCAAGTTTTTCTTAACTATTAAAAGTGAACCCGCATTTACCACTTCATCTGGCAATTCATTCCACACTCACTCTGTGTGAAGAAGCCCCCCCCCCCCCCATGCTAATCTATGCATGGAGCCAAGAGACTGGATTTGTATCTGTATTTACTCGGGAAACGGGCACAGAGTCTATAGATGTGAGGCAAAGCAGCAGCAAGGTCATGACTCTATACAGATTAGTGGAAGTGTTTGGTATCTTGAGGCAAATTAGGATAGATAAATCCCCAAGGCCTGACAAGGCGTTCCCTCAGACCTTGTGGAAGGCAAGTTCAGAAATTGCAAACATCTTTAGCCACAGGTGAGGTGCTGGAGAATAGCTAATGTTGTTCCAACAACAACACACACAAAATGCTGGTGGAACACAGCCCGCCAGGCAGCATCTATAGGGAGAAGCGCTGTCGATGTTTTGGGCCGAGACCCTTCGTCAGGACTAACCAAAAGGAACGATAGTAAGAGATTTGAAAGTAGTGGGGGGAGGGGGAAATGCGAAATGATCAGAGAAGACTGGAGGGGTTGAGATGAAGCTAAGAGCTGGAAAGGTGATTGGTGAAAGTGATACAGAGCTGGAGAAGGGAAAGGATCATGGGACGGGAGGCCTCAGGAGAAAGGGGGAGGGAGGCGGAAGCACCAGAGGGAGAAGGAGAACAGGCAAACAACTAAATATGTCAGGGATGGGGTAAGAAGGGGAGGAGGGGCATTAACAGAAGTCAATGTTCATGCCATCAGGTTGGAGGCTACCCAGCTGGTATATAAGGTGTTGTTCCTCCAACCTGAGTTTGGATTCATTTTGACACCTACGCTCGGTCTGCCAGAAAAAGCAGGATCTCCCAGTGGCCACACAGTTTAATTCCACGTCCCATTCCCATTCTGATATGTCTATCCATGGCCTCCTCTATTGTCAAAATGAATCCAATTCCCTTCTCTGTATCACTTTTGCCAATCACCTTTCCAGCTCTTAACTTCATCCCACCCACTCCGGTCTTCACCTATCATTTAGCATTTCCCCCTCCCCCCACTACTTTCAAATCTCTTACTATCTTTCCTTTCGGTTAGTCCCGACGAAGGGTCTCGGCCTGAAACATCGACAGCGCTTCTCTCTATAGATGCTGTCTGGCCTGCTGTGTTCCACCAGCATTTTGTGCATGTTGTTGTTTGAATTTCCAGCATCTGCAGATTTCCTTTAGCTAATGTTGTTCCATTGTTTAAGAAAGGCTCTAAGAATAAGCCAGAAAGTTATAGGCCTTCATAAGTCAATGTACCGAGAACAGGAGTTGGGATGGTATGTTGAGAAGGTAGACAACATTGGTGGGTGCTAATTTGGAATACTGTGTCCAGCTTTGGTCATCAACCCATAGGAAAGATGTGAATAAGGTTGAAAGAGTGTAGAGAAAATTTACAAGGATGTTGCCCAGGACTTCAGGACCTGAGTTACAAGGAAAGATTGAGTAGGTTATGACTATTCCCTAGAGCATAGGAGAATGAGGGAAGATTTAATGAAGGTACACAAATTTAGAAGGGCTATAAATAGGGCAAATGCAAGCAGGCTTTTTCTACTGACGTTGAGAGAGACTACAACTGAAGATCATGTGTTAAAGGTGAAAGGTGAAATGTTTAACAGAACGTTGGGGGGAACCTTCTTACTCAGAAGGTGGTGTGGGTGGAACGAGCTGCTAGCGGAAGTGGTGGACGTGGATTGGATTTCAACATTTAAGAGAAATTTGAATAGGCACATGGGAGGGGTATGGGGATATATAGGCTGGGTACAGGTGGAGGAACTAGGCAGATTTAATGGTCTTACACGGACTAGTTGGGCCAAAGGTCCTGTTCCTGAGCTGTAGTGTTCTATGATCTAAAATACCAAAAATATCCAAAAGTTCAATCATACATAGTCTTGAATATATTCAACAGTATTTCCACAGCCCTCTTAGGTACAGGATTTCCCAGAATCACCAACTCCCAGTGAAGAAATTGCTTTCCATCTGTCCTGAATGGGAAACCTCTATTTTAAAGGAAAACCTGAACTCTGCATCATCTCAGACAAGCCCTTGAAGGCTTGAAGGCAAACACTTGGAAAAGATCACCCCTTATTGTTCTCAAGTTAGAACAATATTTGTCTAGTCATGATACAAACCCACCGTAAGAATAACGTTGGTGAACATTTACTAAATTTCAACGATGACAATGAAGTTGTGACAAACAGCAGATCACAGCCACCGCTGTCTACATTTTCCAGGTACTACTACAGTGCTTTGAATTGGAAAACTACTTCCAAGTCAGATACTTGCTGAGAAAATCTTTCTGAGGAAGGAAACACGGAAATAGAATATCACATGGAAGTAAGATGTCCACAATGCTTGTATTTTTTTTTAACTGGTGTTAAATGCAAAACAGTACACATTCATCAACCAGATGGCAATTACTGGGTAACTTTTGGTCCCAATATTACTAAACTAAGTAGACTGGAAAATTCTTTATCTGTTGCCAAGGTAGTCAATGTTGAGGATTATCAATGTAAGTCCCTCCCATTTATCTCTGGTTGTTCTACACAGCTAATGAGTAGGACACATCCAGGGATCATAACAGAGTCTACAACACAGGATATTTGATGATTACTTGAATATCTGGGCATGCTGTTTGGCAACACAGCTAAGCTTTAAGTCGCAAACAATGATGAAGACTGATCATTCTTCATCGAATCTGATATGGGGGTGGTACATCTGATTTTAATCTAGTATTTAATATTGGCTTGATGCCCACCAAGAGATTTGCTGAACCATTTCAGAAACTGTTAAAGGCCATTGCCTCTTGCCTGGAGTCACATGGAAGGGAATCCTTGATATAGACTATGTGAATACAGCAAGAGTTCTTAGTGTCCTACATGATATCTAGCTTAATTCATCTACTTGGCATGAAGGAGTGTGAACATCGCAGCTCATTCCTGCACTCGTCCAAAAACCTAACTGTTATGCTACATACACATCTTTCATCTGTGATAATATCCATCCCCATCTCTATCAATGCTCTCAAGGAATCAGGAAATAGCATTAGAGGCCATTCCACATATTTTGAACAGTTCATTGTCCAAATTCTCTGCTAACCTCAGTTCACATACTACCAATGGTTTCACACCACGAAATTCCTTTGTAGTCTCGGCATTCTTTAACTATACAGACATCCTGAGCCCTGCTGCCCTCTGGCAGCTATATTCCTGCAATTAAGCCACTTTGAGGCCACACCCTGGACTCCAATTACTGTAATTCTTTCCCTAAACTTCAAACAGCATACCCTTTAAAGGCATTCAATGTTAACTGCACATCTGACATTTACCCACTACTCCACTTCATCCTATCAGACCACCTTTGAGCCGTCCTCACCTTTCCCTGCATTTTAAAGTTTATCACTGGCTCTGGTTCTATATACAAATTACGAACCACAAATATTAATCTGTTCTCTTAATCCAAGATACTTCCCAATCTGCTTTGTAGTTTTTGTTTCCAATTATTTAAGACACTTAAGCAGTTTATTCCTTGGAACGAGTTCAAGTTTTGAAATACCACAAAATAATGGATATGCTCATTTATGAAAAAAATCTTGTATTTTCTCATTTCCATTCCTTCAAAACTTAATAAAGGTTAATCAATTCCTTATGCTGACAGTCAGGGCTTAAAGCGTTCCCTTACTGCCCACCCAACCAATTCCAAGGGCTACATAACTAGAAGAATTAAAGTCTAAACCTAAAATTGAAAACAATATTCAACAAATGGGCAAACAAGCACTCAAGTTGAATGTTCCCTTAAAATAGTATCGAGTATATTGATCTTACATGATTACCCATCTTACTGGAGTGCATCTGACAATTATTTCTGGAACTTCTCAAATAGACTACATACAGAAATGAGGCTTTGAAATATCTTTCAGATAACTTTAGACATGGCATTAAAAATACAAGAAGTTTTTGAGTCCTGATGAAAGATCTTAGCCCAAAATGTCAACCATTTTCCTTTCCATGGATGCTGCCTGACCTACTGAGTTCCTTCAGCATTTTGTGTGTTGCTCCGGATTTCTAGCATCTGCAGAATCTTGTGTTTATAAAAGGTCTTTGCTATTTTTCTATGAGACTTAAATAATTAGATTGGGTAATGTCAAAAGATTTCACAAAAGGTACTCACGATAGACAAATCTAAATTTGAGTTTGAAGTTTCAGGTAGCAACATACATATGAGTTATATTAGGAGTTTCAGACAGCTATCTGCTGCTCAACAGACAATTAAACAAAATCAGAGCACAAAAAATCAGGGACAATTGTTGACTGCACATAAGCCCAAAGAACTTAAGAACAAATGAGTTAGGAGGATGACTGGTGGGAGGTCAGAGATTAGCACTGTGGTCCTAGCTGTGCGCAATTCATGATATGGAAGTAAAGACCAACTGTAATATAGCCAAAATTGATGATGCAAAACTGGGTGATCATAAGACAAAGAAGATTAGGCCATTCAGTCTATCAAGTTTGCTCTGCCATTCCATCATGGCTGATTTATTATACCATTCAACACTATTCTCCTTCTCCATAACCTTTGACACCCTTACTAATCATGAACCTATCAACCGCTGCCTTAAATATACACAATGCCATGGCCTCTAAAGCCATCTGTGAAAATGAATTGCACAGACTGACCACCCTCTGGCTAAAGAATTTCCTCTACATTTATTTTAAATGGATGTCTCTCAGACTTCCCCAATGTTGAAAACATCTTCTCTATGTCTACTCAATCTAGGCCTTTCAATAATCGATGTTTCAATGAGATTCCCCCATCATTCTTCTAAACTCCAGCAAGTATAGGCCCAAAGCCATCAAACACTCTCCAAAGATTAACCCTTTCATTCCCAGGATCATTCTTGTGAACCTATGCTGGACCCTCTGACAGTGCAGACAGTGTAGAGTTGTATGCCTCTGACCCCAAGATGATGCAGTTTCATAGCTACATTCATAGGTGAGGACATCACAAATGGAACACAATGTAGAAATTTGCAAACTCAACCATTTTATAACCGTTAGATGATGTTCAGAAAGTACTGTGTCCCTGTGTACAGATTACTGATAGGCAACATGCAATAAGACAAGTAACTTGCTGGCTTTGATTTTACTCCAATTCTATTAGGGCCCTGGTGAGATCACACCTGGACTATTATAGTCTCTCCCCCCACCACTCTCCAAAAGGGTCCGTAATAGAAAGGAGTGCAACTCAAGGTCCACCAGACTGATTCCTGGAACAACAAGCTTGTTGCACAGTTAAACATTAAGCAGACTGGGATCATTCTCTCATGAATGAGAGGTGATCTCATTGGGATATGGTAGGGTAGATACAGAGTTTGCTTTGCTTGAGTGTTTAGAGCTAGTGACTGAGATGAATTAAGAAAAAAATACTCAGAAGATGGTGCATATTTATAACTCTCTAACCAGTAAAGGTGTGGAGACTCAGTCAAATCAAAGATCAATAGATTTTTGACAGAAAAGTGTTGATAATGCCATTCAAAAGGGGCTCATGAATGAACTAACATTCTAACTTTTGCTTCTGCTAATGCTTTTATCCAAAGATCCTTTGAGGACGTTCTCAACCCTGCAAAATTTTAATTCCATCAATGAATGACAAGAAATTAACTGAGAAAACTAAGGTCGGAGGAGCAACACCTCATATTCTGTCTGGGCAGTTTCCAACATCAATTTTTCTAACTTCTCATGTTGTCATCTCCTTCCCATTTCATCTTTTTCCATTGCCAATTCTGATTACCCTCAACTTTTATCACCTGTCCAATCACCTCCCCAGTCCTCCCTCCCTCCTCCTCTTTCTCCCATGCTACACTTCAAATGAGATTCCTCCTTCCTGAGCCCTTAGCTCTTCACTTCATCCCACTTCATCTGTCCACCTGCTTTCCCCTTCACCTATCACTTGCCAGCTTGTATCCTTTCCCCTCCCCAACTTTCTTGTGCTGGCTTCAACCCCTTCCTTTCCAGTAAAGATGAAGGGTCTCAGCAAAAAACATTGACCATTTATTCACCTCCACAGATACTGCCTGACCTGCCATTCGTCCAGCATTGTGAGGTGCATTTGAGCTCTTCATCCCCATATGATCCACTCATTTTTAAAAACTGATTAAAAACCTTCAATTTTGGTGAGACCATCTTATTTATTGAGATAGCGTGGAATAGGCCCTTCCATCCTCACTACCCAGCAACCCCAGATAGAACCCTAACCCAATCACAGGACAATTTACCTATCAACCTACAATCAACCTACCAACCAGTAGGTCTTTGGACTGTAGTAGGAAACCCAAGCAGTCATGGGGAGAACATACAAACTCCTTACAGAGGTGGAAATTGAACCCAATTCATCTGGTACTGTAAAGCTACCAAAGATAGCAACTTTCTCACCAGTGTAGATAATTGATTGAATAACTCCAGTGATCCTCAATGTGCCAGCAGAAAGAAGAGAAGCACATTCCCACGTAGAGCCAAGGTAACTTCATTCCACAGATATCTGCACTGACATGTGTCAGGACTGAAGGCTCCAACACAGGCATATTGTTTAAATTCCACCCCGAATCCAGGTACTCCTTCAAGTAAAGTACACAAAAATGCATCAGGTTTCAGAACTGCCATGACATTCAACTTCAACAAGCTACTTCTCTTTAGTTACACAATGCAAGAAACCCAGACCATCCTTACATTTATTTATTGATTTGTTTCACTGTGGAAAAAAAAATGCTCTTGCCATAAAGCTATAATAACGGAGTATCAACAGCATTCAAGGATAACATAAAATCCATTAATTCTAAGTAAAACCCAGGAAAACTCCATTGAAACATGAAGATTCATAAAGATCAATTTTCAGACAAATTACATCTAAGTGCTCATTCAAGTCCACCAAAAATGAATTTGGTATAGCTATCAAACACTTGAATGTCAAGATACATTCAAGGTAATAAATCTTTTACAAAACAATCAAGTCTTAATTACAATTTTAAAAACTTAAACTGAACCAAACTTAGCAATGCCATTTCAACTGGAAAGAGAATGTCAGCCCACACCCCCCCCCCCCCAACCACCAGGTAAATTCCAAAGCATCAACACTTACTACAATTGGTCATTTCCAATGCGCAGGGGAAGTGTTTTTTTTTATTTTTGAGCCTTGAAGGGATTAATCATGAATGAAAGGTCTCAGCCCAAAATATCACCTGTTTACTCTTTTTCATAGATGCTGTCTAGCCTGCTGAGTTCCTCCAGCATTTTGTGTGTTGCTTGGATATTTAGCATCTGCAGATTCTCTCGTTTATGATTAATCTACCATTTTTGAAGGTCTATATACAAGCACCATTAGGAATTTCAGTAAAGATTGCGCAGATTTGTGCAGAAATTTGAGCAATTATGGGCAGAGTAAAAGTTAGGTATCTACAATAATTAAACACGCTGATTTTGAAACCTCTTATGTTGGGTGCTATTTCAAATCTCTTTACAATTTAAAATGAGCAAAAAGCAACTCATCAAGACAACTAACACTTCCCTGAACCCCCTCCCCCACCAAGAGCATGGTAAAAGTTAGGAGTGTTATGGAATACATTTCACTTGCTAGTCTGAGTACAGTTCAACAGGCAACAAATCAAGAACAAGGTCATTTACTCAAATGGCTCTCCATCCACTTCCTTCAGTCACGTGTACACCAGGGTCAATAGCTTCTGGCCACTACCTTAAATATTTCTCAAACACTCTACCTCTGCCAACTGTTAAAAAAAAAGACACAAACAACAATAACACCCTCTCAAATTCTCGTCGCAAGGGAAACAACCCTGACATGAAATTAATTCTTGTCAGCTTCACTGGGTTGAAATCCTGGAATTTAACATTCATTTGGCAAATTCTTCATCAGAAGGATTGAAGCATTTCAGGAAAGTGGCTCACTATCACCTTAACGGTGAACAGGAAGGTATCATCTGTGACATCTTCATTCAAGAAACTTTAAATATTCTTAAGAAATGCTTGCATCCTTGCAGACTAAATGGTTTAAAACTGAATTTAAGAACACACTAGCTTACTCTGTGATGACCCTGCATATTGAAGCAAAAAGATCTATGACTACCAAACTATCTACATAGCTACAATGCAAAGTTCAATGAAATGCAATTACAGATTACGGTATTGTTTATTTTCTGTCTTGTCAGCCTTACTTTCAATTCATCAAATTATTTTTCAAAACACGTTGCATCAGAAAAAACATGAAGCAGAAAAACAAATCACTTAAAAAGGTATTGGAGGAGAGTCTCAACCTGGATCTAATGATCTTCAATGATATTTGTGCATTTTCCTTAAAACAATGGTTAAGCAACCCATTTCTTTGCTACTTATGCAGTACTGCCATTATCTCAGGAGAAAACTGTCAGAATCACAAAACTCCAAAGTTTATTATCACTGTACACATTTTCTTGCAGGCATTGCAGAAAATACAATAAAATTTTTGAAAAACTACATGAAGACCAGTTTGCAAAAGACAAATTGTGTAAATAAATAACATTGAAAATGTGAGTACTAGGGTCCTTGAACTGATTCCACAACCTACAGACTCAACTTTGAGATGTGTGTAACTTACCTTCTTATTATTCACTTTTGGCCTGATCTATCTCATTTGACATGCACCTAGTAATTTTTAGATGTTCTGCATCAGGAAAAACCACAAAGCAGGAGGAAAAAAAAACAAAAAAGTCTCAACCTGGATCTAATGATCTTCCTCAGAATTGTGCTCACATAACCAATTTTGTTGCTATTTATGCAGTGCTGCCAAAGAAATTGCAAGAATTACCAAACTCCAGTTCAATACTTTAAGGCAAAGAAAAGTTTTGCCCACAATCCTGCACATATAAAAGCAACAGTCATACCTGCTCATCAGGTCGCAATTTAATTTTGCCATTTTTGATGGGGAAGCCACTACCAAATTCCTTCGAAGCGATGTCAGCTCCGTACTCCACTGTAACATCTTCTTCAATGGTACTGACTAAGCGCCAAAACTCCTTCTCCACCAGCTCCGTTGGAACCATCTGTGTTTACATATTTATAGTGTGGGATGGGAAAGAGAGGAGAGTTGGAAAAACTTTGATACAACTTGTCTTTGATATACCAATAAGACCCGTGCAAAACATGCTCAATCCAAATAAATACTGTTTAGATATTAATCTCCTTTCAGATTTTTCTAAACACGAGGGATACTCACATGAACTGGCATATTGAAGTAGTCTGACTTAAAAGCATCTGCCATTTCTCCAAATGCACGGAGTGTGTAGTCTCTCGGAGCCTGCTCAAACCCAAAGGCTTCCTGAGGTTTGCTGCACTCCTAGAATCAACACAAAACTATTCAAGCGTGTGCTGAACCCTTGGTAGCCTGCCTATTAATTGCTGCTTTGGATTATATATGAAAAGAAACTTGGAGATGAAAAGACCACCCCACCATTGTGAAAATGCAAAGCTTATTTAACAAGGACTGGACAATATTTCAAGGTAGTCCCCTTTAATTGAGCAACAGTCAGGAGGTTCAAATGAGCAATTTTAAAGAAATAGGAAAACAAGCAAATTTTCAACATATTTTCCCAATAACAGGATTAATGGAAATCTCAAGAGGAAAAAAAGAGATCAATTGACCAGCCCAACAAACCTCATGAATTTTCTCAGATTTATTACGTGTACATCAAAACACAGTGAAATGCGTCATTTGTGTTAAACAGCAACACAACATAAGGATGCACTTGGAGCAGTCAGTCCACAACTATCTCACATATTCCAGTGCCCACATAGCATGCCCACAATTTTTTTTTGTGAAGCATGGCAAATCAATGGATATTCACTTGCAAAAGAAATTATATCGTAGGTTTTCACAAATAAAAAGTGTATGTGTTTTAAGAAAAAACTGTAACAAATCATTTATTGAACTCCAAACACTGAACCCCCAATTGCAGTAAAAATATTTTATATATTTACTTCTTCATGTCAGACCAGCCTCTTAAAGTGAACCCTAACACAATATTGGTGGCTGTGAATTATCTGTGTTTCCACCAAATAACATTACCCTACCAGCTTCCCACTGCCCCCCCCCCATCCCAGAGTTCACTAAAACTGGCATTGAGAGCCTATCCAGAGCTCGAAGAAGTCACCCAGCTCAAGTCCTGTTCCATGAGTGAAGGAACAGCAGAGGCCTCTGGTTTGTCCAGAGGTTTGTTGACAAGAATCCCCCAAAATCTTGGTGGGTCGATTTAAGGCGACCTACCCTTCTTATGATAAAATGTCATCACAAGGGGGCCAAAGGGGATGTTGGCATGCATCATGATGGACAAAAACAAGCAAGGCATAATATAGGTCAACAGGAACCCAAGAGTGGTGTACGCCCTGACAGGAGGTAAGAATTCATGTGAAGTAATTGAATTTATTTATTAATCATCCATCAGTGAAGCCCTCAAGACAGCCTTTAAGGAGCAGTGAAACTGCTCGCATGGGCCATTGGACTACAGGTGATATGCTGTGGTGTGAAGTAGCCCAATGCCAAGGTTCTGGGCCATTGCAGCCCAGAGACTCGATATGAATTGGGGACCATGGTCAAGAGAAAATATAAGATGCGGTGTCAAACCAAGTAATCCAAGTGCTGATGAACGTCAGAGCCATGTCTACGTCTAGAGGAACAACCTCTAGCCACCTAGTAATATGGTCCACCAGGGTAAGGAGGTGCATAAAAGCTGGGAGGAGAGAAGAGGACCAACAAATTTCACATTAACGTAATCAAACTGTCGCTCAGGGTTCTCAAAAGGAGCCAATGGCGCCTGAACATGACAATTAATTTTCACCACCTGGCACTCCTCACAGAATACACTCCAATCACACACATCCTTTAAGGCCGTGGCACACAAGCTTTAGTGCTACCAGCTTCTATGAGCCCTTCTGACCCAGATGCAAGGCCAAATCAAAAACTTGAGGGCAATAAGTTGAGACATCACAGAAGAGAGAACACCAGCTTCGCTCAACTTAATGTCAGCCCACCAACAGGCCTGTGACTGCTTTTCAGTAGGCCTGGACCTCTGTGTCAGTAGCTTGGTTGGCTGCCGTGCAAGTAAAGTCAGCTCCTATGTGTATAGCCTCAACAGCTGGTCGCAACAGTCAATAAGCCACAGCATTATTTATCCCCCTGATTTGTTGGATAGTTGGTGTTGTTGCCGTGCAGACCAAGGGTCTGATATTTTGGCCATCACATGCACGTGGGGTTTGTGGTCAACAATCACTAAAATGGCAACCCTCTAAAAGAAAACAAAATTGGCAGACATATAGAAATAGAAGCTCACAGTCAAACGTGTTGTACTTTATTTTGGGGGAGGGTTTGCAGCTGCCGGCTGAAGGTGGCAAGTGGCTACCACTCACCTCTGACCATCTGTTCATGCACAGCACCCCCAGCATAGTCTGAAGTATCAGTAGTAATGGCTATGGGTGTTAGGGAGCAGGTGCGCCAGTAGGGTCAGGTTGGAAAGAGCTTATTTAGTATCATCAAATGCCCTGGTCACGTCCACTGACCTGTCTAGCTCTTGATTAGGGGTATTGCATTTAAGCAAACAGAACAGGAAAAGCACAAGTTCAGCACTTCACGGAATGAAGCGGTAATAGAAACTCTAACCCATGCTTAAATCCTGTTGTTTTATAGTAGTGCGGAATGGTGGGAGATCTATAATACCAGCTACTTTCGATAAAATGGGTTTCACACCTTCTGCAGAGATTCAATGGCTGAGAAATTAAATGGTTTGAAAACCCCAACTAACATATAACAGGTTTAACAATCAACCCGTGTTGGCTGAAGTGCTCGAAAAATGTGCTGAGATATAGGTTTGGATTTGAATCCACTGGCGACAAGTACGTCATCCAGGTAAACAAAAAGAATCATCTTTAAACAAGAATGGCACTTCCCAGGAGACACAGCATTTGGTCTATCAGCTCTGATGGCTTAGCATCATCAAGGCCAGGCAAGGAGAGCAACTGTTTGACATATCCTGACTCCAATCATCAGAAAATCTGTAAAAAGTGAGTTTTCAGTGATTGGTATTTATCATGCTCAGGCAGGTGTTCTAGTAGACTCACCACTCACAGACATGGAGTTTCCAAACGGCGCTACCACAGAAATATTTTGTGTGTCAGGAGATTTCTTGCAGCACTAATTGTGTCACGGCAAGTACAAACCAAGCAATGGCATTTTGCTTCCAAAACTCCAGCAACTTAAAAGCAACTGCATAGGCCGACATGTTCAATGACTCCAGAATCGTCCTGGAGTACCAGGGACACCAATGTAGGTTTTGGCAGATCAAAAAGGCGGAGGAGCTTTAAGAAAAACTAATGATTCATTTATAGTACTCCAAACACTGAACATCAAGTGCGGTAAAAATACTTTACGTAATTACTTCACATCAGACCAGCCTCTTAAAACTGAACCCCAACTCAATGTCAGTGGCTGTGAACTATGTACGTTTCCACCAATTAAATTACTCTACAACATACAGTTCCCTACAGAGAAGTTTAAGCTATTGTTGGCTGGACTGAAAACTTGTTACTGATCTGGCCAGGGACCTAGCTATATATCAGAACTTATAGAAATAGTGGATTCTGGTTAATTGGGACACATCAGGATCAGTACATTTTGGCTCAGTTAAGCAGCTGTTCCAATTAGCCAGTTTCATGAAAAGACAAACTAAGCAACAAATTGTTAGAACACTACCAACAATATTGCAGTACTATAAAACCATACTAGTTCTTAATAGTTATCGACAGAGGAATTCATCCAGTGTTATCTACAAAATCAGCACAAACACCTAACACAGATAACTGCCTGCCTTCATTCAATGATACTGACAACTGCATCCTCCAAATCTTCATTTTCATTGTAACATTTAAGATTATTGCTGATACTTTCAAATTATTTGTAATTTCTAACAAACTAGTGAAATCATTTCATTTTTACTTCTAGCTGTTTCCGACATCTCCAAGCCTGAATACTTGAAACCACAGTGAGCAAAACTGTTCTGAATTGTCTAACTGCTTACTTCTCACCAATTATCAATGACAAAAATACTTACAACTGACGCTATTTAAAAACTGGTTGCTTGAAGCACCGTGTTGTGCCTAAAGGCCATGCAAGCGACTGACGCTATCTAGAAATTGTTCAGCAACTGTCTTCCGTCCCAGTTAAGTGGCATAGTGTCCCAAATAAACAAAGGCAATCTGCTAATTCCTGAATTAGTTTTTTAATTAAAAGAGTCATTCCAAATAAGCTTCCCACATTAACCGATGGCCCAATTAACCCAAATCCACTATATGCATTTATCCAACCACACCCACAGCCCCAGATGGAAAAGGATTTTGAGTCCAGTATGATTTCAAAATCAGAGTCATCAGTCACTGGAAGAGTAACGAATGGCAAGTGCCTGACCTGATACCATAAGATTTTACAAAAAGCAGTCAATATTGCACATTATCTCCTTTGCACCAACACTTCTTGTCTGGAACACTGTCTGATAATATTGAGATATTGTCCTTGCTGCCACTTTTTTTTGGTACACCTGCTCTTTAATACAAATTTTAATCTGCCAATCATGAAACAGCATGTCAATGCATAAAAGCTTGCAAATATGGTCAAGAGCTTCAGATATTGTTCAATCATCAGAATGGGGAAGAAATATTATCTAAGTGACTTTGACCATGGAATGATTGTTGGTGACAGACAGGGTGGCTTGAGTATCTCAAACTGCTGATCTCTTGGGATTTCACAGTCTAGAATGGTATGAAAAACAGAAAGCACCCAGTGAACGACAGTTTTGGGGGTGAAAATGCCTTTTTAGAGGTCAAAGGATAGCTACAGTGGTTCAAGCATTCAGGAAGACAACAGTAACTCAAAGAATCATCAGCAGAAGTGAATCTCTGAATGCACATAGACCGCGAACTTACACTCCTGTGACCACTATTAAGTATAGGAGATACCTAAGAAAGTGGTCACTGAGTATATATGAATCCAATATACTCTGTTAGGTCACTGTTAGGTAGGAAATCAGTTTAATTCCAGCTAATTTCTGTTGCAACGCAGTTAAGCAGCTAGCTGGAATTTCAGTGAACAGATTAAAGGCAAAATTCAGGCAGTTAGTGAGGAGAAGTAGCTGCCTTTACAGGCAAGAGTGAATCAAGACAGTCTAAATGATCAGGAGAATGCTTCAGGGTTCATCATTACTATTGAATTTATATTCTGTCCCTCCAGCTTAAGAACTCCATTTCTCTATGCTTTGGGAGACCTGCAGACTTTGCATAGGATGAAACTAGTAGTGTAATATTGTAGATGTAGGCCCATGGAAACTCATTAATTAAAAATGACTGTTTCAGTATCATACTGAAAACCTAAATGGACCTATAGCAGATAGATGAGCGATACACTCAAAATGGAGGAACTGGCAGAATAATCTCAAATGCTCTTTCCTTATATGCAATTTTGAATTGCCTTTGTTTGTGACTGACCAGTAAAGGCTGATTTATAGTGAACACAAAGTACACTGCAGATGCTGTGGTCAAAGGAACACGTACAACAAGCTGGAGGAACTCAGCATCTATGGAAACGAGCAAGGCTGATTTATACTTCTGCGTCAAATGAATGCTGTAGGTACAGTGTAGCCACGTAACCTACGCTGTACCCTATGCCCTAGCCTGACGCGCACCTCTCCAAAAATGTCACTGCGCGTCGCGGCAACGCAGAATGCAACAACTATGATTGGTCTGCTTGTTAGCATTGCATTTCCTCCTGTCTATTGGCATACTGCGTGTACACCGATGCAAAATAAATGGTTGGAGACAATGAACCAAATCCTCAAATCTACCTGCCGACACCCAAAAGTATTTGAAATGCATTTCCTCGTCCATGTCTCTCAGTGGCCAGACAAGTACAGAAAATTCATTCTCCTTCTGCCTCAATCCGTTCAATGGTCATACACACCATCTTCTCAGACGTCTTCTCTCTTTTCTGCATTGCAGTAATTTCAATAAAAGTAACCCTTGTTCAACATTTATTAGCTCCAACTCCAATATGATGCACTCAATCACCATTAGAAACTCCACCACCAACTAGTGTTCTGGCGGTGAATTGTGCAGCGATGCAGACACACCAACGCACAGGTATAAATGCTCATAACGGCGCAGGCCACTTATGAAGGCTGCAGCATAGGGTACTACGCAGAAGTATAAATCAGCCTTAAGAGATGAGGAACTGCTTTATGCTTCTTGTTACAGAAACTTGGCTCCAGCACAACATCTTCAGGCCAATGACACTGGACTAGTGCTAATATATTTTTCACTATGTTCTATCATCATTGTGTTGTGTGCTGTGTGTGACTGGATGTTCTGTGTTTTACAACTTGGCCCTGGAGAAACAGTGCTTCTTTTATCTGCATACATGTGTATGGTTGAATGACAAGTAAAGTTTAACATGAATAAGCATGACTTAATATTAGAATTTAATTTTTCTTTCCCTTGTGTGAACCACTAACACCATTGGGCCTTGGAGTTATCTAGGGTACACCCACAGAAACAATGATGCAGTACCTATTTTTATCTATTTAGAGATACAGCATGGAACAGGCTCTTGCACCCGTGTCGCCCAGTAACCCACCAATTTGAACTTAACCTAATCACAGGACAATTTACAATGACCAAATAACCTACAAACATCTTTGGAATGTGGGAAGAACAACCACCTTTCATACAGAGGACACCAGAATTGAACTCTGACAACCTAGGCTATAATAGCATCAGGCTAACTGCTACTCTACTGGGCCGCACTCTTGTTTGAAACTACCCAGATACTTTTATTTTGCGAAATCAATTCCTAAACAGTACAACAGAACAACTTCCAGACTAAATACTGTACTTGTTTTAAATTTTAAGAATTAATAAACTCATTGAAGGAAAATAACAGCAAAGGCTGTACAATGTTGCCTGAAGTAGAATTCTAGTTACCAACCTGCGCCAGACATTTTGGACACCTCCAATCACCCTTGGGAACATCATGTAAGGGAGGAATTAAACAGAAAGTGTGATAGCTATCATCACAGCCATCACAGAGCAGAAGACGATCTTCTTCGTTACCTTGTCCACAGATCAGGCAAACATACAAGTCCACCTAGAGAACAAAAAGCAAATGTAATTCAGCCAATCCCTCAAAAATCTCTTGAATGTTCCCCCGTTTTTCCCCATCCCCTTAAGTGGAACTATATCACCTGCTCACCATTAATTAAAATGGCATTAATTTAAATTGCTTACTATACATGTACCATGGAAAACGGCTTTTAGCTAACAACGGGGAAACCAACTCCCCACGACTCAAAGGATTGGCATCATAAAAGACCTGGGCAAGCTTAACCCCTCTCTCTCTAAAACCCAAAAACGCTGCAGCTTGAACTAACAGTGACTTTTATATTTCCATTGGACAATACATTATTCCCTAGACAACGACAGAGCTATTTCTTACTGATTATTATTATACCTGAGCTTTTAGATTTAGTATTGACGACGCATATTATCTGTATGTTTGCATTAATCTTACTTTTGTGTCCCTTTATCAATAAATACTGTTAAAAATAGTACCATCAGACTTCAACGAACCTCTCTATCTTTGCTGGTAAGTGACCCAGTTACGGGGTTTCGTAACAAAGCGGAGTTCTCGTCTCGGGATTTGACACCAAATTGGGAGGCCAGTGAATCGGGCTTCTAAGTCCAAAACTTGGATCTGGTTACGCGGGTTGCCAGACGGGAAACCAGCACAGATGGACGTGGGTGAATTTATAGAAAACCTGACTCTGGAGGCGCTAGAGGCGGCCACCAAATCAGACTTGATAAATTTGGCAAGGAGTTAAACCTCGCAGAGGTGAGGTTGTCAATGAAAAAGCGGGAGGTGCGAAGGGCAATAACTCAGTATTATATTGTGAAGAATGTGTTTGCAGCTGAGGTATTGGAAAATATCCCTGAAAAGGTACCAGCTAGTGGGACGGCTCAGTTAGAGTTGGAGAAATTAAAGTTGGAACATGCAATTAAGTTAAGGTGACTGTTGCAGCCCCGCCCCTAGATTCCAAGATCTATCCCGCATGCACGATCACTCGCAGCATGTCGAGAGAGACAGCTGAGAACGAGAGCAGTTTAAATCCAGCCAGTTTTGATTTGGCCGAGACGTTTTTACCAACCCTGTACCACGAGGGTTTAGAGGGTGGTAAAACGAAGAGTAGTAAAGTGACAGAGGGTAAGGGAGAGGAGGTAGACCCACCCTTCGCGAGGAGAAAAGTTTTGGAGGCAGAAGATAAAGATGAGACACAGCTAGAGCTGTTAAAAGGTCCAGGGTTGGACCTGGATGATCTGTCTGGGTTGGCAGAACTGTTTGAAGAAGTTGAAAATGCTAGAGGTGTTCCCGATAATGAAATGAGGGCAGTCCCAGATGAAGAGGGTGCCCCTACCTTGAAGAAGTCTGCTGGATTGGCAGATGAGGTTGTTTCAGCCCACGGGGTTGAGTTTACTCCAGAAGGGAGTTGCCCAGAGAGTAGCTGGGAGAATCAGGGGAATTTAGAATTTGGACCGGGTATGGGTATTGAAATCCTGAAAGAGGCCAATGTCCCATTTGAGTGTGTCCAAGATGGGGATGCACATGGTACTGAACCTAGTAACAGAGCTTAGAAAAAGTCTGAGGTATTTGATTCAGTTGAATGGGATGGCCGTCCTTGTGGGTCAGATAGACTTGGTTCAGTGAAGAAAGGGTTAACCTTGGTAATAGTGGGAAGTGAGAGTTCCCAGGTGTTTGTGCTCCAAGGTGTGTTAAAAGTTAATGCGGAGCTCAAAAATGGGGAGATAAATATTATTATTGAAGGAAACAGGAAATATGTAGTTCCCAAATCGAATGAAGAAATTTTAAAACCTGCGGATCGCTTACAGATTAAGTCAGAAGATGACGGGGGGGGGGGGGGCCGTGCTATTGTTATTCCAGAGTGTGGTGTGAAAAGGCAGAATTTGAAATGCTGCTTGAACAAGGAGTTCGAACTGAAAACACATAGCCTGAAGGGTCCTGAAGAGAGGGCTAGCCACCTGTGTAAAATTAAAGAATTGGGTGGAAATTCAGAAGATGGTCTAAGTTTGGGACACAGTGTTGATAAAATAACCCCTATGGAAGAAGCAGATGAGAGCTTATGTCGCCAGGGTACCCAAGCTCCCCACGTGGGAACTAACCGGAAAAGAGGAGACGGTTAATGGGGATGCCATTTTTAAGTGGCAAAAGCCGGTTGTACGGGATTTTAACAAAGCATGTGAGTAATAAAGACAACCCCATGGAAGCCCGCCTGCTAAGTTTGAAAACAACAGAAAGATTAGTATTTGCATGAACTTTTGTAGATACACGTAAGCTAAGATCACATCTCCTCAGTTTTGTTTGCCAAAGGAAAGAAATAAAAATAGGTGGTTATTAAATTGAAGTCTGATGCTACAAGACTTTAGTAAGGTAAAAGATGTTAAGATATTAAAGGAAGTGGCACTGTAATCGTTAACTGTTTAGATGCTGCATTGAATGTATAACTGTATTACTCTGTAGTGAAAAGGAAAAGCTTTTGTATTGTGTTAGACTCTACAATCCTGTAAGACTCTGTACTACCGCTGGCAAAAACACTTTGAAGAAAGGGGGTGTTACGCCTGCAGCCCCCTCCTTTGTCAGAATCGCAAAATCACTATTGAGTTGGGTCAGGAGACCCAGGAAATGAGAGAGAGACGTGTGGAATGTCTCGTTCCCCCAGTGATATAAAGCTACGGGACACGGCCATTGTCTCTTGAAGCCAAACTTGTGTATTGCCATACTGTGCTACGTGGAAGCCCTCAGGCAAAGTGGGAAGGTTGAGGGAGGGATTGCATCACCCCCAACCTGATTGACATCTGAGATCCTGTGAGTCAGGATAAAAGAGGGTCTGTGGGAACAGCCCCTCAGACGCACCAGAAGAAACGCTAGCAATCCCGTAATAGCGGAAGCCATTGGAAGGAGGCCACGTGCGTTCGGTTCCGTTTGCCTGGACTGGTGGCTTGCACCATGGAAAACGGCTTTTAGCTAACAACGGGGAAACCAACTCCCCACGACTCAAAGGATTAGCATCATAAAAGACCTGGGCAAGTTTAACCCGTCTCTCTCTAAAACCCAAAAATGCTGCAGCTTGAACAAACAGTGACTTTTATATTTCCATTGGACAATACATTATTCACTAGACAACGATAGAGCTATTCCTTATTATTATTATACCTGCGCTTTTAGAGATAGTATTGACGACGTATATTATCTGTATGTTTGCATTAATCTTACTTTTGTGCCCCTTTATCAATAAATACTGTTAAAAATAGTACCATCAGACTTCAATGAACCTCTCTATATTTGCTGGTAAGTGACCCAGTTACTGGATTTCGTAACATTTGCTACAGGCAGCTGTGGAGGCCAAGTCTTTACATATATTTAAGGCACAGGTTGATAGATTCTTGACTGGTCAGGGCATGAAGGGATACGGGGAAAAGGCAGATCAGGGCTGAGAGAAAAATTGGATCAGCCATGATGAAATAGCGGAGCAGACTCAGTGGGCCAAACGGCCCAATTCTTCTCCTGGGTCTTGTGACGTTAGGTGGGTGAATAGACTGGAGAAGGTGAGGGGATGGACATCTAACCCTTGTTAGACCACTTGGAATAGTGTGTTTAGTTCTGGTACCTCATTATCGGAAGGAAGTGGAAGCTTTAAAGAGAGTGCAAAGGGGATTTACCAGAATGCTGGCTGGACTAGGGGGCATGTCTTATGAAGCTAGATTGATTGAGGTACAGCTTTTCTTTTTGGTGTGAAGGAGAAAGGTGATTTGATAGGTGTACAAGGACTGGACAGACCAATCCTGATGAAGGGTCTCAGCCTGAAAAGTTGACTGTTTATTCCTCTCCACAGATGCTGCCTGACCTGAGCTCATCCAGCATTGTACTTGCTACACACAGTAAACAGTTATTGAGAAACACAATCAACATTTCAGCAGCAGCTTCTTCCCCGCCACCAGATTACTGAATGGACATTGAGCTCATGAATGCTAAGCATTTTTCTTCTTTTTGATCTACTTAATTTAATTATTTAAAATACTTATTGTAATTTGTTGCTTTTATTATGTATTGCAATGTACTGCTGCCACTAAAACAAATTTCACAACATATGCCAGTGATACTAAACCTGAATCTAATTCTGATTTTGGCAGATGAGTAAGAACCAACAGGGATGAAGGCAATTCAGAAATAAGACAATCAACAAGATTGTTAACAAAATGCATCAAGTGGTTAGGTCCCAAAAGATAACACGGGTGGGGGGGGGGGGGGGGGGGAGAGCAGGGGTTGCAAGTGTAAATGGTTGTACCAACCATTATGGAAACCATGATAGTATGGAAACAAGTGGTGGATGCAAATTCAACTTCAACATTTAGGAGTTTTGATAAGTACATGGATGGGATGTCTTGTGGCCTACAGAAAACTTGTTTAGCCCACTTACACTGGTTGTCCCTTAGGTGTTCTACAAATTACATTGTCAAAATAACTCAAATTAAATCTGATTTCCTTTTCAGAAATCCCACTGGCTTTGTCTAATTCTATTGATATTTTCCATAGGGTCGTGTTATTCAAAAGACACTACCCAGAAGGCAAAGGCAAACCACTTTTGTAGAAAATTTGCCTACATCATTCAACGTTGCATATGCAGCAGGACGATGATGTATGTATTTAATATGTATTTCTTAATATTTGCTTTTAATTATGGATTACAATGTACTGCTACTGCAACACAACAAATTTAATGACAAATGCCAGTGATGTTAAACCTGATTCTTCTGTGTACTTCCTAACATAGGAGGCTATTTAGCCCATGGAGTTTATGCCAGCTATCAAAGCAATTCTATCAATACCATTCCAGCATTCATCTCTCTGAAACCTATTCTCTCACATGCCTGTCAAATCCTTTAACTTGCTCACCCTCCGACACCCAGGATAATTTCAGTAGCCAATTAACATACTAACCAGCGTATCCATGGGAAGAGAGGAGAGAATGGAAGTACTCAGGGAAGTTCATGCTGTCACATGGAGAAAGGTACAAACTCCCATTTAAAACAGCACCACATGTCTGGATAGAACCGTTCACTATAGCATGTACCACCTGCTTCATTTGCTGTGTTATCCGTGAGATTTCGGTTCTATCCTTTCAAAATTCGCACACCATTTTAAACTCTTCCCAACAGTACTAGCAACCTCAACCTCCTCAAGGATATTGGCGATACATTGGTGTAAATCATCAAATTTGCACATGTCCCACCTACTATGGTAAAATCTACTAAAAACTTACATGCCCAGAAAGCAAAAAACAAAGCTATACCTCCTAACTTTTTTTTGTTTTGGTCTCCAGGTTTAAGGAAGGACATTCTGGCAATTGAGGAAGTGCAGCATAGATTCACTAGGTTGATTCCTGGGATGGCAGGGCTGTCTTACGCAGAGAGATTGGAGAGATTGGGCTTGTACACGCTGGAATTGAGGAGATTGAGAGGGGATCTGATTGAAACGTTTAAGATAATTAAAGGATTTGATAGGATTGAGGCAGGAAATATGTTCCAGATGTTGGGAGAGTCCAGTACCAGAGGGCATGGATTGAGAATAAGAGGTCAGTTATTTAAAACAGAGTTGAGGAAGAGCTTCTTCTCCCAGAGAGTTGTGGAGGTGTGGAATGCACTGCCTCGGAAGACGGTGGAGGCCAATTCTCTGGATGCTTTCAAGAAGGAGCTGGATAGATATCTGATGGATAGGGGAATCAAGGGATATGCGGACAAGGCAGGGACTGGGTATTGATAGTGAATGATCAGCCATGATCTCAGAATGGCGGTGCAGACTCGAGGGGCCGAATGGTCTACTTCTGCACCTATTGTCTATTGTCTAACTGTCTCTCCAGCCACACACCGTTCTGTTTATTTCCACACGGCACTGGAACAAATCCTAAAACCACCACCCATTTTGTAACTACTTTGCTGGCTCCATAAATTCTGCCTGTAAGACCCTATTATTTCGTCTACACATGCTGTTGGTGACAACTTGGATGACTTGTGACTGCTCACGCTCCCCTTTCAAGATACTTTATAACCTTTTCACCATCGTAATCCTGACACAAAGGAGGTAACATCCCAATCCTGCAGTCATGTCTACAAATCCAGAAAGGCCTGTTTGAGCCACCCCAGTTACAAAATCCCGGATCATTATTGCTTTCTTGCTTCTCTCCACCCCTGCTTCCTGTGCAGTTGAGGCATTTGCAATGCAGGTTTCTGACTTGACAGCATTTCAGAGGAACAAATCCCCAAAAACTAAATCCTTTAGGGAGCAATGATTGCCACAGCATCAATATCCACATCAATGTCATTCTCCTGCTCCCATTACGAAAGTTGGGTTGCAGATTTGAATAGATTTAAATGTGAATCACAACTTTTATAAATAAGACTACTGAACGATCCCCTAGTACAATAAGATGATGCCTTAAGCACAGTACGTACCTCACCACAGCATTTCACTTTACTTTCAGCATGAACCGCACTTTCTCTCTAACTTCAACACTTTACGCTGCATTCTGTTATTGCTTTCCCTATACTTCCTTATGCTTCCTCAAGTTTGTCATAGCCAGGGATGATACTGGGGATAAGCTCCCTCTGTGGCGACCCACTTTCTGCGCAGGCAAACCAGCTCACAAATAGCCAGCGTGCGGGGAGAGACTTTGGTAATGCACCTCCGATGTCATTTCCGCCCGGAGAGGGCGGGCGCTAGGGATTAAATGCCAGCGCCTCGAAGTTTGAATAAACTCGTCTCGAAACGACTTACCGACTGCGTGTCATTGTCTCTAGCTCTGTATGTAGTATATCGCTACATTGGTGACCCCGACGGTCCAAACAGGATTTGGACCAAAGATGACCGACTCTTCATCTGTTCACGCAGTTTCGCTAAAACCGCTGACTTTCTGGACACTGCGACCACGCGTGTGGTTTAGCCAAGCAGAAGACCAGTTCCAGATTCAGCAGATATCTTCTGATTCCATGCATTACTATCACGTGGTGAGCGCCCTTGACCAGGAGACGGCCGTCCAGGTTGTGGATTTCATACAGTCACCCCCGGAAGAAGGCAAATATGAAGCATTCAAAGTGCTGCTCATTGGGACCTTTGGCCTCTCACGGCATGAGCGGGGAGCCCGCCTGGACGGTTTGAGAGACAGACTGTTGTCAGCATTGATGAACGAAATGTTTGCCCTGGCTGTCAGACACAAGCCCTACCTCATGTTCGAGCAAGCGTTCCTAGAACTGCCCGAGGACATACATTTGCTGCTGGCCAACGCAGATTTCAGCGACCCCCAGAAGGTGGCGGCCCAGGCAGACGTGCTGTGGAAAGCCAAGAGGGAGAGCGTGGTGTCCGTCAGTCAGATTACCAGGACACGCGCCCAACAGCAGACCAGACCAGGCCAGGCCTGGCAGGGCGCACACAACACAGAGGCAGGAGTGAGCAGGACAGTGAACAGTGGTGTTTCTACCACCAGCGGTGGGGCACAAAGCCCACCGTTGTCGCCCACCCTGCTAGGGCCAGGGCCAGCTGCCGCTATTGACTATGGTGGCTGGCCACCAGGACAGCCTCTTGTACCTCTGGGACAAACAATCGGGACGCCGCTTCTTGGTCAACACCACAGCGGAAATCAGTGTCTTGCCCCCGACGGGGTACGACACCCGCAACAGGAAGCCAGGACCCACCCTGAGGGCTGCAAACGGCAGCACAATATGGACCTACGGCACCCGCACAGTGAAGCTGCAGTTCGGCGCCAGCCGGTTCACGTGGGGCTTCACACTGGCCGCCGTGGCCCAACCTCTCCTGGGGGCGGATTTCTTGCGAGCTCACAGCATGCTGGTCGACTTGCAAGGGAAAAGACTGGAACATGTTGAGACTTTCCAGACGTTCTCCCTGGGTGAAGCCAAGTTGCCGGCCCCACACCTGGACTCCATCACGCTGTCAGACAACGAATTCACCAGAATCCTGGCAGACTTTCCATCGATTCTGGCACCGCAGTTCACGGCAGCCATGCCCAAACACGGGGTACAGCACCACATCCCGACCCAGGGACCACCCCTCCACATCCGTGCACGAAGGCTCCCCCTGGAAAGGCTCTGCCTGGCGAAGGAGGAGTTCAAGAGGATGGAGGAATTGGGGATCATATGGAGGTCCGACAGCCCATGGGCCTCCCCCCTGCACATGGTGCCCAAAGCAGCCTGGGGTTGAAGACCACGCGGAGACTACCGCAGACTGAACGAGGCTACAACTCCAGACCGCTACCCCGTGCCGCACATACAGGACTTTGCAGCAAACCTACATGGGGCAAGAAGCTTTTCCAAAGTAGACCTCATCCGGAGATACCATCAAATCCCGGTGCACCCTGAAGACATCCCCAAAACAACACTCATCACCCTGTTCGGCCTGTTCGAGTTCCTCCGAATGCCGTTTGGCCTGAAGAATGCCACACAGACGTTCCAGCGGCTAATGGAGGCGGTGGGACGCGACCTGGACTTTGCGTTCATCTATTTGGACGACATCCTTATAGCCAGCAGTAGTTGCCAGGAGCATCTGTCCCACCTCCACCAGCTCTACTCCCGCCTGAGTGATTTCGGCCTCATGATCAACCTAGCCAAATGCCAGTTCGGTCTCGATACCATCGACTTCCTGGGCCACAGGATTACCAAAGACAGGTCAACACCTCTGCCCGCCAAGGTAGATGCGATCTGCCACTTTGCCCGGCCCAACACGGTCAAAGGGCTGCAGGAGTTCATTGGTATGGTGAACTTCTACCACCGTTTCCTCCCCTCAGCAGCCCTTATCATGCGCCCTTTGCACATCCTAATGTCAGGTAAAGGCAAGGACATTACTTGGGACGAGGAGGCCGCAGCCACTTTTGTTAAAGCCAAGGAAGCCTTGACAGATGCGGTGATGCTGGTGCACCCCAGAACGGATGTTCCGACCACACTCACGGTGGACGCATCCGACACAGCAGTCGGTGGGATGCTGGCAACCCCTGGCGTACTTCAGCAAGCACCTACAACCACCCGAACTCAAGTACAGTGCTTTCAACCGGGAGCTGTTGTCACTGTATCTGGCAATCCAGCATTTCAGGTACTTCTTAGAAGGCAGGCCGTTCACCGCGTTCACAGACCACAAACCGTTGACCTTCGCGTTCATGAAGATGTCCAATCCCTGGTTGGCTCGCCAGCAGCGACATCTGTCCTACATCTCTGAGTAAATGACGGACATCCAGCATGTCTCAGGAAAGGACAACATTGTGGCGGATGCACTCCCCTGACCAGCTGTCCAGGCCCTGTCCCCGGGGGGTGGACTATGCAGCACTGGCGGAAGCGCAGCAGGCAGACGACAAGATGCCCAGCTACAGGACTGCAGTCTCGGGTTTGCAGCTGCAAGACTTTCTCGTAGGCCCAGGTGAGAGGACCCTCCTGTGCGACGTGGCTACCGGCCAACCTTGCCCCATCGTCCCGGCAGCCTGGAAGCAGCGAATTTTTGACTCTATACACAGTTTGGCGCACCCATTTATCAGGACAACCATCCGGCTGGTCTCCAGCAAGTTCGCATGGCATAGACTTCACAAGCAGGTCAGTGAATGGGCCAGAATGTGCGTGCAGTGCCAAACAGCCAAGGTGCAGCTGCACACTAAAGCCCCACCGCAGCAGTTCGAACCCACCCACCGGAGGTCTGACCAAATTCATGTAGATATTGTGGGCCCCCTACCAGTGTTCTGAGGAGCGCGGTACCTCCTAACCATGGTAGACCGGTTCACGAGGTGGCCAGAGGTGGTCCCGCTCACCGACACATCTGCCAATTCCTGCGCCCAAGCACTGATTGCAACCTGGGTAGCACGCTTCAGGGTACCGACAGAGGCGCCCAGTTCATCTCCAGCCTGTGGTCGGCTGTGGCCAGCCTGCTGGGAACGCAGCTACACCACACAACTGCCTACGACCCACAGTCGAACAGACTAGTGGAACGCTTCCACAGTCACTTGAAGTCGGCTCTCATGGCCCGCCTGAGAGGTCCTAACTGGGTGCACAAGCTTCCCTGGGTCCTGCTTGGAATTCACACAGCGCCCAAAGAGGACCTGCACGCCTCATCAGCTGAGTTGGTGTACGGCACGCCCCTGGCCGCCCCAGGAGAGTTCATACCAGCCCCAAGGAGGAAGAACCCGCAGCAATCCTGGACAGACTACGCGAAAGGCTCGGCAACCTGGCCCCCATACCGACTTCACAGCACGGACGGACCCCGACCCATGTACCCAAATACCTGCAGAACTGTAAGTTTGTGTTTGTACGAAGGGGTGGACACCGGGCACCGCTACAGCGGCAGTTCAAGGTGATCAACAACAATGGGTCCATGTACGTTCTGGACATTAGGGGGAAAGAGGAGGTTTTCACAGTGGACCGACTCAAACCAGCCCATGTGGACTTGGCACAGCCGGTCGAGGTTCAGGCACTGCGGCGCAGAGGCAGACCTCCCAAACAGAGGCTGATCCAGACTGTGGACATTGGGGGGGTGTATCGCTGGTTCTGGGTGGGGGGTTATGTGGCGACCCACTTTCTGCGCAGGCGAACCGGCTCACAAATAGCCAGCATGCAGGGAGAGACTTTGGAAATGCACCTCTGGCATCATTGCGGCCCGGAGAGGGCAGGCGCTAGGGATTAAATGCCAGTGCCGCGAAGTTTGATAAACTAGTCTCGAAACGACTTACCGACTGCATGTCGTTGTCTCTAGCTCTGTATGTAGTACATTGCTACACCTCTACCTATTAAATGGCATCTGATAACCAAGCCCAGCTCCTGGCCTTCAAGCGTGGCTTAACTACTAAGCCCAGCAGAACAATTTCTACTGACAGAAGGGGCGAGAGAGTGTGTTACAAGTGCCTGAAGACCAGTTGCTATAGGCAGATGAAGCTTGTCAGCCATGGTTGGCAGTTCATCTGGAAGGAAATTCTGATCTCAAACCTCCACTGCCTTGTACACTTATGGGGAAGGCTTCAGGAGTAAACCCCCAAAGAAAAATCCAGAGCTGGAATCCCTAAGGCAGTCCTGCATTGAGTTCAATGCTGACTGGCAACTCCTGTGATGCAGCTGGTGCCAAATTATATTGGTCTCTCCTGTTCTTTTAGATTCATCAGCTGAGTGGAGAGGGGAGCATACCATATGGGCAACAGCTTGCTCTCCATTTTGTACAGCCCTGATTAACTTACTGGTTTACTTACATCAGCTCTCTTAGACACAACATCCATGGTCAACCCTGACAAACGGAGGGTATTATTGTTGCCTCAATGGATGGTTAATGAAGTTTTGTACCTCATTATATGCAGTAATAAACTAATTTAAATTAGTAATAAATATACAGAAAGAATATATTGTCAGGCAAGTAAACTTTATCAAGAATATTACAATTATTCTTTTGTTCCTTCCCATCCATGCCCAAACAATCCCTCAACGACATATTTAAGAATACTTACAATATTAGAGGGAACAGTAGTTCTGCTGTTCCGCAGTGTTCTGCTGCTTCGCTCTAGGTCACTGGTACGAATCTCACTTCCCTCCTTCTTCACTCCAGTCATACTGTACTTCTCTTCATTTTAGAAAAAAAAACAACTTTCAGTTCTGGAAAACTGAGCACTAAGACATTGCAACTATCCAAGAAAAATACAAAAGCAGTAAGGTCTTTACTTGCAGTAAAAGTAGGCCATAACTTCAAAAATTTAACACAGTCACACATGCAGCACACAAAATGCTGAATGAACTCAGCAGGTCAGGCAGTATGTATAGAAAAGAAATCAACATTTCAGGTTGGGACCCTTCATCAGGGCTGGAAGGTGCCAGAATAAGAAGGTGAAGGAGGGGCAGGAGGACAAGCTAAAATGTGGTAAAGTGAACACAGGTGGGAGAGGGAGAGTAAGAACAGTAAAAAGTTTTTTTTTTTCCCTTGAAGCCGCAAACACAGAATACTGAGTAAAGGCTAGAAAGAAAGTACATGGCAACGGAACAACTCCAGACTCTGCAAAGTAAAGACAATTCACACAAAAACTCTAGCCCAAAAGCAAAAGAACATCTCCAGCATGCACTGATTTTCTGTTCTAAAATGACAGAAATGAAAGCTGAAAGCCATTTGACCCTTCGAGCCTCTCATTCATCAATGTCAAAGCAGATTTTCTTAGCACCACTTCCACATCCCTCAATTTCTTATTGTTTGGACACATATCTATCTCTCATCTAAACGAATACGAACATGAACCTCACAGATCAAAGGTTGGAAGTTGTTGGATTCAACAGCTTAATTCTCAGATTAGACTGTTGAACTGATATTTTCTTTGCAGTTTTAACAATTATCTGCTTGGATTTGATATAATTACTTATATAGAAGTAACCACTTAATATCCTAGTGGTTACAGTATGTTTAATAAGCCACCAATGGTTACATAAAATTTAATTCTGGAAAGTTCTGGAAGCTTCTTTGTACTGCATCGTTTGAATAATGATTTTCTAATCAGTTAACTCATCTATAAACTTAAATGGAAATTTTCCTTATCTATGGGTATAAACTAGCTAAACAAAGCAGCACACCAGGAACTATTTAGTTCCTTTGTCTCTTTGCTCAGTAGAGATCTAGGCCTTTACCATTGTCTGTCAAACTTTCCTCTGTTCTATCACAAGCTTTGTGCTTCTTTCCCGACTTCTTAAAGGACCTTGGATCCAAAATTTGTTGTCTCTGATTAATCTCAAAAGTGCTTGTCATCTGATTCCAATTTCTTTTTAAACAATTGGTCACCGATTGAATACTTGGCCACAAAACAAAATAAAAGCCAATTTTGAAGGAAAATCAAACTGCCAAAAAAGAATGCTATTTTAACCTAGGCCTAGTTTTATGAAGCAACTTCAAGTGATTCTTGATGGATTAGTATGAAAAAATACTTCCTGCTCATTATTCCAACAAGCACCTAGAGAGGTACCAGGCTAAAGTAGCCATTAGTCCAACACGATTACAGCATGAGGAGTTCAATTCCAGCACAATCTGTAAGGAGTTAATTGACAATAAGCTCTGATTTCCTCCCACAAACCAAAGATATACGGTTAGTAGATTAATTAGTCATTGTAAATTGTCCTGTGAGCTGGCTAGTGTTAAATGAGTGAGTTGCTGGGCTATGCAGCTCGTTGGGCCAGAAGGGCCTGTTCCATGCTCTCTAACATAAAGACCCCAAAGGTTGCACAAAATGCACAATGGACATGTCTGCTTCAGTATCCTTATATGCTACTAATAATTCTTTAATACAAACTCTTAATTTAATGCAATGATAAATGATAGCTACATCCAACCATGTTCTTTTTGTTTGGGAAAACTTAACCACCTAACACCATACATGGAAAAATACCACACAAGGTTTTTGGCCTTTTGTGTAATTCTTCAGTTTTTGATGCAAAATAAATTAAGAAAAATATCCTGAACACTTCTAAATAAATAGTTTATATGAACTTTGCCTGAAATACATTTAGAAGGAAAATCATACCACTTTCACATTTCATTGATCCACTCCTTGTTTTAGGTCGCAAGCCATGAGCAGGAACCTCAGTGATATCATTAGGCTCTGTCTTTATGTCTCCTACCTGTAAGTTAAAATTGAAAACAATAATTTAGATCTGCTACTCAGTCTCAATGAAAATCTTTTGATTCGGATGGATAATGGAATAGCCATAACTGCCAATGTAGTGAATGTGGAACTCGTTTTTAAATTCCGTTACAAAATAAGATCCTACATTTTCATATGTAAATCAGATCAGATACCCGAGTAGACTGATTAAATGATCTGGAAATCAGAGAGTCTAATTAACATGATTCATGGCTACGGGCAAGCCAATGACACACATTTTCCCACCATGTATTAACCAAACATTCATATTAATGTGTGCTCACAAACAATGGGCAGCTACACTCTAAGGAGCAAGACTGCATCTGGAGTTGCATGCATAGTTCAGACTCCATAGAATATATTAATGGAGGGAAATATGGCCAAGGTTTATTGAAACAGCTCCTAAAATGGTTTACCAAAAAAGAAATTAAGCAGACAGGACCCAATGAGCTCAGACTGAGAGGGCACCTCACAGAAACACTCAAGATTCTTATGGAATTGACATGCAAACTTGACATTTCTCAAAGTCTAGAACTGGGGTCACATTCTCAAAATAGTATTTTTCCACTCCAAAACATTGAATCTCAAATTCTCTACCCAAGACAGTTGTAGATACTCAGCTGCTAATTATATTCAGGATGAATTCATATATTTTACAAGAATCAAGAAATATGGGGGTTTGTCCAGTTAAGTGAAACCGAAGCAACAGATCAGCCACAGCAGGCTGGATAGTCTAGAGACAGAAGATGCTGCAATTTGAGGAACTCAGTGACTCAAGAAACATTTGTGGATGGAGGGCAAAAGCAGAGAACATTTTGGTCAAAACCCTCTATTGGGATAGATGCTGCTTGAACCGCCGAGTTTCTCCAATTGTTGTGTTTTGCTGAATAATCTGCACGTGCTTCCTTTCTTTAATTATTATCTGTCAGACAAAATAAGCATTGAGACAAGTCCAACATGGCTGGTTAGAAAGCAAGGATTAAAATCACATTTGGAGTCAAAAAAGATGTGGCACTTTGGAAAAAAAACACTACCAGACATAGCTAACATTTTACAGCCATCTGGAAGATGCAAAGTGCAGTTCAGAAACATAAGAGGGCATTGTCTAAACTAGTGACATTTCCAGTGAAGCAAATTTCAATTAGTGATCATGTATAGGGACTTTATGAAAGAAGCATAGGCCATTCTTAATTGGAGTGAACGACCAAACTCAACTGAAAATATTTGCCAAAACCTACACGTGCAAGTGAATGAAATGCAGAACACGTTACCTGTAAAGATACATTTAATACATCTTAACTGTCAAAAAGGCAAATCAAATATGCACATGTATGGTGAATGCAAGTAGAATAGCAATGGGATATTTCACTGTGCTGATGTAGATTTTTCCAGAACGCCTCCAAGACTTTCCCTCAATTTTCCCATGGGTTTTTATTTGGAAAATAGATCCAGTTCGCACCAATTAAGGAGCCTTAAGCCTTATAGCAGATTAGGTTACACCAAAGGTTTCCAAAGAGGCACTCAGATAACTGAGGAAGATAAATTGGCAGGGGAAGAGAAGTTACAACAGTTCTTCCTTATACAACAGCTTTAACAGAAAAGTATTTCACAACAATTCACAGGATAGCCAATTATAAATGTCAATTAGGACAGCAAAAAAAGGTTGCAGTAGTAATTTTCAGGTAGTTTTTCAAATTGATCACATGGAACAAAGGAATATGGCATGAATGTGGAATTTGTGTAACTGATGCCCTATCCTTTCTCCATACCTTTCTTTTTTCTATTTCCTTCTGATAGAACTAGTCCACATCACCCAAGTCTATTCTCTCCTACTCCCTCAATCTGCCTATCACCACACTCCTCCCACCATGCTCCCTTTATTCATGTTCCATCACCTATCATACTGCATCTTCAGTCACTTCCACCTATATCCTCCCAGGTTCTGACATTGTCCCTATCTGGTGATCACACCCCCCCCCCGCCCCCACTTTAATCCACCCATCACCTGTAAGCTCTGGCTCCATCCCTTTCCTCCAACTTTTTATTCTGGTTACTCTTTCCAGTCCAGAAAAAGGCACTGAACCTGAATCATTGACTGTCCATATTTTTCAACAGGTGCTGCCTGATGCACAGTATTCCTCCAAGGCTTGTGATTTTGCAGAGAATTTAAAGAGCAAGTTCCTTGGCTAAGACCCTAAGCAAATTAAGACAATGCTGAAATGTTTAAACATAGATGCCCTAGAGATCAGAATTAAAGGCACTGTAACAAGGAGGAAAGTAGAAGGATACAGAGATGAGGAGGAACTGGTTCCAATGAAGAGAATTGGAAGAGTAAAGGTTGTCAGCTGACAGACAGATTACAAAGAGATTTTATATACAGAAGTAAAAGGATGATAAAGGCAGAGATAAAAGTTGCATGAATGAAAGGCTCAGAGTTGTACTTCATTAAGTGTAGAAGTGTAGAAACAAGATTGAGATAAGTATATGAAGCATACATACTATAATCATTTAAGGAAAGAAATTTTCCAAAATTATACATACACAGATACATAAAGTGACTGCAGGATAGTAAGTGTAGCTATTAACAATGGCACAATGGAATTTAGGAGGTAATCTTCCAAGAGGTTGTTGTGAGGAGTAAAGACCAGCATTAATTCAATTTACATATAATATACACAAAAGAGAACACAAAAGTAATAGTTTTACTACAACTGTACTAAGTCTTGGTGAGACAACACTGCAACTATTAGTTTTGAACTCTTCACTCAAGTGTATGTTTGCCTCTGAGGCTGTGCAGAGAAGACTCACAAGCTTTATACCAGGAATATCTCGTGCCTAATTCTTTAGCATTTAGAAGAATGAGGGATCTTGGTGAAGCATAAAACTTGGTGGGGATTGACAGGAGAGATGCAATGAAGACATTTTCCAAAATAGGGAAATCTAGAACCAGGGCTCAGGTTAACAATGGGCTACTGATTTAAGACTAACAGGAATTTCAAAGCATTCTCTATGCCAGATAATCTATAACCTTTAGATTAGACCCTGTTTTATTTCGATGCAATTACATCTATTAGATTTTAAAATTTAAAAATAACTAAAATCATGACTTTCACTTAATTGCATGCTCAAAATCAGACTGTGTACTTGTACAGATCTGATCAACATGCTTCAATTATATCATGTCATGTCCTTCTGGAAGATTGCACAAGAAGCTGAATCACACCATTTTATTTTCCTTCACTTTTCCAAGCTCTGGAGAGCACTAAAAAGGCCAATGTTTATTGCTGACAGTTAAATGCCCTCTAGAATGAGGTGACCAGCCTCTTGCTTGTCCCATTAGAGTCCTGCTCAAGACCATTTCCACAATTCTTTTGGCTAGGATTGTCCAAAATTACCAGCCAACCATAAACAGCAATAGCCTTTGAAATGCGGCTACGTTGTGAGAATTTGCAGGAGTCCCCGACTCCACTGCCCTCCTCAAAGATCAAAGCAAATTATCAATGTAAATATGTCACCATATACTGTACAACCCTGAGATTCATTTTCTTGCTCAATAAATCCAATAATCATAATAGAATCAATGAACAACTGCACCAATAGGGCAGACAACTAATGTGCAAATGACAACAAACTGCAAATAATAAGCTTACTGTAGAGATTAATACAACACTTTACAGTACAGACCACCCAGTTCAATACCTGCCATTGCCTGTAAGGAGTTTGTACGCTGTCCCTGTTATTGTGTGGGTTTCTTCTGGGTGCGCAGGTTTCCACCCACAATCCCATCATTGTAAATTGTCCTGTGATTAGGCTAGAGTTAACTCGGGGAATGATGAGTGAAGCTCCAAGGACCATAAGTACCTTGCTGTATTGCAAGCAACTGAGAAGGAAATGAAGAGTCCTTGAAAATGAGTCAATAGATTGTAGGAACAGTTCAGTGATGGAGCAAGTGAAATTGAGTGAAGTTATTCCCTCTAGTTCAAGAGCCTGATGGTTGAGGGACAATAACTGTTCTTGAACCTCATGGTGTGTCCTGAGACTTCTGTACCTTCTTCCTAAGGGCAGCAGTGAGAAGAGAGTACAACCAGTGTGATGGGGGTCTTTGAAGGATGCCGCTTTCATGCAACGATGTTTCATGTAGATGTGATTAATAGTGGAGAGGGCTCTATGTGTGATGGACTGGGCCATATCCACTACTTTAATAGGATTTTCCATTCAAATGCATTAGTGTGTTAATGCCAGACTGATACAGCCTGTCAATATACACTCCACCACAGTTAGTCAAAGTTTTAGATATCATGCTGAATCATCACAAATGAAGGAAGTAGTGGCGCTACTATGCTTCTTCATAATTGCACTTATGTGCTGGGTCCAGGACAGGTCTTCTGAAATTATAACACCGACGAATTTAAAATTACTGACTCTCTCCACTCCTGATCATCCAATGTGATCATGGACATGGATCAAGTGAATCCAATGGCTCACAGACATCCAGTTTTCTCCATTTGAAATCAGTACTGACATTGACAAAGAGGTTATTGATGTGGCACCATTCAGCCAGATTTCCAGTTTACATCCTACATGCTGATTCATCATTACCTTTGATTCGGTGTAATCAGCAAAGCTTAAATATGGTATTGGAACTGTGCTTAGCCACTGTCATAAGTGTAAAGTGAGTAGACCCGGGGGCTAAGCACACAGCCTTGTGGTGTGCCTGTGCTGAGATTGTGTAGTTGTTGTCAATCTGAACTAACTGTCTGTAAATGAGGAAATCAAGGATCCAAGTGCACAAGATATCAAGCCCAAGATCTTGAAGCTTATTGATTATAAGTACTGAACGTTGAGCTGTAGTCCATAAAGAGCATCCTGATGTATGCACTTTTGCTGTCCAGATGTTTCAGGGTTGAGTGAAGAGCCAATGGGATGGCAACTGCTGTGTACCCATTGTGCCACACAGGTTGATAAACTGGAATGGATCCCAGTCACTTCTCAGGCAGGAATCTCAAAGAGTTAACTCCATGGTGGTAGGACGTCCTCAAAAGTTATTGTCAGAAAAGCCTAAACAGACATTTGTAATTTTATTATATGTAGAGAGTACACCATGCACCTGTACTGGTGGAGAACAAATGGTTAGATTAGTCAATGAACTTTGTGTGATGCCCAATATTACCTCAGTTTAAGTCACAGACAACTTCATATGCTGAACAGTTAAAAATGAAATTGCTGTCGACACATCCCCATTTCTAACTTAAGGCACAGCACTGAAGATGGATGAGCCAATGACACTGCCCCAAAGAACTCATGCAAGTTTTGTCCAAGGACTAGGCGAATCGACCCAACAACTACAAACACTATCCTTTACATAAGGTATGCTCAAACTAGTGTTTTCCCTCGAATGCCCAATGAGCAGCTTTACTAAGATAACTTAACGTAGAATGGTTCCAAGCACAAGACTTCTGGCTCCTTATGCATGCACTGGTCCTTCAGCAAACATGAATACCTAGCTCGGATTGTATGCTAAACAACACAACGGAGGAGGAAACCGTCAGATCACTGCAGTCTTTGCCACCAAAGTGGTATTCACTTCACAATGCTATCATAAAAACAAGTGGCCAGAATCACATCAGGGCTGTTGAACTCTTCCTGCTGGTTCACTCATTACCTTAACAGATGCAATATAGCAAGAGTTGCCCTTCACGATTTGGACAACTTCACTGATGGGCGTCAAATTCCTCTGCTCAATACATTGTCCCTGACAACACCCTGTTTCCACCCTTCTTCAGAAAATCAAATATACAAACAGGAAATTTTGAGAAGTCCAAATTTAGTACTTAGATCAATGTCAGGTGATGACCTGTTCATTACTTTGCCTTTTCCAGAAATGTTTACAAATCACCATATTGCTGCCTGTTATCTGTACCACCTGTAAATGACAGAATTTTCTTCAAAGGATATTACCAAGCCAAATGGACCTCTACCACAATACAGCAGGTTTGTAGTCTTTGCAGTCTTACTTAAAATTCTAGATCAACTAAACGTTAAAATTCCAGAGCTCCCATAGTAGGATTTGAACTCCTCTCATTGGTTTGCCCATAGGCCATTGGCTTACAAGTTCAGTAATGTTGTCTTCAGACTACTGTCATCCCTAACAGCAGCCATTAATTGAAGGCTGTTTGGTAATGACCACTGTGGAAATTTAAAAACTGTGGATGAAAGAATTAACGTTTAAAAAAGTTAGGGGGAAAAAACTGGTCAGGCAGCAGGACTAGAAAGAGAAAAGGTTAATGCTTCAGGATTAGGATTAGTCACCGGAACTAGGAAAGAAACTACTTCAGATATCCCAGAAGCTGGAAAAGCTGCTTGTTTGGAACAAAGGGACTTAACATTTACCCTCTACTTTTGTTCCACCCTGCTTCTCAGCTAAACTAAGCACTTCCCTTCCCTGCCTGACAAATTGAACAAATTCAGTCTTTTCTGCTTTTATTTCATGCTTAGTAATGCCATAGTGAAAAATAATTCTCATATGCTCATCTAATTATTTTCATCTGTGTACAGTAGTACCCACTTATCAATTATGAATGCAATGTTTAGCACAGACTGACTCAACTATCTTTCCCCCTCAAGTGAAAGCACACATATCAATCCCTCACTGAATTCACACAACTTGCATTGGTGTTTCTCCAAACTGCAGCTAGCACATCATTTTTACATCAATGCTGCAGCTTCTGGTACAAGGAACACTAGAGTTGCAGCAGGTAGCAATTAACTCCAAAAATGTGCAGTGCACCATGGCTCACATCAAATTTCCATAGGGTCCTTTACTACCCAGTATTCTGATGGGTCCTTATCCAAATATATGACTAACATATATCATTGTGACATCATCCACCAATATCTAAACTTGCATACTTTCAGTGCCATAACAGGGGCATCCATTGTGAAAGAGCTCCCTCAGGAACGTGAACATAAGTGTGATCTTTTGAAAGGCAGAACTCGTTTGAGGGTATACACCTACTTGTGGAATGAAATTAGATGTATAGAATTTCATAGGTTAAAATGTGCTTTATGCAAGAAAGAACTGGATTTGAAACATATGAAATTTGAATATAATGTTTGCAGAATAGGTACATTTTCCCTGAAAGTAACCTGCAATAATGTAAACTGGAGACATTATTAGACTCAAGTGACAAACACAAGAGATCCTGCAGATATGAGGAAATCTGCAGATGCTGGAAATTCAAGCAACACACCCAAAATGCTGTGGAACACAGCAGGCCAGGCAACATCTGATAAAGATTTCGCCCTCCCCCTCCTACTTTCAAATCTCTTACTATCTTTTCTTTCAGTTAGTCGTGACAAAGGGTCTCAGCCTGAAACATTGACAGTGCTTCTTCCTATATAGATGCTGCCTGGCCTGCTGCATTCCATCAGCATTTTGGGCGAGATTCTGTAGATGCTGGATATCCAAAAACAACCCATACAAAATGCTGGAGGAATTCAGCAGGTCAAGCAACATCTATGGACATAAAAACAGTCAACATTTCGAAACAAGACTTCCACCTGGAAGCTTGTGTGTGTTGCTTTGGGATGCATCGTGCTCACTCGGTTTCCTTCAAGACCCAGCTCAGCCTCTATCATCAGGAATAGACGGTCCTTTCAATCTAGCAGAGAGATTCACTCCTGCTTTATTAAGGCAAGTACTTTTGTTTAAATTGAGAAGAGCAAACTGTTCATTTTGTGATGGCCCCCTATTTAAATGGTAATGTCTACATTCATTAAATTCCAAAGATGTACAAGTTATAGATTAATTAGTCCATGAGTGTAACTGGGCGATGCAGGCTTACTTTGCCTGAAGGGCCTGTTACCACGCCACATCTCTAAAATTAAAACTTAAAATTAAATCATGTGAAGAAAGCCTACATGAAATAAACTCCCAAGTCAGGCAGCATCCATAGGGTGAGAGGGGCATAGAAATAGGAGTCCCAAACACTTTCTCCCTTCACTAATGCTGCCTGACAGTTTAGAAAATTAGGAAAATCCTAATTTTCACACTAGGATGCCAACAAGTTTGAGATGACAAGGTAATAGCACATCAGGTACATAAAGTTCTGCAAGTAGCTTTAATTTTGAAACTGTTTTTAAAGGTGTGGCCATAAACACAGCTGGCCAAGGGTGAGGAGACTGGAAGCTCCTGTACCTTCAGAACCAAAATACATTCACTTTCAGTAATAATGCAAAATCAAAACATAGATTCACAATAATTACACATCTGTGTTTCATGAAAGCTAAGGGCTTTCACATGTACACATGGCATCACAAAAAACAGGATATCCAATATATGAGATCTGTGCCAGTGGCAAATTAATGCATGACTGAGGAACTGGTGCAAGGGTAGGCTTTCAGATTTCTGTATCATTGGGATCTCTTCGAGGGAAGGTATGATCTGTGCAAAAAGGATCGGTTACACGTGAACCTGAGGGGGACTAATTCTTGCGGACTGGTTTACTAGAACTGTTGGGTAGAGTTTAACTTATTTGGCAGGGGATGGGAAACAGTGGAAGGGCTGGGAATTAGACAGTTGTATACAAGCAGACGCAGTAGATAAGCAAAACTGCAGTCAGCAGAATGGGATAAATTGTAACAGGGGCCAAAAATCAAAAAGGTTGACAAATACAGGACTGAAGGTGCTATAATTGAATGCATGTTGTATATGAAATAAGGTGATGATCTTATAGCGCAGTTAAGAGTTTGGCAGGTATGACATTGTGGGCATCACATTGTGTGGCTGAAAGATGGGAGCTTAACATCTAAAGGAAAACTGTGTTGAAAGGACAGGCAGGTACACAGAGGCTGATGTGGCTGTTGGGAAAAATATAATCAAGTCCTTAAAAAGGGCTGACGTAGCTTTGGAAGATGTAGAATCCTTGTGGGTAAAGAAACTGCAAGGGTAAAATGATCGAAAAGGTAAAATGACCCTGATGGGAGTTATCTACAGGCCTCTGAACAGGATGTGGGCTACAAATTACAATGGGAGATAGAAAAGGAATGTCAAAAGGGCAATGTTAGGATGGTCATGCGGGATTTCAATATGCAAGTAGATAGGAAAAATCAGGTTGGTGTTGACTTGGATCCCATGAGAGAACTTCTAAAATGCCTATCTGATGGCTTTTTAGAGCAGTTTGTGGTTAAGCCCACTATGGGATCAGCTCTTCAGGACTGGGTGTTGTGTAATGAACCGGATTTGATCAGGGAACTTAAGGTAAAGAAACCCTGAGGAGGCAATGATTGTAATATAAAATTCACACTGTAATTTGAGAAAGAAGCTAAAATCAGATGCATCAGTATTACAGTGGAGTAAAGGGAATTATAGAGGCATGAGAGGGGAGCTGGCCAAAATTGATTAGAAGGGAACAAAAGAGCAGCAGCAATGGCTGGAGTTTCTGACAGCAATTTGGAAGGCACAGGATAGATACATCCCAAAGTAGTACTCTAAAGGCAAGATGACAACCATGGCTGTCAAAGGATGTCAAAGCCAAAATAAAAGTAAAAGAGCAAAAATTACTGGGAAGTTACAAGACTGGGAAGCTAAAGAAAAACAGAAGGCAACCAAAAATGCCACACGGAGTGAAAAGATGAAATATGAAGGTAAGCTGGCTAATAATATCAAAGAGGGTACCAAAAGCTTTTCCAGATATGTAGAGTGAAAGATGCAAGAGTAAATATCAGATTGCTGGAAAATGACGCCGTAGAGGTAGTAATAGGGAACAAGGAAATGGCAGACAAATAACTATTTTGCATTTTCACTATGGAAGACATACCAGTATACCAAATGCTCGAGAGTGTCGGGGCAGAAGTGAGTGCAGTTGCTATTACTAGAAGAAGGTGCACGGAAAGCTGAAAGGTCTGAAGATAGACAAGTCCATAAGGACATAAGACATAGAGCAGAATTAGGCCATATAGCCCATCGAGTCTGCTCTGCCATCCTATCATGACTAATCCCAGATCCAAATCAACCCCAAATACCTGCCTTCTCGCCATATCTTTTGATGCCTGACCAATCAGGAAACTATCAACTTCTACTCTGAATATATTTAAGTGCTTGGCCTCCACCGCAATCTGTGGCAGAACATTCCACAGATTCTCTACTCAGAAAACATTCTCCCTTACCAGTTCTAAAAGTTCACCCCTCAATTTTGAGGTTGTGCTCTCTAGTTCTGGATATCCCCACCATAAGAAACATCCTCTCCACATCCACCTATCTATTCCTTTCAACATTTGGTAGGTTTCAATGAGATTCCTCCATATTCTTCTAAATTCATGTGAGTACAGGCCCAAAGCTGCCAAAGGTTTCTCATATATTAACCCCTTAATTCCCAGAATCATCCTTGTGAACCTCCTCTGGACTCGCTCCAATGACAACAAATCCTTTGAGAAATGGGGCCCAGAACTGTTGACAGTGCGGTCTGACAAGTGTCTTATAAAGGCTCAGCATTATCTCCTTGCCTTTATGTTCTATTCCCCTTGAAATAAGTGTCAACATTGCATTTGCCTTCTTTACCACAGACTCAACCTATGAATTAACCTTCTGGGAGTCTTTCACGAGGACTCCTTAGTCCCTCTGCACCTCTGATGTTTGTTAGATAATGGTCAGCGCTATGATTCCTTTTACCAAAATGCATCATACATTTCCCAACACTGTATTTCATCAAAAGCAAGAGAAAATCTGCAGATGCTGGAAAATCAAAAAAACACAAAAATACCTTCAACATGGTCTCGGCCCGAAATGTCAACTGCACATGATAGTTTCACAGAATCAGAACATACATATTGTTTTGCTCTTACGAACAACAACCCTATCAAAGAGCTCGATCATTATTTAGCAAAGAATGCATTAGTAATAAGTACTGTACTACATACTGTTTAGAAAAGTAGAAAACAAAGGAAATTGTTTTAAATTATAGTTCAATAATGGTAATGTATTTATACTTCACAAAGTTGTTTAGAATTGTAAAATAGTAGATTCTTAAAATAATGGCATGGTACTGGTAAAATAAGACCACCAAAAATTTTTTTTTTTTAATTACTTCACACATCGAACACTGTAATTACATAAAAACAATTCACTGCATTTTATTTAAGGCAGCCGCTATTAGTAGCAACCTGAACCTCAACTGGACCCTTGAAATGTTTGAAATCCATGTCCTTAACATATCAGTACAGTTGATTCCTGCATTATAGCTGTTCGGGTAATGGGAATTCACCTTTACAGAATTCACAATTCACTACACAGAAACCTGCGATACAGAATTCACTCATGGAACTTTGAATAGACACATACACACACCAACATGGCTTCATGTAATGGAAAATCGTGACAGGAACCATTTCCTAAGTAGCACCCCCACCCATGACAATAGTTTCACTTTGCATATCAACTATACGGTCACTAGAAAAATTACACTCACCTCTGATCGCATACGTTTTGCACGGCGTGCTGGTACAGCCATTTCTGAGGACTGTACTGACTGTCTCTGAACTATATCATGTGGCTTATACTCTTGATCTTTTTCATCATTAATCAGACTTGGCTTCTGTACACACTAAAAAGAAAGGTCATAGAAATAAATTACTATAATTTGATAAATTACTTGTTGATACACCACTTTGTAGGTGTCATTACAAAGAAGGCACAGCAGGTCACCTGAAACTGACAAATTTCTATAGATGCACTAACTGGTTGCATGCCCAGGTACTGAAGTTCCAGATGCAGCCAGTCCATCACAGGTAAAGCCTTTCCCACCACTGAGCACATCTATAAGCAGTGCCACTACAAGAAAGCAGCATCAAAGACCTCCACCATCCAGGCCATGCTCCCTCCTCAGGAAGGAGGTCCAGGAGCCTCATGACTCACACCACCAGGTTCAGGAACACCAGGCTCCATCATGGATAATTTCACTCAGAACTCTGAATTGATTCCACAAACTATGGACTTGCTTTCAAGAACTTTTCAACTCACGTTCTCAATATTATTTATTAATTACTTATTTATTATTCTTTTTCATATATTTGCACAATTTGTCATCATTTGGAGATTGGGTGCTTGTCTACCTTTGTGTAGTTTTTCATTGATTCTACTGTGATTCTTTGCATCTACTGTGGATGCCTGCAAGAAAAGTAATTCCAGGGCAGAACACGGTGACATACACATACTTTTATAATAAATTTACTTTGAACATTTAAGTTTTAGTTCCTTGTGCCTAGTAATAAAATTTATTACTGCCATGATGAGCTACTACATGGTAGTCAGCAGTGGCTTTTCTACTTTAATGATACAGATCAAGAATAAGTAATTATCAGAAAAAAGAGCTAAAATTTGGAATAATAATCTGTGATAACTATATAATTTCTGACACTATCACCAGTGCAACATCACAGCAAATGTGCAAGTTGGCCCAGCACTAATTACCATACCTTCAGTTAATAAATTAAAAAATTGTTGTTTTTAAATTCACTTGAATTTAGCTGGGTCTCATCATCTGCACTCAGAAATATCCAACCCTACTGAATATATTTCATATGTTTCCCCTGAAGAACATACTAGTCAATAGCTTCCTGAACCCAAGGAGGCCATGGCAAATGTCTGGCCAAATCCGTTTGCAAGTGAACCAGAATAGGCCCTGCCTTTAAACTGCAAAATATTCTTCAGTTTTTCTAGCTGACAAACACTATCAAGATTCTGATGCATTCAAAAAGTTAAAATTTTCCAGAAGTTCAAAAATGCAAACCATAACCAAGTTGTACAAATGCTTTTCTTACTCCCAACCACAAAATTCTCCACTCAGATAAATGATCCAGACTTATGTACTGGAAAATTAAACCTCATCACTGAAAATCACTGGCAGAGCTCAGGCTGTATGTTTGGGAGTTCATGCTGACACCTTTAATGGCAAATGCAAGCAGTTTTAATTGTCTTGCAAAAACAGTATAAAAATGCAATAGGTGAAGAGTTCTAAATATCCACATTGAGACTCAAGATCTCTTCATTTCAGTTTTAAATTACCCAGACCAACCCACTTCTAGACTACTCAGCAAGAACAAAGCACTCCTCTGCAGTCTGCCAAAACGTGAAGTTTCACTGATACCGCCTCTTCACTTGTTAAACTCTAAAATCTAATGCACACAAATTTCTTAAATCAGCAAATTCACTACCTCAGAAAATTCTAGATGTTACTGCAATCCCTCTATGAAGAAGTCAAAACCATATGTAATATCAGACACGGACTCATCTAGACACTTAATAACTGCAGAAATGCATTTTTTTCAACCCTCTTGCATGTATCATTTGCCATCCTAATTACCTAAACTTGTAACCAGCTTTCTCTTTTAAGGAAAACCAGGCCCTTTGAACATCATTATTATAAATTTAAGATTGTTGTCATGAGCATTCATGCCCAAGCTATGCCATGAAAACTGGTTTCTTACAGCACAGTACATTACAAATTAAATAAACTTAAATCAACACATAATTTTCTCTTACTACTTTGAACAGCAGGCCACATCTGGTGTCCTCAAATCTATATAATTTTGAAAGGTGATAATCAAAGAACATCTGACCACCTTTCGCATTCTTCATATTGCTTAATTCTTTGCCATGTCCACATTCCTCACCTTGTAAGGTACTCAACATCTGCCCTTGCTCCTTTTCCCCTTTTACATGGCTACAGAAACTGATCCTCATTCTACGATCTAATAGAAAAATTTTCTGTCAGCTAGGAACAAACCTTGCTTGCTGAGCTTTAAAATATTTGCAAATTATGACTGTTGATAGTACGTTTTGCACTTTGGCCCTTGAGAAATGCTGCTTCATTTGGCTGCATTTATGTACAGTTAAATGAAAATTAAATTTGAACAATTAAGCCCCAGCATTATATTAAAAATATACCCTCTTGCAAAGGCAAATATTTTTAATGGTATTGTAGAGAAGAGCAGATTTATTAACTGTATAAAGACATGTCATTTCAAGTGGTATCTCCTCAATTGAGATAAACAGGTCATAACGACCAAGAGCAACTTCAAATGTTTTGTATTTAACAGCACACGAACCAAAATCATGATTGTAAAGTGAAGATTTTATTCTAACAAGTGATCAATTACCCAATCTTCAACTACACAAAATCTTTATGCATTCTGTACAACTGCACAACATATTGAGTAGCCCCACCCCACCACCAGCCTACATGAGGTAATATTAACTGACTGGAAGCTTGATCAGGTCACCATCTTAGAAGGAAGAGAATTAAATTACAAGAAAAATTCTGTTTTCAATGGGACTAGAAATCACTACACAGGGTAACCACAATCAGATTCAACAAACAAGAACAAACATTGTTTAAACATAGAATCAAGGACTACAAGCAAGGCAAATTGGAACACAGATTCAAGAATGGAAGATGGAAATCCAACCAGAACTACACTGCAATAATTGAAAAGATGTCAGATGTAACTTCAAAAGGTGGAAATAGTTGGAAGTTCAAGTAAAAAATGATGGAAAGGTAGCAAACAATCTGGTCTAGTTTCAGAACTTGATCAGAGAGAAGTTGGCAAAAAGCAAAAGCTTTTTAGCTGGATTTCAGTCCTTGTTTTACAGTGCTAGTTTTGGCTAGTCAGTCCATGCTCACTGAACATTAGTTTCCAATCCCTGGAACTCCTTAACCATCATTTGATCTACTTTCCCCGTTTTAACAAATGTTTTGCAGTTCCTTACCTTCTGGTCTTTAGCCCTTCTCCCCTACAATGTAGGACTGAACATGTTTTACTGATTTTGATTATTCACTCCAAGAAAAAAAATCTCAGCTCTAACTTGTATCATAAGTTGAAATCCAATGCAGTCCTGAATATGAGTTCTTTAGATCTTTGTGTCAAATTCAGCTCATGACACAAAAAGATACCGTGGCTTTGTCAAAACATCCATTTTCTTCAATTTTAAGAATTATTTTTGAGGTTCCTCTAGTTCTTTGCAAAGACTTAACACCTACCAAAGCAGCACATTTTGTGTGCATCTGGCAATTGAATTAATTGTAAATAATAGATCCTACAAATGCTGGAAATCCAGAGCAAAACACAAAATGCTGAAGGAACTCAGGTCAGGGAGCATCTATGGACATGAGTCAATGTTTCTGCCCGAGATTCTTCATCAGGACTCATGTATTTTTTTTGGGAAGAAAAATGGCAGGTCAACTGGAGAACGAGCAAATATTGCTCAAGGAGCCTTAATTTCAGATCACCCACAAATCACCAACCCCTTATTACATACAGTACATTACACTCACCAATAAGCTGGCTCCAGATTGAAAGAGATTATAGGGGTACAGAATTCGTTCATAATGAGATCGAAGTAGTGACCCCAAGGCCTTTCCAGGTGGATATTGCATTTTGTGCGCTATTTTGGACCAGCGCCGCTCCTTACAGACCATTTCAAAACCACCTTCTTCTGCAACCAACTGCAAAGAAAGGACACCATAAAATTCAAATGCAATAATCTCTACAGATGACAAGTAACAATTTTAATACCAAAAAAGTATCATTGAAATAATGGTAAGTATTGTTCCAATATACACCAAAAGATGATGGAGCTAGGAGATGGTTATTAGATGTTCTACAGTATTAACTGTTCAGATATGAGGATGACAATCTTACAATGATTTTGCTGGAGTCAAAAAAATGCTATTAAGGGCATACAGATAGTAGCTTTGTCATCTTCCCATTCCTCTGCAACTAATTATCCACTCTTTAGGAAGTAACCCTCAATGTTTTTCAATATTCCAAAGTTCTGTAAGGCAATACCTTTGTCAACCACTGAACCGCAACAAGCACAATTCCACACTGGTTTTATCTTCACAAACTTTTCAGCTTGTATTATAATACAATTGCTACATTTTCTACGAATCAACTCACCTTGAAGACACAACAGTTACTTTTTAAAATCGAAATACACATCAACATCACATTTTATTCCCCATAATTCCAGCACCACCACCACCTTTTCAAAAAAAAAAGCCCACTCTATAGCAGCTCTATTCAATTTTGCTTTTACCCACAAGACCATAATTAATGATCTTTCAAAAAGCACTGGGTTCTGGACTGGTTCCGGAGGCCAGTTAGTCTGACTTCAGTGGTTGGGAAGATGTTCACATCTTGAACACATCTGTAGATGTGAACTTCCTACCATTCAGGACATTTACAAAGACGGTGTGTAAAAAGGGCCTGAAAAATCATTGCAGACCCGAGCCACCCAAGCCACAAACTATTCCAGCTACTATCATCCAGAAAACAGTACCACAGCACAGAATCCAGGACCAAAACTCCAGAACAACTTCTTCCATCAAGTCATCAGACTGATTAATTCATTCTGATACAACTGTTAATACAATTATATTGACTGTCCTGTTGTACATACTATTTATTACAAATTACTATACATTGCACATTTGGACAGAGATGTAACGCAAAGGATTTTACTCCTCTTGTGAAGGATTTAAGAAATAAAGTCAATTCAAAAAAAAACTGGAGTAAGGGGAAATATGAAACCATCAGGCAGGAACTTGGAAGAATAAATTGGAAACATGCTCTCAGGGAAACAAATGTGGCAAATGTTCAAGGGAAATTTGCGTGGGGTTCTGAGTAGGTACATTCCAATGAGACATGGAAAGGACGGTAGGGTATAGGACGTGGTGTACAAAAGCTGTTGTAAATCTAGTCAAGAACTTACAAAAGGTTCAAAAACTGGGCAATGATAGATATCTAGAAGATTAAAAGCTAGCAGGTAAGGAGCTTAAGAATGGAAGGGCGATGAGGAGGCATTGGCAGACAGGATTAAGGAAAACCCCAAGGCATTCTACAAGTATGTAAAGAGCAAGAGGATAAGATGTGAGAGAATAGGACTAATTAAGTGTGACAGTGGAAAAGTGTGTATGGAACTGGAGAAAATAGCAGAGGTACTTTGCTTCAGTATTCACTACGAAAAAGGATCTTGGCGATTGTAGGGATGACTTGCATTGGACTGAAAAGCTTGAGAATGCCGATATTAAGGAAGAGAATGTGCTGGAGCCTTTGGAAAGCATCAAGTCAGATAAGTCACCGGGACCGGACAGGATGTAACCCAGGCTACCGTGGGAAGCAAGGGAGGAGATTGCTGAGCCTCTGGCAATGATCGTTGCACCATCAATGAAGACAGGAGAGGTTCCGGAGGATTGCAGATGTTGTTCCATTATTCAAGAAAAGGGAGTAGGGATAACACAGGAAATTATAGGCAAGGGAGTCTTACTTCAGTGATTGGTAAGTTGATGGAGAAGATCCTGAGAGGCATGATTTATGAATATTTGGTGAGACATAACATAACTAGGAATAGTCAGCATGGCTTTGTCAAAGGCAGGTCGTGCCTTTCTAGCCTGATTGAACTCTTTGAGGATGTGATTAAACACATTGATGAAGGTAGAGCCAAAGATGTATATATGGATTTCAGCAAAGCATTTGATAAAATACCCCATGCAAGGCTTATTGAGAAAGTAAGGAGGCATGGGATCCAAGGGGACATTGCTTTGTGGATCCAGAACTGGCTTGCCTACAGAAGGCAAAATGTGGTTGTAGACAGGTTATATTCTGCATGGAGGCCAGTGACGTGCCTCAGGCATCTTCTCTGGGACTCCTACTCTTCGTGATTTTTTATAAATGACCTGGATGAGGAAGTGGAGGGATGGATCCAAGTCCATAGGACACTCAAAGGTATAGGGGAGATGTCAGGGGCAAGTGTTTTTTTTTACACTGAGAGTGGTGAGTGCGTGGAATGGGCTACCGGCAACAGTGATGGCAGCAACAATAAGGTCTTTTAAGAGACTTCTGGATGGCTACATGGAGCTTAGAAAAATAGAGGGCTATGGATAAAGCCTAGGTTATTCTAAGGTAGGGACATGTTCAGTACAGCTTTGTGGGCCGAAGGGCCTGCATTGTGCTGTATGTTTTTTATATTTGTATGTTTAGTTCAATGTTGGAGTTGATTATTAAGGATGAGGTCTCAGTGTACTTGGGGGTAAATGTTAATACAGGCATGGTTTTCTCAAGGGAAAATCTTTCCTGACAAATCTGCTGGAATTCTTTGAAATAGCAAGCAGGATAGACAAAGGAGAACTAGTTGATGCGCACCTGGCTTCTCAGAAGGCATTTAACAAGGCTGCTTAACAAGCTATTACCCATAGTATTACAGGAAAGATTCCAGCATGGATAAAACAGTGGCTGATTGGCAGGAGGCAGGATGCGTACAAAGGCAGCTTTTTCTGATTGGTTGCCAGTAACTAGTGGTGCTTCATAAGGGTCTGGATTGGGACCGATTCTTTATATGCTACATATCAATGATTTAGATGATAGAATTAACGGGCAAACACGAGGAAATCTGCAGATGCTGGAAATTCAAACAACAACACACACAAAATGCTGGTAGAACACAGCAGGCCAGGCAGTATCTATAGAGAGAAGCGTTATCAACGTTTCGGGCCGAGACCCTTTGTCAGGACTAACCGAAAGGAAAGATAGTAAGAGATTTGAAAGTAGTGGGGGGAGGGGGAAATGCGAAGTAATAGGAGAAGACCGGAGGGGGTGGGATGAAGCTAAGAGCTGAAAAGGTGATTGGCGAAAGTGATACAGAGCTGGAGAATCATGAGACGGGAGGTCTCAGGAGAAAGAAAGGGGAGGGGGGAGCACCAGAGGGAGATGGAGAACAGGCAAACAACTAAATATGTCAGGGATGGGGTAAGAAGGGGAGGAGGGGCATTAACGGAAGTTAGAGAAGTCAATGTTCATGCCATCAGGTTGGAGGCTACCCAGCCAGTATATAAGGTGTTGTTCCTCCAACCTGAGTTTGGATTCATTTTGACAATAGAGGAGGCCATGGATAGACATATCAGAATGGGAATGGGATGTGGAATTAAAATGTGTGGCCACTGGGAGATCCTGCTTTTTCTGGCGGACCGAGTGTAGGTGTTCAGCGAAATGGTCTCCCAGTCTGCGTCGGGTCTCACCAATATATAAAAGGCCACACCGGGAGCACCGGACACAGTATATCACACCAGCCGACTCACAGGTGAAGTGTCGCCTCACCTGGAAGGACTGAAGGACTGTCTGGGGCCCTGAATAGTGGTAAGGGAGGAAGTGTAAGGGCAGGTGTAGCACTTGTTCCGTTTACAAGGATAAGTGCCAGGAGGGAGATCGGTGGGAAGGGATGGGGGTGACAAGTGGACGAGGGAGTCCCTGCAAAAAGCAGAAAGGGGGGGGGGGGGGGGGGGGAGGGAAAAATGTGTTTGGTAGTGGGATCCCGTTGGAGGTGGTGGAAGTTACGGGGAATTATATGTTGGACCTGGAGGCTGGTGGGGTGGTAGGTAAGGGCGAGGGGAACCCTATCCCGAGTGCAGTGGCGGGTGGGTGGGGTGAGGGCAGATGTGCGGGAGATGGGAGAGATGCGTTTGAGAGCAGAGTTGATGGTGGATGAAGGGAAGCCCCTTTGTTTAAAAAAGGAAGACATCTCCTTCGTCCTGAAATGAAAAGCCTCGTCCTGAGAGCAGATGCGGCAGAGACGGAGGAATTGTGAGAAGGGGATAGCATTTTTGCAAGAGACAGGGTGGGAAGAGGAATAGTCAAGGTAGCTGTGAGAGTCTTTAGGCTTATAGTAGATACCAGTGGATAGGGCGTCTCCAGAGATGGAGACAGAAAGATCAAGAAAGGGGAGGGAGGTATCGGAAATGGACCAGGTAAATTTGAGGGCAGTGTGAAAGTTGGAGGCAAAGTTAATGAAGTCGACGAGCTCAGCACGCATGCAAGAGGCAGCGCCAATGCAGTCGTCGATGTAGCAAAGGAAAAGAGGGGGATGGACTGTTCCACAAAGCCAACAAAAAGGCAGGCATAACTGGGACCCATACGGGTGCCGATGGCTACACCCTTGGTTTGGAGGAAGTGGGAGGAGCCAAAGGAGAAATTATTGAGAGTAAGAACTAATTCCGCTAGATGGAGGAGAGTGGTGGTAGAGGGGATTTGGTTAGGTCTGGAATCCAAAAAAAAACCGAAGAGCTTCGAGACCATCTCAGTGGGGGATGGAAGTATATAGGGACTGGATGTCCATGGTGAAAATAAAACGGTGGGGGTTAGAGAACTTAAAATCATTGAAAAAATTCAAAGCATGAGAAGTGTCACGAACATAGGTGGGAAGAGATTGAACAAGGGGGGGATAAGACAGTGTCAAGGTATGCAGAAATGAGTTCAGTGGGGTAGGAGCAAGCTGAGACAATAGGTCTACCTGGACAGGCAGGTTTATGGATCTTGGGTAGGAGGTAGAATGGGGAAGTGCGGGGTGTGGGAACTATGAGTTTGGTGGCAGTGGATGGGAGATCCCCAGAGCTAATAAGGTTGGTAATGGTATAGGAGACAATGGCCTGGTGCTCCTTAGTGGGGACATGATCAAGGGGTAAATAAGAGGAGGTATCAGAGAGTTGTGATAGAATTAACAGCTTTGTTGCAAAGTTTACAGATCATATGAACTTAGCTGGAGAAGCAGGTGGCCATTTAATCACAGGCTGATTCAATTCATCCAGTCATCCTCACTCCCCTGCCTTCTCCCCATACCCTTTGATGCCCTGGTTAATCAAGAACCTATCTCTGCCTTAAATGCACCCACTGATGGCCTCCACAGCCACTCGTGGCAACAAATTCACAGGTGGAGCATTGGCTGATCAGCAGAAAACAAAATGGGAATAAAGGGATCCTATTCTGGCTGGCTGCTGATTACCAGTGGAGTTAGACAGGGACTGCTGCTTTTTATGATGTACATCAATGATTTGGACTATGGCATTAATGGATTTGTGGCTAAATTTGCTGGTGATACAAAGATAGGTGGAGGAGCCGGTAGTGTTAAGGAAACAGAGGGCCTGCAGAGAGACTCAGATAGTTTAGGGGAGTGAGCAAAGAAGTGGCAAATGAAATAAGTTTGATAGTGTATGGTCATGCACTTTGGCGGAAGAAATATACAGGCAGACTATTATTTAGATGGGGAGAGAATTCAAAATGCAGAGATGCAAAGGGACTTAGGAGTCCTTGTGCAGGTTACCCTCCGGTTAAGTCGGTGGTGAAGGCGGCAAATACAATGCTGGCATTCACTTCTAGAGGTATAGAATATATGAGCAGGGATGTAATGTTCAGGCTCTATAAGGATAGGACTGGACCCAGGGTTCAGATTTTTCATTGGGGAAGGCTAACTTTGAGGCAATGCGAAAGGACTTAGAAGGAGTGGATTGGGACAATTTCTTTTATAGGAAGGATGTAATAGAAAAATGGCGGTCATTTAAAGGTGAAATTTTGAGGGCACAGAATCTTTATGTTTTTGTTAGGTTGAAAGGAAAGGTTAAAAGTTTGAGAGAGTCATGGTTTTGAAGGGATATTGGAAAGCTGGTTAGGAAAAAGAGAGAGACCTACAATAAATATAGGCAGCATGGAGTAAATGAGGTGCTTGAGGAAAATATAAAGAATATAAAAAGAATCTTAAGAAAGAAAGTAGAAAAGCTAATAGAAGATAATGAGGTTGCTTTGGCAAGTAAGGTGAAAATAAATCCAAAAGGTTTCTACAGTTGTATTAATAGCAAAAGGATAGAGAGGGATAAAATTGGTCCCTTAGAGAGCTATGTGTGGAGCCAAAAGAGATGGGGGAGATTTTGAACTATTTCTTTGCTTCGGTATTCACTAAGAAGGAGGACATTGAATTGTGTAAGGTAAGGGAAACAAGTAGGGAAGTTACGGAAACTATGACGATTAAAGAGGAGGAAGTACTGGCGCTTTTAATATAGAAATGGATAAATCTCCAGGTCCTGACAGGATATTCCCTAGGACCTTGAGGGAGGTTAGTGTAGAAATAGCAGGGGCTCTGACAGAAATATTTCAAATGTCATTAGAAATGGGGATGGTGCCCGAGGATTGGCGTATTGCTCATGTGGTTCCATTGTTTAAAATGGGCTCTAAGAGTAAACCTAGCAATTATCAGCTTGTCTGTTTGACGTCAGTGGTGGGTAAATTAATGGAAAGTATTCTTAGAGATGGTATATATTATATGGATAGACAGGGTCTGATTAGGAACAATCAACATGGATTTGTGCGTGGAAGGTCATGTTTAACAAATCATATTGAATTTTTTGAAGAGGTTATGAGGGTAAAGCAGTGGATGTTGTCTATATGGACTTCAGTAAGGCCTTTGACAAGGTTCCGCATGGAAGGTTAGTTAGGAAGGTTCAATCGTTAGGTATCAATATTGAAGTAGTAAAATGGATTCAACAGTGGCTGAATGGGAGATGCCAGAGAGTAGTGGTGGATAACTGTCAGGTTGGAGGCCAGTGATGAGTGGTGTGCCTCAGGGATCTGTACTGTAATGTTGTTTGTCATATACATTAATGATCTGGATGATGGGGTGGTAAATTGGATTAGTAAGTATGCAGCTGATACTAAGATAGGTGGCGTTGTGGATAATGAAGTAGGTTTTCAAAGCTTGCAGAGAGATTTAGGCCAGTTAAAAGAGTGGGCTGAGCAATGGCAGATGGAGTTTATTGCTGATAAGTGAGAGGTGCTACATTTTGGTAGGAATATTCCAAATAGGACATACATGGTAAATGGTAGGGCATTGAAGAATGCAGTAGAACAGAGTGATCTAGGAATAATGGTGCATATTTCCCTGAAGGTGGAATCTCATGTGGATAGGGTGAAGAAAACTTTTGGTATGTTGGCCTTGGGAAGTAATGTTAAAATTGTACAAGGCATTGGTAAGGTCGAATTTGGAGTATTGTGTACAGTTCTGGTCACCAAATTATAGGAAAGATGTCAACAAAATAGAGAGTACAGAGAAGATTTACTAGAATGCTACCTGGGTTTCAGCACTTAAGTTACAGGGAAAGATTGAACAAGTTAGGTCTTTATTCTTTGGAGCGTAGAAGGTTGAGGGGGGACGGTAGAGGTATTTAAAATTATGAGGGGGATAGATAAGAGTTGATGTGGATAGGCTTTTTCCATTGAGAGTAGGGGAGTAAAAAACAAGAGGAACTTAGACATTCTACAAATTCTCTCAAGGTCCAGTACTGATCTGGTTTTCCCAATCCACTTTCATGTTAAAATCTCCAACGGTTATCATGACATTGCCCTTCTGACATGCCTTTTCTATCTCCCGATGTAATTTGTAATCCACATCCCCACTATTGTTTGGAAGCCTGTATATAACTACCATTAGGATCCTTTTACCCTTGTCATTTCTTAACTCAACCCATAGAGACTCTACACCTTCTAGTCCTATATCATCCCTAATGATTTAATATTATTTCTTATACACAGAGCCACACCACCCCCTCTGCCTACTAACCTAAATTTCCGATATATTGTATATCTTTGGACAGTCAGCTCCCAATGGCAGCCATCCTTTAGCCAAGTTTCAGAGATGGCCACATCATCATAGTTGCCAATCTGTAGCTGAATTTCAAAATAATCCATTTCTTATGTTGCGTGCATTCAAATACACTTTCAGTCCAATATTTCTTGCTTTCTATTTTAACTGCACCATGCCTCTATTGCCCTGTAACTCATCCCACTGGCTGTGATAATGCCTCATCTCCTGCCTGTCTATCATCTCTTTGGGCCCCTTATCTTAGAAACAATGTACTGAAACTGGAGAGGGTTCAAAGGAGGTTCACAAAAATGATTCCAGGATTTAATGGCCCTGGGCCTGTATTCACTAGAATTCAGAAGAATGAGGGGTGACCGCATTGAAACCTATCAAATGGTGAAAGACCTTGATTAAGTAGATGCAAGATTTCCTCTGGTAGGAGTCCAAAACCATAGGACACAGCCTTTAGCTAGAGGGTGGTGAATATGTGGAGTTCTTTGCCAAAGGCAGCTGTGGAGGCTGTCTATGTATATTTAAAGACAGAGGGCATGAAAGGATATAGTAACAAGGCAGGAGATTGGGGCTGAGGAAAACTGGATCAGCGATGATAAAATGGCAGAGCAGACTCAATGAACCAAGTGCCTAATTCTGCTCCTCTATGTTATGGTGCTCAGTTGGAAAGGCAGTAGGACTCACTACAAAGACAGTTTTGTGCAAGGAAGATCACTTCCCACAAATCTGAGTTTCTTTTGAGGAGGCAATCAAAGAGGTTGACAAAGTTACGGTGGAAGATATTATCTGTATGGACTATGAAAGCTCCTGATGGTAGACTGGTCCAGAAAATGAAGGTAGAAAGCATGTTGGTGAACTGAATCCAAAACTGGCAGTGATAGGAATAATAGTTCTCCACCCCCTCCCAACCCCAATTGAAAAATCAGTAACAAGTGTTACAACACAGTTACTAGTACTGGGACTATTATTCTTTGTAATGTTGAATTAAGATGCAAGGGTAAATACAGCAAGTTAACAGATGACAAAAATTGGGACTCGTAGATGATTAAGAATAGAGCCAAAAGTTTCACCCATCACTTTCCACAGATACCTAGTGTTCCTCCCCCACCCCTAGTTCTCAGCCCAAAATGTCAACTATTTATTCATTTCCATTGATGCTGCCCGAGTTGCTGAATTCCTCCAGCATTGAATTGACATAAAATTGGATCCAGTCAAGTGCTAAGTAAGCACTGTCAGAGGTCATATTCAGTTAGGAAAACATCAGGAACTTTGTACAGACCTTGGGATGCCAGGCCACACCTCCATGAATGCAGCAACACAGATGGACACAGTTTATATATTATGTTACAACTAGTGTATGTGGGTGTCATGGCCACATGGGTCCGTATCTGGACAGTACATAACCATAAAGGATGGAAACAAATTCTTTGGCTCAACGTCCATGGCAACCAAGTTGCCTTCTAAAGCTAATGCCATTTCCATGCATTTGGCTCATATCCCTTTACACTATTCCTGCTAAACATACAACTATAATTGAACCCACCTCTATAATTTATTCTGGCCGTTTGTTCCATATATTTACCAAGTGTGGAAAGGCTTGCCACTCTCACCCATACTAAATCTTTCTCCTCCTCCGTCCAAATCTATACCCTATAGATATACCCTATACCCTATAGATACCCTATATATGCCCTGAAAATGACTGGAGCCATTCACCCCATGCTCTGCAGTTTCAACACTCCACTGAAAAAAGTGCCAATCTTTCCAGTCTCTCAGTTGCAAGAAAATGTTTGTGATCCCTTTGCATTTACCTGGTTTTCTACATTAATTACTCAAATGTGGTCGATATTCACTAATAGACAACATATCTAAAATAACACCAAACTACTGGACTTTTCATGTCTTTATTGAACACAATGTTTAATCATTCACAGTCCAGACCAGAAAGAGTATGAGAACCAATGTATTTAGTAACTGGTACATCCTTTAGCAGAAATAACCTCCACCAAATGGTTCTCGTAGCTGCTGATCAAACTTGCAGCAATGAGGGATTTTACACTATTCCTCCGTAGAACTGTTTCAGTTCATCAGTATTTCTGGGATACTTTGCATGAACAGTCCACTTCAGGTCATGCCACAGCAGTCAATTGAGTTCAGGTCTAAGCTGTCTTGGCCATTCCAAACCACAAATTTTCTTTTTAAACTTTTGTCGATTTACTCTCATCTTCCAGATCTGTCTTGTATCATTAAAATCATATTAAGCTTCAGAAGACAGACTTATCCTGACTTTCTCCTGTAAAATGTCTTGATACAATTTTGAATTCATTGCTCCCTAACCTTCTACAAACTGTCCAGGCCCTAAGGCAGCAAAGCAGCCCCAAACCATGATGCCCCTTTCACCATGCTTCACAGTTAGATGTTTTGATGTTGGTATACACTGCTCTTTTTCCTCCAAGCATGGAAATGGGTATTTCTGCCAAAAAGTTCAACTTTTGTCTTATCAGTCCACAGAACATTGCCCCAGAAGCATGGAATATCCAGGTGATCTTTTGCAAACTTGAGACATGCAGTAAGGTTTCTCTTGGAGACCTGAGTTTGTCTGTGGTGTTCTTCCATGAACACCATTCTTGCTCAGTGTTTTTCTTATAGTGGACACATAACAGACTAGAGATATCTGCAGGTCTCTTGATGCTACCCTTGGTACTTTTTCACCTCCTTCAACATTGCATGTGATGGTCTTGGTGTAATCTTTTCAATCTTTCCAGTGTTAGGGAGAGTAGCAACAGCACTGAACCTCCTTCATTTCTCTTGCTGTGGACTGATGAACACTCAGGTCTTTAGAAATGCTTTTGTAGCCTTTTCCAGCTTCAACCATCTCTACAGTTCTTCTAAGGTCCTCAAAGTTGTTTTGACCAAAACATGGTGCACATAAACCAATCTGTTATGAATAGAGCAAGCTCTGCCAGTAACCTGTCTTTTTTATTTCTATTCATTATATATATTTATTTTCATATACGAGAATGAGGCCAGGGCACCTCTACAACCCACATATCCAATCTCATCCCACTCATTGGAACGCCTGACTCCAAACGACAAACAAAATGCTGCAGAAACTCAGCAGGCCAGGCAGAATCTATGGAAAAGAATACAGTCAATGCTTTCAGGCCAAGACCCCTCAGCAGGACCAGAGGGAAAAAAAACAATGAGTAGATTCAAAAGGGATGGGGGAGGGAAGGAAGAAACATGGTGATAGGTGAAAATGGGAGGGGGAGGGGTGAAGTAAAGAGCTGAGAAGTTGATTGGTTAAAGAGATACAGGGCTGGAGAAGGAGAGGGCAGAAAGCCATGGAAGAAAGAAAACAGGAGGAGCAACAAAGTGCAGAGGAGTTAAATGAGGTATGGAGGGAAAAGGGGATAGAGAATGGTGGGGGGGTGGGGGCATTACTGGAAGTTTGAGAAATCGATGTTCATGCCGGAAGGTTGGAGGCTGCCCAAACGGAAAACAAAGTGTTGCTCCTCCAGCCTGAGCGTGGCCATGTCAGAACGGGAAAGGGAAACTGAATTATTATAATCAATGGCCACTAGGAGATCTTGCTTTTTCTGGCAGATGAAGCGTAGGTGCTCAGCAAAGTGGTCTCTCAAACTACATTGGGTCTCACCAAAGGGTGGGGGGGGGGGGGGTAGAGGAGCACCAGAGGAAAGGAGACAAGGTGAGAGAGGGAAAGAGGATGGAAAATGGTGGGGGGGGGGGGTGGGTGCACAATGTTCAATAAATCGATATTTCCACCATCGGGTTGGACCCAAACGGAATACAAGGTGTTGTTCCTTCATCCTGAGTGTGGGCTCATCACTACAGTAGAGGCTATAGACAGACATATCAAAATAAGTGGATTTAAGATAGGTGGTCACTAGGAGATCCCACTTCTTCTGGCAGACAGAGTGTAGGTGCTTGACAAAGCAGTCTCCCAAACTACATTGTGTCTCAACAATAACAGGAGGCCACACCAGGAGCTCTGGACACAGTACATGACTCACTAGTTAAGTGTCACCTCACCTGGAAGGACTGTTTGGGGGCCTGAATAATAGTGAGGGAGCAAGTGTAGCACTTGTTCCACTTGCAAAGGTAAATGCCAGTAGGGTGATCAGTGGGGAAGATCAGATGGGCAAGGGAGTGACATAGGGAGTGATCCCTGCAGAAAGCAGGAAGTGAAGGTGGGGGGGAGGGGAAGGAAAGTTGCACTTGGTGGTGGGATCCCATTGGAGATGGCAGAAGTTACAGAGAATTCTGTGCTGGATACGAAGGCTGGTGGGGTGATAGGCAAGGTCAAAAGGAACCTTATCCTGGTAGGGTGGCGGAAGGATGGGGCAAGAGCAGGTGTGTGATGTGGAAGAGATGTGGTTGAGGATAGTGTTGGTGGGGGAGGAAGGGATGCCCCTTTCTTTGAAAAGGGAGGACATTTCCTTTGTTCTGGAAGGAAAAGCCTCACCCTGAGAGCATATGCTACAGAGATGGAAGAATTGAGAAGTGGATGGCCTTTTTTTTAAATATACAAGTAATAAGGCATGAAGAGGTATGGTCGAGTTAGCTATGAGAGCCCGTGGGATTATAATAGACATCAGTAGATAAGCTGTCCGAGATCGAGAAAGGGGAGGGAGGTGTCAGAAATGGACCAGGTAAATTGAAGGACAGGGTGGAAGCTTGAGGCAAAGTTGATGAAGTCCAGGAAGCAGCACCAATGCAGTCGACGAAGGGTGGGGGCGGGCAGGGAGACGCCAGTGTAGACTTGGTACTGTTCTAAATAGCTGACCAAAGGACAGACATAGCTGGGACCCGTGCAAGTGGCCATGGCTACAGATGTTGTTTGTAAGTGGAAGGAGCCAAAGGAGAAATTATTAAGAGTGAGGACATGTTCCACTAGACAGAGGGGAACTGGTTGGGTCTGGTGTCCAGAAAGAAACAGAACTCTGAGGCCTTCCTGGAGGCGATGGAGGTGTATACGAACTGGATATCCATACTGAAAATAAGATGGGGGTCAGGGAACTTAAAATCCTTGAAAAGTCCTAGAGTGTGTGAAGTGCCACAGATATAGGTAGGAAGTGACTGGACTTGGGGTATAAAACAGTAAAAGAATGCATATAGAAGTTCAGTGGGACAGGAACAAACTGAAGCAATGGGTCTACCTGGACAAGCAGGTTTGTGGATCTTGGGCAAGAGGTAGAAACTGGAGGTTTGGGTCTTGGTAACTATGAAGCCGGTGGCAGTGGATGGGAGATACCCAGAGCTAACATGGTCAGCTCATGGAAACAATGGCCTGCTGTACCTTAGTGGGGTTCTATTGAAGGGACAAGTAAGAGGTGGTATCAAGAGTTGTCACTGTGCTCCAACAAGGTAAAAGTCAGTACACCATTTGATTGTGAGGTTAGGATTAGTGCAGAGGGACTAAAGAGCAGACTGTTCAGGAGGAGTGAAGTTGGAATTAGAGAGAAGTGTTGAAATTGAGACAGTTCTGTCGGCAGCTGCCAATAACATTCAGAGCAAGCAGAAGACCAGAAAAGGGTGTCCAGGAAGAGGACAGTTGAAGATGGAAGACATCAGGGTGTATTGAAGAGTCCTTGCCAAAATAGTAGGCTTGGAGACAGAGGCAGCGAAAGAAAAGCTCAGTGTCATGGTGGATGTTGGTGCAGGTGGACAAAGGTGGGTAAGCTCAGAGGCAATAATGAAAACTCAGCATGAATGACAGCTAGGATGAGAAGAGGTCAAAGGGTTGGAAGAGTCTGTGGACTCCAAAAAGCTTTTGTAGAAGGCATTACCCCCAGAGGTTCACACACTTGTTTGAGCCCAGACTAATTGTACAAATATTGCACTCAGTATTTACAAGTACAATTGCTTGTGTGTTATTAGCTTAAGCAAATTGAGTTGGTCTATTATTGTGACTTGTATGAAGATCTCATGAGTAATTAATGGAGAAAATTAGGTAATTGCAAAGGGTTCACAAACTTTCTTGCAACTGTAAATCAAGCCCTTGTCCTGGTAACACACTTCCAGTCAACCAGAAGTCATTATTTCAAGAGCAACCTCAGTGATGTCCATTTCTGGCATTTTTGGTTTACTTCAGTTTTCCAGCAAGTGCAGGTTTAGGTTATTAACTCTTACCTTGTTGAGTAAAAACAAATCCAAAATCTTCCTCTCCACATGTGGAATTTTTAACGTTGAACCTTGTAGTTCCCAGAATTTTGCTATCTGGTCCAAAAAGTTGAGTTTGACTCTGGTCTGAGCCTGTGAACACAATGGTTAAGACTGGATAGTTACAGTTCACAAGGATGCACATCAACCTAAGGCCAGTCCTCCAATTTGAATTTGCAGCAACACCTACGACCCCAAAAATCAGCTACTCAATCTCTACTCAAGCACTGATTCCCTTCCATTATACACTGTTTTTATGCCCCTTAGTCAGTGACTTATAAATCAAGAATTTCTTCCTACTTCATTATCCCTTCTGCACATCAACAATTTGTGACGTGTATGTTGCTGCCGTTCTGAATATTTCAATGAGAACAGCATCACCTTTTAGTATACCTCCACTAAATTCAGTCTTGTCTTTCCCTGCTACAAGACATTTAGCCAGAACCTAAAGCTTCTTCTGTGCCTTCCCCTGAACCACCACACCGTACCAAAACCAGTAAGTGGCTGCAATACTCCACAAGACATTTACAAATTGCTACTTGTTTCTCATTACAAATAAAAGAATTCCATAGGCTTCACTTGCTGCTCTCAAAATGTCCTGCAATTATCAAATATAGTGCTTATAAGTATCCACATTCCCCTCCTGCTCCCCCCTAGAAGTTTCCATGTTTTATTGTTTTACAACTTTGAACCACGGTGGATTTGATTTGCTTTTTCACACTGATCAACAGAAAAAAACTGTCAAAGTGAAAACAGAGTTCTACAAAGTGATCCAAATTAGTCACAAATATAAAACATCATTGATTGTTTAAGTATTCACCCCCCACCCCCCCAAGCAAAATCTCTGGTGCAGCCAATTGGTTTCAGAAGTCACATAATTAGTTAAATAGAAACATGTTTTTGGAGACCTACGTGCAATCAAGCTGTTTCAATTGATTGTAGCAAAAATACACCTGTACCTGGAAGGTCCAACTGCTAGTGAGTCAATATCCTGGCAAAAACTACTCCATGAAGACAAAAGAACACTCCAAGCAACCCGCAATAAGGTTATTGAAAAGCAAAAGTCAGGAAATGGATACAAGAAAATTTCCAAGTCACTGAATACCCCTGGGAGTACAGTTAAGTCAATTAGCAAGAAATGGAAAGAAATGGCACAGCTGTAAACCTGCTGAGAGCAGGCCATTCTCAAAAAACTGAGTGACCGTGCAAGAAGGGGACTATTGAGGGAGGCCACCCAGAGACCAATGACAACTCCGGAGGAGCTACAAGCTTCAGAAGAGCTTGTGGAGAGACTGCATACAACTGTTGCCCAGGTGCTTCACCAGTCACAGCTTTGTGGGAAAGGGGCAAAGGGAAAGCCACTTAAAAAAAAACTTGCATTAAATCTTGTATAGAATTTGCTAGAAGGCATGAGTGAGTCTGAATTCAGCTGGAAGAGTCTGATAAAACCAAAACTGATATTTTTTGGCCATCAGATTAAACACTATGTTTGGCACAAGCCGAACACCCCACATCAAAAAGGCACCATCCCTACTGTGAAGCATGGAGGTGGCTGCATCTTCCTATGGTGATACTTCACTATAGCAGGACTGGAAGACTTTTTAAGGTAGAGGATAAAATGAATGCAGCAAAATACAGGGATGCAGTCTGTAAGAGAACTGCAACTTGGGATAAGAGTTGTTTTCCAGCAAGACAATGACACCAAGCACAAAGCCAAAGTTACAGAGGAATGACTTAAAAAAAAAGAATATCCTGGTATAGCCAAATCAGGGTCCAGACCTCAATCCAATTGAGAATTTGTGGCTGAACTTGAAAAGTCTAGCACAAGTACTTGGAAAGATCTGTAAACCTGGATTCTTTTCCAGGCTAATTTTGTACAATTTTATTTCATCTTTCATTTTGTTAACCAACCTTAAAGTTTATCAAATGATTTGTGAAAATATGTACAGATACTTCACATTTTATGGAATTCATTGCCAGTCAGGAGAATGGAGTTAGGAGGGATAATAAAACAGCCAAAACAGAATGGTGGGGCAGGCTCAATGGGCCTAATCTACTCTGTCTCAAGCCCATATTGCATTTATCAAACTGTTTCAATGAAATTAGTCAACTACAACTCGCCTTTAACAAATGCATGCTGCCCTTTAATAATTAAAGCTGCTCTCAGCAAATATCATAGACTCTTTTCTTCCTGTTCACCATCTCCATCATGCAGAATACTTCATTATCCAATTGTGTCAATATCCTTGAACTTCCACTTAAAAGGTCAGCCATTTCTCTGAAAGTTTTACCTGCCCAACTTTGATTCTGCAAAACAGACATTTTACCTTTCATACCACTGTTTTTACGAGGGATGATTGATAAGTTCGTGGCCTAAGGTAGGAGTCAATTTTAGACAACATGGCACATTTATTTTTCAACATGGTCCCCTCCTACATTCACACACTTAGTCCAGCGGCCGTGGAGCATACGGCTCTTGGACCTCCAGAAAGTCTCCACAGCAGGAGTGCTTGATAAGTTCGTGGCCCAAGGTAAAAGATGAGTTATACAGCTCTCGACACATGCACATGCAGTTCAACTTTGACTGATTATGCAGAAAGTTTAAAGTTAATAACTCACCTCCTTCTACCTTAGGCCACAAACTTATCAATCACAATCACCCCTGCTGTGGACACTTCCTGGAGGTCCAAGATCCATATTGCTCCACAACCACTGGACTAAGTGTGTAAATGTAGGAGGGGACCATGTTGAAAAATAAATGTGCTAGGTTTTCTAAAATTGACTCCTTTTACCTTAGGCCACCACCTTATCAATCACCCCTCATACTTGGGCGAGAAGGATTAATATTCACAGTCTATAAGATTTAAGTAAAATCAATGATTTGCCTGAAGAAACAATGTAACAATTTGTAGAAAATGTGGTCATCCATTTTGGTGCACAAACAGGAAAGCATAATATTTAAAAGGGTAAAAGATCAGAAAGTTGAAAATTTTTCAGATTCTTGGGACACACGACAAAAAAAATCTATTACATGGAGGTGCAGCACAGGGAAAGTCACCAGCTTAAACCCTCCCTACCCCATCAGTGCATTGTGCATACCCCTACCCTAGAGATCAATGCTATCTTTATTTAGTGCCAAGGAGGCCCTTCAGGCCATGCCACCCCAGCAACTCTCAACAGTCCTGACTCAACCCTAACCTAATCACAGAATAAGTTATACGTACTTTATCTTTAGACTGTGGGAGGAAATTAGAGAAACTGGTGACAATACACGTATTCCACGTGGACATACAGAGACTCCTTAGAGGATGCACTTAACTCTGAACTCCAATGCCCCAAGCTGTAATAGCATTACGTTAACCACAACACTACTGTGGCTCCCAATGCAGCACGCACTGACAAAAAGTCTGTGTCTCCAAATCTACATAATCCCTCTGAGTCCACTCGCATCTGTTGATGTGTTCCAGGCAGTACATCTCCAAAAAGTTTGAGCAATGTGAAATGTTGACTAGAAGAGGCACCAAGGCAGCTCCAACCCCATGACATGGCCATGCACCTACAATTCCCAAACCCATACACTCAACTCAATATACACAATTATCTCCTTCCATTCAGATACAAGGATACTATACACAACTATGTAGTGACTCAAGAGTACAAACTTATTGCATTTCTGCACTATAGCAAGAACATTAACTGAAGGAAGACACATGGGTTCTACACAGCAGTCTTATCCCCATTGTAGTTACTCAACCAATCCTGTGACAGTGAAAACCAGTGCTGAGCTATGATACACAGCCGTGGACATGAGCATATTAGGTAGGAGGTACAGGATGCTGTATTTGCATCAAGCAAATGGCTGAGGGAAAAATGTGTGACATCATAGCAACCAGGTGTGGTTTGTGGATATACTAAAACAACCACAGTGCTTTAAAAAAATAAAATTAAGCATCAAATGGGTTAACTGACAGCAATGATTTGCAAACTGCAAGAACCATTTCAGAATGAGAATTAATATCACTGGCATATGTTGTGAAATTTGCTGCTTTGCAGCAATGCAATTACAAAAGAAAAAGTAAAAATAGGGATATGTTAGGGGGAGGGGTTAAGGGGAGGGGGAAGGGTTGATTATTTTTTTCCTTCTGTAACCTATTTGAAAATTCAATAAAAAGTATTTTTAAAAAAGAAAAACTAAATTACTATATTTAATTTAGAGCAAAAAAATAGAAAAGGCTGCATCCTTCATTGAGGACCCCATAGCAATCCAAACCCCACCCTCACCAAAAACATATATACACACACTATACTATTGTAATCTGTATTGCAATGTACTGCTGCTGCAAAACAAATCTCATGACATAGGGCCAGTGATATCAAACTTGATTCTAACAATAACTTTGATGACTCCTGCCCATAAAGTTATGTGGTATCAAAAAAAAATTCAATTCATATAGGAAAATCTACTTCCCTGTCAGGACAGGGAATGAGACAACAAGGAACACAGAAAGTAGCTGCATTGTAGGTTGATACTAGAAACTGTCTCTATACAATTAAAGCTTATTGCAATGGACAGCCATTGTTAAGCTTGTTTTTAAGTCTAGTGACCAAAGACAATGGTTAGGGGTTAACATTAATCTGATAACAGAATTACATAAAACACAAAGAAGCCTCCTAGCTAGAAAATATGGCTACATACAATACAAACAGGCACAAAAAACGAGTTAGTATTTCTAAAACAATACCTCAAGTTCATTCAGTCTCTGAATTCGTGGGGTAAAATGTAGCTTATCAACATCGCAGGCAAAAGGTGGCTGCCAACCCTATAAAAGATGACAACATTATACAGGGCTCCGTAGATACCACCGATCAGTTATAAATTCGACACACTCGCTCCTCAAAGTTCACCCCCACCCAGTCGCTCCCTCGAGTCTATCAGTCCATAACGACCCAACAATATCTGCAGCTCCTTCTCCAACCGCCACCCTGATCCGGACCCCTCGCCAGTCTTCACCCAGCTGCTCCGGTCCACCCCACAGCCCAGACAACAAAGACAGCCGCTGCCCCGTTCACATTCACCCGCCGGCTCTCCCTGCGAACCCCTCCCCGCTCCAACACAAAGGAAGGTCCCGCAGGCTCCGCCATGTTGAGATCCTTTCGGCCACTCGGGGAGTTTGTTGTTCGCTACACGGCCATGCAGCCGGCCTCTCCCCGGCTCCCGCACCGCCCGATCCCCTGCAGACGCCTCACCTGCGGCGGGCGGACCTTGCAGATGCCCGTCTTCTCGGCGATGGGCCGGATTTTGTCGATGAATTTGAAGGGGTCGGCGAACTCCTCCGGTGTGGGCTCGAACACCGGGCACTCGGGCGGCGGGATGAACTCGCCGGCCGGGCCCATGGCACCGCCCCCAGCTCTCGGCTGACCCTCCGGCCCTGCCACCGCCACTGTGTTGCTGTTGTTACAGGGAGCGGATGATGGCGGCCTCGCTCGGCTGACGGTTAACTCCGCGGCCTCAACTTGGAGCCGCTGCTCTCGCGAGCCTTGCGATCGAGCTCGAGTGGCTGCCGTTGGAAGCCTCGGGCCTCGCGGCTGGACTGCTTGTCAGACGGTCTCGGCCTCGAGCCGTCGTTGTCCGTGCGTACTCTCGGTCTCGCGATCGTCTTCGAGCTCCTTTTCCGTTCGTTCCGTCTCGCCCCTCAAACAACGCAGCACCGCCGCCACCTCCGCCGGCTTCCTCCGCGCAGCAACCAGTTCCCGCAGGCTGGCCGCCGGCCCGCGCCCACGAACACAGCCGGCCGGTAATCGGCCCGGTGCCGGCCCTCCGCGGGCAACATCCACGCGAGTGATACGGGGGTGGGGGGGGTGAGGCTGGAATCGAGCCGCGAGACGAGCAGGAGGGGAGAAGAAGAGGCTGAGGTGGAGAGTGACCGAGTGACGACCGCCGTCTATTGTCGGCGCATTGATATAATGTTCGGTTAGAGATGCTGTGGCTGGTGCCCGGCACTCTTTGTTTAAAAACCCATCATCCTCGGCGCTGATTGGCTGCCGTGCGGTCAGCTGGAGTTAAAGGTCAGCCGGAGAGGGGGTCAGTGCTGGTCACCGGCCGGTCGGCGGCATCAATGTCCCGTCAGCGGCCCGAGGGAGGAGACTCAGCAAGTTAACCGTTTCACTGTAAGGCTTAAAATGGATGACGTAGAACGCGTCCTTGGCCAGGAGTGGCTCGTGCAAGCAATGTCCATGGGAAGGGGTTGTATAGATCAAAAACACGATAAATATAAATACCTAACGTAAGTTTTATATATGAGTTGAAGAAAGATCTCGGCCGAAAACGTCGACTGTTTCCTTTCCATGGATACTGCCTGACCTGTTGGGTTCCTCCAGCATATTATGAGTGTGTGCGTTGTTTTGCAATTTCAGCACCTGCAGAATTTCTCATGTTCATTATATACATAGATTGAATATGTCCATACAGTTTCAGGCTGAGCCCTTTCGTCAGGACTGGGAATTAAGGGGGCAGAAACCAGAATTACAAACTCAAAACTCAAAATCAAAGTAAGTTTTTATTAACAAATTATGTATATGGGTTTATATACTACCTTGAAATTATTTTCCTTGCAGACCTTTACAAGAAAATTTACAAGACATTTACATTGATTTATTATGACATGGTACTTTAAGCTGACAGATAGTATTGAGCAGAGTCCAAAGTAAAATTATCAGAATCACCACCTGCAACCCTGAAATTCTTTTTCTGCAAGCACACTATAGAATAGTAACTGAAAATAAACTTTGTAAATGTAGATATAAATAAATAGCAATAAATAACAAACGTGAAATAGCAAGAGTCATTAAATGAGTAGCTATCCCCTTTTGTTCAGGATCCTGATGGTTGAAAGGTAGTAACTGTTCTGGAACCTGGTGGCTTGAGTACTGAGGCTCCTGTACCTTCTACCCGATGGAGCAGCGAGAAAAGAGCATGGCCTGGGTGGTGACAATCTTTGATGATGGATGCTGCTTTTCTACAGCAACATTTCATGTAGATGTGCTCAATGGTTGGGAGGGTTTTACCCACGATGTACTGGGCCAAATCCACTACCTTTTCTAGGATTTTTTGCTCAAAGGCATTGATGTTTCCATACCAGGCCATAATGCAGCTGGTCAGCACACTGTCCACCACACACCTGCTGAAGTTTGCCAAGGTTTTTCATTACATGCTGAACCTCTGCAGACTCATGAGGAAGTAAAGGCATTGTTGTGCTTTCTTTGCAATTATATTTATCTGATGGGTCCAGGTCAGGTCCTCTGAGATAGTAATACCCAGTAATTAAAAGTTACTGACCCTCTCCACCTCTGATCCTCCAATGATTACTGGGTTATGGACCTCTGAAATCTACTATCAGTTCCTTGGCCTTATTGACATTGAGTGAGAGGTTGTTGTTATTACTCCACTCAGCCAAATTTTCAGTCTCCCTCCTGTATGCTGATTCATCACACGCTTTGATACAGCCCACAACAGTGGCGTCAGCAGCAAACTTGTATATGGTATTGGAACTGTACTTAGTCACACCGTCATAGCTGTAAAGTGAGTAGAGCAGGGGGCTAACCCTTATAACATAAGACATAGGGGCAGAATAAAGCTATTCAGTTCATCGAGTCTGCTCCACTGTTCCATCATGGCTAATTTATTATCCCTCTCAACCTGCACTTTGAATATACCCAATGACCTGGCCTCCACAGCTATCTGTGACAATGAATTCTACAGACGAAAGAAATCCCTCCACATCTTGTTCTAAATGGACTTCCCTCTAAATGGCTGTGACATTTGGTCCTAGTCTCAACCACTATATGAAACATCCTCTCCACATCCACGTTATCTATTCGATAGGTTTCAATGAAATCTCCCTCATACTTTTAAACTCCAGTTAGGAGTTGGTACGTCCTCCCTGTGACTGTCCAGATTAGTATGTTAATTGGCCATTGTAAATTGTTCTGTGGTTAGATAAGGAATAAATTGCTGGGTTGCTGGCAGCACAACTCATAGGCTAAGTACAGCAGTGTATCCCTAAATAAAACTTTAAAAATTAATTTTTAAAGCAGAGATCAGAGTTCATGGTAAGTACAGTATACCTTTATTAAAATTCTGGGCGTAATTTGTTGGCGTCAGAATGTGTGTATGTTGGCTGTTAAAGCAAATGATGCATTTCACTATTTTTCAATGTACACATAAATAAATCTGACTCAAAAAAATAATGAGGTGGGAATGGTGAACCCTCTGTAATTAATGAATGTTAAAAGTGAAAGGTGTACACATTATTTGGGAAAGTATACCAAACAGATAATGTATTTTGAATGCAGACGGGAGGGCTACGGTGCAGGTCCATGGAATTTGGCAGATTAATAGTTTGGCATGGATTAGATGGGCCAAAGGGCCTGTGCTGTTGTGCTGTATGAGTACAGGCCCAGAGGCACCAAATGCTCCTCATACATTAACCCTTTAATTCCCAGAATCATTCTCGTCAACTTTCTCTGGACTTTCTCCTATGCCAGCACATCTTTTCTTAGATAAGGGGTCAAAAAGTACTCTCAGTACTCCAAGCCATATAGAGCCTCAGCTTGACATACTTGCTCTTATATTCCAGTCCTCTTGAATTGAATGCTAACATAACTTTAAAGAAAAGTAAACTTTAGAAAGGAGTAAGACATTAAAAGAATTCACCAGTAGATGGGCGAGAAAAATGAGATTTACATAGTGCCTAAGGATGCATTACATTTGGTGGCTTGGTACCGTAGCAGCCGGTGCTTGTGGTTCAATTCCCACTACTCTTTGAAGGAGTTTGCATGTTTTCCCTGTGACCGCATGTGTGCTCCAGTGTCCTACATTCTAAAAATGTACAGGTTAGGGTTGATGAGGTGTGGGCATGTTACGTTGGCATCGGAAGCATTACAACACTTGTGGGCTGCCCCACAGTACAATCCTCAGATTTTGTTAGTTATTGACACAAACAACGCATTTCACTACATTTGATGTACATGTAATAAGTAATCTTTATCCTCTCGCCACCTAATATGCAGCACAAGTAATCAAGTAATAGTCACCTTAGTTAAACTAAGATGCCAGATTATTCAAGCAAGGTCCCAGAAGTAGCATATCTTCCGGATCTGACTTGCTTTCCATGGCTATTTCTGAAATCAGGGAACAATTCTGCAGTGATTCATGTTGGAAAAAGTTTACCATGAATCACTGCAATAATTCCATCACAGAACGTCGGATTTTAATTATGCTCTGCCTGCAACTATATCCTTTATTCCCTTTACCCTCTATATGTACATGCATGCACACAGTGGCCACATATGAGGTACCTCCTGCACCTAATAAAGTGGCCACTGAGTATAGGTTTGTGGTCCTGCTGCTGTAGTCCAACCACTTCAAAGTTTAATACATGTATTCAGAGATGCTCATCTGCACACCAATGTTGGAAGGCATGGTTTTTTGAGTTAGTGTCATCTTCCCATCAGTTTGAACCAGTCTGGCCATTCTCCATGACCTCTCTCATTAACAACACATTTGCACCCACAGAACTGCCACTCACGTTTTTTTTTGTTTATTGCACCATTCTTTGTAAATTCTAGAGACTGTTGTGCATGAAAATCCTAGAAGATCTGCATTTTCTAAGATACTCAAACCACCCCATCTGGCACCAAGAGTCATTCCATGGTCAAAGTCACTTAGATCACATTCCTTCTCCATTTTGATGTTAGGTCTGACAAACAACTGAACCTCCTGACCATGTTTGAATGCTTTTATACATTGTTGCTCCCACATAATTGGCTGATTGGATATCTACATTAACAAACAGATGTACCTAATAAAGTGGCCACTGGGTATACATGGACATGGGAAAACCAAGAGTAAAGGATTACATATAAAAATAATATTTAAAGTAATATTTAATAATATTACATATAAAAATAATATTAAAATAATGGATATGTGATAAAATGTGCATAAATACCAGCATAATTTTGCAATGTAAACAGCATTATAAACAGTGATTTAAAGTGATTACTGTGTAGTACACTGCTTCACCTGCAATCACAGTCCATCATGCAATGAACTGGAATTTAAATATGTATTTTACTTTTTATACAAATGCCTAAATTCAACATTGATGTCTAGATGCCCCTCTTCCTGATGTGAATGATAATATTGTTCTTTGGGAGGGTAGAACAGTAGTGTAGTGCCACCGACCCAGCTTCAATTCCTGTAATGGGTTTGTACTGCATGAGTTTCCTCCTGTCAGGAAATGTATATAAGGCTTCACCCAAACACAGAGCTGCAGAAACAATGTAATGGTGAGTGATAATTTTAATAACACACCTCAAAATAACAAGCCACAATGGGCCACAAAACAAGAGAGAACAGATAATTAACACAACAAGGTAACTGAAAGCTAAGAGCAACAGGTTGATCTGGCTGGAACTGAAGACTAAGAGCAACTGGTTGGTTCATATCTGTGAGCAAGGATTGCAGATGAGAGCTCGGTTTAAGTAGGCTGCAGGTGATGAGTTGGAAATGACTGGCAGGTGACTCCTGTTAAATGGCTGGATCCTGCCTGTGCAGGTCTGACCCCTCTGGGTACTTCAGTTTTCTCCCACAATCTGAAACTGTACAAGTTAATAGGTTAATAAGTCACATGGGTGTGTTTTCTTTCAAGGTACATGTGACAAATAAAGTGGATTATGGTTCATTGGGACGAGTACATTTTGGCCCAATTAAGTGGCTGCCCCAATTAGCCAAAGTTTCATGGAAATAGTCAAAAAAGGAATTTAAAGAAGACAAACTACTGTTTAACTGAGTAACGAATTATGTATTTAAATGAAATACAGAACAAATGAGAGCACTACAAATACTACTACAGTACCATGAAATTGTGTATTAGTTCCTAATAGTTACTTCTGAGGAATTCCTCTACTGTGTTCTTATGATTAACAGCGGCAGTATGGTAGCATAGGGATTAATGCAATACCAGCATCCTCCTTAAGGAGTCTCTGTGAAATGCATGAGTTTTCCCCACGGTCCAAAGATGTACTGCATAGATTGTAAATTATTCCATGATCGGGTTAGGGTTGCTGGGGCAAGGCTGGAAGGGCCTACTCTGCACTGTATCTCTAAATAAAATAAAATAAATGAGTGAACAAAATCAGTGCAGACACCTAGTGTGGACAACGGACTGCTTCCATACAATGCTTTCAATGATTGCATCCTCCAAATCTTCATTTTCATTCAAGATGTCTGTCATTACATTTAAATTCTCCATAGTTCCTAATGTGTTGAAGTAGTGAAGTTCTTTTGTTTTCACTCCCGGCCATTTCTAACTTCTCCAAACCTGAATGCTTGAAACCGCAGTGAGCAGAACAGTTCTGAATTGACTTACTGCTTTTTCTTGTGAACTATTTGTGACAAAATTCACTGAATTTTGAACACAAGCATATACAACTGATATTATTTTAAAATTTTTTGCTCTAAGCATGGTGTAGTGTCTAAAGGCCACACGTGTACATGACTGACACTAGTTAGAGACTGTTTGACAACAGTCTTCAGTCCCCTGTCCCAATTAAGCGGTGTGGTGTCCCGACTATTCTCGATTAGTTTTTGTTCTTTAAACAGCTGCCCCAATTAACCAAGGCGAAATTAACCAGAATTACCAGAACCTGGAGGCAGCAGCTTTTCCGGAGCCAACAAAAGGTAGAAAAGCATTGAAGTCGGTGCACGAAGACAGACTGACAGTGAGTGACATTTTTCTTGTGATTGCAAGACCCTGTTGGACATTGGTAATGTAGAATACTGCCGACATATATAAAATGCTGGAGGAACTCAACAGGCCAGGCAGCATCTATGGAAAGAAGTACAGTCAATGTTTTGGCAGGATTTGAGAAAAATGATGAGTATATTTAAAACATGGGGTAGTGGAGAGAGAAACACAAGATAATAGGTGAAACAGGGAGGATGAGGAATGAAAGCTTCATTGCAATATTAGAGGCCATGGATTGACATATCAGAATGGGAAGTGGCCTCCTCTACTATCACAATGAGGCCTCACTCAGGCTGGAGGAACAACTCCTTATATTCCACCTCGGTAGCCTCCAACCTGATGGCATTATCATCAAATTCTCGAACTTCCAGTAATGCCCCGCCCCTTTACAATTCCCTATTCCATTCTCCCTCTCTCACCTTATCTCCTTGCCTGCCCATCACCTTCTCTGGTACTCCTCCCACCTTTTCTTTCTTCCATGGCCTTCTGTCCTCTCCTATTGGACTCACCCTTCTCAAGTCCTGTATCTCTTGCACCAATCAACTTCCCAGCTCTTTACTTCATCCCTCCCCCTCCCAGTTTCACCTATCACCTTGTATTTCTATCTTCCCTCCCCCACCTTTTAAATCTACTCCTCATCCTTTTCTCTCCAGTCCTGCCGAAGGGTCTCAGCCCGTACTTTTTCCCATAGGTGCTTTCTGGCCTACTGAGTTTCTACAGCATTTTGTGTGTGTTGTTTGAATTTCCAGCATCTGCAGATTTTCTCTTGTTTGTGATTAGAATACTGCCAGTCTGGTTCACTGGCTTATTGAGGAGACTGAGCAGCCTCAGCTGTAGCGCGAGCTAGGCATGCCGTGGGCTCACTTGTTGCAGCCACCCAGGAGAGGAGATGCCAGAAGCGCTATGCCATGGCATCCATGCTGGTTTGGGGGCAGGCCCTTCCTATAGGTGTTCACTCTGTGGAAGGCAAGGTAGATTGCAAATATGGTGCTTGTGTTCATCTGCAAACTGCTGAGGGCTTGGTGTAACTGACAATCATCCATTCACTATTAATCTACAGGACATAAATACAGGAACATGTGCTATATTATACTTCTGTGAAATCTTATGTGTTTTAGATATACATATATATTGTACATTTTGTGTTGTTTTACAACCTTGAACCACAGTGGATTTAATTTAGCTTTTCTTGACACCACTCAGCAAAAAAAGATTCTTTCAGGTTAAGGTGAAAACAGATCTCTACAAAGCAATCTAAATTAATTACAAATATAAAATACAAAGTAGTTGATTGCATAAGTATTCACCCCCTTTTAATATGACGCTGGTGCAGCCAAATCATTTTAGAAGTCACACAACTAGTTAAGTGAAAATCTGTTTTTGGAGACCTGTGCACAGTCAAGGTGTTTCAATTCATTGTAGTAAAAATACACCTGTGTCTGGAAGGTCCAACTGCTGGTGAGACAATATCCTGGCAAAAACTACACCATGAAGCCAAAATAACACTCCAAGCAACTCTGCAATAAAGTTATTGTAAAATACAGGTCAGGAGATGGATACAAGAAAATTTCCAAGTCGCTGAATATCCCTTATTCAGTACAGTTAAGTCAATCGTCAAAAAATGGAAAAAGTATGGCACAGCTGTCAATCTGACTATAGCAGGCCATCCTCAAAAACTGAGGTACCATGCAAGAAGGGGATTAGTAGAGATCTGAGACAACTCTGGAGGAGTCACAGGCTTCTGTGGCTGAGAGGGGAGTTGTTGCGCATACAACAACTGTTGCCCAGGTGCTTCGCCAGTCGCAGCTTTAAGGGAGAGTGGTCAAGTAAAAGCTACTGTTGAAACAACTCACATGAAATCTTGGCTAGAGTTTGCCAGAAGGCATGTGGGAGACTCTGAAGTCAGCTGGAAGAAGGTTCTATGGTCTGATGAAACCAAAATTAAGCTTCTTGGCCATCAGACTATGTCATCATTAAAAACACACCATCCCTACTGTGAAGCATGGTGGTGGCTACATCATGCTGTGGGGATGCTTCACTGCAGCAGGCCCTGGAAGGTTGTGAAGGTAAGGGTAAAATGAATGAAGCAAAATACAGGAAAATCTGCAAGAGAACTGCAACTTGAGAGAAGATTTGTTTTCCAGCAAGACAATGACCCCAAGCATAAAGCCAAAACTACACAGGACTGGCTTAAAAACAACAAAGCTAATGTCCTGGAGTGACAAATGACCCTAACAGCCACGTGACTCAGCAGTGAGAAGGCCACCTTTCATAAGCAATATGCTTCCAGAATCAGTACGATTTGGGGTTCAACCAAATACGAAAGTTGCGATGTTCCGATTAAGGAACAGTGATTGTAGCGAATGCTGTGTCACCAAGGAATGACAGATCATACACCAGCATAACATAAACAGAGTATATTTACTAATTTTTCAACTTTATCAAACAATTAACAGGAAAAGGGGAAAAGGGGCCCCATTATAGTTAAACCAGTCCAATGTGCACTTGAGCTCATTTCTGGAGTAGTTAGGTGTATTGCTTTACTTACATGCTGAACCCTTGTTCTGCATGAAAGACACCAGTCACAGTTAAAACCTATGTTGAAGATAATCTCAAACAAACTGGATAACTCAGGAGAATTGGCCATTCATCCTTTGAACCATTCATCTGCACAACACACTTCTTACAATGGGGTCTCTCCTTTGAATGGCATTACAGTGGGCATCTTCCCTTGTGCCCTGCTCCACAGCTCCTGCAAGACTCCAAACTTGATACAATAATCAACAGAGGGAATGTGCTCTGATTATCACCAGTAGTGGTGGGGCTCAGAGATGGAGACCTGTACACCTGCTGATTAATGCAAATATCTAATCAGCCAATAATGTGGCAGCAACTCAAAGTATAAAAACGTGCAAACATTGTCAAGTCATTCAGTTGTTTTTTAGACCAAACTTCAGAATAGGGAAGAAATGTGATATAAGGTACTTTGACTGTGGAATGATTGTTGGTACTAGACTGGTTTGAATATCTCGGAGACAACTGATCTCCTGGGATTTTAACAAACAACAGTCACTAGAGTACACAGAGAATGGTGCGAAAAACCAAAAAAATCAAAAATCCAGTGAGTGGTAGTCTGTGGGCAAAAATGCCTTGTTAATGAGAGAGGTCAAAGGAAAATGGCCAGACTGGTTCAAGCAGACAGGAAGGTGACAGTGACTCAATAACCACACGTCACAGCAGGAGAGCATCTCTGAAGGCACAACAAGCTAAACCTTGAAGAGGATGGGATACAGTAGCAGAAGACCACGAACATACTCATAGTAACCACTTCACTAGGTACAGGAGGTACCTAATTAAGTGGCCACTGAGTGAAAGTCCAATCTATTTGTTACTTTACCAAAAGCACTACATCTCACAAATTCACACTGCAAACTGTGTGTAGAAAAATTTCACATCCATTTTCTGCCATCTAAAGTATAATTTATATTGGTCTTGAGAGGAAATGTGCCAAAGTTATTGAAATAGATTAGTTCAATCAAAGATGAAAAGAAATTGTGAAATTGCTGATAAGATTGAGGAAATACAATTGGAATTCAACGTTAGCGATGCAATTATTTCTGATAAAATTGGAACTATGTGCTGCTTGCTGCAGTTTGTAATAATTGGGTTCAACTTGATAGTCAAAATGGAAACACAATGCACAACAGCTCCAGCAACCCAGGGTAGAAGTAAAAAAGGTGTAATTCTTTTCTAAACAGGGGGAAAAATTCAGAAATCAGAGGTGCAAAGGGAGTAGGGAGTACTTATGCAGGATTCCCTGAAGGTTAACTTGCAGGTTGAGTCAGTAGTAAGGAAGGCAAATGCAATGACAGCATTCATTTCGAGAGGACTAGAGAATAAAAATAATGATTCTAATGGTGAGGCTTTATCAGCCATTGGTTGTACTGTACTTAGGAGTATTGTGAGCAGTTTTGGGCTCCATACCTAAGAAAGGATGTGCTGGCATTGGAGAGGGTCTAGAGGAGGGTCACAAGAATGATCTCAGGGAATAAAAGGGTTAAGATCTGAGGAGTATTTGATGGTTCTGGGCCTGACTCCGCTGGAGTTCAGAAGAATGAGAGGGGATCTAAACCTATCAAATATTGAAATATTTAAGTGGATGTGGAAAATAAGTTTCCAGTGGTGGGGGATTCTCAGACCAGAGGGCCCAGCCTCACAGCAGAAAAATGCCCCTTTAGAACAGGTATTTCTTTAGCCAGAGGGAGGTGAATCTCATGGAATTAATTGCCACAGATGACTGTGGAGGCCAAGTGATTGGGTGTATTTAAAGTGGAGATAATAAGGGTGTCAAAGGTTACAGGGATCAGGCAGGAGAATGGGGCTGAGAGGGAAAACAAATCAGCCATGATGGTGGAGCAGACTCAATGGGCTGAATGGCCTGATTCTGCTCCTACGGATCAATAGTGACCGTCAGTGTTGTCTGTTTCCTTTCCACGTTCCAGGGAGATTAATCAACTCCAGAATGGAGGTGACTGCAGGAATCTGGGAGGTGATTAGGATGAGAATAAACTAAAATGGGATTGGTTTTAGTTGGGTTAAGCATAAAAGAGTTGTCATAGACTAGGCTTACCAAAGGAATTGATTCTATGGTAAATGGTTCTATGGCTCTCTGGATGCAGAATGCATAACAGTCAGAGCTAAGTATTAGCTGGCTCTTGGAAGAGGTAGCATGGTGGTTAACATGACCTTAATAAAGCTTGGGGTGTTGGAGTTCAGAGTTCAATCCCAGCACCCTCTGTAAGGGGTTTGCATGTCCTCCCCATCAAATGCATGGATTTCCTCCAGTTTCTCTAGTTTCCTCCCACAGTCCAAAGACAAACTGGCTAGTAGGTGAATTGGTCATTGTAACTTGTCCCATGATTGGACTAGGGTTAAGTTGGGGTTGCTGGGCCAGAGGGTCTATTCCCTCTGTATCTCTAAATAAAATTAAAATAAATTAAATTAAATTAAATTAATTAGCCAGGTCAGAATTTGTTCAGCACATCCAGGACAGATTTGTTAAAACAAATGTAGATGGTCGTATTAGAAAGGATGCAATCCTGGACCTCCTTTTGGTAAATGAGGCTGTGAAACTGGCTGAACAAGATAGCACTTTGGGACCAGTGACATTAAGTCTATTACGTTTGTAGATTCAAAATTATGACAGAAAAAAAGATTAAAGAATAGATTTATTTGTCACATGTATGAGAAATGTGTTGTTTGTGTCAAATCAAGTCAGCGAGTATTGTGCTGAACAGCCCGTAAGTGTTGGCACACTTCTAGTGCCAATATAGCATGCCTACAACTCACTTACCCTAACCTCTACATCTTTTGGACCATGGGAAAAAACTGAAGCTCCTGGTAGAAACCCATGTGGTCACAAAGAGAACATGCAAACTCCTTGCAGACAGTGGCTTAAATTGAACTGAACCTTGACTGATGATTGCTGGCACTGTCGAGTGAAGCGCTAACCACCATGCTGCCATGTGGCTGGCCCGATGTTAAATACACAATTACAGCAAGGCTATTTTTGAAGGCGTTAAGACAGGAACTTGCGAAAGTTGAATGTGAGAGCCTGCTAGCAGGCAAAAGGACATCTCACAAAGTGGGAGGCTTTTAACTGTGAGACAGGGAGAGTGCAGGGCCAACAAGTTTGTCTTACAGTGAAGGGCAAGGCTGGCAGGATTAGGGAAGTCTGACCTCTAGTTCTAGTCTCACCCAACCTCAGTGGAAAAAGTCTGCCTGCATTATACCCCTCCTAATTTTGTATACCTGCTGGTGGTTTGAGTGTCTCAGAAACTACTGATCTCCTGGGATTTTCACACACAGCATTTTTAGAGAATAGTGTGAAAACCCAGTCAGGAAAAAAGAGCTGGCATGTGTCAGGCATAGACAGCCAGGGTCAAGTGAATCTATTGAAGAACATGAGAGATATTGGTGTATATAGAAGAAGGATACTGAGTCTGGCCCTGAGACTCAGAAGGGCAGAGAACTGAATAGGATGGTAGCAGTAATAGGGGACTTTATAATTAGGGAGACAGGTGATTCTGTGGATGCGAAAAAGAAATATGAATGGTAGTTTGCATCCCAGATGCCAGGATCCGCAATGTTTCTGAATGTGTCTGCAATATCCTGAAAAGGGAGGGTGAGGAGCCAGAAGTCATGGTACATTTTGGTACCAGTGACATGGCAGAAAAAAAGAGGAGGTCCTGAAAACAGAGTGCAGGAAGTCAAGAAGGAAGCTGAGAAGCAGGACCTCAAGGGTAATAATCTTGGGATTGCTGGCTGTGCCATGCGACAATGAGGATAGGAATAGAATGAGTTGATAGAGGTGTATAAAAATGATGAGAGGCATTGATTGAGTGGATAGTCAGAGGCTTTGACCCAGGGCTGAAATGGCTAGCACGAGAGGACACAGGTTTAAGGTGCTTGGAAGTAGGTACAGAGGAGATATCAGGGGCATGTTTTTTACGCAGAGAGTGGTGAGTGCGTGGAATAGGCTGCCAGTGACGGTGGAGGAGGCAGATATGATAGGGTCCTTTAAGAGACTCCTGAACAGGTATATGGAGCTTAGAAAAATAGAGGGCTATGGGTAACCCTAGGTAATTTCTCAGGTAGGGACATGTTTGGCACAGCTTTGAGGGGCGAAGCGCCTCTATTGTGCTGTAGGTTTTCTATGTTTCTAAATATGTGGCTGAAGAATTAGAGCAGAGGGCAGGGACTCAGATTTCTGGATCATTGGACCTCTTCCGGGGCAAGTGTGACCTGTACAAAAGGGATGGGTTGCACTTGAATCTGAGGAGGACCAATATTCTTGTGGCTAGATTTACTAAAGCTTTTGGGAGTGCTTTAAACTAGTATGGCAGGGGGATGGGAACCAGTATGACAGAGCTGAGGAAGAACCAGCAGCTTTATAAGATGATGGGTGTAACATGAATGTAAGGAGGGATAAATGCAGACAGAGCAGAGTTAAATTGTACCACAGAGGCAAAATACAAAAGAGCAAAGAATGCAGGACTGAAGGTGCTCTTTTTAAATGTATGTAGTATTAGGAATAAGGTGGTGCATTTAAAGATTGGTCGGTGTGACATTGTGGCATCACTGATTTGAGGCTGAAAGAAGGCCATCGTTGGAAGCTTAACATCAAAGGATATACTTTGTATCGAAAGGACAGACAGGAAGGCTTCTGCTGTTAAGGGATGGAATTACATCTTTGGAAAGAGGTGACAGGTCAGAGAACGATGAATCTTTGTGGGTGGAGTTAAGAAACTGCAAGGGTGAAAAAGAAACATTATGGAAACCATATGTAGGCCTCCAAATAGTAGCCAAGATGCGGGTTGAGATTGCAAAGGGAGCTGGAAAAGGCATGTAATAAGGATAATGATACAATTATAATGGGGGACTTTGATATGCAAGGGGATTGGGAAAATCATGTTGGTGTTGGATTGCAAGAGGAGGAATTTGTTAAATGCCTACACATGGGTTTTTAGAGCAACTTGTGTTTGAGCCTACTCAGGGAGAACTTAGATTGGGTGTTGTTTAATAACTCAGATCTTATTAGGGAGCTTGAGGTAAAGGAACTCTTAGGAGACAATGATCATAATATGATTGAATTCATACTGCAATTTGAGAGGGAGAAGCATAACTCACGTGTTTCAGTATAGCAGTTGAATAAAGGGAATTACAGAGGCATGAGAGAGGAGCTTGCCCAGGTGGATTGGAGGAGGATACTGCTGGGAATGATGGCAGAGTAGTGATGGCTGAGCTTTCTGTGATTAGTTCACAAGATGCAGGATAGATATGACCCACAGAGGAAGAAGTTCTCAAATGCCAGGGCTAGGCAACCAAGGGAAAATAAGGACTACATAAAAGCCAAGAAAAGGGCATATTATGTAGCAAAAGTGAGTGGGAAGTTGGATGATTGGGAAACTTTTAAAATCCAACAAAAGGCAACTAAAGAAGTTATATAAAGGGAAGAGATGAAATATAAGGGCAAACTAGCCAATAATATAAAGCAGGATACCAAAAGGTTTTTTTCAGTTATATAAAGAGTAAAAGGGAGGTGAGAGTTGATATTGGACCACCATATAGACAGGTATATGGAGGAATTTAAGGTGGGGGGTTATATGGGAGGCAGGGTTTAAGGGTCGGCACAACATTGTGGGCCAAAGGGCCTGTACTGTGCTGCACTATTCTATGTTCTATGTTCTGTGTTCACTGGAAAATGAGTTGGTGAGGTAGTAATGGGGGACAAAGAAATGGCAGATGAACTTAATGAATACTTTGCATCTGTCTTCACTGTTGTCTTCCACAGTGTGCCAGAGGTCCGTGAGTGTCATGGAGCACGAGTGAGTGCCATTGCTATTACAAAGGAGAAAGTGCTAGGCAAAACTCAAAGGTCTTAAGGTGGATAAGTCACCTGGACCAGATGAACTACATCCCAGAGTCCTGAGAGAGGTTGCTAAAGAGATAACGGATGCACTGGTTGTGATCTTTCAAGAATCACTTGATTCTGGCATGGTCCCGGTGGACTGGAAACTTGGAAATATCACTTCACTCTTTAAAAAGTGAGGAAGACAAAAGAGAGGACATTATAGGTCAGTTAGCCCAACATTAGTGGTTGGGAAAGTGTTGGAGTCTATTATTAAGGATGAGGTTTTGGGGTACTTGGAGTCTAATGATAAAATAACATGAAGTCAGCATAGTTTCTGTGAAGGGAAATCTTGCCTGACAAATCTGTTAGAGTTCTTTAAGGAAGTAACCAGCAGGTTGAACAAAAGAGAAGCAGTGGATGTCATTTACTTGGATTTTCAGAAGGCATTTGATGAGGTGCTACACATGAGGCTGTTTAAAAAGATACCTCCAATGGTGTTACACAGATAGAGGAATAGTTGACAGGCAGGAGGTAGCAAGTGGGAATAAAGGAGGCCTTTTCTGGTTGACTGCCAGTGACTAGTGGTGTTCCTCAGGGGTCAGTATTGGGACCGCTACTTTTCACATTGTTTGTCAGTGATTTGGATAATGGAATTGATGGCTTTGTGGCAAAGTTTGCAAATGATACGAAGACAGGTGGAGGGGTAGGTAGTGCTGCGGAAGCAAGCCAGCTGCAACAGGATGGACAAATTGGAAGAATGGGCAAAAGAAGTGGCAGATGGAATACAGTGTTGGGATATGTATGATAATACATTTTGGTAAAGGAACAAAAGTGCAGACTATTATCTAAATGGGGAGAAAACTGAAACATCAGAGGTACAGAGGGACTTTGAAGTCCTAATGCAAGCCTCCCAGAAGGTTAATTAACAGGCTGATTGGTTAATTGCCAGGTGAAGAAGGCAAGTGCAATGTTAGCATTTATTTCAAAGTAAATAGAATATAAAAGCTAGGAGATAACGCTGAGGATTTATAAGATGCTAGTCAGGCCAAACTTAGAGTATTGTCAATAGTTTTGAGCTTCATATCTCAGAAAGAATGTGTTGTCATTGGAAAGAGTCCAGAGGATGTTTACGAGGATGATTCTGGGATTGAAGGGGTTAACATATGAGGAGTGTTTGGCAGCTTTGGGCCTGTACTCACTGGAATTTAGAAGAATGTGGGGGGGGGGGTGGATCTCATTGAAACCTACTGAAAGTTGAAAGGACTTGGTAGGGTGGATGTGGAAAGGATGTTTCCTCTGGTGGGGGTATCCAGATCTAGAGGGCAGAGCCTCAAAATTGAGGGGCAACCTTTTAGAACAGAGGTAAGGAGGAATGTTTTTAACCAGAGAGTAGTGGATCTGTGGAATGGTCTGCCACAGACTGTGGTGGAGGTCAAGTCTGTGGGTATATTTAAGGCAGAAGCTGATAGTTTCCTGATTGGTTGGGACATCAAAGGGTATGGCGAGAAGGCAGGTGTGTGGGGTTGAGTGGGATACGGGATCCAGGAATGGTGGGGCAGACTCAATAGGCTGAATGGCCTCATGTGTTATATCTATGTGTTAAATTCTTATGGTCTAAGGAAATTAGGAGGGCAAAAAGGGGACATGAGATATCCTTGGCTAATAAGGCAAAGCAGAATACTAAGAAATCCTTTATTAAGAGCAGAAGGGTAGTGAGGGAGTGTATAGGCCCCTTCAGGATCCCAACCTGCTGAGTTTTGTGTGTTGCTCCGGATTTTCAGCTACTACAGAATCTCTCATGTCTCGGATTGACAAGGTTGTTGCTGGGTGTGTTATAAGGAGAGATAGACTGTTATAGTTTTCCCTGAAGTGAAGGAGGTGGAAAGGTGACATTTATAGAGGTTTATATAATGGTAACAGGTATGGATTAGATTGATAGTCTTTTTCCAGGCTAGGGGAGTCCAAAATAAGAGAGACCATAGGTATGTGAGAGGGAACGATTTAAACGGGCAACTTTTTCACAAAGTGTAGTATATAAATGGAATGAGATACCAGAGGATGTGGCTGAGGTGTGTACAATTATAAGAGGTTCAGGTGTGTATAATTACAAATGATTCAGGTGTGCACCATTACAAGTGACTGAGGTGTGTACAATTATAAGAGGTTCAGGTGTGTACAATTACAAGTGATTCAGGTGTGTACAATTACAAGTGACTGAGGTGTGTACAATTACAAGTGATTCAGGTGTGTACAATTACAAGTGACTGAGGTGTGTACAATTATAAGAGGTTCAGGTGTGTACAATTACAAGTGATTCAGGTGTGTACAATTACAAGTGGCTGAGGTGTGTACAATTACACGTGGCTGAGTTGTGTACAATTACAAGTGATTCAGGTGTGTGCAATTACGTGGTTCAGGTGTGTACAATTACAAGTGGCTGAGTTGTGTACAATTACAAGTGATTCAGGTGTGTACAATTACAAGTGATTCAGGTGTGTACAATTACAAGTGGCTGAGGTGTGTACAATTACAAGTGATTCAGGTGTGTACAATTACAAGTGACTGAGGTGTGTACAATTATAAGAGGTTCAGGTGTGTACAATTACAAGTGATTCAGGTGTGTACAATTACAAGTGGCTGAGGTGTGTACAATTACACGTGGCTGAGTTGTGTACAATTACAAGTGATTCAGGTGTGTGCAATTACGTGGTTCAGGTGTGTACAATTACAAGTGGCTGAGTTGTGTACAATTACAAGTGATTCAGGTGTGTACAATTACAAGTGATTCAGATGTGTACAATTACAAGTGGCTGAGGTGTGTACAATTACAAGTGGCTGAGTTGTGTACAATTACAGGTGATTCAGGTGTGTACAATTACAAGTGGTACTGGTGTGTACAATTACAAGTGGCTGAGTTGTGTACAAGTGGTTCAGGTGTGTACAATTACAAGTGGTTCAGGTGTGTACAATTACAAGTGGCTGAGTTGTGTACAATTACAAGTGATTCAGGTGTGTACAATTACAAGTGGCTGAGGTGTGTACAATTACAAGTGATTCAGGTGTGTACAATTACAAGTGACTGAGGTGTGTACAATTACAAGTGATTCAGGTGTGTACAATTACAAGTGGCTGAGTTGTGTACAATTACAAGTGATTCAGGTGTGTACAATTACAAGTGGCTGAGGTGTGTACAATTACAAGTGATTCAGGTGTGTACAATTACAAGTGGCTGAGTTGTGTTCAATTACAAGTGGTTCAGGTGTGTACAATTACAAGTGATTCAGGTGTGTACAATTACAAGTGACTGAGGTGTGTACAATTACAAGTGATTCAGGTGTGTACAATTACAAGTGACTGAGGTGTGTACAATTACAAGTGATTCAGGTGTGTACAATTACAAGTGGTTCAGGTGTGTGCAATTACAAGTGATTCAGGTGTGTACAATTACAAGTGGTTCAGGTGTGTACAATTACAAGTGATTCAGGTGTGTACAATTACAAGTGGCTGAGTTGTGTTCAATTACAAGTGGTTCAGGTGTGTACAATTACAAGTGATTCAAGTGGCTGAGTTGGGGTGCCACGTTTGTATGGCAGTTAGTACGACACTATTACAGCTCGGCATATCAATTCCAGAGGCCCCTGTAAAGACTTTATTTGACCTCCCCATGCACACATGGGTTTCCTCTGGTTGCTCTGGTTTCTTTCCAGAATCCAAGGACAATGTTAGTAGGTTAATTGGACATTGTAAATTGACATCTTCAAAAGACAATTTCTCAAAAAGGTGGCATCCATTATTAAGAATTCCAACCACACAGGACATACCCTCCTCTCATTTTACCATCAGAGAGAGGTACAGGAGCCTGAAGACATGCATTTAACCTTCCAGGAACAGCTTCTTACTCTCCGCAATCACATTTCTGAACAGACAATGAACCGATCCATGAATACTACTTCACTTATATTGCTCTCTTTTTGCACTACTTAGTTAATAAAATTATTTTATATATACCCAGTGGACACTTTATTAGGTACACCTGTACACCTGCTCATTAAGAAAATATCTAATTAGCCAATCAATGCATAAAAATATGCAGATATGATCAAAAGATTCAGTTGTTATTCAGATCCAAATATCAGAATAGGGAAGAGATGTGATCTAAGTGGCTTTTACCATGGAATGACTGTTAGTGCCAGATGGAGTGGTTTGTGTATCTCAGAAGCTGTTAATCTTCTGTGATTTTCATGCACAACAGTCTCTAGAGTTTACAGAGAATAGTGCGAAAAACAAAACATCCAGTGAGCGAATCACAAACAAGGGAAATCACCAGATGCTGGAAATCTAAGCAACACACACAAAATGCTGGAGGAGCTCAGCAGGCCAGGCAGCATCGATGGAAAAGGGTACAGTCGACGATTCAGGCCGAGACCCTTTAGCAGGACTGGAGGAAAAAAGATGAGGGGTAGATTTAAAAGGTGAGGGAGGGGAGAGAGAAAAACACAAGGCAATAGGTGAAACTGGGAGAGGAGGAGAGGGTGAAGTAAAGAGCTGGGAAGTTGATTGGTGAAAGAGATACAGGGCTGGAGAAGGGGGAGTCCAATAGGAGAGAATAGAAGGCCATGGAAGAAAGTAAAGGGCAGAGGAACACCAAAAGGAGGCAATGGGCAGGCAAGGAGATGAGATGAGAGAGGGAAAAGGAGATGGGGGATGGTGAAGGGGTGTGGGGGCATTATCAGAAGTTCTAAAAATCGATCTTCATGCCATAAGGTTGGAGGCTACCCAAACGGAATATAAAGTGTTGTTCATTCAACCTGAGTGTGGCCTCATCACGAAAGTAGAGGAGGCCATGGATTGACATATCAGAATGGGATGGGAAGTGGAATTAAAAAGGGGGGCCGCTGGGGTATCCCACTTCTTCTGGTAGACGGAGCGTAGGTGTTCAGCAAAATGGTCTCCCAATCTACGTTGGGTCTCCTTGGAGCAATGGAGGATGAGAGGTGACCTGACAGAGGTGTCTAAGATGATGAGAGGTATTGATCATGTAGATAGTCAGAGACTTTTTTCCAGGGCTGAGATGGTTAACATGAGAGGGCACAGTTTTAAGTTATTTGGAAGTAGGTACAGGGGGGATGTCAGGGTTAAGTTTTTTACACAGAAAGTGGTGAGTGCATGGAATGGGCTGCTGGCGACAGTGTAGATAGGTATATGGAGCCTAAAAAAATAGAGGGCTATGGGTAACCCAAGGTAATTTCTAAAGTAAGTACATGTTCAGCACAGCATTGTGGGTCAAAGGGCCTGTATTGTGCTGTAGATTTTCTGTGTTTCTATGATATACAGGAAGCCACACCGGGAGAACCAGACAGAGTATATTACCCCAAAGGACTCACAGGTGAAGAGCAGCCAGTGAAGGAATGGAGCTTTGAGGCTTTGGCTTGAGAGGTTTTGGCAGTTTTGGCAGTTGAATTGTGTAATCAAGTCAATCAAGATTTGAATAGCTCAAACTCAGCAGAAAGCAGCTGATTGGGCAATCAAAAATTGAAAAGCACTAACAAATAAGAAGAGGGGTAGCTCAAGCAGAGTGGCCAGTGGCGAGCCATTGAGTGACTGGGCCATTGAAGGAGTGGAGCTTTGAGGCTTTGAGTTGAGAGGTTTTGGCAAGAAGAGGCGGAGGACAAGCTTGCTCCCAGTGAGATAAGACCGGGTAAGTTTCTTTAATTAATTTAATTAACTCAGGAGTTGGTAATGGAGGCAGTAGATAGGGCAGTCCAGTGTTCCGATTATAGGATGTGGGAAGTCAGGGACAGCACAATTGTCTCTGATGACTACACCTGCAAAAGGTGCATCCAGCTGCAGCTCCTGTCAAACCAAGTTAGGGAACTGGAGCTGGAGCTGGATGAACTTCGGATCATTTGGGAGGCAGAGGCAGAAATAGATTGGAGTTTCAGGGACACAGTCATCCCTAAAAATCGGGATTCAGGTAACTGGGTGACTGTCAGGAGAGGGAAGGGGAATAGACAGAAAGAGCAGAGCACCCCTGTGGTCGTTCCCATCAACAATGTATACTGTTTTGGATACTGTTGATGGGGATGACCTACCAAGGACAAGTTATAGTGGTTGCGTCTCTGGCACCGCGACTGGACCCTCAGCTCAGAAAGGAAGGAGGGAAAAAAGAAGAACAGTAGTGATAGAGGATTCAATATTTAGGGGGACAGATAAGAAGTTCTGTGGGAGAGATCAAGAATATCGGATGGTGCATTGCTTCCTTGGTGCCAGGAACCGTGATATCTCAGATTCAGTTCTTGGTATTCTCAGGAGAGAGGGTGAGCAGCCAGATGTCGTGGTCAACATGGGGACCAATGACATAGACAGGAGTAGGGATAAGGTCCTGAAGAAGGAATATAGGGAGTTAGGAAAGAAGTTAAAAAGCAGGACCTCAAGGGTAGTAATCCCGGGATTGCTGCCTGTGCCACAAGACAGAGAGGGTAGGAACAGGAAGTTATTGCAGATGAATGCGTGACTGAAGAGTTGGTGCAGGGGGCAGGGGTTCAGATTTCTGGATCATTGGGATCTCTTCTGGGGAAGGTCTGACCTGTACTTAAGGTGGTACTTAAGGAGGTGGCTCTAGAAATCATGGACACATTGGTAATCATTTTCCAATGTTCTATAGATTCAGGATCAGTTCCTGCGGATTGGAGGGTGGCTAATGTTGTCCCACTTTTCAAGAAAGGAGGGAGAGAGAAAACAGGGAATTATAGACCGGTTAGCTTGACGTCAGTGGTGGAAAAGATGCTGGAGTCAATTATAAAAGAGGAAATTACGACACATTTGGATAGCAGTAGAAGGATCAGTCTGAGTCAGCATGGATTTATGAAGGGAAGATCATGCTTGACTAATCTTCCAGAGTTTTTTGAGGATGTAACTATGAAAATAGACAAGGGAGAACCAGTGAATGTAGTGTACCTGAACTTTCAGAAAGCCTTTGATAAAGTCCCACATAGGAGATTAGTGGGCAAAATTAGGGCACATGGTATTGCGGGCAGAGTACTGACAAGATTGAAAATTGGCTGACAGGAAACAAAGAGTAGTGATTAACGGGTCCCTCTCAGAATGGCAGGCTGTGACCAGTGGGGTACCGCAAGGTTCGGTGCTGGGACTGCAGCTGTTTACAATATACATTAATGATTTAGATGAAGGGATTAAAAGTAACATCAACAAATTTGCGGATGACACAAAGCTGGGTGGCAGTGTGAAATGTCAGGAGGATGTTATGAGAATGCAGGGTGACTTGGACAGGCTAGGTGAGTGGGCGAATGTATGGCAGATGCAGTTTAATGTGGATAAATGTGAGGTTATCCACTTTGGTGGCAAGAACAGGAAGGTAGATTACTATCTAAATGGAGTCAAGTTAGGAAAAGGGGAAGTACAACGAGATCTAGGTGATCCTGTACATCAGTCAATGAAAGCAAGCATGCAGGTACAGCAAGCAGTGAAGAAAGCTAATGGCATGCTGGCCTTTATAACAAGAGGAATTGAGTATAGGACAGGGGTCGGCAACCCGCGGCTCCAGAGCCGCATGCGTCTCTTTCATCTCTGTGCTGTGGCTCCCTGTGGCTTTGGAAAATAAACGATGAGTATTTAATTAAAATGTATTTTATGTTAGTTTGTTAGTTTTTGAAATGTAATTCTAAATTTGAAGATTATGGTGATCTTGTACAATCTAAATAAAACGTGTTTTTTGTCGCTATTAATATACGTCACCACTGCCAATGCCTGACACCCGCCAGTGCGCGTTTTCTTTAATTTTTTGATCCAAGGTCGGCTAACTATGGAGAATTCTAAAAAAAGAAAAGTGATTGAAGAAAACAGAACGTTTAATGATACGTGGGCAGATTCATTTGCTTTCACTGCTGACGAGACCGGTTTACCAGTATGCTTAATATGCAATGAGAAACTAGCAAACAACAAAAAGTCAAAAGTCGCAAGACATTTCCAGAATAAACATGCAGCCTTTGCTCAAAAATATCCGGATGGAGATGAGAGAAAAAAAGCCATTTCGGAACTGATGCGGAAGGTTGATCTGAGCAAAAATCATTTCAAGAAGTGGATGATGTCTGGAAAATCAACAACATATGCTAGTTTTGTTGCCGCTCAGGAAATAGTCAGGCATGGGAAGCAGTTTACAGATGGTGAATATATAAAAGAATCTTTCATTAAGATTTCAGAACATCTATTCACGGACTTTAAAAACAAGAGTGAAATTGTGCAGAAAATCAGGGATATGCCCCTCTCTGCAAAGACTGTCAAAGACAGAACCATAAAAATGGCAGAAGACATCACAAGACAGTAAATTAAAGACATCAATTTAGCTGTGGCCTACTCGATTGCCTGTGACGAGTCTAAAGACAAAGGTGATATTGAACAAATAGCGCTGTTCTGCTGGTATGTAAACTCTGCCGGGCCACAGGAAGAAATGATTGAGTTGATACCTCTAAAAGGCCAAACACGGGGGGAGGACATCTGTGAGGCTGTCTTGAATTGTTTAAGAGCCAAAGTAATAAAGACCACCCACCTGTTGTCAGTAGCTACTGATGGGGCACCAAGTATGACAGGAGCACACAAGGGATTTGTGGCTTTACTGCAGAAGTCGCTGGACAGAAAGCTGCTGACTTTTCACTGCATCTTGCACCAAGAGGCACTGTGCGCTCAACCAGTTCCTCCAGAATGCACAGAAGTAATGGATGTTGTCATTCAGATTGTCAATAAAATAATGGCAAAAAGTTTAAATCACCGTCAATTCCGTTTGTTACTAGACGAGCTGGAAAGCACATATTCTGATCTCCTACTGCACAACAAAGTCCGGTGGCTGTCAAGAGGGGAGGTGCTGAAACGCTTTGTCGCGTGTCTGGAAGAAGTGAAAACTTTCCTGGGCAGCAAAGGTCTCACCTTTCCTGAACTGGAACAGCCAGAGTGCCTGTAAAAGCTACACTTCATGGTAGACATGAGAGCGCACCTGAACACGTTGATCACAGCTCTTCAGGGGAAAGGACGCACGGCCCTGCACATGTTGGAGGATGTTTTGGCACTCGAGCGCAAGTTGACAGTGCTTGCCAGAGATTTACAGAAAGGCACTTTGTCGCACTTCCCCAATTTGAGAGAGTTCAAACAAGCTCACGACATGATAAATTTGGATTATTTACATTCTGCAATCATCGCAATGCAAACATCATTTGGGAAACGCTTCTGTGAGTTCAGAGAGGTAAAAAACACATTATCCTTCCTGGTCACTCCCCTAAGCATCGATCCATCCCTACTGAATATGACTGCATTAGCAGGTGTGAGTCAACCTGATCTTGAGATGGAACTGGCCGACATAGCGGACAAAGACATATGGGTGTCCAAGTTTAGACGCTTGTCAGCAGACCTTGACGATGTTGCCCGTCAGAAGGCTGTTCTTGCTCAGAATCACAAATAGAGTGATATTGAAAACCTCCCCAGACTGGACAAACTTGTGTTCGAAACATGGAATACTATCCCCGACATTTATGTAAACATTAAAAAGTATACACTTGGAGTCCTGTCTATCTTTGGATCCACATATGTATGTGAGCAGGTGTTCTCCAACATGAACTTTATTAAAATCAAACATCGCACACGCCTCACAGATGACAGCTTGCGATCCTGTGTAAAGATGAAGGTGACGTCATACAGCCCTGATGTGTGGACGCTGTGCGCTGAGGTCCAGGAGCAGAAATCCCATTAACCAAGTATGATAAATATTTTAATTGCCTATTATTTTACGTATATTCATATTTTTTCATTGTTCAGTGAAATAGTCCTTTTATTTTTCAGGTTGACAGCTGGCTGACGTTATTTTTGGTTTGCTGCTGGTGGACAATTTAAGTTCGGCATTTTTCATAAATACAAGAAGGACTCAAATAGACATTGAGTATTTTACTTAAAAGTAACCTTCAACCCAACGTCTTTTTTTCGGAGTTCAAAATGTTTTTGTTGCATGCAGAAATGTAATTTCGTTTTCTCTGCAGGAGTTCATCGATTTCATAAATGCAACACATTATAGTTTGTTTATACATAGCATAAAGGCAAAAAAATGTTGTATGCAGTGTTATTTCATTTTAAATGTCAAACGGGTTTTGTGGCTCCCAGTGTTTTCTTTTCTGTGGGAAATGGGTCCAAATGGCTCTTTCAGTGGTAAAGGTTGCCGACACCTGGTATAGGAGTAAAGAGGTCCTTCTGCAGCTGTACAGACCCCACCTGGAGTATTGTGTGCAGTTTTGGTCTCTAAATTTGAGGAAGGACATTCTTGCTATTGAGGGAGTGCAGCATAGGTTCACAAGGTTAATTACCAGAATGGCAGGACTGTCATATGTTGAAAGATTGGAGCGACTGGGCTTGTATACACTGGAATTTAGAAGGATGAGAGGGTATCTGATTGAAATATATAAAATTATTAAGGGATTGGACACGCTGGAGGCAGGATGCATGTTCCCGCTGATGGGTGAGTCCAGAACTAGAGGCCACAGTTTAAGAATAAGGGGTAGGCCATTTAGAACAGAGATGCAGAAACACTTTTTCACCCAGAGAGTGGTGGATATGTGGAATGCTCTGCCCCAGAAGGCAGTGGAGGCCAAGTCTCTGGATGCTTTCAAGAGAGAGTTAGATAGAGCTCTTATAGATAGTGGGGTCAAGGGATATGGGGAGAGGGCAGGAACGGGGTACTAATTGTGTATGATCAGCCATGATCACAGTGAATGGTGGTGCTGGCTAGAAGGGCTGAATGGTCTACTCTTGCACCTACTGTCTATTGTCTATTGTCTGTACAAAAAGGACAGGCTGCACCTGAAGTGGAAAGGGACCAATATCCTGGCGGGCAGGTTTGCTAGAGCTGTTGGGGAGGATTTAAACTAGTTTGAAGTGGGGGTGGGAATCAGAATGTGAGTGCAGAGATTAGGGTTGAAGGACAAGGGCAAGGGTGTTCTGAGTTGGTGAGGAAGGACAGGCAGGGGACAAAAGATAAATGTAGCCAGTTAGAGGGGTTGAAATGTGTCTATTTCAACGCTAGGAGTATTAGGAATAAAAGGGGATGAAGTCAGAGCATGAATCAGTACGTAGAACTACAATGTTGTGACCGTTACTGAAACTTGGCTGGAGGAAGGGCAGGATTGGCTGATGCAGGTCCCAGGGTTTAGTTGTTTTAAAAGGAATAGGGTGGGAGGTAGAAAAGTTGCGGGGGGGGAGTAGCATTACTGGTCAGGGATAGTGTCACGGCTATAGAAAGGGAGGACGCTGCAAAGGGAGTGTCCACTGAGTCGGTCTGGGTGGAAGTCAGAAATAGGAAGGGATCAATCACTGTGCTGGGAGTAGTCTATGGGCTCCCAAATAGCCCTCAGGACACCGAGGAGCAGATAAGCAGGCAGATTTTAGAATGGTGCAGGAAATATAGGGTAATAGTTATGGGTGATTTCAACTTCCCTCATATTGACTGGCACCTCCTGACTGCAAGGGGATAGATGGGGCTGAATTTGTCAGGTGCGTTCAAGAAGGATTCCTGACACAGTATGTGGACCAGCCGACAATAGGAGAAGCTATACTGGATCTAGTTCTGGGTAATGAACCTGGTCAGGTGACAGACCTCTTGGTGGGGGAGCATTTTGGTGAGAGTGACCACAACTCCCTTAGCTTCAGCATAGCTATGGAAAAGGATAAAAACAGACAAAATGGGAAAGTGCTTAACTGGGAAAGGGCTAACTATGAAGGGATGAGGCAGGAACTAGTGAGAGTAAACTGGAAACCAATGTTCATGGGTGAAAGCACAGAAGTAATGTGGAGGAAGTTTAGGGACCACTTGTGCTGGGTTCAGGATGGGATTGTCTCACTGAGACGAGGAAAAAATGGTAGGAAAAGGGAACCATGGCTGATGAAACATGTGAGATAACTCATCAAGAGGAAGAAGGAAGCATATGTTAGATATAAGAAGCAGGAAGCAGGAGGGGCTCATGAGAAATATAGGGTAGCCAGGAAGGAGCTTAAGAAAGGACTTAGGAGAGCTTGAAGGAGGCATGAGAAGGCCTTGGCATGCAGGATTAAGGAGAACCCCAAGGCGTTCTATGCTTATGTCAAGAACAGAAAGATGACAAGAATGAAGGTGGGGCCGGTAAAGGATAAAGAAGGCAACATGTGCCTGGAGGCGGAGGAGGTTGGGGAGGTTCTAAATTAATACTCTGCTTCAGTATTCACAAGTGTAAAGGACCTTGATCAGGGTGAGATCAAAATAGAACAGGCCTGTATGCTGGACAATGTGGAGATTAAGGAAGAAGTCCCCAGGGCCGGATATGATATACCCCAGGTTGCTGTGGGAAGTGAGAGAAAAGATTGCTGGAGCAGTAGCTATGATCTTTGAATCCTCTTTGGCTACAGGGGAGGTGCCAGAGAATTGGAGAATGGCAAATGTAGTTCCCTTGTTTAAAAAAGGTAATAGGGAGAATCCTGGGAACTATTTACCAGTGAGTCTTACGTCGGTGGTCTGCAAACTATTGGAAAGGATTCTTAAGAATAGGATCTACGAGCATTTAGAGAAGTACAGTCTACTCAAGCATAGTCAATGTGGCTTTGTGAAGGGAAAGTTGTGCCTCATGAGCCTCATTAAGTTTTTTGAAGAGGTAAAAAATAAATTGATGAGGGTAGAGTGGTAGATGTGGTCTATATGGATTTTAGCAAGGCATTTGACAAGGTCCCCCATGAGAGACTCATCCAGAAAGTCATGAGGCATGGGATCAGTGGAACCTTGGTGTTTGGATAAAAAATTGCCTTACAGGAAGCAGAGGGTAGTAGTGGAAGGAAAGTATTCTGCCTAGAGGTCAGTGACTGCAAGGATCTGTCCTGGGACCCCCTGCTCTTTGTGATTTTTATAAACAACCTGGATGAAGAGACGGAAGGATGGGTGAGTAAATTTGCGGATGACTCGAAGATTGGAGGCATTGTGGATGGAGTTGTAGGTTGTCGAAGGTTACAAGAGGATATAGACAGGATGCAGAATTGGGCAGAGAAATGGCAGATAGAATTCAATCCGGATAAGTGTGAGGTGATGCATTTTGGAAGGACAAACCAGAAGGCTGAGTACAGGGTTAATGATTGGTTTCTTAAGAGTGTGGATGAACAGAGGGACCTTGGGGTTTAAATCCATACATCCCTCAAGGTTGCTGCACAGGTTGATAGGGTAGTTAAGAATGCCTATGGGCTGCTAGGCTTCATTAATATGGGGATTAAGTTCAAGAGTAGAGAGGCCATGTTGCAACTCTACAAATCTCTGGTGAGACTGCACAGAGTATTGTGTTCAGTTCTGGTCATCTCATTATAGGAAGGATGTGGAAGCTATGGAGAGGGTGCAGAGGGGATTTACCAGGATACGTACACAATGCTGGAAGAACTCAACAGGTCAGGCAGCATCCGTGAGAAAAGATTTACCAGGATGTTGCCTGGATTGGAAAACAAGTCTTATGAGGCAAGATTAGCAGAGCTGGGACTTTTCTCTTTGGAGCATAGAAGGATGAGCGGAGATTTGATAGAGGTCTACAAGATTATGAGAGGCATAGATAGGGTGGATAGCCAGTACCTGTTTCCCAGGTCATGAATAGCAAACATCAGAGGGCATATGTACAAAGTTAAGGGAGGGAAGTTTAGGGGAGACATCAGGGGTAAGTTTTTTACACAGCCAGGGTTGTGGGTGCCTGGAATGACTTGCCAGGGATGGAGGCTAAAACATTAAGGGTATTTAAGAGCCTCTTGGACAGGCACATGGATGAAAGAAAAATAGAGGGTTACGGGATAGTGTGGGCTTAGTGCTTTTTTTAAGGAATATAAGAGTCAGCACAACTTCGAGGGCAGAAGGGCCTGTACCGTGCTGTAGTATTCTAGTCTCTAGTGTCCAGGTGCAGTGTTGCCTCACCTGGGAGGACTTCCTGGAACCTTCCATCCTACCATTTGGGGCCCCAAACAGTCCCTTCAGGTGAGCAACACTTCACTTTTCTGTACTTTTTTTCATAGATGCTACCTGGGTGGCTGAGTTCCTTCAACATTTTGTGTGTGTTGCTATCCAGTGAGCAGCAATTTTGTGGTTGAGGAAGCCTTCTTGATGAGAGAGGTCAGAGCAGAATGGTCAGACTGGTTCAAACTGACAAGAAGGTGGCAGTAACTCAAATAACCATGCATTACAACAATGGGGTGCAGAAGAGCGTCTCTAAACACATAACACTTCAAACCTTGAAGTGGATTGTCAACAGCAATAGAAGACCACGGATATTTCTTATTGTAATTGATAGTTTTTTGTATGTATTGCTCTGTGCCACTGCTGCAAAACAACAAATGTCACAACATATGTCAGTAATATTAAAACTAATTCCGATTCTGACTGTAGCAGCTGTATTGGCTTTCTGCTTTTCAAGTGGTTTACTGCAAAGCTGTGTCTGTGTAAAAAGTATGTCATCCCCTGTCTACAGCTTCCTTTCTCTAAGTGCCCACACCTTAAGAGGTGGAGCTGTTTCAGTAGAGACCTACCGGCTGGCGTTTGTCAGTGCTGAGGTTCTCATGGTGACTCTGCAGCTGCCGTGTATCTCTGTATCAACCTTGCACCTGCAGAGATCTGAAAGACCACAAGTACTTGGCACAGGAGTACCATAGTTTAAAGTTCACAATTTATTGTCAGAGTACAAGTACCATCTGGAATGGAGGGGCCTATGCATTGGATTGGAAGAAGCTGCTGGAAGTTGTAAACTCAGTCAGCTCCAGCATGGATTATGGGCATGAGCCTCTGCAGCATCGAGGACACCTTCAAAAGGTGATGCCTCAGAAATGCAGCATCCATCATTGAGGACCCCATCACTCAGGAAATGCCCTCTTCTCATTGGAACTGAAGACATATTAGGAGTAGCATCTTCCCCTCCTCCATCAGATTTCTGAATGAACACTGCCTCACTATTTGTTTTTCCCTCTCTTTCTTCATTACTTATTTAAATATATATGTATTTATTATTGTAATTTATAGTTTATTATTATTATTATTATTATTATTTCAATGACTGCTGTTGTAAAACTACATGTATCACTACATGTGCCAGTGATATTAAACCTGATTCTGATAGTAGTGTGACATCTCAGCCACATTACTCAGCTGTAGTGGCTGAATCAGAAACCTTCACTGTTAAGTAGGAGTTAAACAGGGCTTTATCACTGCACTCTCCAGGGTTCATGATGTTTCTAAATATGTCCACAATATCCTGAAAAGGGAGGGTGAGTATCCAGAAGTCGTGGTACATATTGATACCAATGACAAAGGTAGAAAGAGGGAGGAGGTCCTGAAAACAGAATACAGGGAGTTAGGATGGAAGTTCCAATGATTAGTGATGTTCCACAGGGGTCAGTTTTAGGACCACATCTTTTTATGCTGTATATAAATGATTTTAATGATGAAATAGATGGCTTTGTTGCCAAGTTTGTGGATGATATGAAGATTGGTGGAGGGGCAGGTAGTGTTGAGGAAACAGGTTGGATGCAGAAAGTCAGAATAGGAGAATGGGCGAGAAAGTGGCAAATGAAATACAATGTTGGAAAATATACGGTCATGCACTTTGGTAGTAGAAATAAATGTGCAGACTATTTTCTAAATGGGGAGAAAATCCAAAAATCTAAGATGCAAAGGGACTTGGGAGTCCTTGTGTAGAACACCCTGAAGATTAACATACAGGTTGAGTCAGTGGTTCAGTGGTGAGGAAGGCAAATGCCATGTTGGTATTCATTTCAAGAGGTCTAGAATACAAGAGCAGGGATGTGATGCTGAGGCTTTATAAGGCACTGGTGAGGTAGAACAGAGATGCAGAGAAATTTCTTCAGCCAAAGGGTGGTGAATTTGTGGAATTTGTTGCCACATGTAGCTGTGGAGACCAGGCTATTGGGTATATTTAAGGTAAAGCTTGATAGGTTCTTGATTGGACATGGCATCAAAGGTTACAGGGAGACAGCCAGAAACTGGGGTTGAGGAGGAGAAAAAAAAAGATTGGCCATGATTGAATGGCAGAGCAGACTCAATGGACCAAATGGCCTAATTCTGCTTGTATATCTTATAGTGTAATTTGAGAAGCAGGACCTCAGGGTAGTAATCTCAGGATTGCTGCCTGTGCCATGCAACAGTGAGGATAGGAATAGAATGAGGTGGCAGATTGAGGTCTCTTCTGGAGCAGATGGGACCTGTACTTGAATCTGAAGCAGACCAATATCCTCACGGACAGGTTTGCTAGAGCTGTTGTATGGCAGGGGTATAGGAATCAGTATGATAGAGCTGAGGATGAGCCAGCAGGTTTCCAAGTAGATGATGAATGTAACACGAATGTAAGAAAGTGCAAGCCAATGAATCGGTACCAGTGCAGACAGAGCAAAGAGTTAAAATGTACCACAGAGGCAAAATTTAAATGAGTGAAGAATGAAGCACTGAAGGTGCTGTATTTAAATGCACATAGCATTCAGAATAAGGTGGATGAACTCATGGTGCAATTAGAGATTGGTTGGTATGACGTTGTGGGCATCACATGGCTGAAAGGAGATCACAGTTGGGAGCATAACATCAAAGGATATATTTTGTATTGAAAGAACAGGTACGAAGGCATAGGTGGTGGTGTGGCTCTGCTGGTAAGAGATGAATTACATCATTAGCAAGACATGACATAGGGTTGGAGAATGTTGAATGATGGATTTAAGGGAAATTTGGATAGGTACATTGATGGAAGGGGTGTGAAGGGCTATGATCTGGGTGCAGGTTGATGCAAGGCAGATTAATGGTTTGGCATGGACTGGGTGGGCCAAAGCACCTGTTTCTGTGCTATGACTCTGTTACAGTGGAGTAAAGGAAATAAAAGAGGCATGAAAGAGGAGCTGGCCAAAGATAATTGGAAGGAGACACTAGAAGGCATCAAAGCACAAAGAGCATGTTTCTGGGAGCAATTCAGAAGGTGTGGGATAGATGCATCCCAAAGATGAATAAGTATTCTAAAGAGAGGATGCGGTAACTGTGGTTGACAAGAGAAGTCAAAGGCAGCATGAAAGGAAAACAGATAGCATTAAATATGACAAAAAATAGCGGGATATAGCTAATGGAAGTTAGTGGATTGGGAAACTTTTAAAATCAACAAAAGTCAACTAAAAAGCCATTAAGGAGAGAAAAGGTGAAATATGAAGGTAAACTAGCCAATAATATAAAAGAGGATACCAAAAATTTTTCTGAGGTACAGTATAAAGAGTAAAAAGAGGTGAAAGTGGATGATTAGTCAGGTCATCAAAGATTATGGGAAGAAGACAGGAGAATGGTGTTGAGAGAGATAATAAATCAGCCATGATGGAATGGCAGAACAGACTCAAAGGGCTGAATGGCTTAATTCTGCTCTTTTGCCTTATGGTCTAAATTAATGTAATAGTATTAATTATTACTGTGTTAGAAACTAATGCAGTAATTTTAATTACATTGCCCCTTCTCTCTGTCCAGCTATTTATCATAGCACAGTATAACTCAGTAAAATCAAAGTAATTTTTTTAATCAAAATACTGTATATATACTCTAAAGTCAAAGTCAAAGTAAAATTTATTATCCGAGTACATATATGTCACCACATACAACCCAGAGATTCTTTTTCTGTGGGCATATTTAGCAAGTCTACAGAACAGTAACTGTAAACAGGATCAATAGACAATAGACAACATTGTGTAAATGCAGATGTAAATAAATAGCAATAAGTAACAAGCATGATAAAACAAGATTAAAGAGCCCTTAAATGAATTTAGCTATTCCCTTTACTTCAAGAGCCTGATAGTTGAGGAGTAGTAACTGTTTTTGACTCTTGTGGTGTGAGTCCTGAGACACTTGAATCTCCTACCTGATGGCAGCAGTCAGATCTTTGATGATGGATGCTGCTTTTCTATGGCAGTGTTTCATTTAGATGTGCTCAATGATTGGGAGGGTTTTACCTGTGATGACTGAGCTGAATCACTATCTTTTGTAGGATTTTCTACTCAAGGGCATTGGTGTTCCCATACCAGGCCTCAATGCAGCCAGTCAGCACACTTTCCACCACACATCTAAAGAAGTTTGCCAAGGTTTTTGATTACATGATGAACCTCTGCAGACTCCAGAGTAAGCAGAGGTAATATGTAGCCATTTACTAACTTGAGATACACTGTATTGTAGGTATCTACAGGAAAATAAAGAAATACAATAGTGTTCATGAAAAACTATAAATAAAGACTAAGAACCAATATGCAAGAGAAGATCACCCTTGGCCTTTTCTCCTTGGAGCGACGGAGGATAAGAGATGACCTGATAGAGGTGTGTAAGATGATGAGAGACATTGATCATTTGGATAGTCAGAGGCTTTTTTCCAGGGCTGAAATGGCTAACATGCGAGGGCATAGTTTTAAGGTGCTTGGAAGTATGTGTCGGGTAAGATGTCAGGGGTAAGATTTTTACGCAGAGAGTGCTGAGTGTGTGGAATGGGCTGCCAGCAAAGGTGGTGGAGGCAGATACAGTAGGGTCTTTTAAGAGACTCCTGGATAGGTACATGGAGCTTAGAAAAATAGAGGGCTATGGGTAATCCTAGGTAATTTCTAAAGTACATGTTCAACACGGCATTGTGGGCCAAAGGGCCTGCATTATGTTGTAGGACTTCTATGTTCTATGTTTCCATAAATTATGAAAAATAAATATTGAAAAAGAATACTGTGAACATGAACTGTAGAGTCCTTGAAAGGGAGCCGCTAGGTTGTGAAGTCAGTTAAAAAGCAATACAAATGCAACTGTGCCGATAAAAAATATTCAACCACCTTTGAAGTTTTCATGTCTTATTGTCTTACAACATTGAATTACAGTGGATTGCATTTGGCTTTTTTGACACTGATCAACAGAAAAGTACTCTTCCGAGTCAAGGTGAAAACAGATCTCTATAAATTGATCTAAATTAATTACAAATATAAAACACAAAATAATCGATTATATACTATTCACCCCCTTCAAGTCAATATGTAGTAGATGCACCTTTGACAGCAATTACAGCCTTAAGTCTCTGTGGATAGGTTTCTATTAGCTTTGCAGATTTGGACATTGCAATTTTTCCCCAATATTCTTTACAAAACTGCTCAAACTCTGTCAGATTGCATAGGGATCATGAATGAACAGCCCTTTTCAAATCCAGCCATAAATTCTCAATTGGATTGAGGTCTGGACTCTGAATTGGCCATTCTAGGACATTGTTGTTTTTAAGCCATTCCTGTGCAGCTTTGGCTTTATGCTTGGGGTCATTGTTTTGCTGGAAAACAAATCTTCTCCCAAGTCACTGTTCCCTTACAGACTGCATTGGGTTTTCCTCTGGGATTTCCCTGTATTTTGCAGCATTCATTTTACTTTCAACCTTCACAAGCCTTCCAGGGCCGGCTGCAGTGAAGCATCCTCACAGTTTGATGCATTCATTTTACTTTCAACCTTCACAAGCCTTCCAGGGCCGGCTGCAGTGAAGCATCCTCACAGTTTGATGCATTCATTTTACTTTCAACCTTCACAAGCCTTCCAGGGCCGGCTGCAGTGAAGCATCCCCACAGTTTGATGCATTCATTTTACTTTCAACCTTCACAAGCCTTCCAGGGCCGGCTGCAGTGAAGCATCCCCACAGTTTAATGCATTCATTTTACTTTCAACCTTCACAAGCCTTCCAGGGCCGGCTGCAGTGAAGCATCCCCACAGTTTGATGCAGCCGCCACCGTGCTTCACAGTAGGGATGGTGTGTTTTTGATAACGTACAGTGTTTGGCTTATGCCAAACATAGCATTTAGTCTCGTGGCCAAAAAGCTCATTTTCACTCTTGTCAAACCATAGAATCTTTTTCCAGCTGACTTCAGAGTTTCCTACATGCCTACTGGCAAACTCTAGCCAAGATTTCATGTGATCTTTTTTTTCAATGGTGGCTTTCACTTTGCCACTCTCCCATAAAGCTATGACTGATGAAGCACCCGGGCAACAGTTGTTCTATGTGCAGTTTCTCCCAGTTCAGCCACTGCAGCTTGTAACTCCTCCAGAGTTGTCAATGGTCTCTTGGTCCCTCACTAGTCCCCTTCTTGCATGGTCACTCAGCTTTTGAGGACAGCCAGCTCTAGGGAGATCTACAGCTGTGCCATATTATTTCTACTTCTGGATGATTGACTAACTGTATTGTAATAGATACTCAAAGGCAACACGAGTGAATCTGCAGATGCTGGAAATAAATAAGAACACAAAATGCTGGCAGAACTCAGCAGGCCAGACAGCATCTATGGGAGGAGGTAGTGATGATGTTTCGGGCTGAAACCCTTCATCAGGAGCGAAGTAACATGGGATGGTCAAGGGGGGATAAGAAATGGGGGGAGGGATGAAGTAGAGAGCTGGGAAGTGATAGACTGGAGGGAAATGGGCTAGGGGGAAGGTGGAGAATTATGGGAAATTAAAGAGAAAGAAAGGTAGGGCTTGGGCGAGATTATAGTGAGGGAGGAAAAGAGAGAGGAAGAGAACCAGACTAAAATAATAGATAGGGATGGGGGTAAGGGGGGGCAGGAGAATCAACGGAAGTCAGTGAGTTGGATGTTCATGCCGGCAGGTAAGGAGGCTACCTAGGTGGGAGATAAGGTATCTCTATCGACCTGCGTGTGGCCTCATCTTGATGGTAGAGGAGGCCATGGACAGACATATCAGAGTGGGAGTGGTCTGTGGAATTGACGTGTGTGGCCACAGGGAGATCCCGCCACTGCTGGAGGACTGAGCGTCGGTGTTCGGCGAAACGGTCTCCCAGTCTGCGGCGGGTCTCCCCAATGTATAAATGGCCACATCGGGAGCACTGGATACAGTATATCATCCCAGTTGACTCACAGGTGAAGTGGTGCCTCACCTGAAAGGACTGTCTGGGGCCTGGGATGGTGGTGAGGGAAGAAGTGTGGGGGCAGGTATAGCACTTCTTCCGTTTGCAGGGATAAATGCCTGGAGGGAGGTCAGTGGGGAGGGATGGGGGGGATGAATGGACAAGGGAGTGATCCCTGCGGAAAGCCAAGAGTGGGGGGGAGGGGAAGATGTGTCTGGTGGTGAGATCCCGTAGGAGGTGGCGGAAGTTATGGAGGATTATACGTTGGATCTGTAGGCTGGTAGGGTGATAGGTGAGGACCAGGGGAACTCTATCCCTGGTGGGCTGGCATTACATTTTATAACACCTCGACAACCCAGGAACTTCTGTGAGGGTCCTGTTTGTTGACTTCAGCTCGGCGTTTAACACCATCGTCCCAGAAATCCTCCCCTCCAAACTCACCCAGCTTACTGTCTCCCCCACCATCTGTCAGTGGATCATAAGCTTCCTGACTGACAGGGTGCAGCAAGTGAGGCTGGGGAGCATCATCTCTAGCACCCGGACAATCAGTACCAGTGCCCCCCAGGGATGTGTGCTCTCCCCACTGCTCTTCTCCCTTTACACTAATGACTGCACCTCACAGGATCCATCTGTTAAACGCCTGAAGTTTGCAGACGACACAACTGTCGTTGGCCTTATTCGAGTTGGTGATGAGTCTGCATACAGACGGGAGGTGGAACGGCTGGCCCTCTGGTGTGATCAGAACAATCTGGAGCTAAATTTGCCCAAGACTGTGGAGATAACAGTGGATTTCAGGAGGATCCCCCCAGTACTCCCCCCACTCACTATACTCAACAGTATTGTGTCTGCTGTGGAGACCTTCAGATTTCTGGGTGTCACAATCTCCCAGGACCTGAAGTGGACACCCAACACAGACACTCTTATCAAAGGCTCAGCAGAGGTTGTATTTCCTACGTCAACTCAGGAAGTACAACCTGCCTCAGGAGCTGCTGATTCAATTCTATTCAGGAATAATCCAGTCTGTTCTCTGTTCATCCATCACTGTCAGGATTGGATCAGCTACGAAACAAGACAAGAATAGACTCCAAAGAACCGTCAGGGCTGTGGAAAGGATTACTGGTGTGAAGCTGCCCTCGATCCAGGACTTATATGCATCTAGACTCAGGAGGCGAGTAAGCAGCATTATTGTAGACCCATCACACCCTGGACATCACCTGTTCCAACTCCTTCCTTCTGGTAGGCGCTTTAGGTCACTGTATGGCAGGACAAACAGTTTCTTTCCATATGCCATCAGTGTTATGAACACTTGAATTTTAGTCTATTATAAATCAAGTCCACCTGTTACATTCAATGAGGTGGGCCTCATTGTATATAGTTTATGATTATTTGCACTATTGTTTTTGTTTGCTTTTAATTCCGTACAGAGAGAGCTCAGGGAAACCGGTATCAAATTCCCTGTATCTGTCCTCATACTTGGTGATAATAAAGGATTCTGATTCTTTGGTCTTTGCATCTATTTTTACAAGCAGCTTTTTGTCTCCCACTTGAAGTTCACACAATAACCTTAATGCATGCAGAGTGCATGGTTCTTTATACTCACTAAAGTTGAACACTTGCAAATTTCCTGAAACTCGGGAAAACCAAGCCACATTTCACAAGCAACTGCCTGATTAACATATCAGAAATCTTCTCAGATATGTTATCTACATAAACTATTATAGATGGACCAATGCTTTTGTCACTTGCATGATTCTTCTGAGCAACATGGTCCTTCCTTGGTCTAATGTGCTTTACAACCAGAGGCACAGAGGTTGGCATCAGTATCTGTTGGCCAATGGTTGATCATGTTCAACATGGAGACAGTTGTAGCATCATCCAGTATCTTTCTTAAGTCACATTCAGTTAGTTTCATTGTAGGGGGTGTGGCATGCAATTATCTAATTGCATTTTAATTTGTTTGCTGTACACTTCTGGTGTAAGCCATATTGCTCTTCTATTGTTAATTTTCACATTGTAAATCGCAAGGCTACATAATCCAGTGTCACTCTCATCATTATCAGAATTTTCATCAACAGTTTGCAGATTAGTGCTCTTTTTGAAACTGCTATTTGACTTTTTATTTTCATCTCTTCCCTGTACAGTCCATTTATTTTTGTCTGCCCAACATGCTCTTTGTATGTGTTCTACTTTGTTGCATTTTCTGCAAGTTTCACCTTTAAATCTGGATTTGTTTGGGGTATGCGAACCTCTGCCACAACGGTAACACAGTTTGTTGGCCAGGTTGGTTTCTGCTTTGGATGCTGCAATTTTATTCACACTCACTTTCATTCCTGACTGCAACTCAATTACACCTTGTCTGCAGTTTCCATCGACAAAGTGTTACATAGCCCCCCATTTTTCTATCATCCATGTGCCTATCTCTTAAATATCCCTAAGTAACTGCCTCTATCATGCCCCACCCAGAAGCTCATTCTGTGCATCCACCACTCTGTGTGGAAAAACTTACTTATTTCATCCCCCATATACTTTCATCCAATATTCTTAAAATCAAGCCCCCTTTGTATTAGCCACATTCACCCTGTGAGAAGATCTTTGGCTGTCCACCAGATCTATGCCTCATCATCTTGCACACCTCTTTCAAGTAATGTCTCATTGTCCATTGCTCTAAAAAGAAAAGCCCTAGCTTGCTCATCCTGTCCTCATAAGACAAGCTCTCCAATCCAGGCAGCATCCTGGTAAGCTTCCTCTGCACCCCCTCTAAAGCTTTCATGTCTTTCCTATAATGAGGTTACCGGGACTGAACATAATACACCAAGTGTGATCTAACCAAGGTTTTATAGAGCTGCAACATGAACTCGTGGCTCTTGAACATAAAGGAATGTGACAAACAATATACATGAACCATTGACCATTGACGGAAGCAAGTTCCTTGGAAAGCTAGTGGTTTGCCAAAGCTGACCTCAAGATTGTTCAATGTCATTTCCAGTGCACACGTGTAAAGGCGAACTAAATAATTATTACTCCAGATCCAATGAGGCACAAAACACTATAAAATAAAGAACACATTAAATATAAATACATGGCAGTTTATATACTTATTGATTGTATGTCTGTGAAGTGCCGCTTGACACAGGAGTGTCTGTACATAAGGTGACTGACAGGAAATGATAAAGTAGTGGTGGTTGGGTGTGTGGAGGGGTGGGTTAGTGGGTGGAGGTGAAGATCAATCTTACTGCTTGAGGAAAGTAACTGTTTTTAGGTCTGGTGGTCCTGGTGTGGATGTTACATAGCCTCCACCCTGATAGGAGTGGGACAGACAGTCCATGAGCAGGGTGGGTGGGTTTCTTCACAATGTTACTTGTGCTTTTCTGGCACCATTCTGCATTTATTTCCTTGGTGGCAGGTAGGCTGGCACTGGTGATGCATTGGGCAGTTTTGACTACCCGTTGTTGAGCTTTCCTGTCAGCTGCAGTGCGGTTTCCATACCACGCAATGATGCAGCTTATCAGAATAGCCTCTATAGCATATCTGTGGAATGAAGTGTGTATGGACGTGTAAAGTCCAGACTGCTGAGAAACCTCTACAATCTGTTCTGTGGTTTAAATAATGATGCTTACACCCACCTTAAGTGGTTCTCAACTGTAGAAGTGAACCCTTTGTGTCCAATTGAAGAAAGTCAGCGTGCAGCAATAGGAAGGGCCGAACCAGGCCCCCCCCCCCTTGTTTGCACCAGAGCTGTATCTGTGATATTCCCTCATTATTTGTGCCACATTGCCCATGTGGGTACAGGATGCAGGATTTGACCAGATTTTCAGGTCAGGGCACACAGCCTCCAGTCACCCCCTTCAAATTAACGAATCCCGTTTGTTGTCTGTGCAGGGTTCTCCAAAAGTCAGCTTGTAGGTTGAGTCAGTGGTAAAGAAGGGAAATGAAATGTTAGTGTGGGAGCCGTGTATCTATTTTCTGTCTGTATTGTATTGTGTGGTGTGTTTATTATGGTAATCTGTCACGTGGGTTTGGATGTGGTAGAAGCAAATGAGTATAGTTGTTAGTGGAAGTGAGTCAGTCACAGGAAATTATATTTTTTGTTGACCACTTAAATTGCTAACTTTGCTAATTGGAATGCTTAATTATGTGAATTGAATGCTAAGATCACTACATTGGACAGGAGTTGAACTGTGCCCAATCAGTGAACGAGAGCACAAGAAGAAGCACCGATTTTGTTTCAGTCTACAGTTGAAGATTAAAAAGGCAGTTCACAGCAGTTTTCAGAGATGGGCTGCACCCAATCAGTGAACAAGATTCTTTAGAAAGGGCGAATAAAGATAAGGCAGGGTTAAGTTGTCATGTGAGTGGACTACTGTTGGAGTGGCTTTGACTCATCAGGCTTGGGCAAGGCAAGTATCTGGTCAGTTTCTTCTTCTCCTTCTTCATTCCTCGTCTGTTAGGGCACAGTTAATGCAGTGAGAATGCAGTTAATGCAAGGTGCTGTGTTGTGATCTGTGCAACTGCACCAGGTGCACCGAGCTGCAAAAGGAACTGGAGCTGCAGCTCGATGACCTTCAGCTCATATGTGAGACTGAGGAGGTGAGAGATAGGAGCCACCCCTAGGTTGCAGGAGGCAGGTAACTGGGTGACTGTCAGGGAAATGGGCAGCAGGTGCAGCGTACCCCTCAATAATAAGTATACTATTCTGGATTCTGTTGAGGAGAATGACCAAACTGGTGGGGGGTGGGGAGGGCACAGCAGGAGCTGCAGCGACCAGGTCTCTGACGCTGTGGCTCAGAAAAGAAGAGAGGTGAAGAGGACTGCAGTGGTGATAGGAGATTTCGTAGTCAGAGGAATAGAGATGAGATTCAGTGGACATGACAGAGTCACCTCCGAGGTGCCAGGGTCAGGGATGTCTCAGATCCATTCCATTCTCAAGGGTGAGGGTGAGCAGCCAAACATAGACCAGGTGAGGAGGTCTTGTAGAAAAAGTTTAGACAGCTAGGTAGAAAGCTGATAAACAGGACCTCCAGGGTAATAATCGCTGGATTGCTGCCTGTGCCACATGCCAGTGAACTTAAGAATAGGATGATTTGGCAGATGAAATGTTTGACTGAGGAACTGGTACCCAGGACAGGAGTTCAGATTCCTGGATCATTGGGATCACCTGTACAAAAGGGATAGGTTACACCTGAATCCGAGGGGGACCAACAGCAGACAGATTTGCTGGAGCTCTTTGGGAGGGTTTAGCAGGGGGTGGCAACTGGGCTAAGGATGGGAGGCAGTATGTACTGAGACTGCTAGCAAGGATAGGCAGATTATAGAGCAAAATTGCTGTCAATAGGATGAGTTGCAATGTAAGAGGGGGAAAAAAACCAAAATGGGTGAATCCAGGACTTAAGAGATTATATCTGAATGCGCACAGTATATGGAATATGGTAGATGAACTTGTAGCACAGTTATAGAGTGGCAGGTATGACGTTGTAGGCATCCCTGAATCATGGCTGAAAGAAGATTATAGCTGGGAGCTTAAAGTCCAAGGACACACATTGTTCCGAAAGGACAGGCATGTTAGCCAAAAAAAGTTAAATCAAATCATTAGAAAGAGGTGACATAGTATCAGAAGGTATAGAATTGTTGTGGGCTAAGAATCATGCTAAGAATCTGCATGGTTAAAAAGACCCTGATGGGTTCTCGAACAGAAGCAAAGATGTAGTCTACAAATTACCACAGGACAGAGAAAGTGCATGCAAAAGGCCAATATTACAGTAGCCATGGGGGATTACAATATGCAGGTAGATTGGGAACATCAGATTGGTGCTGGATCCCAAGAAGGAAATTTCTAGAGTGCCTACAAGCTGGCTTTTTAGAGCAGTTCATAGTTGAACCCACTAGGGGATCAGCCATTCTGAATTGGGTGTTCTGCAATAAACCAGAATTGGTTAGAGAACTTTATCTTAAGGAACTCTTGGGGACCAGTGATGATAATATGATAAAATTCACTCTGTAATTTGAGAAAGAGAAGCTGAAGTCAGATGTATCAGTATTCCAATGGAGTAATGAGAACACAGAGGCATGAGAGAGGAGTTGGCCAAAACTGATTGAAAGGAAACATTATCAGGAATGACGGCAGAACAGCACTGGCTGGAGTTTCTGGGAGCAACTCAGAAGGCATAGGATAGATACATCTCAACAAAGAAGTATTCTAAAGATAGGTTGATGCAACCATGGCTGACGCTAGAAGTCAAAGCCAACATAATAATTAAAGAGAGGGCATATGATAGAGCAAAAACTGGTAGAAAGTTAGAGGATTGGGAAGCTTTAAAAACTAACAAATGGCATAAAGAAGGAAAAGATGGAATACAAAGGCAAGCTAGCCAATATTATTAAAGAGGATACTAAAAAGTTCTTCAGAAATACAAAGTGTAGAAGAGAGGCAAGAGTTGATATTTGGCCACTGTAAAATGATGCTGGAGAGGTAGTAATGGGGGACAAGGAAATGGCAGATGAACTGAATAAGAATTTTGCATCAGCCTTCACTGTGAAAGCCACTAACAATATGCTGGATGTTCAAGTGCCAGTGGGCAGGAGTGAGTGAAGTTGCCATTACTGAGGAGAAGGTGCTTGGGATACCGAAAGGTCTGAAGGTTGACAAGTCACCTGGACCAAATGGACTATGCTCCAGGGTAATGAAAGAGGTAGCTGGTTCCAGAGGGGCAGGTAGTGTTGAGGTAGTGAAGGGTCTACAGAAGGACTTAGACAGAATAGTTCAACAGTTCCATTTACTATCAGAGAATGTATACAATATACAACCTGAAATTCATGTTCTTTGCAGATATCCACAAAAAATGAAGAGTGCCCCAAAGAATGTGTGACAGTAAAAATGTTAGAACTCCAAAGCCCCCCCTACTCCACCCTCCAACCCACCAAGCAAGCAATAGCAAAGCCCCCAGGAAAGGGTCATTGCTTTGTTTTACTGAAGTGATGAAATATTGCAGCTACTGACGTTTGAATTGAAGGCTGTTTGTTTGTTGACTACATTTATTGAATTGAATATCGCCAGTGCTGTGGGCAAACAAAGAGTTAATTACAAGTTGTGCAACTAGAGAAAGTAATGTGAGTGCATTGAAACATGGAATTGGTGCTGACAATTCTGCAGTCGAGGCTTGCAAAAGAGATATTAAAGCTAAAGCAAATCTAATGGAAAGTCTTCAAAAGGAGTATGAAGCAAATGTGAACATAATTAAATGTTTAATACCATCAATTAATGATCTTATGAAAATTAAAGTAAGAACTTTTACAAGTACAATCTCATCTTGAGGACTAATCTCTGTAAAGCTGTTGTTAAGCAACATCACCTGCTCATCTTATTACTTTCCTTTTTTGTAATTTTGTTTTGAAGTTCATTATCAAACATTTCAATAAGATGTATTTCAGACATTGTACATATATATCATATAATCACATATATCACAAATCTCCACATGGTATTTATCTGAGGTATACACTTATAGAAAAGAGTGGAGAGAAAAAACAAGCAAAAGGAAAAAACTATGTACAAGTAGGGAGTGATCTTTTTTTTACAACATATTCATTGATTTGTAAGAATAAAATCAGGCCTATGAGGCATTATGTAGTTGAACCATTTTTTCTAGTATGAATCAAATTGTTCCAGCTTATGATTAACAGATGCTGTTATCTTCTCCATTTTGTAAATGTCCATTGTAATTTCCATCCATGCATTTAAAGTTGGGCTCTCCTGTGATAACCATTTCCTAGTAAGAGTCTTTTTCCCAGCCACCAACAGTATATTCATTAAATATTTATCTCTTTTCAACCATTCTTGAAGTATATATCAAAAATATATGGTCTTACTCTCTAAGGGTATTTCATATTTAAAGATGTCTTGTAGGGCATTGTGTAGCCCCCTCCAATAGTTTTATCAAAAACTATTATCAAACAGGGCTGACCCAAAATTTATGATAATGATTTGCATTTTGATTTCCCCAATTTCTCCAGCAAACAAGGAGGTTAATATTATAATGAGATTTCTGAGATGGTATAATAAAATATCTTATCAAGTTTTTCCATCCAAACTCCCTCCATTTCTGTGAACTGGTACACTTCCATTGATACCTCCATATTATTGTCCATTTTTCCTCAGATATAATTACCCCTCCTTCCTTCTCCCATTTTGTTTTAATGTATGAGGTCAAATGTGTTTTAATCTTTGACAACCCCTTACACATGCTTGAAATGATTCTACTACCGTTATCTGAATTATATGCTTTTCTAAATAGCTCTATCAAGCATGTACTTGCCTTGGTTACATTTTTAAGCGTCTTATTAACAAATTGTCGCATCTGTATATACCGATAAAAATCTTGTTTTTCTAATAAGTGTTTCTCTTTAAGCATTTCAAAACTGAACAGTGTTCCTTCTTTCATTATGTTACAAAGAACTATTATTCCTTTAGCTGTTCAGTCCTTAAATTTAGCTTCCAATTTATTTGGTGTAAAATCCAAGTCATATGCACACCATTTAAGAATTATATTTAATTCTAGATTAACTCTAGATTATATTCTTTTATAGTAGTTTTCCATATTTTAAGAGTCAATTTCACCCATGTGTTATCAATAGTATTTATGTACCCTTGCAGGTTGTTATCAGCCAAAATTGCTTGTATGGGGATGGGAAGTACCCGCTCCTCAATGTTTTTCCATTGAGCATCATATGATGGGTTGCACCAACATATCACAGCTCTCAACTGTGCTGCAAAATAATAATCCCTAAGAGAAGGTAGGCCCCATCCCCCCTTTTCCTTTGCTAATTGCAAAGTTTTGAGATGAACTCTAGGCTTTTTACCCTGCCAAATATACCTTGATAACATCTTGTTCCATTCATTGAATTGATTTTGATTAATCTCTATTGCTAGGGTCTGAAAGAGATATTGTAGTCTGGGCAGTATATTCATTTTAATAGACTCAATCCTTGAACTGAGACTGAAAAAAGGAATCAGGTTCCATCTTGCCACATCTTCCTTAATTTTTTTATATAAAGGCTGATAATTACATTCTGATAATTTTGCCAAATCTTTTGGCATAATGATGTCCAAATATTTGAAAGACTTTGTTTGCCATGCCCAGGGATATCTACTTTCAATTTCTCTTGGTGGGCTATAGTAATATGAAGGTTTTATCTATGTTGATCTTGTACCCTGATAATTGACCATATTGTTCAAAGGATATTTTATTACTTTCCAAGGCCTAATGAACTGAACTGAGCCTATGTTTTCCAAACATTGATCACTATTGCAGTGAGGATACGAAACAATGGTTGACTCAAACATGAAGGATATGCTGCTGGAACAAGTGCATATGTGTCTCACCTTCCATCAGACTAGGTATCTTAAATTCCATGTTTTGACTACGCACAGAGTAGGTGACCCACAGAATGACATGTCTAAAGTCAACACTATAAGTTCTGTTGAAGGAAGAAAATCATTTGTATTTCCTACCTCCTTGGCATGCATTAAAACAGAGGCTGCTTTAGCTGCATTAATCACGTTAACGATTATTGAAGGACAAACATGCACTGGAAAAGCAAGAGCTGTTCCACTTGGAACAACTACAGAAAAGGAAGGAACAGTTTAAGTTGGAAATAGAAATTGCCACACATTTGACCAAAGTTAATGTGCTAAGGGCTTCAAGTGTGGCGACAAATCAAAGTACTCCAGTGGGACAGTCCTATGGTGTGAATTCCTATATTGAAGAACAAAAACACCTAATGTCAATGCCGGTTTATTCATTTCTCAAGCAACTGTGAAACTTGAGTTAGACCGTCAAGAGGTAGTTCATGGCGCTTACTCTCAGCTTGCACTAATGAAGCACTCTGGGTCTATGTCATATTCAGCAACTCAAAATGCTCATGTGGACATTAACAACAGCATGTAAACACTCTTGTTTTAGGTGATCAAAGTCAAAATAGTACTATTGATATTACGAGGAAGCAAAATTAAATAACAACCTTATTGTACAACAACAAATCATTTCATCTTTTCCTGAAAGGCAGATTCAAATCTTCAATAGTGATCCATTGCAGTATCATGCATTCATGGGGGCTTTTGAAAACAGAGTTGAAGACAAGACTGATAGCTGTAGTAGCTGCCTCTAATTCCATGAACAAAACACTGGAGGTTGCTTTAAGAAACTTGTCATAAGTTTGTTTATTTATTTATTTATTGTCAGCATGTTAACCCAGAGAAAGGATATGTAAAAGGAACAATTTGGTAATGAACAGAAAATTGCATGCAAAAAGCTCTTTCTTGGGTATCAATCAAATCTGAAGACATTAAAGCTCTTCAAGACTAGTCTTCCTCTTAGAAGATGTTGCAATGCCATGGAAAAAGTGCCATATAGGAGCTGCACGTGCATGCTAATATCTCGATTGTCATAAAGAAATTGCCCTGTATGCTTAGGGATAAACATAGGACAGTGGTCTGTTAATACAAGAAAGGCACAACCATAAGATTACTTCACTGACATTGTTAACTTTATTGAGAGGCAAGTAAAGATTCCTACCACCTAATGTCAGAATGCTCCACCACCGGCAATAAACAAAGATGTGAACAAAACTAAGTCACAACTTCATTCTAAGGCTAAAGAAAGTAGCTTTGCCAATACTATGGTCACTGTGAGAAGTAAAGCTAAAACTGAACCTGGAGCTAAATGCAAGGGAAATGGTCTCATCAGGCAAAAGGGTTTGTTTGTTCTGCAAGTGTGAACACACATTAGTTTTTGTGCCCTCAGCTGAAGAAATGGGCTCATTGTGAGAAGATCACCTTCCTGAAGGAAAACACTGTCTGCTTTGGCTGTTTGTGTGTAGGATTGCAGGGAGCACCTTTCATGCAAGGTATGCAGTGGCAAGTGTTCCAGCGTACTTCATATCCACTCTGACGAAAGCAGTGCAGATTCAAAACAAGCTGTGAAAGAATCAAACACAGCAGTGAGTCATGCCCTGGTATCTAACAGCCTTACAGGGGCTGGTGATCATGATTGTAAACTACCCATGGTTCCAGTTCAGGTGAAGTCTAAGAAGGGTAACAAGACAATATTTCCTAGATCAAGGAAATACAGCAGTGTTCTGCACAGTGGGCCTCGTGAACAACTTCCACCTCACAGGAAAAAAGGACACACATGCACCATGGGTCAAGAGAAGATTGAGAGTAGCTACTTTGTTTCAGGATTGGAAGTGGCTGGCTCAGATGGTGAAAATTATTGTGAACTACATGACATCTATACTCAGGGAATTATGCTTGTCCACAAAAGTAACAGATCTCCAGGGATGGGCTTACTTGAAGCATGTCCATTTGCCAGAGATTAATTCAGGAACTGAGCTGCTGATAGGGACAGATGTGCCTAAAGCTTTGGAGCTGATGTGTGATCCACAGCGTTAATGATGAACCCTATGCAATCAGAACAATGTTGGGTTGGACTATGAATGGACCGCCGAAGAGAGACCATGCTGTTGGAGAAACTGTGCTCAGCCAGAGCTGGCAGTGTCTCAGTTTTGAACCTGGATGAGCTTTGGCAGCACCAGTTCAAGGCAGAATTCCCTGAGTGCAGTCAGGATGAACAGCCTAGTTTGTCAGAAGATCACAAGTTCATGGAGCTGGTTACGAATTCTACAAATTGGTGGATGGCCACTACCAGATTAGTTTATCTTCGAGAAAGAAGAAGGTTAACATGCCAAATAACAGGAAGATTGCTGAACAGTGTGCGCTAAATCTAAGGAAGAGGCTTCAGAAGGATTTGTCGTTTCACACTGATTACATAACTTTGATGAAGGATGTCATCTCCAAATGTTATACGCAAAGAGAGCCAATGGAGGATCTGGAACACAGTGATGGAAAAGTCTGATATATTCCACATCATGGTGTTTATCACCCCAGAAAAGGGAAAACTTTGTGTTGTGTTTGACTGTGGAGCAACTTTTCAGGGAATATCACTTAATGCGCAGCTTTTACAGGGACCGCTCACTGATTGGAGTCATAACCAGGTACAACCAGGTACAAAGAACCAGTGGTGATCATGGTGGATACTGAAACAACGTTTCATCAGGTTAATATAGCAGCAGAAGATGCAGTTCTGCTGAGGTTTCTCTGGTGGCCTGATGGTGACCTCGGCCAACATATGGTGAACTTTAGAATGGTGGTACCTCCCTTTGGAGCAATTTCATCACTGAGCTGTGCCAACTTCACTCTTAGGAAATGTGCAGAAGGCAATGAGAACATTTCAGCTGCAAGACAGTGTACAAGGTTTTGCATTGCTTCTATGTTGATGATGACCTGGTGTCAGTGTCCTCTGAGGAGCAGTGGCGACCTTCTATCATGATCTCGTATACATTTGTGCTAAAGGCAGCTTTCAATTCACAAAGCAACAAACAGTGTGCTAGCTGTGATACCAGAAGTGCAAAGGGTGAAGGAGATGAAGGATTTAGATTTGGATCAAGACCTTCCTTTGGTGGAGAGAGTACCACAGAACCATAGAACATTACAGCACAGAAACAGGCCTTTTGGCCCTTCTTGGCTGTGCTGAACCATTTTTCTGCCTAGTCCCACTGACCTGCACCTGGCCCATATCCCTCCAAACCCCCCTCATCCAGATACTTGTCCAAGTTTTTCTTAAATGTCAAAAGTAAGCCCGCATTCACCACTTCATCTGGAAGCTCATTCCACACTCCCATCACTCTCTGCGTGAAGAAGCCCCCCCTTAATGTTCCCTTTAAACTCTTCCCCCTTCACCCTTAACCCATTGCCTCTGGTTTTTTTCTCCCCAGGCCTCAGTGGAAAAAGCCTGCTTGCATTCACCCTATCTATACCCATCATTATTTTATACATCTCTTATCAAATCACCCCTCATTCTCCTACACTCCAGGGAATAAAGTCCTAACCTATTCAACATTTCTCTGTAACTCAGTTTCTCAAGTCCTGGCAACATCCTTGTAAAACTTCTCTGCACTCTTTCAACCTTATTAATATCCTTCCTATAATTAGGTGACCAAAACTGCACACAATACTTCAAATTCGGTCTCACCAATGTCTTATACAACCTCACCATTACACTCCAACTCTTATAGTCAATACTTTGATTTATAAAGGCCAATATAACAAAAGCTTTCTTTATGACCCTATCTACTTCTGAAGCCACTTTTAGGGAATTATGTACCTGTACTCCCAGATCCCTCTGTTCTACTGCACTCCTCAGTGTCCTACCACTTACCTTGTATGTTCTACCTTGGTTTGACCTTCCGAAGTGCAATACCTCACACTTGTCCGCATTAAACTCCATCTGCCATAGTTCAGCCCATTCCTCCAACTGGTCCAAATCCCTCTGCAAGCTGTGAAAACCTTCCTTACTGTCCACTACACCTCCAATCTTTGTATCATCAGCAAATTTGCTGATTCAATTTGCCACATTATCATCCAGATCATTGATATAGATGACAAATAACAATGGACCCAGCACACCACTAGTCTCAGGCCTCTAATCAGAGTAGCAATCCTCCACTACCAGTCTCTGGCTTCTTCCATTGAGCCAAAGTCTAATCCAATTTACTACCTCTCCATGAAAACCTAGCAATTGAATCTACCTAACTAACTTCCCATGCGGGACCTTGTCAAAGGCCTTACTGAAGTCCATGTATACAACATCCACTGCCTTCCCTTCATCCACTTTCTTGGTAACTTCCTCAAAAAACTCTAATAGATTGGTTAAACATGACCTACCATGCACAAAGACATGCTGACTATTTCTAATAAGTCCCTGTCTATCCAAATACTTGTAGATCCTATCTCTTAGTATTCCTTCCAATAATTTACCTACTACCGATGTCAAACTTACTGGCCTATAATTTCCCAGCTTACTTTTTGAGCCTTTTTTAAACAACGGAACTACATGAACTATCCTCCAATCCTCTGGCACCTGACCCGAGGATACCGACATTTTAAATATTTCTGCCAGGGCCCCTGCAATTTCAACACTAGTCTCCTTCAAGGTCCAAGGGAATACCCTGTCAGGTCCTGGGGATTTATCTACTCTGATTTGCCTCAAGACAGCAAGCACCTCCTCCTCTTTAATCTGTACAAGTTCCATGACCTCCCTACTTGTTTACCTTGTTTCCATAGACTCCATTCCAGATTCCTTAGTAAATACAGATGCAAAAAAAATCCCATTTAATATCTCTCCCATTTCTTTTGGTTCCATACATAGCCAACCACTCTGATCTTCAAGAGGACCAATTTTATCCCTTACTATCCTTTTGCTCTTAACATACCTGTAGAAGCTCTTAGGATTATCCTTAACCCTGGCTGCCAAAGCAACCTCATGTCTTCTATTAGCCCTCCTGATTTCTTTCTTAAGTATTTTCTTACTCTTTTTATACTCCTCAAGCATCTTATTTCCTCCCTGTTGCCTATACATGTTATACATCTCTCTCTTTTTCTTTTTCAGAGTTACAATATTCCTCGAGAACCAAGGTTCCTTATTCTTATTCGTTTTGCCTTTAACCCTGACAGGAACATACAAACTCTGCACTCTCAAAATCTCTCCTTTGAAGGCCTCCCACTTACCAATCACATCCTTGCCAGAGAACAACCTGTCCCAATCTATGCTCTTTAGATCCTTTCTCATTTCTTCAAATTCAGCCTTTTTCCAGTTTAGAACTTCAACCCGAGGATCAGAACTATCTTTATCCATGATCAAGTTGAAACTAATGATGTTATGATCACTGGAACCAAAGTGTTCCCCTACACACACTTCCGTCACTTGCCCTAACTCTCTTCCTAATAGGAGATCTAATATTGCATCCTCCCTAGTTGGTACATCTATATATTGATTTAGAAAACTTTCCTGAACACATTTCACAAACCCTAACCCATCTAGACCTTTAACAGTATGGGAGTCCCAATCAATGTGTGGAAAATTAAAATCCCTTGCAATCACAACTTTCTGTCTCCTGCAGTTGTCTGCTATCTCTCTGCAGATTTGCTCCTCCAATTCTCGCTGACTATTGGGTGGTCTATAATACAACCCCATTAATGCGGTCATACCTTTCCTGTTTCTCAGCTCCACCCATATGGTCTCAGTAGACAAGTCCTCTAATCTGTCCTGCCCAAGCACTGCTGTAATATTTTCCCTGACTAGCAAAGCCACCCCCCCCCCCCATCCTTCATCCCTCTGCCTCTATCACGTCTGAAACATCAGAACCCTGGAACATTGAGCTGCCAGTCCTGCCCCTCCTGTAGCCAAGTTTCAGTAATGGCTATGATGTCATAATTCCACATGTCAATCCAGGCTCTCAGCTCTTCTGACAATACTTCCCCGCAATACTCCTCGCATTGAAATATACTCACCTCAGAGGATTATTACCACCACACACAACCCTTCTATTTGTGACTTTGCATGAACTACTAACATCATTTATTTTTACCCCCATTCCAATATCTCCTCTAGCACTGGTTCCCATCCCCCTGCAAATCTAGTTTAAACCCTCCCCAATAACACTAGCAAACCTCCCTGCAAGTATATTGGTCCCCTTATAGTTCAGGTGTAGCCCATCTCTCTTGTACAGGTCCCACCTGCCCCAAAAGAGGTCCCAATGATGTAGAAAACTGAAACCCTGCCCCCTACACCAGTTTCTCAGCCACGTGTTCATCTGCCAGAGCATCCTACTCTTACCCTCATGTGGCACAGGCAGCAATCCAGAGATTACTACCCTCGAGGTCCTGTTTTTCAACTTCCTACCAAGCTCTCTGTATTCACTCTTCAGGATCTCCTGACTCTTTCTGCCTATGTCATTGGTACCGATGTGTACCACGACATCTGGCTGATCACCCTCCCATTTCAGAATGCTGTGCACACGATCAGAGACATCCATGACGCTGGCACCCGGGAGGCAACAAACCATCCAGGAGTCTCTGTCACGACCACAGAATCACCTGTCTGTACCCCTGACTATGGAGTCCCCTATCACAACTGCTCTCCTCTTCTTCCTCCCTCCCTTCTGCACTGCAGACTCAGTGCCAGAGATCCGGCTGCCACAGCTTATCACAGGTAAACCATCTCCCCCTCCCCCCAACAGTATCTAAATTGGTATACCTGTTTTGGAGGGGAATGGCCACAGGAGAACCCTGAACTACCTGCCCTTTCCCCTTCCCTCGCCTGACATTAACCCAATTACCTGTGCCCTGTTCCTTAGGTGTAACTACCACCCAGAAGCTACTATCTATAAACTGCACAGTCTCCCAAATGATCCAGAGGTCATCCAGCTCCTGCTCCAGTTCCCTAACAGGGTTTGCAATGGTGCATTCAGTCTGATATTCCAAGTTTAACATCACGATCCAAGATAGACCGCTCACCAGAAGGGGAGCCTCTCCACAGTTAGTTCCATCTATGATCCTTTAGGAATCTTGAGTCCAATGGTGCTATCAGCTGAGATCCTACAAGATCTATTTAAGAGAAGGCTTTGCCAGGATGATACTGTACCAACATCAGCTGCTCATGAGTGGACAAACTGGCTGAAAGAACTCTGTCAGTTGGAAGACTTCAAGGTTGTTAGATGTTTGAAACCCTTGGACTTTAGAGAAGATGCTGCTGCGCAGTTACACTACTTTACAGACACAAACGAAGATGGTTATGGAGCAGTAGCCACTTATTGTTGCACAACATGCATTCCCAGGTGTATAGCGCTTTATCATGAGAAAACCTAGTCAGTTTCCATCCCTTGTATGCTCACTGCTGATACAATATGAAGCCGTTTGGATACACTGTGGAGGAAGGAGTTGCACATGCAGCTTCATGACTCAGTGTATTGGACTGATGGTACTTCTGCCCATAGTTGACGGTACAGCACCTCGAAACTCATGGATCTTGAGAAGAGTCATTCAAGTCTTCCCAGATAGAAGACGATTTGTGCAACAGGTATGCACAAGATTGGTCTTCTACAGGGTTTGAGGAGTTACAGCGCTAGAATCTTCATGAGAGTGATGGTAAAGATCATTCTGTACTAGGCACAGTGCTGGCAACCTCTGGCCTAGATGATTGTTACATGACTTGTCTGGAAGAAGAAACAGGACTTGCGTATAAATGTTAAGATGTTTGTCCTTGAAGATTTTATGAATCCTATTTTAGTAGTATGTAGTTGTATCTATTTTCTGTCCATATTTTGTGGCATCTTTATTTTGGTTATCTGTCCCTTGGCTTGGGGTGCTGTATAAGCAAATGCGTGTAGTTTCCTTTTCATACTTGGGGTTCATTAGTTGTTAGCCAGAGGGAGTGAGCCACTGAGAAAAATATTTTTTGTTGATTACTTAAATATGCTAATTTTACTAATTGGAACACTTAGTTGCACTGATTTGAATGCTAAGATAATTAATTTAGCTTCGTTAGTTTTTTATCGTTACCACATCATGCATCTTTATTGGTTTTGTAATAAATTATTGAATGTATCTTTTTTGACTTGGAACTTTGTTATTTGGAAGCGCATCATACTATGCTGTCTTAGTCTCTCAATGGTGTTGGGTTATTCTCAAGTAAACCCTACATTACCATTTTGAGAGGACTAGAATATAAAGGCAAGGATGTAATGCTGAGGTTCTAGAAGGCTTCACTAAGTTTATCAGATTGCACTGGAGTTTTGTGGGCTGTTTTGGGCCCCTCATTTAAGAAAGGATGTGCTGGTATCAGAGAGCATTGAGAGGAGATTCATGAGGTTGATCCCAAGAATGAAAGGGTTAATGAATGAAGAGCATTTGATGGCCCTGGGCTTGTACTCTGGAGTTCAGAAGAATGAAGGGGGTATTTCATTGAAACCTGGCAAATATTGAAAGGCCTATAAAGAGTGGATGTGGAGAGGATGTTTTTGATAGTGGGGGAGTCTAGGATCAGAGAGCACAGCTTCCAGAATAGTCTGGAAACAGCGATGAGGAGGAATTTCTTCAGCCAGGGGATGGTGAACCTGTGGAATTCATTGCCACAGACAGCCGTGAAGGCCAAGTCATTGGGAATATTTAAAGCAAGGACAGGTTGATAGGTTCTTGATTAGATAATAAGACCATAATACAGCGGAGCAGGTTCAGGCCATTCAGCCCATCCAGTCTTCTCCATTCTTTCCTGGCTGATTTATTATTCCTCTCAATCCTATTCTCCTGCCTTCTTCTCGTAGCCTTTGATGCCTTCACTAACAAAATACCTGTCAACCTGAGTAAGGACATCAAAGGTTACAGGGGAAGGCAGAAGAATGAGAGGGATAATAAATTATCCAAAATGGGTTGGCAGAGCAGACTCAAAGGGCTGAATGTCCTAATTCTACTCCTATGTCTTACAGTCTTAAAACAACAATCTTGAACTTTATTCATTGCAGTTTACATGGTGCACAAGGCAACTTGTACAGTATATGCATTGATTATTACAGCCAGAATGTGCCTTTCAGTATTCTTCTCCATCAGCTTCCTCTGGCAAGGAGTCTGCCCCCACTTCTTCATAGTCTCTCTCCAGCGTAGCCAGATCTTCCCTTGCCTCTGCAAACTCTCCCTCTTCCATGCCCTCACCCACAAACCAGTGGACAAATGCACGCTTGGAGTACATCAAGTCAAACTTGTGGTCCAGGCGTGCCCAGGCTTCAGCTATGGACGTTGTGTTGCTCAGCATGCAGACGGCTCGCTGGACCTTTGCCAGGTCACCCCCTGGTACCACGGTGGGAGGCTTGTAATTGATCCCAACCTGACAATTAGAGGAGCAAAAGCCATTGTAGGACTTATTGTACACTGTAGTTTATAGGATTGCTTTATATTTACATTTATTTGTGTATTTTCCCTTCCCCATCCCTTCTATTCCCCACTCTGGCCCCTTGCCTCTTCTTCCCATCTGCCTATCACTTACTCCTGTGCCCTTACTCCTTCCCTTTCTCTCACTATCCATTCCCTTCTTCTCCAGCCCTTTACCTTTCCCACCCACTTAGTTTCACCTATCACATTCTATCTTGTCCTCCTTCCCCTCCCCCCATATTTTTTATTCTGGAGTCTTCCCTCTTCCTTTCCTTTCCTGATGAAAGGTCTCAGCCCAAAACGTCAACAGATTATTCATTTTCATTAACGCTTCCTGGCCTGCTGCGTTCCTCCAGCATTTTGTGTGTATTGCTCTAGATTTCCAGCATCTGCAGAACCTCTTGTGTTTGTGTTCTTTATGGTTATTGTGTGTTTCTTTTATGCTGCATCAGATCTGGATCAACAAACATTTCATTCTCCTTTATACTTGTATACTGCAGAATAACAATAAACTATCTTGAATCCTTAGTTGTTGATAAAAAAAAATCTAATCAGAACCAGAATCAGGTTTTTTAAAAATCACTGACCTGTTTATGTCATGAAATTTGTTTTGTGGCAGCAGTACACTGCAATTTCTACATTACAATCAGGGTTATAAGGATACATAAAATTATATATATTTCTTACTGTAATTGATAATTTTTAAAACTTGTGTATTGCAATGTACTGCTGCTGCAAAACAACAAATTTCACGACATACTATATACTCTGATGTTGATGTCAGTGACAAGCCCAGAAGTCACTTTCCTTCCCCAGTTGCCCTCATGACTTCTTGCCTGATGAGAAAGACCTGAAGTCTTCCCGAAAATGCAAACTGGTGTTTTGATGGTATTTGACTTCAGGAGAACTTGCACCACTCACACCCCTCTTTACTACCTTGGAGCACTCAGACTGTGCTTCTGTTCCATCTGCAAGAACGATCAATCCCCTGGGAGCGTACATCACATAAACCCCCTGGGAGCGTACATCACATAAACCCCCTGGGAGTGTACATCACATAAACCCCCTGGGAGCGTACATCACATCAACCCCCTGGGAGCGTACATCACATAAACCCCCTGGGAGTGTACATCACATAAGCCCCCTGGGAGTGTACATCACATAAACCCCCTGGGAGCGTACATCACATCAACCCCCTGGGAGCGTACATCACATAAACCCCCTGGGAGCGTACATCACATAAACCCCCTGGGAGCGTACATCACATCAACCCCCTGGGAGCGTACATCACATAAACCCCCTGGGAGCGTACATCACATAAACCCCCTGGGAGCGTACATCACATCAACCCCCTGGGAGCGTACATCACATAAACCCCCTGGGAGCGTACATCACATAAACCCCCTGGGAGCGTACATCACATCAACCCCCTGGGAGTGTACATCACATAAACCCCCTGGGAGCGTACATCACATAAACCCCCTGGGAGCGTACATCACATAAACCCCCTGGGAGTGTACATCACATAAACCCCCTGGGAGCGTACATCACATAAACCCCCTGGGAGCGTACATCACATAAACCCCCTGGGAGCGTACATCACATAAACCCCCTGGGAGCGTACATCACATAAACCCCCTGGGAGCGTACATCACATAAACCCCCTGGGAGTGTACATCACATAAACCCCCTGGGAGCGTACATCACATAAACCCCCTGGGAGTGTACATCACATAAACCCCCTGGGAGCGTACATCACATCAACCCCCTGGGAGTGTACATCACATCAACCCCCTGGGAGCGTACATCACATAAACCCCCTGGGAGCGTACATCACATCAACCCCCTGGGAGCGTACATCACATAAACCCCCTGGGAGCGTACATCACATAAACCCCCTGGGAGCGTACATCACATAAACCCCCTGGGAGGGTACATCACATAAACCCCCTGGGAGCGTACATCACATAAACCCCCTGGGAGCGTACATCACATAAACCCCCTGGGAGTGTACATCATATCAACCCCCTGGGAGTGTACATCACATCAACCCCCTGGGAGCGTACATCACATAAACCCCCTGGGAGCGTACATCACATAAACCCCCTGGGAGCGTACATCACATAAACCCCCTGGGAGCGTACATCACATCAACCCCCTGGGAGCGTACATCACATCAATCCCCTGGGAGCGTACATCACATAAACCCCCTGGGAGCGTACATCACATAAACCCCCTGGGAGCGTACATCACATCAACCCCCTGGGAGCGTACATCACATCAACCCCCTGGGAGCGTACATCACATAAACCCCCTGGGAGCGTACATCACATAAACCCCCTGGGAGTGTACATCATATCAACCCCCTGGGAGCGTACATCACATCAACCCCCTGGGAGCGTACATCACATAAACCCCCTGGGAGCGTACATCACATAAACCCCCTGGGAGCGTACATCACATCAACCCCCTGGGAGCGTACATCACATCAACCCCCTGGGAGCGTACATCACATAAACCCCCTGGGAGCGTACATCACATCAACCCCCTGGGAGCGTACATCACATCAACCCCCTGGGAGCGTACATCACATCAACCCCCTGGGAGCGTACATCACATAAACCCCCTGGGAGCGTACATCACATAAACCCCCTGGGAGCGTACATCACATAAACCCCCTGGGAGCGTACATCACATAAACCCCCTGGGAGTGTACATCACATAAACCCCCTGGGAGCGTACATCACATAAACCCCCTGGGAGTGTACATCACATAAACCCCTTGTGGTCTCAGAATACATTCTACATGGTCAAAGCAAACACTTCCACTTTCCGAGGAGACCTTCGGTCCACGATATTGTGCTGACCTTGTAACAGCAATCGAACCCTTCCCTCGCACACAGCCCCTCACTTTCCCTCTCTCTCCTTCTGAAGGTGTTCAGAGAATTGTTAGTATGGAACTGCTGTAAAATGCATTGACTGGAAAACTTGAGTTTCTCTTATCTGATGGAAGTTGAAGGGATATTTTGTTTCTGCTTCATAAGATTATGGCCATTTGGCCCAGAGTCTGCTCTTCCATTCCTTCAAGCCTGATTTATTATCCCTCTCAACCCCACTCTTCTGCATTCTCCTTGCAACCAAGGACCTATCAACCTCCCTTTAAATATACCCAATGACATGGCCTCCGCAGCCATCTGTGGTAAAGAATTCCACAGATTCACCACCCTCTGGCTAAAGAAATTCCTCCTCATCTCTGTTCTAAAGGGAAGGCCTTCTATTCTGAGGTTGTGGCTCTCGCACAACCTAGACTCCTAGACAACCTAGACAACCTAGACAACCTAGACTCCTAGACAACCTAGGTCCTAGACTCTCGCACTATAGAAATCATCCTCTCCACATGCACTCTAACTAGGCCTTTCAACATTCAATAGGTTCCAATGAGGTTTCCCATCTCTTCCTTCTAAATTCTCCATGTATAGGCCCAGAGCCATCAAACGCTCATATGTTAACCTTTTATTCCTGGAAATATTCTCGTGTTGGCGCATTGGTCTAGTGATCTGAAGGTCACTGGTTCGAGCCTCAGCTGAGGCAGCGTGTTGTGTCCCTGAGCAAGGCACTTAACAACACATTGCTCTGCGACGACACCAGTGCCAAGTTGCTTGGGTCCTAGTGCCCTTCTCTTGGACAACACTGGAGAGGGGAAGGCTTGCAGCTTGGCAACTGCCAGTCTCCCATACAACCCTGCCCAGGCCTGCGCCCTGGAAAACTTCCAAGGTGCAAACCCATGGTCTCACGAGACTAACGGATGCCTATTATTATTCTTGTGAACCTCCTCTGGTCCCTCTCCATTACTTGCACATTCTTTCTTAGATAAGGAGCCCAAATACTCCAAGTGTGATCTGTCCAGTGCCTTATAAAGCCTCAGCATCACATTGCATTTGCCATCCTTACCAGCAGCTCAACCTGCAAGTTAACCTTTAGGGAATTGAGTTAACCTTCACTGAGAGTGAGATACAAGGGCTGTGGGTAAGAGGAGGGGTGTTTTGACGACACTCACCTTGAACCCAGTAGGACACCAGTCCACAAATTGTATAGTTCGCTTGTTCTTAATGGTGGCGATGGCAGCGTTGACGTCCTTGGGCACCACGTCACCCCGGTACAGCATGCAGCATGCCATATACTTTCCATGGCGAGGGTCGCACTTCACCATCTGGTTGGCAGGCTCAAAACAGGCATTGGTGATCTCAGCCACGGACAGCTGCTCATGGTAGGCCTTCTCTGCAGAGATAATGGGCGCATAGGTGACCAATGGGAAGTGGATGCGTGGGTAGGGGACCAGGTTCGTCTGGAACTCTGTCAGGTCGATGTTCAAAGCCCCGTTGAAGCGAAGTGAGGCAGTGATGGAGGACACTATCTGGCCAATCAGACGATTGAGATTGATGTATGTGGGGCGACCTATGTCGAGGTTCCTACAGCAGACATCATAAATGGCTTCGTTGTCCACCATGAAGGCACAGTCCGAGTGCTCCAAGGTAGTGTGAGTGGTGAGAATGGAGTTGTAGGGCTCCACCACGGCCGTGGAGATCTGTGGAGCTGGGTAGATCGCGAACTCCAGCTTGGATTTCTTCCCATAATTGACGGATAGACGCTCCATCAACAGGGAGGTGAAGCCAGATCCCGTACCTCCACCAAAGCTGTGGAATATCAGGAAGCCTTGGAGACCCATGCATTGGTCTGACTGAAAAAGATAAAGGATAAACACAAGGGAGTCTGCTGCTGCTGGAAATCCAGAGCAACACATACAAAATGCTGGAGGAATTCAACAGGTCAGGCATCATTTATGGAAATGAATAAACAATAAGCGTTTCAGGTGAGACCCTTCATCAGGACTGGAAAGGATGGGAGCAGTAGCCAGAATAAGAAAATAGAAGGTGAGACCAGGTGAGGGGGTAAGTGGGTGGGTGGGAGGGGGTGAAGTAAGAAGCTGTGAAGGATAGGTAGAAGAGGTAAAGGGCTGAAGGAAGAAGAATTTGATAGGAGGGGAGAGTGGACAATGGAAGCAAGACAAGAAGGAGGGGAACCAGAGGGAGTTGATGAGTGGGTTAGGAGAAGAGAAAGGAGAATGGAAAAAGAAAGAAGGAGGATGAGGGGAAATTACCAGGTTAGTGAAATCAATGTTCATGCATCAGATTGGAGGCTACCCAGATGGGATATGGGTGTTGCTTCTCCAATCTGAGAGAGGTTTTATTTTGCAGTAGAGTATTGACATGTGAGAAGGGGAATGCAAAGCCATAATAAGAAGGGCGGGAGAGGAGAATGAGTACAAGCTGGCAGGTGATGGTGAAACCAGGTGAGGGAGAATGTGGGATGAACTAAGAAGATGGGAGCGAATAGGTGGAAGAGGTAAACAGCAGTCCGAGAATAAACAACCAATCCTACCTCCTAGGGGAGAAAACAACAAAAGAAATAATGCAGATACTGGAAATCTAGAGTAACACACAAAATGCTAGAGGAACTAAGCAGGTCAGGCAGCATCTATGGAGAGGAAACCTCTAACCTCACTGCATGAACCAATTTCATTAACACAGTAATTCCTCTCCCTTTCTCCTTCACTCTTCAATTCTCCATTCTGACTCCCATTACCCCTTCTCTTCTCCTTACCTGCCCATCACCTCCCAGTTCTTACCTTCCTTTCATGGCCCCTCTCCTCTCCTATCAGATTCCTTCTTCTTCAGCCCATTACCTCTTCCACTTATCATCTCCCAGCTTCTTACTTCATTTCCTGCTCCCCTACTCACCCACCTTCCCCCTTACTCGACTTCATCTTCATTGCAAGATGAAGATGAAGGGTCTCATCCTGGGATGTTGACTGTTTTTCCCCCTCTATAGATGCTGCTTCCAGCATTTCGTATGTGTTACTCTGGATTTCCAACATCTGCAGAACCTCTTGTGTTTACTGAGAGGAATTGTCAATGATTTGTATAGTGACAGGGGAAGGGTGAGACTGCCTGGGGAGAGGGTGGGTTAAGCTTGAGGACTGGGGATTGGGAGAATCATGGGGATAGCATGATAGAAAAAACAGAATGGGTCTATCTTCTTTGTACTAACAATCGATCATGTCATCAATGAGGAACTGGTTGTATAGATGCTAATTGTTGAGAGGTAATGTGATTAACAGATTACAAACAAGAGAAAATCTGCAGATGCTGGAAATCAGAGGGACTTGGCCCGAAACTTCGACTGTACTTTTTTCCATAGATGCTGCCTGGTCTGCTGATAATCTGCAGATGCTGGAAACCCTAGCAACTCACACAAAATGCTGGAGGAACTCAGTAGGTCAGGCAGCACCTATGGAAAAAAGTACAGTCGACGTTTTGGGCCGAAACCCTTTAGCAGAGCCTGTATTAATGTTGTGTAAATTGCAAAAACTGTGTCTTACCTAGAGTGATTAGATTTATGGTATAAATTGGAACAGTATTCTTGTGTTGGTGGAGACACGTGAGTACACGAAATAAAGGTGGTAACCAGCTTCAAGGTCTTTGCCTACTTTGTTATTTGACTGGTACTAAATTCTGCAACAGAATCTGGTGAAAAGGATGGGATCCCAATGAACCCATTTGAAAAACCTGCTTATTGTCAAGATCAGTCCAGGGTACCTACCCATGAGACCTGCTTGAAAGATCGAAGTCAAGACCGGGGTAGGGAGTGGAGCTGCCACATACTGGTCAGTGACCATCCTCAAGTTTGGACTCAGAACAAGGCAGGGTTTGGAAGAAGAGGCTTGGAAGCTCTGATTGAAAGACAGTATTAAAACTAAAGCTATTAAAAAATGGTATTAAAACAAAGGCAATTAAGACCTCAAGATTAGAACCTGCCCCATTGGCCAATGGAAAAGGGTAAGGGGAATGTGTAGAGTCTAAGATTGTATGTTTTTGAGTGTACATCTTGGTATGTTTTAAGTGTTTACGTCCTTTGTAGGGAACAATTAACAGGTAGGTAAAATGGGTAACAGGAACAGTAAACCCCAGAAAGAAAATCAGAGAAGCAATTGTGGATCAGCACCGAACGACAGGATGTGGCCTGCTGATCCCCTGACAACAGCACACATGAACAAGAACACCTGAAAGAAGACAGAAAAATATTAGGAAGATGAGACAACTCTTAGGTGACCCATTGGTTCCTGTGGACAAGGTTTGGTTGGAAATGGGAGATAGAAGGTACTCTGTAACTTTTTCCTCAAGATCTCTATGGGTGGAGAGGTGCGGATTGGCTTCAGGGCAGATCCTCTGATCTAAAAAAGATACTTATTGGCAAAATGAAACGAAAACTGGGGACGTTTTCCCCAATTAGGACGTAGAGTATATGATATGGTGTTTTGACGTATGGGGAGAGGTAGCTAAGTGACAGCAGCCGCTGAAGGTTAAACCTAAAAAAGAGGAAGAACAAAATTACACAAAAAGGCCGAGGTATTCCATCAAGATTCTTGGCTCCGACGGTCTCAGGCGCTGAACTATATCCTCAAATAGCACCCCCTCCCTATTATCTGCAACTTCTGGATGATATAGAAATAGCTGACGGGGTGCCCCAGCATTGTGACAGTCCACAGCAACAGTAGAGGGAACCAGGGGTCCCTGTGGGGGAGTGGTGATCAATATAGCATGGCCCAGGGACTGAGGGTAGAACCATTCACAGACCAGGTCAAGTGATAGACCTGTGACAAGATCACAAACATATGGGGCACGTGGGGGCCAAGCTGAGGAGGCGGTGGTGAATAGTTCAGACTCTCTGCTCCAGGCTCCTCGCATAATAGTAGGGAAAGTCCCAATATTCAAACCCTGGACCCTGTTGAAGGTACGCAACATGATTAGCAAAGCCCCCAGACCATTACGCAAACCAGCAGCCTTCCATAATTGGTTGGACCAAACTTGCCAAATTTTTAAATCCATTACCTGGAGATGCCCAGCCATTGCTTAAGGGGACTATGGAATTTCCTGGCCACAAGTTAGAACAGGATTTCCCAAGGAACCACGAGGGTACTGGGCCCCACCACCGGGGAACGAGGGGAATCCTACTGACAGAATGAACAGAGCAAAAGGTATCACTCTCGCAGGGGTCAGGCAACACAGTGAGTTTGGACAAGTAACTAGATGTCAGCAAAAGAAGCGGGAGACTATGACTGATTTTATTGCCCAGTTTGAAAGTACTTGGGAATCGACCACAGGGATTCCCCTCCTCCCTGCCCCCCAGTGGGAAACAATAGTGCAAGCATTTATTAATTAGCACATTCTTTAAAATTCACCAATCTGGAATGGCAAAACAAAAATTGTGAGGATGTCATTAATGAGGATTTGGATAGGAGTGGACTATTTAAAAATCGGGGAGAAAAGGAACAAGAAAGAGGTGAATTGAGAGAAGGGCCAAGCACAGAAACAAGAGACAGGATGTATGCAGGCGGTGTGGGAAGAAAGGTCATTGGGCTAAGGAGTGCTGAACCAGATGGAGTGAAAAGGGAAGAGACCCTGGTAAAGACAAAAGAGGGGAATTAGAAACCTCCTTTACCATGCGCAAACCCTTTAATCATAACCCCTTTAACCAACAATAGGGGGGAGCCACATATTAGTGGGCAATACAGGTAGCAATTATCAGGCTTTCAAGAAACCCCATGTTAGACACAGAGATAGATAATAGAAGATTACAAGCCCTGATTGATTCCTGCGCTACAGAATCACCCGTACACCCTTCCATGGCAGTACCTAAAGGCAGCAAAATTATTAAGACTGTAGGAATAGCAACAGTTCCCATGACAGAACCTCCTGTCCAAGCCTGTTGAAATAGAAAGACCGGGAATAATTTGATTGATGAAACATTTGTTATAGCTGAGAACTCACCTATTAATTTGCTTGGATACTATTATTCATTGTACCTCTGAAGGATCATATCTCAAAATCCCTGAAAACAGACCGCCTGAACTCTGCTGCAAGAAACCGAGCACCCAGCTGCTCTCTATAGCTAGTGTATAGAGGGAAATTGCTGCGGAAATTGGCTACGGCAGCAAATTGAAGCTGACATTACAGCAGGGGGATTTCTGGACGATTTAATTGGAATTTGTAAACTAGTAACTGCACCTCATTGTACTGAGGCTTTTCGGGATCCAGATCCCAATGATGATTATAGAAACCAAGCAAATCAACACGCAGGCAAGAGGGGGTTAATATTCTTATCAGGTAGGATCATCTTTGGCCCCGAGGGAATAGCAGCTGAGGAAAACAGGAGGAACTCTTCCTTAGGGGCACACATTCACCGCCCCAGGTCTGATTAGAGTGAAACCCCCTTTTCAGCCGAAGGGGAGACAGGTGTTGGAATACAGAACACCACCTAACCAGAGAGGTAACGGGTGACTTATTATGGACCAGATAGGGGGGTAATCACAGTAACTGCGTAATCTATAGACAGAGAACTCCAATTGAGCGATCCACAAGGTATTCACAGGGTGGATGCCGTATTGTGGACACAGAATAAGAATCGTGTAGGATTAGTGAAATCCATAGCTCCCCATCAGGTGACTCTTAAATGAAACGCCCGGCTACCCTCCATCAGGCAGTATTGCCTATCTCCAAGGGCAGTCAGCAGTACTGAACCTGTCATAGGAGTGCTATTGCAACAAGAGGTTCTGCGACTAACTCAAGGCCCTTGCAATATGTCGATATTACCCATCCCTAAGCCGGGAAGACCGGGTGAGTGGTGATTTGTTCAGGGACTGCAGGCTATAAATCAGATTGCACAAGCCATTTCAACAGTCCTGGACACAAATGTGACACTGGCCTTTATCCCTTCAGAGTCCTGTTGGTATATGGTGATTGAATTGTGCTCTGCCTTTTTCTCTATACCACTGCACGAGGTCATATAATGGACAGCATTATACGTAGACAAGACTACCACAGGGCTGTACAGAAAGTCCAGCTGCCTACACAGCCACTGACTGGGATGATCTAGTAAATTTACTACTGCCCAGAGGCAGCATGGGTTTACAATATTTAGACGAGTTATTGTTGCCTCACAGACACTGACTGTTTGTAGCGAAGAGTCTGTGCCATTGTTGAATCATGTGGCCGCCAGAGGACATAAAGCCTCCTTGTTAAAATTAAAACTCTGCCAGCCTATAGGAACATATCTGGGGTGTGTACTGCACAAGGGAACCCTCCATTTGAGGCTGGAGCTTGTGACTGCCATTGTGCAGGCTCCCAGACCTGTGACCAAAAAAAACCAGATGGTGGTGGTGGCTGTCCTGGGAATGATGAATTACTGCTGACATTGGGTAGCTGAATACCACATCTATGACGCTGCCCTACGAGTCGCAGTAACCCAGGCTGAACCTGGAAAGGATATGAAGCAGGTGTATGAGGCACTAAATGGTGCCCTACTACAGGCCCCCGACTACAGCAAGCCGTTTCAGCTACGTGTGAATGAAGAGGAGGGTTTCGCAAGTGCATATTAACCCAAGAACATGGTGGCCTATAATAAACTAGTGTCCTATGGCCTATGGCCTCCAGTGGTTAGAGGAATGCCAGGATGTTTAAGGGCAGTGGCAGCAATAGCGGTAATGTCGAGAGGGCTGCCCCGTTAATACTGAGCATGCCTGTCCGGTACTGACACCTCATGTTGTAATGCTGCTCCTCAGCTCAGCTGCTATGCAACATTTCACCACTACCCACCGCAAGGGATACGAGGTCACATTACTCAGAAAGTTAAATTCAACTCCTAAAAGAGCACGGAACCATTCACTAACAGAATTTGGGAGGATAAAGGTATTACTGCTCTTCAAGATATTAATGGGGCAAGTACTATCCTGAGCTTTCAAGAACTGGTATCTTGATATAAAATTGATAAACACTCTCTTTTCTTCTACTTTAGAGTAAAATCAGCTTGTAAGGCCTATAGGGTTCTGTGGGGGTCAGACTTAGAACCATAGAACATTACAGCACAGAAACAGGCCTAGTCCCACTGACCTGCACCTGGCCCATATCCCTTCTAACCCCTCTCATCCATATACCTGTCCAAATTTTTCTTAAATGTCAAAAGTGAGCCTGCATTCACCACTTCATCTGGCAGCTCCACCACTCTCTGTGTGAAGAAGCCTAATGTTCCCTTTAAACTTTTCCCCCTTCACCCTTAACCCATGTCCTCTGGTTTTTTTCTCCCCTGGCCTCAGTGGAAAAAGCCTGCTTGCATTCACTCTATCTATACCCATCATAAATTTATACACCTCTATCAAATCACCCCTCATTCTCCTACGGTCCAGGGAATAAAGTCCTAACCTATCCAACCTTTCTCTGTATCTTAGTTCTCGAGTCCCGGCAACATCCTTGTAAACCTTCTCTGCACTCTTTCAACCTTATTAATATCCTTCCTGTAGTTAGGTGACCAAAACTGCACACAATACTCCAAATTCAGTCTCACCAATGTCTTATACAACCTCCCCATTACATTCCAACTCTTAGACTCAATACTTTGATTTATAAATGCCAATGTACCAAAAGCTTTCTTTACATGTGACGCCACTTTTAGGGAATTATGTATCTGTACTCCCAGATCCCTCTGTTCTTCTGCAGTCCTCAGTGTCCTACCATTTACCTTGTATGTTCCACCTTGGTTTGACCTTCCGAAGTGCAATACCTCACACTTGTCCGCATTAAACTCCATCCGCCATTTTTCAGCCCATTCCTCCAACTGGTCCAAATCCCTCTGCAAGCTTTGAAAACTTCCTCACTGTCCACTACACCTCCAATCTTTGTATCATCAGCAAATTTACTGATCTAATTTGCCACATTATCATCCAGATCATTGATATAGATGAAAAATAACAATGGACCCAGCACTGATCCCTGTGGCACACCACAAGTCACAGGCCTCCACTCAGAGTAGCAACCCTCCACTACCACTCTCTGACTTCTCCCATTGAGCCAATGTCTAATCCAATTTACTACCTCACCATGTATACCTAGCGACTGAATCTTCCTAACTAACCTCCTATGTGGGACCTTGTCAAAGGCCTTACTGAAGTCCATGTATACAACATCCACTGCCTTCCCTTCATCAACTTTTCTGGTAACTTACTCGAAAAACTCTAATAGATTGGTTAAACATGACCTACCATGCACAAAGCCATGCTGACTATTTCTAATAAGTCCCTGTCTATCCAAATACTAGTAGATCCTATATTTTCCAATAATTTACCTACTACCGATGTGAAACTTACTGGCCTATAATTTCCCGGATTTATTTTTGAGCCTTTTTTAAACAACAGAACTACAAGCTATCCTCCAATCCTCCAGCACCTGACCCATGGATATCAACATTTTAAATATTTCTGCCAGGGCCCCTGTAATTTCAACACTAGTTTCCTTCAAGGTCTGAGTGAACACCCTGTCATGTCCTGGGGATTTATCTACTCTGATTTGGCTCAAGACAGCAAGCACCTCCTCCTCTTTAATCTGTATAAGTTCCATGACCTCCCTACTTGCTTACCTTGTTTCCATAGACTCCATTCCAGGTTCCTTAGTAAATACAGATGCAAAAAAATCCCATTTAATATCTCTCCCATTTCTTTTGGTTCCATACATAGCCGACCACTCTGATCTTCAAGAGGACCAATTTTATCCCTTACTATCCTTTTGCTCTTAACATACCTGTAGAAGCTCTTAGGATTATCCTTCACCCTGACTGCCAAAGCAACCTCATGTCTTCTTTTAGCCCTCCTGATTTCTTTCTTAAGTATTTTCTTACTCTTTTTATACTCCTCAAGCATCTTATTTCCTCCCTGTTGCCTATACATGTTATACATCTCTCTCTTCTTCTTTATCAGAGTTCCAATATCCTCGAGAACGAAGGTTCCTTATTCTTATTCATTTTGCCTTTAACCCTGACTGGAACATACAAACTCTGCACTCTCAAAATCTCTCCTTTGAAGGCCTCCCACTTACCAATCACATCCCTGCCAGAGAACAACCTGTCCCAATCCACGCTTTTTAGATCCTTTCTCATTTCTTCAAATTTGGCCCTTTTCCAGTTTAGAACTTCAATGCGAGGACCAGAACTATCTTTATCCATGATCAAGTTGAAACTAATGACGTTATGATCACTGGAACCAAAGTGTTCCCCTACACAGACTTCTGTCACCTGCCCTAACTTAAAGGACCATCCCATTTTAAGCTGGATATAGAGTGTTCCAAGACAGATAGTGTTATACACCTATGATAAGTTAAACACCCAGAAATAAATGCCCACATCAGGAATGGAAGCCTGGGATAGGGACATATCTGAATTGGGACAAGACTCAGACTGGAATGTGATTTGGGATAATGCTGCCGGTGCTTCAAGAACCCAAATCATCGGTATATACACTTGAAATTTTGTCATAGAGCATATCTAACACTGAGAATTAGACATCAAATGGGATTGGTTCCTGACCCATGTTGCTCATTTTGCCCCCACGGAACCGTTGGCTCTTCTATACATGTTATATGGGAACGTCCAGGGGTGTTTGGATTGTGGGGGAAGGTTATCAGTACTCTTACAGAACTAATGGGGGTACAATTACCAATGGACCCTACTGTACATCTTCTAAATGATGAATCCCACCTTTCCCTTACGGAAAAAACATGCAAAGTCTGGCTGGCAGGCCTGACTGCAGCTAAGACGACTGTAGTCCAGCGTTGGAAACCTCCTCATGATATTTCAAGTACTCACCGGCTTCAGAGCTTTTTGGACATTTCTTACCTGGAATTATCATCAGCAGGAGTAAATGATGCACGACCAAACACAATCCTAATGTGGACAAATTTGATATCTAACTTAAAAGATCTTCTGTTAATAGAGGAATGCTCTGTCTGTGTATGCACTACTATTCAGTTGGTTGGTGGAGGAGAGAGGGATGGGGGTAGAAAGGGGGGAGGGTTGGGGATGAGGAAGAGGATAAGAGGTAGAGGGGGGCATGGTGATGAAGGTTGAGGGGTTAAACAGTCAAACTGTAATTGGCAACACACACAAAATGCTGGTGGAATGCAGCAGGCCAGGCAGCATCTATAGGGAGAAGCGCTGTCGACGTTTCGGGCCGAGACCCTTCGTCAAGACTAACTGAAAGAAAAGATAGTAAGAGATTTGAAAGTAGGAGGGGGATGGGGAGATCCGAAATGATAGGAGAAGATGGGGGGGGGGGGGTGAAGCTAAGAGCTAGAAAGGTTATTGGCAAAAGGGATACAGAGCTGGAGAAGGGAAAGGATCATGGGAGGGGAGGCCTCGAGAGAAAGAAAAGGGGAGGGGAGCACCAGAGGGAGATGGAGAACAGGCATGGAGTGACTGTGAGAGGGGCAGACAGAGAAAAAAAAGGGGGAATAAATAAATAAATAAGGGATGGGGTGTAAAGGGGAGGAAAGACATTAACGGAAGTTAGAGAAATCAATGTTCATGCCATCAGGTTGGAGGCTACCCAGATGGAATATAAGGTGTTGTTCCTCCAACCTGAGTGTGGCTTCATCTTGACAGTAGAGGAGGCCATGGATAGACATAACAGAATGGGAATGGGACGTGGAATTAAAATGTGTGGCCACTGGGAGATCCTGCTTTCTCTGGCAGACAGAGCATAGGTGTTCAGCGAAACGGTCTCCCAGCCTTGGCCAGGTCTCACCAATATATAAAAGGCCACACTGGAAGTACTGGACACAGTATACCACACCAGTTGACTCACAGGTGAAGTGTCGCCTCACCTGGAAGGACTGTCTGGGGCCCTGAATGGTGGTGAGGGAGGAAGTGCAAGGGCAGGCGTAGTTGGGCAAAATGTAATCGGCAACTGGTTATATTGAATGTAATTTGTTGGTGTTGCAATAAAAACTTATAAAAGAGCACTTGCACTCAACCCGGCTACGCTGGTCTCTATGACGGAGTCCTCAGAACCCCACGACTGTGTAACGGTTGTCACCATGACCTGACCCCTTGATAACCCAGATTTAATAGTCATTACCAATGACTGGTAAGCCCAATGACCACACTGTACTGGCAGGCAATGATAGTGACTCCATTAGATACTTTAGAGGTAGGAACCCTTCCCCAAGGGACGTCTGCTCAAAGCTTTTTCCTCTAAAACAAGCTTGTAGTTTAGCCAAAGGATACACAGTAAACATTCATACTGACTCTAGGTATGCCTTCGGGATGATACATGATTTTGGGTCACTGGCAACATCGAGGGTTCATTGCATCCATGGGAAAATTCACCCAGCACACGTATCACAGTAAAAATCTGCTACAAGCAATTGGGTGGCCCGAACAAATTGCTGTCATTATGTGTGAAGCTGACACTAATGCCTCAGACCCCACAGCGAAAGGAGATGTTGCTGCTGACGTGGCTGCTAGGGAAGCCACTGGTGCAGGAAAAGCTATGCTGTATGCACTGTATCCCTATAACCGTACTCCAAACCTGTGAATTTTAATTTCCGCCCAAGACAGGACCCCGGTTAAAGGAGAACAGTGAATGGAAGGAAGAGCAATGTTTTAGTGACTCTGAGGGGTGTGGAAACATAGAGATAATGGCCATGTGTGTCCCAGGAATCTCCTCTGTCCTTGTTCGACTAGTACCTGGGAAAGGACAAGTAGGAAAAGGGGATTATACATCAAATCCAAGAATGGCTTGCGCCAGGTTTAACAGTAATTGTGGGGCAGTTTGTGTGAAGCTGTGAGATTTACCAGAGTCACCTGCTAAATTTAACCATTTGCCATCTGCGGAGACACCATTTGCCAAATTACAGATAGAGTTTGGGCACATGCCTGCAGTGGGGTAATAAATACCGATTAGTGATAGTGGACATGTTCTCCAAATGGGTGGAGGCATTTCCCGTTAGAAAAGATGATATTCGAACTGTGGTTAAGACATTAATGAAAGAAATTATTCCCAGATTTGGGGTTCCATACGCATTTAACAGTGACAGAGGGACACACCTTACAGGTAAATTATCTAAGGAATGGGGTCAGGCACTAGGATTTACTTGGGAATATCACCTTCCATATCAGCCCCAGTCCTCAGCAGTAGTAGAATGAATGGAGATACACTGGCAAAGGTCTGTCAGGAAAGTGGATTGAAGTGGCCAGACAACACAGACAATGCTGAAGAAACTCAGCAGGCCAGGCAGCCTCTAGGGAAAAGAGAACCAGTCAATACATGGAGAAAGGTACAAACTCCCATTTAAAACAGCACCACATGTCAGGATAGAACCGTTCACTATAGCATGTACCACCTGCTTCATTTGCTGTGTTACCCGTGAGATTTCAGTTCTATCCTTTCAAAATTTGCACACCATTTTAAACTCTTCCCAACAGTACTAGCAACCTCAACCTCCTCAAGGATATTGGCGATACATTGGTGTAAACCATCTAATTTGCACATGTCCCACCTACTATGGTAAAATCTACTAAAAACTTACATGCCCAGAAAGCAAATAACAAAGCTATACCTCCTAACTGTCTCTCCAGCCACACACCGTTCTGTTTATTTCCACACGGCACTGGAACAAATCCTAAAACCACCACCCATTTTGTAACTACTTTGCTGGCTCCATAAATTCTGCCTGTAAGACCCTATTACTTCATCTACACATGCTGTTGGTGACAACTTGGATGACTTGTGACTGCTCACGCTCCCCTTTCAAGATACTTTATAGCCTTTTCACCATCGTAATCCTGGCACAAAGGAGGTAACATTCCAATCCTGCAGTCATGTCTACAAATCCAGAAAGGCCTGTTTGAGCCACCCCAGTTACAAAATCCCTGATCATTATTGCTTTCTTGCTTCTCTCCACCCCTGCTTCCTGTGCAGTTGAGGCATTTGCAATGCAGGTTTCTGACTCAACTGCATTCCTGAAGAACCAATGCCCAGTGTCTCAAAACTGTAAATTCTTTTAGGGAGCAATGACTGCCACATCATCAGAGATATAGAGCAGTACAACACAGAAACTGGCCCGTCAGCCCATCTAGTCCATGCTGAACCATTTAAACTGCCTACTTCAATTGACCTGGATCAAAGGCCTCCATACTCCTACCATACATGTACCTATCCAAACTTCTCTTAAAACACTGAAATTGAGCTTGCATGCACCACTTGCGCTGGCAGGTCATTCCAGACTTTCCCGATCTTCTGAGTGAAGAAGTATGCCCTCATAGAAACAGAAATCTGCAGCACATTACAGGCCCTTCGGCCCACAAAGTTGTTCCAACCATGTAACCTACTCAAAAAACTGCCTGGGATTTCCCTAGCATGTAGCTCTCTAATTTTCTAAGCTCCATGTGTCTATCTAAGAGGCTCTTAAAAGACCCTATTCACTGCCACTGGTAGTACGTTCCACGCACCCACCACTCCCTGTGTGAAAAACGGACCCCTGACATTCCAAGCACCTTAAAAGTATTCCCCCTCATGTTAGCCAGTTCAGCCCTGGGAAAAAGCCTCTGGCTATCCGCACGATCAATACTCATCATCTTATCCTTCTATTTGGTCACCCTCCATCACTCCAAGGAGACAAGGCCAAATACACTCAACCTATTCTCATAAGGTACACCCTCCAATCCAGGCAACATTCTTGTAAATCTCCCCTGCACTCTCTCGATAGTATCCACATCCTTCCTGTAATGAGGTGACCAGAACTAAACACAACACTCCAAGTGGGGTCTGACTAAGCACTTATATAGCTGTAACATTACCTCACGGCTCTTGAACTCAGTCCCACAGTTGATGAATGCCAACACACCATATGCCTTCTTAACAACACCATCAACCTGCGCAGCAGCTTTGAGTGTCCTGTCAACATGGATCCCAAGATCTCTCATGTTCCCCTTAAACTTCTCACCTTTCACCCGTAAGCCATGACCTCTGGTTGTAGTCCCACCCAACCTCAATGGGAAAAGTCCTACCTATACCCTCATAATTATGTACACCTCTATCAAATTTCCTCTCAACCTTCTACATTCTAATGAATACAGTCCAATACTATTCAATATTCCCCTATAACTCAGGTCCTCCTGAACCAGCTACATCCTTATAAATTTTCTCTGCACTCTTTCAATCTTTCCTGTAACTAGGTGACCAAAACTGTATACTTTAATCCAAATTAGGCCTCGTCAATGTCTTATACAAGTGTATCACGTAGACAGCTGAGACACAACATCCATGGTCCACTCTGACCAATGGAGGACCTTGTTAAGGTTAAGCAAGGAGTTATAGCAATTAGTTAGTCGTTTATCGTCAACTTTGTGTTGAAGAGGTACACAACATCACGTCATGAAAGTGCGAGTCATTTGGACTCTCTCTCCCCTGGAGATTTGCTGTGTGAATAAAGATCTCCCGATGTGGCTCAGTTTTAGTCAGTCAAGAGGCAGATGGCCTTGGGTGAGAGGAGGTGAGGATGAGGGTGAAGGTGAAGGCAAATGCTGGAGAGTGATATGAGGGGACACAAAGTCTGCCAGTACTGAAAGCTGACTAGTAATGAAGGTGATCAAGAGAACTATTAGTAGGGAGTACCAGAAGGGAGAGCGACTGAAAATGACTAAGGGTTGGTGGGGGGGGGGGGGGGAGGAATCAAAACTGTGAGGACCAGAGTTGGATCAGGGAGATGGCAACACAGGAAGTGAGGATTGCAAATGAGACTCATTGAAAGTTTAGACAGAGTGGATTTGGAGAGAAGGTTTCCGATAGTGGGGGAGTCTAGGACTGGAGGGCACAGCCTCAGAATAGGATGTTGGTTTAGAACAAAAATGAGGAGGAATTTCTTAAGCCAGAGGGTGGTGAATCTGCTTAAGTCATTGCCAGATGCCTGTGGAGACCACTGGGTGTTTTTAAACTGGTAGTTGTTTGGTTCTTGATTAGTAAGAGTGGCAAAGATTACTGGGAGAAGGCAGGAGAATGGGGTTGAAAATATTTATTTAATCAATTCATGTTGGGACTGTGTTTGACATCCAGAGTAAATATGGAAAGTTCTAGTAAGGACTGGCAATCACAGAGCAAGAATGGTAAATGTATTTCAATCAGATGTTTGGAAAGACAGACAAAGGGGAAGGCCCTCAGAGGCTATGTTTTAATGCTGGACAGGAAAAAAATCTCAAAATATGAGATTCCAGCAATGCTGGAAATTCTGAGCCACACACACAAAACGCTAGCTTGAGGTGATAGGCAGTGGAGAAGAGAACACGTGAAAGGATAACATTACCCCTTTCTCATTCTGATGTATCAGTCCAAGGCCTTCTCTCCTGCCACAGTGACACCACTCTCAGTTTGGAGAAGCAACATCTCAAATTACTGTCTAGAGAGCACCTAACCTGCTGTATGAAAATTTCTCTCCCTCCCCTTCATTCTCTTTCCATTCCCTGCTCTGGTTCCCCTCTCATCCCTTCTCTTCTCCTTTCCTGCCCATCACCTTCCTCTAGTTCCCCTCCTCCTTCTCTTTCTCCCATGGTCCACTCTCCTCTTCTCCCAGATTCCTTCTTCTCCAACCCTTTACCTCTCCCACCCACCTGATCTCACCTGTCAATCTTCCTCTCCCCCACCTTCTTATTCCTTATTCTGGCTTCTTCTCCCTTCTTTTTCAGTCCTGATGAAGCATCTTGGCCCAAACCATCAACAGTCTATTCCCCTTCGTAGACTTGCTGAGTTCCTCCAGTATTTTTGCATGTTGCTATCCACCACGCACACTTTTCCAGGCCTTGACCATCTGGCACTCACCAGCTTCCGGACACGCTCCAGCACCGCATCGATGATCTCCTTCCCGATGGTATAATGGCCTCGGGCGTAGTTATTTGCAGCATCTTCCTTTCCAGTGATGAGCTGCTCCGGATGGAAAAGGTCCCGGTAAGGCCCGTGCCTGACCTCGTCTAGACAGAAGTTCAAAGTTCAAATTTATTATCAAAGTATGTACAATCTTGAAATTCATCTTCTTTCAGACAGCCACAAAACAAAGAAATTAAAGAATTCATGAAAAAAACACACAACAAAGACCACCATATATTCAGCGTGTAAAAGACAAATCATGCAAATAGTTAGAAAAAAAATCAAACGCATGAAACATGAACTGCAGTGAGCTCACAGCTGTGGAGTCAGATGAACGCTGAGGCAAGAGAAGCCCCTCCAGATCTGATGGCCGCAGGGCAATGACTGCGCCCGAACCTGGCGGCTTGGGAATAAAGGAAGTCAATAAACATACAGCGCTCTAAAATAAATGAGCAGAAACACACTGGGAGCAGCGGGGTTGATCTGATTTCCACTGACACCTAATTTTACACAAGATCTGGGATGACAAACACTGAAATGGACTACCCTGACATTCATTTCCTTGCGGGAAAATAAAGAAATACAACAGAATTTATGAAAAAAAACATATACCGGGGAGTCTTCAACCAGAGGGCACATAGAAGTACATCCCTTTAGAATATTGATTGTTAACACCCAAACAACAAGGACAAGTTTTTCTTTTGTTTAAACAACCTTACTTTGAATGTCTCCCTTCAATACCTGAGGGCAGCCACAATTACGTCCCGTAATTCCTGTCACTCTACATGCACATAACAAGGAGAGTGCGCACGCATATTAAATACTGACATAGTCCAAATGAACAAAATTCAACCATCTCCCATCCTTTTTATGTATATAGTAAATCAGCACAGCTCACCTCTTCTCCCTGTTGCTGAGTCACCGAGGCAGACTCAGTCCCAGAGACCCCACCAGAGATTGCTGTGACATCCCATCCAACAATATCCAAAATGATATACCTGTTGTTGAGTGGGATGGCCACAGGGGTGCTCTGCACTGGCTGCCTAACCCCTTTCCCTTCCTAAGTACCAACCAGTTTCCTGTGTCCTGTCTATCACCCCCACCCCACCAGCCTCATGAATGATCCGGAGTTCATCTAGTTCCAGCTCCAGGTTTGGTTAGATTGGTCTTTGTCTGGAACCACCCCCCTCCCCCCCCCCCCCCCCCCCCCGGACATGGTTGACCCTACCAGGAGCTAAACACCAGGTGGATAAATTCTGGGTGGCATCGCTCTTGGGATCTCTCCACTATAACAAGCTGAAGATCCTCAGAGAATTACTGCCTGAGTGACAGTGTCAGCTTCAATGCAAGGGTGGGGACACTTGGGTTTGTGTCTCCAGTAGCTGGAACAGAAAAGGGTGGAGGTGCTTAAATTGCCAATAACTGGTGACTACCGCCAGGGTAGAGACGAGAGCAATTATGAAACATGCCAGAGGGAAACATGGCATACTGCTCCATTTGTTTTATGTTTGCTATTTCTCCCCACTTCCGCATCACTCACTCATCATCAGCAAAACCAAAGAGCTGATTAATGACTACAGGCGGAAGAAACTGGAGATCCATGAGCCAGACCTTATTAGGGGATCAGAGGTGAGTGGGTTTACATTCTATATCAGATGATCTGTCCTGGGACAGGCACATAAGTGCCATCACAAAAAAGGCACAACAGTGTCTCTACATTGCGTAGATTTGGCATGTCACCAAAAATATTGATAAACTTCTACAATGAAGAGAATTTTAACTGGTTACACCTGCAATGCCTGGGAAACGATCAATTTATAGAAAATGACAGATACAGCCCAGAATGGTTCTGGAGGACTGGAAAATTACAAATGTCACTCCACTCTTAAGATAGGAAGGAGGCAGAAGAAGGGAAATAAGGTGCATTATAGAAACATGGAAAACTTACAGCACAATACAGGCCATTTGGCCCACAATGCTGTGCTGAACATTATTAAAGATGATGTTTTGAGATACTGGGAGGCACATGATAAAATAGGCTAAAGTCAGCAAGGGGAAATCTTGTTGGAATTCTTTGAGGAGATAACAATCAGGATAGACAAAGGTGGATATTGCTTACTTGGATTTTCAGGACAGAATAGAATCAATGAAAGACCACACCCAACTGGAAGGAAAAACAACCAATGTGCAAAGGACAACAAACTGTGCAAATACAATAAGAGAAAGAAATAATAATAACAATAATAAATATGCAATAAATGTCAAGAACATGAGATGAGTCCTTGAAAGGGAGTCCATAGGTTGAGGGAGCAATTCAGTGATGGAGCGAGTGAAGTTGAATGTAGTATCCCCTCTGGTTCAAGAGCCTGATGGGTGAGGGGTAATAACTATTCCTAAACCTGTTGGTGTGGGATGTAAGGCTCCTGCATCTTCTTCCTGATGGCAGCTGTGAGAAGAGAACATGGCTTGGATCATGGAGGTCCTTGATGATGATTTCCTGCAACAGTGCTCCCTGTAGATGTGCTCATTGGTGGGGAGGGCTTTACCCGTGATGGAAGGGGTTGTATCCACTACTTTTTGTAAGCTTTTCTAATAAAGGGCATTGGTGTTTCCATACCAGGCCATGATGCAACCAGCCAATATGCTCTCCACCACACATCTATGCAAGTTTGTCAACAGTGTAGACAGTTGTTTGCTTGTCAGCATGGATACAGTGGGGTGAATGGCCTGTTTCTGTGCTAGGTGAAGCAATGACTCTAGGAGCCATTACCTTGAGGGTAAATGGGAATTTTTTCTAGTTTAAATATTTCACCTTTCGCCCTTAGCCCATGACTTCTAGTTCTTTTGATCTTATTGCTACCTTTCCACGTTGATATCTGAAAAGAAGTACAATGCATTCCGGTTAATTGGGATAGAAGGACCAGTACACTTCGGCCAAATTAAGTGATTGCCCCAATTAGCTGGCTTCATGGAAATACTGAGTAACAAACTATGTACTTAAATGAAATACAGAACAAATTGGAACACTACATTACTACAGCAGTACTATAAAACTGTGCATTAGTTCCTGATACTTATTGATGGAGGAATTAATCCCCGTTGTGTTCTTTTTGACTGTAAATGAACAAAATCAGTACAGACATCTAGTGCAGATCACATTCATACAAAGCAGCCGATGATTGTAAACTCCAAATCTTCATTTACATTGTAAGATTCAATATGATTGTCAACTCCTTTTGTTTGAATTGAATTGACTTTATTTCTTATATCCTTTGCATACATGAGGAATAAAAGTCTTTACGTTATGTCTCTGTCTAAATGTGCAATGTGCAATCATAATAATTTATAATAAATAGAACAGTCAATGTAATATAGAGTACACTCAAATCAGTGTGAGTTCATCAGTCTGATGTCCTGGTGGAAGAAGCTGTCCCGGAGCCTGTTGGTCCTGGCTTTTATGCTGCGGTACCGCTTCTCAGACGGTAGCAGCTGGAATAGATTGTGGTTGGGGTGACTTGGGTCCCCAATGATCCTACGGGCCCTTTTTACACACCTGTCCTTGTAAATCATGGGAAGTTCACAACTACAGATGTGCTGAGCTGTCCTGCGATTAAAGGAGGTACAGTTCCCATACCAGGTAGTGATGCAGTCAGTCAGGATGCTCTCAATTATAACCCTTATAGAAAGTTCTTGGGATTTCGGGGCCCATACCGAATTTCCTCAACCTTCTGATGTGAAAGAGGTGCTGTTGTGCCTTTTTCACCACACAACTGGTGTGTACAGACCACATGAAGTCCTCAGTGATGTGGATACCGAGGAACTTGAAGCTATTTACCCTCTCAACCCCAGATCCATTGATATCAATAGGGGTTAGCCCGCCTCCATTCCTCCGGAAATCCACAACCAGCTTTTGCAACATTGAGGAAATTGTTTGAGATAAGGCCACTCAATGCAGTGTCTATCCACTCATTGGAAACTTCTGCGTACCTCAGCCTCAGATGACCAGGTTGTAGTGGTGGCTTTCCTTGGAGGCTCAGAGTTAGCGACATCAAACCGAGTGTAAAAGTGATTCCTGGGAGAGAGGCTGCGATGTTGGCAGCACAACGTTTGGCTTTGAAGTCTGTAATGGTTTGCAGCCCTCGCCACAAATCATGTGTGCTATTCGTTGTGATCTTGACTCAATCTTCCCCCTATATTGTTGTTTTGCAGCCTTGATAGCTTTGCGCAGATCATAGCTGCTTTTCTTGAGCTCTCGTTGATCTCCAGTGATGTAAGCATGATGTCACACTGTAAGTGCTGTAACAAGTTCTTCATAGCTTCTATAAGACCATAAGACACATGAGCAGAATTAGGCCATTTGGCCCATCGAGTCTGCTCTGCCATTTCAACATGGCTGATCCAATTTTCCTCTCAGCCCCAGTCTCCTGCCTTCTCCTCATATCCCTTCATGCCCTGACCAATCAAGAATCTATCAACCTCTGCTTTAAATATCCATAAAGACTTGGCCTCCACGGCTGCCTCTCGCAAAGAATTCCACAGATTCACCACGGTTTGCCTAAAGAAATTCCTCCTCATCTCCATTCTAACCCTTCTATTCTGAGGCTGTGTCCTCTGGTCTGAGACTCCCACCATAGGAAACATCCTCTCCACATTCACTCTATCAAGGCCTTTCACCATTCGATAGGTTTCAATGAGGTCACCCCTCATTCTTCTGAGTTATAGTGAATACAGGCTCAGAACCATCAAACGCTCTTCATATGACAAGCCATTAATCCTAGGATCATTTTCGTGAATCTCCTTCTCCAGTTTCAGCATATACTTTCTAAGATAAGGAGCTCAAACGTGCTCATAATACTCCAAGTGAGGCCTCACAAGTACTTTGTATCATTGCTTTTATATTCTAATCCTCTTGAAAGTAATGCTAACATTGCATTTGCCTTCCGCATCAGACTCAACCTGCAAGTTAACATTTTGGGAGTCCTGCATGAGGACTCCTAAGTTCCTTTACACCTCAGTTTTTTTGTACTTTCTCTCCAATTAGTGAAAGAACTTTTTCATTTCTTTTACCAAAGTGCATGACTACACACTTCCTGATGCTGTATTCCATCTGTCATTTCTTTGCCCATTCTCCTAACCTAAGTCCTGCAGCCTCCCTACTTCCTCAAAACTACCTGTCCCTCTACCTATCTTCATATCATCTGTAGATTTTGCAACAAAGCCATCAATTCCATCATTCAAATCATTTAATCCCAGTTTCAGCTCAGTCAGTGCCAGTCTAGTTGATTTTTCTCAACCATTCACATCCGAAAAGTGCTGGCCCTCCCTTTTTCAATAATATAAGGCTCCAGCTGTTGTGTTTGGCCTCTTACTTTCAGTTTGCCTTTGGGAGACACTTTTTCCACCTGTGTAAGTCTTTAGCAATCATCGAGTTCTTCTCTAATAGTATTTTTAAAAAACAGTCCGTTGTAGTCAGCCTCTGGAATTACAGACAAAGCTGACCTGTATCCAGCTCCATTTTCAGTTTTACACTGGTCTCATCTTTTGTGATCTATATTGTATTGCCAGTGTGACATCAAAAGGCAACGGTAGCATTAAAACAAGAGGCTGACACAGCTGCTTAGTGCTAATGGGAAAGTGTTTGAGAAGGGCATCAGTAAATTCAAAGGCATGAAGGCCAGACTTGAACTAGATGAAGCAGCAACACCAAGATTCCACAAAATGCATCCAGTTCCTTACTCACTAGGTCCTAAAGCGAATGCTTAACTGCAGAGCTTGGAGGTGTCTGGAATTCTCTCCAAGGTTGAGTGGAGCAATTGGGCAATGCCCATTGTCCCAGTGATTGAGAAAGGGAAGGCCGGTGCCATTGGCATATGTGGGGATTTCATGGTGGGCACCAACCCAGTGCTGTGGACTGTGCAGTATCCCCACCACAATTAGAAGACATTTTTGCATCTTTGGCAGGCAAGGAGAGTTTTTCAAAGGTTAATGTCACAAGCCTATCTGCAAATGGAGATTGAGGACTCAAGCTGGAAGTTCCTGACAATCAACACTCAGAAGGTCTGTTCCAGTATAATCATCTCATCAGCTCCAGCTATTTGACAAAGTGGAATGGAGCAAGTGCTCCAAGATATCTAAGGAACACAATGTTACCTTGATGACATCATCATGACTGGCAAGAATGATAAATAAAGAGCTCCTGCAGAACCTTGGCAAAGTGCATACAAGGCTGTGTGAGTATGGTCTGCACGCAAAGAGAGAGAAATGTGAGTTCTCGAGAATGAACTCTCACACTGTGGACATGTCATTAACAAGCATGGCTTACTAAGTCACGAGGAGATTGAAGCAGTGCCACAGGCACCCAAACTAGAAAATGTGTCACAATTCAGGTCATACTTGGGCCATGTAAACTACTACCACCGGTTTCTTCCAAACATTGCTACAGTGCCTCATCCATTGAGCACACTGTTACAGTCAGGAGCAAAGTGAGAGTGGTCAGAAAGATGTGAAAAAGCATTCAAGGAAACAAAGAGATTAATAACATCCGATGAACTGCTCACCCGTTATGAACCATCCCTACCCATCAGACTGGTGTGTGATGTGTCCCCTTTTAACATTGGAGTTGTTTTGTCACACATTATGAAAGATGGATCTAAATGTACGATTGCATTTGCTTCAAGATCACTGACAAGTGCAGAATGTAGCTATGCTCATATTGACCAAGAGGCTCTCAGTCTGGTATGGGGAATAAAGAAGTTCCACCACTATTTCTATGGACAAAAGTTTACGCTAGTTACAGATCACCAGCCCCTTGTGTACGTTTTTGATCCCAAAAAGGGAATTCCAGTGATGATTGCTACCCGGTTACGTTGGGCACTGTCCCTAGGAGCCCACTCTTGTGACAGAGTTCAAGGAAACCAAACAACACAGCAACACTGACAGCTTGTCATGTCTTCCACTACTGGCAACTGAAGAAGAAGTCTCCATACTGTAACCCAGCAGAGGTGTTCCACACAACATTGGTGGACCAGTTGCCGGTAACAAATCCCAAAATATAAAGAGAAACAAGGAATGACCCAACATTGTCAAAAGTCTATGAAATCCCCATGCAAGGATGGCCAGTTCATGATAACCCGATGTTTCCAGGGTTCTCAGCGAGACAAGACCAACTGTCGGTATGTCAAAGAACACTGATGTGTGGATCTTGTGTTGTGGTTTCCTCTAAATTAGGCACCGGAGTATTAGAAAATCTGCATGAAGAACACTTGGGTACAGTGAAGATGAAGAGTCTCACCCAGAGTCTCACTACGTGTGGTGGCTAGGAACAGATAACAGAAAACTCGGCCTAAAACTGTTCACTCACAGGTAACTTTATGCCCATGGGAATGGCTGTTGTCACCATGGCAAAAAGTACATATTGACTTTGTTGGGCAATTCATGGACTCCATGTTTCTGATTGCTGTGAATGCTCATTTGAAGTGGCTGGGGGTTATAGCAATGAAGTCAACCACCTCAGCAAAGGCCATCTCCTCTCTAAGGACTATCTTAGCCAGAAATGGCTTACAAGAACAAATTGTGAGTGACAATGGACCATGATTCATTTCAGAATTCTGACTGTTTCTGAAGAAAAATGGCATCAAACATTTCCAGTCAGCTCCTTGCCACCCAGCAACAAATGGGTGAGCTGAAAGGTTTATCCAAACCTTCAAGAAATCCACTCAGGCCATGAACAAGTAGGTAAAGGAGGTTTCTCTATGGCACAAGGAGGTCAACTTCCTTTTTGTGTATTGGAACTCTGTTCATGCAACGACAGATCAAACACCTGTAATGCTGTTCATGAGCAGGAATCTGAGATCTGAATCAGATTTATCATCGCCAGCATGTGACGTGAAATTTATTAATTTAGCAGCAGCAGTTCAATGCAATACATAATATGGAAGAATAAATAACAAAATAAAGTAATAATAAGAATTGAGTATATGTATATTAAGTAGATTAAAAATCGTGCAAAAAAACAGAAATGATATACATTTAAAAAGTGAGGTAGTGTTCATGGGTTCACTGTCCATTTAGGAATCTGATGACAGAAGAGAAGAAGCTGTTCCTGAATCGCTGAGTGTGTGCCTTCAGGCTTCTGTACCTCCAACTTGATGGTAACAGTGAGAAAAAGGCATGTCCTGGGTGCTGGAGGCCCTTAATAATGGATGCTGCCTTTCTGAGACACCGCTCAAAGATGTCCTGGGTACTTTGTAGGCTAGTACCCAAGATGCAGCTGACCAAATTTACAACCCTCTGCAGCTTCCTTCAGTCCTGTGCAGTAGCACACCTCCTCCCCCCCCCCCCACACCAGACGGTGATGCAGCCTCTCAGAGGCCTCCAAAGGGAAGTACAGAATAAACAGTTCAGCCAGTTGCAAAATAAAGCAGCAAGGAACATCGAGATTGGACAGAAAGTCCTAGTGTGTGATTATCAAGAAGACAAGTGGACACCTGATAGGATAGCTACAATTACTGGACCACTGACGCACACAGTGGGTGTTGGAGATCAGATACAGAAGTCATGTGGACCAGATGTGGACCATGTAGGGACCAATGACATGGGTAGGAAGAGTGAGGAGGTCCTGAAAGGTGAGTTTAGGGAGCTAGGTGCCAAGTTAAAGGATAGGATCTCTAGGATAGCAATCTCAGGATTGCTACCAGTGCCACGTGCAGGTGGATTTAGAGATAGTAAGATAGTGCAGATCAACACGTGGCTGAAGACATGGTGCAAGAGGGAGGGCTTCAGATTTATAGATAATTGGGCAGTTTACCAGGGAAGGTGGGACCTGTTCCGGTGGGACGGTTTACATCTGAACTGGAGGGGGACAAATATTCTTGCAGGTAGGTTTGCTAGAGAGGCTCCAGTGGATTTAAATTAGGTACGAGGGGGGAGGGGAACCAGAGTGTGGGAACAGATGTATGGGAGAAGTAAGAAAAATAAGACAGTAAAGTTCTTTGTACTATTAGAGATAAACAGAGTGGAAGAGGTGGAGAATTTCTTAAATGCATTTATTTTAATGCTAGGAGCATTGTAAGAAAGGTGGATGAGCTTAGAGCATGGATTGATACCTGGAAATATGATGTTGTAGCTATTAGTGAAACATGGTTGCAGGAGAGGTGTGATTGGCAACTAAATATTCCTGGATTTCATTGCTTCAAGTGTGATCAAATTGGAGGTTCAAGAGGGGGAGGTGTTGCGTTGCTTGTCAGAAAAAAATATTACAGCGGTGCTTTGGCAGGATAGATTAGAGGGCTCGTCTAGGGAGCCTATTTGGGTGGAATTGAGGAATGGGAAAGGTATAGTAACACTTATAGGGGTGTATTATAGACCACCTAATGGGGAGTGAGAATTGGAGGAGCAAATTTGCAAGGAGATAGCAAATATTTGTAGTAAGCACAGGGCTGTGATTGTGGGAGATTTTAATTTTCCACACATAGACTGGAAAGTCCATACTGTAAAAGGGATGGATGGTTTGGAGTTTGTAAAATGTGTGCAGGATAGTTTTTTGCAGCAATACACAGAGGTACTGACTAGAGAAGGGGCAGTGTTGGATCTTCTGTTAGGGAATGAAATAGGTCAGGTGACAGAGGTATGTGTTGGTGAACACTTCAGGTCCAGTGATCACAATGCCATTAGTTTCAATATAATTATGGAGAAGGATAGGACCGGACCCAGGGTTGAGATTTTTGATTGGAGAAAGGCTAACTTTGAGGAGATGCAAAAGGATTTAGAAGGAGTGGATTGGGACAGTTTGTTTTATGGGAAGGATGTAATAGAGAAATGGCGGTCATTTAAAGCTGAAATTTTAAGGGTACAGAATCTTTATGTTCCTGTTAGGTTGAAAGGAAAGGTTAAAGGTTTGAGCGAGCCATGGTTTTCAAGGGATATTGGAAACTTGGTTTGGAAAAAGTGAGATATCTACAATAAACATAGGCAGCATGAAGTAAATGAGGTGCTCGAGGAATATAAAGAATGAAAAAAGAATCTTAAGAAAGAAAGTAGAAAAGCTAAAAGAAGATAATGAGGTTGCTTTGGCAAGTAAGGTGAAAATAAATCCAAATATACAGTTATATTAATAGCAAAAGGATAGTGAGGGATAAATTTAGTCCCTTAGAGAATCAGAGTGGACAGCTATGTGTGGAGCCAAAAGAGATGGGGGAGATTTTGAAAAATTTCTTTGCTTCGGTATTCACTAAGAAGAAGGATATTGAAATGTGTAAGGTAAGGGAAACAAGTAGGGAAGTTAAGGAAACTATGACAATTAAAGAGGAGGAAGTACTGGTGCTTTTAAGGAATATAAAAGTAGATAAATCTCTGGGTCCTGACAGGATATTCCCTAGAGCCTTGAGGGAAGTTGGTGTAGAAATAGCAGGGGCTCTGACAGAAATATTTCAAATGTCATTAGAAATGGGGATGGTGCCGTAGGATTGGCGTATTGCTCATGTGGTTCCATTGTTTAAAACCTAGCAATTATAGGCCTGTCAGTTTGACGTCAGTGGTGGGTAAATTAATGGAAAATATTCTTAGAGATGGTATATATAATTATCTGGATAGACAGGGTCTGATTAGGAACAGTCAGCATGGATTTGTGCGTGGAAGGTCATGTTTGACAAATCTTATTGAATGTTTTGAAGCGGTTTGAGGAAGGTTGACAAGGGTAAAGCAGTGGATGTTGTCTATATGGACTTCAGTAAGGCCTTTGACAAGGTTCCACACAGAAGGTCAGTTAGGAAGGTTTAATCATTAGGTATTAATATCGAAGTAGTGAAATAGATTCAACAGTGGCTGGATGGGAGATGCCAGAGAGTAGTAGTGGATAACTGTCTGTCAGGTTGGAGCCCGGTGACTAATGGTGTGCCTCAGGGCTCTGTACTGGGTTCAATGTTGTTTGTCATACATTAATGATCTGGATGATGGGGTGGTATATTGGATTAGTAAGTATGCAGATGATACTAAGGTTGGTGGCGTTGTGGATAATGGAGTAGGTTTTCAAAACTTGCAGAGAGATTTAGGCCAGTTATAAGAGTAGGCTGAATGATGGCAGATGGAGTTTAATGCTGATAAGTGTGAGGTGCTACATTTTGGTAGGAATAATCCAAGTAGGACATACATGGTAAATGGTAGGGAATTGAAGAATGCAGTAGAACAGAGTGATCTAGGAATAATGGTGCATAGTTCCCTGAAAGTGGAATCTCATCTGGATAGGGTGGTGAAGAAAGTTTTTGGTATGCTGGCCTTTATAAATCAGAACATTGAGTATAGGAGTTGGGATGTAATGTTAAAATTGTACAAGGCATTCGTAAGGCCAAATTTGGAGTATTGTGTACAGTTCTGGTCACCGAATTATAGGAAAGATGTCAACAAAATAGAGAGAGTACACTGAAGATTTACTAGAATGCTACCTGGGTTTCAGCACCTAAGTTATAGGGAAAAGTTGAACAAGTTAGGTCTTTATTATTTGGAGCGTAGAAGGTTGAGGGGGGACTTGATAGAGATATTTAAAATTATGAGGGGGATAGATAGAGTTGACATGGATAGGCTTTTTCCATTGAGATTAGGGGAGATTCAAACAAGAGGACATGAGTTAGGGGGCAAAAGTTTAAGGGTAACATGAGGTGGAATTTCTTTACTCAGAGAGTGGTAGCTGTGTGGAACGAGATTCCAGTAGAAGTGGTAGAGGCAGGTTCGGTATTATCATTTAAAGTAAAATTGAATAGGTCTATGGACAGGGAAGGAATGGAGGGTTATGGGCTGAGTGCGGGCCAGTGGGACTAGGTGAGAGTAAGCGTCGGCATGGACTAGAAGGGCCAAGATGGCCTGTTTCCATGCTGTAAATGTTATATGGATATACTGAATGCTCAACCTAAGAAAACACAATACAGACACATTACAGTCACCAGACTTCTCAGAGATGATGTCACTGACAGCAACATGACACTGGAAACCGAGAATGATTTCTTAGACAAGACACCTAACAGACCTGATTGTGGTAAACTATGTATACCTGTCTGGACACGCCCCTCTGCTGACTGCTCCTGTGGCTCCTCCCACAGACCCCTGTATAAAGGCGATTGGGGCACTGCTCCTCCCTCAGTCTTCGAGATGTCGTGGTCCCTTTTGCTGCTAATAAAAGCTTATCGTTCACTTCCAGTCTCCTAGAGTTTTTGATGGTGCATCAATTTTATTAACAGCAATTTTAAAACATGGAGAGCATTTTATGACCCGACAGATTGGATCTTGACCCTCAATCTCTGGAAGCCAGTGACGCTTTCAAACTCTGGCTAACATGCTTCGAATCGTACCTGGAGGAGATTCAAGTGACCGAGCCTGCAACGATGCACAAAGTTCTCCTCTCCAGGGTCAGTCTACGGGTCTACTCCATGATCAGGGACCAACCGAGCTACCAGGGCACGAAGGACGCCCTCAAAAGACAGTACCTGCGGCCGGTGAACACTGTCTATGCAAGACATCGCTTAGTGACACGGCAGCAGCGGCCTGGAGAGTCGAGTGCTGAGCTTGTCCGGGCCCTACAGACACTCGTGCGGGCCTGCGATTGCAGGGAGCTGACGGCGGAACAGCATGCAGAGCTCCTGGTATGAGACGCCTTTGTCACAGGGATCAGGTCAGTGTACGTGCGCCAGCGGCTGCTGGAACACGCCAATCTTACCTTACATTCAGTGATTGAGCTGGCCAACACGCTGGAGGCCGCTCTGCACAACGCTGACACTCTCCAGTCGCGTGATCTCCCACCGGCCTCGAGGACACCGCAGACCATGCAACCTGCCGGTGAATCGACCACGGCTGCTGCCAGTTGCAAGTCTGTGAAGTGTTACTTCTGCGGACTCGAGAAGCACCCCCGAAAATGTTGCCTGGCCCGAGAAGCGACCTGCTCCAGCTGCGGAAAGAAGGGCCACTTCGCCCAGGCCTGTAACTCCAAACCACGAGTGGGGTCAAGCAGCGCCACATGCAAGGCATGGGGGTCGCCATCTTGCCTGCCCGCTGCGTGCAAGGCATGGGGGTGGCCATCTTGGTTGGCGCCACCTCGCACCGCCTATGATCCATGGGTGCTTACTGGGCACCCCACCGCACCGGACCAAGACAGCGGGTCAAATCTGGCCTCCGTGATCCTCGACCAAAGCGCTCCACACCAGCTCACAAGGACAATGATGGACATCATGGTGGAGGGGCACAGGACTAGCTGCCTGTTTGACACAGGCAGCACTGAGAGTTTTATTCACCCGGATACAATGCAATGCTGCGGACTCGTGACATGGCCAGTAAGCCAGAGGGTTGCCATGGCTTCTGGGTCGCATACAACAGACATCCGGGGGAGGGTTGTGTAGCGACACTAGTGGTGCAGGGCACAGAATATCGGGACTTTGTCTTACTGGTCATGCCTCAACTGTGTGCCCCTGTGCTATTGGGGCTGGACTTCCAGAGCGTGACAATGGAGTATGATGGGCCCCTCCCACCAATCACTGTCAGAAATCCCCAGTTCTGTAGGAATTCGTCACATACCCCACTACTGACCACACACACACACCAACCCGCACATCCCACCCAACACCATGCCAACAGCCACATTACGGACACCACGTGGCCTCTCCACCCTCAAGATCCCTCCCCCACTGCTGTTCGCCAACCTGTGGCAACTAAAAGCAGGAGGTACAGTGCGGGGGACGGGGCAGCTTGACAAGTACCACCAACCCTGTATCGCGGATATGGTCAATCAGATAGCTCAGCACAAGGTGTACTAGACCATAGACCTAAAATCCCCTTACCATCAGCTCCCCATCCGCCCGGAGGACTGCCTCTACACTGCCTTCGAGGCGGGCGGCAGGCTCTATCACTTCCTGTGCGTCCCCTTCGGTGTCACGAATGGTGTCTCGGTCTTCCAGAGGGAAATGGACCGGATGGTGGACCAGTGCCAACTGAAGGCCATGTTCCCAAATCTGGATAACATCACCATCTGCGGTCATGACTGGCAGGATCACGACACCAACCTCCAACAATTTTTCCAAGCGGCCAAAGCTTTTAACCTGAATCTATAACAGGGACAAATGTGTATTCAGAACCACCCGACTTGCTATCCTTGGGTATGTCATGGAGAACGGGGTCATTGGCCCTGACCCCGACCATATGCGCCCCCTGTTGGAACTCCCCCTTCCCACCACTCTCAGAGCCCTCAAATGGTGCCTGGGCTTCTTTTCCTATTACACCCAATGGCTCCCTCACTATGCAGACAAGGCCCGCCCCCGGTCAAGTCCACTCTCTGCCGAGGCCCGCGCGGCCTTCAGCCTCATTAAAGGGGACATTGCCAAAGCAACGATGCATGCGGTGGACGAGACCATTCCCTTCCAAGTAGAGAGTGACGCCTCCAACTTTGCGCTGGCTGCTACCCTCAATCAGGCAGGAAGGCCAGTAGCATTCTTCTCTCGTACCCTTCAAGGCCCTGAAATTCAGCACTCCACGGTGGAGAAAGAAGCCCAGGCCATAGTGGAAGCTATTAGGCACTGGAGGCACTATCTCGCCGGCAAAAGGTTCACTTTGCTGACTGACCAGCGCTCAGTTGCATTCATGTTCAGCAACCAACAGCGGGGCAAAATCAAAAATGATAAAATTTTGAGGTGGAGAATCGATCTCTCCACCTACAACTATGACATCCTGTACCGGCCTGGAAGGCTCAATGAGCCCCCTGATGCCCTATCCCGGGGAGCGTGTGCCAGCACGCAGCTCAACCAGCTATACTCCCTTCATGCACATCTTTGCCATCCAGGGGTCACCCGATTTTACCACTTCATGAAAGCCCGGAACCTGCCGTACTCCCTGGAGGACATCAGGACGATGACCAGGGACTGTCAAATCTGCACTGAGTGCAAACCACACTTCTACCGTCCTGAAAAGGTGCAACTTATCAAGGCCACCTGCCCCATTGAGTGACTGAGTGTTGACTTTAAGGGCCCCCTTCCCTCCACCGACCGCAATGTGTACTTTCTCAACATAATCGACGAGTACTCGCGGTTCCCCTTTGCCATCCCCTGCCCCGATACCATTGCCACATCCGTCATAAAGGCCCTGCGCCAGCTCTTCACTCTGTTTGGATATCCCTGCTATATCCACAGTGACAGAGGGTCCTCGTTTATGAGTGACGAGCTGCGCCAATACCTCCTGGCTAGGGATATTGCTACTAGTAGGACCACGAGCTATAATCCCCGGGGGAATGGACAGGTGGAGAGGGAGAATGTCACGGTGTGGAAGGCCATACTCTTAGCTCTTAGGTCAAAGGGACTGCCGGTCTCTCGCTGGCAGGAGGTCCTCCCCAAGGCACTCCACTCCATTATGCACGTCCACCAATGCCACCCCTCATGAGCAACTCTTTTCTTTTCCCAGGAAGTCTGCAACTGGGACCACCCTACCGGTTTGGCTGATGTCCCCAGGGCCTGTGTTGTTCCAGAAACATGCGAGGAGCAATAAATACTCCCCGCTGGTCGAGAGAGTTCACCTCCTTCATGCGAACCCCCAGTATGCCTACGTGGTCTTACCTGATGGGCGGGAGGACACGGTCTCCGTCCACGACCTGGCACCTGCAGGAGCACCAGACCCCTACCCCGAACACTCCACGGTGACTCTGAACCCCGTACCCACCAAGGATTTTCCCCCGAGACACCGCGCACACCAAGTCCTACACAGACTCCTCACGACACTCCCATACCAGGTGCCATGCACACACGAGGATTTACTGATGCCTAACGGGCTGGCACCTCAAGTCAGGCTGGAGCCCGCACAACCACCGTAACTGGTGCAATCACTACCGGTGCTACGTAGATCGCAGCGACGGACTCGACCGCCTGATAGACTTGACCTGTAAATATACTTGTGAGAAACTTCGCCCCTTGGGGACTCTCTTTTAAAACAAAGGGGGGGTGAATGTGGTAAATTATGTATACCTGTCTGGACACGCCCCCCTCTGCTGACTGCTCCTGTGGCTCCTCCAACAGACCCCTGTATAAAGGCGATTGGGGCACTGCTCCTCCCTCAGTCTCCGAGATCTCGTGCTCCCTTTTAGCTGTTAATAAAAGCCTACTGTTCACTTGCAGTCTCCTGGAGTTATTGATGGTGCATCACTGATGCAATCCAAAGGTCCTATCTTGAAAGAAATAGACTGAGCCTCTCGAACTGTGAAGTTAGTTTTGGACTGTTACTGTGAAAGCATGTTTATTTGCACTACTACATATACAGTTTCATGTTGCATTAATCTAAAGGGGGAGGAAGTGTAATGTATGGATCAATTTCTTTTAGAGCAATAGCCTCCACTTAGCACCTATTGATCTGTTGTCTATGCATGCTTCTTGTTCTCTCTCCTGCACTCTTTGCAATGTGAAAACACCAGTTAAAGCCATCTCCCATATGCACGCTTTTATTTAATTGATATGTAGTTGTGCACAGAAACAACGAAAACCATGCTGACTAAGGCCCATTTTATCATGTGCCTCCAAGTACCCAGAGGCCTCATCCTTAAACATAGGCTCCAACATCTTCCCAACCATTGAGGTCAGGCTATCTGGACAATGGTTTCCTTTCTTCTGCCTCTCTCCTTTCTTAAAGCGTGGAGTAACATTTGCAATTTTCCCATCTTCTGGAACCATTCCAGAATCTATTGACTCTTTAAAGATCATAACTAAATCCTCCATGATTGCTTCAGCCACCTCTTTCAGAACCCTGGGGTGTAGTCCATCTGGTCCAGATGACTTATCCACCTTCAGACCTTTCAGTTTCCCAAGAACCTTCTTTCTTCTTTCAACTCCACACACTTCATTTTCCGACACCAGGAACTCCTACCATACTGCTAGTGTCTTCCACAGTGAAGACTGATACAAAATATTTATTCAGTTCCTCTGCCATTTCCTTATCTCCCATTGCTACTTCTCCAGCATCATTTTCCAGCGGTCTGATATCCACTCTCGCCTCTCTTTTACACTTTATGTAACAGAAGAAACTTCCGGTATCCTCTTTAATATTACTGTCTAGCTTACTTTTATATTCCATCTTTATCTTCTTAAAGACTTTTTAGTTGCCTTCTGTTAATAGTTGTAAGTTTCCCAATCCTCTGACTTCCCACTAATTGTTGCTCTATTATATGCCCTCTCTTTGGCTTTTATGTTAGCTTTGACTTCTTTTGTTAGCCACAGTTGTGTCATCTTTCCTTTGGAATACTTCTTCCTCTTTGGGATGTATATATTCCATGCCTTCCAAATTGCTTGCAGAAATTCCAGCTGTTGCTCTCTGCCATCATCCCTGCCAGTGTTCTTTTCCGATCGATTCTGGGTAACTCCTCTCTCATGGCTGCAGAATTCCCTTTACTCCAGTGTAATACTGATGTATCTGACTTTAGCCTCTCCTTCTCAAATTTCAGAGTGAATTGAATTATATTACAATCATTTTCCCCTTTTTTTTAACCTTACGCTCTCTAATCAATTCTGGTTCATTGCACAACGCCCAATCCAGAGTAGCTGATCTCCTAGTGGGCTCAACCACAAGCTGCTCTAAAAAACCATCTGGCAGACATTCTAGAAACTCTGTCATCCAGCACCAACCTGATTTTCCCAATCTACCTGCATATTGAAGTCCCCCATGACTATTGTAACATTGTCCTTTTGGCATGCATTTTCTGTCTCATTGTAATTTGTAGACCACATCCTTACTGCTGTTTGGGGTCTGTATACACCTCCCATCAGGGCCTTTTTACCTTTGCAATTCCTTAGCTCTATCCACAATGATTCAACACCTTCGATTCTATGTCACCTCTTTCTAATGATTTGATTTCATTTTTCTTAAATCAACAGAGCAACACCACCCCCTCTGCCTTGCTGCCTGTCCTTTCAATACAATGTGTACCTTGGACATTAAGCTCCTAGCTATAATCTTCTTTCAATTGTGATTCAGTGATCCCTCTAACATCTTACCTGCCAATCTACAATCGTGCTGCAAGTTCATCCAATTTATTCCATATACGGTGCACATTCAGATTCAACACCTTCAGTCTTGTATTCGCCCTTTTTGATTCGGTCCGCCTTTTACATTGCTACTCAACTGTTGACTGCAATTTTGCCCTGTCAGCAGCCTCTCCGCATGACACATTGCCTCTGTTTGTAAACCAGCTACCTCATCTTCAGCACTATCATTCACCTTTCCTACGATGCTTCTCGCACTGAAATATTTGCAGCTCATGACATTAGTCACAGCATGCTCAACATTTGATTCCTAATTTTGTTTAAGGTTTTACCAACATCTGCTTCCACAATCTCTCTATGAACTGTTCTGGCACACTGGTTCCCACTCCCCTGCAACTCTAGTTTGTAACTTGTTGAAGTAGTAAAATTGTTCTTTTTCACTCCTGGCCATTTCTAGCATTTCCAGGCCCGAATGCTTGAAGCCAAAGTGAGCAATATAGTTCGGAGTTGTCTTACTAATTACTTCTCATCAACTATCACTGACAAAAAATCACTACTTTTTAAAAAGAAACACACGGAACTGATGCTACTTAAATACTGTTCACTCTAAACACAGTGCTCCAATTAACCGATGGCCCAATTAACTTGGAATCCACTGTACATATAATTCAGAAGTGCAAAATAATTCATTCTTAGGAAGGAATGAGACAAGATAAACTAACTGACACAGCTCTAAAGAATGCAGAGGAATATAATGTGTGTATAACTTGGAGAGATAGAGCATGTTAACAGGCCCTTCCGGCCCAATTACATCCATGTGACCCATTAACCTACTGACCCCTACCTCCTTAGAATGTGGGGGTAAACCAGATCACCCAAACGAAACCCACATGGTCGACGGGGAGAACATACAAACTCATTTCAGGCAGCAGTAGGAGCTGGACCTGGGTCACTGCAGGTGTAATAGAGGTCGGTGAATCTGTGGAATTCGTTGCCATGAATGGCTGGGGAGGCCATCATTGGGTATATTCGACGTGGAGACTGATGGGGTTTTGATTATCTAATTATTTAGAGATACAGTGCAGAATAGACCCTTTCGGCCCAGTGGGCTGCACCACCCTGAAACCCACCTATTTAACACCAGTATTATCACATGATAATTTACAATGGCTAATTAACCTACTAACCGGTACATCCTTGGACTCTGGGAGATAACCAGAGCAGCCGGAGGAACTCCACACGCACATGGGAAGGAACATACAGATGCCACTGGAATCAAACACTGAACTCCAACAACCCAAGCTGTAATACCACCACGTTAACCAATATGCCACTGCGGTGCCCCACGGTAGCAAGGATTAGAGCGAGAAGACAGGAGAACTGGACAATAAATCAGCTACGAAGGAATGGTGGAGCACACTCGACAGGCCGAATGGCTTAATTCTGCTCCTGTCACGCTGACCACTAGGCTACTGTGCCGTCTACATATGGAACGTGGGCTTAAATCTTCAGAAATGTCGAGACATGTTGAGAGAACAGCTGGTGAGCCCCATGAGATCTTCAGTCACATAAATACAGCTACAAGTACAAATGAAGGAAAGCTTCGTAAAACAAAGGCCTGACCACAAATGGAGACTGTATCCTGACTCCCTGGGGATATAGAAGCCCCAGGGAGGATGCAGCACGACAGTTGCAGGGATGTTCAGCAGCATTAGACAACAACAGCTTGGGTTGTTTCCTGTGGAGCAAAGAAGTTGTACAAGATCATCTCTGTCATGGATAGGATGAACGAAGGGAGCAGATGGTGTAAAGGACCGGGGGCAGAGCGAGAGTGAAAGGCAAAGGGTTACAAGGGGAGGGAGGATTTTTCTATTCATTCATTCGTCCCTGCCTAATCTCCTTCCTGACACGTATACTTGCAAGTGACATAAACGTTACACCTGCCCGTTCACCTCCTCTCTCAGTCCATTCAGGGTGTCAAATGGTCCATCCAGGAAAGGCAACATTCAGCTGTAAACCTGCTCGGGTGATCTATTGTATCCGGCGCTCCTGATGCGGCCTCCTGACATAGACTGGGGGACCGTTTTGTTGAGAACCTCCACTCCATTCACCAAAACTGTAGTTTCCCAGTGGACAACCATTTTAATTCCCGTCCCCATCCCTATTCCCATTCCATGTTGGACCATGGTATCTTCTTCTGCCACTCTCAGGGGTCGGTGATGGGGCCAATTCTTTTCACGTTATATGTCAAATGATTTGGATGACAGAATTGATGGCTTTGTGGCCAGGTTTGCAGAAGATACCAAGATAGGTGGAGGGACAGGTAATGTTGAGGAAGCATGATATCTGCAGAAGGATTTAAACAGATTAGGAGAATGGCAAAGAAGTAGTAGATGCAGTGGTGGGAAGTGTATGGTCCTGCACTTTGGTAGAAGGAATAAAGGTGTGGACCATTTTCTAAATGGTAAGAAAATTCAAAAATCTGAGGTGCAAAGGGACTTGGAATCTTTGCAGATTGAGTCAGTAGTAAGGAAGGCAAATGCAATGTTAGCATTCATTTTGAGCGGACTAGTATACAAAAGCAAGGATGAAATGCTGATGCTTTGTAAGGCACTAGTCAGGCCGCACTTGGAATATTCCGAGCAGGTTTAGACCCCTTATCTAAGGAAAGATGTACTGCGATTGGAGACGGTTCAGAGAATGTAAATGAGAATGGCCCCAGGAATGGAAGTGTTAACATATCAGGAGCATTTAATGGCTCCAGGCCTGTACTGGCTGGAGTTTAGAAGAATACAGGGTATCTCATTGAAACCCATTGTATATTGAAAAGCCTAGACAGAGTGAATGTGGAGAAAATGTTTCCTGTAGCGGGGACTCCAGGACCAAAGGGCACAGGCTCAGAATTGAGAAACATTCATCATGAACAGAGATGAGGAAATTTTTTTCACCAGAATGTGCTGAAACTGTGGAATTCATTGCCACAGACGGTTGTGTAGAGTATAGTTAAGGTGGAGTATAGTTAAGGTTATTGATTAGTGAGGGCATCAAAGGTTATGGGGAGAAAGGGGTTGAGAGAGGTAAATCAGCCGCGATGGAATGGCAGAGCAGACTTGACAAGCCAAATGGCCCAGTTATGCTCCTATTTCTTATGTTTTGTTGGCCTTCCAGCTTTTCAAGTCATGTCACCCAGCAACCCACCAATTTAACTGTAGCCCAACCATAGGACAATTTACAAAGACCAGAGCTACTAACCAGTATGTCTTTGAACTGTGGAGGAAACCCATGCACACAGGGGATGGAATGCACTAGTTTACAGAGGACTGGAATCGCGTCGCACTAACAGCTACATTACCATGGTAGCCATAATACTTGTTCCCTAGACAGAGAATCCCACAGATTCATTATTCTTTGGAAAAGCAGTTTCTCATCATCTGTCCCAAGTCTATTCCCCCAGAACTTGAGGTGATGTCCCCTAATTTTACTCTCACTTAGCAGTGGAAAAACTTTCTTGCTTCTATCTTATCTAGCCCTTACATAATTTTACGTTTTTGTAAGATCCCTTCTCCTTTTCTGAACTCCATCAAGTATAATCCCAGGCGACTCAATCTCTCATCTCCAGAATCAACCTGGTAAAGCTCCTCTGCACAGCCTCCAAAGCCTTAAGTAAGGCGGCCAGGACTGCACGCAGTACTCCAGGTGCTGCCTCACCAGTACCCTGTACAACTGCAATATAATCTCCCTGCTCTTCAATTCACAACGAGGCCAACATTCCCTTTGCTTTCTGGATAACCTGTCACTCCTGCACAAGCACTGCCAAGACCCTCTGTACAACAGCATGCTGCAATCTTTCAGGCTTTCCCCAGCACAATCCTTGCTGATTTGAGGCAAACCACACATTTCACTATACAGTATGCTTCAATGTATGTGACAAATAAAACTAATCTTTATTGTACTGTGCAAACAGTGGATTTAAAGTGCGCACTGGGGGTGGGGGGGGGGGAGGGAGGGGGTGTTAATAACCCAGAAAATCCAGAAATCCTACCAGTCCAGCATCAAAGTACCAAGAGGTTTACTCTAATTCAGTCAATCCCAGAGTGATGAGTGAAACCCTACATAGATTGGAGGACCACTTTGTCAAACACCTCTGCCTCATCTGCCAAAAGCGCAGTTTCCTGAGGCCAGCTACTTCAATACCAATCCCCATTTCTGTTCCAACATGTCGGTCCATGCCCTCCTCTTCTGCCACAATGAGGCCACTCTCAGGTTGGAGGATCAAAGCCTCATATTTCGTCTGGGTAACATCCAATCTGATGGCATAAGCATTGGCTCCCCACTCTGGCCTCCTCACCTGCCTATCACCTCCTTCCCTTTCTCCTGTGGCCCACTCTCCTCCCTTATCAGATTCCTTCTTCTCCAGCCCTTTACCTTTACTACATATCATCTCCCAGCTTCTTTTTATCCCCTACCCTACCCTTCCCTCACCTATCACCTTCTAGCTTGTCCTACTTCCCCTCCCCCTCCCCACCCACCTTTTTATTCTGGCATCTTACCCTCCCTTTCCAATCCTGATGAAGAGTCTTGGCCCAAAACTTTGATTGTTTATTCATTTCTGTAGATACTGCCTGACCTACTGAGTCCCTCCAGCATTTTGTGTGTGTTTCTAGCATCTACAAAACCTATTTGTTAAATACCAGAGTGATGATGCGATTTGATGTTATTCTCCGAGTATTACTCTAAACCTCCAGATTACTGGGTCCAGCAATTTAACCAATTGTGAGACTATTTCTAAAACAGTGGAATAATTTCTCTCAGGGATTGGATGACAGAAAGTGTGAGTCATTTTCAGAATGGCAGAGTTTAACTAACAGAGTGGCACAAGGATCTTTGTTTGGTCACTGATTAATTGTAGCCAGATATTACAGTTGTTCGAGACCATGGACACAAAGCTAGGTGGGAATGTAAGCTGTGAGATAGGTTATAAGCTGCAGGAAGCTGTCAGAAATTAATGAGGATGCCGAGTGCCTTTCTTCTCGTCTGCCACAAAAAGCAGGATCTCCCAGTGGCCACCCATTCCCATTCAACATCCTATTCCAACATGTTGGTCCACAAGCTCTGCTACTGCCTCAGTGAGGCCACTCTCCGGTTGCAGGAACATCTCATAATCCATCTGCGTTGTCTCCAACTTGAAAGCATGAACATTGATTTCTCTAATTTCCGGTAATTTCCCTCTTCTCCCCCTTTGATTCCCCTTTCGGCCTCCCTCTCACCCTTTCACTTCTCAGCTAGCCATCTCTGCTTTCTCCTTTCATGTCCATTCTCCTCTCTCATTAGAATCCTTTCTATTCAGCCCTTTACAACTTCTTATTTCACCCCCCCCCCCCTTCTCCTCCTACCTTTCCCTCACTTGGCCTCACCTATCACCTGCCAGCTTGTTCTCCTGCCCCTTCCTCCCATCTTCTGTCTGCTTCCTTTCCAGCCTGTTGAAGGGTCTCAGCACAGAATATCAACTGTTTACTCATTTCCATAGATTCTCCTGAATTTTGTGTGTTTTGCTCAGGATCTGCAGATTCTTGAACCTTCAACGTGGCTGATCAAGATTACCATTTAACTTAAAAATAGAAAAGCATTTTTGTTTAAAAGAAAGACGAGGGTGGTGAGTCTCTGGAATTCATTGCCATAGACAAGGAATGACGAAATGATAAAATGGCAGGGCAGAATTGATGGGCTGAATGGCTTAACACTGTTCCTATGTTTTGTGGTCTTTTACAGGTTCATTCACAGGTTGAGTCTGTGGTAAAGAAGGGAAATGCACTGTTGGTATTTATTTCAATGGGAATAGAATATAAAACGTAAGGAAATAATGCTGAGCCTTTATAAGACACTATTCAGGTGGCACTTAAGAATATTGTCAACAGCTGTAGGCCCCATATCTCAGAAAAGAGGTGTCATCATTAGAGAGAGTTCAGAGGAAGTTCACGAGGATAGTACTGGGAATGAAGGGGTTAACATTTGAGGAGCAATTGGCAGCTTTGGGCCCATACTCTCTGGAATTTAGAAGAATGTGGGAGGATCTCATCGAAACCTACCGAAAGTTGAAAGGAATAGATAGGGTAGATGTGGAGAGGATTTTTCCTGTGGTGGGGGTGTCTAAAACTATAGAAGTCAGAGCCTCAAAATTGAAGGGCGATCCTTTAGAACAGAGGTAAGGGGGAATTGCTTTAGCTAGAGAGTAGTAAATCTGTGAAATGCTCTGCCGCAGTCTGTGCAGGACACCATCCATGCATGTATTTAAGGTGGAAGTTGATAGTTTCCTGAACAGTCAGGGTATCAAAGGATATGGTGAGAAGGCAGGTGTATGTGGTTGAGTGGGATCCGGGATCAGCCAGGATGGAATAGCGGAGAACACTGGATGGGCAGAATGGCCTAATTCTGCTCCTATGTCTTATGGTCTTACGATGGACTTACAGAGCAGACTCGATGAGTAGAATGGTCTAATTGTGCTCTTGTTTTACAGTAAAGGTCGGTGTTCAGAGGAGTTGATACGGCTTTTTAAATGCATCATTAAAGTTATCATGCAAGTTATAGCAAGCAGCGTAGCCCAGGAGCAGTTGGTTAGCCTTAATTATAAAGAAAATGGAGGACAAGATCAAGCAGGTCTTGTTGAGCTTGCACTTTACCTATCACTGATGGCTCTAGGTCCACAAAGATTGCACGAGGAACACGCCGTCCTGCACTGGTCTCACTGAAAAAGGTGCTGAAGGAGTCGTCCACTCTGCCAGTAACCTTGGTGCCCACCACGTTTCCATCCGGTTTGATTCCATGCTCCAGGCAGTACAGCTCCCAGCACGCATTGCCAATCTGGACACCCGCCTGCCCAACGTGGATGGAGATGCACTCTCTCTGTTGTTGGAAGTTCAAGGTAAATTTATTATCAAAGTATGCATACACACAGGAACAGCTGTACACTTGCTTCTTAATGCAAATTAATCAGCCAATCAAACAGCAGCAACTCAATGCATAAAAACATTGTTATGCGGTTCAGAATGGAGAAGAAATGTCATCTGAGTGATTTTTACCATGGAATGATTTTGGTGCCAGATGGGGTGGTTTGAGTATCTCAGAAACTGTTGATCTCCTGGGATTTTCACACACAACAGTCTAGAGTTTACAGAGAATGGTGTGAAAAACAAAAACAAAGACATCCAGTGAGTGGCAGTTCAGTTGGCAAAAATGTCTCATTAACGAGATCAGAGGAGAATGGCCAGACCAGATCACCCTGACAGGAAGGCGACAGTAACTTAAATAATGACGCATTACAACAGTGGTGTGCAGAATAACATCTCCAAATACACATCTCATCAAACCTTGGAGTGGATGGATTACAGCAGTAGAAGAACGCAAGCATACACCCAGTGGCCACTTTCTTAGCTTCAGGAGGTACTTGATAAAGTGGCACCGAGTACATTTTACCCTATATTACCTTAAGATTCATTTTCTTACAGGTATTTACAGGAAAATAAATACAACATATTTTATAATAAAATTAACTACACATACACTATAGACAAACAGCCAGTGCAAAAGAAGACAAACTGTATAAACAAAATAAATAATATTAAGAATATATATAGTCTCTGAAAGTGAGTCTGTAGACCATAGAATCAGTTCAGAGTTGTGGTGAGTGAAGTTAACCATGTCAGTTCAGGAGCCTGATGGTTGAAGGGAAGTAACCATTCCTGAACCTGATGGTGTGGAACCTTGGGCTCCTGTGCTTCCTTCCTTCCAGTGAGACGAGAACACGACCTGGTTGTTGGGGTCCTTGATGATGGATGCTGCTTTCTTGTGGCAGCAGTCCTTGTAGACGTGCTCAGTGGTGGGGTGGGGGGAAAGGTTTTGTCTATGACAAACTGGGCTATATCCACCACTGTTCATAGAGTTTTCTTTGTACCACTCTGCCGTATACCCATCTGATCCTGGTGACTTGCTTAATTTAAGCCTACTAATTGCAGCTTTTAATTCAATTTTAGTTATGTCAGCAGTCATTGTTCTATTTTGTTCTTCGCTTAAAGTGGGTAACTCTAGAGAATTCAAGAAGGTGTCAATTTGGGTTATGCTTCCCCACATATCAGGAGACCTTCTGTTTCCGCTACCATAATATCAGTAATTTTCTGAAAGAAACCAATATCACTTCCCTGGGGTGTGTATATATTCAATAGAATAACTGAATTTCTGTCTATATTCCCCCTTACCAGAATATATCTGCCCTCTTTATCTCCCATTTCGAATACTTTTTCAAAATTTAGCTTACTTGAGATAAGAATAGCAACTCCTCTCCTATGTCCTGATTTATATGAGGAGAAAAACAAATTAGTGAAGCCCATTCTCCTTAGTTTTCTATGCTCATTATCACTTAAATGAGTTTCCTGTAAATATACTACATGGGCTTGTTCTTTTTTCATTTTGGATAAAATTCTATTACATTTGATTGTATTTAATAGTCCATTGACATTGAAAGAAATGAATGTTACTTTGTCCTTAGCCATCTGTATTTATCTGTCAATGTAATTGAGGATAACCCCTCCTACTTGTGAGTTGAGGACCCCCATTGCAGTAAAAGTCAGTGAACAAATCCATTACACAGAAAAGATTTCCCTGTGCACACATATATATATATTACATACATACACATATATGTACACATATATATATTCTCATTTTGGTGGGGAAAAAGGAGTAAGTGAGCACATAAAGAATAACAACTAAGTATTATAAAATCCACATTATAATAAGTATTTCTTGAGATAGGTATATCACTGTCTACTTTTGCTTCCGTTTAGCTTCTCAACATTTTTAACGTTAGCCAAACCTTATGACTCTTCCAGAGGGGGTGAGGACTGTCTTTGAAAAACTCCCGGTCTCTTCCTGATATATTTCTCTCAGCCTCCTCCTGTCTCCTGCCTTCTCGATTCTCGCACTATTTCCCAAGCGGAGTGGGATAATTCCTCTACCAGGCTTTCCCTCGGTTTGATCATGCTGATGGGCAACCCTCTGGCCTTCATGTCTGTAGTCGCCTCTTCCACTGTCTGGTACAACCGCGCCCCGTCTTCATAAGTCACTGAAAGCTTAGCAGGGTACAGAGTTTGAAATCTAATCCGTTCTTGCTTTAGTACTCGCTTTACTTCAGAGTATTCTTTGCGTTTCTGCGGGACTGCGCAGGGGGTAATCTTGGTTGAAATATATTAATTTATTGTCTAAAAACACCCTCTTCTTACCCCAGGCCCTTTGTAGAATCTCCACCTTGGTACTGTACCAAAGGAATTTAATTATTATTAAGTGTGGCTTATCTGCTCTGTCTCGGGTAGGCTTCGGGACTAGCACGCAATGCGCTCTCTCTATTTCCAGCTCCATAGTCGAGGGAAGCTCCAGCACATCCTGCAGCAACTTTCTGACAAACTCCGTCATTGACAAGCCCTCCGCTCCTTCGAGAACATTGTATATTCTAATATTTTTCCGCCGTGATCTTCCCTCCAGGTCAAGCAGTTTACCTTCTTGGTGATTTAATATTTTTATCATCTTACTCAGTATTTGTTCCACGTTTTGAATGTGATCTTCCACCTTCTCAGTTTGAGTCTCTGCCACCGCTATTTTTTGATTGACGTTGGCGAGCTCTGATTTAATATCATGTAGCTGCTGCTATATGTCTTTCTAGAACTCCCATATCTCTTTCAGAATTCGATCATATTCACCGTTTCGCCTGAATGAGGCCCAGCGTCTGCCTCACTAGCACACAGTCAGGTCGGAGGGCCACTTGCTGCACTCCTCTCGGCCGCAGGCTCTGCAGTGTCGCTTTTTTTAATTTCCATTCTTTTTCTCCATTCTTGCCCCTCTTTTTAGTTCAAATATTTTTTGAAAAATACTATATTTGATGGGTTAACGGGGCTTAATGCGCATTTTTCTGGAGGAGCTAGTGACTTAAGCTGCCATTCTTGACAACAATGTCACTGGAAACCTAAACTTTGGACTTCTAAGGGTATTTTCCATCTAGGAGACTTGTTTGATGAAGGAATGATAATGTCTTTTAGTCAAATAGTACAGAAATTTAACTTACCCAACAAGGAGCTTTTTCATTTCTTTCATATAAGAGATTATATACAGAAAAAAACATCATTGTTAACTGATTTCTATAGTTCTGACACAGAAAAGAGGCTGTAACGTTCTAAGGGTGAAGTCTCCATTAGTACTTTTTACAGCATCCTGAGGGAATGTTCTTGTGGAGAGGCTAAGCAGCTGGGAAGGGTCTGGGAGGAAGAGCTGGGAGTAGAAATTACAGAAGAAACATGGGAAGAGATCTGTGATAATGCAAAGAAGATTTCAGTTTGTAATAGACCTAAGGCATTGCAGCTCAAAATTCTGCCTAGAGCCTGACTCCAGATCATCTCTCGATATTTAAGATGGGGGTTTCTCCAGTTTGTTCTAAATGTAAAGTAAATGCTGGACCTTTCACCCACTGTTTTAGGACTTGTCCCAAACTTCATGCATACTGGAGTCATATTTTGGGTGAAATGGAAAAGATTCTGAAGATGGAGCTTGAAATAGACTCAGTGTCTTTTCTCTTTTCTCCAGCAGTCGCATTATTAATGCACGTCAGAAAAAACATTTTAACATTCTGACTTTTTGGGTGAGGGAGAACATTTTACTTTGTTGGATATCTGATAAGGCCCCTGGACTTTTTGGTTGGTGTAAATTAATCATGGAATACATTCCTTTGGACTTTTTGACATGTATGGTACACTCAAAAACAAATAGTTTTCATAAAGCATGGCAACCTTTTCTGCAGTATGTAGATGTAAATCTGTCTGTTATACTAATAAGGGCTTTTGTATAGGATGTTGTGTTGATGTCTATATTCTGATGGAAGGGTTCTGATAGCTGGTATCTGTGAGGGGAAGAAATGTAAATGTGTCTGGAAATAGAAAGTTTTGTTATGCTGAGAAAAGAAAACTGTCCAGCACATCACCAGCACCGTGTTCAGAAAGAAACTGAAAAAGAAAACTGTCCAGCACATCACCAGCACCGTGTTCAGAAAGAAACTGAAAAAAAAAACTGTCCAGCACATCACCAGCACCGTGTTCAGAAAGGTGCCAGAAAAAAAGTGAGCAATGTTGTGAAGGACCCCACCTACCCTGCTCACAAACTGTCTGTCCCATTCCCATCAGGGAGGAGGCTACGTAGCATCCATGCCAGGATCACAGACTCAAAAAACAGCTATTTACCCCAAGCAACACCTTCACCCCCTCACCCACCCCAATCACTGCTACTTTATCATTTCCTCTCAGTCACCTTATGTACAGAAACTTCTGTGCCTAGCATACTTCATGGACATACAGTCAAGTTATGCATACAAGTTATCTTGTGTATTTATACTTATTGTGTGTTTTATTATTATTACTATTGTGTTCTTTAACACTGTATTGGATCCGGAGTAACAATTATTCCATTCTCTTTACACTTTGTACAGGAAATGACATTAAACAATCTTGAATCTTGACAATGCATAGCTTTCCTGAGGCCTGCCATGATTGCGTGGGATCAGGTGGTAGAACACTAAGGCAATTGTTACTGGGGAATGCGAATAATTTGGACAAATGTGACAGATATTTTTAAAATAACATTCAGATCCAACAGTTCTACAGCAGCTCTAAACTAAAATACTGCAGATGCTGAAAATCTGAAATAAAAACACAATGCTGGAAACATTCAACATTTTGGGCAGTATAACCATAAGACATAGGAGCAGAAATAGACTATTTGGCCCATCAAGTTTGTTCTAGCATTTGTTCCTGGTTAATGTATTTTCACTCTCAATCCCATCCTTCTCACATTTAATGTCCTCAATAAACAAAAACCTATCAACCTGCTTTAAATACAGCTTTATTCTTCTACCAAAGTGCACGACCATACACTTCCCTTGGCTGTATTCCATCTGGCACTTTCTTGCCCATTCTCCCAATCTGTCCGTCCTCTGACCCCTCAACACCACCTGCCCCTCCATTTTTTGTAAGGTCCACAAACTTGGCCACAAAGCCATCAATTCCATCGTAGACACATAAAGTGAGTCTGCACAATGAGAAACAAAGATATCATATGCCAAAAGGCACGAGAACAGCAACCTGAGTCTCAACGTGGACAAGCCAAAGGTGCAGATCAACCACTCTCCATCTATGGCTCTGCTGTGTAGAGAGAGAAGAGCCCAAAGTTCTTTGGTGTGCACAATACAGACAATCTAACTGCACCCACAACACCAACTCATTAGTCAAGAAGGCACATCAGCATCTACTTTCAGAGCAGTTTCAAGGTGCAAGGCTCCCGTCCCTGTTCTAACTACTTTCTACAGGAGCACCATCAAGAATGTTCTGTGTGGCTGCATCACTGTGCATTGGAGTGTTAGACCCTACAGAGCACAGTAAAAGCCACTGTGGTTCCATTTGTGATTTAGACAAAGCATTGTTGAAGATCTCTACCACTGATCACACGTCTTTAACCCACCACTATCAGGAAGGAGGTATAGGAGCATCAGGACTGGGACTGCCAGACTGGGTAACAGCTTTCCTCAGGCTGTGAGACTAATGAATACCCTGTCAACACCAGTGCTGTACTGTTCACCTGTGCTGTGCATTACATGCATTTTGAATGATACTTTATGAAAGTATCTGTGGCAGTATTTAGCTTCCGGTGTTGTTTGTATTGTGGGTGCACCATGATCTGGAGGAATGTTGTTTTCTTTGTTTTGTATATATAGTCAGATGACAATAAACTTGAATCACATCAAAGACCATTCTGGGAAAAACACTTACTGAAGAGTCTGCCCTAAAACACTTTCAGCATTTTGTGCGTTTTGTTTTAAACTGATTACATTTTTCCAATATATCCAGACCTACTGGCTCTGGAGTTGTGGTGTTTTTTTGAATATGTCAAACTTGTCTAATATATTCCAGTAGATCGACAAGCCCCAACACAGTGTGGGAAAGCAAAGCCGTCTAACCAGTCCAGCTTGCTATTTCATCCATAAATATCCTGAGGGCAAACTGTTATTAACCCCCTTCATTCTGTTAACATTTGTTCCCCATGAGTATATTGGGTAGCCCGGGTGTGACATCTGCCCGTCAAAAGCCCCATTTCACCTCTGGAATCAAAGTTCAAAGTAAATTTATTATCAACGCAGGTATAGTGTATTCTAGTTTGTCATTCAACCACATACATACTGCCAAACGAGACAACATTCCTCCAGACCAAAGTGAATGATACAGTACATATAATTCACACAAAACAGAGTAAAATTCACATAAATGCATTTTTAAAATAAGTTGCATATATGATACGTTAAAGAGTAAACCGTGTTAAGCTACTGGCATTTCATACTGTACGTGGTGAGACCTGGGTGGTGGCAGGGAGTGCTGTCGTCTCACAGCCTGGGGGAAGAAGCCATTTCCCGTCCCAACACTCCTTGTCCTAATCTGCTGCCTGATGGCAAGGGGTCAGAGTATCATTGGAGAGATTCAGTTTACAGTTTGAGTTTATTGTCATTCAACTGCTTCCATGTATACAGCACCACCAATCGCAATTGCGCTGGACCAAGGTACACGACACGGTCCCTGCGTCACCACATGCTACCTCCCGATACACTTTCTTGGAGGCATTCACCGTGGAACAACGAAACGCAATGGAATCAATGGAAATCTACCCACAAAGACCGACAACCAATGTGAAAAAGACAAACTGCCAATACAAAAAAGGCAATAACTAATATTGAGAATATGAGTTGTAGAGTCCTTGGAAGTAAGTCTGTAGGTTGTGGAATCGTCCGAAACGGCTGGGGGGTCTGAAGAAGGAACGGTACATCTCCAATGTGGGTGTTGTTCCTACCCATTTATCAGCGAACGCAATGAGCACCCACCCGCCTATCTCGTAGCGGGTGGAAGCTCAGCGCCTTCCCTTACCCCTCTGGACATTCCTCTCCACCCCGGAGGTCGTCATTGGGGTGAGGAGGGCTCTCCACTACATCTCTCATTTCCGCGCTGCCAAACTCACCATGATCACCCGTAGACTTTCTCAATCACCTCCCCAGCTCAATTCAAGCCAGGTAGCGCGGTCGGGGGTGGGACAGGGCGGAGCTTCTAACCAAACCGAGCACGGCGATTTGGCAGGGGGAAGAAGGTGGGGCTGATTCTGTGCCGCGTCCCTCCACCCGCTCAGCCCTAGGACAGTTAACCCAGGCAGCCCGTCGCTATTGAAACAGGAGGCAGGTGGACCCTCTTCAGCAACCCAACAACTAAGGTGTGTAATTATCTGTGCCATTTTTTTAGGTTCTTGCTCGTTAATTGAAGCTCGCTTGTATACTAAAGTATGAAAACAAGAGATTCTGCAGATGTTGGCAATTTAGAACAACACAAACAAATGCTGGACTGATGAAAGGTCTCGCACTGAAACATCTTCTCGTTATTCCCGTCCATCGATGCTGCCGAGTTCCTCCAGCATTTTGTGTGTTTTCAATAGATGTAAGATGAGAGATTGCCAAGTTCCTGCACATTAAACTCGCGTCTTCTCACTCTTCCTCTTCTGGCATCTGCTTGAAGTAATGTGGAGTAGATGTTGTCATCTGCATTATAGTTTGGGTTAGGAGGTGTGTCGTTTAACACTAGGTAGCATGTGGCTGGAAAGCAAGTCAAGTCACTTTTATTGTCATTTCGACCATAACTGCTGGTACAGTGCATAGTAAAAATGAGACAACGTTTTTCAAGACCATGATGTTACATGACACAGTACAAAAACTAGACTGAACTACATAATAAAAAAAAACAACACAGAGAAAGCTACACTAGACTACAGACCTACACTGGACTGCATAAAGTACACAAAAACAGTGTAGGCATTACAATAAATAATAAACAGGACAGTATGGCAAGGTGTCAGAGGAGCAGTATCCATCATCAAGTTCCCCCACCATCTATGCAATGTTGTCTTCTCACAGGAAGAAGACAGGGGGCTCAGGACCCCCACCACCAGGTTCAGGAACAGTTATCACCCTTCAACCATCAGGCTTCTGAACCAATGTCACTCATCTCATCACGAACTGTTCCCAGAACCGAGGAACTCACTTTCAAGAATTCTTCAACTTTTGTTTTCAATATTTATTGCTTATGTATTTTTTCCTCAGCTCAAGCTGGTAAAACCTGAGGCACAGCACAGCTAAGCACACTTATTTCTCAGTTGCTAGGAACCTTCCGACTAACCCAGTGTTATTTAGTATTGTGGCTTTCTGAAGACTTACATAGATATTGCTGTAATGCTAATTATTTAATGCTATTGTGTAGTGCCCTTGGGATCATACTATCGGAACAATGTATACGCTGTTCATGTTCCAAAGTCTTGCCATTTCCTCTTCTAATTCAGCAAAATTCTGGTGATTTTTACTTATTGATTCCTGTATGTTCTGTGTGTTTGAAATGGCTACATCTATTAAGTAAGTTGTTCTTGCTTGTTCATCCTGTAATATTATATCTGAATGGTTATTATGGATTGTCCCATCTGTAACAACGGATTGGCCATGATATAATTTGTGGGATTCTGTCTGTAAAACTGGATCAGGCTTGTATTTCTTTTATGAGTTTGTATTTTAGTGAATAAAATATTAGTGCATATTGGCACGATTTTGGTAAATAATGTTTGCCACCTAATTGTGCCTGCGTAAGTAATCAGATTGAGTTAAATTGCTACAGGATCCTGTAATGTGCTGGATTGTTTCTAGTTTCTCTTAGCATTGTCTATATATATATCATTTTGAATTTGGGGCCTTTTATTATGTATTTTTTACTATTATTGTGTTTATTTTGTATTTCACAGTCTGTCTTTTGCACATTAGTTACTTATCTGTCTTAATTTTGTGCAGTTTTTCATTGATTTCATTGATATGTTTCTTCATATTTACTGTGAATGCCCACAAGTAAATGAATTTCAGGATAGTATATGGTAATATATGTACTTTGATAATAAATTTACTTCCAGTTTTGAACTTTGAACAGGAACATTTGGATTTTTGGGAGAGGGGAAAGATTTTGTAATGCAAGTGGTGTGAAATGGCACATAATGTGGGTTATTACAATGACAAAGCATAGAGTAGATTTGTTTATAAAGGACCCCGTTGTACACTCAGTGGCCACTTTATTAGGGACACCTGTATACCTGCTCATTAATGCAGATATCTAATCAGCCAATCATGTGGCAGCAACTCAATGCATAAAAGTTTACAGACATGGTCAGGAGGTTCAGTTGTTCAGAACAAACATCAGAATGGTGAAGAAATGTGATTTCAGTGACTTTGACCATGGAATGATTGTTGCGTTGAGTATCTCAGAAACTGATGTCCTGGGATTTTCATGTCTCTAAGATTTACAGAGAATGGTGCAAAAAATGAAAAAAAAAACATGCAGCGAGTCGCAGTTCTGTAGGCGCAAATGCTTTGTTAATGAGAGAGGTCAGAGGTCAGTCTGGTTGAAGCTGATAGGTAGGCGACAGTAACTCGAATAACCATGCGTCAGAACAGTGGTGTGTAGAAGAGCATATCTGAATGCACAATACATCATAACTGTGTACAAAGGCTGTTGTAAATCTAGTCAAGAAGAAAAGAAGAGTTTATAAAAGGTTCAAAATAGAACTAGGTAATGATAGAGATCTAGAAGATTATAAGGCTAGCAGGAAGGAGCTTAGAAGAAAGAAATTAGCAGAGCCAGAAGGGGCCAAAAGAAGGCCTTTAGCAGACAGGATTAAGGAAAACCCCAAAGCATTCTACAAGTATGTGAAGAGCAAGAGAATAAGACATGAGAGAATAGGACCAATCAAGTGTGACAGTGGAAAAGTGTGTATGGAACCAGAGGAGATGGCAGAGGTACTTAATGTATACTTTGCTTCAGTATTCACAATCTTGGTGATTGTAGGAATGACTTGCAGCAGACTTGAGCATGTAGAAAGAGGATTTGCCGGAGCTTTCGGAAAGCATCAAGTTGGATAAGTCGTCGGGACCAGACAAGATGTACCCCAGGCTACTGTGGGAGGCAAGGGAGGAGCCTCTGGTGATGATCTTTGCATCATCAATTGGGACGGGAGAGGTTCCGGAGGGTTTGAGGGTTGCGGATGTTGTTCCCTTATTCAAGAAAGGGAGAGAGATAGCCCTGGAAATTATAGACCAGTGAGTCTTACTTCAGTGGTTGGTAAGTTAATGGAGAAGATCCTGAGAGGCAGGACTTATGAACATTTGGAGAGGCACAATATGATTAGGAATAGTCAGCATGGCTTTGTCAAAGGCAGGTCGTGCCTTACAAGCCTGATTGAATTTTTTGAGGATGTGACTAAACACATTGATGAAGGTAGAACCTTAGTTGTAATGTATATGGATTTCAGCAAAGCATTTGATAAGGTATCCCATGCAAGGCTTATTGAGAAAGTAAGAAGGCCTGGGATCCAAGCCTTGCTCACAGAAGGCAAAGTGTGGTTGTAGACGGGTCATATTCTGCATGGAAGTCGGTGACCAGTGGAGTGCCTCAGGGATCTGTTCTGGGACCCTCACTCTTTGTGATTTTTATAAATGGCCTGGATGAGGAGGTGGAGGGATTGATTAGTAAGTTTATTGATGACACAAAGGTTTGGGGTGTTGTGGATAGTGTGGAGGGCTGTCAGAGTTTACAGTGGGACATTGATAGAATGCAAAACTGGGCTGAGAAGTGGCAGATGGAGTTCAACTCAGATAAATGTGAGGTGTTTCAAATATGATGACAGAATATAGTATTAATAGTAAGACTTTTGGCTGTGTGGAGGATCAGAGGGATCTTGGGGTCCGAGTCCATTGGACACTGTGCAGGTTGATTTTGTGGTTAAGAAGGCATATGATGCATTGATCTTCATCAACCATGGGATTGAGTTTGAGAGCCGAGAGGTAATGTTGTAGCTATATAGGATAGGACCCTGGTCAGACCCCACTTGGAGTAAGTACTGTGCTCGGTTCTCAAGCCAAGTCAAGTCAAGTCACATTTTATTATCATTTCAACCATAACTGCTGATACAGTACACAGTAAAAATAAGACAACGTTTTTCAGGACCATGGTGCTACATGAAACAGTACACAAACGACACTGAACTACATAAAAACAACGCAGAGAAAGCTACACTAGACTACAGACCTACCCAGGACTGCATAAAGTGCACAAAACAGTGCAGGCATTACAATAAATAATAAACAAGACAATAGACACAGTAGAGGGCAGTAAGGTGTCAGTCCAGGCTCTGGGTATCGAGGAATCTGATAGCTTGGGGGAAGAAACTGTCTGGTCATGAGAGCCCGAATGCTTTGGTGCATTTTCCCAGATGGCAGGAGGGAGAAGAGTTTGTATGAGGGGTGCATGGGTTCCTTCATAATGCTGTTTGCTTTGCGGATGCAGTGTGTAGTGTAAATGTCTGTAATGGCGGGCAGAGAGACCCCGATGATCTTCTCAGCTGACCTCACTATCTGCTGCAGGGTCTTGTGATCCGAGATGGTGCAATTTCTGAACCAGGCAGTGATGCAGCTGTTCAGGATGCTCTCAATACAACCCCTGTAGAATGTGATGAGGATAGGGGGTGGGAGATGGACTTCCCTCTGCCTTTGCAGAAAGTAGAGACACTGCTGGGCTTTCTTTGCTATGGAGCTGGTGTTGAGGGACCAGGTGAGATTCTCTGCCAGGTGAACACCAAGAAATTTGGTGCTCTTAACGATCTCTACTGAGGAGCTGTCGATGTACAGTGGGGAGTGGTAGCTCCATGCCCTCCTGAAGTCAACAACCATCTCTTTTGTTTTGTTCACATTCAGAGACAGGTTGTTGGCTGTGCACCAGTCCGTTAGCCACTGCACCACCTCTCTGTAAACTGACTCGTCACTGTTGCTGATGAGACCCACCACAGTCGTGTTATCGGCGAACTTGATGATGTGGTTCGAGCTGTGTGTTGCTGCACAGTCATGGGTCAGCAGAGTGAACAGCAGTGGACTGAGCACACAGCCCTGGGGGTGATGATGTGTTGGGGGCCCCCGTGCTCAGTGTGATGGTGTTGGAGATGCTGCCTCTGATCCGGACTGACTGAGGTCTCCCAGTCAGGAAGTCTAGGATCCAGTTGCAGAGGGAGGTGTTCAGGCCCAGAAGGCTCAGCTTTCCAATCAGTTTCTAAGGGATGATTGCTGAACTGAAGTTTATGGACAGCATTCAAACGTACGTGTCTTTTTTGCCCAGATGGATTAGGGCCAGGTGGAGGGTGATGGCAATGGTGTCGTCTGTTGAACGATTGGGACGGTACGCAAACTGCAGGGGGTCCAGTGAGGGGGGCAGCAGGGTCTTGATATGCCTCATGATGAGCCTCTTGAAACACTTCATGATGATGGATGTGAGAGCAAAGGGACAGTAGTCATTTAGGCAGGACACTGAAGACTTCTTCAGCACGGGGACGATGGTGGCGGCCTTGAAGCACGTTGGAACGATGGCACTCACTACAGGAAGGATGTGGAAACCACAGGTGTGCAGAGGAGATTTATAAGGATGTTGCCTGGATTGGGGAGCATGCCTTATGAGAATAGGTTGAGTGAACTGGGCCTTTTCTCCTTGGTGTGACGGAGGATGAGAAGTGACCTGATAGAGGTGTATAAGATGATGAGAGGCATGGATCATGTAGATAGTCAGAGGCTTTTCCCATGGCTAGAATGGCTAGCATGAGTGGACACAGTTTTAAGATGCTTGGAAGTAGGCATAGAGGAGATGTCAGGGGGTAAGCAGAGAGTGGTGAGTGCGTGGAATGGGCTGCTGATGATGGTGGTTGAGGCGGTTACAACAGGGTCTTTTAAGAGACTCCTGGACAGGTACATGGAACTTTGAAAAATGAAGGACTGTGGGTAACCCTAGGTAATTTCTAAGGTAAGGACATGTTCAGTACAGTTTTGTGGGCTGAAGGGCCTGTATTGTGCTGTAGGTTTTCTATGTTTCTATGCTTCTAACTTGAAGTAGATGGGCCACACCAGCAGAAGACCATGAACAGGAGATACAGGAGGTAGCTAATGAAGTGACTACTGAGTGTCATATCGCATCATGAATGATGTTGTTTTGTACGTTTTAAGGGAGCTGTGTTACTTGTTTAGTTTTGGGACCAGACCAGGAAGAAGGTTCCATGAGGTTGCATTGTACAAAAAGAACTAACATTTTATTAAATATTCTAGAACCAAGAACACAATGATAGGAGTGAGGCTTCTGAGCAAAGTAATCTTTATTGTTAGAAAGGAGGAGGAATGGGATGAAGCTTGTTCGTTAAACCATCTGACTAACACTCAAAAGGTTGGAGGAACACAGTGGGTCAGGCAGAATCTGTGGATCCTCCACCTCATTCAGAGCCCCAAAGTTCACCTGTGAGTCTGCCGGGGTCAGCTACTGAATCCAGTGCTCAGGGTTCAATATCCCCTCCGTTACTGAGACATAACGTAGATTGGGGGTGGGTCGGGGCAGGCGGGATCACTTTGTCAAGCACCTTTGCTCTGTCCACTATAGGCAAAACCATTTTAATTCTACTTTCTATTCCATGGCCTCCTCTTCTGCCACAATGTGGCCACTCTCAGGTTGGAGGAGCCATTCCTCGTCTTCTATCTAGGTCAGGGCTTCCCAACCTGAGGTCCATGGACTCCTTGCTAAATGGATTTAGTCCATGATGTAATAAAGGTTGGGAATTCCTGATCTAGGTGGTCACCAACCTGATGGCATGAATATTGATTTCTCGAACACAGCAATGACCCCTCCTCCCACTTCTCTCTTTTTCCATTCTCAATCGTGACTCCAATCTTGCCTTTTGTCTTCTCCACACCCGCCCATCATATCCCTCTGGCACCCCTGCTCCTTCCCTTTCTCCCATAATCCTCTCCTGTCAGATTCCTTATTTTTCAGCCCTTCAACTTTCCCACTTATCACCTCCAAGCTTCTTGCTTCATTCGCCCACCTTCTCCCTCATCTGCTCTCACCATCACCTGTCAGCTTGTACTCTTACTCTCCCCCACCTTATTCTAGCTTCTGCCCCCTTACATTTCATTCCTGATTAAAGTTTCTGCCCAAAATGTCAACTGTTTATTCCCCTACATAGATGCTGCCTGACCTGCTGAGTTCCTCCAGCATTTTGTGTGTGTTGCTGCGGATTTCCAGCATCTGCAGAATCTCTTGTGTTTATTACTTACTGGTACTAACACATTCATATCTAATCTCACTTTGAGTGGGAGGGAGATCATACCAGGTGTCTTGTTTTTCTTTCCACAGATGCTACCCGACTTTTGAGTGTTTGTAGAGTTTTTGGTTTTTACCTTTGAACCACAAACCTGGAATTAATTGTGTAAAGGCCCCACGGTAGTGTAACGGTTCACAGCTTGAGGCATCAGAGTTCAGGAGTTCCAATCCAATGTCATCTGTAAGAAAGTTTGTATGTTCTTCCTGTGACCACGTGGGTTTCCTCAAGACCTCAGTCTGAAGATGTACTGGTTAGTAGGTTCATTCGTCATTGTAAATTGTCCTGTGATTAGGCCAGGGTTAAATCGGGGGGTTGTTTGAAAGGCTGGAAGGGCCTATCTGAGGTGTATCATTAAACAAAATAAATGACTAAATATTATTATGAAAATGGCATCAGGGCACTTTGAAAACAGCAAATACCGAGCAGGGGTAACATGCAGTTATGAGAGGATAATCATTTCAACAAAGTTGTGAGGCTTTCAAGGTTGTGACTCACAGCATAACTAAGGGCAAACCTGTGGGTGTGATATATTTGGACTTTTAAAAAGACCTTCATTAGAGCACCACAAAAGAACTAATTAAAAAGACTTGGAGCGCATGATACCAGGGATCATAAACTAGCTAATAATGTGGACACTGAGTGTATGTTCATGGTCTTCTGCTGCTGTAGCCCATCCACTTCCAGGTTCGACGTGTTGTACATTCAGAAGTGCTCTTCTGCACACCACTGTTGTAATACATGATTATTTGAATTGCTGTCGCCTTACTGTCAGTTTGAACCAGACTGGCCATTCTCCTCTGACCCCTCGCATTATAACAATGTGTTTACACCCACAGAACTGCCTCTCTCTTAATGGTTTTTTTTTGTTTTTCATGCTATCCTCTGCTACTCTAGAGACTCGTGTGTATGAAAATCCCAGAAGATCAACACAAACACAAAGTACACTGCAGATGCTGTGGTCAAATCCACACGTACAAAAGCTGGATGAACTCATCAGGTCGGGCAGCATCTGTTGAAATGAGCAGTCAATATTTTGGGCCGAGACCCTTCGTCAGGACTGAAGAAGGTGGGGACAGGGGCCCTATAAAGAAGGTGGGGGGAGGGTGGAAGGTGCCAGGTGAAAAAACAATCGGAGGAAAGATCAAGGGGTAGGGGAGGGGAAGCAGGGAGGGGATAGGCAAGAGAGGTGAAGATCAGTAGTTTCTGAGATACTCAAATCACCCCACCTGGCACTATCATTCCATGGTGAAAGCCACTTAGATCCCATCTCTTCCCCACTCTGATGTTTGGTCTGAACAACAACTGAACCTCTTGGCCAAGTCTGCGTGCTTTTCTGCATGGAGTTGCTGCCACGTGATTGGAGGATTAGATAATTACATTAATGAACTGGTCACTGAGTGTACATCATTCTGAATCCAAGAAACCCAAGGATTTTCCGTTGCCAAGTACATTCGAGATCAAAACTAAGATTTAATTTTAATACTCAGGAAATGTTAAAGGTTTTTGTGGATAAATGGTGGCATATAACATATAACCCAGCAGAAGTCCCAACACACTAGGCAATTGTTTTACTAAGATAAGGAATGCCTACCGCTCCATACCCAGACCCTGTTAACATAAATCGGATTACTTGGATGTCCTTCTCCTACCTGCATACATGCAGAGGCCAAAGAGATTCAGAGATTAGGACAATGAAGAGTTGGTTGCGGGAAGCAGGAGACAGACTATGGGGTTGATTTGAGTCAGTGGATGGGGCTGTGTTCAAGGACTCATCTGTGGACCTGAATGAATGCACGTGGTTGTAACAGCCTTTATTAAAACATTTGTAGAGAAGCGTCTGCACAAAATCTTTCAGTCTTCCCTAACCAAAAGCCCTGGATGAACCATGAGACCCACAATCTGCTGAGGGCCAGATCAGAGTCATTCAGGTCTGGTGACAAAGAAAGTTACAAGAAGTCCTGATATGATCTCTGGAAAGCCATTTCACAGGCAAAATGGCAATTCTGGACTAAACTTGAATCAACCAAGAGTGCTTCTGAGTTGAGGCAAGGCTTGAATGCTATCAATGTCAAATCAAATGACATTGGCAGGGCTTCGCTTCCAGGTGAGCTCAATGCCTTCTACGCTGTCTGAGGAACCATCACAAACTCCCACAGCCCCCGATGATCCTGTGATTTCAGTCTCTGGGGCCAATGTGTGAGCAGCTTTCTGGAGGGTGAACCCATGAAAAGCACCTGGCCCACACAGGGTACTTGGCCAAGTACTAAAGACCTGTGCTGATCACTGAGATCCTTAACCTCTCATTTCAGCAGTCTGAGGTACTCAACTGCTTCAAGCAGGCTTGCATGGATTCCGTGGATTGCATGGATGCCCAAGCATGGATTCCCGCCTCGATGACTTTTGCCCAGTAGCGCTTACATCCACTGTAATGGTGCTTTGAGAGAAACATACCAACTCCTGCCTGAGAAGCAACTTGGATCAGCTCCATTTTGCCTACCAGAGCAACAGAGTCACAGTAGGTACCATCTCATTGGCTCATCGCACAACCCTGGAGTATCTGGACACCAAAGAGGCAAACATCAGAATGCTCTTCATCAACTACAGCTCAGCATTCAAAACCATCATCCCCTCAAAACTAACCTACAAGCTCCAAGATATTAGCCTCAATTCCTCCTTGTACAATTGGATCCTCGATTTCCTGACTTGCAGACCTCAGTCAGTTCAGAATGACATAAACATCTCCTCCACACTCACTAAGAGCATAGTTGCACCACAGGGCTATGTGCTTACCCCCCTGCTCGACTCACTTTACACCTATGTCTGTGTGGCTAAGCACAGCTCCAATGCCATATTCAGACTTGTTGATGACACCAGTGTCACGGGCTGAATCAGAGGTGGTGATGAATCAGCATATAGGAGAGAGATTGAAAATCTGTCTGAATGGTGCCATAACAACAACCTCTCACGCAGTGTCAGCAAGACCAAGGAGACTGCAGGAGAAGGAAATGAAACAAAAGGGCCATGAGCCAGGATTCATCAGAGGTGGAGAGGGTCAGCAACTTTAAACTTCGTGATGGTATCATTTCAGAGGACCTGTCCTACGCCCAGCACATAAGTGCAATTATGAAGAAAGCATGACATGTGCCTCTACTTCCTTAGTTTGCCGAGATTTGGCACTGACAAACTTCTATTGATGTGTAGTGGAGAGTATATTGACTGGCTGCATCACAGCCTCAGGGGTGTGTGCTTAGCCCCCTGCTCTACTCCCTCTACACCCATGACTGTGTTGCTAGGCACAGCTCAAATACCATCTATAAATTTGCTGACGATACAACCATTGTTCAGGTTCTTGGATCATTGGGATCTCGTCTGGGGGCAGGCATGACCTGTTCAAAAATGACGGGTTGCACCTGAACCTGAGGGGGATCAATAAGCAGGTTTGTTAGAGCCGTTGGGGAGGGTTTAAACTAATTTAGCTGGGGGAGGGGTTGGGAACCAGAGTGAAGGAACTCAGGATAGGACGGATGGTAAAAAGGCAAAGATAGCGAGCAGTTGGACTGTCAGGAAGGGCAGGCAGATGACAGGACAAAATTACAGCCAGCTGGGTGATTATCATTGCAGAATCAAAAAGGTAACAAATACAATACTCAAAGTGTATACACAATACACAGTGCATAAGAAATAAGGTGGATGATCTTGTTACACGATTACAGATTGTCAGGTATGATGTTGTGATCATCACTGAATCATGGCTGAAAGATGGTTGTAGTTGGGAGCTGAATGTTCAAGGTTACATGTTGTATCAGAGGGATAGGAAGGTAGGCAGAGGGGGTGGCGTGACTCTACTGGTGAAGAATGGCATCAAATCAGTAGAAAGATGTGACATAAGATTGGAAGATGTTGAATCATTGTGAGTTGAGTTAAGAAACAGCAAGGGTGAAAGGACCCTGACAGCAATTATTGTATATACAGGCCTCCCAACAGTAACTGGGATGTGGACCACAGATTACAAAGGGAAATAGAAAAGACACATCAAAAGGGCAATGTTATGGGAGAATTCAACTTTGGGAAAATCAGTTTGGAAATGGATCTCAAAAGAGTGAGTTTGTTGAATGCCTACGAGGTGGCATTTTAGAGCAGATTGTTATTGAGCCTACGAGGGAATCAGCTGTACAGGATAGGGTGTTATGTATTGAACCGTAGGTGATTAAGGAGCTGAAGGTAACAGAACTCTTAGGAGCCAGTGATCACAATATGATTGAGTTCAACTTGAACTTTGATTGGGAAAAAGTAAAGTCTGATGTGGCATTATTTCAGTGGAGTAAGGGAAATTACAGTGGTATGAGAGAGGAGTTGGCCAAAGTAAATTGGAAGGAGATGCTGGCAGGGATGACAGCAGAGCAGCAGTGGCATCAGTTTCTGGGGAAGATGTGGAAGGTCCAGGATAGATGTAACCCAAAATTGAAAAAAATACTCAATTGGCAAAATAGTACAACTATGACTGACGAGGGAAGTCAAAACTAATGTAAAAGCAAAAGAGAGGGCATACAACAAAGCAAAAATTAGTGGGAAGACAGAGGATTTGGAAGCTTTTAAAACCCTACAGAAGGTTTTAATAAACCCTAATAAAGAATCATTAGGAGGGAAAAGATGAAATATGAGAACAAGCTATCAAAGTGAATAGTAAAAGGTTTTGCAAATATGTAAAAATTAAAGAGAGATAAGAGTAGGACCAGTAGAAAATGAGCCCAGAATGAGCTTTGGGTCTGTACGCACTGGAGTTTAGAAGGATGAAGAGGGACCTCATTGAATGTTGAAAGGCCTAGACAGAGTAGGATGTTTCCCATGGTGGGGGAGCCTCGGACAAGAGGGCTCAGACTCAGGAGAGAGGGGCATCCATTTAAAACAGATGCAGTGAATTTTTTTTAGCCAGATGGTAGTGAATTTGTTACCACAGGCAGCTGTGGAGGCCAGATTGCTAGGTGTATTTAAGGAAGAACTTGATAGGTTCTTGATTGGATACAACGTCAAAGATTATGGGGAGAAGGCCAGGGAGTGGGGCGGAGGAGGGGAATAAAAAGAACAGCCATGACTGAATGACAGAGCAGACTCATGGGCCAAGTGGCCTAATTCTGCTCCTAAGTCTTATGTTGGCAGAATTTCAGATGGTGACAAAGGGGCAAACAGGCATGAGATATACCTTCTAGTGGAGTGGTGTTGCAGCAACAACCTTGCACTCAAAGTCAGTAAGACCAAAGAACTGAATCTGGACTTCAGGAAGGGTGAGACTAATGAACACAGACCTGCCCTCATAGAGGGATCAGAAGTGGAAAGAGTGCAGTTTCAAGTTCTTAGGTGTCAATATCTCTGAGGATCGGACCTGGACCTAACATATTGATGCAATTACAAAGAAGGCACGACAGCAGTTATATTTCATTAGGAGCTTGAGAAGTTTTGGTATGTCACCGAAAGCACTCAAATTTCTACAGATCTATCATGGAGAGCATTCTAATTGGCTGCATCACCATCTGGTATGGGGTTGGGGTGGGGGTGCTACTGCACAGCATCAAAGTAAACAGCAGAGTTGTAAGCTTAGTCATTCCATCATGAGCAGTAGCCCCATAGTATCCAGGACATCCTCAAAGAGCGATGCCTCAGAAAGGACACCATCACCCAGGTCATGCCTTGTTATCATTGATTCTGATATGGAACCACCAATGCCATTGATCAGAAAATCCAACAAAGTACTGTACTGGATATGGCCCAGTCCATTACGAGTAAAGCCCTCCCCAGCACTGGGCACATCTACATGAAAACACCGTGCCAGGAAAGCAGCACCCATCATTAGGGCCCCCGCCACCCAGGTCAGGCTCTCTTCTCCCTACTGCCATCAGGAAGGAGGTACAGGAGGCTCAGGATTCACACCAACAGGTTCAGAAACAGTTATTTCTTTCTTGTCACTGGGAGTGTTTAATAGGTAGTAGGAGCTTAACCCCACTATCTCCCCCGGCAATGACAACCCAAAGTAATCTATTGTCAATAAATCCAGCGGTAATACCCTCAGTTCATTTGTCCAAGATTATGGACTCTTGATACTACACACATTCTTGTGACATAAATTCCAAACTTTCCTGCACAGTTTTTAACGATGACTAGCCAAACCCCTGTCCATGACTTACAAACCTGCACAGCTTTTCATGTATTTGTTTATTTATTTAGTGGTAGAGCAAGGAACAGCCTCTTCCTGCCCACTCTGCCCAGCAGCCCACCTGTTAAACTCTACCCTAATCACAGGACAATTACAAGTGACCAATTAACCTACTAACCACTGCATCTGTGAACTGTGGGAGGAAATTGATGGGGATGATGTACTAACTCCTCACAGAGAGTGAGTGCTGGAGTCCGATATGTGAATTATAATTGCATTGTTCTAACCACTGCTCCGAGCAAGGCATCACAGTAATGGCCTTCTGAAAACTCCTGCTCACCAGCTAGGACCCTCATCACTGAGGACATGCCCTCTTCTCATTACTACCATTGGAGAGGTGCTACAGGAGCCTGAAGATAACACACTCAGCATTTTAGGAACTGCTCCTTCTTCTCAACTATCAGATATCTGAACTGTCCATAAACCCGTGAACACTGTCTCGTCTCTGCCTCTCCTCTCTTCTCCCTCCCTCTCCCTCTCCTCCCTCCCTCTATTTCTATCACCCTATCTGTGTAACTTGTAATTTGATGTGTATTGCATTGCACTGCTTAGAGACCGAAGGTCCAAGCCACAGTTACTACCCTACAACTATGAGGCTCCTGAACTTCCCTCACCTCAACTCTAAACTCGTTCCACAACCTATGGACTCTCTTTCAAGGTCTCAACAACTTGTGTTCTCTGTATTATTATTTTTCATTTGCACAATTTGTTTTCTTTTGCATGTTGGTTATTTGGTAGAACTGTTTTTTTTAATAATTTTATTTGTAAATTATATTGCATTTCCTTATTGTCCTGCAAAGCCTGTAGGAAAATAAATTTCAGAGTAATATGTAATTTGATAATAAACTTACTTTGACATTACTGCCGCAAATCTTTAAATTCCATGAATGTGAGAGATCCTGCAGATGCTGGCAAGCTGGAGCAACATATTGAACCTGCTGGAGGAACTCAGCAGGTCAGGCTGTATCTCTGAAAATGAACAAACTGTCAATGTGTTGAACCAGGACTGGAAAGGAAGGGGGGAAAAAGCCAGAATAAGAAAGTGAGGTAAAAGGTGATCTAGAATATTAGGTGTAGCTCCTAATCTTTTCCCTCATGAAAAGTTGCAAACTTTCTCCTCCCTGAAGTTTTATAACTATTTTATCATGGAAATGCTTTGAATATATTCTTTCACAAAGGTCAATCCAAAATAACTATGTAAAACCTAGAGCCATTTCTCCATTAACTGACCCATCTCATTCTCTAAGGATGCAATGTTTATTTACCATCCTACCATTTTATTTGTGTCACTCCCTACAATATCAGAGTCAGATTTAATATCACCAGCATATGTTGTGAAATTTGCTGTTTTGCGGAAGTAGTGTATTGTAATACATAATAATAAAACTGATAAATTACAATAAACATATGGCTGGTTCTTCACTTATGAAGATCAGGAGGGATGAAAATGATCTCTCCACTTTTAAACCTGCGCCCATGTCCACTCTTTGAGATGATCTGGCTGAGAGGGTTCAAGCTGATGGAGAACAGAAGTGGGGATAGAGCATCACCCTGGTATATTCCACACCTGATGGCATTGAGTTAACTTCTAGCATTGTCCTCCAGTGGATCATTGAGTTCTTGATGAAGGTCCCTAGTGTCTTGTTGACCTTGAACAGAGACAGGCATTCCAGGATCCACATGTGGGGCGTTAAGTCGTATGATTTCTGGTAGTCAATCCAGGCTGTGCTTAGGTTGGTTTGCCTGGTCTCACATGACTGCTTTGTCTATCAGTAATTGGAGCCTCCGTTTCCATGACCAATCCCCCTCTGAGTCTGGTTCAGGAATTTACACACATGTTCCTTCAGCTTGGTGGCTATGATGCCTGACAGGAGCTTTCATGTTGTTGACAGCAGGTTATAGGCCGGTAGTTTGACGGAGTTGCTCCTTTGTGAGGATCCTTCGTTATGAGTACTGTCCTTCCTTGACTTTGCCAGTCAGGGTGGGAGCCGGCTTCAAGCAGCTGGTTCATTTGAGCTGCCAGCTGTGTATGTAATGCTGTTAGTTTCTTCAGCCAATAGGTGTGGGCCACGTCAGGCCCTGGTGATGTCCATTTCTTCATACTTGCTCTCCATTGCTGGACATCTTCTGCTGTGATGGTGACTGGTTCTTCCTCTGGGAGATTGCAGAGGCTTGCTTGTAGGTCTTTCAGCCATTGGGCACCGGTGTTATGTGGTGCTTCTTTCTTCCACAGACTCTTCCAGTATCCCTCAGTTGTTGGTTCAAGTACTAGCGTGTTGTCGCTCTGGAAATGTGCAAATACTTTTCCTGGTTCTTTGGAGAAGAGTGTATTTATTTGCTTGGCCTCTGCATCTTTAGTGTACCTTGTAGTCTGGTAGCCAGAGCTGCTAACCAATGCTTGGCAGTTTCCAGGGCTTCGGCTATGGACATACCTCTGTACTTGCTTAGTAGCTGAGATGACTTTTTGGTCTTCCCACCTTTCTGCAGCTCAATGAGTCTGCTGAGCTCCACCCTTGTGGTTTTCATCTTGGCTTCCAATTGTTGTCTCCAGCAGGGGTTATAACAGTACTCTCCACTGTAGCTCAATTTGTAGCCCAGCATTTCTAGGACTGCTGCTGCCTTTGCATACATCAGATTATTGGTCTCTGTTATGTTGGAGGTTGCAACTGTGAGTAGTGTTTCATTGGCTTGTTTCTAGCATGCTGTCTAATGGAATTTTATCACCAAGTTTGAGGAGCTTAGTTTGTTGATTGAGCTTTGATCTTCTCTCTGATTGCAGCAGCCAGCATCTATATGCCTGAGGTGAGGTTCAAACTTGCATTTCCTGTGTAAAAGGTGATGCTATCTCCTTTGCACCATCTGTGAGTTGTGGAGGTGGGGTCTGAACTCGTGTTCCCCAATCGGCTCGGTTCTGCAGTGACATTGCTGTGGCGCATCGTGATTGCATTGTCTTCCAATTCAAGGTGTTAACAATGTTTGATTGCTGGGTAGCCAGTTGCTTTCCCATGAATGTGTACGATGGTCTTCATTGTTGCCAGAGTCCCCATGTGTGCTTGATGTTAAAGCAGCATTAATTCCATGTTGTCCCGTCTCTCTGTTTATGGTTTGTCTGGTAGCCAGATTCTCACCAGGTGGTCCTGGTTCTCCAGCCATTGGTGCAGATCTTTTCTTTTTCAATCTTTTTATTGAGTTTTATATATAAAAAAATAACATACCATAATATTGAATAGGTTATAAATACACTAGGCTTGAAGTTAGTTAGTAATAAGATATCAATATCTTATTAAAACAACAGCAAAAAAATCATACAATAATCATTCAAACCTATATTGATTATACATGAAAAAGAATAATCACAAAAAAGAGAGAAAAAAAATACCAGAAAAAATATATATTGAAAAAAAAATAAACCTAAACTAACATGGGCAATAATAATAGTTTATATGTACATGATAGAACTCCGGAACTCCATACCAGAACAAGGATAAAAAGAGAAAAGGTCCGGAAGAGATCAAATTAACTCATATGAAAATGTTGAATAAACGGTCCCCAAGTTTCTTCAAATTTAGTTGATGGATCAAAAATAGTACTTCTAATTTTTTCTAAGCTCAAACAAGAAATAGTTTGAGAGAACCACTGAAACGTGGTAGGAGGGTTTACTTCTTTCCAATTTAGTAATATAGACCTTCTAGCCATTAGAGTTGCAAAGGCGATCATTCGTCTAATTGAAGGGGAAAGTCGACTACCATCCTCATTTGGTATACCAAAAATTGCAGTGATAAAATGGGGTTGTAAATCTATATTCCAAACTGAGGAAATGATAGCAAATATATCCTTCTAATAGTTATATAAGGTGGGACATGACCAAAACATGTGGGTCAATGTAGCAACTTCTAAATGATATCTGTTACATTTAGGATTAATATGGGAGTAGAATCGAGCAAGCTTATCTTTAGACTCTATGTACCACCTTAAATTGTATTAAAGCATGTTTAGCACATATAGAAGAAGAATTAACCATTTGTAAAATTTTTTCCCATTTTTCTATTGACATAGTATATTGAAGCTCTTTTTCCCACTCTTGCTTAATTCTGCCTGACATTTCTGGTTGTATCTTCATGATCATATTATAAATAAGAGCCACTAAACCCTTCTGACAAGGATTCAAGGTAAAAATCATATCCAAAAAATCTATCGGAGTTGAACTGGGAAAGGATGGTAAAACTTTATTTAAAAAAATTTCTGATTTGTAAATATCTTAAAAAAATAAGTTTTAGGTAATTTAAATTTGTTAGAGAGTTGTTCAAAAGACATCAGACTACCTTCAAAAAAAAGATCACGAAAACAAGTTATACCTTTCCTTTTCCATACGCTAAAGGCTTGATCTATTAAGGAGGGTTTAAAAAAAAAGTTAAATAAGATAGGGCTATCAAGAACAAAATTTCTCAGAGTAAAAAACTTACAAAAATGAAACCAAACATTGGTGCAGATCTTGTTAGTCCGGGTGATGTCCGAGCCGATGTAAATCGTCTTGTTCTTGTCACTCTCATCCAGAGGTTTCTCTGGGGAGATGTAGCGTAAGCGCAAGGGTCCAGCCCAAGAGCCCCACCTGGACCCTGGACCCCCGCACCAAGGAGCCCAGGCAGTTCCCAGTGTTGGCCTCTGAAGTTATATTTTTAAATACTTTTTATTTATTAAATAATTGTCTACAAAGAGAGGGATAAATATTGAGGAAGTGTTCATGGGTTCATTGTCAATTCAGAAAACTGATGGCAGAGGAGAAGCTGTACCTGAAATATTGAATGTGTGTGTTTTTAACTCCTCTATCTCCTCCTTGATGGTATCAGTGAGGAGAGGGCACTTCCTGGGTGATGGGGCTCCTTAATGATGGATGCTGCCACCTTGAGGCATTGCTTTTTGCAGGTGTTCTGGGTGCCAGGGAAGCTAGTGCCAATGATGGAGCTGGGTTCATTTACCCTTCATCTAATTTACCCTTTCTCTGAGTTGAGGAGCATGAGTGTGCCTAGGTTTTGAGTGGCTTTGATTCATCAGGTTTGGGCAAAGTTATTTGGTTGATTTCTCTCTTTCTGTTATTTGTTCATTCCTCAGCTAATAGGGCATGGTATGGTGAGAATGGCTCCAGGGTGCAGTGTTGTGTTCTGTGCGTGTGAGATATGGGAATTCTGGGAGACCTCCAGCCTCCCAGATAACCACATCTGCTCCAGCTCCTCAGAGAACGTGGGAAGGAACTGGAGCTGCAGCTCGATGACCTTCAGCTCATATGTGAGACTGAGGAAGTGAGAGATAGGAGCCACCCCTAGGTTGCAGGAGGCAGGTAACTGGGTGACTGTCAGGACAAGTAAGAGAAATGGGCAGCTAGTGCAGAGTACCCCATGGTCATTCCCCTCAATAATAAGTATACAACTTTCGATACTATTGAAGGGGATGACCTACTTTGGGAAGTCTCTGGCACTGAGTCTGGTGCTGTGGCTCAGAGGAACAGAGAGGTGAAGAGGTCTGCTTGTTGATAGGAGCTTCCTAGTCAGGGGAACAGAGACAAGATTCTGTGGGTGCGATAGAGATGCCTGGTGCCAGGATCAGGGATGTCTCATATTGGGTCTATGCCATTCTCAAGGGCAAGGGTGAGCAGCCAGAAGTCTTGGTACATATTGGCATCAATGACATAGGTAGACAAGGTGAGAAGGTCCAGAAGAGAGATTTTGGAGAGCTAGGATTAGACCTCCAGGGTAATATTCTCAGGATTGCTACCCATGCCATGTGCCAGGGTAGGAATAGGGGGATTTGGCAAATGAATGTGTGGCTGAGGAATTGGTGCGGGGGCAGGGGTTCGGATTTCTGGATCATTAGGATCTCATCTGGAGAAAGTATGACCAAAAGGGACAGGTTACTTCTTAACCTGAAAGTGGGGGTGGGGGGTGGCAGGGAGGGTGGTGGTCTAATATCCTTGTGGGCGGGTTGTCTATAGTTGGTTGGGAATGTTTAAGTTAACTGGGGGATGGGAACTGTAGTGATAATGCTGAAGATCGGATAGCTATTTTATTTTTGAAAGGGGTAAATACAGGATTTAAAGATGTTATATTTGAATGTGTGAATGTGTGCAGTATGTGGAATAAGGTAGATGAACTTGTAGCACAGTTACAAAAAGTCAGCAAGGTTTCCTTATGGGAAAATCTTGCCTGATGAACTTGTTGGAATTCTTTGAGGAGATTACAAGTAGGATAGATAAAGGGGATGTAGTGGATGTTGTATATTTGGGCTTTCAGACCAAGTTAAGAGCACATGGGATTATAGGAAAGTTAGAGTATTGATTGGTAGGAGGCAGCGAGTGAAAATGAAAGGATCCTTGTCTGGTTGGCTGTCAGTGGATGCTGTATATCAATAATTTAGATGATGGAATAGATGGCTTTGTTGCCAAGTTTGCAGATGATACAAACATTGGTGGAAAGGCAGGTAGTGTTGAGATGCAAAAGGACTTGGGAGTCTTTGTGTAGAACACCCTAAAGGTTAACTTGCGGGTAGAATCAGTGGTGAGAAAGACAAATGCAGTGTTAGCATTTCAAGAGGTCTAGAATACAAGAGGAGGGATGTGATGCTGAGGCTTTGTAAAGCACTGGTGAAACCTCGCCTTGAGTATTGTGAACAGTTTTGGGCTCCTCATCTAAAAGACAGACAGACAGACATACTTTATTGATCCCGAGGGAAATTGGGTTTCATTACAGTCGCACCAACCAAGTGTGGATATATAGCAATATAAAACCATAAATAATTAAATAATAATAAGTAAATTATTCCAAGTGGAAATAAGTCCAGGACCAGCCTGTTGGCTCAGGGTGTCTGACACTCCGAGGGAGTGGTTGTAAAGTTTGATGGCCACAGGCAGGAATGACTTCCTATGACATCTCAGTGGAATGAGTCTCTGGCTGAACGTACTCCTGTGCCTAACCAGTACATTATGGAGTGGATGGGAATCATTTTCCAAGATGGCATGCAACTTGGACAGCATCGTCTTTTCAGACACCACCATTAGAGTGTCCAGTTCCACCCCCACAACATCACTGGCCTTACAAATGAGGTTGTTGATTCTGTTGGTGTCTGCTACCCTCAGCCTGCTGCCCCAGCACACAACAGCAAACATGATAGCACTGGCCACCACAGACTCGTAGAACATCCTCAGCATCGTCCGGCAGATGTTAAAGGACCTCAGCCTCCTCAGGAAATAGAGACGGCTCTGACACCTCTTGTAGACAGCCTCAGTGTTCTTTGACCAGTCCAGTTTATTGTCAATTCGTATCCCCAGGTATTTGTAATCCTCCACCATGTCCACACTGACCCCTTGAATGGAAACAGGGGTCACCGGTGCCTTAGCCCTCCTCAGGTCCACCACCAACTCCTTAGTCTTTTTCACATTAAGCTGCAGATGATTCTGCTTGCACCATGTGACGAGGTTTCCCACTGTAGCCCTGTATTCCGCCTCGTTTCCCTTGCTGATGCATCCAACTATGGCAGTGTCATCAGAAAACTTCTGAAGATGGCAAGACTCTGTGTTGTAGTTGAAGTCCGAGGTGTAGATAGTGAAGGGGAAGGGAGACAGGACAGTCCTCTGTGAAGCCCCAGTGCTGCTGACCACTCTGTCTGACACACAGTGTTGCAAGCGCATGTACTGTGGTCTGCCAGTCAGGTAATCAATAATCCATGACACCAGGGAAGCATCCACCCGCATCACTGTCAGCTTCTCACCCAGCAGAGCAGGGCGGATGGTGTTGAACGCACTGGAGAAGTCAAAAAACATGACCCTCACAGTGCTCGCCGGCTTGTCCAGGTGGGCGAAGACATGGTTCAGCAGATAGACAATGACATCCTCAACTCCTAGTTGGAGGTGGTAGGCGAACTGGAGGGGGTCTAAGTGTGGCCTAACCATAGGCCGGAGCTGCTCTAGAACAAGTCTCTCCAGGGTCTTCATGATGTGGGAGGTCAATGCCACCGGTCTGTAGTCATTGGAGCCACTGGGGCATGGCGTCTTTGGTACAGGGACAAGGCAGGATGTCTTCCACAGCACAGGAACCCTCTGGAGACTCAGACTCAGGTTGAAGACATGGTGAAGTACTCCACATAGCTGGGGGGCACAGGCTTTGAGCACCCTGGGGCTGACACCACCCTGGAGCTGCAGCCTTGCTTGGGTGGAGACATTTCAGCTGTCTTCTCACCGTTCAAGATTTCTGTAAAAGATGTGCTGACATTGGAAAGGTTTCAAAGGAGGTTCACAAGGATGATTCTGGGAATGAAAAGTTTATCTATAAGGAACGCTTGATAGGTCTGTACTCGCTGGAATTTAGAAGGATGAATGTTAAAACCTTTTGAATGTTGAAAGGTACAGAGTACATGTGGAAGGGATGTTTCCAGTGGTGGGGTAGTCAAGATCATGATGGCACAGCCTTAGGATAGAGGAGCGTCCAATTAATAGATGCAGAGAAATTTCTTTGCTGGAGCGTGGTGAATTTGTGGAATTTGTTACCACAGGCAGCTGTGGAGGCCAGGTCATTGGGTGTATTTAGGGCAGAGCTTGATAGGTTCATGATTGGACATGGCATCAAAGGTTATGGGGACAAAGCTGGGGAGTGGGGCTGAGGAGGGGAGAAAAAAGGTTCAGCAATGATTGAATGGCAGAGCAGACTCAATGGGTCAAATGGCCTAATTCTGCTCTTGTGTCTTATGGTTTACAAACAGAGCACTGTGTAGTGAGAAGAACTGTTGACTGGGCAAGACTGCAGTTAACAGGATGAGTTGTAATGTAAAAGGTAGACAAAATTGAAAAGGGTGACTACAGAATTTGAAGGTAATATATTTGAAAGCGCACAGTATATAGAATAAAGTAGATGAACTTGAATCACAGTTACAGATTGACATGTATGATGTTGTTGGTATCACTGAATCATGGCTGAAAGATTAGAGCTGGGAGTTTAATGTCCAAGGATACACATGGTATTGAAAGGACAGGCAGGAAACAAAGGGAGCAGCGTGGCTCTGTTGGTAAAATTTGAAATCAAATCATGAGTAAGAGGTGACGTAGGAAGGTGTTGAATCATTGTGGGTCGGGCTAAAGAATTGCAGTGTTAAAGACTCCAATGGGAGTTGTATACACCCTCCACCCATCCAACCCTCAAACAGTGGTAAGGATGTAGTCTACAAATTACAATGGGAGATAGAAAATGCATGCCAAAAGGGCAATGTTTCAATAGTCATGGTGGATTTCAATATTCAGGTAGGTTGGTGCTCGATTTCTAGTGGGGTAATTTCTAGAATGCCTACAAAATGGCTTTTCAGAGCAGCTCGTGGTTGAGCCCGCTGGGGAATTAGCTATTCTGGATTGGGTAATGTGCGAAGAACCAGAATTGATTAGAGAGCGTAAGGTAAAAGAACCCTTTGGGGAAAGTGACCATAGTATGATTGAATTCACCTTGGAATTTGAGAAGCTAAATTCATTATCAGTATTACAGTGGAGTAGAGCATTAAGCAGGTTTGGGACTCTACTCACTGAAATTTTAGCAAAGCCCCCTTGAGTCCTTCACAGGTGCAGTAGCGCGGGCTACGGGAACTTGATCAGGCAGACAACTTATGGTCCATTAGCTCCAAAAGCTTAAGATCACCGAGGCCAGGCAAGGAGAGCAATGGTTTGGTGCACTCAGACTGCGATAGTCTAAAAGTCTGTAAAAGGTGGGTTTTCAGTGATTGTTATTTATTGTGTTCAGGTAGGTGTTCCCGTAGACACAGCTATGGAGTTGTTGAGTGATGCTACCAGAAAGAAATATTTGGTGTGTCCATGGAGAGTTGTCACAGCATGAATTGAGCCTCAGCCTGTATGAACCAAGCACCGGCATTTTGCTCCCTAAACCCCGGCAGTTTCAAAGAGGCAGCGTTGGCCGACATATTCAGTAACTCTGGAGCATCGGGGTCACCAATGTAGGTTTTCTCAAATAAAACTATGTGAGGCATTTTATGTTCAAGGAAAACAACTCATTTATTGTATCCATAAACTGAACACAAAGCGGGGTAACAGAAATTCACATAATTATGTCATCACATCAGATCAGCCTCTTTCAGTGAACCCAACTCAATGTCAGTGGTTGTCAATTATGCATGTTTCCAGCAATTACATTATCCTACTACCCACAAGGGATACATATGCCACAGCATCACACCCCTCCTGGTACATCCACGGCATTAGTTTTAAAGTTTAAAATTTATTTGTCAAGCATACATTGAAACAGTGGAATGGGTCATTTTATATCAGATCAAAAACGATTGTGCCAGGCACCCAGCACCCATTGCCACATTTCTGGTGCCAACATAGCATGCCCACAAGTCACTAACCCTACCACAGGAACATAGAACAGTACAGGCCTTTGGCCCATGATGTTGTGCTGACCTTGTAACCTACTCCAAGATCAAACTTACCTTTCCCTCCCACATCATCTTCCATTTTTCTACCTATTTCTACCATTTTTCTGACATAGCTCCCTGTACCATCCCTGGCAGGGTGTTCCATGCACCCACCACTCTGTATGTGAAGAACTTACCCCTGACATTCAAAGGGAGAACATACAAACCCCTTACAGATAGAGGTGAGAATCAAATCTGAATTTAATCCGGTTCTATAAAGTGATATGCTAATGTCCTGTCTAGGACAAGACCACGCATTAAAGATTTAAAGGATTAGCTTTATCTGTCACATGTACATTGAAACATACAGTGAAATGCATTGTTTACGTCAAATCAAATCAGTGAGCATTGAGCTGGGGGCAGCCTGCCAGTAGAGCACACCTACAACTTACTAATCTATAGGCCTCTGGAATGCGGGAGGAAAGCCAGTCAATCATGGAGAGAATATACAAACTCCCTACAGACAGTGACGGGTGAACCCAGGTTGCTGGTGCTGTAAAGCAATTGTGCTATCCACTATCTGACTGTGCCATTCCAACTAGTGCTGACTCTCTCCATGACAGATGATGATCAAAAACAAAAGAACAAGGGGTCACATGATTTTTTTTCAAATAACCTACAAACACTAGCCAAGCCATCACCTCCACTGCAGAACGCCAATTGAAGAGCAGCTCCTAGAACCATTGACATATCGACAGAAAGGTGTTAAAAAGGGACCAGTAACATCATGAAGGCTCCCACACACCCTGCTCATGGAATGCTGCTTGTCCTTCTGCCATCAAGGAGGAGGCTACCTAGCATCCATGACAGGACCACCAGACTCATAAATAAGTTACTTTTCCCCAAGCAGTTAGGCTGATCAACATCTGCCCCCACTGATCCACCCTACCCCTCCAATCATAACTACTTTATTTCCTGTCAGCCACCTTAAACACAAATACTCCTGTGCCTAGTGTAACTTTATGAACATACAATCAATGTAAACAAGCTATCTTATCTATTTATATTTATCGTTTTTAGCACTGTTTTTTATCTCATTGTGTTTTTTGTGCTGCATGGGATCTGGAGTAACAATTATTTTGTTCTGCTTTACAATTGTGATCTTGAATAACATTCAATGCATCTGCTGCTGGACAGATGATTGAAGTCCCCGTCCAGTGTCCAGGTTTAACACAGAGGATCCCCCGATCATTCTGTGCTCCCTCACTGCCCTCTACTCATGCTGCACTCGATCTAGAGCAACATAGAAGCTCTTCTTGTCATCCACACAGTGCCAACCAATAGGGCCAATCTCACAGTCGGCACACACGAGGTACTTGATGTTATTCGTGTCCTTGGTGAAGCCAACATTCTCAAAGGCAAACATGTCATCCACGAACCAGTGCTCGAGAAGCAGGTCTCCTGTGACCATGCTGTCCTTAGTGCCCAGTGCCACTTTCTGCCTCATGGATGGCAGGAACAACTGCAAGGCAATGTGCACACATTAACCCAATCAGCTTTGGCATCACAGTGATTGACAGGTACATTGACCAACTGGAAACATGAGGGGGTCTACAGACACCTGGAAGCCACAGCCAACACCCCCCACACACACACAGCCCTCCATGCACACACACAGGCCCCCCACACACGCTTGCGCGCGCGCACACACACACGGCTGCCGGGATTCAGCAGGTCAGGCAGCATATATGGAAAAGAATAAACAGTCCTGATGAAGGGTCTCAACCTGAAGCCTCGACTGTTTATTCCTCTCCCTGACCTACTGAGTTGGACAAACCAACTCTGTTTGGGGGGGGGGGCACAAACACATAATTTGCACATTACGTACACGTCCTTTCAAAAATATTTACATAGCTTCTCACAGGAGATGATTAGCAAAACAAATTTATATTATTTTACCATCTTGGTGTCAATATCTATCAATATCAATATATCAAGATCTACCCTGGGCCAAACATATTGATGTGATTACAAAAAAGGCTTGACAAATTCATTAAGAATTTGAGAATTGCTAATATCACCAAAGGATCTCACAAATTTCTATAGCAGTACTGTGGAGAGCATTTGAAATGTCTGGTATAGAGGGCCCATTGCATTAGATTGGAAAAAGTTGCAGAAGGTTGTGAACACAGCCTGGTCCACTGTGGGCACTAGCCTCCCCAGCATCCAGGACACCTTCAAAAAGGTGGCATCCATCATCAACAGAACATGGCCTCTTCCCATTACTACCTTGAGGAGCCTGAAGACACTCTACACTTCAGGAACAGCTGCTTCCTCTCCTTTGTCAGATTTCTGAACAGACGATGAAACCATGAACACTAGCTCAGGGATTTTCCCTCTCTTTAACTACTCAATTTATTGTTTTAATAAATCTCATATACTTATTGTAGTTTATAGCTTTTATTATACATTGGACTGTCCTGCTTTTGCAAAACAGATTTCACACATTGGGTTCTTACATACCAACTGGCGTCCTAATAAGCGTGACTTTCACTCCAAGTCCCACAATTCTAGTCATCCTTTGCCACCCACTAGGGTTATATTTAGTTTTATATGTTGTATATGCACTTTGGTCAAAGGACATCTACAGAATACATTTTAACATTAATATTACTGTTATTTTATGTGCTGAATGTGATATATATATATATATATATATCTATATATCCAGCCTCTGGTGAAGGTGCTTGTCGTGTACTTTCTGGGACAGCTCACTTATCTTTGGGGCCCCACCGGACATCCAGCTCTCACTTATGGTTCTAATCTGCTGTTTGCATGCGACAGTAACTGCACCCTGGTACACCACTTTGACAGGCAGGCTAAACCAGGTAAGGGTAGCTGGTGGGTCTCATTCCCTGGTGAGATAGAGACATGCCTGTCCCAGCATGCAAAGTCAACTCTGGCTGATGAGATCTGCAGTGAGATCCAACGGCCAGGAAGGTGGTTCTGCAACGCATCGTGGAGAGCAAGGGGCTTGACAAGGCACAGGAGATATCATGGTCATCCACTATGACCAAGCAAGTCCCAGTCAACCTCTTCGTATCACTGGACCCAGACTTCCAAGGTCAAGTGAGTGGACCTGCCCCAGTGTGATGGCTTTTCCAAAAACTCTGCTGCCCAGGTCTCCTGATATTGTTGGATATGACAGCCACCAGAGTTACAATGAACTGCATATGCAGTTGTACATACATCTGTAGGATACTTTCTAATGTTAATATTATGGTGTTGTTATTTTACATACTGTATGTAATATATACACACTGGACTTTGCATCTTGGCCTCAGAGGAACAATGTTTCCTTTAGCTGTATACATGGGTATAGATGAATGATAACTTTGAACTTGAATCTGTCTCAGCCCCTAGAAAAATGTATTAATCTCCTTTATTCCAACAAAGTTTGCCTTACTCTCTGTAGAAAACTGGCCACAAGAAACTGCAGATTTGTGGACACGGGAACCAACCTCCCCTTCCATGGGCTCTGTCCACACTTGTTGCTGAAACAGCCAAAGTTCGCCCTCCCCAGATGTTCCCTCCCCCCCTTCTTCCACTGGGCAGGAGGTACAAAACAACACACAATGCTGGAGGAGCTCAGCAGGTCAGGCAGCATCTGTGGAAATGAATAGACAGTCAACATTTTTGGCTGAGACTGTTCTTCAGGACTGATAAGGAAGGGGAAGATGCCAGAATGAAAAAGTGGGGGAAAGGGATAGGTGAAAGCACATACCATCAGGCTCAAGGACAGTTTCTACACCATTGTTATCAGACTCTTGCACGATAAGTTTCATTGCAGGCCTCACAATCCTGCACCTTTTCATTTATCTGCACTGCACTTCTTTAGTAGTTTTTACAGTTTATTCTGAATTACTTTACCTTATTCTTGTTCAATGCATTGGGTAATGATTTGATCTGCATGAACAGCATACAAGACAAGCTTTTCAATGCATCTCAATACATGTGACAGTAACAACTGTCACCTCAACTTTTCTCCCATTTCCAGCTTTGTTTGTTTAAATCTTCATTTTCATTCACCATCTTTACTTACACATAAAACATTACCGCGTATTGTCCTAACAGGCTGCACCACTGCGCAGTGTGGAAACTGTGCTGCAGCTGACAGGAAGGCTCGACAACGGGTAGTCAAAACTGCCCAATGCATCGCCGGCACCACTGTACCCATAATCAAGGACACATATACAGAAAAGTGCTGGAAAAAGGCCAGTAACATCATGAAGGAACTCACCCTCCCTGATCATGGACTGTTTATCCCATTCCCATTGGGAGAAGGCTATGTAGCATTCACACCAGGACCACCAGACTCAAAAACAGTTACCTTCCCAAGCAACACCTTCACCCACTCACCCTCCACAACCCCAACCAACACTACTTTATCATTTCCTGTCAGTCAGGTCACGTATACTCCTGTGCCTAGTGTCACTTTAATGGACATATAATGAATGTAGAAGTAATCTTATGGATTCATTGTTTAATTATTATTGTGTTCTTTATCTTACTGTGCTTTTTTATGCTTTTTCATTCTTCGTTACACTTGTGTACTGGTAAATAACATTAAACAATCTTGAACAGTACAGGCCCTTCAGCCCACAATGTTGTGCCAACTCTTTAACCTACTTATATCAATCTGACCCTTTCCTTCCACAGGGCCCTCCATTCATCTACCATCCATGTGTCTCAGAGTCTGCTACATGCCTCTAATGGCAATAGAGACGGCCATGAGCCGATATGTCAAGTCAAGTTGCTTTTATTGTCTTTTCAACCATAGCTGCCAGCATAGTACACAGGAAAAATGAAACAACGTTCCTTCAGCACCATGTGTTACATGAAACAACACAAAACTACATTAGACTTCAGACCTACACAGGACTACATAAACCGCACAAAACAGTGCAAGACAGTACAATAATTAGTAAACAAGACAATGGACACAGTAAAGGGCAAATTACAATATAATAATAAATTATGTAAATGTAAACAACGTTTTGGCAGGAATTGAGAAAGAAGTGATCAAAAATTGCAAAAGCAGTGGAGTGGCATTCAGGGGAGAGAGAGAGAGTGTGTGTGTGTGTCTGTCTGTCTAAGTTGGTGTCAGACTAGACTCTGGGTATTGAGGTGTCTACTGGCTTGGGGGAAGAAACTGTTATATAGACTGGTTGTGAGAGCCCAAATGCTTTGGTACCTTTTCCCAGATGGCAGGAGGGAGAGGAGTTTGTATGAGGTAGCGTGGGGTCCTTCATAATGCTGTTTGCTTTGCAGATGCAAAGTGTGGTGTAAATGTCCGTGATGGCAGGAAGAGAGACCCCGATGATCCCTTCAGCTGACCTCACTATCCACTGCAGGGTCTTGCGATCCGAGACAGTACAATTCCCGAACCAGGCAGTGATGCAGCTGCTCAGGATGCTCTCAATACAACCCCTGTAGAATGTAATGAGGATGGGGGGGGGGGGGGGGGGGGAGATGGACTTTCCTCAGCCTTCACAGAAAGTAGAGACGCTGCAGGGCTTTATTTGCTATGGAGCTGGTGTTGAGGGACTGGGTGAGATTCTCTGCCAGGTGAATGCCAAGAAATTTGGTGCTCTTAATGATCTTTACAGAGGAGCCATCGATGTTCAGCAGAGAGTAGTTGTTCCATGCTCTCCTGAAGTCAACAACCATCTCTTTTGCTTTGTTCACATTCAGAGACAGGTTGTTGGCTCTGCACCAGTCCATTAGCCGCTGCACCTCTTCTCCATAAGCTGACTCATCATTCTTGCTGATGAGACCCACCACAGTCATGTAATCGGTGAACGATGATGTGGCTCCAAGCTGAGTGTTGCAGCACAGTCGTGGGTCAGCAGAGTGAACTGCAGTGGACTCAGCACACAGCCCTGGGGGGCCCCGTGCTCAGTGTGATGGTGTTGGAGATGCTGCCTTCGATCCGGACTGACTGAGGTCTCCCAGTCAGGAAGTCTAGCATCCAGTTGCAAACGGAGGTGTTCAGGACCAGTAGGCTCAGCTTTCCAATCAGGTGTTGAGGAATGATTGTGTTGAATGCTGAACTGAAACCTATGAACAGCTTTTGAATGTATGTGTCTTTCTTGTCCAGGTGGGTTAGGGCCAGGTGGAGGGTGGTGGTGATGGTGTTGTCTATTGAATGCTTGGGATGACATGCGAATTGCAGGGGGTTCAGTGAGGGGGACAGTAGGGTCTTGATGTGCCTCATGATGAGCCTCTCAAAACACAGAATGGGAAGTAGAACGAGGAAAGTAAAGGTAGACACTGTGAAGCCTGGATATAACAATCTGGCCGTGTCATTGGTAGGCACGATGTCTCTGAATAAAAAGGCTCCTCAAGGACCCAGATGACCTACTCCTTCTCCTGTTTCTTGTGTTTCTGATCTCCATCCCTGCATGTACTCGTTACCCAGCACACAGAATCTTAATCATGTTTAGTATCACTGGCATATATTGTGAAACTCTGCCAAGTCCAGCTACAAGAGGAGTGGGGGTTGGGGATGCCACCTTTTTGAGGCATCATCTTCTGCAGGTGTCCTCAGTGCTGGGAGGCTAGAGCCTATATGGAGCTGACAACTTTCTGCAGCTTTTTTTGATCCACTCTGAACTTTATTCCTCCTTCATCTTTCCCTTGCCAAAAGCCAAGTTCATCCACCCAAGCAACAGACAAGATTCTGGAGGAACACAGAGCAGGCCAGGCAGCATTTGTAGAGGGAAAGGAACAGTTGACATTTTGGGGCCCCTCTACCCTAAATGAAGGGTCTCGCCCCGAAACATGAACTAGCCATTTCCCTATGTAAATAGGCCTAACTTCCAGCATCTTGTTTGTTTCATCCATGCATTGCCCTCTCAACACCACCGCTCTGGTTACAGAAGCACAGCCACATCTCAACATCCTGAGGTGACTGAGGCAAGTGATCCTCCCTATCTGTCAACAATCTCTTTGAACCCCCCCCCCCCCCCCCCAACCGGACAGGAGGTACAGTAGCATTAGGACAAGGACTGTTAGGATAGGAAACAGTTTCTACCCCCAGGTCATAAGACAACTGAACCTCCTGCTACCACCCAGATCTCATCATGTACAAAGCATCAGTAGCTTACTGTTTACTTTTTAAACTTGTATCGTATGTGAACCTGATTGTTAACTTATTTGTGGTGATATTACTGTGTTTTATGCCTTGGTGTCTCATTTGCTGCTGTATGTGGGTACAGCCAAATGACAATCAGCACATCCCCCTCACTTGTGGGTCTATAGTTCCCTTCGCCATTCCCTTCCTCCAATTTCCAACACAGAATACACTCTCTCACCCCTCCACACCGGCATTTGCATCATCATAACGATTACCTCCTTCTCCCCCAAAAAGCACCCCCCCCCACCCTACCATTTGGGTAAAACAGATCCCATCCTGCCTCTGCCCGACTCTAACTCTCTCCCTCTTGGGTAACTCATATCTCAATCCCTGCCAACCCCACCCAACCACCCACCTGCTCCTGTCCTGGATCCTCCTCTCTCCCACTGGGAGAATCTGAATCCCCTGTTCCCTTCCCTCCTGTCCCTCTCTTGGGTGCCACACTGTCACTCTCCTACTCTGGGTCCCTCCCACCTATCCTGCTCTTCATTCCCCAACTCCCTCCCTCGGCCGCTCCCTAGCATGCTGGGTCCCCCCTTCCAAACTCTGGCCGCGGCCGCGGCTCTCGCCCCACCTCTCTGCGGCGATACCGCGCCGTCCCCGGGCTCAGCACACGGGAGCCGCACCGCTCACAAACAACCGCCTTGCCATTAGTGCCGGAGTCGCTGACCAGGCCGGTTGAAAGCCCGGGGTCGTCCCCGCCGGGAGGCTCTGTCTGCTGCTCCGCCGGTGGACAGACTGTCCCGACCACAGCACCATCACCCTCCGCCGGATCCTCCATATCGCGTCGTCTTCCAGATCAGCAACTTCCGCTTCCGCTCGGTCAACTTCCGCCTCCGTGACCATGGTAACAGGGCGGACCAGAGCAGCGGCCTGACGGTAAACATCCGCTCCCGAAACAGTATCGATAAAATTCAAAATCAAATTACAAAACAAATTCATTATTGGCACATATATGTCACCACATACAACCCTGAGATTCTTTTTCTTTCGGCTTTCACAGTAAATACAAAGAAACATGATAGAATCAATGAAAAATCGCACCATACAAAAGACAGACAACCAAAGTACAAAAGACAAACTCTGCAAATACATTACAAAACACAAAATAACAATAAATAAGCAACAAATATCGAGAATAAGGGATAGTGTCCTTGAAAGCCCATAGATTGCATGTCCGAGAGGATTCCAGGAGGAGATGTTGCAGATTAAACCTTCCATTGTTCACTGATTAAAGTGACAAGGAGATTGAAACGTCGAGGCAAATGCGGAGGGTGAGCACTGGCTGCCTGTGATCACTCTGCTACCGGAGAGGGGAGACTGTCTTTTGATCGCTCTGTTACAGCCAGGGGAGACTGCCTTTTGATCACTGGTGGGATCACTCTTATCAAAAGTGACTTTTGATAGCTTTGAGGTCTGCGATGATGTGCAGACCTTGCCATAAGCATGTGTTGTTGGTGGAAAGTTGAGTCTGAATCTTGTCCCTGTATTGTCGTTTTGCTGCCTTGATGACTTTGCACAGATCGTAGTTACATTTCTTGAGTTCCTGCTGATTACCAATACAAGCTCTGTGTCACGCGGTAAGTGCTGCTCGCATGGAACTGTTGATCCAGTGTTTCTGATTTGGAGAGACCCTGACAGATTTTTGGGGGACAACATCCTCGATGCACTTCCAGATGAAGCTGGTAACCCCATGTGTGATCTTGGAGACATCCTCATCACGAAAGACATTCCAGTTGACATTATCAAATCAGTTCTCTAGCATGGTGACTGATTGGTCAGACCAATAGTAATGGTTTTAACTATGGCCACCTTCAGTGCAGTCTGTGGCAGAGCATTCCACAAATTCACTACTCTCTGGCTCTAAAAAAATTCCTCCTTACCTCTGTTTTAAAAAGTCACCCCTCAATGTTGAGGCTGTGCCGCCTCGTTCTGGATATCCCCACCATAGGAAACACCCTCCCCACATCCACCCTATCTAGTCTTTTCAACATTCGGTAGGTTTCAATGAGATTCCCCCCCCCCCCAACATTCTTCTAAATGCCAGTGAGTACAGGCCCAAGGCTGCCAATCGCGCCTCATATGTCAATCCCTTCATTCCTGGAGTCATCCTCGAGAACCTCCTCTGGACTCTCTTCATAAGACCATAAGAATTAGGAGCAGAATTAGGCCAGCTGGCCCATCAACGTCCTTTTTTACTATCTCCTCCTCAACCCCAGTTCCCGGCCTTCTCCTCGTAACCTTTGATGCCACGGCCAATCAAGAACCTGTCAATCTCTGCTTTAAATACACCCAGTGACCTGGCCTCCACAGCTGCATGTGGCAACAAATTCCACAAATTCACCACCCTTTGGGTAAAGAGATTTCTCTGCATCTCAGTTTTGAAAGGGCGCCTCTCTATACTGAGGCTGTGCCTTCTTGTCCTAGATTTTTCTGGGAGACATCCTTTGCACATATACTCTGTCTAGGCCTTTCAGCATTCAAAAGGTTTCAATGAGATCCCCCCTTATCCATCTAAATTCTAGCAGGTACAGACCCAGAGCCATCAAACATTCCTCATATGATAACCCTTTCATTCCTGGAATTATCCTTATGAACCTCCTCTGGACAGTGTCCAATGCCAGCACATCTTTTTGAAGATGAGGAACAAAACTGTTCACAGTACTCACATTGAGGCCTCACCAGTACTTTATAAAGCCTCAGCATCTCATCCTTGCTCTTGTATTCCAGACTTCTTGAAATGAATGCCAATATTGCATTTGCTTTCCTCACCATTGACTCAACCTGCAAGTTAATCTTCAGGGTGTTCTGCACAAGGACTCCCAAGTCCTTCTGCATCTCAGATTCCTGGATTTTCTTCCTGTTTAGAAAATAGACCGTGCAGTTACTTCTACTACCAAGGTGAATGATCATGCATTTTCCAGCATTGTATTTCACTTGCCACTTTCTTGCTCGTTCTCCTAATCTTGTTACAGGAGGGTGTTGGGAGTGGACCCAAGTGCAGGACACAGACACTGGGGTAGTATAAAGATAACAGTGTTTATTGATAGTTACTAGGAAGTCCAGGGAGCGAGGACAAAAATGTTAACCTAGATGTAAACTTTGGATAACAAACTGGTAAAACCTGGACTAGGACTTGGACTCGGACTTGACTCGGACTCTGAACTTGGATCTTTACGTGGACTTGGAACTTAACTGGGACTCAGCCTGGAATTGGAACACGGAGCCTGGAACTGGAACATGGCTTGGAGCCTGGACTTGGACACGAACCATGAAACTGGACTTGGAGGACTTGGACAGCGAGGAGACAGACTACCCAACTTGGAGTAGCGGCAAACGGCTGGAACTACTCAGCTGGAAGGACTAGGACAGCAGGCTCTTGACTCGACCCAGGAACTGAGGACGTCAGGCTCTCGACTTGACCCAGGAACTGTGGACATCAGGCTCTCGACTCAACCCAGGGACTGCACATGGCAGGCTCCTGACTCGACCCAGTCTCAGCTGGCCATGAAAATAACAGAATTCGTATCTTGCTTGGAATAGCAGCAAAACAGCCCGCAACCCAGCTGAACACGAAAACGAATGAATTCACTAAGTGGCCACAGCACTGAAGCAACTAGAGTCCACGATTCTCGGCGGCCCCAAGACAAGCATAGCTCTGGCTTCCAGTGACTGGTTACCGGTGACGAACTTCTGATGACAGTCCAGCAAGCCAGTAGCTGTAACCCAGAGCCCTTTTATGTTGCTGGTACGAGATGAAGATCAGGTGCCTTAATCAAGGCACCCAACAGAACACGGGGAAAAGGAAATAACTGGAATGAGGAATCCACAGACTGAACCGTGACAAATCTGTCTAAGTCCTTCTGCATCCTGTGTATTTCCTCAACACTACCTACCCCTCCACCAACCTTCATATCACCTGCAAACTTGGAAACAAAGCCATCTATTCCATCATCTAAATCATTTATAAACAGCATAGAAAGGAGTGGTCCCAACACCAGCCCCTGCGGAATACCACTAGTAATTGGCAGCTAACCAGAAAAGGATCTTTTTATTCCCATTTGCTGCATTCTGCCAATCAGCCAATGCTCTAACAATGTCAGTAACTTTCCTGTAATACCACGGGCTCTTCATTTGGTAAGCAGCCTCATGTGTAGCACTTTGTCAAAGGCCTTCTGAAAGTCCAGATATACAACATCCACTGCATCCCCTTTATCTATCCTACTTGTAATTCCTCAAGGAATTCCAATAGGTTCATCAGGCAGGATTTTCCCTTAAGGAAAACGTTGACTTTGTCCTAACATGTCCTGCGTCACCAAATACTCCATAACCTCACGCTTAACATTTGACTCCAACATCTTCCCAACCACTGAGATCAACTAATTGGTCCATAATTTCCTTTTTGCTGCCTCCCTCCTTTCTTAGAGTGAAGTAACACTGCTAGTCACTGGCAGCCAACCAGAAAAGGGCCCTTTTATTCCCACTGAGTTTAGGCTATCTGACCTTTCTTTAGCTTTCCTCCCTTCTTAAAGAGTGAAGTGACAGTTGCATTCTTTCATTCCTCTGGAACCATGCCAGAATGAAGTGATTCTTGAAGGATCAAGACCAATACATCTGTTATCTCTTCAGCAACCTCTCTCAGGACTCTGGGATGTAGACCTTCTGGTCCAGGTGACCTTTGAGTTTGCCTAGCACTTTTTCCTTTGTGATAGCAATGGCACTTGCTCCTGCTCCCCGACACTCACGAACCCCTGGCACACAGCTGGTGTCTTCTACAGTGAAGACAGATGTAAAGTATCCATTAAGTTCATCTGCCATTTCTTTGCCCCCCAATACTACTTCACCAGCTTCATTTTCGAGTGGTCCAATATCAACTCTCACCTCCCTTTTACTCTTTATATGACTGAAAAAAATTGGTATCCTGTTTTATATTATTGGCTAGTCAGCCCTCATATTTCATGTTTTCCCTGCTTATAGCTTTTTTGTTGCCTATTGTTGGATTTTAAAACTTCCTAATCATCCATCTTCCCATTCACCTTTGCAATATTATAAGCCCTTTCTTTGGCTTTTATGCAGTCCTTGACATCCTTTGTCAGCCACGGTTGCCGATCCCTGCCATTTGAGAACAACTTCTGTGGGACATACCCATCCTGCGCCTTGTGAACTATTCCCAGAAACTTTGCCCGCCTCTGCTCTGCTGTCATCCCCACCAGTATCCTCCTCCAATCCACCTGGGCAAACTCCTATCTCATGCCTCTGGAATTCCCTTTATTCCATTGCAGTACTGGTACATGTGAGTTATAACCATACAACAATTACAGCGCGGAAACAGGCCATCTCGGCCCTTCTAGTCCGTGCCGAACACTTACTCTCACCTAGTCCCAATGACCCGCACTCAGCCCATAACCCTCCATTCCGTTCCTGTCCATATACCTACCCAATTTTATTTTAAATGACAATATCGAACCTGCCTCTACCATTTCTACTGGAAGCTCGATCCACACAGCTACCACTCTCCGAGTAAAGAAATTCCCCCTCATGTTACCCCAAACATTTGCTCCCTAACTCTCAACTCATGTCCTCTTGTTTGAATCTCCCCTACTCTCAATGGAAAAAGCCTATCCATGTCAACTCTGTCTATCCCCCTCATAATTTTAAATACCTCTATCAGTCCCCCTTCAATCTTCTATGCTCCAAAGAATAAAGGCCTAACTTGTTCAACCTTTCCCTGTAACTTAGGTGCTGAAACCCATGTAACATTCTAGTAAACTCTGTACTCTCTCTATTTTGTTGACATCTTTCCTATAATTCGGTGACCAGAACTGTACACAATACTCCAAATTTGGCCTTACCAATGCCTTGTACAATTTTAACATTACATCCCAACTCCTGTACTCAATGCTCTGATTTATAAAGGCCAGCATACCAAAAGCTTTCTTCACCACCCTATCCACATGAGATTCCACCTTCAGGGAACTATCCACCATTATTCCTAGATCACTCTGTTCTACTGCATTCTTCAATTCCTTATCATTTACCATGTATGTCCTATTTGGATTATTCCTACCAAAATGTGGCACCTCACACTTAGCAGCATTAAACTCCATCTGCCATCGTTTAGCCCACTCTTCTAACTGACCTAAATCTTCTGCAAGCTTTGAAAACCTACTTCATTATCCACAACGCCACCTATCTTAGTATCACCTGCATACTTACTAATCCAATTTACCACCCCATTATCCAAAACATTAATGTATATGACAAACAACATTAGACCCAGTACAGATCCCTGAGGCACACCACTAGTCACTGGCCTCCCACCTGACAAACAATTATCCAGCACTACTCTCTGGCATCTCCCATCCAGCCACTGTTGAATCCATTTTACTACTCCAATATTAATACCTAAAGATTGAACCTTCCTAACTGACCTTCTGTGCGGAACCTTGTCAAAGGCCTTACTGAAGTCCATATAGACAACATCCACTGCTTTACCCTCGTCAACTTTCCTTGTAACCTCTTCAAAAAATTCAATAAGATTTGTCAAACATGACCTTCCACGCACAAATCCATGTTGACTGTTCCTAGTCAGACCCTGTCTGTCCAGATAATTGTATATACCATATCTAAGAATACTTTCCATAAATTTACCCACCACTGATGCCAAACTTACAGGCCGATAATTGCTCGGTTTACTCTGAGAACCCTTTTTAAACAATGGAACCACATGAGCAATCCGGCACCATCCCCGTTTCTAATGACATTTGGAATATTTCTGTCAGAACCCCTGCTATTTCAACTTCTCTCAAGGTGCTAGGGATATCCTGTCAGGACCTGAAGATTTATCCACTTTTATATTCTTTAAAAGCACCAGTACTTCCTCCTCTTTAATCGTCATAGTTTCTATAACTTCCCTACTTGTTTCCGTTACCTTACACAATTCAATATCCTCCTCCTTAGTGAATACCGAAGAAAAGAAATTGTTCAAAATCTCCCCCATCTCTTTCGGCTCCACACGTAGCTGTCCACTCTGATTCTCTAAGGGACCAATTTTATCCCTCACTATCCTTTTGCTATTAATATAACTGTAGAAACCCTTCGGATTTATTTACACCTTACTTGCGAAAGCAACCTTGTATCTTCTTTTAGCTTTTCTAATTTATTTCCTATGATTCTCTTTACATTCTTTATATTCCTCGAGCATCTCATTTATTCCATGCTGCCTATGTTTATTGTAGATCTCTCTCTTTTTCCTAACCAAATTTCCAATATCCCTTGAAAACCATGGCTCTCTCAAACCTTTAACCTTTCCTTTCAGCCTAACAGGAACATAACGATTCTGTACCCTCAAAATTTCACCTTTAAATGACCTCCATTTCTCTACTACATCCTTCCCATAAAACAAATTGTCCCAATCCACTCCTTCCTAATCTTTTCACATCTCCTCAAAGTTAGCCTTTCTCTAATCAAAATTATCAACCCTGGGTCCAGACCTATCCTTCTCCATATTTATATTGAAACTAATGGCATTGTGATCACTGGATCCAATGTGCTCCTGACCTATCTCATTCCCTAACAAAAGATCCAACACTGCCCCTTCTCTAGTTGGTACCTCTAGTTATGCTTCTCCCTCTCAAACTGCAGTATGAATTCAATCATATTATGATCACTGTCACCTAAGAGTTCCTTTACGCCAAGCTCCCTAATGTGATCTGGGTTATTATTATTATAGAGAGTACAGAGATTTACTAGAATGTTGCCTGGGTTTCAGCACCTAAGTTACAGGGAAAGGTTGAACAAGTTAGGCCTATATTCTTTGGAGTTTAGAAGGTTGTGGGGGGGTCTTGATAGAGGTATTTAAAATTATGAGGGGGATAGATAGAGTTGACATGGATAGGCTTTTTCCATTGAGAATAGGGGAGATTCAAACAAGAGGACATGAGTTGAGAGTTAGGGGGCAAAAGTTTAAGGTTAACACGAGGGGGAATTTCTTTACTCAGAGAGTGGTAGCTGTGTGGATTGAGCTTCCAGTAGAAGTGGTAGAGGCAGGTTCGATATTGTCATTTAAAGTAGAATTAGATAGGTATATGGACAGGAAAGGAATGGAGGGTCATGGGCTGAGTGCGGGTCATTGGGACTAGGTGAGAGTAAGTGTTCGGCACGGACTAGAAGGGCCGAGATGGCCTGTTTCCGTGCTGTAATTGTTATATGGTTATATTATACAACACCCAATCTAAGACAGCCTTTTCCTGAGAAGGCTGAAGCACAAGCTCCTCTAAAAAGCCATCCTGTAGGCATTCAATAAATTCCCTCTCGTGATCTGATTCCAAGTTTATTTTCCCAATCCACTTGCATATTGAAGTTCCCCATTACAATTGTGTCATTAACCATATTACATGCTTTTTCCAGCTCCCTTTGTGATCTCAACCCCACATCCTGGCTACTATTTGAGGCCTATATATGATTACCATGATGGTTTTATAAACTTTATTGTTTCTTAACTCCACCCATGAAGATTCAATATTCTCTGACCTGTGTCACTTCTTTCTAAATATGTAATTCCAACTCTTACCCACAGAGCCACATCACCACCTATGCCTTCCTGCCTGTCCTTTTGATACAAAGTATAGTCTTTGATGTTAAGCTCCCAACTATGGTCTTCTTTCATCCACAACTCAGTGATGCCCACAACGTCATACCAACCAATCTCTAGTTGCACCGAGTTTGTCCATTTTATTCCGATTGCTATGCACATTTAAATACAGCATTTCTGCAATCCTCGCCCTTTTGAATTTTGCCTCTGTGGTACAATTTAACTCTTTGTCTGTCTGCACTTGTATCCAATCATTGGCTTGTCCTTCCTTACATTCATATTATACCCAATATCTACTTGGAAACTGGCTGGCTCATCCTCAGCTCTATCATTTTGGTTCCCATCCCCCGCCAGATTAGTCTAAACCACTCCCAACAGCTTTAGTAAATCTGCCTGCAAGGATGTTGGTCTCCTTGGATTCAAATGCAATTCAACCCTTTTGTACAGGTCACACCTGCCCCAGCTGAGTTCCCAATTATCCAGAAAACCGAATCCCTGTCCCCTGCTCCAATTCTTTAGCTACACATTCATCTGCCAACTCATTCTATTCCTATCTCACTGTCGCGTGGCACAGGCAGCAATCCCAAGATTACTACCTTTGAGGTCCAGCTTCTCAGCTTCCTTCCTAACTCCTTGTATTCTTTTTTTCAGAACACCCTCCCTTTTTCTACCTATGTCATTGCTACCAACATGTACCACAACTTCTAGCTGCTCACCCTCCCTTTTCAGGATATTGTGGACATATCGGAAACATTGCAGACCCTGGCACCTGGGAGGTAAACTACCACCAGTGTTTTCTTTACATGTCCACAGCATAGCCTGTCTGTCCCCCTGACTATAGAGTTCTCTATAACTACTGCCATCTGCTTCAATTCCCTACTGTTCTGAGCCACAGGACTAGATTTAGTGCCAGAGGCATGGCCACTGTTGCTTTCCCCAGGTAGGTCGTCCTCCCAACAGTAGTCAAAATGGAGTAGTTATTGTTGAGGGGGACGGTCACAGGGGAACTCTCCACGGTCTAACATTCTCCCTTCCCTCTTCTGACAGTTACCCACTTACATTTCTACTGTAGCCTTGGGGTGACTACCTCCTGGAGCTCCTGTCCATCATCTCCTCACTATCCCAAACAAGCCGAAGGTCATCGAGCTGCAGCTCCAGTTCTCTGACACAATCCCTAAGGAGCTGCATCTTGATGCACCTGGTGCAGATGTGGCCATCGGAGAGGCTGGAAGTCACCTGGAAATTCCACATTTGACACCCAGAACAGAACCCTGGTTTTGTGGACATAACCACAAGATCTTAAAAAAAGAAATAAGGAATTAACTTACCTACTTACCTTGACTCCACCTGTTCTCACCAAAACCTTGTTGAGCCAAAGCCTTATAACTGCCTCAGACTTCTCCATCAACGACTGCTCTGCCAGATGGTACCTCTCTTTTATAGAGACACTAGCTTTATAAAAGCTCTTTGTCAGACCTGCAAGGGAACAGTCCTATTGCATCTGTGCAGTACTCCAATCAAAGACTCCTGTTGAAAAACGTCCTGCTTTTTAAAGCTTTGCTGGATCTGCAAGATACGTAAGCAGAGGATTCATCAGAAGATGTTGTGGATGAGGAAAACAAGCGGAAAAATCAGATCGTAAAGGGAGTAATAGAAGGATTAGTAAGAGAATACTCCAGAGAAATAAATGCTCCTTCTCAAGATCAAGATGCACAAATTAGAAGGAGTAAAAGGAGGGAAGAGATAGAGAGAAAGAATGTGAATGAGAAACAGAATGGTCCGAAAGAGAGAAGGAATGTGAGAAAGAAAGAGAAAGGAATCAAAATAGATTCAGAGAGTGAAAAGGAGAAGGCTGTCCAGACCTATCATAACCACTTCCCACAGTCTTAGAGTCAACCCCCTACAACCAGCAAGGAGGAAGCCCCAGAACCTGAGATTGCTTTCACAGGATAGTGTGCAGAATCCCAGGTAATAGGCTCAACGAAAGATTGCTCTGTGGACAAGATTTGACACAAAAAAAGGCTGTATTATTTCCCTCGATGCGGAGAAAGCATTTGATCGTATAGAGTGGAACTACCTTTTTGCAGTTTTAGAAAAATTTGACCTTGGCCAAAGTTTCATCTCTTGGATCCAATTGCTGTACCTGTGTCCTACTGCCTCTGTTTTAACCAATTTTCAGAAATCCCAAGTATTTAATCTCAAACGTGGCACCCGCCAGGGATGCCCCTTGTCCCTTTCTCTTTGATTTGGCTATGGAACCTCTGGCGATAGCATTTCAAAACTGCCCTGAATTGACTGGGATTTGGAGAGGGGTTGTTGAGCATAAAGTTTCTCTTTACGCTGATGATTTATTACTCTTTCTCTCAAATCCGTCTACATCCTTACCTCTAATGTTTTCACTTCTTGACCAGTTTAGCCAGATCTCTGGCTATAAACTTAATTTACATAAGAGTGAACTTCTCCCAATTAATAAAGCACAAGAACTAACATTTCATGATCTCCCTTTTAAAGTAGTCCGTAATCAATTTACTTATCTTGGAATTACAGTCACAAGGAAGTTTAAACATCTCTTTCATGAAAACTTTGCCAACCTTTCATATGCTATAAAACAGAGTCTGGTACAATGGTCACCTCTATCTATGTCTTTGGTAGGTCGTATTAATGTTGTTAAAATGTATGTTCTCCCCAAATTTTTATACCTATTTCAATCTATCCCAATTTTTATTCCTAAATCTTTTTTTGATTCCTTAGACTCTATTATTTTGTCATATCTGTGGCAGAATAAGCGCTCTAGAATTAATAAAATCCATCTCCAAAAATCTAAAAAAAGAGGGTGGCATGGCTTTACCTAACTTTCGTTTATATTATTGGGCAGCCTTCTGGTCTACCTTCTGGTCTTTCTTCCATGGCCAACCCGAGTGCCCTAACTGGGTGGTGATGGAGCTGAGCTCCACCAAAGAATTATCTATCTCTGCACTTCTTGGCTCTGCACTCCCTAGTAGTCTGCCCAGATCAATAGCTAATCCTCTTGTTAGACACACTTTGCGTATATGGGCTCAGATCAGGAAATGCTAAGGTTTCCAGGGGTTTTCCGTTTCCAGCCCTATTGCTCATAATCACCTTTTTTTACCTACTACATACGATTCAGGTTTGGTATAGGAAGGGCATTGGACATTTTGAAGATCTTTTCATTGATAATCGCTTTGCTTCTTTTCAGCAGCTCTCTGTTAAGTTCAATCTGCCCAATGCTCATTTTTTCAGATATCTCCAAATCCGACACTTTATTGCTCCTTTAATTCCTAACTTCCCTGAAATGCCTGTGAAAAATGCTATGGACCTATTTCTTTCCATGAATCCACTAGGTAAAGGCTTAATATCAATCATCCGAGATAAACTAGCGGCCTTACGACGGGCCCCCATGGATAAAATCAAAATGGCCTGGGAGCAGGATTTAAATATCTCCTTATCTGAGGAGAGCTGGGATTCAGTTCTCAAATCAGTTAACAACCTCTCTTTGTGCTCGCCACTGCCTTTTACAGTTTAAGATTGTTCATAGAGCCCATATGTCTAAATCTAAACTATCTCGATTCTACCCTAGCGTTAGTCCGCTCTGTGATAAATGCAAGAGGGACGTGATCTCTCATCCATATGTACTGGTTCTGTCCTAGCTTGGAGAAATTCTGGAAAGATGTCTTCACTACGTTATTGTGTATTCTGAATCAGCACCTAGAACCAAACCCCTTAATTGCTCTGTTCGGTTTTTGGGGCAAGACAGATTTATGTCTGGGTCCGACCAAATGCCGAATATTATCCTTTGCCTCTCTTCTGGCTAGACCGGGGGTCGGCAACCCGCGGCTCCGGAGCCGCATGTGGCTCTTTTACGTCTGTGCTGCGGCTCCCTGTTGCTTTGGGAAATAATTGGTTGTGGCGACCCTTTTCCTGGCACATCCGAACCGACTCACAATTAGATAGCCTACGGGGGTTTGCGAGCACAGAGCTTTGGAGCCTCTGCGCCATGGGGGGCAGGTTGAGGGAGGCTTAAAAGTGAGGCTGAAGATTTCGAATAAAGTTTTTTCCTTCGACTGCAGTTACCGACTCCGTGTCGTAATTTTAGCGCTGCGTGTAGCACACCGCTACATGGTCAGTATTTAATTAAAATGTATTTTATGTTAGTTTGTTAGTTTTTGAAATGTAAATCTAAATTTGAAGATTATGGTGATCTTGTACAATCTAAATAAGACTTTGTGGCGACCCATTTCCTGACACATCCGAACCGGCTCACAATTAGCCAGCGTTCAGGCTAAGGGAGATAGCCTACGGGGGTTTGTGAGTACGTGTCTTTTGCAGCATCCGCGCCCATGGGGGGCGGGTTGAGGGAGGCTTAAAAGCAAGGCTGTTTAGTTCGAATAAAGCTATCTTTGACTGCAGTTTACTGACTGCGTGTAGCAACCGCTACAACGTGTTTTTATCGCTGGCTGTCCAGAGGGGAGGTGCTGAAACGCTTTGTCGCGTGTCTGGAAGAAGTGAAAACTTTCCTGGGCAGCAAAGGGCTCACCTTTCCTGAGCTGGAACAGCCAGAGTGGCTGGAAAAGCTACACTTCATGGTAGACATAACAGCGCACCTGAACACGCTGAACACAGCTCTTCAACGGGGTAAGGACGTACAGCCCTGCACATGTTGGAGGATGTTTTGGCATTCGAGCGCAAGTTGACGTTGCTTGCCAGAGATTTACAGAAAGGCACATTGTCTCACTTGCCCAATTTGAGAGAGTTCAAAAAAGGTCACGACATGATAAATTCGGAGTATTTACATTGGGCAATCATCGCAATGCAAACATCGTTTGGGAAACGCTTCTGTGAGTTCAGAGAGGAAAAAAACACATTATCCTTCCTGGTCACTCCCCTAAGCATCGATCCATCCCTACTGAATACGACTGCATTGTCAGGTGTGAGTCAACCTGAACAAGGATGATAAATATTTTAATTGCCTATTATTTTACGTATATTCATATGCTTTCATTGTTCAGTGAAATAGTCCTTTTATTTTTCAGGTTGACAGCTGGCTGACGTTATTTTTGGTTTGCTGCTGGCGGAAAATTTAAGTTTGGCGTTTTTCATAAATACAAGAAGGACTCAAATAGACGTTGAGTATTTTACTTAAAAGTAACCTTCAACCCAACGTCTTTTTTTCAGAGGTCAACATGTTTTTGTTGCATGCAGAAATGTAATTTCGTTTTCTCTGCAGGAGTTCATCAATTTCATAAATGCAACACATTATAGTTTGTTTATACATAGCATAAAGGCAAAACAAAACGTTGTATGCAGTGTTATTTCATTTTAAATGTCAAACGGGTTTTGCGGCTCCCAGTGTTTTCTTTTCTGTGGGAAACGGGTCCAAGTGGCTCTTTCAGTGGTAAAGGTTGCTGACCCCTGGGCTAGACGCTTGATCCTCCTCAGATGGAGAGATGTTGCCCCGCCCACTCATGCTCAATGGCTTAACGACATCATGGCCTGTTTGGACCTCAAAAAAATTCATTATTCAGTTCTCAATTCGGATCTAAAGTTCCATAAGGTCTGGGGACCATTTATCGAGTACTTACATAACCTTCCTCTTGACTAGGGTTTTTTTTTCTCTTCGGTCCCTTGCTTTCAGCTCCTTTTTTTTTCTGGTAGAAGGCATTATTATCCTCTGTTGCTGAGTGTATTCACAGTCTGGGAGCTTGGCTGTCCTGACTTATACTCTCTATATTGTGTTGTGGTTGGTCTGGAGTTGCTGTTATTTTTTCTTGTGTTGTGGGGCTTGGGGAGGACACTAAGCTTACTTGTCTTTAATTTAGGTGCTTTTTTTTTGCTAAATTCTCTTCCTTTGTAACATATTGTTATTGTATGCTTAATTTTGCACAGTTTTAATGTTCCTCATTGGGATTTGGGGTTTTTAATTTGTAAAATGTTTTGAAAAACTAATAAAAAAAATGTTTTAAAAAAGGCTGTAAAATTGTGTGGGCAGCAGAGACCACACAAACACAAGCTAAGAAGCTGCATAGAGCAGGCACAACAGCGTATACAGAGCAGTGCACAAGGCATTTCCTAAAGCAACAGCAAAGCAAAAAGGAAGGCACAAACAGCAAATGCAGCAAACATGGAGGTAGCCACATTCCAAAGACATGTCCTGTTTATGGAAAGTCCTGCTGTTCCAGAGAAAATGAATGAGACAATAATTCCATTCAAGCTTGACACTGGAGCTCAGGTGAATCTGTAGTCTGTGGATGATTACAAGACTCTCAAAGTAAAGAACAAGTGAACCCAGTGAAGTTAAAAGTGATAGGCTACACTGGAGAAAATGGTAAAAAAAACAGCTGTATAATGACTTTCAAGCACGAAGGGAAGCACCTAAAGGCAGCTGCTAATTGTAGAAAAATGAGTACAGCCAATATTAAGTCTGAGTGCATGTGAAAAGCTCAATCATAGTGGCTTTACAGACCAAAGGTGACCACCCAACACTCATGGAAGAGTACGCAGAGGTCTTTGAGTGGCTTGGGTGCTTACCTGATGTGCACAAAATTCATATTGAATTTTGGCTCCTGTTGTCCATTCCATACGGGAATGTTCCATTTACACTTTAAAGACAAACTCAAACAAGAACTAGCATGCATGGCACAGATAAATGTCACACAGAAAATTAAAGAACCAACAGATTGTGTGAGCTCTCTGGTCATTGTGCAGAAGAAAAATGAAACTTTGTAGACATATCTAGACCCAAGAGATCTCAATAAAGCCATCAAGAGAGAGTATTTCAGATTGCCAACATGGGAGGAGATCATGTCCCAGTCTGCAGGTACCAAGTGGTTTAGCAAGCTTCACACATCGTCCAGGTTTTGGCAGTTGAAGTTTGTCAAGGCAAGTTTGAGACCGTGTGCCATAAGGAAGTGGTCACTTTCTTCGGCTACAAGCTACCATATGGAATTCTGTCCACACCAGAGTTCCTAAACTCTTTGGGTCTTCCAAGAATGAACATGATGCATGACTGAGACAGGTGCTAGACATGACATGGAATGTCAATTTGAAATGTGAATTTGGCATTAAGACATTGAATTTCATAGGGGATGTCATATCCAAAGAGGGATTGAAGCTTGACCCAAGACAGAAGTCACCCATTGAAAACATGGAGAGGTCCCAAAACAAAGAAGAAGTGAGACCTTTCTTGGGGGTGGTGACTTAAATGGCTAAGTTCATCCCTCGACTGTCAACAGTGTTAGCATCACTTAGGTCACCCCTTGAGCAACAAGAGTGGATTTGGTCCCAGGAATAAGAAGCGTGTTTCTCCTTGCTGAAAAGAGGCCTACCTGAAATGCCCATGTTGAAGTTTTCTGATCCAGAAAGGTGTACTAAGCTCTGAGCCGATGTGTCCCGGTATAGCCTTGGAGCAGTACTACTGCAGCAACATAATGACACGTGGCAACCTCTGGCCTATGCATCAAGGGAATTAACTAGTGCGGGAGCAAACTACACGTAGATTGCGAAAGCGTCTTGTCAGCACATATGCATGCAAAAGGTTCCATCAATATATCTGTGCACAAGCTTTTGAAGTGGAGACAGACCATAAACCACTTATCTCAATTATGTCCAAACCTCTGAATGACTGTCCCATGAGGATACAGTGCATGTTAATAAGGTGGCAGAAATATGACATGAAGATGATCTACACATTGGGAAAATATATGTTTGGTGCTGATGCATTGTCTTGTGTAGTTGACAAGAAAGAAAAGAGAGATTAATGCTGATATAAGGCCCATGTTGACATGATTGCCACCTTGATTCCAGTATCTGCTGATAGAATAGAGAAGATTAGGAAAGCAGCAGGGACGGATGAAACAATGAAAGTACTCAGAGACAATACAGAAAGGATGGCCAGCAGCTAAGAATGATTTGTGTCACTAGGTTCAGATATGGTCCAAGTGCGGAGTGAGAGACACCAAAGCAGGTCGATAGTTCACAGGCTTTAATGCGAACAATATTAATGGGAAACTAAAACAATAAACACTAGGCCAAACAGGGCCATTAACTAAAACTCTCAAATGGAAAACAAAGTCAACACTGCAGCCAAAAAGAACAACTAAGAATAAAACAAATACCGCTAGTCTCCAGAGTCAGTTGACTTGACAGACCAATTTCTCAGGCAAGATGGAATGCAAACAGGCAGTGGAGTGACGCTGTGTTCAAGTCTTGACAAATACTACAACAGAATGAATGGAGTTAAATACTATCACAATGAAATAATAATTAGCTGACACATACATACTCACAAGCGCAATAGCTGTATCTACTGTGCTGCCGAATCCGTGGTTGTGACAGGACCCCCCTCTCTAGGTGCATGGTAGATAAGTGCCATGGTGTGCATTGCCAATATCGGAGCCAAAAACTTCCATGTAGAGACAGAAACAAGAGCTTATACTGAGGTAGATCGACCTAGTGACACCACGAGATGAATCTTTCTCAAGATGTAAATGATCCGATTGGAGCTAATAGGGCATCTGCTTCAACAATAAAACTAACACAGAATCCCTGAGTCTATCAAAATAAACTTCACCAGAAAGCACCAGGAAACCACATTACAAGGAGCAAGTCACTCAAGAGAAACACAAGGACCTCTTAAACCATCAATAACTGTTGTTAAGCAACAATGAACTAATTCAGGGGCTCTAAAACCTGCAGAGCCCGATGCTCTCTGATGCCCTGCATAGGCCTGAAGAAGTCACTACAGGACTCACACCCCCCAACCCCCTGCCTCCCTGATGGCCAGGAAGACCTGAAAACACGAGATCCATGGATGACTCGTGAGACCTGGGGAACTTGAGAGGGAGGCATGGGAAACTCAGGAGGCAAGGAGACTTGGGGATCCAGAGAGACTTTGAGACCTGGGAACCCCAACAGACTGAGATCAAGAAACCTTGGGTGGGGCCGAGAGGGAGGCTTGGAGTCCTCAAGATGGAGAGGACATTGAAAAACCCTAAACACATTGAATAAGCTTTGGAAACTATCTGAAAAATAAAAACCTTGGAAACATAGAGAAATCTTGAAAACATGAAACTTGAAACCTAGAGAAGGAACCTTTTCAAATCTTGCTCAGCGTAAAGCAGAAATGGCTGGTTGCATCAGAAAGATTAGCGTGTTTGAATAGCCAATGAGAAGAGAGTGCTAATTTTGCTGAGTGCATTGGATTTAAAAGCATACGATTTGCTTCAAAGTTTAACTGCTCCAACCAAACCAGCCAAAGTGAGTTTGTTTGATATCGGGAAAGTAATGAAGGAACATTTAGAACCAAAACCATTATTGATTGCAGAACACTTTAGGTTTCATAAGTGGAATCAAGTCAGGGGAGTCTATTTCAGCATCCGTGGCTGAATTGAAGAGATTGTCTGAGCATTGCCAGTTCAGTGATAGGCTTAATGCTACACTGAGAGATCATTTAGTTTGTCAAATCTTAGAAGTAAGCATTCAAAAATGGCTCCTAAACTGAAGAACAACTTACATTCAAAAGAACAGTTGAAATAGCTGTAGCAATGTGATGCACCATCAATAACTCACACTGAGACGCAAGGCGAGATATCAGCTTTTATTGACTGGAAGAAGGAACCAGGAGTGAGTGTCTATCATACAATGTCGTGGAGACTGAGGCCGAGCGTCAGGCCGCAGATCTCCTTTATACAGGGGCCTGTGGGAGGAGCCACAGGAGCAGTCAGCAGGGGCGTGTCCCGACAGGCACATAGTTCACCACACAATGTAAACAGCAGATTGATGCAAGAGAAAATCAGATGCAATTGAGTTGTGGTCAGAAATGAAAATGAGCGTGATGAAGATTCTAGCATCTGGAGAGGGGTCTGCCCAGCCGAACACATTGTGTTGCCGTTGTGTCAGGGGCTCACATACATCAAACCAATACTGATTCAATGGTGAAACTTGCAGAAAATGCGACAAAGTGAAACACATACTAAGAGCATGTGGGCAAATAAAAATATCACACAGTGAAGAGATAAAGATAAAGAGTCAAGTTGCAGTTTCTAAAAGAGCACTAATCTGATAATGATGAATGCTGCAAGACTGAGCAGCCTTGAGATTTAAAATTTGAAAAATAACCAGAACCGAGTGATGTGGCTTGCACCAGAAGCGAATTAATTAATTAATTAATTTATTAAAATGGAATTGGACACTGGCGTGGCTGTTTCAGTCATCTATAAAATGAGTTTGAATGGCATTTCTAAGATGCTGAACTGAAGCCTGCAGGTATCCAACTAAGAACTTATACTGGAGAAAATATAATTCCTGTGGGAATAACATTCATAACCAATCGCATTAGGCTTGTTTATAGTAAAAACAGGAGGGCCAGCTTTGTTTGGGCATGATTGGCTGAGACCACAGCAATTTGATTGGAGATCCATGATCCATTTGCATGCCACATCCCCTGCAATACAATCAACTGAAAGTGAATTAAGAAAGGTACTGGATGACGCCACAACTGTCTCCATTGCTGTACACCATGGACTGTTGCCAAGTAGGGGGCAAACAGGTGTTGGTACCAACCTCTGTGCCTCTGGTTGGAAAGCACATTGGACCAAGGAGGGACTTTGCTGCTCAGAGGAATTGTGAAAGTGATGAAAGCTGTGGCACATATACAACAGTTTTTGTAGGCAACATATCTGAGAAAACTTCTGATAGTTGCTTGCAAACCAGTTTCTTTCAGTTACTTCCAAAATGTGGCTTGGATTTAAGCTGGAAGAGAGCTTTGGAAAAGTTGCAAGCATTTAACTTTTGTGAGTATAAAAAAGCAGAATCTACTTTGCGTGCATTAAGGTTATTGCACAAACTTAAAATAGGAAACAAAAAGATATTTGTAAAAGGCAATGCAAAGACCAAAGCCAGGCTGGATGAATGGAAGGCCAAAAAGAAAGGAGTAAATGGAGATTCAAAAACAGAAGATTTGGATGAGGGTATCAAGAGGAGAGTTCAGATCATAAAGGGAGCAAAAGAAGGATTAATAGATCCAGGGGAACTGAATGCACCTGCCCAAGATCAAGATGCATGTCCAAGGTGAGCAAAGAAGAAAGAGGAAAAGAGGAGGATGATATAAGTGTTATGGAAATGGAAGAGGACAAATGAGACCTAACTTCTTGAGAAATTTGCAAACGCAGAGTTACACGCAAGAAACTAGACAAAACAAGAAGGCAAGGAAAAGAAAGACAAGTAGTTGAAAAGGAGAGAAGTATTAGATAGAAAGAAGATGAGTGAGAAACAGAAAGGTGTGACAGAAAGAAGAAATGTGAGAAAGAATAAGAGCAGATAAAGAGAGAGAATAAAGCCGGGACTGGGAGAGAAACAAGGATGAAGATAGATCCAGAGAGGAAAGCTGAGAAAAGGAGAAGAAAAGTGTCCATAGCTGTCAGAACCTCCTCCTTCAGTCCCAGTGTCAACTCCTGTAACTGCCACAGAGACTCTCACAGGCACAAGTGCTCCCTGCCAAACAGAGTGACCTCCCTTGTCAGGAAAGTTGTGTCCCACAAGAGTAAGAAAGCCTCCATAACGATTAAATCTTTAGGCCAGAATGGGACAATTTCACAATTACCTTGCTGTTACTGTACCTGTACAGTATACTGTGTAAATGGTTGAGATCCATTCTACGTTGAGGTGGAGTTTATAGTTAACCCTATTTCAGTAGTATTTATGCAATATTGTTTGATTAAGCATTCTTGTTAGTTTAAATAATTCATTATGAGTTATATATAACAGGGGTCACCAACCTTTTTAGCACCGTGGACTTGTTTAAAATTGGCAATATTCTTGTGGACCGGCCGGGGGGGGGGGGGGGGGGGGAGGAGCGCGGAATATAGGTGATAAGTCAACTATAAGTTACTTATAAACGGCTAATACGCTCAATTTCGTTTCTAAAAGGGTTTATCTAACAAATTTAATATTAAACACACAGCACATATCTTCCTCACATGAATATAGTGATAAGTCAATTATACCTCACTTATAAGTCAATAGCATCATAACTTTTTAAGTAACATTTGGATTTTAAACACACAGCACATATTTTTCTCGTATGAACATATAAAATCATTGCAACAAACCAGTGAGAGGACAAGGTTAGGGCCGCGGCAGTTGCAGTCCGGAGAGAGAGACCGACTGACCAAGGAGTGTGACAGAGCACGCGCCTGCCCCCATTGTAGGTAGGTAGGATCTATTGGCCGACAAAAGTTTGTCTCGAGAGATGACTTTCATTAGATCGCAGCGAGGTAGCTGCTCTGCTACATACAAACCCTGAGCCCGAATTAGGTCGTCTGTGAATATTTTAGCAGCAGGTTCCCCATGAACATTCAGTGTGCTAAACAGGTTTAGAGGCGGCGCCCGTCTGTCCACGCTCCAGGCCAGTAGCAACGGCACTTCTCACCGGCCGGTTACCCGAGGCCAACCAGTGGTCCCTGGCTCAAGGATGTCACTGCATTTAGGCGACTGATGACCTCGCGTGCATTCAAGTTCAACAGTGGGCATGACAGGGAATGAGGAAAGGTGCAGCTGACTCATCATTTCATATCGCCAAATCATATTTTATATATCAGTGGTTGGGGACCACTGATATATAAAATCAAGCGAATTACATACATCATGATGCTACCACATGATACCACCCTATGCACATGAGATTCCACCTTCAGGGAACTATGCACCATTATTCCTAGATCACTCTGTTCTTTCTGCTTTCCGCAGGGATCGCTCCCCACGCGACTCCCTTGTCCACTTGTCCCCCCCATCCCTTCCCACCGATCTCCCTCCTGGCACTTATCCTTGTAAACGGAACAAGTGCTACACCTGCCCTTACACTTCCTCCCTCACCACCATTCAGGGCCCCAGACAGTCCTTCCAGGTGAGGCGACACTTCACCTGAGTCGGCTGGTGTGGTATACTGCGTCCGGTGCTCCCGGTGTGGCCTTTTATATATTGTTTTTTTTTTTTTTTAACTTTTTTTATTGCATTTTTAAATGGTTACAAAGTATGAAAAAACAATGTATATAACCCTTACCCCCTCCCCTTAACCCCTCCCCCCTAACTGCCCTATAGAAAAAAAAAAGAAAGAAAGAAAGAAAGATTGTCTGGTTGTTGGAAGATCTCCACATGCTCCATGGAATTCGTAATAACTTTAATATGTATATTTATTTCTTTCCCCTAATAACCAATTGTTTCATCTTCAGAGCATCTATATATTTAATCCTGTCTTTTGTAAATAAGGGCTCCAAATTTTCAAAAATGTTTCATATTTATCTCTTAAATTATAAGTAATTTTTTCTAATGGAATACAACCATAGATTTCTTTCTTCCAAGAATCTATACTTAAATGTGTATCTGATTTCCAAGTAACTGCAATAGCTTTTTTGGCTACTGCCAGTGCAATTTTTATAAATTCTTTCTGATACTTATTTAGTTTGAGTTTCGGTTTTATCCCTTCAATATCACCTAGTAAAAATAATATTGGATTATGAGGAAATTGTGTTCCTGTAATTTGTTCCAGTAAAAGTCTTAAATTTGTCCAAAAAGGTTGAATTTTAGAGCAAGACCATGTCAAATGTAAAAAAGTACCAGTTTCCTGGTTACATCGGAAACACTGATCCGATAAATTGGTGAGAACTGACGCAGACTGGGAGACCGTTTCGCTGAACACCTACGCTCGGTCCGCCAGAGAAAGCAGGATCTCCCAGTGGCCACACATTTTAATTCCATGTCCTGTTCCCATTCTGATATGTCTATCCGTGGCCTCCTCTACTGTCAAAATGAATCCAAACTCAGGTTGGAGGAACAACACCTCATATACTGGCTGGGTAGCCTCCAACCTGATGGCATGAACACTGACTTCTCTAACTTCCGTTAACGCCCTTCCTCCCCTTTTTACCCCATCCCTGACATACTTAGTTGTTTGCCCGTTCTCCATCTCCCTCTGGTGCTTCCCCCCCCCCTTTGATTTATAAAGGCCAATGTACCAAAAGCTCTCTTTACTACCCTATCTACTTGCGACGCCACTTTTAGGGAATTTTGTATCTATATTCCCAGATCCCTCTGTTCTACTGCATTCCTCAGTGCCCTACCATTTACCTTGTATGTTCTACCTTGGTTTTTCCTTTCAAAGTGCAATACCTCACACTTGTCTGTATTAAACTCCATCTGCCATTTTTCAGCCCATTTTTCCAGCTGATCCAAATCCCTCAGTAAGCTTTGAAAACTTTCCTCACTGTCCACTACATCTCCAATCTCTACACCTCCATTAGTCACACCATGTTTAACCTCTTGATCCCTGTCTTTGTCTAAGGTCTTAACAACATTTGTCTCCACATTCACTCCACTCTCTGTTCTGGTACTCTGGTTCCCATCCCTCTGAAACATTATTTTGCTTTCTTTTCCATTATTTATTTATTTATTCATATCTCTTATTGCAACTTACAGTAACTTACATGTTTCACAGTACTGCTGTCACAAATCGCTAAATCTTATGACATCTGTCAGTGATAGTAAACCTTTTACAGTGTATATATATGTATGTAGGTACTTTGATACTGAATTTCCTTTGAACTTGGCCTGTGATCTTCAGGTTCCCCCCTCTCCCCAGTACTGAACCCCACCTTTCAATGGAGGTATGGACACGCACCCCTGGACACAAGACAATGCAGCACAACAACAGGCCATTCAGTCATTACATCTGTGCCATTCTAAACTAATCTCCTCTGCTTGCACATAGTCTACAGATCAACCACCATCTGATTCATGCTACTGGAGCCTATGTGAGATTAAGGAAAAGAGTCTTTGAAGAGAAACAACCTGCAGGTCCAAAGAAAAATTTCCATCAATAGATCAGTCGTCCTTCCTACACTACTGTATGGAGCTGAGACATGGATCACCTACAGTAGACACCTGAAAGCCTGGAACAAAGATCCTTATGAAAGATTTTGAGGATCAGCTGCAAGGGCAGACACACTAATGCCAGCAGGAACTGCATCTCCACCGTGTTAACGCAACATCGACTCCGATGGATAGGTCATATCATCAGGATGCCTAACTCACATCTTTCCCGACAGATCCTTTACTCTCAGTTGGAGGAAGGTCAGTGAGACTCTGCTGGGCAAAGGAAACACTTCAAAGATAACATGAAAATCAGCCTGAAGAAATTCAACATGACATCTAAAAACTAGGAAGCCATTACACTCAAACGATACGCCTGGAGCAATTCTGTTCAAGAGGGAACAGCACTACATGAGAGTGACCTCCGCTGTGCCGCTGAGAACAAGTGGCAGCTGTGAAGGGAGAGAGTGAACAACCAGTAACCACTAACTCTTGCCCACCCTGCACCAATATGTGGATCCCAAATCAACCTTTACAGCTACCCGAGGACAAGTCATTAGGAGAACATCACAATGGATTCAAATGATTGCTCTACTATTAGATCCCTCCGTTCCCCACCTGTTCCGCCTCATGCCCGAGCTTGCCCAGGAGGGGAGATGCCAGTGGCAGTGTGGTGCGGTGACCATGCTGAATTGGGGACCGGCCCATCCCAGTTTCCGCTTGGTGGGGGGGGGCGGTGTGTGTGTGTGGGGGGTGTGGGGGGGGTGGTGGGGGTGGTGTGTGGTGTGAGGTGTGTGGTGTGTGGTGTGAGGTGTGAGGTGTGAGGTGTGAGGTGTGAGGTGTGAGGTGTGAGGTGTGAGGTGTGAGGTGTGAGGTGTGAGGTGTGAGGTGTGAGGTGTGAGGTGTGAGGTGTGAGGTGTGAGGTGTGAGGTGTGAGGTGTGAGGTGTGAGGTGTGAGGTGTGAGGTGTGAGGTGTGAGGTGTGTGGGGTGTGGGGTGTGGGGTGTGGGGTGTGGGGTGTGGGGTGTGGGGTGTGGGGTGTGGGGTGTGGGGTATGTGGTGTGGGGTGTGTGGGGTGTGTGCGTGTGCGTGCGCAATGTTTGGTACAATGTTTTGTATCTTGGCCCCGGAGGAACGCTGTTTCATTTGGTTGTCTCCATGTACAGTTGAATAATAATTGAACTGGAATTTCATGTGCCCGTTGAATGCCTCTTAGGCATGGCTACCATACCAGCTGCCCTGGCACCATGGGTTTCACATCCTTATTACTGTCAAAATGAACAAAAGTCTTGTGTAGCACATCTGATAGAAATGGAACAGTCCAGCACAGGAACAGGCCTTTCAGCCCACAATGGTGTGCCAGACTAAATCAGTAATTAACTGCCCCGCTAAACTAATCCTATTTGCCTATAGATACCCCTCCATTCACTACACATTCATGTGCCTGTCCAAGATCCTCTACCACCACTGCAGGCAGTGCATTTTGGGCACCTATCACTCTCTCACAATCTCCTTTCAACTTTCCCCTCTCTCCTTAAATGCACACTCTTGTCAAGTTAGACGTTTCAATCCTGGCAAAAGGACACTGTCTGCCTACTCTATCTATGCCTCCCATAATTTTATAAACCCCCATCAGATCTCCTCCCTCAGCCTCCACTTCTCCAGCAAAAACAACTCAAATTGTTGAAACTCTCCTTATAGCACGTGTACTCTGATCCAGACAGTATCCTGCTAACTCTCTTCTGCACCCTCTGTAAAGCCTCAACAGCCTGCCTGTAATGGGGTGACCAGAACTGTATGTAATACTCGAGGTGTAGCCTAACTAGAGTTTTATAAAGCTGTAACATAACTTCCTGAATTGAATTCAATGCCTTGTCTAATAAAGACAAGCATTCTGTGTGCCTTTTTAACCGCACTATCAACCTGTGTAGCCATTTTCAGGGAGCTATGAACTTCGATCACAGGATCTCTCTGCTCGTCAGCACTGTTAAGGGTCTTGCTATTTTACAATAGACATTAGGTGCAGAAGTAGACCATTTGGCCCTTCGAGCCTGCACCACCATTTTGAGATCATGACTGATCATCTACTATCAATACCCGGTTCCTGCCTTGTCCCCACATCCCTTGATTCCCCTATCCATAAGATACCCATCTAGCTCCTATCTATCAATTTTACACTGTCTCTTTACATTACAAGAGTAACATCTCACATCAGGCCAGGAAAACTCCATTTCCAAATTCTCTGCCCCTATTCACATCTGATCTCTATCCTGCTGTATCCTTTCCAGTCTTCACACTTTCTACAACACCAACAATCTGCAAACTTACAAACCTACCTATCTACATCTTCATCAGGGTCATTCACGTACACGACAAATAGCAGAGGTCCCAATACAGATCCCCGCGGAACACCACTTATCACCAGACTTCCAGCCAAATCAGTAACATTGACCATTATCCTCTGTCTTCTATGGCCAAGCTAGTTTTGAATCCAAATGGCCAATTCACCATGCATCTTAATCTTCTGAATGAGCCTCCCATGGAGGGATCCTGTCAAATGCCTTACTAAAATCCATGTGGACCACATCTATAGCTCTACCATTGTCAATCACGTTCATCAGCTTCTCAAAAGTCTCAATCAAGTTTGTAGAAGATGACTTACCCCGCACAAAGTCACATTGACTGTCCCTAATAAAGGTGTCTCCCGTGTACATTCCACGGCTCATTTTAAACCTATGCCCTCTGGCTCTCAACGTTGACCCCCCCCCCCCCCCACTCCTTGCTCTCGACCCCATTTCACAGAACATAGAAAGCATTCTAAAGGAAATGTGACACAACCGTGGCTAACAAGAGAAGTCAAAGCCAAAGAGAGGGCATATAATAGAGCAAAAATTAGTGGGAAGTTAGAGGATTGTGAAGTTTTTAAAAACCAACAGAAGGCAATAATACAAAGGCAAGCTAGCCAATGATATTAAAGATGATACCTAAAGTTTCTTCAGATACATAAAGTATAAAAGAGAGGAAAGAGTAGATATCAGACCTCTGAAAAGTGATGCTGGAGAGGTAGTGATAAATAGGTATTTTGCATCAGTCTTCATGGTGGCACTGTGTTTTCACAGTAGCGGTATGGTAGAAGTTCCAGGTGACAGGGGGCATGAAGCATGTGAAGTTACCACAACCAGAGAAAGGGGAAACTGAAAGGTCTGAAGGTAGGTAAGTCACCTGGACCAGATGGTGTACACACCAGGGTTCTGAAAGAGGTGGCTGAAGAGATTGTGGAGGCATTAGTAATGACGCCTTAAGGATCAAGAGTTACTAGATTCTGGAATGGTTCTGGAAGACAGGAATATTGCAAGTGTCACTCCACTCTTCAAGAAGGAAAAGAGTCCAAGTCCAAGTCAAGTCAACTTTTATTGTCACTTTGACCATAACTGTTGGTACAGTGCATAGTAAAAATGAGACATTTTTCAGGACCAGGGTGTTACATGACACAGTACAAAAAACTAGACTGAACTATGTAATAAAAAGAAAAAAAAACAACACCAAGCAAGAGGAAGAAGAAAGAAAACTATAGCCCAGTTAATCTGACCTTAGTGGTTGGGAAGATGTTGGAGTTGATTATTAAGGTTTCAGGGTACTTGAAGGCAGATGATAAAAAGGGCTGCAGTCAGCAGGGTTTCCTCAAGGGAAAATCTTGCCTGACAAATCTGTTGGAATTCTTTGAAGTAGTAACAAGCAGGATAGATAAAGGAGAATTAGTTGATGCTGTGTACTTGGATTTTCAGAAGGCCTTTGACAAGGTGCCACAAATGAGGCTGCTTTTCAAGCTATGAGCTCGTGGTATTCCAGGAAAGATTCTAGCATGGATACAGCAGTGGCTGATTGGTAGGAGGAAAAGAGTGGGGAAACAACAGAGCCATTTCTGATAGGCTGCCAGTGACTAGTGGTGTTCCACAGGGGTTTGCGTTGGGACCGATTATTTTTGCGTTATACGTCAATGATTTGGATGATGGAATTGATAACTGTGTTGCAAAGTTTGCAGATCATTTGAACATAGGTGGAGGGCAAGGTAGTTTTGAGGAAGTAGAGGCTACAGAAGGGCTTGGACAGGTCAGGAGAATGGGCAAAGAAATGGCAGATGGAATACAGTGTCAGGAAATGTATGGTAATGCACTTTGGCAGAAGAAATGAAAGGTTTGACTATTGTCTAAACGGAGAGAAAATACAAAAAAAAACTGAGATGCAAAGGGACTTGGGAGTCCTTGTGCAGGACTCCCTAAAGGTTAATTTGCAGGTTGAGTCAGTGGTGAGGAAGGCAAATGCAATTTTAGCATTCATTTCAAGAGGACTAGAACATAAAAACAAGTATGTAATGGTGAAGCTTCATAAAGCAATAGTAAGGCCTCACTTGGATGATTCCGAGCAGTTTTGGGCCCCTTATCTTAGAAAGAATGTGCTGAAACTGGAGAGGATTCAAAGGAGATTCACAAAAATGATTCCAGGATTGAATGGCTTGTCATATGAAAAGTGTTTAATGGCCTGTATTCACCAGAGTTCAGAAGAATGAGGGGTGACCTCATTGAAACCTTACAAGTGGAGAAAGGCCTTAATAGAGTGGATGTGGAGAGGATGTTTCCCGTGGGAAAGTATCTGAGACCAGAGAACACAGTCTCAAAATAGAGGTCTGACCTTTCAGAATGGAGATAAGGAGGAATTTCTTTAGCCACATCTGTGGAATTCTTTGCCAGAAGCAGCTGTGGAGGCCAAGTTTTATGAATATTTAAGGCAAAGGTTGATAGATTCTTGATTGCTCAGGGCATGATATGGGGAGAAGGCAGGAGATTGGCGCTGAGAGGAAAATTGGATCTGCTATGATGAAATGGCAGAGCAAACTTGATGGGCCAAATGGCCTCATTCTGCTTCTATGTCTTCTGGACGCATGTTCTAACATAGAACAATACAGGCCCTGTGGCCCATAATGTTGTGCTGACCTTTTAAGATCAATCAAACCCTTCCCTCCTATATAGCCATCCATCGTTCTATTGTCCATGAGCCTCTCTAAAAGTCTCTTCAATGTCCCTAATGGATCTGGCCACCACCAGCCCTGGCAGCATGTTCCATGCACCCACCACTCTCAGTGTAAAAAAATTACTTCTGACATCACCTCTAAACTTTCCTCCATTCACTTTAAATAATGTCCTTTTGTCTTAGACATTTTTTCCCCTGGGAAAAAGCCTTCGGCTGACACTCAATCCATGCCTCTCATCTCCCTTCCCCACAACAGGAAAGGCACTGTTCCAGTAACCTCTTTGCCTTGACGAGTTTTTAATTCCTTTTTTATTCAGAAATACAGCGTCGAACAGGCCCTTCTGACCCTACGAGCAATGGCACCCAACCGTCCAAATTTTCACGTTAGCCTTGTCATGGGGCAACTTAAAGAACCATTAGCAAATACCTGGTATACCTTTGGACTGTGAGGTGATGAACCTGGAGAAATCCCACCCATTCCACAGGGAGGACATGTAGATCCCTTACAGATGATGTCGGAATTGAAATCTGAACTTCGATGCACTGAGCTGTAATAGCATCACATTAACTCTATGCTACTGTGTAATAGCATCACATTAACTCCACACCACTGTGTAATAGAGTCACCTTAACTCTACGCCACTGTGTAATAGGGTCACATTAACTCTACGCCACTGTGTAATAGGGTCACATTAACTCTACGCCACTGTGTAATAGGGTCACATTAACTCTACGCCACTGTGTAATAGGGTCACATTAACTCTACGCCACTGTGTAATAGGGTCACATTAACTCTACGCCACTGTGTAATAGGGTCACATTAACTCTACGCCACTGTGTAATAGGGTCACATTAACTCTACGCCACTGTGTAATAGGGTCACATTAACTCTACGCCACTGTGTAATAGGGTCACATTAACTCTACGCCACTGTGTAATAGGGTCACATTAACTCTACGCCACTGTGTAATAGAGTCACATTAACTCTACGCCACTGTGTAATAGGGTCACATTAACTCTACGCCACTGTGTAATAGGGTCACATTAACTCCACGCCACTGTGTAATAGGGTCACATTAACTCCACGCCACTGTGTAATAGGGTCACATTAACTCCACGCCACTGTGTAATAGGGTCACATTAACTCCACGCCACTGTGTAATAGGGTCACATTAACTCCACGCCACTGTGTAATAAGGTCACTTAAACTCTACGCCACTGTGTAATAGGGTCACGTTAGCTCTACGCCACTGTGTAATAGGGTCACGTTAGCTCTACGCCACTGTGTAATAGGGTCACGTTAGCTCTACGCCACTGTGTAATAGGGTCACGTTAGCTCTACGCCACTGTGTAATAGGGTCACGTTAGCTCTACGCCACTGTGTAATAGGGTCATGTTAGCTCTACGCCACTGTGTAATAGGGTCATATTAACTCTACACCACTGTGTAATAAGATCACATTAACTCTACACCACTATGTAATAGAGTCACATTAACTCTACACCACTATGTAATAGAGTCACATTAATTCTACGCCACTGAGTAGTATGATCACATTAACTCTACACTACTATGTAATAGAGTCACATTGACTCTACTCCACTGAGTAATAATGTCACATTAACTCTACACCACTATGTAATAGAGTCACATTAATTCTACACCACTGTGTAATAGTGTCATTAACTCTACACCACTGTGTAATAGTGTCACATTAACTCTACACCACTGTGTAATAGTCACATTAATTCTACGCCACTGAGTAGTATGATCACATTAACTCTATGCCACTGTGTAATCATCATCATCATCATGCGCCATACTCTGCCAGAACCTTGGCGACCACTTTCTTCCACTGCGATCTGTTGTCAGTCAAACCTCTTGCATCTCTGGCAGTGAGGCTGGTCCACTTCTTGATGTTGTTAATAGACAATAGACAGCAGGTGCAGGAGTAGGCCATTCGGCCCTTCTAGCCAGCTCAGCCATTCACTGTGATCATGGCTGATCATACACAATCAGTACCCCATTCCTGCCCTCTCCCCATATCCCTTGACCCCACTATCTATAAGAACTCTATCTAACTCTCTCTTGAAAGCAGAGACTTGGCCTCCAGAGACTTGGCCTCCACTGCCTTCTGGGGCACTCTCTGGGTGAAAAAGTTTTTCCGCATTTCTGTTCTAAATGGCCTACCCCTTATTCTTAAACTGTGGCCTCTAGTTCTGGACTCACCCATCAGCGGGAACATGCTTCCTGCCTCCAGTGTATCCAATCCCTTAATAATCTTATATGTTTCAATCAGATCCCCTCACATTCTTCTAAATTCCAGTGTGTACAAGCCCAGTCGCTTCAATCTTTTAACATATGACAGTCCCGCCATTCTGGGAATTAACCTTGTGAACCTACACTGCACTCCCTCAATAACAAGAATTTCCTTTCTCAAATTTGGAGACCAAAACTCCACACAATGCTCCAGGTGGGGTCTCACCAGGGCCCTGTACAGCTGCAAAAGGACTTTTTTACTCTTATACTCAATTCCTCTTATTATAAAGGCCAGCATGCCATTAGCTTTCTTTACTGCCTGCTGTACCTGCACGCTTGCTTTCATTGACTGATGTACAAGAACACCTAGATCTCGTTGTAATTCCCCTTTTCCTAACTTGACTCCATTTAGATAGTAATCTGCCTTCCTGTTCCTGCCACCGAAGTGGATAATCTCACATTTATCCACATTAAACTGCATCTGCCATACATTCGCCCACTCACCTAGCCTGTCCAAGTCACCCTGCATTCTCATAACATCCTCCTGACATTTCACACTGCCACCCAGCTTTGTGTCATTGGCAAATTTGCTAATGTTACTTTTAATCCCTTCATCTAAATCATTAACGTATATTGTAAACAGCTGCGGTCCCAGCACCGAACCTTGCGGTACCCCAATGGTCACAGCCTGCCATTCCAAAAGGGACCTGTTAATCACTACTCTTTGTTTCCTGACAGCCAGCCAATTTTCAATCCATGTCAGTCCCCTGCCCCCAATACCATGTGCCCTAATTTTACCCACTAATCTCCTATGTGGGACTTTATCAAAAGCTTTCTGAAAGTCCACGTACACTACATCCACTGTCTCTCCCTTGTCCATTTTCATAGTTACATCCTCAAAAAATTCCAGAAGATTAGTCAAGCATGATTTTCCCTTCATAAATCTATGCTGACTCAGACTGATCCTTCTACTGCTATCCAAATGTGTCGTAATTTCCTCTTTTATAATTGACTCCAGCATTTTTCCCACCACTGAAGTCAGGCTAACTGATCTATAATTCCCTGTTTTCTCTCTCCCTCCTTTCTTGAAAAGTGGGACAACATTAGCAACCCTCCAATCCGCAGGAAGTGCAAAGAGACCTAGGAGTCCTAGGTCATCAGTCAATGAAGGTGAATGAGCACGTGTAACAGGCAGTGAAGAGGGCAAATGGAATGTTGGCCTTTATTACAAGGGGAATTGAGTACAAGAGCAAGGATGTCCTTTTGCATTTGTACAGGGCCCTGGTGAGACCACACCTGGAATATTGTGTACAGTTTTGGTCTCCAGGTTTAAGGAAGGACATTCTGGCAATTGAGGAAGTGCAGCGTAGATTCACTAGGTTGATTCCTGGGATGGTAGGGCTGTCTTGCGCAGAGAGATTGGAGAGATTGGGCTTGTACACACTGGAATTGAGGAGATTGAGAGGGGATCTGATTGAAACGTTTAAGATAATTAAAGGATTTGATAGGATTGAGGCAGGAAATATGTTCCAGATGTTGGGAGAGTCCAGTACCAGAGGGCATGGATTGAGAATAAGAGGTCAGTTATTTAAAACAGAGTTGAGGAGAAACTTCTTCTCCCAGAGAGTTGTGGAGGTGTGGAATGCACTGCCTCGGAAGACGGTGGAGGCCAATTCTCTGGATGCTTTCAAGAAGGAGCTAGATAGATATCTGATGGATAGGGGAATCGAGGAATATGGGGACAAGGCAGGGACTGGGTATTGATAGTGAATGATCAGCCATGATCTCAGAATGGCGGTGCAGACTTGAGGGGCCGAATGGTCTACTTCTGCACCTATTGTCTATTGAATCTGTAGAACATTGGAAAATGATTACCAATGCATCCACGATTTCTAGAGCCACCTCCTTAAGTACCCTGGGTTGCAGACCATCAGGTCCCGGGGACTTATCAACCTTCAGACCCAACAGTCTATCCAACACCGTTTCTTGCCTAATATAAATTTCCTTCAGTTCATCCATTACCCTAGTTCCTTTGGCCACTATTACATCTGGGAGATGATTTGTGTCTTCCCTAGTGAAGACAGATCCAAAGTACCTGTTCAACTCATCGGCCATTTCCTTGTTCCCCATAATAAATTCACCCGTTTCTGTCTTCAATGGCCCAATTTTGGTCTTAATTATTTTTTTGCTATTCACGTACCTAAAGAAGCTTTTACTATCCTCCTTTATATTCTTGGCTAGTTTACCTTGGTACCTCATTTTTTCCTCGGCGTATTGCTTTTTTTGTTATCTTCTGCTGCTCTTTAAAAGCTTCCCAGTCCTCTGGTTTCCTGCTCATCTTTGCTATTTTATACTTCTCTTTTATTTTTACATTGTCCTTTACTTCCCTCATCAGCCATGGCCTCCCCTTACTCCCCTTAGGATCTTTCTTCCTCTTTGGAATGAACCAATCCTGCACCTTCTGTATTATTCCCAGAAATACCTGCCATTGTTGTTCCACTGTCTTCCCTGCTAGGGTTTCGTTCCATTGAACTTTGGCCAGCTCCTCCCTCATAGCTCCATAGTTCCCTTTGTTCAACTGTAATACTGACACATCTGATTTTCCCTTCTCCTTCTCAAATTGTAGGTTAAAACATATCATATTATGGTCACTACCTCCTAATGGCTCCTTTACCTTGAGGTCCCTGATCAAATCCGGTTCATCACACAACACTAAATCTAGAATTGCCTTCTCCCTGGTAGGCTCCAGTACAAGCTGTTCTAAGAATCCATCTCAGAGGCACTCCACAAACTCCCTTTCTTGGGGTCCAGTACCATTCTGATTCTCCCAGTCTACCTGCATGTTGAAATCCCCCATGACAACTGTATCATTACCTTTGCGACATGCCAATTTTAACTCTTCATTCAACTTACACCCTACATCCAGCCTGTAGATAACACCCATTAGGGTCTTTCTACCCTTAGAATTTCTCAGATCTATCCATACCGACTCTACATCCCCAGATTCTATGTCCCCCCTCGCAAGGGACTGAATATCATTCCTCACCAACAGAGCCACCCCACCCCCTCTGCCAGTCAGTTTGTCCTTTCGATAAGATGTATATCCTTGAATATTCATTTCCCAGGCCCTGTCCGCTTGAAGCCATGTCTCTGTTATTCCCGCAACATCGTACTTGCCAATTTCCAACTGAGCCTCAAGCTCATCTACTTTATTCCTTATACTTCGTGCATTCATATATAATAGTTTTAATTCATTACTCCCCTCTCCTTTCATATCAATTCCTATTTCACTTGGCCATACTATATGATCTCTTCTTGAACTTACTGCTCCATTGATTCTGTTGTCCTTTTTAACTTTTCCTATTTTCACTTTCCTTTTAACTCTATCTTTATATTTCCAGTTCATCCCCTCCCCACCCCCCCAACTACTTAGTTTAAACACATCTGTGTTGCAGTGGCAAACCTGCCTGCCAGAATGCTGGTCCCCCGCCTATTAAGGTGCAACCCGTCCCTTTTGTACAATTTATCCTTACCCCAAAACATACCCCAGTAGTCGAAGAATGTAAATTCTTGCTTCCTGCACCAGTTCCTCAGCCACACACTCAGATCCATTATCTCCCTGTTTCTGCCCTCTCCAGCATGAGGAACTGGAAGCAAACCGGAGATAACCACCCTGGAAGTCCTGCTTTTCAGCTTTCTTCTGAGTTCTCTGAAGCCCCACTGCAGAATGTCCTTCCTCTTCTTCCCAATGTCATTTGTGCCGACATGCACTACCACTTCCAGCTGTTCACCTTCACCCTTAAGGATTCCCTTCAATCGGTCCGTGATGTCCTGGATCCTAGCACCAGGGAGGAAACACACTATCCTTAAATCTCGCCTGCTGCCGCTGAAATCCCTTTCCGTACCTCTTACTATGGAGTCCCCTACTACCATGGCTCTTCCTGATGTCTGACTCCTCAGCTCTGCTTCTGCACCAATTTTCGACTCACAGGCCTGTCCGCCTCTCAGACTGGCAGTATCTTCTGCCTTGACAACTTCCGAGTGAGTGCACCTGTTTACGAGAGGTACATCCCCTGGGGTCTCCTGTACTTCAAGCACCCTTTCCTTCCTCATCATTGCCCCCTTTCTCTCTTCCGGTATCCTCAGTGTAACGACCTCACTCTAGTTCCCGTCCAGAAAACTCTCGTTTTTGCGGATGAACCTGAGGTCATCTAGTTCTTTCTCCAGTGCTGCAACATGTTCCTTCAGAAGCTGAATCTGGACACACTTTCCACAGCTGTAGCCGGTGGCACCATCAGTGATCCAGGTTGATCCAGTTGACCTGTTGATCCAGGTTGTCCTCTGTCTGCCTTGGGAGCGGCTTTCAAGCACAGTGTGTCATCAATTCTTGAGATGTATCCAAAATAATGAAGTTTCCTTTGGATAACAGTTTCCAGAAGTGCTGGTTTCGTGCCAATCTTTTCTAGGATGAAATTGTTGGATCTCATTTCAATGTATGATACCCTGAGGATCCGTCTGTATGTCCACATCTCAAATGCTGTCAGCTTCTTTTCATCAGCTGCTTCTAGGGTCCATGTTTCACAGCCATATAGGGTTACTGGCCAGATGAAACCTTTGAGGAGACGTACCTTGGTGTCAGTGCACACAGATCTATCTTTCCAGATGTAGTGCTTGTGCTTGCCATTGCTGGCCTTCACCTTATGTTCTTGCTGCATTCGTTTGTGGCATTTAGTCCTGCACCAAGGTATATAAAGGAGGACACTTGTTCAATCTTGTAATGTACTGTGTAATAGGGTCTCATAGGGTCTATTCCACTGTGTAATAGGGTCACATTAATTCTACGCCACTGTGTAATAGGGTCACATTAATTCTATGCCACTGTGTAATAGGGTCACATTAATTCTACGCCACTGTGTAATAGGGTCACATTAATTCTACGCCACTGTGTAATAGGGTCACATTAATTCTATGCCACTGTGCAATAGGGTCACATTAATTCTATGCCACTGTGCAATAGGGTCACATTAATTCTATGCCACTGTATAATAGGGTCACATTAATTCTATGCCACTGTGCAATAGGGTCACATTAATTCTATGCCACTGTGTAATAGGGTCACATTAATTCTCTACCATTGTGCAATAGGGTCACATTAACTCTGCGCCACTGTGGCCTTGGGTCAGGAATACACCCCTCCCCTCCAATTTCCTTCCCCATCTCAAAGACACGCGTGTTAGCAGATCAATTGCCTCACTGTCCCCAGTGAGTGGGGCAAAATCCAGGGGGAGCTGATGGAAAGTGGGGAGATTAAAACTCAGGATTGATGTATGATCACTGTAAAGCGGAGGTTGATGGTCAGTGTGCATTCAATGGGCCAAAGGGCTTCATTCTATGCTATAATGCGTGAAAATGCCCACCTCTCTGGATTAAAGCCCCCCCAGAACCCCAACCCAAACACTCTCTCCTTACCCTCTACTGATAACTTTCACCTTTTCAATATATCACTGACAGATCCTTAATTACCCCTTTCCAGTAGCCCTCCCACCCCTCTCTCACCCCCCTTTCAAAAATTCCTCTCAGAAGCTCACCTGCCCTTCCCAGAGAGCCATGATGGAATGACCGAGCAGAATCAATGGCCTATTTCTGCTCCTACATCTCATGGTCTTTACAAATACCCCTTTTGGAACCTCACTTCGTCTTTCTTATTTACCATCCTCTTCCTCTCTCACTCTCTTTTTCAGAACTCCACTTCCCCTCTCTCCCCCTTTTATCCCTCTCTAACACTCCTCCCTTTTCAGATCCCCCTCTCAGAACTTCACTTCCCATTTCTCACCTCCTACTCCCGTCTCACTCCTCTTTTTCAGATCCCCCCGACTTTCTAACACCTCAGCATTTCTTCCCCTCCACAGTCGGATTTCCGAACGGACCACAAACCCATGAACACTACCTCACACTTTGCTCTCTTTTTGCACCACTTATTCATTCAGTTTTTTAGGAACGTTTCGTATTGTAATTTATAATACATTTTATGTATCAACACTGCCAAAACTAATTTTTGTGATAATAAATCTGATTCTGTGGCAGCAAATGTGGAGGGACTGGAACTGGAGTTGGTTTATCTTGTCACATGTACAACATACAGTGAAAAGTTTGTCTTACATAATGTTCATACAGATTCGAATTGAAGAAATTCAACCATGGCTGACAAGTGAAGTTAGAGACAAAGTAAAAGCAAAAGAGAGGGCATACAAGGAAGCCAAAGTTAGTGGGAAGATAGAGGACTGGGAAGCTTTTAAAAACTTTCAGAAGGAAACTAAGAAGGTCATTAGGAAGGAAAAGATAAATTATAAAAGGAAGCTGGCGACTAATGTCAAAGAAGATACTAAAACCTTTTTAGTATATAAAGGGTAAGAGAGAGTTGAGGGTAGATATAGGACCAATAGAAAATGACACTGGAGATATTGTAATGAGAGATGTAGAGATGGCAGAGGAACTGAAAGTGTATTTTGCATCAGTCTTCACAGTGGAAGACATCTGCATAACAACAGACATTCAAGAGTGTCAGGGAAGTGAAATATGAGCAGTGAAAACTATGTCTGAGAAGGTGCTCAGGAAGTTTAATGGTCTAAGGGTGGATAAATTTCCTGGACCTGATGGAATGCACCCTCGGGTTCTGAAAGAAGTAGCTGGAGAGATTGCAGAGGCATTAACAATGACCTTTCAAGAAGCGATAGTTTCTATTGTACCGGATGACTGGAAAATTACAAATGTTACTCCGCTATTTAAGAAGAATTGGAGGCAGCAGAAAATAATGCCTGTTAGCCTGACATCAGTGGTTGGGAAGTTGTTGGAATCGATTGTTAAGGATGAGATTATGGAATACCTGGAGGCACATGACAAGATAGGCCAAAGCCAGCGTGGTTTCCTGAAAGGAAAATCCTACCTGTCTAACCTACTGCAATTTTTTGAGGAAATTACAAGGAGGGTAAACAAAGGAGATGCAGTGGATCTGGTGTACTTGGATTTTCAGAAGGCCTTTGACAAGGTGCCACACATGAGGCTGCTCAGCAAGATAAGAGCCCATGGAATTACAGAGAAGTTACCAGTATGGGTGTAACATTGGCTGGTCAGCAAAAAACAAAGAGTGGGAATAAAGGGATCCTATTCTGGCTGGCTGCCGGTTACCAGTGGAGTTCCACCAGGGTCAGTGTTGGGACCACTGCTTTTTACGACGTATGTCGATGATTTGGGCTATGGCGTTAATGGATTTGTGGCTTAATTTGCCGATGATACAAAGATAGGTGGAGGAGCAGGTGTTGAGGAAACAGAGAGCCTGCAGAGAGACGTAGATAGTTTAGGGGAATGGGCAAAGAAGTGGCAAATGAAATAAAATGTTGGAAAATGTATGGTCATGTACTTAGGTGAAAGAAATAAACAGGCAGACTATTATTTAGATGGAGAGAGAATTCAAAACGCAGAGATGCAAAGGGATTTGGGAGTCCTTGTACAGAATACCCTAAAGGTTGAGTCAGTGGTGTAGAAGGCAAGTGCAATGTTGGCTTTCATTTCTAGAGGTATAGAATACAAGAGCAGGGGTGTGGTGTTGAGGCTCTATAAGGCACTTGTGAGACCACACTTGGAGTAATGTGTGCAGTTTTGAGCTCCTTATTTTAGAAAGGATATACTGACATTGGAGAGGGTTCAGATAAGATTCACAAGAATAATTCCAGGAATGAAAGGGTTACTGTATGAGAAACATCTGGCAGCTCCTGGGCTGTATTCCCTGGAACTCAGGAAAATGAGGGGTGATCTCATAGAAACATTCCGAATGTTGAAAGGCCTGAACAGATTAGATATGGCAAAGTTATTTCCCATGGTGGGGGAGTCTAGGATAAGAGTGATTCAGGATTGAAGGATGGCCATTTAGAACAGAAATGTGGAGAAATTACTTTAGTCAGAGGGTGGTAAATCTGTGGAATTTGTTGCTGTGAGCAGCTGTGGAGGTCAAGCAATTGGTGCACTTAAGGCAGAGATAGACAGGTTCTTGATTAGCCAGGGCATCAAAGGGTATGGGGAGAAGGTAGTGGAGTGGGGATGACAGGAAGAATTGGATCAGCCCAAGTTTGAATAGCGGGACAGACTTGACAAGCCGAATGGCTTACTTCTGCTCCTATATCTTATGGTCTTATCAGATCATGACATAGAGCATTGAGGTAGAATGAGGTAAAACAACAACAGAAGGCAGAATAATGTGCAACACCTACAGACAGTGCAGAGTAAGTAAACAGTACAGTGCAAGAATGACATTTTGGATCTAAACCCTGCATCGTGACATACAGTGAAAAGGAAAATTGCCAATAGAGTGCATCAGTTCTGAGGAAAAGTATTTACCAGGTCTCATTTATATGTTCAGTCTCCACACACAGACTCCTGTTGTCCCAATGAGCTCTACTCTTTCCTCAGCTGTTGGTTGTCCTTCTTAAAACACACACTCAAATTTACTTTAATCCTTTTATAATGGTCGTCTCCCTTCTCCACTTTAATGTATCTATGGGAGGGAATTCATATGGGCCCTAACTGCATCTTTCTCCTTGTGGGAATGCTGGTGCCCTCTAGGTTTCAATCCTAGACCAGCCCGTCCTTTAATGGTTTTGTCAGCTTGTCAACTAGAAGTTCTGATGGACAGTCTCAGGAATGAAACTTTTTCCCGCTCCTCAGGCACTGCCTGAGGTCTGTAAAATAACTTAGCCAATTCGCTGAAATTTACAGTAGGGAAACGTTAAATAAAGCTTACATCTCTCGCCCCCATCGATGCAGCGACCACCAATCTCCTCCTTCCCCTTCCCCCTCCCCCTCTCCGTCGATGCAGCTGTTAGCTGCCTGGACGGGTCCCATAGCCCTGCCTGCTCTAATTTTATCCGCTGTGGTATTTCTGGGCAGCCGTGGTCAGCACATCGCGTTGAGCCCCGAGACAGCGGCAGGCGGCGGGGGGAAGAGAAGCCCACCACCATGGAGGCGAAGCCCGAGGCGGACGGGGACGTGGCCCTGCGGAAGCGACCCGACAGTAAGAAGGGCAAGAAGCCGGTGAGTGTGGGGCCACCGCGACCGCCGAGGTCCCTGCTGTGCCTGAGCCTCAGAAACCCGCTGCGCAAACTCTGCACCAGCATCGTGGAGTGGAAGTATCCTTCGGGGGGGACGACGGTGGGTGTTTGGGAGGGGGGGACGACGGTGGGTGTTTGGGAGGGGGGGACGACGGTGGGTGTTTGGGAGGGGGGGACGACGGTGGGTGTTTGGGAGGGGGGGACGACGGTGGGTGTTTGGGAGGGGGGGACGACGGTGGGTGTTTGGGAGGGGGGGACGACGGTGGGTGTTTGGGAGGGGGGGACGACGGTGGGTGTTTGGGAGGGGGGGACGACGGTGGGTGTTTGGGAGGGGGGGACGACGGTGGGTGTTTGGGAGGGGGGGACGACGGTGGGTGTTTGGGAGGGGGGGACGACGGTGGGTGTTTGGGAGGGGGGGACGACGGTGGGTGTTTGGGAGGGGGGGACGACGGTGGGTGTTTGGGAGGGGGGGACGACGGTGGGTGTTTGGGAGGGGGGGACGACGGTGGGTGTTTGGGAGGGGGGGACGACGGTGGGTGTTTGGGAGGGGGGGACGACGGTGGGTGTTTGGGAGGGGACGACGACGGTGGGTGTTTGGGAGGGGACGACGACGGTGGGTGTTTGGGAGGGGACGACGACGGTGGGTGTTTGGGAGGGGGGGACGACGGTGGGTGTTTGGGAGGGGACGACGACGGTGGGTGTTTGGGAGGGGACGACGACGGTGGGTGTTTGGGAGGGGACGACGACGGTGGGTGTTTGGGAGGGGGGGACGACGGTGGGTGTTTGGGAGGGGGGGACGACGGTGGGTGTTTGGGAGGGGGGGACGACGGTGGGTGTTTGGGAGGGGGGGACGACGGTGGGTGTTTGGGAGGGGGGGACGACGGTGGGTGTTTGGGAGGGGACGACGACGGTGGGTGTTTGGGAGGGGACGACGACGGTGGGTGTTTGGGAGGGGGGGACGACGGTGGGTGTTTGGGAGGGGGGGACGACGGTGGGTGTTTGGGAGGGGGGGACGACGGTGGGTGTTTGGGAGGGGGGGACGACGGTGGGTGTTTGGGAGGGGGGGACGACGGTGGGTGTTTGGGAGGGGGGGACGACGGTGGGTGTTTGGGAGGGGGGACGACGGTGGGTGTTTGGGAGGGGGGGACGACGGTGGGTGTTTGGGAGGGGGGGACGACGGTGGGTGTTTGGGAGGGGGGGACGACGGTGGGTGTTTGGGAGGGGACGACGACGGTGGGTGTTTGGGAGGGGACGACGACGGTGGGTGTTTGGGAGGGGACGACGACGGTGGGTGTTTGGGAGGGGACGACGACGGTGGGTGTTTGGGAGGGGACGACGACGGTGGGTGTTTGGGAGGGGACGACGACGGTGGGTGTTTGGGAGGGGACGACGACGGTGGGTGTTTGGGAGGGGACGACGACGGTGGGTGTTTGGGAGGGGACGACGACGGTGGGTGTTTGGGAGGGGACGACGACGGTGGGTGTTTGGGAGGGGGGGACGACGGTGGGTGTTTGGGAGGGGGGGACGACGGTGGGTGTTTGGGAGGGGGGGACGACGGTGGGTGTTTGGGAGGGGGGGACGACGGTGGGTGTTTGGGAGGGGGGGACGACGGTGGGTGTTTGGGAGGGGGGGACGACGGTGGGTGTTTGGGAGGGGGGGACGACGGTGGGTGTTTGGGAGGGGGGGACGACGGTGGGTGTTTGGGAGGGGGGGACGACGGTGGGTGTTTGGGAGGGGGGGACGACGGTGGGTGTTTGGGAGGGGGGGACGACGGTGGGTGTTTGGGAGGGGGGGACGACGGTGGGTGTTTGGGAGGGGGGGACGACGGTGGGTGTTTGGGAGGGGGGACGACGGTGGGTGTTTGGGAGGGGGGACGACGGTGGGTGTTTGGGAGGGGACGACGACGGTGGGTGTTTGGGAGGGGACGACGACGGTGGGTGTTTGGGAGGGGACGACGACGGTGGGTGTTTGGGAGGGGACGACGACGGTGGGTGTTTGGGAGGGGACGACGACGGTGGGTGTTTGGGAGGGGACGACGACGGTGGGTGTTTGGGAGGGGACGACGACGGTGGGTGTTTGGGAGGGGACGACGACGGTGGGTGTTTGGGAGGGGACGACGACGGTGGGTGTTTGGGAGGGGACGACGACGGTGGGTGTTTGGGAGGGGACGACGACGGTGGGTGTTTGGGAGGGGACGACGACGGTGGGTGTTTGGGAGGGGACGACGACGGTGGGTGTTTGGGAGGGGACGACGACGGTGGGTGTTTGGGAGGGGACGACGACGGTGGGTGTTTGGGAGGGGACGACGACGGTGGGTGTTTGGGAGGGGACGACGACGGTGGGTGTTTGGGAGGGGACGACGACGGTGGGTGTTTGGGAGGGGACGACGACGGTGGGTGTTTGGGAGGGGACGACGACGGTGGGTGTTTGGGAGGGGACGACGACGGTGGGTGTTTGGGAGGGGACGACGACGGTGGGTGTTTGGGAGGGGACGACGACGGTGGGTGTTTGGGAGGGGACGACGACGGTGGGTGTTTGGGAGGGGACGACGACGGTGGGTGTTTGGGAGGGGACGACGACGGTGGGTGTTTGGGAGGGGACGACGACGGTGGGTGTTTGGGAGGGGACGACGACGGTGGGTGTTTGGGAGGGGACGACGACGGTGGGTGTTTGGGAGGGGACGACGACGGTGGGTGTTTGGGAGGGGACGACGACGGTGGGTGTTTGGGAGGGGACGACGACGGTGGGTGTTTGGGAGGGGACGACGACGGTGGGTGTTTGGGAGGGGACGACGACGGTGGGTGTTTGGGAGGGGACGACGACGGTGGGTGTTTGGGAGGGGACGACGACGGTGGGTGTTTGGGAGGGGACGACGACGGTGGGTGTTTGGGAGGGGACGACGACGGTGGGTGTTTGGGAGGGGACGACGACGGTGGGTGTTTGGGAGGGGACGACGACGGTGGGTGTTTGGGAGGGGACGACGACGGTGGGTGTTTGGGAGGGGACGACGACGGTGGGTGTTTGGGAGGGGGGGACGACGACGGTGGGTGTTTGGGAGGGGGGGACGACGGTGGGTGTTTGGGGGGGGGACGACGGTGGGTGTTTGGGAGGTGGGGGACGACGGTGGGTGTTTGGGGAGATGATGGTGGGTGTTTAGGAGGGGGGACAGAGGGTGGGTGGTAAAACATCAAAACAGCATCTCACATCTCCCTAGACCCCGGTTTGATCATCATCATGTGTGCTGTTTGTGTGAAGTTTCCACATTCTGCCGATGTGTGTTTCTCACAGGTGTTCTGGCTTCTTCCCACTGGCATGCTGGGAGATTATCTGATGACTCAGAAGCCATTTATTAGATACACCTGTTCATTAATGCAAATATCTAATCAGCCAATCAAATAGCAGCAACTCAATGCATAAAAGCATGCAGACATGGTCAAGAAGTTTAGTTGTTGTTCAGACCAAACAGAATGTGGATGAAATGTGATCTGAGTGACTTATCCATGGAATGATTGCTGGTGCCAGATGGGGTGGTTTGAGTATCTCAGAAACTGCTGATCTCCTGGGATTTTCACACATAACAGTCTCTAGCGTTTACAGCAAGTGGTGCAAAAATAAAAAAAAAGTCAGTTCTGTGGCTAAAAATGCCTTATTAATGAGAGAGGTCAGTGGAGAATGGCCAGACTGGTTCAAGCTGACAGGAATCTGACAGTAACTCCAATAACCAAGTGTTACAACAGTGGTGTGCAGAAGAGCATCTCTGAATGGACATCAGGTAGAACCTTGAAGTGGATAGGCGCAGCGGAAGAAGACCATGAACATACACTTTATTAGGTACAGGTAGGTGCCTAATAAAGTGCCTTCTGTGTGTATATTGGGAATGGGGGCAGAAGCAACAGATGGGCACAGTGTGGGTAGTTGGGGGGTGGGAGAGGAGGCAACAGTTGGATTAGGGCTCAGGGCTGTGGGAGTGGAAATGTGTGTAGGAGCAGCGTCCTCTCATGATATACAAAAACTATTGTGAACTGTCAGGTCAGGAAAGGTCATTGACCACTGCAGGACTTGTATTCTGTGTATCCAGGTCAAAGAACTGGACAGGAGGTAGAACATTGCTGCATGACCTGCTGGGTACCTCCAACATTTTGTGTGTGTTGTCCAAGATTTCCAGCATCTGCATACTCTCTCGTGTCTGTGATGTACCAAACTGCCTTTTCCAAAATCTCCTTTCTGGAAAGTACCATAGGGTTATTAAAACAAAAAAACTTCACACCATCTTAAAAGCTTCTTCCCCCAGGCAGTTTATCTAGCCAACCATCTGTCTATTATCCCTGTCTCTGAACTTGAACCACTTTTTATAATGCTGTTTACACTGGATGTGGAAAGGATGTTCCTATAGTAGACCAGAGGGCACACTCTTAGAATAGAGGGATGTCTATTTATGACGGAGAAGAGGAGGAATTTCTTCAGCCAAAGGACAGTGAATTTGTTACCACAAATGGCTGTGGAGGCTAAGTTATTGGGGATATTTAAAGTGGAGGTTGACAGGTTCTTGATTAGTCAGAGCATCAAAGGTTATGTGGAAAAGGCAGGAGAACGGGTTTGAGAAAGATAATAAATCAGCCATGATGGATTGTTAGATCAGACTCAGTGGGCTGAATGGCCCGGTTCTGCTCCGTGCCTTGTTGTGTAATGGACTCATTGTAAACACATGCTGGTATTTATGTATTTGTGCACATTTTATTCCATCACTTAATCTAACTTTAACTTTATTTTTTCTATAATTCTTTATAATTATTGAATGTTACTTTCTTGTTGCATGTCTCACCCTGAGCAACACACTGCAGCAAATTCCTAACATATGTAAATGTATACAGTATGTTGAATAAAGGTCACCTTTGATCCTTGTAAAGGAACAGGGAGAGGGATGATAGCCCTGATAGAGAGAATAATGAATCCCTACTGAAGGGTCTCAGCCGGAAACGTCGACTGTTTATTTTTTTTTGCAGAAAGCAGAGGGTCGTGGTGGAGGGAGTACATTTGGATTGGAGGGTTGCGACTAGTGGTGTCCCACAAGGATCGGTTCTGGGACCTCTACTTTTTGTGATTTTTATTAACGACCTGGATGTGGGGGTAGAAGGGTGGGTTGGCAAGTTTGCAGTTGGCACAAAGGTTGGTGGTGTTGTAGATAGTGTAGAGGATTGTTGAAGATTGCAGAGAGTCATTGATAGGATGCAGAAGTGGGCTGAGAAGTGGCAGATGGAGTTCAACCCGGAGAAGTGTGAGATGGTACATTTTGGAAGGACAAACTCCAAGGCAGAGTACAAAGTAAATGGCAGGATACTTGGTAGTGTGGAGAAGCAGAGGGATCTAGGGGTACATGTCCACAGTTCCCTGAAAGTTGCCTCACAGGTAGATAGGGTAGTTAAGAAAGTTTATGGGTTGTCAGTTTTCATAAATCAAGGGACAGAGTTTAAGAGTTGCGAGGTAATGATGCAGCTCTGTAAAACTCTGGTTCGGCCACTCTTGGAGTACTGTGTCCAGTTCTGGTCACCTCACTATAGGAAGGCTGTGGAAGCATTGGAAAGGGTACGGAGGAGATTTACCAGGATGCTGCCTGGTTGAGAGAGTATGGATTATGATCAGAGATTAAGGGAGCTAGGGCTTTACTCTCTGGAGAGAAAGAGGATGAGAGGAGACATGATATAGGTATACAAGATATCAAGAGGAATAGATAGAGTGGACAGCCAGTGCTTCTTCCCCAGGGCACCACTGCTCAATACAAGAGGACATGGCTTTAAAGTAAGGGATATGAAGTTCAAGTGGGATATTAGATGAAGGTTTTTTACTCAGAGCGGTTGGTGCATGGACTGCACTGCCTGAGTTGGTGGAGGCAGATACACTAGTGAAATTTAAGAGACTACTAGACAGGTATATGGAGGAATTTAAGGTGGGGGGGGGGGTTATATGGGAGGCAGGGTTTCAGGGTTGGCACAACATTGTGGGCTGAATGGCCTGTACTGTGCAGTACTATTCTATGTTCTATTTCCATACCTGCTGAGTTCCTCCAGTATTTTGTGTGTATTACTGTGGATAGGCAGGGTTGGAGAGAGAGACTGACGAAGGCAGCAAAAAGGAGCAAGGGAGTGGAGAGAAGGGGAGAGGAAGGACGTGAGAGGGAAAAATAAATGGAGAGAAGAGGAGAGTGGGATGAGAGAAGGGGGCTTTAGAAAGAAAGAAGGGGAATGAGGAGATCAGTAGAAAGGGGTTCAGGTTTAGATTTATTTATCGTGTACATTGAAATGCATAGTTTGGATTAACGGCCAACACACCAAGGATGGGTTGGGGTCAGCCTGTAAGTGTAAGCAGACACTCTAGTGCAGACATATCATACCCATAATACTTAGCAGAACAAGACAGACCAACAAACAGACACAACTAGCAACAAAACAACAACAGCAGAAATAAACCACTTTCCTCCCTCCCACCTGCCCATCTGCCCTGCACAGACATTCCTCTAACCCCAGGAGAGGCCTCTGGGCCATAAGTCCTCAGGCTTCGGCCATTAGGTCTTAGGTCTTGACTTCCAGACTTCCAATCACTGAGTGAGTGGAGAGCCAGGAACTGAGATGAAAAACACACGAACTGCTGGAGGAACTCAGCAGGTCAAGCAGCATCCACAAAGGGGAATAAACGGTCGAAGTTTTGGGCTGAGACCTTTTATTCCCCTCTATAGATGCTGCCTGACCTGTTGAGTTCCTGCAGCTCTGGATTTCCAGCATCTGCAGAATCTCTTGTGTTTATGACTGTGATAAAAATATGGCTTTGAGAAAGTGTACTGAGAGGGAGGTAAGCTGCATAGATTTTTATTATGTTTCCTTTAGAGACACAATGTGGAACAGGCCTTTCCGAGACTGCATGCTGCACTGCCCAGCAACTCCCAATTTAACCCTCGTCTAATCATGGGACAATTTACAATGACCTACTAACCGGTATGTCTTTGGACTGGAGAAACACCCGCACATTCCACAGGGATACAGGCTCCTCTCAGATGATGAACTCTGAACTGTGATGCTCTGCGTTGTAGCAGCATCATGCTAACTGCTGCGCTACCGTGGTGCCCAATGTGTGGTGGGAGGGCCGGGGAGGGGGCAGATGGGGACAAATAGAGTGAAGTTGGGGAACAAATATGGCTCAGGCTGGGGACACAGAGACAGAAGGAGAGTTGGGAGGGGAGGAGTGCTGATGGAGAAGAGGCAAATGGCAAGGAAAGGATGGGGGAGATGGAAGTAGAGATTAGTGGAAAAGAGTGAGCAAGATGGAGTGGCTGTGATGGGAGAGAACATCTGTTGTGGATCCCACCCACCCTGCTTGTAGACAGTTTATCCAATCCCCTCAGGGAGGAGGCTACGTAGCACCCACACAAGAACCACCAGACTCAAAACACGGTTACTTTCCCCAAGCAGTAAAGCTGACCAACACCTCCACCCACTAACTCCAGCACTGCTTTATTTCCTGTCAGTCACCTTCTGTCCAGCCAAGAATCACTTTATGGACATACAATCAATCTATGTACAGTATTTAACTTTATGTATTCATATTTGTATATTTTTAAAAATATTGTGTTATTTATCTTTTTTCTGGAGTAACAAATCTTGAAGTTGAATGAGAACGATAGAGGACAAAAAATGATAAAGGTAACAGTGGAGAGGGAGGGAATGAGGGGTAGTGAGGTATAAAGGAACAGGAAAGGTGGATCGAGGAAGCAGGGATTGTGACTAAGGAAGGGAAGAGGAGGATAGTAATTGGGAATGGAGGGGTGGGGGTTAGGAAGGTAGGAAAGGAGAGGAAGGGGAAGAACGTCCTGGGTAGAGTGGACATGAAGACGATGTCTCCTATAGCTGGTGAGTGTTGAAACAGAGCACACAGCCTCAGAACAGAAGGGCATCCCTTCAGAACAGAAATGAGGAGGTAGTTGTGGGATTTATTACGACAGACGGATGTGGATGCCAAGTCATTAGGTATATTTAAATCAGAAGTTAATAGGTTCTTGATTCGTAACAGGTTCAAAGGTCATGGGGAGAGAGAGGGAAAATAAATCAGCCATGATGGAATGGCAAAACGCACTCAATGGGCTGAATGGCCTAATTCAGCTCCTAGATCTTATGCTCTAAAGTGAAGGGGCATGGAAGGTGGAGAGAGGAGTAAATTGAGAGGGATTAAGGGCTGTCTGAGAGAGACTGGGGAAGTCTTCTCAGGGAGTGGCAAATCTCTGGAATTCACTGGCGATGGAGGTGATATCGTTGGATATATTTAAGGTTGGGATAGTTAACTATTTGAAAGATTGAGGATTTGACAATTTTGGAATGGGCAATAAACCCATGTATACTACCTCACTATTGTTTGTCTTTTTTGTTTTTTTTTTGCACTAGTTCTTAACTTTTAAAAATTTCTTATTATAATTTATAGTTTTTTAAATTGTGTTTTGCAATGTACTGCTGCAACAAATCAACAAATTTCATGTTATATGTCACTGATAATAAACCTGGTTCTGATTTGGATTCTGAGTTGAGAGGGCAGGAAATAGTGAGGAATGCAGGGGAGAGTAGGGACAGATATTGGAAAAGTTAGGGAGATCAGAGGAGGAAAGAGAATGGGAGAGGTAGAAGGTTGTGTGTAAAGGAGGGGAGAGAATGGGAGAGGTAGAAGATGGTGTGTGAGGAGGGGAGAGAGTGGGAGAGGTAGAAGGTTGTATGTAAGAGAGGGGAGGGGTAAAGAATTAAAACAGAAGGGATAAGAGAGTACACAGTGGAGTACACAGTTTGTGAGGAGAGGGTGCGAGATAGGGAGACGTTCGGAGGTGGCGGGGAGAGAAAGGGGCAGGAGGGAAGATGGAGATTGAGGGATTGGGGCTTTGAGAATAGTTGTGGAGTAGAGATGGGGGCCGGTGACTGTAGATGGAGAGCATTCTGAATCTCTGGCATATGTTGTAAATATGTAGTTTTGTGGCTGCAATACATAATAATAAAAAGTATAAAATACAATAAGTATATATAAAAATATGAAATTAATTGAGTAGAAATAAAGAGTGAGGGAAAAATTGTGATGTGGTGTCCATGGATTCATTGTTGGTTCAGAAATCTGATGGTGGTGGGGAAGAAGCTGTTCCTGGAATGCTGAGTGTGTGGTTCACGTTCCTATGCCTCCTCCTTGATGGTAGCAATGAGGGGAGAGAATAGAAGGGAAAGAAAGAAGAGTGGTAGGAAGAGGGCAAGTGTCACCGGGGTCAGAGGTTCATGCATGATCGGACGTCAAGGCTGATAAGTGAAACCATGATTGCTGTCCTGGGTGATGTGCAAAGTTTGAGGCCTGGTGTCTGTGTGTGGGAGACGAGGCCTGGAGGCCTCGGGCGGGCTACCCTGCGTTTGGAGGGAGGGATGGGAAAGGGGTTTGTTTTGTTGTTGTTTTGTTTTGCCGAGCATGGTGGTGTGCTTACAATTGTCAGCACATCCTTGGTTAGCACAAATGACACATTTCACTGTATGTTTCGATGTACATGTGATAAATAAATGACTGAACCTGAATCTAGATCTACTACAGCAGCATCTGAATTACTCCGCAGTAACAAATAGCATCGGCAAACACTTGTTTTAAACTTGTTGGTGGGGTTGGGCCAGTGTTGCAGCTTCATCGTGCCAGCAGTCAGGGTTTGACTCGCACCACTGCCTGTGAGGGGAGTGTACGCACTCCCTGAAAATGGTGGCAAAAGAACATGAGGGCAGTGGGGTTAGAACTCAGTAAAAGAGGAGGCTGGGGAAGAGTGGGTGTGTGTCAAGTGAGGCAGAGCGATGGAGTTGAGAGTGGGACAGGAATAGAGTGTTATTGAGTGTGACGGGAGATGCCTTTTGACATGGTTGGTCCAGCTGTCCCTAGTTTCAATCCATATTAGGTTAGCTCAGCCCTGCTCAGCATGGTCGGAGCTGACACTGAGCTCTGCAGCCTCTTCTGCATTCAATGGAATCACGGCCTTCCCCTGCTGGGTATGACAAAGACTCTATAAACTGTGGCTCGGTAATGCTCCTGGTCTCTGACAGGAGCTCTCTTGTTAAAGAAGGTTGAAAATTTCTCTTTATCCACTGCTGAACACTGGACCAGACTGGGGGCGGGGGGGTGCTTGCATAGTAGAAATTTCACAGGTTAACTAATCCACAAGCTATGGATCCAGTGATTCACATTCGTATATAACTGAACAATATAGCCAGGACATTCCCGGTGGCCAAGCATTTTAATTCCGAACCCCATTCCAGTTCCGGCATGTCTGTCCATGGCCTCCACTTCTGCCACGATGAGGCCACTCTCAGGGTGGAGGAGCAACACCTCATGTTCCATCTGGATAGCCTCCAACCTGTTGGCATGAACATCAATTTCTCCTCCTGTAAACTACTTTTCTCTCTTTTTTCTTCCTCTTCCTCTCCCCCTTCCCTCCTCTTCCATCCCCCACTCTGGCCTCTCACCTTTTCTCCTCCCCTGCCTATCACCTCCCCCGGTGCCCTCCTTGCCTTTTTCCAATGGTCCACTTTCCTCTCATCAGTTTCCTTCTTCTCCTGTCCCTTACTTCTCCTACTACCTGGCGTCACCTGTCACCTTCTAGCTATCCTCCTTCCCCTGTTCCCACCATTTTATTCTGGCACCTTCCCTCTTCCTTACCAGTCCTGATGAAGGGCCTCAGCCTGAAATGTGAATGGTTTATTCTTTGTCATCGATGCTGCGTGACCTGCTGACTTTCTTCAGCTTTTTGCACTGTAGCTACGATTCCTCAACCCTATCCAATGAGGAACTATCAATCTCTGCCTTAAGTACATCCAACGATCTGGCCTTTACAACTGCCTGTGGCAACAAATTCCACAAATTCACCACCCTCTGGCTAAAGAAATTTCTCCGCTTCTCTATTTTAAATGGGTTGCCCTCTATCCTGAGGTTGTGCCTTCTTGTTCTCGACTCCCCACCGTCCTTTCCATGTCTACTCTCTAGGCCTTTTAACATTCAAAAGCTTTCAATGAGATCCCCCCTCACCCTTCTAAATTCTGGCAGGTACAGACCCAGAGCCATCAAACATTCCTCATATGATAACCCTTTCATTCCTGGAATCAACTTTGCGAACCTTCTTCTGGACCCTCTCCAATGTCAGCACTTAGATGAGGGACCCAAAAATTATTCGCAATCCTCAAGGTGAGGTCTCACCAGTGCCTTATAAAGCCTCAGCATCATATCCTTGCTCTTGTATTCTAGACCTCTTGAAATGAATGCTAGCATGGTATTTGCCTCCCTCACCATTGACTCTGCCTGTAAGTTAACCTTCAGGGTGTTCTGCATAAGCACTCCCAAGTCACTTTGCACTTCAGATTTTTGGATTTTTTCTCATGTAGAAAATAGTCTGCACATTTATTTCTACCACAAAAGTGCATGAGCATGCATTTCTTGTCCATTCTCCTAACCTGTTTAAGTCCTTTAGACAGATTAGGAGAATCTGCCTACCTGTTTCCTCAACACTACCTGCCCCTCCACCATATTCATATCATCTGCAAACTTGGCAACAAAGCCATCTATTCCATCATCTAAATCATTGATATACAGCATAAAAAGAAACGGACCCAACACTGACCCCTACAGAACATCACTAGTCACTTACGGCCAACCAGACAAAGATCCTTTTATTTCCACTCGCTGCCTCCTACCAATCAGCCAATGTTCTAACCATGCCAGTAACTTTCCATAATACCATGGACTCTTAACTTAATAAGCAGCCTCGTGTGGCACCTTGTCAAAGGCCTCCTGAAAATCCAAATATACAATATATAATCTTCTCAAAGAATTCCAACAGGTTTGTCAGGCAAGATGTTCCCTTAAGGAAAACATGCTGACTTTGACCTATCTCGTCCTGTATTACCAAGTACTCCATAACCTCATCCTTAGCAATTATCTCCAACATCCTCCCAACCACTGAGGTCAGGCTAACTGGTTTATAATTCCCTTTCTGTTGTGGGAGGCAACTTTACTTTCTTAAGGAGTGGAGTGACATTTGCAATTTTCTAGTCCTCTGATACCATGCCAGAGTCCAATAATTTTTGAAAGATCATTGCTAATGCCTCCACAATCTGTACTGCTACCTCTTTCAGAATCCTAGGGTGCAGTTCATCTGGTCCGTGTGACTTACGTACCCTGAAGTCTTACAGCTTTTTGAGCACCTTCTTTCTTGTAACTGCACTCTTCTCTTCCCTCACACCCTTCAACATTTGGCACACTGCTAGTGTCTTCCACAGTGAAGACTGATGCAAAATACTGATTCAGTTCATCTGTTACCTCCAGTCTCAATTTTCTAGTGATCCTATATCCATTCTCATCTCTTTTATTTTTTTACATATTTGGAAAAGGTTTTACTATCCACTTTGATATTGTTTGCTAGCTTGCTTTCATATTTCATCTTTTCCCTTCTAATGATTCTTTTAGTTGCTCGCCGTAGGTTTTTAAAAACTTCCCAATTCTCTATCTTCACACTGATTTTAGCTTTGTTGTATACCCCCTCTTTTCCCTTGAAAGCCATGGTTGTGCTATTTTGCCATTTGAATATTTCTTTGATTTTGGAATACATTTCTCCTGCACCTTCCTCATTTTCCCCAGAAACGCACGCCATTGCTGCTCTGCTGTTGTCCCTGCCAGCAGCTCCTTCCAATTTACTGTGGCCCATTCCTTTCTCATACCACTGTAATTTGCTTTACTCCATTGAAATATTGCTACATCAGACTTTACTTCCTCCCTGTCAAATTTAAATTTGAACTCAATCATATTGTGATCACTTGCTCCTCGGGGCTTTTACCTTAAGCTCCCTAATCGCTTCCGGTTCATTACATAAACAGCTGACATAGAATCAGAAGATACTGAATTTTGTGGGTAGAGTTAAGAAACTGCAAGGGTAAAGTTATCCTGATAGGAGTTTTCTACAGGCCTTCAAATAGAATACAAGATGTGGGATACAAATTACTCAGAAAAGGTATTTTAAAAAGGCAGTGTTACAAAACTAATGCGGGATTTCAATAAAAGTAGATTGGGAAAATCAGGTTGGTGCTAAATCCCAAGAGAGGGAATTTGTAGAATGCCAGTGAGATGGCTTTTTAGAGCAGTTTGAGGTTGAGCCCATGAGGGGAAAGGCAATTCTGGATTGGGTGCTCTGTAATGAACTGGGAGCTTAAGATAAAGGAATTCTTAAGAAGCAGTGATAACATGATTGAATTTACCCTGCAGTTGGAGAGGGAGAAGATAAAATCAGATGTATTAGTACTAAAGTGGAGTTAGGGGAATTCCGATAGCATAAGAGAGGAGCTGGTCAAAGTTGATTAGAAAGGAACACTATTCGGGATTATGACAGGAAAACAGTGGCTGGAGTTTTTGGGGGCACTTTGGAAGGTGCAGGGTAGATATAGCCCAAGGGTGAAGAAGTATTCTAAAGGGATGATGAGGCAACTGTGGCTGAGAAAGGAAGTCAAAGATGGCATTAAAGCAAAAGAGAGGTTATACAAAATAGCAAAATATTAGTGGGAAGTTAGAGGATTGGGAAGCTTTTAAAAACCCACAGAAGACAACTAAAAAAGCCACAAGGTGAGAAAAGATCAAGGGAATATCAAGGGAAGTTAGCCAATAATATAAAATAGGATTTCGTATGAGTTGAGACTGGATATCAGTATACTGGAAAATGATGCTGGAGAGGTAGCAATGGGGAACAAAGAAATGTTGAAGGACCTTAAGTATTTCGTGTCAGTCTTCACTGGGAAGAGATTAGTAGTATACCAAAAATTCAAGAGTGTCAGGAGGCAGAATTGATTGTTGCTGGTATTACTAAAGAAAAAGTGCTTGGGAAAGTGAAATGTCTGAAAGTAGATAAATTACCTGGACAAGATAGACAACACCTAAGGGTTTTAACAGAGGTACTGTAGCTGAAGAAGTTGTGGAGGCACTAGTAATCATAGATAGATACTTCATTGATCCCAAAGGAAATTACAGTGTCACAGAAGCATTATCAAGTGCACAGATATAAATATCAGAGCAGAAGTAGAAAGAATATAAAAAAAACAAGTTACCACAAACAGTCTAACAGGAGGGGGGGTCATCACTAATGGCTGAGGGCAAGAATGACCTCATGTAGTGCTCTTTGGAGCAGCGCAATTGTCTTAGTCAATTACTAAAAGTGCTCCTCTGTTCAGCCAAGGGGGCATGCAGAGGGTGAGAAACATTGTCCAGAATTGCCAGGATTTTCCTTAGGGTTCTACCACAGCCTCCAGTGTGTCCAGTTTGACTCCAATAACAGAGCCAGGCCTTCTAATCAGGTTGAGCCTGATTTATTGAGCTTGTTGGCATCACCCATGTTGATGCCATTGCCCCAGCACATCACCATTTAGAAGGTTCTACTGGTGACAACAGACTGGTAGAACATGTGAAGGAGAGGCCTGCATACTCAGTCTTCTCAGGAAGTAAAGGTGACGCTGGACCTTCTTGTACACTGCCTCTGTGTTGGTGCTCACCTCAAGTCGGTCATCCAGGTTCACCCTCAGGCACTTGTAGATCCTCTCCATATCTATGTCCTCACCATCAATAGTAACAGGGAGCAGTGCAGGCTCAGTCTTCCTGAAGCCCATCACCATCTCCTTTGTTTTACTGATGTTGATCTTCAGGTGATTCAGCTTGAACCATTTAACAAAGTCCTCCACCAGGGCCCTGCATTCATCCTCCCTTATACACCCAACTGTTGCTGAGTCACCAGAGAACCTCTGCAGATGACATAACACAGTGTAATTTCTAAAGTCTGTCGTATACAGGGTAAACCAGATCTTTCAAGAATCAGTAGATACTGGAATGGTTTCAGAGGACTGGAAAATTTACTCTTTCAGAAGGGAGGGAGGCAGAAGAAAGGAAATTATAGGCCATTAGCCTGGCCACAGTGGTTGGGAAGATGTTGGTGTCCATTATTAAGGATGAGGTTTCGGGGTACTTGGAAACAAATGATAAAATAGGTCAAAGTCAGCATATTTTTCTTTAGGGGAAATCTTGCCTGACTAATCTGTTGGGATTCTTTGAGGAAATAACAGGCAGGATAGACCGAAGGAGAGTCAATTGGTATTGTTTACCTGGATTTTCAGAAGCCTTTGATAAGGAGCTGCACATGAGGCTGCTTAAGAACCCATGGTGTTACAGGAAAGATACTAGCATGGATAGAAGATTGTCTGATTGGTAGGAGGCAAAGAGTGGGAATAAAGGTGGACCTTTCTGATTGTCCTCCAGTGACTAGTATTGCTCTACAGGGGTTGTTGTCAGGACTGCTTCTTTTCACATTAAATGTGAATGATTTGGATGATGTAATTGATGGCATTGTAGCCAAGTTTGTGGTTAATACAAAGGTGGGTGGAAAGGCAGGTAGTGATGAGGAATCAGGGAGTCTGCAGAAGGATTGTGGGAATGGGCAAAGGACATGTACTTTGGTAGAAGGAATAAAGGCAGAGACTCTTTTCTGAACAGGGAGAAAAATCAAAAATCAGAGGCACAGAGGGATGTGAAAGATTCCCTAAAGATGAGCTTGCAGGTGGAGTCAGTGGTGAGGAAGGCAAATGCAATGTAACCATTCATTTTGAGAGGATCAGAATATAAGAGCAAGGATGTGATGCTGAGTCTCTAAGGCATTGATCAACCACATAGAGCATTATGAGCAGGTTTGGTTGCTTATCTAAGAAAACTTGTACTGGCATTGGAGAGGGTCCAAAGATGTTCACCAGCATGATTCTGGGAATGAGGAGCACTTGATGGCTCTGGGCTTCTACTCACTTAAATTTAAAAGAATAAGGGATATCACATTGATATCTGTCAAATATTGAAGTGTCTGGATAGAGTGGATGTGGACAGGATGTTTCCTATAGCTGGGGAGTCAAGGACCAGAGGGCACAGAGAGAGTGGATGTGGCGAGGATGTTTCCTATAGTGGGTGGGTCTAAGACCAGAGGGCACAGCTCCAGACCAAAGGAACGTCCAGTAAGCAAGAGTAGTGAGTAGAACCATAGAACATTACAGCACAGAAACAGGACCTTTGGCTCTCCTTGGCTGTGCCGGACCATTTTTCTGCCTAGCCCCACTGACCTGCACCTGGACCATATCCCTCCAAACCCCTCTCATCAATGTACCTGTCCAAGTTTTTCTTAAATGTTAAAAGTGAGCCCGCATTTACCAGTTCATCTGGCAGCTCATTCCACACTCCCACCACTCTCTGTGTGAAGAAGCCCCCCCAATGTTCCCTTTAAACTTTTCCCCCTTAATCCTTAACCCATCTCCTCTTTTTTTTTTCCCCTAGCCTCAGTGGAAAAAGCCTGCTTGCTTTCACTCTATCTATACCTATCATAATTTTATATACCTCTATCAAATCTCTCCACATTCTTCTGTGCTCCAAACTATTCAACCTTTCTCTGAAACTCAGTTTCTCTATTCCCGGCAACATCCTTCTCTGCGCTCTTTCAACCTTATGAATATCCTTCCTGTAATTAGGTGACCAAAACTGCTCACAATACTCCAAATTCAGTCTCACCAATGTCTTATACAACCTCCCCATTACATTCCAACTCTTATACTCAATACTTTGATTTATATAGCCCAATGTACCAAAAGCTCTCTTGATGACCCTATCTACCCGTGATGCCATTTTTAGGGAATTATGTATCTGTATTCTCAGATCCCTCTGTTCTACTGCACTCCTCAGTGTCCTACCATTTACCTTGTATGTTCTACCTTGGTTTGTCCTTCCAAAGTGTAATACCTCACACTTGTCTGCATTAAACTCCATCTGCTATTTTTCATCCCATTTTTCCAGCTGGTCCAAATCCCTCTGAAAGCTTTGAAAACCTTTTTCACTGTCGACTACACTTCCAATCTTTGTATCATCAGCAAATTTGCCGATCCAATTCACCACATTATCATCCAGATCATTGATACAGATGACAAATAACAATGGACCCAGCACTGATCCCTGTGGCACACCACCAGTCTCAGGCCTTCACTCAGAGAAGCAATCCTCCACTACCACTCTCTGGCTTCTCCCACTGAGCCAATGTCTAATCCAATTTACTACCTCACCATGTATACCTAGGGACTGAATCTTCTTAACTAACCTCCCATGCGGGACCTTGTCAAAGGCTTTACTGAAGTCCATGTATACAACATCCACTGCCTTCCCTTCATCCACTTTCCTGGTAACCTCCTCGAAAAATTCTAATAGATTTGTTAAACATGACCCACCACACACAAAGCCATGTTTACTCTCCCTAATAAGCCCCTGTCTTTCCAAATACTTGTAGATCTTATCTCTTAGTACTCCTTCCAATAATTTACCTATCACTCTCATCAAATTTACTGGACTATAATTTCCCGGATTACCTTTAGAGCCTTTTTTTAAACAACGGAACAAGATGGACCATCCTCCAATCCTCCAGCACCTCACCCACAGATACCGACATTTTAAATATTTCTGCCAGGGCCCCTGCAGTTTCAACACTCGTCTTCCTCAAGGTCCGAGGGAATACCCTGTCAGGTCCTGGGGATTTATCTACTCACATTTGCCTCAAGACAGTAAGCACCTCCTCCTCTTCAATCTGAATAGTTTCCATGACCTCACTACTCGTTTGCCGTATTTCCAATACACTCCTTGCCAGTTTCCGTAGTAAATACAGATGCAAAAAACCCATTTATGGTCTCCCCCATTTATTTTGGTTCCATACATAGCCGACCACTCTGATCTTCAAGAGGACCAATTTTATCCCTTACTATCCTTTAGCTCTTAACATACCTGTAGAAGCTGTTAGGATTATTCTTCACCCTGACAGCCAAAGCAAACTCATGTTTTAGCCCTCCTGATTTCTTTCTTAGTTTTTTTTTGCACTTTTTATACTCCTCAAGAACCTTATTTGCTCCCTGTTTCCTGTACATGTTACACATCTCTCTCTTCTTTATCAGAGTTCCAATATCCCTCGAGAACCAAGGTTCCTTATTCTTATTCACTTTGCCTTTAATCCTGACAGGAACATACAAACTCTGCACTCCCAAAATTTCTCCTTTGAAGGCCTCCCACATACCAATGACATCCTTGCCAAAGAACAACTTGTCCCAATCCATGCTTTTTAGACCCTTTCTCATTTCTTCAAATTTGGCCTTTTTCCAGTTTAGAACTTCAACCCGAGGACCAGATCTATCTTTATCCATGATTAAGGTGAAACTAATGGTGTTTTGATCACTGGAACCAAAGTGTTCCCCTATACATACTTCAGTCACCTGTCCTAACTTGTTTCCGAATAGGAGATCTAATATTGCATCCTCTCTAGTTGGAACATCTGTATACTGATTTAGAAAACTTTCCTGAACACAGTTTACAAACTCTGACCCATTTAGACCTTTAACAATATAGGAGTCCCAATCAATATGTGGAAAATTAAAATCCTCTACTATCACAACTTTGTTTCCTGCAGTTGTCTTCTATCTCTCTGCAGGTTTGCTCCTCCAATTCTCGCTGACTATTGGGTAGTCTATAATACAACCCCATTAATGTAGTCATACCTTTCCTGTTTCTCAGCTCCACCCATATGGCTTCGGTAGACAAGCCCTCTAATCTGTCCTGCCTGAGCACTGCTGTAACATTTTCCCTGTCTAGCAATGCCACCACAACACCCCCACCCTTCATCCCTCTGCCTCTATCACATCTGAAACATCTAAACCCTGGAACGTTAAGCTGCCAGTTCTGCCCCTCCTGTAGCCAAGTTTCACGAATCTGTGGAATTCATTGCCACAAGCAGCTGTGGAACCCAAGTTATTGTGTGCATTCAAAGTGAAGGTTGATAGTTTCTTGATTAGACAGGGTATCAGAAGTTAGAGGGAGAAGGTAGGAGAATGGGATTGAGAGGGCTATTAAATCAGCCATGTTGGCCTTATTCTGCTCCTATGTGTTATGATCTTATAGTTCCTCTGACGTCCCTCATCCTTTCCTTTCTCCTATGGTCCACCCTGCTCTCCTATCACATTTCTTCTTCAGCCCTTTACCTTTTCCACCTATCACCTGCCAGCTTCTCACTTTGACCCTTCACCCCATCCACCCACCTCCCCCCTCAGCTTGTACTCCTTCCCTCTCCCTAACATCTTATTTTAGTTTCTTCCCCCTTCCTTTCCAGCCCTGATAAAGAGCCTTACCTGAAATATCGACCATTTATTCCTCCCTACAGTTGCTGCTGGATCTGCTGAGTTCCAGCAGCATGTTGTGTGTTACCCCTCCTGTTTCAGTCTGTGTTTTACCATTTCATTCTGTAATCCCATCTTTTCTCTCCACTTTCTGCACACCCATCAGTCAGATCCTCAGAAGTCCCCTCTTCTACCCAAAGTCAAAAGTCAAAGCCAAAGGTAGTCTTCATACATTTATCTTCAATGTACTTGTATGTCCTCATATACTGTACAACCCTGAGATCCATTTTCTTGCTGGCATTCACAGTAGAGTGAAGAAATACGATAGAACCGGTCAAGATGGTGCCTGCGTACAGCACACCTCTGGTTGACATCTTCTGGATAGTTCACAAAACCGTACATTCCACTTTTATGTCTTTTACATTTGTTTCTTATCTTGAATGTGACTCTGGATCTGTTGGAGCCTGTGATTTGCAGTTTGGAGATTGTTTGGGAGTTCTAGAACTCTGCAGTCTCGAAGGGGATTCTGGGAGGTAGAGGCAGTGTGCAGGAACGTCATGGTGGACGGGCTGTGGGAAGGGGTTCGAGTTGATGTTTGACTCCATTTCTGTGATTAAAGCTTCCATTGTTTGCCAATTAAAGCAATGAGGGAGATTGAAGCATCAAGTTGATGCAGAAGTTTGGGGACTGGGTGTTCCAGAGCTCTAGCCTCTGAGAGAATTCCTGGAGGCAAAGGCAGTGTGAGTGACCATCAGGATGGGGTGCAAGCCAATGCTTTACTCCATTTTGCTGATAAAAGCTTCCGTTGTACATAGATTAAAGTGATGAGGGAGTCTGAAACATTGAAGGGACTGCAGAGGGTGATGGCTCTGTACCGGAGAGGGAAGAGCCTGCCTCTGTGTCCAGAGAGTATTCCCAGGTTTTCTGCATTTTGGATGTGGATAGAGACTTTTTCAGTCTTATAGTTTTTTCTACATTCTGTGTTTTCTGCCTTACCTTTCTCGTTTTTTTTTGTGTGGGAGGAGGAATTTGGGGATTGATGACTGTTCTACCTTTCTTGCTTGGTTTCATGACTACCCGGGGAAGAATTTCAGTGTTGTACACTTTGATAATAAATGAACCTATGAACTTTTGAACCAATGAAAAATTGCAAAGACTGACAAACAGCCTATGCGCAAAAGAATCAAACTACAAATAAAATGAAAAGTAAATAAGTAATTTATACTGAGATTATGATTTATAGAGAAAATCAGCAGCATTTATATAAAAAAAACTCTATATACCATCCAGGCAATGTCCTGTTGCTGCTGTCATGGAGCAGGCAGTACAGGAGCCTCAGGTCCCACGCTGCCAGGTTCAGTAACAGTTATTACCCCTCTTGAACCAGTGTGAGTAACTTCACTGATTGCTTCAACCTACAGACTCATGTTCAAGGACTCATTAACTGATGTCCTCAGTGTTTTTTTATTTATAAAATTTGTCTTTTTTTGCACATTGATTGTTTTTCGGTCTATGTTTACATGTAGTTTTTTATAAATTTATTGTATTTCTTTATTGTCCTGTGAATGCCTGCAAGAAAATGAATCTCAAGTCAGTGTTTGGTGACTTTGATAATAACTTTACTTTGGCTTAAACAAAGGCTGACAAACAATCAGTGTGCAGAAGAAGACAAACTGTGCAAAGAAAAAATCATATTGAGAACATGAGTTGTAACGAGGTCTTGCAAGTGAGTATAAGTTGTGGTATCAGTTCAGAGTTGAGCTGAGTGAATTAAACCTGGCTGTTGGTGGAGGGGTAATAATTATTCCTGAACCTGGTAGTGTGCACTTGCTTTCCGACGGTGGTAGGGAAGACAGATGGGCCTAGACAGGTGGCTCCTTGATGACAGACTCCTTGAAAGTGAGCCTGTAGGTCATAGAATCAGTTAAGTGTTGAAGTGAGTGAAGGTTCAAGAGCCTGATGGTTGTAGGTCAACCTCCTGGTGTGGAACTTGTGGCTCCTGACCCTTCTGATCAATGGGGAAGCTTTAATACTATGTTTGCACTGCTTTCCCACTCCTTCCACCCACCCATCCCTTTGTCTTTCTCCACTCCTCTCCTACCACATCTATTAACAGTGTACCTGCCATTGACAAGACACAGAATTCTGGAGGAACTCAGCAGCTTAGGCAGCATCAGTGGAGAGGAATACACAGACAATGTTTCAGTCCGAGACCCTTCAGTAGAACTGGAACGGAAGGGAGGAGAAGCCAGAATAAGGAAGTTGAGGGATGAGGAGTGAAGTGATGGGTGGGTGCAGCGGATGAAGTGAGGTGACAGCTGTGCAAGGAAAATAGCTGAAGAAGAAGAAATCTGATAGAGGAGATTGGACAATGGAAGAAAGAGAAGGAGGAGGGGGTGCAACAGAGCGAGGTGATAAGGAGAAAATGAGGAGAAAAGAAGAGGTGAGATGGGTACCATGATGGAGAATGGAAAAAGAGAGGAGGGGAGGCAGGAGAAATTACTGGACATTAGAGAAATTGACGTTTCTGCCATCAATTTGGAGGCTACCCAGACGGAATATGAATTGTTAATCCTCTAACTTGAGTGTGGTCTCATCTTGGTAGTAGAGAAGGTATGGACCAATGGGATACACTTTGTATCAATAGGACAGGCAGGAAGGCAGAGGGGGTGACATGGCTCTGTTAGTAAAAAAAAATGAAATGAAATCATTAGAAAGAGGTGAGATAGGGTCGGAATGTGTTGAATTGTTGTGGATAGAGCTAAGGAACTGCAAGGATAAAAAGACTCTGATGAGAGTTATATAAGACCCCCAAACAGTAGAAAGGATGTGATCTACAAGTTGTAATGAGAGGTAGAAAATGCAAGACATAAGGGCAATGTTACAATAGTCATGGGGAACTTCAATATGCAGGTAGATTGGGAAAACCAGGTTGATACTAGGTCTCAAGTGTGGGAATTTCTAGAATGCCAATGAGATGGCTTTTTAGAGCAGCTTGTGTTTGAGCCCACTGGGGGATCAGTTTTTCTGGATTGAGTGTTATACAATAAGCCAGAATTGATTTGAGAGCGTAAGGTAAAATAACCCTCTGGGAAAGTGATCATAATGTGATCGAGTTCACCCTGAAATTTGAGAAGGAGAGGCTAAAGTCAGATGTATCAGTATTACAGTGGAGTAAAGGCAATTACAGAGGCATGAGAGAGCAGTTGGCCAGAATTGATTAGAAAAGTACACTGGCAGGCATACTGGCAGAGCAGCAGTGGCTGGAATTTCTGGAAGCAATTCCAGAATATACATCCCAAGAGGAAGAACTAACCTAAAGGCAAGATGATATAGTTGTAGTTAACAAGACAAGTCAAAGCCAACAAAAAAGCTGAAGAGAGAGCACATGATAGAGCAAAAATTAGTGGGAAGTTAGAGGATTGGGAAACTTTTAAAAACAAACAGAAGGTAACTAAAAAAAGTCATTATGAAGGTAAAATTGGGATACAAAAGTAAGCAAGCCAATAATATTAAGGAGTACCAAAAGTTTTTTCAGATACATAAAGTGTAAAAGAGATGTGAGAGTGGATATTGGATCACTGGAAAATGTGCGGGAGTGGCAGTAATAGAAGACAAGGAAATGGCAGATGAACCAAATTAGTATTTTGCAACAGTCTTCACTGTGTATGGCACTAGCAGTATGGTGGAAATTCCAGGTGTTGGGGACATGAAGTGTGTGAAATTACCATTACTCAGGAGAATGTTCTTGGGAAACTGAATGGTCTGAAGGTAGATAAGTCACCCGGATCAGATGGTGTACACCCCAGGGTTCTGAAAGAGGTGTCGGAAAAGATTATGGAGGCATTGTTAATGATCTTTCAAGAATCACTAGATTCTGCAATGGTTCTGGAAGACTGGAAAATTGCAAAAGTCACTCTGAGAAGGGAGAGAGGCAGAAGAAAGGAAATTATAGGCCAGTCAGTCTGACCTCAGTGGTTGGGAAGATGTTGGAGTTAATTGTTGGAGGATTTTATCTCAAGGTACTTAGAGGCAGATAGTAAAATAGACCGTAGTCAGTATGGTTTCCTCAAGAAACCTTGCCTGACAAATCTGTTGGAATTCTTTGAAGAAGTAACAAGCTGGATAGACAATGGAGAATTGGTTGATGTTGTGTACTTAGATTTTCAGAAGGTCTTTGACAAGGTGCCACACATGAGCCCATGGTATTACAGGAAAGATTCTAGCATAAATGAAGCAGTGGCTGATTGGTAAGAGGCAAAGCATGGGAATGAAGGGAACCTTTTCTGGTTGGCTGCCAGTGACAAGTGGTGTTCCACAGGGGTCTGTGTTGGGACTGATTCTTTTTACGTTATATGTCAATGATTTGGATGATGGAATTGATGGCTTTGTTGCAAAGTTTGCCGATGATACAATGATAGGTAGAAGGCCAAGTAGTTTTGATGAAATAGAGAAGCAACAGAAGGACTTGGGAGAATGGGCAAAGAAGTGGCAGATGGAATACCATGACAGGAAGTGTATGATCATGCACTTTGGTAGAATAAATGAAAGGGTTGACTATTTTCTAAATGGAGATAAAATATAAAAGACTGAGGCACAATGGGACTTAGGAGTCCTTGTGCAGGATTCCCTAAAGGTTAATTTGCAGGTTGAGTCTGTGGTGAGAAAGGCAAATGCAATGTTAGCGTTCATTTCAAGAGGACTAGAATATAAAAACAAATCTGACCTCAGTGGTTGGGAAGATATTGGAGTCGATAAAGCGCAGGTGAGGCCTCACTTGGAGTGTTGTCAGCAGTTTTGGGGCCCTTGTCTTGGAAAGGCGCTGATATTGTCCGATGCTGATATTATTGTGCCACCAAGCGGGACTTAGGGATGCGAAGTGAAATTAAAATGTGTGGTCACTCTGAAGCTGAAACTGGAGAGGGTTCAAAGGAGATTCATGAAAATGATTCCTTGATTAAACAGCTTGTCATATAAAGAGCATTTGATGGCTTTGGGCCTGTATTCACTAGAATTCAGAAGAATGAGTGGTGACCTCATTGAAACCTATTGAATGGTGAAAGGCCTTGATGGAGTGGATGTAGAGAGAATGTTTCCTATGGTGGGAGTCTCAGACCAGAGGACACAGCCTCAGAATAGAGGGCTGTCCTTTTAGAATGGAGCTGAGGTGGAATTTCTTTAGGCAGAGGGTGATGAATCTGTGGAATTCTTTGTGAGAGGCAGCTGTGGAGGCCAAGTCTTTATGTATATTTAAGGCAGAGGTTGATAGATTCTTGATTGGTCAGGGCACGAAAGGATATGGGGGAAGGCAGGAGATTGGGGCTGAGAGGAAAAATAGATCAGCCATGATGAAATGGTGGAACAGACTCGATGGGCTAAATGGCCTTAATTCTGCTCCTGTATCCTGTGGTATGGTCTTGCATCATATAAGAATGTGAAAGAAGAAGAAGAATAGCCCTTAACTCGGCAGTGGAGTTATTGAGGCACTGCCATGATGGTGTTTCTGTAGCAAGCTATTCTTGTTTTTACAAGGCCGAGTTGTTAGCTCGACGCTCAACCTGACTTGGATTCGAACTCGGGAGTCTTCACTCCGGAGTCCAACGCTGATATTATTGCGCCACCAAGCGGGACTTAGGAATGCGAAGTGAAACTAAAATGTGTGGTCACTGTGAAATCCTGCCTTTTGTGCAAGGCACTTGATAAAGTGGTCCCTGAATCAATGTTGGCTGTCACCAGTGTAGAGGAGGCCATACTGGGAACAACAGATACAGAAGATGATGGCGACTGACTCACAGGTGAAGTGATTGTTTGGGCTCTTAATGATGCGCTGGTTTCCTCCCACATTCTGTAGACGTACTGGTTACAGTTAGTGAGTTGTGGGCATGGTATATTGGCACTGGAATATATGGTGACACTTGAACACCTCATCCTGTGTTGCTCATTGATACAAACAGTGTATTTCATTGTATGTTTGGATCATCTGTACATGTGAAAATAAAGCTAATTGTTATAAGAGACCCTGAGGTGAAGGGTTGAGTAGTGTTTCTTGTTGTTACTTGAGGAATTGGAGATACTGCTGGATGAGTTTGTTATCTGCCTTTCCAGAAGGCGAGGACAGCTTGTTGTTGCTGCTTATAACACACAATAACTATGTTAACTGGGCCCAGACACACACACTCTTACAAGTTTTTTTTTGAGATTTTACTCGTGCACAAGGAAAACAGCATGGTTCTCTGCCACCCAAACAGTTCTGAAGCCGGAACAGGGAACTGCTATTTTTATACAGACCACACTAAATGCTGGTGGAACGCAGCAGGCCAGGCAGCATCTATAGGAAGAAGTACAGTTGACATTTCAGGCCGAGACCCTTTGTCAGGACTAACTGAAAGAAAAGATAGTAAGAGATTTGAAATCGGGGGGGGGGGGGGGGGAAATCTGAAATGATAGGAGAAGACTGGAGGGGGCGGGGTGAAGCTGAGAGCCGGAATGGTGATTGGCAAAAGGGATACAGAGCTCTGACAAAGCCTTTGATAAAGTTCCACATGGAAGGTTAGTTAAGAAGGTTCAGTCGTTAGGTATTAATGCTGGAGTAATAAAATGGATTCAACAGTGGCTAGATGGGAGATGCCAGAGAGTAGTGGTGGATAATTGTTTATCGGGATGGAGGCCGGTGACTAGCGGGGTGCCTCAGGGATCTGTTTTGGGCCCAATGTTGTTTGTAATATACATAAATGATCTGGATGATGGGGTGGTAAATTGGATTAGTAAGTATGCCAATGATACTAAGGTAGGAGGTGTTGTGGATAATGAGGTGGATTTTCAAAGCTTGCAGGGAGATTTATGCCGGTTAGAAGAATGGGCTGAACGTTGGCAGATGGAGTTTAATGCTGAGAAGTGTGAGGTTCTACATTTTGGCAGGAATAATCCAAATAGAACATACAGGGTAAATGGTAGGGCATTGAGGAATGCAGAGGAACAGAGAGATCTAGGAATAACAGTGCATAGTTCCCTGAAAGTGGAGTCTCATGTAGATAGGGTGGTGAAGAGGGCTTTTGGAACGCTGGCCTTTATAAATCAAAGCATTGAGTACAGAAGTTGGGATGTAATGCTAAAGTTGTACAAGGCATTGGTAAGGCCAAATCTGGAATATTGTGTGCAGTTCTGGTCACCGAATTATAGGAAAGATATCAATAAATTAGAGAGTGCAGAGACGATTTACTAGGATGTTACCTGGGTTTCAGCAATTAAGTTACAGAGAAAGGTTGAACAAGTTAGGTCTCTATTCATTGGAGCGTAGAAGGTTGAGGGGGGATTTGATCGAGGTGTTTAAAATTTTGAGAGGGATAGATAGAGTTGACGTGAACAGGCTGTTTGCATTGAGAGTAGGGGAGATTCAAACTAGAGGACATGATTTGAGAGTTAGGGGGCAGAAGTTTAAGGGAAACACGAGGGGGTATTTCTTTACTCAAAGAGTGATAGCTGTGTGGAATGAGCTTCCTGTAGAAGTAGTAGAGGCCAGTTCAGTTGTGTCATTTATGGTAAAATTGGATAGGTATATGGACAGGAAAGGAGTGGAGGGTTATGGGCTGAGTGCGGGTAGGTGGGACTAGGTGAGATTAAGGGTTCGGCACGGACTAGGAGGGCCAAGATGGCCTGTTTCCGTGCTGTGATTGTTATATGGTTATATGTTATAGAACTGGAGAAGACAGAATATAAGGTGTTGTTCCTCCAACCTGAGTGTGGCTTCATCTTGACAGTAGGGGAGGCCATGGATAGACATATCAGAATGGGAATAGGACATAGAATTAAAATGTGTGGCCACTGAGAGATCCTGCTTTCTCTGGCTGACAGAGCGTAGGTGTTCAGCGAAACAGTCTTCTAGTCTTTTTTTTACTCTCTCTGCCTCTGTCATAATCACTTTTTGCCTGTTCTCCATCTCCCTCTGGTGCTCACATCCCCCTTTCTTTCTCTCTAGGTCTCCTGTCCCATGATCCTTTTCCTTCTCCAGCTCAGTATCCCTTTTGGCAATCACCTTTCCAGCTCTTAGCTTCACCCTTCCCCTTCCTGTCTTCTATCAATTTGCATCCCCCCCCCCCCAACTTTCAGATCTCTTACTATCTTTTCTTTCAGTTAGACTTGATGAAGGGTCTCAGCCCGAAACATCGTTTGTGCTTCTCCCTATAGATGCTGCCTGGCCTGCTGTGTTCCACCAGCAGTTTGTGTGTGTTGCTTGAATTTCCAGCATCTGCAGATTTCCTTGTGTTTACATTTTTATACAGAATTGGGTTATCGGTTATGGAATTGACCATTTGGTAAAGTGCATATATTTGAATTTCTTACCCATTGCCATTCACAATAGAGGTGTTAAAAATCAATTGAACCTTCAAGCTGACAACTGATGATATTTTAAAATTAATAAAGAGATCATCCCTTGGTTTTTGTCCTTCCTTTGTTCCTATCACGTCTTGCTCTGGCACCCCCTATGTGTAAAGGTAAGTTATGTTCTTCTAGGTTGGTTACACACTGCCACTGTCATTCTCACCCATCTCTCTGCAGTGGGCAAGGCTAGCTCTGGCAATCTCATTTCAAAGGTCTCACTTGACTACAACTGGCCCAAGCTGTGCTTGCCTGAACGTTGCTTTTAAACCTTGCTTTATCACAACTTGCGCAAACCTTCTTCCCTACTGAGCTCATCTTCTCATCTTGGCTTGCTCAATACTGAGGTTAATCTTGCAATTTTCATGGTGATAATGGTCAACAATCAAGTTTATGCATCATACTTGTTTGCATGTATTAGGGATTTGTTCAAGTTTAATTATTATTCAACCATAAATGAATATAGCCAAATGGAAGAGCGTTTCTCCGAGGCCAAGGTGCAAGGCAGATTACCGACAGCACACAGCACAAACAGCACATGAGCTATGATTTTAGAAAAACATACGGTCACAAGGAAAGAATAATAACCTGTTTGCTCTGGTGTATTGATCAGGGTGTGACATGCAACAAACAACAATAACATTCAGCAATTATAAAGAATTAGATAGAAAGTTAGAGGTTAAAGTACAGATATGGAGTAGAATCTGCATGAATTCTTCAAGGTACCACATTGTAGGCTTATTCAGAAAGTCAGAAGGCCTGGGATCCAGGGAGGTTTGGCCAGGTGGATTCAGAATTGGCTTGCCTGCAGAAAGCAGAGGGTCATGGTGGAGGAAGTACATTCAGATTGGAGGGCTGTGACTAGTGGTGTCCCACAAGGATCGTTCTGGGACCTCTACTTTTCGTGATTTTTATTAACGACCTGGATGTGGGGGTAGAAGGGTGGGTTGGCAAGTTTGCAGACAATACAAAGGTTGGTGGTGTTGTGGATAGTGTTGAGGATTGTCGAAGATTGCAGAGAGACATTGATAGGATGGAGAAGTGGACTGAGAAATGGCAGATGGAGTTCAACCCAGAGAAGTGTGAAGTGGTACACTTTGGTCCTTCCAAGGCAAAGTAAATGGCAGGATACTTGGAAGTGTGGAGGAGCAGAGGGATCTGGGGGTAGATGTCCACACATCTCTGAAGGTTGCCTCACAGGTAGATAGGGTAGTTGAGAAAGCTTATGGAGTGTTAGCTTTCATAAGTCAAGGGATAGTTTTTAAGAGTCGCGGGGAATGATGCAGCTCTATAAAACTCTGGTTAGGCCACACTTGGAGTACTGTGTCCAGTTCTGGTCGCCTCACTATAGGAAGGATATGGAAGCATTGGAAAGGGTACAGAGGAGATTTACCAGGATGCTGTCTGGTTTAGAAAGTATGCATTATGATCAGAGATTAAGGGAGCTAGGACTTTACTCTCTGGAGAGAAGGAGGATGAGAGGAGACTTGATAGAGGTATACAAGATATTAAGAGGAATAGATAGAGTGGACAGCCAGGGCCTCTTCCCCAGGGCACCACTGCTCAATACAAGAGGAAACACGAGGAAATCTGCAAATGCTGGAAATTCAAGCAACACACACAAAATGCTGGTGGAATGCAGCAGGCCAGGCAGCATCTATCGGGAGAAGTGCTGTTGATGTTTCGGGCCGAGACTCTTCGTCAGGACCCTCAGCCCGATACGTCGACAGTGCTTCTCCCTATAGATGCTTCCTGGCCTGCTGCGTTCCACCAGCATTTTGTGCGTGTTGCTTCAATGTAAGAGGACATGGCTTTAAGGTAAGGGGTGGAAAGTTCAAGGGGGATATTAGAGGAAGGTTTTTCACTCAGAGTGGTTGGTGCATGGAATGCACTGCCTGAGTCAGTGGTGGAGGCAGATACACTAGTGAAATTTAAGAGACTACTAGACAGGTATATGGAGGAATTTAAGGTGGGGGTTATATGGGAGGCAGGGTTTAAGGGTGGGCACAACATTGTGGGCTGAAGGGCCTGTACTGTGTTGTATTGTTCTTTGAATACATAAATACAATGTAAACAGCTTTATAAAAAGCAATTTAAAGTGTTGACAGTGCAGTGGAGTGACTGTGAGGCGGGGAGGGGGGAATAAGTCAAATGGTTGATCAGATTAACTGCCTGGGAGAAGAAGCTTTAAGATAGAGTGAAGGCTTTGTTTTAGTAGCCCTATAGTATTTTTCCAGAAGGGAGCTTTTGGGAAGAGTCCGCAATGATTCTTTCCTGCCCGCGTCTCTGTCTGCAGCCAGTGACCTTCTCTGCTGACCTGACAGTTGCTGGAGTGTTTGTATACTGTGAGAGGATACTGCACCAAACCGGACAGTGATGGATGATGTGAGGATGCTCTCTATGATGCAGTGTAGAATTGCACCAGTGTGTTTTGGGGAAGATGGAATTTCACCAACTGGAACAAGAAGTACTTCCTCTGCAGTGAATGGAGACCAACTGGTTCTCCCACCTGAGCTCCTGTGAAATAATGATGAGAAACGTGAATGTTGAAACAATGCTGACTATAGAGTTGTTGATAATGGGAGGGTGGAGAGGAAACACTTTTCTCCTGAAGTCGATATGCATCTCCAGGGCTTTGAGGGGAAAAAGATAATGTGGGCCTTGTGTCAGACCTGTACACCCATAACTTTCACATCATGAGTACAAGGGTCTAGACAATTTGACACTGGGGTTGTTAGAACAGAAGGGTGAAAAGAAGACATGAGGTTGCTTTGGCAGATAATGTGAAGGTAAACCCAAAGGGTTTCTACAAGTATATTAAAAGGATAGTAAGGGACAAAGTTGGTCCCCTAGAAGATCAGAGTGGTCATCTATGTGTGGAGCCTCACGAGATGGGGGAGATCTTAAACAATTCTTTTTTGCATCAGTATTTTACTCAGGAAACTGGCATAGCGTATATGGAAGGAGTAGCGTCATGGAACACATAAAGAGGAGGAGGTGCTTGCTGCCTTACAGCAAATAAAGGTAGATAAATCCCCCGGGCCTGACATGATATTTCCTCAGACTTTGAGAGAGACTAGTGTAGAAATTGCAGGGGCCCTGGCAGAAATATTTAAAATGTCCTTAGCCGTGGGTGTGGTGCTGGAGGTTTGGAGGGTAGCTCATGTTGTTCCGTTGTTTAAAAAAGGCTCCAAAAGTAAACCGGGTAATTACAGACTGGTGAGCCTGACATCAGTAGTAGGTAAATTATTGGAAGGTGTTCTGAGAGATCGGATATATTTGGACAGCCAAGGGCTGATTAAGGATAGTCAGCATGGCTTTGTGCGTGGTAGATCATGTTTAATGAATCTTGTAGTGTTTTTTGAGGAGGTTACCAAGAAAGTAGATGAAGGAAAGGCTGTGGATGTTGTCTACATGGACTTTAGTAAGGCCTTTGACAAGGTCCCACATGGGAGGTTAGTTCAGAAGGTTCAGACACTAGGTATCCATGGAGAGGTTGTAAACTGGATTTGAAATTGGCTGTGTGGGAGAAGACAGAGAGTGGTAGTGAATAATTACTTCTCAGAATGGAGGCCTGTGACTAGTGGTGTGCCTCAGGGATCTGTGCTGGGACCATTGTTTGTTGTCTATATCAATGATCTAGATGATAATTGGATCAGCAAGTTTGCTGATGACACTGAAATTGGACAGCGAGGAAGGCTTTCAAATCTTGCAGAAGGATCTGGACCACTTGAAAAATGGGCTAGAAAATGGCAGATGGAATTTAATGCAGACAAGTGTGAGGTGTTGCATTTTGAAAAGACAAATCAAGGTAAGACAGGACACCGAGGAGTGCGGAGGAACAAAGTGATCTGGGAGTTCAGATACATAATTCCCTGAAAGTGGCATCACAGGTAGACAGGGTTGTAAAGAAGTCTTTTGGCATCCTGGCATTCATAACTCAAAGTATTGAGTATAGATTTGGGATGTTATGGTGAGATTGAATAAGACATTGGTAAGGCAAAATTTGGAGTATTGTGTGCAGTTCTGGTCATCTAACTATAGGAAGGATATCAATAAGATTGAAAGAGTACAGAGAAGATTTACTAGGATGTTGCCGGGTCTTCAGGAGTTGAGTTACAGGGAAAGATTGAACAGGTTATGACTTTATTCCTTGGAGCGTAGAAGAATGAGGGGGGATTTGATAGAGGTTTACAAAATTATGAGGGGTATAGACAGAGTAAATGCAAGTAGGCTCTTTCCACTGAGATTAGGAGAGATAAATGCGAGAGGACATGGCTTTAGAGTGAAAGGGGAAGGGTTTAGGGGAACATTAGGAGGAACTTCTTCAGAGAGTGTTGGGAGTGTGGAAAGAGCTGCCACCTGACGTCGTAAAAGCAGGCTCACTCTTAAGTTTTAGGAATAAATTGGATGGATACATGGATGGGAGTGGTCTGGAGGGTTATGGACTGGGTGCAGGTCAAAGGGACTAGTGGAATAAAGTTTCAGCACAGTCTAGAAGGGATAAATGGCCTGTTTTCTGTGCTGTAGTGTTCTATGGTTCTAATTTTATTCTTAACTGTGTATCAAGTTCAAGTTGATTGCCTTTCATTTGTGGACATGTATACACCTAAACAAAACAATGTTTCTCTGGGACTGAGGTACAAAATGCAGGACAGATATCACATACAGCCCATCAAACAATTGCTCCTTGATTGCTACCATCAAGGAGGATGTACAGGAGCCTTAAGACACACAACTAACATTTTAGGAACAGCTTCTCTCCCACTGCTAAGATTTCTGAATGGAGAATGAAGCCATGAACACTATCTCACTATTTTATTCTTATTTTACTTTCTTTTTGCAGAACTTATTTATTGTAATAGTTTTTCATAGAGTTTACACACACACATACATGTTTCTTATTGTAATTTGTAGTTTTTTTTACCTTTTGCAAAACAACAAATTTCATGACAAATGGCATAATATTAACCTAATTCTGATTATATTAACACAATAATATTGAAAGATATTCTGTGGATGTACAAGTTGACATAAAGTGCATATATGACAAGTAGTTAAATGTACCACAGTGAGAGGCGCTGACATAAATAGTGTGTGCTGGGGGAGCAGGATGTGCAAAAGCCTCACAGCCTAACAATCCTTGTTGTTATACAGCAGTACCTTCTGCCTGACATTAGGAGGTCAGAGTTCGTAGGATGGAAGGGAGGACAACACTGAGGGGCTGAAGGCTCTGGTATTGTGTGGGCTACTGGATCATGAATATCTTTTCCTTGACTGCACTGTCAGACCATTTGAAATTATCATCCTCATTACAATCTTCGCCAATTGTATTGCTCTGGCCGTGTTTGAGCCTCTCCCAGAAGATGACACCAATTCATTCAACTTCAAGCTGGTAAGTAGAACATGAATATAAGCCGAACATAGAGGGTGGAGTTGAGGGGGAAGACCCACCTGTTTCAATCAGCTACCCTATTCCATAAGTAAACCACTTTATTTGAATAAATACAGAAATAAATAAGCAAACATATAAGTTAACAACCAGACAAACAAACAAACCAGATTCGAGAATCCAAATAAAAGGAATATAGAGGACTTTTCCTTGTACACCTATTCTGGAATCCTGCGTATTATCAAGGAAGCTGCATCTGATGGAAAAATAAATTCATTTTGGCTCCCCTCTTCTCTCCTGCCCATCACCTCCCTTGGGTGACCCTCCTCCTTCCCTTTCTCCCATGGTCCACTATCCTATCAGGTTACTTCTTCTTCAGCTCTTTACGTCTTTCACCTATCACTTCCTAGCTTTTTACTTCATCTCCTGCTCCCCCATCCATACACCTTCCCTCTCACCTGGTCTCACCTATCACCTAGCAGCTTGTACTCCTTCCTCTCCCTCCACCTTCTTATCCTGGCTACTTCCCCCTTCCTTTCCAGTACTCATAAAGGGTTTTCCACCAAACTGTCAACAGTTTATCCCTCTCCATAGATGCTGCTGAGTTCCTCCAGTATTCTGTGTGTAGCTGCTTCTCCTTTGACCTTTGGATATGAAAGTTGTGAGCAACCTCAGGGTGGAACTTTGACTAGGTATCTAGTGTCACTTCTCTCTCTCCGACCTTCCCAGTGGAGGATGTGATCTTTTCTGGCCCCATGCAGCCACAGTGACCAGGATGTGGTCTACCTGCTCTACCTGGTGTCAGGTATTGTAAGCTGTAAGCTCTAGCGAAAATCAGGGAGCAACGCTTGAGGTTGCCAGTTAGATGGTTGACTGTTATTTTGGCATTCAGATTTAGACTATAAGACTAAGGAACAGAATTAGACAATTTAGATCATCGAGCCTGCTCCCCATTCCATTGTGGCTGATTTATTATCCCTTTCACCAGCCTTCTCCCCGTAACCTGTGACACCCTGACTAATCAAAAACCTGTCAACCTCTGCTTTAAATATCCCCAAAGACATGCCTTCACAGCCTTCAGTGGCAATGAATTCCACACATTCACCACCCTCTGGTTAAAGAAATTCCTTTTCATCAATGCTCTAAATGGTCATCCCTTTATTTCTGAGGGTGTGTCCTTTGGTCCTATACTCCCCCACTAGAGGGAACTTCCTCTCCACATCCACTCTATCTGTGTCCTCTGGTCCCATACTCCCCACTAGAGGGAACATCCACTCTATTTGTGTCTTCTGGTGCTAGATTCCCCCACTATTGAAAACATCTTCTCCACATCCACTCTATCTGTGTTCTTTGGTCCTATACTCCCCCACTAGAGGGAACGACATGAGGCCTGCTGTTGGAAAGGCCTTACATATTCAGCTGTCCTTTTGTGAGACTGCGAGCCGGCAGTGGAAGCTAAAAGTGAGAGTGACAAGCCTTACCCACTGCACTACCACACTAGACGTGTCACAACAAGTACTATACTAGTACTATGACACACACTATACTAGACCTTTCAATACTCAGTTGGTTTCAGTGAGAATGCCCCCCCATTGTTTTTCTAAACTCCAGTGAGTACAGGTCCAAAGACTTCAAAAACTCCTTGTACTTTAACCCTTTCATTCCCAGATTCATGCTAGTGAACCTCCTCTGGATCCTCTCCAATGCCAGAAAATCCTTCAATGCACACACAAAATGTTGGAGGTCAGGCAGCAGCCATGGAGGGGAATATGTTTTGGGCAGAGACCCTTCATCAGGTCTGAAGAATAACCCTGCAGAAGTCACGGTGCCTCTGTCCGTTAGGTTCGGATCAGCTTCGTTTAACACATTAGCTATAAACATGCAGTGGAATGTCTTGCTTACATTAACAGTAACCACAACCCAAGGACGTGCTGACAGCGGCCTCCAAATGTTGCCACACATTCCCTCACCTGGGCCCAGGCACAGGCCGAGGGATCCATTGGGTATCTAATGCTGCGTGAAGACTCTTCCTGGTGGGAGCATGGCGAGGGGTGTGTCAGAGGGGAAGCACCCCCATTGCTGCGAAGAATGTTAAACACCATTTCTTTCAACACCATTTATTGTTAATGACAAAGGATCTTCTTTGGTGGACAAACTGCACAATCAACTCACTCTTCGCCTTTTCCATTCTCTCCCTCTATCCTCCCCCTTCCCCTTTGCTCTCTCTTCCCCCTCTCTTCTCTCCCCTCGTTCTTCCTCTCTTTCTCCCCCCTCTCTTCATGTCACTCCTCTCTCTCTCACTGTCTCTCATTTTCCTTCTCTCCCTCTGTTTCTCCCTCTCTCTCACTCTCTCTTACACTCCCCTTCTCTCTCCGTTTCTCTCCCTCACCCTCCCTCTCTCACCGCCTTCCACACTCACCACCTCTCTCTCCCTTCTGTTTATCTCCCCCTCTCCCCCTGACTCTCACATTACCCTTCTCTCTCTCCCCTCTGTTTCTCTCACTCTCTTTCTCCCCATCTCTCACATTCCCCTTCTCTCTCTCCCTCTCTCTACCCCTTCACACTCTGCCTGTTTCTCTCTCTCCATCTCTCACATTCCCCTTCTCTCTCTCTCTCTCTCACTCTCCTCCTGTCTCTCACACTCCCCTTCTCTCTCTCTCCCTCTCTCACATTCCCCTTCTCTCTCTCACTCTTTCTTCCCCTTCTCACACTCCCCTTTTCTCTCTCCCTCTCTCACATTCCCCTTCTCTCTCTCACTCTCTCCTCCTGTCTCTCATATTCCCCTTCTCTCTCTCCCTTCCTTTCACCCCCTCTCTCTTGCTCCCTCTGTCTCTGCCTCTCACACTCTCTCTCTTTCTCTCTCTTCCTGTAGGAAAAAGTCGAGTATATCTTTCTGATAATATTCACAATAGAAGCAATTCTTAAAATTATCGTGTATGGGTTCCTCTTTCACCCGGATGCCTACCTACGGAATTTCTGGAACATCTTGGACTTTGTCATTGTGTTTGTTGGGTAAGAACGTGTATTGATCTGATTCCACCAACACATTACAATGGATCAGGACATGAGGCTTCCTCCCCGGGGGTTTAACGAATGCACCCACCGCCACATTACAATTCCTCCCTGGGGGTTTAACGAATGCACCCACCGCCACATTACAATTCCTCCCTGGGGGTTTAACGAATGCACCCACCGTCACATTACAATTCCTCCCCGGGGGTTTAACGAATGCACCCACCGCCACATTACAATTCCTCCCCGGGGGTTTAACGAATGCACCCACCGCCACATTACAATTCCTCCCCGGAGGTTTAACGAATGCACCCACTGCCACATTACAATTCCTCCCCGGAGGTTTAACGAATGGACCCACCGTCACATTACAATTCCTCACCGGGGATTTAACGAATGCACCCACCGCCACATTACAATTCCTCCCTGGGGGTTTAACGAATGCACCCACCGCCACATTACAATTCCTCCCTGGGGGTTTAACGAATGGACCCACCGTCACATTACAATTCCTCCCCGGGGGTTTAACGAATGGACCCACCGTCACATTACAATTCCTCCCCAGGGATTTAACGAATGCACCCACCGCCACATTACAATTCCTCCCTGGGGGTTTAACGAATGGACCCACCGTCACATTACAATTCCTCCCTGGGGGTTTAACGAATGCACCCACCGCCACATTACAATTCCTCCCTGGGGGTTTAACGAATGGACCCACCGTCACATTACAATTCCTCCCTGGGGGTTTAACGAATGCACCCACCGCCACATTACAATTCCTCCCTGGGGGTTTAACGAATGGACCCACCGTCACATTACAATTCCTCCCCGGGGGTTTAACGAATGCACCCACCGCCACATTACAATTCCTCCCCGGGGGTTTAACGAATGCACCCACTGCCACATTACAATTCCTCACCGGGGGTTTAACGAATGGACCCACCGTCACATTACAATTCCTCCCCGGGGGTTTAACGAATGGACCCACCGTCACATTACAATTCCTCCCCAGGGATTTAACGAATGCACCCACCGCCACATTACAATTCCTCCCCAGGGATTTAACGAATGCACCCACCGTCACATTACAATTCCTCCCTGGGGGTTTAACGAATGGACCCACCGTCACATTACAATTCCTCCCTGGGGGTTTAACGAATGGACCCACCGTCACATTACAATTCCTCCCTGGGGGTTTAACGAATGCACCCACTGCCACATTACAATTCCTCCCTGGGGGTTTAACGAATGCACCCACTGCCACATTACAATTCCTCCCTGGGGGTTTAACGAATGGACCCACCGTCACATTACAATTCCTCCCTGGGGGTTTAACGAATGGACCCACCGTCACATTACAATTCCTCCCTGGGGGTTTAACGAATGCACCCACCGCCACATTACAATTCCTCCCTGGGGGTTTAACGAATGCACCCACTGCCACATTACAATTCCTCACCGGGGGTTTAACGAATGGACCCACCGTCACATTACAATTCCTCCCTGGGGGTTTAACGAATGCACCCCCGCCACATTACAATTCCTCCCCAAGGGTTTAACGAATGGACCCACCGTCACATTACAATTCCTCCCCGGGGGTTTAACGAATGGACCCACCGCCACATTACAATAGATCAGGACACAGAGGGCCCACTATATCTTGGTTCAATTAGGTGGTTGACCCATTTAGCTGAAGTTTCATGGAAAGAGTTAAAAAGATGTAGAAGAAAACAAACGTAACTGAGGAACAAGTTACAAACGTAAATGAAATACAGAACAAATTAGAGCACTACATTGCAGTCATAGAATCATAGGGAAGTACAACACAGAAACAGGCCCTTTGGCCCATCTAGTCCATGCTGAAACTATTAAAGCTGCCTACTCCCAATGACCTGTACTGGGACATATCCCTCCATATCCCTACTATCCATGTACCTATCCAAAATTCTCTTAAACATTGAAATTGAGCTCATATGCACCACTTGTGCTGGCAGCTTGTTCCATACTCTCACCACCCTCTGAGTGAGGAAACTCTCCCTCATGTTCCTCTTAGACTTTTCACCTTTCACCCTTGAGCTATGACCTTTAGTTGTAGTCCCACTCAACTGCAGTGGAAAAAAGCCTGCTAGCGTTTACCCTATCTACCCTTAATAATTTTATATACATCTATCAAATATCCCTTGAATCTTTCAAGGTTTCAAAGGTCCAATTTAATGTTAGAGAAATGTATACAATATACAGCCTGAAATACAGGTGTCCCCCGCTTTAGGAATGTTCGCTTTATGCCACTTCGCTTTTACAAAAGACCTACATTAGTAACCTGTTTTCGCATTACAGAGGATTTTTGCTTTTAAGAGAATTTTTCCCAAATAAGTTAATGGTTCTTCGCTTTACGCCATTTTGATGTAAGCAAGGTTTCATAGGAACGCTCTACCTTTGTAAAGGGGGGGAGGAACACCTGTAACTTTTTTTTCGCAATCATCCACGAAAACAGAGGAGTGCCCCAAAGAATAAATGGCAGTTAAATGTTAGAATCCCATCTCCTGTACTCAGTAGATTGACTTATGAAGGCCAATGTGCCAAAAGCTTTCTTCATGACCTACGTGTGAAGCCACTTTCAATGAATCATGGACCCAGATCCCTTTGTTCTACCACATTCCTCAGTGCCCTACTGTTCACTGTGTAAGACTGACCCTGGTTGGTCCTACCAAAGTGCAACACCTCACATTTATCTGCATTGAATTCCATCTGCCATTTTTCCAACTGACACAGATCCCTCTACAAGCCGTGTTAGCCTTCCCCAATCTTGGTGTCTTCTGCACATCTGCTGATCCAGTTAACCACATTATCATCCAGGTCATTGATATAGATGACAAATGACCCAGCACCAATTCCTGTGGCACACTAGTCACAAGCTGTTGGTCAGAGAGGCAAAAACCACCTACTACCACCCTTTGGCTTCTCCCACAAAGCCAATGTCTAATCCAGTTTACTACCTCATCTTGAATGTCGAGTGACTGAACTATCTTGGCCAGCTTTCCATGGGGGACTTTATCAAATTCCATGTCCATGAAGACAACATCCACTATTTTGCCTCATCAACTTCCCTGGTAACTTCCTTGAAAAACTCCATAAGATTGGTTAGACATGACCTACCACGCACGAAGCCATGTCTAGTCCCTTATCTTCCAGTAACTTTCCCACAACTGATGTCAGACTCACCAGCCTATAACTTCCTGGTTTCTGTACAGAGCCTTTCCTAAACAGTGGGACAACATTGCTGATTCTCCAATCATCTGGTATCTCTCTTGTCACTAAGGATGATTTCTGCTAGGGCCCCTGCAATTTCTGCACTTACCTCCCGAAGGGTCCATGGGAACACCTCGTCAGGCCCTGGGGATTCATCCACATGATTTGCCTCAGGGTAGCAAACACCTCCTCCTCTAATCTATACAGGGTCCATGAAACTGATGCTGCTTTGCCTCACTTCCATAGACTCTGTATCCATCTCCTGAGTAAATACAGATGTAAAGAATTCAGTTAAGATCTCGCCCATCTGTTTTGGCTCCACACGGTTACCAGGGGACCAGTTTTGTCCCTTGCAATCCTTTTGCTCTTAACATATTTGTAGAATGCCTTGGGATTCTCCTTCATCTTGTTTGCTAGAGCAACTTTATGTCTTTTTTAGCTCTCCTGATTTATTTCTTAAGTATTTTCTTGTATTTCCTATATTCCATAAGCACCTCATTTGCTCCCACTTGCCTACACCTGCAATGCACCTCCTATTTTCTCTTAACCAGAGCCTCACTATCTCTTGAAAACCAAGGTTCCCTACACTTATTATTTTTGCCTTTTACTCTGACAGGCACGTAGAAGCTTTGTACTCTCAAAATTTTGCTTTTGAAGATCTCCTACTTACCAATTACATGTTTGCCAGAAAACAGCCTGTCCCAATTTACACTGGCCAGATCTGAAACCATCAAAACTGGCCTTTCTCCAATTTAGAATCTCAACCTACAGACCAGATCTCTTTTCCACGTTTACTTTGAAACTAATGACATCATGTAAAGAGTTACCCTACAAAAACTTTGGTAACCTATCCTGTCTCATTCCCTAACAGATCAAATATCATACACTCTCTCATTGTGACTTCTCCGTACTTTAGATCTGTCTTCACCAGGGAGGACACAAGCAATCTCCCAGATGTATGGATGGGCCAGGGTCATAAGATATCAGAGGAATTGAGACAGATTGACATTAGGAAAGAAACTGTGATGATTAGACTGATAGGACTGAAGGCTAATAAATCCCCGGGTCCAGATGGTCTGCATCCGAGGGTTCTAAAAGAGGTGGCTCAGGAAATTGCTGATGCATTGGTAATCATTTTCCAATGTTCCTTAGATTCAGGATCAGTTCCTGAAGATTGGAGAGTGGCTAATGTTATCCCACTTTTCAAGAAGGGAGGGAAGGAGAAAACGGAGAACTATCGCCCTGTTAGCCGTCAGTCGTGGGGAAGATGCTTGAGTCCATTATTAAGGACGAAATAGTGGCATATCTTGATGGCAGTAATAGGATTAGGCCGAGCCAGCATGGATTTACCAAGGGCAAATCATGCTTGACTAATCTGTTGGAGTTTTTTGAGGGTGTAACAAGGATGTTAGACGAGGGTAAGCCAGTGGATGTAGTGTAACTAGATTTTCAGAAGGCATTCGATAAGATGCCACATAGGAGATTGGTGAGTAAAATCAGAGCTCGTGGCATTGGGGGCAGGGTTTCAACATGGATAGAAAACTGGTTGGCAGATAGAAAGCAAAGGGTAGCAGTGAATGGGTGTTTCTCGGACTGGCTGGAGGTGACTAGTGGGGTACCACAGGGCTCTGTATTGGGACCACAGCTCTTTACGATTTATGTCAACGATTTAGATGAGGGCATTGAAAACTATATCAGCAAGTTTGCTGACGACACTAAACTGGGTGGCAGTGTGACATGTGAAGAGGACGTTAGGAGAATACAGGGAGACTTGGATAGGCTGTGTGAGTGGGCAGATACTTGGCAGATGTCATTCAATGTGAATAAATGTGAAGTTATCCACTTTGGAAGCAGGAACAAGAGGGCAGAGTATTGTCTGAATGGTGTAGAGTTAGGTAAGGGAGAAATGCAAAGAGACCTAGGAGTCCTAGTTCATCAGTCAATGAAGGTGAATGAGCAAGTGCAACAGGCAGTGAAGAGGGCAAATGGAATGTTGGCCTTTATTACAAGGGGAATTGAGTACAAGAGCAAGGATGTCCTTTTGCATTTGTACAGGGCCCTGGTGAGACCACACCTGGAATATTGTGTACAGTTTTGGTCTCCAGGTTTAAGGAAGGACATTCTGGCAATAGAGGAAGTGCAGCGTAGATTCACTAGGTTGATTCCTGGGATGGCAGGGCTGTCTTACGCAGAGAGATTGGAGAGATTGGGCTTGTACACACTGGAATTGAGGAGATTGAGAGGGGATCTGATTGAAACGTTTAAGATAATTAAAGGATTTGATAGGATTGAGGCAGGAAATATGTTCCAGATGTTGGGAGAGTCCAGTACCAGAGGGCATGGATTGAGAATAAGAGGTCAGTTATTTAGAACAGAGTTGAGGAAGAGCTTCTTCTCCCAGAGAGTTGTGGAGATGTGGAATGCACTGCCTCGGAAGACGGTGGAGGCCAATTCTCTGGATGCTTTCAAGAAGGAGCTGGATAGATATCTGATGGATAGGGGAATCAAGGGATATGGGGACAAGGCAGGGACTGGGTATTGATAGTGAATGATCTGCCATGATCTCAGAATGGTGGTGCAGACTCGAGGGGCCGAATGGTCTACTTCTGCACCTATTGTCTATTGTCTATTGATGAAGGAGACTGTCCTGAACACATTTGACAAGCTCTATCCCATCTAGTCCTTTTACAGTATGGGATTCCCAGTCAATATGTGGATAGTTAAAGTCACTGACTATAACCACCTTGTGTTTCTTGCAACAATCCTGAAATCTCTTTACAAATTTGTTCCTCCAAATCCCTAGGACTGCTGGGTAATATAGCCCCATTAACATAGCCGTACCTTTCTTATTGCTCAGTTCTGCCATAATGCCTTACTAGTTGAGTGCTCAGGTCTGTCCTGACGGAGCACAGCTGTGACTGGTAATGCCACCCATTTCCCCTTTCCTCCCACTCCGCCACGTCTAAAATAACGGAATGCAGGAATACTGAGCTGCCAGTCCTGCTCCTCCTGCAACCCGGTCTCACTAATGGCTACAACTTGTCAATCCATGCCCTGAGCTCATCCACATTTCCTACAATATTTCTTGCATTGAAGTATCCACAGCTCAGGACACTTTCTTGGGTGACAGTCAGGAAGGGGAAAGGGGTTAATGAGCCAGTGTGGAGCACTGCTGTGGCTGTCCCCCTCAACATCACGTACACCATTTGGATACTGTCAGGGAGATGACCTAACAGAGGAAAGTCTTGGCTGAAACCTGTTGCACAGGTACCAATCCTGAGGTCACAGCCTTGGAGGTCTTATCTTTTAACTTAGAACCTAACTCCCTGAACTCCCCATGCAGAATCTCATCTCTCATCCTACCCCTGTCAATGGTACTTACATGGACCATGACTTATGGCTGTTCACCCTCCCACTTAAGAATGCTGAGGACCCAATCCCTGACACCTGGAAGACAACATTCCATCCAGGAATCTCGTTTTCGCCCACAGAACCTCTTGTCCATTTCCCTAGCTAACGAATCCCCAATCCCCACAGTTCACCTCTTCTCCCCCCCCCCCTTCCCTTCTGAGTCCTGGAGCCAGACTCAGTGCCAGAGACCCAGCCACTGTGACTTTCCTCTGTTAGGTCATCTCCTTGACAGTATCCAAAATGGTATATGTGATGTTAAGGGGGACAGCCACAGCAGTCCTCCGCACTGGCTCATTAACCCCTTTCCCCTTCCTGACTGTCACCCGGTTTCCTGTGTCCTGCTCCATGGGTGTAATTACCTCTCTATACGTCCTATCTATCACCCCCTTAGCCACCCAAATGATCCAGAGTTCATCCAGTTTCAGCTCCAATTCCTTAAGAGACTGATTGAATTTTTTGAGATGTGACACATTGATGAAGGTAGAGCAGTAGATGTGGTATATATGGATTTCAGCAAGGCATTTGATAAGGTACCCCATGCAAGGCTTCTTGAGGAAGTAAGGAGGCTTTAACTACATAATGCCTCATAGGCCTGATTTTATTCTCACAAATCAATGAATCTGTTGTAAAGAAAAAGATCACTCTCTACTTGTACATTGTTCTTTCCTTTTGCTTGTTTTTTCTTTCCACTCTTTTCTATGAGTGTATACCTCAGATAAATACTTTGTGGAGATTTGTGATATATATAATTATATGATGTATATGTACAATGTCTGAAACACATCTTATGGAAATGTTTGTTTGATGATGAACTTCAATAAAAAAATAAATTACAAAAGAAAAAGAGAAAGTAAGGAGGCATGGGATCCAAGGGGACCTTGCCTTGTGGATTCAGATTTGGCTTGCTCACAGAAGGCAAAGAGTGGTTGTAGACGGATCATGTTCTGCATGGAGGTCAGTGACCAGTGGTGTGGCTCAGGGATTTGTTCTGGGACCCCTTCTCTGGATGAGGAAGTGGAGGGATGGGTTAGTAAATTTGCTGATGATACAAAGGTTGAGGGTGTTGTGTATAGTGTGGAGGGCTGTCAAGAGGTTACAGTGGGTCATCGATAGGATGCCAAACTGGGCTGAGAAGTGGCAGATGGAGTTCAACCCTGATAAGTGTGAAGTGGTTCATTTTGGTAGGTCAAATATGATGGCAGAATATAGTATTAATGGTAACACTCTTGGCAGTGTGGAGGATCAGAGGGATCTTGTGGGTCTGAGATCATAGGACACTCAAAGCAGCTGCACCAATTGACTCTGTGGTTAAGAAAGCCTTCATCAGTTGTGGGATTGCGTTTAGGAACCATGAGGTAATATTGTAGCTATATAAGACCCGGGTCAGACCCCACTTGGAGTACTGTGCTCATTTCTGGTCACCTCACTACAGGAAGGATGTGGAAGCCATAGAAAGGGTGCAGAGGAGATTTACAAGGATGTTGCCTGGATTGGGGAGCATACCTTATGAGAACAGGTTGAGTGAACTTGGCCTTTTCTCCTTGGAGCGACAGAGAATGGGAAGTGACCTGATAGAGGTGTATAAGATGATGAGAGGTATTAATCATATGGATAGTCAGAGGCTTTTTTCCAGGGCTGAAATGGCTAATATGAGAGGGCACAGTTTTAAGGAAGTAGGTACAGAGATGTCAGGGGTAAGTTTTTTTTACGCAGAGAATGGTGAGTGCGTGGAATGGGCTGCTGGCGATGGTGGTGGAGGCAGATACAATAGAGCTTTGAAGAGACTCCTGGACAGGTGTATGGAGCTCAGAAAAATAGAGGGCTATGGGTAACCCTAGCAATTTCTAAGGTAAGGACATGTTCGGCACAACTTTGTGGGCCAAAGGGCCTGTATCAGGCTGAAGGTTTTCTATGTTCTATGTAAAGAAGGAAACAAAAAAAACTTTACCTCAAGCTTATCTTTTTAGCTTTCTTTGACTGAAGCCTTGAAGAGCTAAAGCCTCACAGTTGCCACTCTAGCTCTGTCCACTCAGACGATGGCCACTGCACTTGCCCTTGCTTTCTTTTTATTTGGTCTTGCTAATCAATCCCAAACAGTGATTGGTGGCTGATGGGAGCTTAAGTAAGCTGCCACAATCTGGCACTGATTTTCTCTGCTTGGGCAGTGAACCTGAGTGAAATCGCAAACTTCTGATGTCTGGATTGTTTGCTGATCAAAGCTCAAAAATCCTTTCCTCCTCCTCCATGAAATATGATTGCATGGGATGTTTTCTTTTGGAGATTCAATGTCACAGAGTCATATAGTAAAGAGAGAGGTCATTGGGTGTGTAGCATTTGATGCCTGAGCTATTGAAGAGATTATGCAGTTGCTGGAAATCACACACAAAATGATTGAGGAACTCAGCAGGTCAGGAAGTATCTAGGGAAATGAATAAATAGTCAATATTTCCGGCCAAAATCCTTCATCAGGTCTGGAAAGGAAGGGGGAAGAAGCCTGAATAAGAAGGTGGGGGGAGATGGAGGACAGGTGACAGGTGAAACCAGGTGAGGGGGAAGGTTGGACTGCACTTGGAGTATTGTGAGCAGCTTTGGGGCACTTGTCTAGGAAATGATGTGCTGATATTCACGCGGTCCAGAGGAGGTTGACCAGAATGAACCCAGGAATGAAAGTGTTAATGTATCAGGAGCATTTGATGGCTCTGGCTTTGCTTGGTGGAGCTTAGGTAGAATCTCATTGAAATCTATAAATACTGAAAGGCCTAAATAAGAGTGGATGTGGAGAGAATGTTTCCTGTAGTGTGACACTAGGACCAAACATGAGAGCCTCACAATATAAGTGGCGTCTATTCAGAAAAGAGATCAGTAGGAATTTCTTCACCCGGGCGATGGTGAATCTGTGTAATTCATTGCTATGGATGGCTGTGAAGGTTGATACATTCTTGATTAGTGAGGACGTCAAAGGTTGTGGGGAGAATGCAGGAGAATGGGATTAAGAGGGATAATAAATCAGCCATGATGGACTGGCAGAGCAGACTTGATGTGCAATCTAGCTGCTTCTTGATTTCTTCCTTTTTCTTCAACTTAAATAGAAGGTAGTGGTACCAATAGTTGGGCTTTCAGGCCTGCTTAAAGTAGTACCTGATAGAAAAAGCTGTAGAAAAATATTGTGATGCTCTGGGGGTGGGGGTACGTGGTCGACAGCCTATCCCCGCATTTCTAATGACCAGTACTGTTTATTCTTGTGCTGAGATGCTTTTGTAAGATTATGGTGGGATTTCCAGTTTATTTTATTGTTACATTTTAGCTGGGGTTATATAGTTATTTGCTGTGTATTTGTGAGTCACCCTGACTGTAACCGGGGTGTGTGATGGTTACGTCCCCTGTCTGTGTGAGACTGTTTGGGATCACTGTCTGGGTTATGGTGCCCGGTCTGTTTTGTGTCTATCACAATAAGACGATTGTTGAGTTAAAGAGCTTCCTCATCTGTCATTAAGGACCAAATGCTCGTCACATTGGTGTCAGGAGTGGGATGCGAGATCGAAGAGCTACGATGTCAGATAGAGTGCCTTGAGATGAGGGACCCTCATGAGGGAGTATGCCTCCCTGCACCCATGGGCAGGGCTCGTAAAGACGGGACCGAGGAACCGAGCATCGTGCCTTCTCAAAGAGCCCCGACGGAACGAGCGTACCCAGGCTCCCCGACCCAGGGACAGAGCAGAGCACATCACCCCTTCCGTAGCGGCCCGCACCAGGGAACCCAAGATGCTGTAGCACCATGGCAGATGCTGCCGGATCAAAGGGCGTCGACGATGTGCAGCTCAGGATCCACCGCCTTAGAGCCTTACCTGAAGTCAAACTTGCCGCATGGCACAATGGGTGGAGCCCCACTGAGACAGCGGGGCACCTTGCCCTGGTGCTGGAGGGAGATGCCCCGTGGGTGCTCCTTGAGCTAACGCCTGCAGAGCAGTGTGACTACAGGGCTCTCGTTGTGATGCTCGAGCAGCGTTTCGAACAGAGGTGATGGATGAAAGCAATGAGGGAAGAACTGTGCAGCAGACAACGCAGAAAGCCTGATCTCTGCCACTGTGCTCAGCTCTGGCTACCCCGAGTTCCCTCCCGCAGCCCAGGAGGAGCTTTCCCTCCACTCCTTTGTAAAGGCGCTGACACCAGAGCGCCTCCGGCAACGTGTTCTCCTGACACCATCGTCATTGCTAGATGAAGCACTGGCCGAGGCGGAGAGAGAAGAAGCAATTCTAGCCCCCCAAGGTGTTCCAGCATTGCCCCGCACGCCGAGCCTGGGGTAGTGTCCCTAGGCGGAGGAGCCCGTGAGACCAGGCTGCGCCGACGGCCCCGAAACAATCTCTGCTACCGGTGCAGTAAGACAGGTCATTTGGCCTGGGACTGCCCCACAGGTACCACGCCACAGCTCAGGGCAGCCATCAGGAAATGCGTCGCGGTGGGGGAAATGCAGTGAAGCACAAGGTGTGGCTCGCCAACATCTGAGAGTCCTGCATATTGGGTGGATCTGCTGTCCAGCTGGGGGCCCGTGTGGATGTATCAGGTGGAACACTCTTATCTCAGTGCTGAAGCTGGGGCTCTCCGGCCGGGCAGCTCCAGGACAATATAGCCTCCCAGCGGAGGTTTCAACCACCACCAGTTTCACAGTGGCCCCCGGCAGTGCAGCACACCCGGTAGCAGCCCAAAGGAACACAGCTGAACCAGGAGCAAGCGACGGTTATGGCTGGCGACCAGCAGCAGCTGCGTGATTCTGTCCTGGTCCTGGTGAGGAAATGACTGAGCGTGGGATGAAGAACAGAGTGGGCAGTGGTCTTTGCCCTGGACCCAGAGACCAAAGCCCTGTACTCGCAGTGGGGAGCGCTGGAGGTGGTGACAGGTTGCTGTTCCGGCGGTGGCAGTTGTCTGATGGTGACAGACTCTTGCAGCTAGTGGTCCCTGGGGGCTCCACGCCACGTTGCTCCGGTCGGTGCATGGGCTGGTGGGACCCGGCCATCTTGGAATTGTAAAGACGTTGGGCAGGCTGCGTGAACGCTTCTACTGACCTGGGTACAGGCAGGATGTGGAGCTGTTCATGCACGGCTGCAACACTCGCACATCCCAGAAGGGGCCAGGTGACCAGTCTGGGGTACCAATGCAGCAGAACATGGTGAGGGCCCCAGTATGGGCCTACTGGCCCTCCTGGAAGAAGGGACTATTCCCCAGGCTTGGAAGCCACTGGAAGGGGCTGGGAGAGGTGTTCGAGATGTGGCATTTCGGGTGCGGTTTCCTGAGTGGTAGAAGGCAGTCGTGCTGCACTGGGACCGGCTGGCTCTGTGTCAGCCCTTGGCCACTACTAACCCAGTGAGGCTGAAGGAAGGAAGTAACACTCCAGGTGCCCTGCCTCTTGTCTCGCACAAATGGGCGGCAGCGTCAACACCCACCAGGACTTTTGGACTTTGCTATGGACTCTGGGGTTGCTGAGGAGGGCGGACCCCTCCAGTGGGGGCAGTGTGATGCTTGGGGGGTGGGGGGGGGTCATGGTTCACTCTCCGGGTCAAGGAGCCCAGTCTGTTTCGTCTCTATCACAATAAAATGGTTGTTGAGTTCATCGAGCTTCCTCTTTTGTCATTGGCCCCTTAGAGAATCAGAGTGGTCAGCTATGTGTGGAACCGAAGGAGATGGGAGAGATTTTGAATGATTTCTTCTCTTCGGTATTCACTAAGGAGAAGGATATTGAATTGTCTAAGGTGTGGGAAACAAGTAAGGAAGTTATGGAACCTATGACAATTAAAGAGGTGGAGGTACTGGCGCTTTTAAGAAATTTAGAAGTGGATAAATCTCCGGGTCCTGACAGGATATTCCCCAGGACCTTGAGGGAAGTTTGTGTAGAAATAGCAGGAGCTCTGACGGAGATCTTTAATATGTCATTAGAAACGGGGATTGTGCCGGAGGATTGGCGTATTGCTCATGTGGTTCCATTGTTTAAAAAGGGTTCTAGAAGGAAGCCTAGCAATTATAGACCTATCAATTTGACATCAGTGGTGGGTAAATTAATGGAAAATATTCTTAGAGATAGTATTTATAATTATCTGGATAGACAGGATCTGATTAGAAGTAGCCAGCATGGATTTGTGTGTGGAAGGTCATGTTTGACAAACCTTATTGAATTTTTTGAAGAAGTTACGAGGAATGTTGACGAGGGTAAGGCAGTGGATGTTGTCTATATGGACTTCAGCAAAGCCTTTGACAAAGTTCCACATGGAAGGTTAGTTAAGAAGGTTCAGTCGTTAGGTATTAATGCTGGAGTAATAAAATGGATTCAACAGTGGCTAAATGGGAGATGCCAGAGAGTAGTGGTGGATAATTGTTTATCGGGATGGAGGCCGGTGACTAGCGGGGTGCCTCAGGGATCTGTTTTGGGCCCAATGTTGTTTGTAATATACATAAATGATCTGGATGATGGGGTGGTAAATTGGATTAGTAAGTATGCCAATGATACTAAGGTAGGAGGTGTTGTGGATAATGAGGTGGATTTTCAAAGCTTGCAGGGAGATTTATGCCGGTTAGAAGAATGGGCTGAACGTTGGCAGATGGAGTTTAATGCTGAGAAGTGTGAGGTTCTACATTTTGGCAGGAATAATCCAAATAGAACATACAGAGTAAATGGTAGGGCATTGAGGAATGCAGAGGAACAGAGAGATCTAGGAATAACAGTGCATAGTTCCCTGAAAGTGGAGTCTCATGTAGATAGGGTGGTGAAGAGGGCTTTTGGAACGCTGGCCTTTATAAATCAAAGCATTGAGTACAGAAGTTGGGATGTAATGCTAAAGTTGTACAAGGCATTGGTAAGGCCAAATTTGGAATATTGTGTGCAGTCTGGTCACCGAATTATAGGAAAGATATCAATAAATTAGAGAGAGTGCAGAGACGATTTACTAGGATGTTACTTGGGTTTCAGCAATTAAGTTACAGAGAAAGGTTGAACAAGTTAGGTCTCTATTCATTGGAGCGTAGAAGGTTGAGGGGGGATTTGATCGAGGTATTTAAAATTTTGAGAGGGATAGATAGAGTTGACGTGAACAGGCTGTTTGCATTGAGAGTAGGGGAGATTCAAACTAGAGGACATGATTTGAGAGTTAGGGGGCAGAAGTTTAAGGGAAACACGAGGGGGTATTTCTTTACTCAAAGAGTGATAGCTTTGTGGAATGAGCTTCCTGTAGAAGTAGTAGAGGCCAGTTCAGTTGTGTCATTTATGGTAAAATTGGATAGGTATATGGACAGGAAAGGAGTGGAGGGTTATGGGCTTAGTGCGGGTAGGTGGGACTGGGTGAGATTAAGGGTTCGGCACGGACTAGGAGGGCCAAGATGGCCTGTTTCCGTGCTGTGATTGTTATATGTTATATGTTATTACGGACTGAATGCTCGCCACAATATGTTGTCTTCTCTTATAAGAAGACACAGGGAAGGGATTTAAAGAGGATGGAGAACATCCTCTAGAATAGAATGATATGCACGAGATTCGTAGATGCTGGATAACTGTAGCAACACACACAAAATGCTGGGCTGAAGCCAGAATAAGAACGTGGCAGGAGAGGGCGAGCACAAGCTGACAGATAATAGTGAGACCAGGTGAAGGAGGAAGGTAGGTGGGAGGAAGAAGTGAGAAGCTGGGAGGTGATAGGTGAAAGAGGTAAATGGCTGAAGAAGAAGGAATCTGATAGGAGAGGAGAGTGGGCCATGGGAGAAAGGGAAGGAAGAGGGGCACCAGAGGGATACGATAGGCAGGTGAGGGGAAGTGAAACCAGAATGTGAAATGGAAAAAGAGAGAATTGGGGAGGGGGAGAAATTACTGTCAGTTAGAGAAATCGATGTTCATACTGTGACGTTGGAGGGTACCCAGACAGAATGGGAGGTGTTGCACCACTAACCTGAGTGTGGCCTCATCGTGGCAGTGGAGCAGACCGTGGACTGACATGTTGGAATGGAAATTGGAAGTTGAATTGAAATGGGTTGCTGTTGGGTGATCCTGCCCAATGTGACAGACAGACTGAAGGTATAAACACCCGGTGACCAAGTTGTTCATTACGGGTGTGGATCCCACTGTGGTCCTAGAAACATAGTAATCTGCAGCACATTACAATATTGTGTTGACCATGTAACCTACTCTAGAAACTGCCTTGAATTTCCCTACCACATAGCCCTTTATTGTTCTAAGCTCCATGTACCTATCTAAGAGTCTCTTAAAAGACCCTATTATGTCTGCCTCTACCACCTTCGCTGGCAGTGCATTCCACATACCCACCACCCTCTGTGTCTTCTGCTGCTTTACCTGATCCACTTCAAGATTCAACCTGTTGAACATTTCGAGCTGCTCTTCTGCACAACACTGTTGGTTATTTGAGTTACTGTCCCCTTCCTGTCAGCTTGAACTAGTCTGGCCATTCTCCTCAGACCTCTCTCATTAACAAAGTGTTTTTGCCCACAGAACGACTACTAATTGGTGTTTTTTTTTTGTTTTTCGAACTGTTCTCTGTAAACTCGAGAGCAGATGTTCGCAGCCTTGCACCAATACCATTAAGCAAGGGCTCTGTGGACCCCAGGTTGGGAACCCCTTCTCTGGAGGACTAGTGCATGAAAACCCCTGTAGATCAGCAGTTTCTGAGATTCTCAAACCACTCCATCTGGTACCAACAATCATTCCATGGTCAAAAGTCACTCAGATCACATTTCTTCCCCACTCTGATGTTTGGTTTGAACAACAACTGAACCTCTTGACTATGTCTGCATGCTTTGATGGATTGTGTTGTTGCCACAAGATGATTGACAGATTAAATACTTGTATTAATGAGGAGGTGTACAGGCATACCTAATGTGGTGGCCACCAAGTGTGGATAGTATGAACTGCCTCAGTGAAGAATAGAGGCTTGTGTGTTGTGTCGGTGTGGGTCTCACCCTCTCCTTTCCCTATAGTCTCTGTACAGTGGTTCTGGAGCACCTCAGCCCTTCTGCCAAAAGCGCAGGGTTTGATGTGAAGGCACTTCGAGCATTCCGAGTGTTGCGGCCACTGCGTCTGGTATCCGGCGTTCCCAGTAAGTATGACAGCAGTTGCTTCCTCTTTTTCACAAGATACAAAAAATGCTGGAGAACTCACCTGAACCACCCCCACCTTCCCTTCCAGTCCTAATGAAGGGTCTCGGCATGAAATGTTGACTGGTTATTCATTTCCACATATGCTGCCTGACCACCTGAGTTCCTGCAGTATTTTGTGTGTGTTGCTCTGGATTACCAGCATCTGCAAATCATCTTGTGTTGATTATTTAGGAGACGTGTTCCTTTATGTGACCCCTCTGCTCGGATAATGAAGGTCTCATTCGTTGTACACTTGGTGACCACTTTGTTAGATATCTCCTGTACATAGGGAGTGGAAACAGACTGAATGTTCCTGATCTTTTGCTGCTGTAGCTTCAAGGTTCAACATATTGTGCATTCAGATACTGTCCTGCACACCACTGTTATAACACTGTTGGTTATTTGAGATACTGTCACCTTCCTGTCAGCTTGAACTAGTCCGGCCATTCTCCTCTGACCTCTCTCATTAAGAAGACATTTTTGCCCACAGAACTGCTGCTCACTGCATTTTTTTTTTGTTTTTGCATAATTATCTGTAAACTCTAGAGATTGTTGTGTGAAAAATGGTTCAACTTAGTATTGGAGAATGTATCCAGAATACAACCTGAAATTCTTACTCTACACAGACATCCACAAAACAGAAAAAACACACACAGAATGAATGACAGAAACGTTAGATCCCTAATTCCGAGGAGATGAGCAGTTTCTGAGATACCCACATCATTTGGTCTGGCACTAACAATGATTCCACAGTCAAAGTCACTTAGATCACATTTCTTCCCCATTCTGAACAACAACTGATGCTTTAATGCATTGAGTTGCTCACACATGATTGGCTGAGTGTTAACCAGCAGGAGTACAAGTGTACCTAATAAAGTGGCCATGGAGTATCAAACTCTATTGTAATTCTTCTCAAGTACCTGAACTTTCTGGTGTACTAACTTTGGCCAAATGTGTTTATAGACCTGAAGATCACATTGCATCTCTGGACCTGTTGTTCCCTGTTCACACTGACTTCCCCAAATTCCTTCCTGAAGCTAAACAGTCAGATTCAGATCTATTTATCAACGTAGGATGTGCTGGGGTGGTGGGGTGGGGTCACCACATGTTCCCGCACCAACGTAGCAAGCTCACAACACACACAGTGCACTCTCCTCTCTTACCAGGTTCCTTGTCTTCAACCCTTTATCTCTTCCACCTATCACCTCCCATCCTCCCTTCCCCCTCACCTGCCAGCTTGAACTCCTTCCCTTCCCCCCACCATTTTATTCTGCCTTTTGCCCTTCCTTTCCAGTCCTGATGAATGGCCTCAGCCTGAAATGTCGACTCTTTATTCCTCTCCATCGATGCTGTCTGACCTGCAGAGTTCCTGCAGCATCCTGCAGTTGTTCTGGATTTCTATCCTCTGCAGAATCTCTTGCGTTGGTTTTTCACAAGGAGGTTTGATAGGCTGTTTATTCTGGGACAGGTTCCCTCTCTGTTCCCTCTCTTATTCTGCTAAGGGTTCAGAGTAACAGGAAGATTAGCATTTGATGTGACACTGACCATGAGATCACATGCAGAGTAACAGTATAGTTGTGAGAGTCATTGTCTTTCACGTTCAGATTTATTTATTACATAGATTCGTGAAAACAATAGGTCCTTGGAAACTACTCGATGAGACGGAAAGATTCAAATTCTAATTAGCTATTGAGAACAGGACAGGACAGAGGAAGCAATAACATACTGTACTTATCTAGGCATATGCAGGGCCCCTCTCATTGCAGCTCTCCTCCCATTCTGCCAATCAACCATTGGTGAGGCTCCCCAGAACTAACCCAAGCCCCTGTCCGCTCCACCTTTCCACTGTTAGGAAATGCTGATGTGCAGACCAATCCCTAGTACCATCTCAAACCACTGAACCAGAACGGATCAGCTCTTTGTCACTCTTCTCAAGTCCCACTCCTGTATTCACCTGCCTTTCATAAACACAAAAGATTCTGCAGATGCTGGAAATCCAGAGAATCACACACAAACTGCTGGAGGAACTCAGCAGGCCAGGCAGCATCCATGGAAATGAATAAACGGTTGATGTTTTGGGCTGAGACCATTCTTCAGGATTGGTAAGGAAGGGGGAAGATGCCGAATGAAAAGGTGGGGGGGCAGCAGGTGAGGAGGGTAGGTGAAGCCTGGTGGGTGGGAAAGGTAAAGGGCTGGAGAGGAAGAAATCTGATGGGAGAGGAGAGTGGACTGTGGGAGAAAGGGAAGGAGGAGGGGTGCCAGGGGAGTTGAGGTAGGTAAGAGGCCAGGGAGGTAAATAGAAGAAGAGGCAGGGAAAAATACTGGAAGGAGAAATTGATGTTCATGCCAGCAGATTGGAGGCTATGTAGACAGAATATGAGGTGTTGCTGCTCCACCCTCATCATGACAAAAGAGGCCGTGGATCGACATGTCTTTCATTTTGCCTCAGTTGACCCATGGCAGATTGCTTTCTCTTGGTTACTTCTGTAGTAGTACTCAAAGCTGCCACAGCCAGTTCTGTTCCATTCACAACTACAGTGATGAGGCATTCAACAAGCATAAAGCATGAACATCAAAACATTCAGTGAAATGTATCGTTTGCATTAACAAACCAACACAGGCAAAGGTGTGCTGGGGGTAGCCCACAAGTGTCTCTACATATTCTGGAGCCATCACACAGAACACAACATACCACACTATAAAGCTACAACAGCAAAACAGCTACCCACCAAAACACATGTCAGACATCCCACCTGCAAAAACTCATTCCAGGGAGATAGCACCCCTACTTCTGCCCCCGCAGCCCCATATCCCCCCCCGCCCCCCCCCCCCCCCGTTGACCTCCAAGGACACTTGATTATGAAAGAACACAACAACTTATTTCATGAGACAGAGTTGTTTTTGCCAATCATCACATTGCAATTGTCACTGCTAAATCCTACACAATGAGACCATTAAAGCCCTTTGTTGTGATTCAGTTGAACATGTTTTCAGCTTTGGCATCATTGCACACTGGCATGTCTACAAATCCAACTGTTACCTTCTCCTGTGTTCATTATAGTACCTGGCTAAAATGGCATCTTCCTTATAACCATATAACAATTACAGCACGTAAACAGGCCATCTCGGCCCTTCTAGTCCATGCCGACACTTACACTCACCTAGTCCCACTGGCCCGCAATCAGCCCATTACCCTCCATTCCTTTCCTATCCATATACCTATCCGATTTTAATTTAAATGACAATACCGAACCTGCCTCTACCACTTCTACTGGAAGCTCGTTCCACACAGCTACCACTCTCTGAGAAAAGAAATTCCCCCTCGTGTTACCCTTCAACTTTTGCCCCCTAACTCTCAAATCATGTCCTCTTGTTTGAATCTCCCCTACTCTCAATGGAAAAAGCCTATCCACGTCAACTCTCTCTATCCCCCTCATAATTTTAAATACCTCTATCAAGTCCCCCCTCAACCTTCTATGCTCCAAAGAATAAAGACCTAACTTGTTCAACCTTTCTCTGTAACTTAGGTGCTGAAACCCAGATAACATTCTAGTAAATCTTCTCTGTACTCTCTCTATTTTGTTGATATCTTTCCTATAATTCGGTGACCAGAACTGTACACAATACTCCAAATTCGGCCTTACGAATGCCTTGTACAATTTTAACATTACATCCCAACTCCTATACTCAATGCTCTGATTTATAAAGGCCAGCATACCAAAAGCTTTCTTCACCACCCTATCCACATGAGATTCCACCTTCAGGGAACTATGCACCATTATTCCTAGATCACTCTGTTCTACTGCATTCTTCAATGCCCTACCATTTACCATGTATGTCCTATTTGGATTATTCCTACCAAAATGTATCACCTCACACTTATCAGCATTAAACTCATCTGCCATTGTTCAGCCCACTCTTCTAACTGGACTAAATCTCTCTGTAAGCTTTGAAAACCTGTTTCATTATCCACAACGCCTCCTACCTTAGTATCATCTGCATACTTATTAATCCAATTTACCACCCCATCATCCAGATCGTTAATGCATATGACAAACATCATTGGACCCAGGACAGATCCCTGAGGCACACCACTAGTCACCGGCCTCCAACCTGACAAACAGTTATCCACCACTACTCTCTGGCATCTCCCATCCAGCCACTGTTGAATCCACTTTACTACTTCAATATTAATACCTAACAATTGAACCTTCTTTACTAACCTTCTGTGCAACCTTGTCAAAGGCCTTACTGAAGTCCATATAGACAACATCCACTGCTTTACCCTCGTCAACTTTCCTCGTAACCGCTTCAAAAAATTTAATAACGTTTGTCAAACATGACCTTCCACGCACAAATCCATGCTGACTATTCCTAAACAAATCCTGTCTATCCAGATAATTATATATACCATCTCTAAGAATACTTTCCATTAATTTACCTACCACTGACGTCAAACTGACAGGCCTATGATTGCTAGGTTTAATCTTAGAACCCTTTTTAAACAATGGAACCACATTAAGTCAAGTCAAGTCAACTTTTATTGTCATTTCGACCATAACTGCTGGTACAGTGCATAGTAAAAATGAGACAACGTTTTTCAGGACCAGGGTGTTACATGACACAGTACAAAAAACTAGACTGAACTACGTAATAAAAAAAACAAAAAAGCTACACTAGACTACAGACCTACACTGGACTGCATAAAGTGCACAAAAACAGGGCAAGCATTACAATAAATAATAAACAGGACAGTAGGGCAAGGTGTCAGTCCAGGCTTCGGGGATTGAGGAGTCTGATAGCTTGGGAGAAGAAACTGTTACATAGTCTGGTCGTGAGAGCCCGAATGCTTCGGAGCCTTTTCCCAGATGGCAGGAGGGAGAAGAGGGGTATGAAGGGTGCATGGGGTCCTTCATAACGCTGTTTCCTTTGTGGATGCAGTGTGTAGTGTAAATGTCCGTCATGGTGGGAAGAGAGACCCTGATGATCTTTTCAGCTGATCTCACTATCCGCTGCAGGGTCTTGCGATCCCAGATGGTGCAATTTCTGAACCAGGCAGTGATGCAGCTGCTCAGGATGCTCTCAATACAACCCCTGTAGAATGTGATGAGGATGGGGGGTGGGAGATGGACTTCCCTCAGCCTTCGCAAAAAGTAGAGACGCTGCTGGGCTTTCTTTGCTATGGAGCTGGTGTTGAGGGACCAGGTGAGATTTTCCGCCAGGTGAGCACCAAGAAATTTGGTGCTCTTTACAATCTCTACCAAGGAGCTTTCGATGTTCAGCGGGGAGTGGTGGCTCCGTGCCCTCCTGAAGTCAACAACCATCTCTTTTGTTTTGTTCACATTAAGAGACAGGTTGTTGGCTCTGCACCAGTCTGTTAGCCGCTGCACCTCCTCTCTGTAAGCTGACTCATTGTTCTTGCTGATGAGACCCACCACGGTCGTGTCATTGGCGAAGTTCGAGCTGTGTGTTGCAGCACATGAGCAATACGCCAATCCTCCGGCACCATCCCCGTTTCTAATGACATTTGAAATATTTCTGTCAGAGCCCCTGCTATTTCTACACCAACTTCTCTCAAGGTCCTAGGGAATATCCTGTCAGGACCCGGAGATTCCTTAAAAGCGGCAGTACTTCCTCCTCTTTAATTGTCATAGTTTCCATAACTTCCCTACTTGTTTCCCTTACCTTACACAATTCAATATCCTTCTCCTTAGTGAATACCGAAGAAAATAAGTTGTTCAAAATCTCCCCCGTCTCTTTTGGCTCCACACATAGCTGACCACTCTGATTCTCTAAGGGACCAATTTTATCCCTCACTATCCTTTTGCTATTAATATAACTGTAGAAACCCTTCGGATTTATTTTCACCTTACTTGCCAAAGCAACCTCGTATCTTCTTTAAGCTTTTCTAATTTCTTTCTTAAGATTCTTTTTACATTCTTTATATTCCTCGAGCACCTCATTTACTCCATGCTGCCTATGTTTATTGTAGATCTCTCTCTTTTTCCAAACCAAGTTTCCAATATCCCTTGAAAACCATGGCTCTCTCAAACTTTTAACCTTTCCTTTCAACCTAACAGGAACATAAAGATTCTGTACCCTCAAAATTTCACCTTTAAATGACCTCCATTTCTCTATTACATCCTTCCCATAAAACAATTTGTCCCAATCCACTCCTTCTAAATTCTTTCCCATCTCCTCAAAGTTAGCCTTTCTCCAATCAAAAATCTCAACCCTGGGTCCAGTCCTATCCTTCTCCATAATCATATTGAAACTAATGATATTGTGATCACTGGACCCGAAGTGCTCCCCAACACATACGTCCGTCACCTGACCTAACAGGAGTTAGGGAATGAGTTCCTTCTCAGTTCCTCCCACAGTTCCTTCTCACACATGATATCGTTGCTTTCATCAATCAAAACACTTTTTTTTTATCCGGATGAATTTGTACAGATCATCTGAACATTCAGGTTCCAGTGGCATGTTCAGAATAGCTGCTGTCCTGGTGTTTATAGTAGGCATGGTTTTTTGCTGTTTCTGAATCAGGAAATATTTTCCTGAATAGCTTGCCTGTGTGCATACGCACCTGGAATGGCAGGTTATGCTCAACGATGAAAGGTGTAAAATACACCTCAGCTCTCGTGACCTTCTCGGTCAGACTTTGGATTTCTGCTGAAAAGAACTGTGAAATTCTTGAGCAGCCTTCCCTGCGCTTAGCCTTCCTAATATGTTGTGGTTCCTAAAAGAAATAAAAGCACAGGGTGTATCCTTATTATATTGTCTTATGCAGAAAATGTGACATTAAAATATGTACTTATATCATCATGGAGTTGTTTTTTTATTCTATTACAACTTTAAGCAAGTCTACAGGGAGTTTGATCTCATCACGTAGGACATCAATAGAGTAGCTCCTTAGCAGCTGGCCAGCTAGTTTAAATAACATTAGCTATGCTAATGAATGAATCACACCTGTTAAACTCACCTCAACATGTCTTTTACAGTCATTTAACCCACCATGAGCAATAGAAAAGTCACTGTTGCAAACAGTGCAGCGAGCAACACTGTCTCTATTTTTGACCCCTGTTAGGAAGGGGTACACTGTAGTGCAGTCTGGGGTGAAGTACGTTTTTTTTTGGAACACTTTGCCATGGCGCTGCAGGGCACTAAACTGAACTGATGGACAATGAAAGAGGGAGAGAGGTGAACTGTAAAGCCCGCCCACAGAGAAAACTGATTGGTCTACTTAGCACAAAGAGAGACCAATCAGGATTATCTCTATCTCTATCTCTAAAAAAAATTGATTTCCAGGATATTGTATATAATTTGAGTGCGACACGGAGCCACTATCAATATGCGGGAGACTCCCAGGAGAGATGGGATGTCTGACATGTACACAGACCTCTAGTGACAGAACAGGCCATCTTTGGCCTTCAGTCTCCATCAGACTCACAGACAATGGGCCTTTGACTTCTCCAGTGGAATTACAGATATCGGGCCTCTGAATTCCCCAGTGGACTTGCAGAGATTCGGCCTTTGAATTTCCCAGCGATTGGGCCTCTGAATTCCCCAGTGGACTTGCAGAGATTCGGCCTTTGAATTTCCCAGCGGACTCAGAGATTGGGCCTCTGAATTCCCCAGTGGACTTGCAGAGATTCGGCCTTTGAATTTCCCAGTGGACTTACAGACATTCGTAGATTCAGGGCTCTGCCCACCAGGCCTCAAAAGTTTCTGCTTGTCTTTTGGGCTAAGATTTGTTTATAGAGAAAATGACAGCATAGAAACAGGCACTTTGGCCCATCTAGTCTGTGCTGATCCATTTAAACTGCCTAGTCCTATCAAAATGCTCCCAGACCATTGCCCTCCATATCCCTCCCAGCCATGTATCTATACAAACTTCTCCTGAATGTTGAAATCAAACCTGCATCCACCACTTGTGCTGGCAACTCATTCCACACTCTCACTACCTCTGAGTGAAGAAGTTTCCCCTCATGTTCCTCTTAAACTTTTCACCTTTCACCCTTAACCCAAGACCTCTGGTTGTTGTTCCACCCCACCTCAGTAGAAAAACCCTGCTTGTATTTACCCTATCTGTGTCCCTCATAATTTTGTATATCTCAATCAAATCTCCTCTCAATCTTCTATGTCCTTGGGAAAACCTTCTTACCTATTCAGTCTTTCCTGGTTAATTCAGGTCCTCCAGCCCTGGCAGCATCCTTGAAATTTTTCTCTGTACTCTTTCGATTTTATTTCCATCTTTCATGTAGGTGGATGACCAAAACTGCACACAATACTCCAAATTAGACTTCATCAGTGTCTTGTAGAACTACAATATGACATCCCATTACCTGTACTTAGCACTTTGATTTATGAAGGCCAATGCACCAAAAGCCTTCTTTAAGACCACATCTGTTTATAGTTAAAAGTTTGAGAGAGCTGTGGCTTTCAAGGGATATTGGAACTTGGTTAGGAAAAAGAGAGATATCTACAATAAATATAGGCAGCATGGAGTAAATGAGGTGCTCGAGGAATATGAAGAATTTAAGAAGAATCTTAAGAAAGAAATTAGAAAAGCTAAAAGAAGATACAAGGGTTTCTACAGTTATATTAATAGCAAAAGGATAGTGAGGGATAAAATTGGTCCCTTAGAGAATCAGATTGGACAGCTATGTGTGCAGCCAAAAGAGATGGCGGAGATATTGAACAATTTTTTTCTTTGGTATTCACTAAGGAGAAGGATATTGAATTGTGTAAGGTAAGGGAAACAAATAGGGAAGTTATGGAAACTGTCGATTAAAGAGGAAGAAGTACTGGCACTTTTAAAGAATATAAAAAGTGGATAAGTTTCCGGATCCTGTCAGGATGTTCCCTAGGACCTTGAGGGAAGTTGGTGTAGAAATAGCAGGGGCTGTGACAGAAATATTTCAAATGTCTTTGGAAATGGGGATGGTGCCAGAGGATTGGCTTATTGCTCATGTGTTCCATTATTTAAAAAGGGTTCTAAGAGTAAACCTAGCAATTATAGGCCTGTCAGTTTGACTTCAGTGGTGGGTAAATTAATGGAAATTATTCTTAGAGATGGTAAATATAATTATCTGGATAGACAGGGCTGATAAGGAATAGTCAACATGGATTTGTGCGTGGAAGGTCATGTTTGACAAATCTTACTGAATTTTTTGAAGAGGTTACGAGGAAAGTTGATGAGGGTAAAGCAGTGGATGTTGTCTATTTGGACTTCAGTAAGGCCCTTGACAAGGTTGCACAGAAGGTTAGTTAGGAATGTTCAATTGTTAGGTATTAATATTGAAGTAGTAAAATGGATTCAACAGTGGCTGGATGAGAGATGCCAGAGAGTAGTGGTAGATAACTGTTTGTCAGGTTGGAGGCCGGTGACTAGTGGTGTGGCTCAGGGATCTGTCCTGGGTCCAATGATGTTTATCATATACATTAACGATCTGGATGATGGGGTGGTAAATTGGATTAGTAAGTATGCAGATGATACTAAGATAGGTGGCGTTGTGGATAATGAAGTTGATTTTCAACGTTTGCAGAGAGATTTAGGCCAGTTAGAAGAGTGGGCTGAAAGATAGCAGATGGAGTTCAATGCTGAGAAGTGTGAGGTGCTACATTTTGGTAGGACTAATCAGAATAGAACAGTTACTACCCCTCAGCCATCAGGCTTCAGAACCAGTATAGGTAACTTCACTCACCTCAACTCTGATTTCACTGCAACCTACAGACTCACCTTCAACCATTCCAGAACTCTTTTTCTCAGTATTATTCATTTTTTATTTGCACAAATGGCCTTCTTTTGCACATTGTATGTTTGTCAGTCATTGTTTATGTATATTATGTAAACAATATAGTTTATGTATTGTTTTTGTAATTTCTACTGTACTTTATTTTCCTGCCAGAAATGAATCTCAAGGTAGTGTATTGTAACATACAGTATATGGACTTTGATTTTGAGTTTTGTCTTTGAGAAGAGGGTGAGTTTGCATGTGGACTCATTATTGTCTGTGTTCAGGTTTACAGGTGGTGTTAAACTCGATCATCAGGGCGATGGTTCCTCTCCTGCATATCGCTCTGCTTGTCCTCTTCATGATCATCATCTATGCTATCATTGGCCTTGAGCTCTTCATGGGCAAGATGCATAAGACATGTTACTTCACTGGAACAGGTATAAAGCGACAATGGTGCAAACCAACACACCCACATTCACACATGTCTTCTTTGGTTGTCCATCAGAATCCGATAACGACGTCCTCTTCTTTAACGGTGAGATCTTTGATGACTATACAGTCCTATCCTGGACCCACAAGTTCTATTGCAGGCGGTATATGTATATGTGATAGTGGTGGCAACCATAGCTGCATTTCTCCTGGCTCTCTTCTGCTATCTTCTGGTTGTCCTTTCCATCTGCATAATACGAACCCTGTCCCTACGCAGCTGTCGCCAAATGTTACGGTCAGCAGCAACATCCTCAGGTCTGATCTTGCACTTCCTTAAAGCATTCTTCATCTGATCTTTACAGCACTTCTTCAGCCCTCCAGCTGAGCGTCAACCATGATGTAGCTGGCCGTATAACACTCTGCGGGGTAGCTGATACACGTACAGAAACACACACACACACACTCACTCACACAAGGCTTATTGAGAAAGTAAGGAGGCATGGGATCCAAGGGGACATTGCTTTGTGGATCCAGAACTGGTTTGTCCACAGAGACAAAAGGTGATTGTAGACGGGTCATATTCTGCATGGAGGTTGGTGACCAGTGGGGTGCCTCAGGGATCTGTTCTGGGATCCTTACTCTTTGTGATTTTTATAAGTGACCTGGATGAGGAAGTGGAGGGATGGGTTAGTAAATTTGCTGAGGACACAAAGGTTGGGGGTGTTGTGGATAGTGTGGAGGGTTGTCAGAGGTTACAGAGGGACATTGATAGGATGCAAAACTGGGCTGAGAAGTAGCAGATGGAGTTCAACCCAGATAAGCGTGAGGTGATTCATTTTGGTAGGTCAAGTATGATGGCAGAATATAGTATTAATGGTAAGACTCTTGGCAGTGTGGAGGATCAGAGGGATCTTGGGGTCCAAGTCCATAGAACACTCAAAGTTGCTACGCAGGTTCTCTGTGGTTAAGAAGGCATATGGTGCATTGGCCTTCATCGATCGTGGGATGAGCTGAGAGGTAATATTGCAGCTATATAGGACCCTGGTCAGGCCCCACTTGGAGTACTGTGCTCAGTTCTGGTCATCTCACTACAGAAAGGATGTGGAAGCCATAGAAAGGGTGCAGAGGAGATTTACAAGGATGTTGCCTGGATTGGGGAGCATGCCTTTTGAGAATAGGTTGAGTGAACTTGGCCTTTTCTCCTTGGAGTGACAGGTGATGAGAGGTGACCTAATAGCAGTGTACAAGATAATGAGAGGCATTGATTGTGTGGGCTGAAATGGCTAGCACGAGCGGTATAGTTTTAAGGTGCTTGGGAGTAGGTAGAGAGGAGATGTCAGGGGTAAGTTTTTTTACGCAGAGAGTGGTGAGTGCGTGGAATGGGCTGCCGGCAATGGTGGTGGAGGCGGAAATGATAGGGTCTTTTAAGAGACTCCTGGATTGGCTATATGGAGCTTAGAAAAATAGAGGGCTATGTATAAAGCCTAGGTATGGACATGTTCGGAACAGCTTTGTGGGCCGAAGGACCTGTATTGTGCTGTATGCCTTCTATGTTTCTATGTACAGAAACACACACACACTTACTCACACATATACAGAAAGACTCACATTCACACTCACTCATGCATGTACAGAAACGCACGTGCGCGCGCGCGCGCACACACACACACTCACTCACTCTCACACACAGACACAGCAACATGCACAGATCTGCATATATAGATTCTCTCAATTCCTCACCCCTTCCTCTTTAACTCTCACCTTTACTCCCTCCCTTGCCCCTTCACTCACTCTCACATTCCTTCTTGCACTCTCTCGCACACACACAGGCTCTCTGTACTAATAAGAATCACACATTCAGGTTCAAGTTGATCATCATTCAACTGTACGCACGTATACCGCTAAACGAAACAACGTTCCTGCAGACCAAGGTGCACAACACAGTATATACTGCTCTCACACAACACATGAGCTTCCTGTAGAAGTAGTAGAGGCCAGTTCAGTTGTGTCATTTAAGGTAAAATTGGATAGGTATATGGACAGGAAAGGAGTGGAGGGTTATGGGCTGAGTGCGGATAGGTGGGACTAGGTGAGATTAAGAGTTCGGCATGGACTAGGAGGGCCGAGATGGCCTGTTTCCGTGCTGTGATTGTTACATGGTTTATATATGGTTATATGAAGTTATATTACCACAAATAAATTAACAAATAGTAAATACATTCAAGAAGCACATTTAGCACAACATGAGTTAAAAAGTAAACAGTATAATGATCTCAGAATGGCGGTGCAGACTCGAGGGGCCGAATGGTCTACTTCTGCACCTATTGTCTATTGTCTATTGTCTATAATGATATTGGTGCTTCATAAGTGATGAGACTTGGATGGTGGCAGGGAGTTCAGTCGTCTTATGACCTGGGAGAAGAAGCTGTTTCCAATTCGAACTGTTCTTGCCCTAATCCTACAACACTGATAGTGTGGAGGTGGGTTGATCATTGGACAGATGGGGGGGAACACTGACAGTACTAAGAACCCTGTATCCACAGTGCCCCTGATAAAAATTTCTAATGGGTGGAAGAGAGACTCTAACGATCCTTTCAGCAGTCCTGGCAACCCTTTGTACGGTCTCGTTGTCAGATGCCTTTCAATTCCTGTTGATGAAGCTGGTCAGGACACTCCAAATTACTCCTGTAAAAGTTGGTTAGAATGGGGAGGGGGAGCCTCGCTCACCTCAATCTTAACAGCAGGTGGAGATGCTGCTGTGCTTCCTTGAATAAAGAGTTTGTGTTGAGGGACCAGGTGAAATCATCCATTATGTGCTGTCCCAGAAATATGAATGTGTCGTGGGGAATGGTCAACCTGCACTTTGCTAAAGTCTGCTATCTAGCTCTAGTGGCATCACGAGGAGGTGATGAGCAGGTGAGGTGAAGAGCTAAGTGGCAGAAGAAGAGGAAACGGGGAGGGGAAAAATGATCAGAAGGAGAAATCGATGTTCATGCCATCAGGTTGGAGATGACATCTACAGAATTAGGTTGCTCCTCCATCCTGACGGTGGCCTCGTCACGACAAGAAAGAAAGCCATGGACTGATATGTCAGAACAGGATTGGGGATGGGAAGTGAAGTGGTTGTCTGCCAGGGTATTCCGTTTTTGGCGGACGGAGCTCAGGTGCTCATCAAAGGTCAGCAGGGGTCGGCTGTTGTACTGGCTGCTTGATGGGTGTGTAGCGGATATGGTGCACGAGGTCAGGTTTGGAATGTGTGTAAAGCAGACCTAGATAGGTGTCTGTAACCAAGGTGGGTGAAAGGTTTTCAAATCAGAATCGGGTTAACTAGCACTGGCATATCTCACGAAATTTGTTGTTTTGCAGCAGCAGTAAAGTGCAATGTATATAAGTACTGTATATTTAAACAAGAAAATTAAATTACAAAAGTAATGCCAAAAGAGAGGGAAGTAACAAAGAGCTGAGGTGGTGTATGTGGGTTGAAGAAGCTGTTCCTGAAATATTGAGTGTGTGTCTTCAGGTTCCTGTATCTCTACCTCGATAGGAGCAATGAGATGATGTGTCTTCAGGTTCCTGTATCTCTACCTCGATAGGAGCAATGAGATGATGTGATGGGGGTCCTAGATGCCGCCTTTCAGAGGCAATGCCTTTTGAGGGTGTACTGGATGTTCGAGAGTTTAATACCTGTGTTGGGGCTGGCTGAGTTTACGACTTTCTGCACCTGTTTCTGATTCTACATATCAAATGTTGAAGCAACCAATCAGAATTTTCTCCACGGTCCATCTGCAGCCCTCGTCCCGTACCATACATCCGGTACCTGTACCAGCCCTCGTACCGTAACAGTGCCCCTCATCGGGTTCCTGTACCAGCCCTCGTCCCACACCGTACATCCGGTACCTGTACCAGCCCTCGTCCCACACCGTACATCCGGTACCTGTACCAGCCCTCGTCCCACACCGTACATACAGTACCTGTACCAGCACTCATCCCGTACCGTACATACAGTACCTGTACCAGCCCTCGTCCCATACCGTACATACAGTACCTGTACCAGTCCTCATACAGTACCTGTACCAGCCCTCGTCCCGAACCGTACATACAGTACCTGTACCAGCCCTCATCCCGTACCGTACATACAGTACCTGTACCAGCCCTCGTCCCGTACCGTACATACAGTACCTGTACCAGCCCTCATCCCGTACCATACATCCGGTACCTGTACCATCCCTCATCCCGTACAGTACATCCGGTACCTGTACCAGTCCTCGTCCCGTACCGTACATACAGTACCTGTACCAAACCTCATCCCGTACCATACATCCGGTACCTGTACCAGCCCTCGTCCCATATCGTACATACGGTACCTGTACCAGCCCTCGTCCCGTACCATACATCCGGTACCTGTACCAGCCCTCGTCCCATACCATACATCCGGTACCTGTACCAGCCCTCGTCCCATACCGTACATACAGTACCTGTACCAGTCCTCGTCCCGTACCGTACATACAGTACCTGTACCAGTCCTCGTCCCGTACCGTACATATGGTACCTGTACCAGCCCTCGTCCCGTACCATACATCCGGTACCTGTACCAGCCCTCATCCCGTACCGTACATCCGGTACCTGTACCAGCCCTCGTCCCGTACCGTACATACAGTACCTGTACCAGCCCTCATCCTGTACCGTACATACAGTACCTGTACCAGCCCTCGTCCCGTACCGTACATACAGTACCTGTACCAGCCCTCATCCCGTACCATACATCCGGTACGTGTACCATCCCTCATCCCGTACAGTACATACAGTACCTGTACCAGCCCTCATCCCGTACCGTACTTACAGTACCTGTATCAGCCCTCGTCCCATACCGTACATACAGTACCTGTACCAGCCCTCGTACTGTAACAGTGCCCCTCATCGGGTTTCTGTACCAGCCCTCATCCCGTACCGTACATCCGGTACCTGTACCAGCCCTCGTACCGTAACATACATCCGGTACCTGTACCAGCCCTCATACCGTAACATACATCCGGTACCTGTACCAGCCCTCATACCGTAACATACATCCGGTACCTGTACCAGCCCTCGTACCGTAACAGTGCCCCTCATCGGGTTCCTGTACCAGCCCTTGTCCCACACCGTACATACAGTACCTGTACCAGCCCTCGTCCCGTGCCGTACATCCGGTACCTGTACCAGCCCTCGTACTGTAACAGTGCCCCTCATCGGGTTTCTGTACCAGCCCTCATCCCGTACCGTACATCCGGTACCTGTATCAGCCCTCGTCCCATACCGTACATACAGTACCTGTACCAGTCCTCGTCCCGTACCGTACATACAGTACCTGTACCAGTCCTCGTCCCGTACCGTACATACGGTACCTGTACCAGCCCTCGTCCCGTACCATACATCCGGTACCTGTACCAGCCCTCATCCCGTACCGTACATCCGGTACCTGTACCAGCCCTCGTCCCGTACCGTACATACAGTACCTGTACCAGCCCTCGTCCCGTACCGTACATACAGTACCTGTACCAGCCCTCGTCCCGTACCGTACATACAGTACCTGTACCAGTCCTCGTCCCGTACCGTACATACAGTACCTGTACCAGCCCTCATCCCGTACCGTACATACAGTACCTGTACCAGCCCTCGTCCCACACCGTACATCCGGTACCTGTACCAGCACTCGTCCCACACCGTACATACAGTACCTGTACCAGCCCTCATCCTGTACCGTACATACAGTACCTGTACCAGCCCTCGTCCCGTACCGTACATACAGTACCTGTACCAGCCCTCATCCCGTACCATACATCCGGTACGTGTACCATCCCTCATCCCGTACAGTACATCCGGTACCTGTACCAGTCCTCGTCCCGTACCGTACATACAGTACCTGTACCAGCCCTCATCCCGTACCGTACTTACAGTACCTGTATCAGCCCTCGTCCCATACCGTACATACAGTACCTGTACCAGCCCTCGTACTGTAACAGTGCCCCTCATCGGGTTTCTGTACCAGCCCTCATCCCGTACCGTACATCCGGTACCTGTACCAGCCCTCGTACCGTAACATACATCCGGTACCTGTACCAGCCCTCATACCGTAACATACATCCGGTACCTGTACCAGCCCTCGTACCGTAACAGTGCCCCTCATCGGGTTCCTGTACCAGCCCTTGTCCCACACCGTACATACAGTACCTGTACCAGCCCTCGTCCCGTGCCGTACATCCGGTACCTGTACCAGCCCTCGTACTGTAACAGTGCCCCTCATCGGGTTTCTGTACCAGCCCTCATCCCGTACCGTACATCCGGTACCTGTACCAGCCCTCGTCCCACACCGTACATCCGGTACCTGTACCAGCCCTCGTCCCACACCGTACATACAGTACCTGTACCAGCCCTCATCCCGTACCGTACATACAGTACCTGTACCAGCCCTCGTCCCATACAGTACCTGTACCAGTCCTCATCCCGTACCGTACATACAGTACCTGTACCAGCCCTTATCCCGTACTGTACATACAGTACCTGTACCAGCCCTCGTCCCGTACCGTACATACAGTACCTGTACCAGTCCTCGTCCCGTACCGTACATACAGTACCTGTACCAAACCTCATCCCGTACCATACATCCGGTAACTGTACCAGCCCTCGTCCCATACCGTACATACGGTACCTGTACCAGCCCTCGTCCCGTACCATACATCCGGTACCTGTACCAGCCCTCGTCCCATACCGTACATACGGTACCTGTACCAGCCCTCGTCCCGTACCATACATCCGGTACCTGTACCAGCCCTCGTCCCGTACCATACATCCGGTACCTGTACCAGCCCTCGTCCCGTACCATACATCCGGTACCTGTACCAGCCCTCGTCCCATACCGTACATACAGTACCTGTACCAGCCCTCGTCCCACACCGTACATACGGTACCTGTACCAGCCCTCGTCCCGTACCGTACATACGGTACCTGTACCAGCCCTCGTCCCGTACCGTACATCCGGTACCTGTACCAGCCCTCGTCCCGTACCATACATCCGGTACCTGTACCAGCCCTCGTCCCGTACCGTACATCCGGTACCTGTACCAGCCCTCGTCCCGTACCGTACATCCGGTACCTGTACCAGCCCTTGTCCCGTACCATACATCCGGTACCTGTACCAGCCCTCGTCCCGTACCGTACATCCGGTACCTGTACCAGCCCTCGTCCCGTACCGTACATACAGTACCTGTACCAGCCCTCATCCCGTACCGTACATACAGTACCTGTACCAGCCCTCGTCCCGTACCGTACATACAGTACCTGTACCAAACCTCATCCCGTACCGTACATACAGTACCTGTACCAGCCCTCGTCCCGTACCGTACATACAGTACCTGTACCAGTCCTCGTCCCGTACCGTACATACAGTACCTGTACCAGCCCTCATCCTGTACCGTACATACAGTACCTGTACCAGCCCTCGTCCCACACCGTACATCCGGTACCTGTACCAGCCCTCGTCCCACACCGTACATACAGTACCTGTACCAGCCCTCATCCTGTACCGTACATACAGTACCTGTACCAGCCCTCGTCCCGTACCGTACATACAGTACCTGTACCAGCCCTCATCCCGTACCATACATCCGGTACGTGTACCATCCCTCATCCCGTACAGTACATCCGGTACCTGTACCAGTCCTCGTCCCGTACCGTACATACAGTACCTGTACCAGCCCTCATCCCGTACCGTACATCCGGTACCTGTACCAGCGCTCGTACCGTAACATACATCCGGTACCTGTACCAGCCCTCATACCGTAACATACATCCGGTACCTGTACCAGCCCTCGTACCGTAACAGTGCCCCTCATCGGGTTCCTGTACCAGCCCTTGTCCCACACCGTACATACAGTACCTGTACCAGCCCTCGTCCCGTGCCGTACATCCGGTACCTGTACCAGCCCTCGTACTGTAACAGTGCCCCTCATCGGGTTTCTGTACCAGCCCTCATCCCGTACCGTACATCCGGTACCTGTACCAGCCCTCGTCCCACACCGTACATCCGGTACCTGTACCAGCCCTCGTCCCACACCGTACATACAGTACCTGTACCAGCCCTCATTCCGTACCGTACATACAGTACCTGTACCAGCCCTCGTCCCATACAGTACCTGTACCAGTCCTCATCCCGTACCGTACATACAGTACCTGTACCAGCCCTTATCCCGTACTGTACATACAGTACCTGTACCAGCCCTCGTCCCGTACCGTACATACAGTACCTGTACCAGTCCTCGTCCCGTACCGTACATACAGTACCTGTACCAAACCTCATCCCGTACCATACATCCGGTACCTGTACCAGCCCTCGTCCCATACCGTACATACGGTACCTGTACCAGCCCTCGTCCCGTACCATACATCCGGTACCTGTACCAGCCCTCGTCCCATACCGTACATACGGTACCTGTACCAGCCCTCGTCCCGTACCATACATCCGGTACCTGTACCAGCCCTCGTCCCGTACCATACATCCGGTACCTGTACCAGCCCTCGTCCCGTACCATACATCCGGTACCTGTACCAGCCCTCGTCCCATACCGTACATACAGTACCTGTACCAGCCCTCGTCCCACACCGTACATACGGTACCTGTACCAGCCCTCGTCCCGTACCGTACATACAGTACCTGTACCAGCCCTCGTCCCGTACCGTACATCCGGTACCTGTACCAGCCCTCGTCCCGTACCGTACATCCGGTACCTGTACCAGCCCTCGTCCCGTACCATACATCCGGTACCTGTACCAGCCCTCGTCCCGTACCATACATCCGGTACCTGTACCAGCCCTCGTCCCGTACCATACATCCGGTACCTGTACCAGCCCTCGTCCCGTACAGTACATCCGGTACCTGTACCAGCCCTCATCCCGTACCGTACATACAGTACCTGTACCAGCCCTCGTCCCATACCGTACATACAGTACCTGTACCAGCCCTCATCCCGTACCATACATCCGGTACCTGTACCAGCCCTCGTCCCGTACCATACATCCGGTACCTGTACCAGCCCTCATCCCGTACCGTACATACAGTACCTGTACCAGCCCTCATCCCGTACCGTACATACAGTACCTGTACCAGCCCTCATCCCGTACCGTACATACAGTACCTGTACCAGCCCTCATCCCGTACCGTACATCCGGTACCTGTACCTTCCCTCATCCCGTACCGTACATCCGGTACCTGTACCAGCCCTCATCCCGTACCGTACATACAGTACCTGTACCAGCCCTCGTCCCGTACCGTACATCCGGTACCTGTACCAGCCCTCGTCCCATACCGTACATCCGGTACCTGTACCAGCCCTCGTCCCGTACCATACATCTGGTACCTGTACCATCCCTCATCTCGTACAGTACATCCGGTACCTGTACCAGCCCTCGTCCCATACCGTACATCCGGTACCTGTACCAGCCCTTGTCCCGTACCATACATCCGGTACCTGTACCAGCCCTCATCTCGTACCGTGCATCCGGTACCTATACCAGCCCTCGTCCCACACCGTACATCCGGTACCTGTACCAGCCCTTGTCCCATACCATGTGTCCAGTACCTGTTCTAGCCCTCGATCCATATTGTGGGCACGGTACCTGTACCAGCCCTTGTCCGGTACCACGTGTCCAGTGCCCCTTAGTCCGGTACCTGTACCAGCCTTTGCTCAACTTTTGCTCCATCTTTCTCCCTTCCTTCCTCTCCCTCCCCATCTCTTTCTCTCTCTCTATTTCTATCAACCTGCTCTATCTGCCTCTCTATCTCTCTTTAATTCTCTCCCTCTCCTTCTCCCTCTCCCTCCTTCTCTCTCTCCCCCTCCCTCCTCCCCCCCACACCTTTCTTGACTTAGATATCATCATGGAGGAGGACCCAGCACCTTGTGCCCACGCAGGCACTGGCCGACTCTGTACCCTGAACGGAACCGAGTGCAGGTCAGGCTGGCCTGGACCCAACAGCGGCATCACACACTTTGACAACTTTGGCTTTGCAATGCTAACCGTGTACCAGTGCATCACCATGGAGGGTTGGACTGACGTCTTGTACTGGGTAAGTCATTGCCTGTGAGTAATGTTGACCTTTCTTTCAGGCAGAGTTCAAATTCAAAGTAAATTTATAATCTGTCACCATTTACAAATCTGAAATTAATTTTCTTGCTGCAATTAGTAGAAAATTAAAGAAATTAATTTTAGAAAAATAGAGAACGTACCCATCCATTTCATCTGCCAAAAGCAGAAATTCAGTGGCCAAACATGTTAATTCTGATTCCTATTCCCGTTCTGATATGTAGTCTATGGCCTCCTTTTGAGCCACATTGAAACCACTGTCGGGGTGAAAGAGCAAAACCTTATATTCTGGTTGTGTAGCCTCCAACCTGATGGAAGGAACATCAATTTCTCCTTCCAAAAAAAAAAATTCCTTCCCTCTCCCTCCTTTTATTCCCCAATCTGACCCTTTAACTCTTCTCACCTGTCTATCACCTCCCCCGGGTCCATTCCTTCTCTTCCTCCACTCCCCTCTCCTATCAGATTCCTTCCTCTCCAGCCCCTTACCTTTCCCACCCGCCTGACTTCACCCATCACCTTCCAGCTATCCTGCTCCTCCCAACTTTTTATTCTGTTGTCTTCCCCCTTCCTTTCCAGTCCTGATGAAGGGTCTCGGATCAAAATGCCGAGTGTCATTAATTTCCGTGCATTCTGCCTGACCTGCTGAGATCCCCCAGCATTGAGTGTGTGTGTTGCTCTGGATTTCCAGCATCTGCAGAACTCCTGTGTTCAAGAAACAAATTATTGGATGGGTTGGGGAGCTGGGGAGTGTAACACCATTACATCACCAGTGACCAGGGTTCAATTCCTGCTGCTGCCTGTAAGGAGTTTGTTTCTTCCAGCTGATCCAGTTTACTCCCACATTCCAAAGGTGGAATGGGTTAGTAGGTTAATGGGTCACATGGGTGTAACTGAATGGAGCAGGCCGGATGGGCCAGAGGGTCTGTTATTGGACTGAAATCTCTAAATCTAAATACAATAGAATCTATGAAAAACTAAACACAAATGAAGACAGACAAGCAACCAGTGTACAAAAGACAAACTGTGCAAATAAACAGATATAAAATACTGAGAACAAGTTGTGGAGTCATTGAAAGTGAGTCTATAGGTTGAGAGGCAGTGCAGTGTTGAGGTGAGTGAAGTTATCCCCACTGGTTCAGGACCCGGATGATTGAGGGGTAGTAACTGTTCCTGAACCTGGTGGTTCCTTGGATTCTATACCTTGAAAGAAGAGAGCATGGCCTGGATGTTGGGGTCCTGAATGACGGATGATGCTTTGTTGTGTCAATGCTCCTTGTAGATGTACTCAGCGATGGGGATGGCTTTGTTTGTGGTGGACTGGGCTGTGTCCACCACTTTCTGTAGACAGTACACAGTGCAGAAACAGGCCATCTGGCTCAACGATTTCAAGTCATTCACACTTTCCAAGAGGCATTTCCCTCTCTTCATTTACTTCAGTGTGGTTGTCCAGCCTCCTCTTAAATACATTCATGTTGTTTAATTAGGCCATCAGTTAAAGGAGCAGAATTAGGCCATTTGGCCCATCGAGTCTGCTCCACCATTTCATCATGGCTGATCCAATGTTCCTCTCAGCCCAATCTCCTGCCTTCTCCTCGTATCCATGTCTCAACCAATCAATAATCTATTAACCTCTGCCTTAAATATACATAAAGGCTTGGCCTCCACAGTTGCCTGTAGCAAAGAATTCCACAGATTTACCTCTATCCGGTGAAAGAAATTCCTCCTCATCTTCATTCTAAAAGGATGCCCCTCTATTCTGAGGCTGTGTCCTCTGGTCTTAGACCCTCTCACCATAGGAAACATCCTCTCCACGACGCACAAAAAAGCTAGACGAACTCAGCAGGTCGGGCAGCATCCGTTGAAATGAGCGGTCAATGTTTCGGGCCGAGACCCTTTGTCAGTCCTCTCCACGTCCACTCTATCAAGGCCTTTCACCACTTGATAGTTTTCACTGAGTTCACCCCTCATTCTTATGAATTCTAGTGAATAATATCATAACACATAGGAGCAGAATTAGGCCATTCAGCCCATCAAGTCTGCACCACCATTTCATCACGTCTGATCCTGGATCCCACTCAACCCCATACACCTGCCTTCTCGCCATATCCTTTGATGCCCTGACTGTTCAGGAAACAAACAACTTCTGTCGGCCTTAAATATACCCACAGACCTGGCCTTCACTGCTGTCTGTGGCAGAGCATTCCACAGATTTACTGCTCTGCGGCTAAAGAATAAAATTCCTCTTTATCTCTGTTCGAAAAGATCTCCCCTCAATGCGAAGAAAATGCATTTCAGAATGTATGTTGTATAAGTTTGTCTGACATTAAATTCAATCTTTGAACCTTTGAATTTGAAGGTTGCACCCTCTAGTTCTGGATACCCCTACCACAGGAAACATCCTCTCCACATCCACCCTATCATGTCCTTTCAACAGTCAGTAGGTTTCAATGAGATGCTTCCCTGTATTCATCTAAATTCCAGTGAGTACAGGCCCAAAGCTGCCTCATATGTTAACCTTTCATTCCTAGAATCAACCTCGTGAACCTCCTCTGGACTCCCTCCAACAACAACACATCCTTTCTGAGATATGGGGCCCAAAACTGTTGACAATAATCCAGATGGGGCCTGACCAGTTTCTTATAAAAGCTCAGCATTATCTCCTTGCTTTTATATTCTGTTCCCCTTGAAATAAATACCAACAGTGCATTTCCCTTCTTTACCACAGACTCAACCTGTGAATTAACCTTCTGGGAGTCTTTTATGAGGACTCCTAAGTCCCTCTGCACCTCTGATGTTTGAAACTACTCCCCATTTAGATAATAGTCTGCACTATTGTTCCTTTACCAAAATGCATTATCATACATATCCCAACACTGTGTTCCATCTGCCACTTCTTTTGCACATTCTTCCAATTTGTCTAAGACCTGATGCGATTGCATTGCTTCCTCAGCACTATCTACCCCTCCACTATCTTCATATCATATCATCCACAAACTTTGCCACAAAGCCATCAATTCTGTTGTCTAAATCATTGACAAACAATGTGAAAAGTAGCAGTCCCAATACTGACCCCTGAGGAACACCACTAGTCACTGGCAGCCAACCAGAAAATGTTCCTTTTATTCCCACTCACTGACTCCTGCCTGTCAGCCATTCCTCTGTCCATGCCAGTATTCTTCCTGTGTCGCCATAGGATTTTATCTTGTTAAGCAGCCTCATGTGAGGCACCTTATCAAACACCTTTTGAACATCCACTGCCTTTCACTGTCCAGCCTGCTTGTTACTTCCTTGACAAATTCAAGTAGGTTTGTCAGGCAAGATTTCCCTTCACAGAAACCATGCTGACTTTCAGTTATTTTATCATTCGTCTCCAAGTACCTTGAAACCTCATCCTTAATAATAGACTCCAACACTTTCTCAACCACTGAGGTTAGGCCAACTGGACTATAATTTCCTTTCTTTTACCTTCCTCCTTTCCCAAAGAGTGAAGTGACATTTGCAATTTTCCATTCCTCTGGGACTATGCCAGAATCAAATAATTCTTGAAAGATCATGACCAATGCATGCGTTATCTCTTCAGCAACCTCTCTCAGGACTCTGGGATGTAGTTCATCTGGTCCAGGTGACTTATCCACCTTAAGACCTTTCAGTTTGCCTAGCTCTTTTTCCCTTGTAATGGCAATGGCACTTACTCCTGTTCCCTGACACTCATGGACCTCTGGCACATTGGTAGTGTCTTCCACAGTGAAAACCGATGCAAAATACACATTAAGTTCATCTGCCATTTCTTTGTCCCCCATTACTACCTCATCATTTTCCTAGACCATTTTCCAGTGGTCCAATATCAACTCTCACCTTCCTTTTATTCTTTATATAACTGAAAAAGCTTTTGTTATCCTGCTTTATATTATTGGCTAGTTTGCCCTCATATTTCATCTTTTCCCTTCTTATAGATTTTTTAGTGGCCTTTTGTTTTGGATTCTAAAAGCTTCCCAATCGTCCAGCTTCCCACTTCCTTTTGCTACTTTCTTTTCTTGCTACCTTCCTCTCCTTGGCTTTTATCTTGTTTCTGGGACCTCTACAATTTGTGATTTTTATTAACGACCTGGATGTGGGGGTAGAAGGGTAGGTTGGCAAGTTTGCAGACGACACAAAGGTTGGTGTTGTTGTGGATAGTGTTGTCGAAGATTGCAGAGAGACATTGATAGGATGCAGAAGTGGGCTGAGAAGTGGCAGATGGAGTTCAACACGGAGAAGTGTGAGATGGTACACTTTGGAAGGACAAACTCCAAGGCAGAGTACAAAGTAAATGGCAGGATACTTGATAGTGTGGAGGAGCAGAGGGATCTGGGGGTACATGTCCACAGATCCCTGAAAGTTGCCTCACATGTAGATAGGGTAGTTAAGAAAGCTTATGGGGTGTTAGCTTTCATAAGTCGAGGGATAGAGTTTAAGAGTCATGGGGTAATGATGCAGCTCTATAAAACTCTAGTTAGGCCACACTTGGAGTACTGTATCCAGTTCTGGTCGCCTCACTATAGGAAGGATGTAGAAGCATTGGAAAGGGTACAGAGAAGATTTACCATGATGCTGTCTAGTTTAGAGAGTATGGATTATGATCAGAGATTAAGGGAGCTAGGGCTTTACTCTCTGGAGAGAAGGAGGATGAGAGGAGACATGATAGAGGTGTACAAGATATTAAGAGAGGACAGCCAGTGCCTCTTCCCCAGGACACCACTGCTCAATACAAGAGGACATGGCTTTGATGTAAAGGGTGGAAAGTTCAAGGAGGATATTAGAGGAAGGTTTTTCACTCAGAGAGTGGTTGGTGTGTGGAATGCACTGCCTGAGTCAGTGGTGGAGGCAGATACACTAGTGAAATTTAAGAGGTATCTGGAGGAATTTAAGGTGGAGGGTTACATGGGAGGCATGGTTTAAGGATTAGCACAACATTGTGGGCTGAAGGGCCTGTACTGTGCTGTATTGTTCTATGCTCTATGCTGTCCTTAATTTCCCTTGTCAGCCATGGTTGCCTACCCCTGGCATTTGAGAACTTCTTCCTCTGTGGGTCATATCTATCCTGCGTCTTATGAACTAATCCCAGAAAGCTCATGGTTTGGCTTTGCCAAACTTGAGATTTTACTATTGGGCAGTTAATATACGATATTTAATATTTTGGACACAAGAATCGACTATAGCAGCTTGCCCACAATGGGTAAATTTGGAATGTAAATCTGTACAAGACTTTTCATTGTTTTCAATTTTAGGATTTTCACTTCCTTTTTCTTTATCTAAATTGAATAAACAAATAACTAATCCTATAGTTAAACATACATTGCAAATTTGGTTTCAATTTCGTAAATTTTTTGGCTTGAATAAGTTCATCTTATCAAGTGCTATAATATCTAACTTTCTTTTTCGGCCCTCTTTCATGGATTAAGCCTTTGTTTTATGGAAAACAAAAGGTATAACATGTTTTTGTGATCTATTTTTTAGATGATAGCTTTATGTCCTTTGAACAGATATCTAATAAATATAATTTCCCTCAAACTCATTTTTTTAGATATTTGCAAGTTAGAAATTTTTTGAATAACGAGTTTCAATCTTTTCCGAAACTATGTCCATCGGACATTACGGAAAAAATTTTAGCTCTGAATCCTTGTCAGAAGGGTTTAGTAGCTGTCATTTATAATATAATTATGAAAATACAGCCAGAAGTATCAGAAAAAATTAAGAAGGAATGGGAAGAAGAACTTCATTGTCTTATACCCACTGAGCAGTGGGAGAAAATTTTTACAATTAGTCAATTCTTCTTCTATTTGTGCTAAACATGCCCTAATACAATTTAAGGTTGTACATAGAGTCTAAGGATATGTCTAAGGATAAACTTGCTCGATTTTATTCTTATGTTAATCCAATCTGTGACAGATGTCATTCTGATGTCGCTTCATTGACCCATATGTTTTGGTCTTGCCCTTGTTTGCAAAATTACTGGAAAGATATTTTCGGTACTATTTCAACAGTTCCGAATATCAATTTCCAACTGCATCCTATTGCTGCAATTTTTGGTTTACCAATGGCGGATAATAGTCGTTTATCCCCCTTATCTCAATGGATGATTACATTTGTTACATTAATGGCTAGAAGATCTATTTTATTGAATTGGAAAGAAATTAATCCTGCAACTATATTTCAGTGGTTTTCTCAAACTATCTCTTGTTTGAGCTTAGAAAAAATTAGAAGTGTTGTCTTTGATCCTTCAGTTAAATTTGAAGAAACTTGGAGACCATTTATTCAACATTTTCATATGAGTTAAATTGTCTTTTCCTAAACCTCACTTTTATTATCCTTAATTATTTGGATGGAGGTTCGGAGTTATTGGCACTACTGTATATATTTGACATAATGCAATGGCCCATGTTGGTTAGTTTTTTCTTTCTTTTTTTTGGGGGGTTTTAAAAACTTCTTTTGTTCGCAATTACTATGAGTTTGGGAGGTTATTATATATTGATTATCATCTATTTGAATGTTTATTTAAACTATTAACTATGTACTCTCAATCTCTCTGTATTCATGTTTCATTTATGTTTGCTTAAAAATTAATAAAAAGATTTAAAAAGAAAGAAAGAAAGAAAGCTCAGCCATCACTACTCTGCCATCATTCCCACCAGTATCCTCCTCCAATCCACCTGGGCAAGCTCCTCTCTCATATCTCTGTAATTCCCTTTATTCCACTGCAATACTGAAACGCATGAATTATGCTTTTCCCTCTCAAATTGCAGTATGAATTCAATCATATTATGATCATTGTCTCCTAAGAGTTCCTTTACGTCAAGCTCCCTAATAAGATCTGAGTTATTAAACAACACCCAATCTCAAGATAAGTTTTCCCTGAGTAGGCTCAAACACAAGTTGCTCTAAAAATCCATGTGTAGGCATTTAACAAATTCCCCCTCTTGCGATCCGACACCAACCTGATTTTCCCAATCCCCTTTCATCTCAAAGTCCCCCATTACAATAGTATCATTACCCTTATTACATGCCTTTCCAGCTCCCTTTGCAATCTTAACCTCACATGTTGGCTGCTATTTTAAGGCCTATATATGATTCCCATAATGGTTTTCTTGCAATTTCTTAACTCTACCACAGAATTCAACCTTCTGTGGCCCTATGCCACCTCTTTCTAAAGATGTAATTCCATCTCTTACCCACAGAGCCACACCACTGCCTATGCCTTCCTGCCTGTCTTTTTGGTACAAAGTAAATTCTTTGATGTTAAGCTGTCAACTATGGCCTTCTTTCAGCCAGGACTCAGTGATGCCCACAGTCATACCGATCAATCTCTAATTACATGATGAGTTTGTCCACCTTATTCCAAATGCTACACACACCATCTTCAGCCCTGCATTCTTCACCCTTTTGAATTTTGCCTCAGTGGTACAATTTAACTCTTTGCTCTAAATGCATTTTACCCAGTCATTGGCTTGTCCTTCCTTATGTTCATGTTATACACATCATCTCCTTGTAAACCTGCTGGCTCATCCTCAGCTCTTATCATACTGGTTTCCATCCCCTTGCCATATTAGTTTAAACCACTCCCAAGAGCTCTCGTAAATCTGCCCACAAGAATATTGGTCTCCCTCAGATTCAAGTGCTGCCCATCCCTTTTGTATAGGTCACATCTGCTCCAGAAGAGATCCCAATAATCCAGAAATCTCATCCTTGCCCCTGCTCCAATTCTTCAGCCACACATTTATCTGCCACCTCATTGTCTTCCTATCGTCACTGTCACATGGTACCAGCAATAATCCCAAGGTTACTACCCTCAAGTCCTGCTTCTCAGCTTCCTTCCTAACTCCCTGAATTCTGTTTTCAGGACCTCCTCCCTTCTTCTAACTATGCCATTGGTACCAATGTGTTCCACGACTTCTGGCTCCTCACCCTCCCTTTTCTGGATGTTGTGGATATGTTGAGAAACATTGTGGACCCTGGCACCTGGGAGGCAAACTACCATCCGTGTTTCCTTTTTGCATCCACAGAATCCTCCAGCTGTCCCCCATCCCTGCTGCCATCTTCTTCAGTTCCCTACCCTTCTGAGCCACAGGGCCAGACAGTGTCAGAGGCATGGCTGTTGTTGCTTCCCCAGCTTGGTTCTCACTCCCCCCCCCGCAATACTCAAAATGGAGTACTTATTGTTGAGGTGCTCTCCACTATCTGACGTTTTCCCTTCCCTCTCCTGACAGTCACCTGTTTATCTATCTGCTGTAGCCTTGGGGTTACTACCTCCCTGTAGCTCCTGTCTATCACTGCTTCACTTTCCCTAGCAAGCTGAAGGCCATCGAGCTGCAGCTCCAGTTCCTGTACATGGTCCCTAAGGAGCTATGAGCTATAGATTTATTCAAGCTCTTGAACCACTCCCTGAGGGGGTAAACACCACAGTCACATTGCACTTTGGGTAAAGTTTCTTCAGTATTTGTTGCTGGATTACTCAACAACCATTTTACATCATTGCTGCATAGTGGTTAGCGCATCGCTATTATAGCTTGCGGTGTTGGGAGTTCAGAGTTCAATTCGGTGGCACCCCATGAGTGCTTGTGTTAACTCTGGGTGCTCCAGTTTGCTCCCACATTCCAAAGAGTACCGGTTTGTGGGGTAGTTGGTGATTGTAGTGAGGCTTGGGTTAAATAGGTGGATCACTCGGCCAGAAGGCTCCGTTCTGTGCTTATTTCTGAATACAAATACTAATCAGCAGTCTCCGCAAAGAAGTGCTCTCTCTGTATCATGCTGTTCATGAATTTAAACCAGTGAAGATTTAGGGATTAGCTTTACTTGTCCCATTGCACATGGAGATACACAGTGAGATGCATCGTTTGTGTCGATGATGAGCACAGTCGGTAAGTTAGCTGGGATCACCATAGGAAGGCCACAACTTACAAACTGGTACAGCTTTGGAATGTGAGGGACCCAGAGGAAGTCCAAGCGGCCACAGGGGCAACAGCGGCTTACAGGCGGTGGTGAGAATTAAACCCTGATTGCTGGTGCTGACCGCCTCCATTATTAACGGGGTGGTCTGACAGCATAGTGGCTTGTGCATTGACTTACAGCCCCAACCGTCACCCATTTCATAATGATTTTGTCCAATCTTTGTCCAGTTTCTAGGTACACTCACACACAAAATGCTGAGGGAACTCCACAGGTCAGGCAGCATCTGTGGAGGAGAATAAACAGCCAATCATTGGAGTCGAGACCCTTCAGAAAGGAAAGAAGAAACCAGAATAAAAAGGTAGAGAAACTGGAAAGAGCTGGCAGGTGACAGGTGAGACCAGGGGAGGGGAAGCCAGCTGGGGTAGGGAATGAAATTAGGAGCTGGGAGGTGATAGGTGAGACCAGGGGAGGGGAAGCCAGCTGGGGGGGGGGGTAGGGGAATGAAATTAGGAACTGGCAGGTGACAGGTGAGACCAGGGGAGGGGAAGCCAGCTGGGGGGGGGGGTTAGGGGAATGAAATTAGGAGCTGGCAGGTGACAGGTGAGTCCAGGGGAGGGGAAGCCAGCTGGGGGGGGGGGGTAGGGAATGAAATTAGGAACTGGCAGGTGACAGGTGAGACCAGGGGAGGGGAAGCCAGCTGGGGGGGGGGGGAGAGGAGGGTAGGGGAATGAAATTAGGAACTGGCAGGTGATAGGTGAGACCAGGGGAGGGGAAGCCAGCTGGGGGGGGGGGGAGAGGAGGGTAGGGGAATGAACTTAGGAACTGGCAGGTGATAGGTGAGACCAGGGGAGGGGAAGCCAGCTGGGGGGGGGGGGTTAGGGGAATGAAATTAGGAGCTGGCAGGTGACAGGTGAGACCAGGGGAGAAGGGGTGAGAGGGGAGCCAGGAAGGGGAATAGAAAAAGAGAGAAGGGGAAGGGGAGGAATTAAGACAAGTTAGAGATAGATGTTCATGCCATCAGGTTAGAGGCTTACCTGGCCTTTATTTATCACCTATCAGCTTGTATTCCTCCCCCTCTGCTGACCACCTTATTCTGGCTTCTTCCCCTTTCCTTTCCAGTCCTGAAGAAGGGTCTTGGCCTGAAATATGGAGTTTATTTATCTCCATAGATGCTGCCAGACCTACTGAGTTGCTCTGGATTTCCAGAATCTTTTGCTTATCAGATTTGCTTGCTCCTCGTTTGGTATTCTGTGCAGTGACTCCTGTATTGTCACTGCTGTCAGGTGGTAGTCATACGTGCCTCTGGCCAGTGTTTTCTACTGACATATTCCACCTACCACTGCTCCGTTTGTTACCAGTAGTTTATTGTTTCCCATAGGATACTGCCTTCCTCTACTTTTATTACCAGATAATCAAAATCGTACAGTGTGAACCCATCTCGGATAATATATTTGCAAATTTCCATCAGATGTTTTGGTACAGTAAGGACCCTCTGTACCTAGTAAGGTGGCCGTTGAGTGTCTTCTGCTGCTGTAGCCCATCCATTTCAAGGTGCAGAAATGCTCTTCCGCATTCTACTGTTGTAACACGATTGTTTGAGTTACCGTCACCTTCCTGTCAGCTTGAACCAGTCTGGCCATTCTCCTCTGACCTCTCTCATTAACAAGGTGTTCTCGTCCACAGAACTGCTGCTCGGATTTTTCAGATTTGATTTTTACTTTTAATCCTTGTCAGAAGGGATTAGTAGCTTTTATTTATAACATGATTATGAAGATACAGCCAGAAATATCGGATAGAATTAGACAAGAATGGGAAAAAGAACTTCGATGTAATATATCAACAGATAAATGGGAAAAAATTTTACAAATGGTTAATTCCTCCTCTATTTGTGCTAAACATGCTTTAATACAATTTAAAATTGTACATAGAGCTTATATGTCTAAAGATAAACTTGCCCGATTTTATTCGCATATCAATCCTCAATGTGACAGATGTCACTTAGAAGTGGCTTCATTGACTCACATGTTTTGGACATGTCCCACTTTACATAACTATTGGAAGGACATTTTTGATGTCATTTCCTCAGTATGGAATATCGATTTACAACCCCATTTTATTACTGCAATTTTCGGTATACCAAATGAAGATGGCAATCAACTTTCCCCTTCAATCAGACGAATGATTGCCTTTGTAACATTAATTGCCAGAAGGTCTATATTACAAAACTGGAAAGAAGTAAATCCTCCTACTACATTTCAGTGGTTCTCCCAAACTATTTCTTATTTGAGTTTGGAAAAAATCAGAAGCACTATCTTTGATTCTTCAATTAAATTTGAAGAAACCTGGGGACCATTTATTCGACACTTTCATATGAATTAATTTGGCTTATTTCAGATCCTTTTCTCTACTTATACTTGTTCAGGTATGGAGTTCTGGAGTTCTTTTCCTGACACCTTTATATATTTATAAAGTGTTATTATTGCCCATGTTAGTGTTAGTTTAGTATTTTTTTTCATTATATATTTTTTCTCATATATAATTTCAATTTTTTTTTTCTCTTTTTTCGACGATTATTTTTGTTTTTCATATATATTTACATAGACTTGATTGATTTATGCACCTTTTGTTGATGGATGTTTTAATAGGATATTATTATCCTATTACTAATGTAATCTCAAGTTTATTGAATCTGTAATCTATTCATTATTTTGTGTTGTTTTTTTTATATATGAAATTTAATAAAAAGATTGAAAAAGAAAGAGAAAGAACTGCTGCTCACTGGTCTATCGCACCATTCTCTGTAAACTCTAAAGACTGTTGTGAATAAAATCTGAGTTTCAGCAGTTTCTGAGATACACAAACTGCCCCACCTAGCACCAACAATGCATGGTCAAAGTCACTTAAATCCCATTTCGTCCCCTTTCTGATGTCTAGTCTGAACAACAACTGAACCTCTTGACCATGTCTGCATGCTTTTATGCATTGAGTTACTGCCATGTGATTGACTGATTAGATATTTGCATTAATGAGCAGGTGTACAAGTTTACCTGAAGTGGCCTCTGAATGTTTATATAGTATAAATCCATACTTTACCTTTGTGAACTGATCCCTGGATCTGTGTTTCTCAGGTTAATGATGCCATAGGTAATGAGTGGCCTTGGATCTACTTTGTCAGCCTTATCCTGCTGGGATCTTTCTTTGTACTCAACCTAGTCCTCGGTGTTCTAAGTGGGTGAGTTGACCATTGGAGAACATTCTGGGGTACTAATAGTTGTGTATTCATGTGGCGCTGTGGTAGTGTAGTGGTTAGATCATAAAACATTGCAACAGAATTATGCCAGTTGGCCCATTGTGTCTATTCTGCCATTCAATCATAGCTGATCCTTTTTCCCCCTTCTCAGCCCCACTCTCCGGCCTTCTCCCCATAACCTTTGATGCTGTGTCCAATCAAGAACCTGTCAATCTCTGCCTTAAATACACCCAACGACCTGGCCTCCACAGCTGCCTGTGGTAACAAATTCCACAAATTCACTACCCGGTTGCTGAGAAATTTCTCTGCATCTGTTTTAAATGGACACCCCTCTATCCTGAGGTTGTACCCTCTTGTCCTAGACTCCCCCACCATGGAAAACATCCTTTCACATCTACTCTGTCTAAGCCTTTCAACATTCGAAAGGTTTCAATTAGATCCCTCCTCACCCTTCCAAATTGCAGTGAGTACAGGCCCAGAGCCATCAAATGTTCTTTGTATGATAACCCTTTCATTCCCAGAATCGACCGGTTAGCACAACAATATTACAGCTTGGGATGTTTCGGAGTTTATTCAGTTCCAGTGCCATTCTGTAAAGTCTTTGTACATTCTCCCTATGGAACGTGTGACTTTCCCCTGGCTGTTCCAGTTTCCTCCCACAGTCCAAAGATGTACTGTGTAGGTTAATTGGTCATTGTAAATTGTGCTGTGATTAGGTTAGGGTCAGTCAGGTTTGTCAAGGTTGCTGGGCTGGCGTGACTCGAAGAGCCATATGGCTAAAATAAAATAAAATAAAAAATAAATTGGTCTAACTTTGGTCGACACACTGTCATGTAGTGACTGGCATAACACTAATTTTGTCCTATGTCTTATGGAGATATAGTTGCAGATTCACCACCCTCTGGCTGAAGAAGTTTGTTGTGTATGAGCACGTGTGTGGGTGGGGGTGAAGTGATGATCTGAACGAAACCGTAGATACGGTTTGGAAGCGTGTTCTGGTTTTATAGATCTGTCCGTTCAGTCAATATGGAAGTGAGCTCTGCGTATTTATTTATCTATTTATTGAGATACAGCGCAGAATAGGCCCATCTGACCCAGCGACCCCCCCACCCCGATTTAACCCTAGCCTAATCATGCGACAATTTACAATGACCAATTAACCTACCAACCGGTATGTCTTTGGACTGTGGGAGGAAACCAGGGCACCCAGAAAAAATCCCATGCATTCCACGAAAACATACAGGTTCCTTACAGGTGACATAGGAAATGAACTTTGAACTCCAACGGCCTGAGTTGTAATAGGTTGCACTGACTACGCTGCCGGGGTGCACATCTATGGAGATATAAAGACAGATTCTTCACCCTCTGGCTTTACGAGGATGTGTGAATGGGGGAAGGGGTGATATGAACAAAATTTAACATGTTACCATAGATACGGTGGAACTGCACATTAGTTTTATAGACCAGCCCTTTCGGTCAATACCGAAGTTGGAGTGACTGGACTGGACCGTCTGAATTCCAGGGAGTTCTCCAGGGAGAGAGAAAAGGCCAAGTCACGGGGAGACTTCCAGAAGTTCCGGGAGAAGCAACAGCTAGACGAAGATCTGAAGGGATATCTGGACTGGATCACCCACGCAGAGGACATTGACGTGGACCACGTCAGGCATCGAGAAGGTGAGTAGTCAACTCCATCTATCATGGGTTATCACATTTATTTGTTTAGACACAATTCCGGGCGAGGGCAGTGGGGGTAAGCTTCCACAACATAGTAGCAGTTTAAATGGTTTCTGCTTGAACGGCCTGACAGCCAAGTCCAGGTGAACTGTTACTACTGCCAGGACAAAGGGAAAAAGTGGTGCCTTAAAACCAGCTGCTTTGGGCAAATGGAGCTCATCAACCATGTAGAAGGAAAACTGATCTTAAACCTCTGCTATCTGTGGCTATACTCTCTCATTGGGAAGGCTTCTAGTGTAAACTCCAGAGCCAGGGACCCTAAGGCAGGCCCACGTTGAGTTCATCATTGACGGGCAACTCCTGTGCACAACTGGTGCCGAACTGTATTGGTCTCTGCTATTCCTTTGAATTCATCAGCTGCATGGAGAGGGGGTGTGCAACAGCTTGTTGTCTATTGTACTGACCTGACAACTAGAACACAACATCCATGACCAATGGTGGGCCTCATTTAGAGATACAGCATCTTTTGGCCCAACGAGCTGTACCATCTAGCAACCCCACCTATTTAAACTTAGCCCAGTCACAGGACAATTTACAATGGCCATTTAATTGATCGTTGGATTGTGGGAGGAAACTGTAGCACCCAGAGGAAACCCAAGCACTCACAGGAAGGATGTACAAACTTCTTAAAGAGGGTGTCAGAATAGAATTTTGAACTCCGGAACATCCTGAGCTATAATAGCACCATGCTCATCTCTACACCACCATGGCGTGCTATTCAGAGGGAATGGGTGACACGGTAAGGTAGTGGTTAGCGAAACACATTACTGCACCAGTGACCTGCGTACAATTCCAGCTCCTGTCTGTGAGGCATTTGCACGTTCTCCCTGTGAGTGCTTGGGTTTCCTCCCACAGCCCAAAGCTGCAGGATAAGTATGCTAATTAGTCATAAAGAAGTACAGCGCAGAAATAAGCCATTTACCATCTAGGCCATGCAGAAACCATTTAAACTGCCCTCTCCCATTGACCTGCACCATGACCATCATTTGCCATTCCCCTACTGTTCCTGTACCTATCCAAACTTTGCTTAAATGTTGAAATTGAACTCACATACACCACTTGGCACCTCATTCCACATTAGAACTCAGGTCCTCCAGACCCAGCAATATCCTTGTAAATTTTCTCTGTACTCTTTCAATTTTGTTGACAACTTTCCTGTAGATAGGTGAGCAAAACTGCACCCAGTACTCCAAATTTAACCTCGTCAACGTCTTGTACAACTTCAACATATCATCCCTACTCCTGTACCTCAGTACATTGATTTATGAAGGCCAGTGTGCCAACAGCTTTCCTTACTACCCTATCTACCTGTGACGCCACTTTCAATGATTTTTATTCCCAGATCCCTTTGTTCTACCACATTTCCCCGTGATCTGCTGTTCACTGGTTGGTCCTACTGAAGTGTAAAACCTTGCACTTGTTTGCATTAAATTCCAACTGCCAATTTTCAGCCCATTTTTCCAGGTCATGCAGATCCCTCTGCAAGCCTTGATGGCCCTCCTCGCTGTCAACTACACTTCCAATCTTGGTGTCATTCACAAATTAGCTGATCCAGTTACCTACATTATCATCCATTGATATCGATGACAAACGACAATGGACCCAGCACCGATCTCTGTGGCACACCACTAGTCACAGACCTCCAATCAGGGAGGCACCCATCTATTCCCACTCTCGAGCTCCTCCCACAAAGGATCCAATTTACTACCTTATCTAGAATGCCCAGTGACTGAGCCTTCTTGACCAACCTCCAATGTGGGACCTTGTCAAATGCCCTGCGGAAGTTCATGTAGACAACATCCACTGCCTTGCCTTCATCAACTTTCCTGGTAACTTCCTTGGAAAACTCAATAAATTTGATTAGACACAAAGCCATGCTGACTATCCGTAATCAATCCATGTCTATCCAAATACGTATATATCCAGTCCCTTAGGATATTTTTAAATAACTTTCCCAACTGATGTTAGATTCACTGTCCTATAATTTTTTGGTTTATATTTAGAGCCTTTCTTAAATAGTGGAGCAACATTGGCTATCCTCCTATCCTGTGGTACCTCTCCTGTTGCTAAAGATAATTTAAATATCTCTGCTGGGCCCTGGCAATTTCTGCAACTGCTTCCTGTAGGATCCAAGGGATGACCTTGCCAGGTCCTGGGGATTTACCCACCCTAATTGGCCTCAGGATAGCAAACTCCTCCTCTCAGACTGTTGAGTGATCTGTCGAAAGCCCTAATAACATGGTTATACCTATCTTATTTCCAGTTCCAGCCATAGAGCCTCATGAGTCAAGATATCCAGTGTACCCTAACTGAGCTCTGCCGTGACCACGTTAGTCCAATCTCCCCGTGACCACGTTAGTCCAATCTCCCCGTGACCACGTCAGTCCAATCTCCCCATAACCATATTAGTCCAATCTCCCTGTGACCACGTCAGTCCACTCTCCCTGTGACCACGTTAGTGCATCCTCTCCGTGACCACATCATTCCAATCTCCCCGTGACCACATCATTCCAATCTCCCCGTGACCACATCATTCCAATCTCCCCGTGACCACGTCAGTCCAATTTCCGCGTGACCACGTCAGTCCAAACTCCCTGTGACCACGTCAGTCCAAACTCCCCGTGACCACATCAGTCCAATCTCCCCGTGACCATATTAGTCCAATCTCCCTGTGACCACGTTACTGCATCCTCTCCATGATCACATCAGTCCAATATCCCGGTGACCACGTCAGTCCAATATCCCCGTGACCACATCAGTCCAATCTCCCCGTGACCACGTCAGTCCAATCTCCCGGTGACCATGTTAGTCCAATCTCCCCATGACCATGTTAGTCCAATCTCCTCGTGACCACGTTAGTGCATCCTCTCCGTGACCACGTTAGTGCATCCTCTCCGTGACCATGTTAGTGCATCCTCTCCGTGACTACGTTAGTCCAATCTCCCTTTGACCACGTCAGTCCAATCTCTCTGTGACCACGTCAGTCCAATCTCCTCGTGACCACGTCAGTCCAATCTCCCTGTGACCAAGTTAGTCCAATCTCCCTGTGAACACGTCAGTCCAATCTCCCTGTGACCACGTCAGTCCAATCTCCCTGTGACTACGTTAGTGCATCCTCTCCGTGACCACGTTAGTCCAATGTCCCCGTGACCACGTCAGTCCAATCTCCCTGTGACCACGTCAGTCCAACCTCCCCGTGACCACGTCAGTCCAATCTCCCCCTGACCACGCCAGTCCAATTTCCCTGTGACCACGTTAGTGCATCCTCTCCGTGACCATGTGAGTACAGTCTCCCCGTGACCATGTCAGTGCATCCTCTCTGTTACCACGTCAGTCCAATCTCCCCGTGACCACGTCAGTCCAATCTCCCTGTGACCACGTCAATCCAACCTCCCCGTGACCACGTCAGTCCAGTCTACCCGTGACCATGTCAGTCCAATCTCCCTGTGACCACGTCAGTCCAATCTCCCTGTGACCACGTTAGTCCAATCTCCCCGTGACCACATTAGTCCAATCTCCCTGTGACCACGTCAGTCCAATCTCCCTGTGACCACGTCAGTCCAATCTCCCCATAACCATATTAGTCCAATCTCCCTGTGACCACGTTAGTCCAATCTCACCGTGACCACGTCAGTCCACTCTCCCTGTGACCACGTTAGTGCATCCTCTCCGTGACCACATCATTCCAATCTCCCCGTGACCACATCAGTCCAATTTCCGCGTGACCACGTCAGTCCAATCTCCCATTGACCACGTCAGTCCAATCTCCCCGTGACCACGTTAGTCCAATCTCCCGGTGACCACGTCAGTCCAATATCCCCGTGACCACGTCAGTCCAATCTCCCGGTGACCATGTTAGTCCAATCTCCCCGTGACCTCGTTAGTCCAATCTCCCCATGACCACGTTAGTCCAATCTCCCCGTGACCTCGTTAGTCCAATCTCCTCGTGACCACGTTAGTGCATCCTCTCCGTGACCACGTTAGTGCATCCTCTCCGTGACTACGTTAGTCCAATCTCCCTTTGACCACGTCAGTCCAATCTCCCTGTGACCTCGTCAGTCCAATCTCCCCGTGACCACGTCAGTCCAATCTCCTTGTGACCACATCAGTCCAATCTCCCCGTGACCACGTCAGTCCAATCTCCCCGTGACCACGTCAGTCCAACCTCCCGGTGACCATGTCAGTCCAATCTCCGCCTGACCATGTCAGTCCAATCTCCCCATGACCACGTTAGTCGAATCTCCCTGTGACCACGTTAGTCCAATCTCCCCGTGACCACGTTAGTCGAATCTCCCCGTGACCACGTCAGTCCAATATCCCTGTGACCACGTTAGTGCATCCTGTCCGTGACCACGTTAGTCCAATCTCCCCATGACCACATTAGTGCATCCTCTCCGTGACCAAGTTAGTCCAATCTCCCTGTGACCAAGTTAGTCCAATCTCCCTGTGACCACGTCAGTCCATTCTCCCTGTGACCACGTCAGTCCAATCTCCCTGTGACTACGTTAGTGCATCCTCTCCGTGACCACGTTAGTCCAATGTCCCCGTGACCACGTCAGTCCAATCTCCCTGTGACCACGTCAGTCCAACCTCCCCGTGACCACGTCAGTCCAATCTCCCCCTGACCACGCCAGTCCAATTTCCCTGTGACCACGTTAGTGCATCCTCTCCGTGACCATGTCAGTGCATCCTCTCTGTTACCACGTCAGTCCAATCTCCCCGTGACCACGTCAGTCCAATCTCCCTGTGACCACGTCAATCCAACCTCCCCGTGACCACGTCAGTCCAGTCTACCCGTGACCATGTTAGTCCAATCTCTCCGTGACCACGTCAGTCCAATCTCCCTGTGACCACGTTAGTCCAATCTCCCCATGACCACATTAGTCCAATCTCCCTGTGACCACGTCAGTCCAATCTCCCTGTGACCACGTCAGTCCAATCTCCCCATAACCATATTAGTCCAATCTCCCTGTGACCACGTTAGTCCAATCTCACCGTGACCACGTCAGTCCACTCTCCCTGTGACCACGTTAGTGCATCCTCTCCGTGACCACATCATTCCAATCTCCCCGTGACCACATCAGTCCAATTTCCGCGTGACCACGTCAGTCCAATCTCCCTGTGACCACGTCAGTCCAATCTCCCTGTGACCACGTTAGTCCAATCTCCCGGTGACCACGTCAGTCCAATATCCCCGTGACCACGTCAGTCCAATATCCCCGTGACCACGTCAGTCCAATCTCCCGGTGACCATGTTAGTCCAATCTCCCCGTGACCTCGTTAGTCCAATCTCCCCATGACCACGTTAGTCCAATCTCCCCGTGACCTCGTTAGTCCAATCTCCTCGTGACCACGTTAGTGCATCCTCTCCGTGACCACGTTAGTGCATCCTCTCCGTGACTACGTTAGTCCAATCTCCCTTTGACCACGTCAGTCCAATCTCCCTGTGACCTCGTCAGTCCAATCTCCCCGTGACCACGTCAGTCCAATCTCCTTGTGACCACATCAGTCCAATCTCCCCGTGACCACGTCAGTCCAATCTCCCCGTGACCACGTCAGTCCAACCTCCCGGTGACCATGTCAGTCCAATCTCCGCCTGACCATGTCAGTCCAATCTCCCCATGACCACGTTAGTCGAATCTCCCTGTGACCACGTTAGTCGAATCTCCCTGTGACCACGTTAGTCCAATCTCCCCGTGACCACGTTAGTCGAATCTCCCCGTGACCACGTCAGTCCAATCTCCCTGTGACCTCGTCAGTCCAATCTCCCCGTGACCACGTCAGTCCAATCTCCTTGTGACCACATCAGTCCAATCTCCCCGTGACCACGTCAGTCCAATCTCCCCGTGACTACGTCAGTCCAATCTCCTCGTGACCACGTCTGTCCAAACTCCCTGTGACCACGTTAGTCCAATCTCCCCCTGACCATGTTAGTCCAATCTCCCCGTGACCACGTCAGTCCAATCTCCCCGTGACCACGTCAGTCCAATCTCCCTGTGACCACGTCAGTCCAATCTCCCGGTGACCACGTCAGTCCAATCTCCTCGTGACCACATCAGTCCAATCTCCCCGTGACCACGTCAGTCCAATCTCCCCGTGACCACGTCAGTCCAATCTCCCGGTGACCATGTTAGTCCAATCTCCCTGTGACCTTGTTAGTCCAATCTCCCCATGACCACGTTAGTCCAATCTCCCCGTGACCACATCAGTCCAATTTCCGCGTGACCACATTAGTCCAATCTCCCCGTGACCATGTCACTCCAATCTCCGTGTGACCACGTCAGTCCAATCTCCATGTGACCACGTCAGTCCAATCTCCCCGTGACCATATTAGTCCAATCTCCCCGTGACCACGTCAGTCCAATCTCCCCGTGACCACGTCAGTCCAATCTCCCGGTGACCATGTTAGTCCAATCTCCCCGTGACCTCGTTAGTCCAATCTCCTCGTGACCACGTTAGTGCATCCTCTCTGTGACCACGTTAGTGCATCCTCTCCGTGACTACTTTTGTCCAATCTCCCTTTGACCACGTCAGTCCAATCTCCCTGTGACTACGTTAGTGCATCCTCTCCGTGACCACGTTAGTCCAATGTCCCCGTGACCACGTCAGTCCAATCTCCCTTTGACCACGTCAGTCCAACCTCCCCGTGACCACGTCAGTCCAATCTCCCCCTGACCATGTCAGTCCAATTTCCCTGTGACCACGTTAGTGCATCCTCTCCGTGACCACGTGAGTACAATCTCCCCGTGACCATGTCAGTGCATCCTCTCTGTTACCACGTCAGTCCAATCTCCCCGTGACCACGTCAGTCCAATCTCCCTGTGACCACGTCAATCCAACCTCCCCGTGACCACGTCAGTCCAGTCTACCCGTGACCATGTTAGTCCAATCTCTCCGTGACCACGTCAGTCCAATCTCCCTGTGACCACGTTAGTCCAATCTCCCCGTGACCACATTAGTCCAATCTCCCTGTGACCACGTCAGTCCAATCTCCCTGTGACCACGTCAGTCCAATCTCCCCATAACCATATTAGTCCAATCTCCCTGTGACCACGTTAGTCCAATCTCACCGTGACCACGTCAGTCCACTCTCCCTGTGACCACGTTAGTGCATCCTCTCCGTGACCACATCATTCCAATCTCCCCGTGACCACATCAGTCCAATTTCCGCGTGACCACGTCAGTCCAATCTCCCTGTGACCACGTTAGTCCAATCTCCTCGTGACCACGTTAGTCCAATCTCCCCGTGACCACGTTAGTCCAATCTCCCCGTGACCACGTCAATCCAATCTCCCCGTGACTACGTCAGTCCAATCTCCTCGTGACCACGTCTGTCCAAACTCCCTGTGACCACGTTAGTCCAATCTCCCCCTGACCATGTTAGTCCAATCTCCCCGTGACCACGTCAGTCCAATCTCCCCGTGACCACGTCAGTCCAATCTCCCTGTGACCACGTCAGTCCAATCTCCCGGTGACCACGTCAGTCCAATCTCCCCGTGACCACATCAGTCCAATCTCCCCGTGACCACGTCAGTCCAATCTCCCCGTGACCACGTCAGTCCAATCTCCCCGTGACCACGTTAGTCCAATCTCCCTGTGACCTTGTTAGTCCAATCTCCCCATGACCACGTTAGTCCAATCTCCCCGTGACCACATCAGTCCAATTTCCGCGTGACCACATTAGTCCAATCTCCCCGTGACCATGTCACTCCAATCTCCGTGTGACCACGTCAGTCCAATCTCCGTGTGACCACGTCAGTCCAATCTCCCCGTGACCATATTAGTCCAATCTCCCCGTGACCACGTCAGTCCAATCTCCCCGTGACCACGTCAGTCCAATCTCCCGGTGACCATGTTAGTCCAATCTCCCCGTGACCTCGTTAGTCCAATCTCCTCGTGACCACGTTAGTGCATCCTCTCTGTGACCACGTTAGTGCATCCTCTCCGTGACTACTTTTGTCCAATCTCCCTTTGACCACGTCAGTCCAATCTCCCTGTGACTACGTTAGTGCATCCTCTCCGTGACCACGTTAGTCCAATGTCCCCGTGACCACGTCAGTCCAATCTCCCTGTGACCACGTCAGTCCAACCTCCCCGTGACCACGTCAGTCCAATCTCCCCCTGACCATGTCAGTCCAATTTCCCTGTGACCACGTTAGTGCATCCTCTCCGTGACCACGTGAGTACAATCTCCCCGTGACCATGTCAGTGCATCCTCTCTGTTACCACGTCAGTCCAATCTCCCCGTGACCACGTCAGTCCAATCTCCCCGTGACCACGTCAGTCCAATCTCCCTGTGACCACGTCAATCCAACCTCCCCGTGACCACGTCAGTCCAGTCTACCCGTGACCATGTTAGTCCAATCTCTCCGTGACCACGTCAGTCCAATCTCCCTGTGACCACGTTAGTCCAATCTCCCCGTGACCACGTCAGTCCAATCTCCCTGTGACCACGTCAGTCCAATCTCCCTGTGACCACGTCAGTCCAATCTCCCCATAACCATATTAGTCCAATCTCCCTGTGACCACGTTAGTCCAATCTCACCGTGACCACGTCAGTCCACTCTCCCTGTGACCACGTTAGTGCATCCTCTCCGTGACCACATCATTCCAATCTCCCCGTGACCACATCAGTCCAATTTCCGCGTGACCACGTCAGTCCAATCTCCCTGTGACCACGTTAGTCCAATCTCCTCGTGACCTCGTTAGTCCAATCTCCCCGTGACCACGTTAGTCCAATCTCTCCGTGACCACGTCAGTTCAATCTCCCCGTGACCACGTCAGTTCAGTCTCCCCGTGACCATGTTAGTGCATTCTCTCCATGACCATGTTAGTTGAATCTCCCCTTAACCACGTTAGTGCATCCTCTCCGTGACCACGTTAGTACATTGTCTCCGTGACCACGTTAGTACATTGTCTCCGTGACCACGTTAGTACATTCTCTCCGTGACCACGTTAGTACATTGTCCCTGTCACCACATTAGTACATTGTCCCCATGACCACGTTAGTACATTCTCCCCGTGACCACGTTAGTCCAATCTCCTCGTGACCACGTTAGTCCAATCTCCTCGTGACCACGTTAGTGCATCCTCTCCGTGACCACTTTAGTCCAATCTCCCTTTGACCACGTCAGTCCAATCTCCCTGTGACCACGTCAGTCCAATCTCCCCGTGACCACGTCAATCCAATCTCCCCGTGACCACGTCAGTCCAATCTCCCTGTGACCACGTCAGTCCAATCTCCCTGTGACCACGTCAGTCCAATCTCCCTGTGACCACATCAGTCCAATCTCCCCGTGACCACGTCAGTTCCATCTCCCCGTGACCACGTCAGTTCCATCTCCCCGTGACCACATTAGTGCATCCTCTCCATGACCACGTTAGTCCAATCTCTCCGTGACCACGTCAGTCCAATCTCCCCGTGACCAAGTCAGTCCAATCTCCGCGTGACCACGTTAGTACATTCTCTCCGTGACCACGTTAGTACATTGTCTCCGTGTCCACGTTAGTACATTGTCCCCGTCACCACGTTAGTATATTCTCTCCGTGACCACGTTAGTACATTCTCTCCATGTCCACGTTAGTACATTGTCTCCGTGTCCACGTTAGTACATTGTCCCCGTCAGCACGTTAGTACATTGTCCCCGTCACCACGTTAGCACATTCTCCCTTTGATCATGTGTTCCTTCCAGATGCTCTGCTATCCACCCACATCCCGAAGACATGCAGGTGGGGTTTGTGAGGTTCGTGCCTGAAGCATGTCACTTCTTGCGAGCTGCCCAGCACAATCCTTGCTGATTTGGTTTGACAGAAGTGATACATTTCACTAAATGTTTCTATGATATATGTGACGAATGACTGATTTTTCAAAGAGTCTGTCAGACTAGTTGAGTATTGTGAGCAGTTTTTATCTATGGAGAGAATCCAGAAGAGGTTCACCAGAATGAACCCAGGGATGATAGGGTTAATGTTTTCCTCTGGGTCTGTATTCACTGGAGTACAGATCCAGAGGCTATCAGTGAACTGCAGAATGCACACCCTGATGATGCCGGAGATTTTAACCACGCATACCTCAAGTCAGTGCTCCCCAAATTCCATCAGTTTGTGGACTTTGCAACGAGAGGGGCAAATACGTTGGACCTTCTTTACTCAGAGTTACTTGTTATACACAGATGGACCAAACGGGCTTTATTAAAGGCCGTTACTCTTTCTCTAATGTTCGGAGATTGATGAACATTATTTATTCACCATTATCTAAGCAACCTCAATGTGTTATCTCTCTTGATGCAGAAAAGGCATTTGATAGAGTTGAGTGGTCATATTTGTTTAAAGTATTAGAAAAATTTGGTTTAGGTAATAATTTTAATAGATGGATTCAAATGATTTATAAGAACCCTATTGCCACAGTCATTACTAATAATTACGTCTTTCTTTTCACTTTCTCGTGGTACTAGACAGCAATGTGCATTAAGCTCTTTATTATTTAATCTTGTATCAAATCCTTTAGCTATAACATTACGTGAGGCTAAAAACATTCATGGTATTTCTGTAAATGGAACCATACGTAAGATTTCTCTTTATGCAGATGAGCTTTTCATTTTTATTTCAAATCTTGAGAAATCAATTCCTAATCTTTTGGAAACACTTAAAGATTTTGGAAAATTTTCAGGATATAAACTTAATTTGAATAAAAGTGAATTGTTTCCATTAAATGCTGCTGTTAGTACATATAATGATAGTCCTTTTAGAATTGTTAATACATTTAGATATTTAGGTATTATAATTACTAAAAAATATAAAGGTCTTTATAAAGCTAATATAGTTCCTTTAGTAGACTCCATGAAACTACTATTTTCTAGATGGAATCCACTTACTCTTTCTTTAATAGGTTGTATCCATGCTGTGAAAATGATTATTTTACCTAGATTTTTATATATTTTCCAAAACATATCTATCTTTTTAACTAAAATTTTTTTGATCAAATTGACTCTCTTATTCCTTTATTTGGAACAATAAGAGACCAAGAATTAACAAGTACCATTTACAAAAACCCAAAAAGGATGGTGGACTAGCACTTCCTAATTTAAGACTTTTATTGGGCCGTGAATTATGGGCTGACAATTATGCTTTTGGTTATACTGGCTCAATAAGGCCAAAAACCACTATGGATTGATTTAGAATTAAAAGCTGTTAAACAATTTCATTTAACTTCAATATTAAGAGCTCCATCACCTTTACAGCTCTCTAAAATTCCAAATTTAAATTTTTACCTGGTTATTAAACAATCTTTAAGGATTTGGATTCAGTTTCGTAATTTTTAAAATTTTAAACAATTTAAGTTGTCTAGTTTTTTATATCGAAACTTTTCATTTAAACCTTCAATAACCGACCCCATTTTTCTCCGATGGAGAAATAAAGGGATCCGTTTTTTTACAGGCAACATACACTAGTGGAACACAGCAGGCCAGGCAGCATCTATAGGGAGAAGCGCTGTCGACGTTTCGGGCCGAGATCCTTCGTCAGGACTTACTGAAAGGAAAGATATTAAGAGATTTGAAAGTAGGAGGGGGAGGGGAAAATGCGAAATGATAGGAGAAGACCGGAGGGAGCGGGGTGAAGCTGAGAGCCAGAAAGGTGATTGGCAAAAGGGATACAGAGCTGGAGAAGGGAAAGGATCATGGGATGGGAGGCCTAGGGAGAAAGAAAGGGGGAGGGGAGCACCAGAGGGAGATGGCGAACAGGCAGATGGGCAGAAAGAGAAAGAAAAAAAAGGAGGGGGGGGAAAGCAAAAAAAAAACTAAATATATCAGGGATGTGGTAAGAAGGGGAGGAGGGGCATTAACAGAAGTTAGAGAAGTCAATGTTTTTGCCATCAGGTTGGAGGCTACCCAGCCAGTATATAAGGTGTTGTTTCTCAAACCTGAGTGTGGCTTCATCTTGACAGTAGAGGAGGCCACGGATAGACATATCAGAATGGAAATGGGACGTGGAATTAAAATGTGTGGCCACTGGGAGATCCTGCTTTCTCTGGCGGACAGAGTGTAGGCGTTCAGTGAAATGGTCTCCCAGTCTGTGTCAGGTCTCACCAATATATAGAAGGCCACACACACCGGGAGCACCGGACGCAGTATACCACACCAGCCAACTCACAGGTGAAGTGTCGCCTCACCTGGAAAAAAGGGTTAATGTATTCCTCTTAACCCTTTCATCCCTGGGTTCATTCTGGGGCCCTGAATGGTGGTGAGGGAGGAAGTGTAAGGGCAGGTGTAGCACTTGTTCCGCTTGCAAGGATAAGTTCCAGGAGGGAGATCGGTGGGAAGGGATGGGGGAAATGAATGGACAAGGGAGTCGCATAGGAAACGTAGGATTACAAATACCTGGAGATACGAATGGACAATAAACTGGACTGGTCAAAGAACACTGAGGCTGTCTACAAGAAGGGTCAGAGCCGTCTCTATTTCCTGAAGAGACTGAGGTCCTTTAACATCTGCCGGATGATGCTGAGGATGTTCTACGAGTCTGTGGTGGCCAGTGCTATCATGTTTGCTGTTGTGTGACTCAGTGTGACATGCGAAGAGGATGTTAGGAGAATACAGGGAGACTTGGATAGGCTGGGTGAGTGGGCAGATACTTGGCAGATGTCATTCAATGTGAATAAATGTGAAGTTATCCACTTTGGAAGCAGGAACAAGAGGGCAGAGTATTGTCTGAACGGTGTAGAGTTAGGTAAGGGAGAAATGCAAAGAGACCTAGGAGTCCTAGTTCATCAGTCAATGAAGGTGAATGAGCAAGTGCAACAGGCAGTGAAGAGGGCAAATGGAATGTTGCCTTTATTACAAGGGGAATTGAGTACAAGAGCAAGGATGTCCTTTTGCATTTGTACAGGGCCCTGGTGAGACCACACCTGGAATATTGTGTACAGTTTTGGTCTCCAGGTTTAAGGAAGGACATTCTGGCAATTGAGGAAGTGCAGCGTAGATTCACTAGGTTGATTCCTGGGATGGCAGGGCTGTCTTACGCAGAGAGATTGGGGAGATTGGGCTTGTACACACTGGAACTGAGGAGATTGAGAGGGGATCTGATTGAAACGTTTAAGATAATTAAAGGATTTGATAGGATTGAGGCAGGAAATATGTTCCAGATGTTGGGAGAGTCCAGTACCAGAGGGCATGGATTGAGAATAAGAGGTCAGTTATTTAAAACAGAGTTGAGGAAGAACTTCTTCTCCCAGAGAGTTGTGGAGGTGTGGAATGCACTGCCTCAGAAGATGGTGGAGGCCAATTCTCTGGATGCTTTCAAGAAGGAGCTAGATAGATATCTGATGGATAGGGGAATCAAGGGATATGGGACAAGGCAGTGACTGGGTATTGATAGTGAATGATCAGCCATGATCTCAGAATGGCGGTGCAGACTCGAGGGGCCGAATGGTCTACTTCTGCACCTATTGTCTATTGTCTATTGTGTGCTGGGGCAGCAGGCTGAGGGTAGCAGACACCAACAGAATCAACAAACTCATTTGTAAGGCTAGTGATGTTGTGGGGGTGGAACTGGACTCTCTGATGGTGGTGTCTGAAAAGAGGATGCTGTCCAAGTTGCATGCCATCTTGGGCAATGTCTCCCATCCACTCCATAATGTACTGGTTAGGCACAGGAGTACATTCAGCCGGAGACTCATTCCACCGAGATACAACGCTGAGCGTCATAGGAAGTCATTCCTGCCTGTGACCATCAAACTTTACAACACCTCCCTTGGAGTGTCAGACACCCTGAGCCAATAGGCTGGTCCTGGACTTATTTCCACTTGGAATAATTTACTTATTATTATTTAATTATTTATGGTTTTATATTGCTATATTTCTACCTATTCTTGGTTGGTGCTGTAATGAAACCCAATTTCTCTCGAGATCAATAAAGTATGTCTGTCTGTCTGTTATTCTGGCATCTTCCCTTCCAGTCCTGATAAATGTTCTCGGCCTGAAACATCAACTGTTTTTTCCCCTCCATAGATGCCGCCTGACCTGATTCTTCTAGCACTTTGTGTGTGTTACTCTGCATTTCCAGCATCTGCAGAATCGCTTATGTTCTTGATTTAATCCTTATAAAGACTGTGTCTCAACCTGTTTCTCCAGGGATACTGGCATCGGATGAAACAGGCTCCTTGGGCTCTCAGGAACTACTCAAGATGGAGGGAATGAGTCTGCTGTCACGCATCATGTAAGTCAACATTGACTAGCCACCGCCTGCCTCTAGACATGCTCTTTTGAAACGTAGAAACATAGAAAGCCTACAGCACAATACAGGCCCTTTGGCCCACAAAGTTGTGTCAACATGTCCCTACCTTAGAAATTACTAGGTTTACCAATAGCCCTCTATTTTACTAAGCTCCATGTACCTATCTAAAAGTCTCTTAAAAGACTCTATTGTATCCACCTCCACCACCGTTGCTGGCAGCCCATTCCACGCACTCACTACTCTCTGAGTGAAAAACTTGCCCCTGACACCTCCTCTGTAACTGCTCCCCAGCACCTTAAATCTGTGTCCTCTTGTGGCAACCATTTCAACCCTGGGAAAAAGCCTCTGACTATCCACATGATCAATGCCTCTCATCATCTTATACACCTCTATCAGGTCACCTCTCACCCTCCGTCGCTCCAAGGAGAAAAGGCCGAGTTCACTCAACCTATTCTCAAAATGAACTACTTCACATTTATCTGGGTTGAACTCCATCTGCCACTTCTCAGCCCAGTTTTGCATCCTATCAATGTCCCGCTGTAAACTCTGACAGTCCTCCATACCATCCACAACACCTCCAACCTTTGTGTCATCAGCAAACTTACTAACTCATCCTTCCACTTCTTCATCCAGGTCATTTATAAAAGTCAGAAAGAGTAAGGGTCCCAGAACAGGTCCCTGAGGCACCCCACTGGTGACTGACCTCCATGCAGAATATGACCCATCTACAACCACTCTTTGCCTTCTGTGGGCAAGCCAGTTTTTGATCCACAAAGCAATGTCCCCTTGGATTGCATGCCTCCTTACTTTCTCAATAAGCTTTGCATGAGGTACCTTGTCAAGTGCCTTGCTGAAATCCATATACTCTACATCTACTGCTCTTCCTTCAATGTGCTTAGTCACATCCTCAAGAAATTCAGTCAGGCTCGTAAGGCACGACCTGCCTTTGACAAAGCCATGCTGACTATTCCTAATCATATTCTACCTCTCCAAATGTTCATAAATCCTGCCTCTCAGGATCTTCTCCATCAACTTACCAACCACTGATGTAAGACTCACTGGTCTATAATTTCCTGGGCTATCTCTACTCCCTTTCTTGAATAAAGGAACAACATCCGCAACCCTCCAATCCTCTGGAACCTCTCCCATCCCCATTGATGATGCAAAGATCATTGCCAGAGGCTCAGAAATCTCCTCCCTCTCCTCCCACAGTAGCCTGGGGTACATCTCATCCGGTCCCGGCAACTCATCCAACTTGATTCTTTCCAAAAGCTCCAGTACATCCTCTTTCTTAATATCTACATGCTCAAGTTTTCAGTCTGCTGCAAGTCATCACTACAATCACCAAGATACTTTTCCATAGAGAATACTGAGTACCTCTGCTATTTCCTCCAGTTCCATACACACTTTTCCACTGTGACACTTGATAGGTACTATTCTTTCACGTCTTATCCTCCTGCTCTTCACATACTCTTAGAATGCTTTGGGGTTTTCCTTAATCCTGTCCGCCAAGGCGTTCTCATGGCCCCTTCTGGCTCTCCTAATTTCCTTCTTAAGCTCCTTCCTAATAGCCTTATAATCTTCTAGATCTCTAACATTACCTAACTCTCTGAACCTTTTGTAAGTTTTTCTTTTCTTCTTGACTAGATTTATTACAGCCTTTGTGCACCACAGTTCCTGTACCCTACCATAACTTCTGTCTCATTGGAATGCACCTGTACAGAACTCTACACCAATATCCCTTGAATATCTGCAACATTTCTTCCATACTTTACCCTGAGAACATCTGTTTCCAATTTATGCCTCCAATTTCCTGCCTGATAGCCTCATAATTCCCCTTACTCCAATTAAAAGCTTTTCTACCTTGTCTGTTCCTATTTCTCTCCAATGCTATTGTAAAGGAGACAGTGGGAGACCATTTTGAAGATAGTGATCATAATTCTGAGTGATCTGACACCTGACCAGTTGATTTCCCAACACCAAATCAAGTAGAGCCTCTCCTCTTGTAGGCTTATCTACATATTGTGTCAAGAAACCTTCCTGAACACACCTAACAAACACAACCCCATCTAAACCCCTTGTTCTCGGGAGATGCCAATATATACTTGGGAAATTAAAATCTCCCATCATGACAATTCTGTTATTATTACACCTTGCTAGGATCTGTTTCCCTATCTGCTCCTCAATACTCTGCTCCCTCTTACTATTGGGTGGCCTATAAAAAGCACCCAGTAAAGTTATTGACCCCTTCCTGTTCCTAACCTCCACCCACAGAGAGTCTGTAGACAATCCCTCCATGGTGTCCACCTTTTCTGCAGCCATGACATTATCTCTGATCAACGGTGCCAAACCCCCACATCTTTTGCATCCCTCCCTGTCCTTTCTGAAACATCTAAAGCCTGGCACTTGAAGTAACCATTCCTGTCCCTGAGCCATCCAAGTCTCTGTAATGGCCACAATATAATGTCTCCAAGTACTGATTTAATCTCTAAGCTCATCCGCTTTGTTCACAACACTCCTTGTGTTAAAAAAAGACACATCTCAAATCTTTGGTCTGAGCGCGTCCCTTCTCTCATACCTGCCTATCCTTCCTCTCGCACTGTCTACAATCTTTCTCTATTTGTGAGCTAACCTCCTCTCCCCCCGTCTCTTCAGTTCAGTTCCCACCCCGCAACAATTCTGGTTTAAACTTTCCATCTCCCCGCCGGGATATTGGTCCCCCGGGATTCAAGTGCAACCCGTCCTTTTTGTACAGGTCACACCTGCCCCTAAAGAGGTCCCAATGATCCAGAAATCTGAATCCCTGCCCCCTGCTCCAGTCTCTCAGCCATGATCCCAAGATTACTACCTTTGCAGTCCTGCTTCTCAACTTCCTTCCTAACTCCCTGTAGTCTTTTCTCTGGACCTCTTCCCTTATTCTACCTATGTCATTGGTACCAATATGTACTATGACCTCTGGCTGTTTTCCCTCCTACTGCAGAATATCTTGGATGTGATCTGAAACATCCTGGACCCTGGCACCTGGGAGGCAAACTATCATCCGAGTTTCTTTCCTGCGTCCACAACATCGCCTGTCTGACCCCCTAACTATAGAATTCCCTATCGTTACTGCCTTCCTCATCCCTTCCCTACCCTTCTGAGCCACAGGGCCAGACTCTGTGCAGAGGCGTATGCCCTTCTGAAAGGTCAGCAGCCGTCTGCCTCTCGACATACCCCTTCGAAAGGTCAGCAGCCGCCTGCCCCTCGAACATTCATGCTGGGTTTAAGGTGTTGATGAGAAGTTTCTTTGTTTTCTTTCCGAATTGTAAGAGACTCAAATAGGCATATGGATAATTTTTGATTTACTTGCAGTGTGCCTTGCAGTTGGTTGTTTGTCAGTCTTTGTGTCTTGAAAATAGAACATACCTTACAGCCTGTACAGGCCCTTCAGCCCACAATGTTGTGCTGACCTTTTAACCTATTCGTAAGATTAATCTAACCCTTCCCTCCCACAGAGTCTCTTAAATGTCCCTAATGTACAGGTTAGCATGGAAAGTTTTAAACTCAGCAGACTGCATCATGGGCAATAGCCTCCCCGGCATTGTGGACATCTTCAAAAGGCGATGCCTCAAATCTGATGGTGAATGGGAAGAAGCTGTTCCTGAAACGTTGTCTGTCTCTTCAGGCTCCTTTATGGTAGCAATGAGAAGAGGGCATGCCCTAGGTCAGGGGTCGGCAACCCGCGGCTCCGGAGCCGCATGCGACTCTTTCATCTCTGTGCTGCGGCTCCCCGTGGTTTGTTAGTTTTTGAAATGTAATTCGAAATTTGAAGATTATGGTGATCTTGTACAATCTAAATAAAACGTTGTGGCGACACCATTTCCTGGCACATCCGAACCGGCTCACAATTAGCCACCGTTCCGGCTAAGGGAGATAGCCTACGGGGGTTTGTGAGTACGTGTCTTTTGGAGCATCCGCAGCCACGGGGGGTGGGTTGAGGGAGGCTTTAAAGCAAGGCTGTTTAGTTCGAATAAAGTTATCTTTGACTGTAGTGTCGTTATCTTAGCGCTGCATGTAGCACACCACCACAACGTGTTTTTTATCGCTATTAATAAACGTCACCACTGCCAATCCCTGACACCCGCCAGTGTGCGATTTCTTTTAATTTTTCGATCGAAGGTAGGCTAACTATGGAGTAACCTTCAACCCAACGTCTTTTTTTCGGAGTTCAAAATGTTTTTGTTGCATGCAGAAATGTAATTTCGTTTTCTCTGCAGGAGTTCATCAATTTCATAAATGTAACACATTATAGTTTGTTTATACATAGCAGAAAGGCAAAAAAAACCATTGTATGCAGTGTTATTTCATTTTAAATGTCAAACGGGTTTTGTGGCTCCCAGTGTTTTCTTTTCTGTGGGAAATGGGTCCATATGGCTCTTTCAGTGGTAATGGTTGCCGACCCCTGCCCTAGGTGATGGGGTCCTTAATGATGGATGCTGCCTATTTGAGGTATTGCCTTTCAAAGATGTCCTCGATGCTGGGAGGCTGGTACCCATTATGGAGCCTGCTGTGTTTACAACTTACTGTGGCTCGTCTGATCCTGTGCAGTGGCCCCTCCGTACCAGATGCTGATACAACTGGACAGAATGCTCTCCATGGTACATAGAGTCATAGAAAAATACAGCACAGGAACAGGACCTTTGGCCCATCTAGTCTGTGCTGAACCATTTAAACTGCCTAGTTCTGCACCCGGATCAAAACTGTCCATATCCCTACAATCCATGTACCTAGCGAAAATTCCCTCAGACATTGAAATTGAGCTGGCATTGGGAACTTGTTCCACACTCTCACGACCCTCTGAGTGAAGAAGGTTCCCCTCATGTTTCCCTTAAACTTTTCACCCTTAACCCACGACCTTTGGTTGTAGTGACTCCCAGCCTCAGTGGACGCACCCCCCCATAACTTTCTATACTTCTATCAAATCTCCCCGCAGTCTTTGAGATTCCACGGAATAAAATCTTAACCTATCAATCCTCCAGACCTGGCAACACTCTTGTAGATTTTTTCTGAACTTTAACAGTCTTACTTACATTTTTCCTGTAGGTGGGTGACCAAAACTGCACACAATATTCCAAATTAGGCATCACCAATGTCTTATACAATTTTGCCATAATATTCCATCTCCTTCCTCAGTACTTTGATTTTTGAAGACCAGTGTGCCAAGAACTTTCTTTACGACCCTTTTTACCTGTGACGCCACTTTCAATCAATTGTAGACCTATAGTCCCAGATCCCTTTGTTCTACTGCACTCCTCAGTGTCCTACCATTCACTGTGTAAGACCTACAGTGGTTGGTGCTACCAAACTGTAACACCTCACACTTGTCTGCATTAAATTCCATCCGCCATTTTCCAGATGATCCAGATTCTGCTGCAAGCTCTGATAGTCCACTATATCCCTAGTCCTGGCATTTTCCACAAATTTACTGATCTAGTTAACCACTTCATCATCCAAATCATCTTGAATGTCAAGCACTGAATCTTCTTGACCAACCTCCAATGCAGGACCTTGTCAACTGTCAAGGTCCATGTAGACAACATCCACTGCCTTGCCTTCATCAACTTTACTGGTAACTTCCTTGAAAAACTCTTTAAAATTGTTTAGACATGACCTAGCATGCACTAAGTCATGCTGAATATCCCTAATCAGAATTAGGTTTATTATCACCGACATGTGTCGTGAGATTTGTTAACTTAACAGCAGCAGTTCAATGCAATACATAATATGGAAGAAAAAAAGTAAAAATAAATGATTAAGTAAATCAATTACAGTATTTATTGAATAGGTTAACAATCATGCAAAAACAAATAATATATATTAAAAAAGTGAGGTAGTGTTTATGGGTTCAATGTCCATTTAGGAATCGGATGGCAGAGGGGAAGAAGCGGTTCCTGAATCGTTGAGTGTGTGCCTTCAGGCTTCAGTACCTCCTACCTGATGGTAACAGTGAGAAAAGGGCATGCCCTGGGTGCTGGAGGTCTTTAACAATGGACGCTGCCTTTCTGAGACACCGCTTCTCGAAGATGTCTTGGGAACTTTTCAGGCTAGTACCCAATATAGAACCAACTAAATTTACGGCCCTCTGCAGCTTCTTTTGGTCCTGTGCAGTAGCCCACCCCACCCATAGCAGACAGTGATGCAGCCTGTCAGAATGCTCTCCACAATACATCTATAAAGGTTTTTGAGTGTTTTTGTTGACATAGCAAATCTTTTCAAACTCCTAATAAAGTATAGCTGCTATCTTGCCTTCTTTATAACTACATCGATATGTTGGGACGAGGTTAGATCCTCAGAGATCTTGACACCCAGGAACTTGAAACTGCTCACTCTGTCCTTTATCTTACCCTTCCTGAAGTCCACAATCAGCTCATTGACTGCCAGTTTGTTGCTGTACACCACTCCACTAGTTGGTATATTTTGCTCCTGTATGCTGTCTCATCTCCGTCTGAGATTCTACCAACAATGGTTCTATCATCAGCAAATTTATAGGTGGTATTTGAGCTATGCCTAGCCACACAGTCATGTGTGTATAGAGAGTAGAGCAGTGGGCTAAGCACACATCCCTGAGGTGCACCAGTGTTGATTATTAGTGAGGGAGGAGATGTTATCACCAATCCTTTTAGATTGTGGTCTTCTGGTTAGGGAGTCGAGGATCCAATTGCAGAGGCCCAAGTTCTGTAACTTCTAAATCAGGATTGTGTAAATGATGGTGTTAAATGCTGAGCTGTAGTCGATTAACGGCATCGTGACATAGGTGTTTGTATTGTCCAGGTGGTCTAAGGCCGTGTGAAGAGCCATTGAGATTGTGTCTGCTGTTGACCTATTGTGGCGACGGGTCTGACTATCCAAATTCTCATTTTCTGATACCTAGAATATTTTGCAATAACTTTCCCACTATTTTCTGCGGTATTCACTAAGGAGAAGGATATTGAATTGTGTAAGGTAAGGGAAACAAGTAGGGAAGTTACGGAAACTATGACGATTAAAGAGGAGGAAGTACTGGAGCTTTTAAGGAATATAAAAGTGGATAAATCTCCGGGTCTTGACAGGATTTTTCCGAGGACCTTGAGGGAAGTTAGTGTAGAAATAGCAGAGGCTCTGACAGGAGTATTACAAATGTCATTAGAAACGGGGATGGTGCCAGAGGATTGGCGTATTGCTCATGTTGTTCCCTCGTTTAAAAAGGGTTCTAAGAGTAAACCTGGCAATTATAGGCCTGACGAAGGGTCTCGGCCCGAAACGTCAACAGTGCTACTTCCTATAGATGCTACCTGGCCTGTTGCATTCCACCAGCATTTTGTGCATGCTGCTTCAATTTCCAGCATCTGCAGATTTCCTAGTGTTTGCAATTATAGGCCTGTAAGTTTGATGTCAGTGGTGGGAAAATTGATGGAAAGTATTCTTAGAGATGGTAAATATAATTATCTGGATAGACAGGGTCTGATTAGGAACAGTCAACATGGATTTGTGCATGGAAGGTCATGTTTGACAAATCTTATTGAATTTTTTCAAGAGGTTACTAGGAAAGTTGACGAGGGTAAAGCAGTGGATGTTGATTTCAGTAAGGCCTTTGACAAGTTTCCGCATGGAACGTTAGTTAGGAAGGTTCAATCTTTAGGTGTTAATATTAAAGTAGTAAAATGGATTCAACAGTGGCTGGATGGGAGATGCCAGAGAGTAGTGTTGGATAACTGTTTGTCAGGTTGGAGGCCGGTGACTAGTGGTGTGGCTCAGGGATCTGTCCTGGGTCCAATGATGTTTATCATATACATTAATGATCTGGATGATGGGGTGGTAAATTGGATTTGTAAGTATGGAGATACTAAGATAGGTGGTGTTGTGGATAATGAAGTTGATTTTCAAAGCTTGCAGAGAGATTTAGTCCAGTTAGAAGAGTGGGCTGAAAGATGGCAGATGAAGTTTAATGCTGATAAGTGTGAGGTGCTACATTTTGGTAGGACTAATCAAAATAGGACATACATGGTAAATGGTAGGGCATTGAGCAATGCAGTAGTACAGAGTGATCTAGAAATAATGGTGCATAGTTCCCTGAAGGTGGAATCTCATGTGGATAGGGTGGTGAAGAAAGCTTTTGAGATGCTGGCCTTTATAAATCAGAGCATTGAGTATAGGAGTTGGGATGTAATGTTAATATTGTACAAGGCATTGGTAAGGCCAGATTTGGAGTATTGTGTACAGTTATGATCACCGAATTATAGGAAAGATGTCAACAAAATAGAGAGAGTACAGAGGAGATTTACTAGAATGTTACCTGGGTTTCAGCACCTAAGTTACAGAGAAAGGTTGAACGTTAGGTCTTTATTCTTTGGAGCGTAGAAGGTTGAGGGGGGACTTGATAGAGGTATTTAAAATTATGAGGGGGATAGATAGAGTTGACGTTGATAGGCTTTTTCCATTGAGAGTAGGGGAGATTCAAACAAGAGGACATGAGTTGAGAGTTAGGGGGCAAAAGTTTAGTGGTAACACAAGGGGGAATTTCTTTACTCAGAGAGTTGTAGCTGTGTCGAACGAGCTTCTAGTCGAAGTGGTAGGGGCAGTTTCAATATTGTCATTTAAAATAAAATTGGATAGTTATATGGACAGGAAAGGAATGGAGGGTTATGGGCTGAGTGCAGGTCGGTGGGACTAGCTGAGAGTAAGCGTTCAGCACGGACTAGAAGGGCTGAGATGGCCTGTTTCCGTGCTGTAATTGTTATATATGGTTATATATGTTCAAAGTCCTGGTAAAATATAGCTGCTGTTGTGCTTTATAATTGCATCAGTATGTTGGGTCTAGGATATATCTTCTGAGGTGTTGACACCCACGAACTTGAAACTGCTCCACTGGTGCTCCCTTGATGAAGTCAGTGTGTGCTCCAGCTTTTGCTGTTCGAAGCCTTGCTCACATTGCATGAGTCATTGAAGCGGCCGTCTCTCTGTTGGTTTCTTGCAGCTGGCGATGTCAAAGGTGTAACCCAATGTTTCGACGAAAGTGCAGGGAGCTAGTGAAGTCCAAGTTCTTCTACTGGCTGGTGATCTTCCTGGTCTTCTTCAACACACTAATGATAGCTACTGAGCATCACCTTCAACCCAACTGGCTGACTGATGTTCAAGGTAGGAACTGCAGATGTGACGTCCTGTCCCCAGGGATGCAGTGAATTGGCTTGTCTGTAGAAGTCATGGGGTAGTGGTTGTTGGGACTTATTCAGGCCACAGGTCTGCTGTTGCAGTATGTGTCCACCTTACCTGCTCATTGAAAGTCGCTTCCCCCATGCTGGCTGCGCATTGGCACATTTGCCCCTCCTACTACCTCCCTTTTAGCTGATAATATATCATGGCACTTGTAGAGCTTAATTTTGAGTACTGAAATCACTCACCCTCTTCGCTCTCTGGGTCACCATGGACTAGGAATCGTAACCGGTGCCGTGGAAACAGTGGAAGTGTGCGTGGGGGAGGGGCTTAGGCACATCCTTTAGATACATATTTGTTTCTGTGTGTAACTTGAATGGGTTACTGAATGTTTACTATCTGTCCTGTTCTATAAATTAATGGTTAACTTACTTGCTCTGTCCCCACTTAGCTAAACTGAGAATGTGAATTCACATACCTGTGCCTCCGTGCTGGGACTTCTGCCATTTGTGATATAAACTGTATACGTTTATTGACAGACCTGTGCTGGGATCTCTGCCGTTTGTGATATAAATTGTATATGTTTATTGACAGACCTGTGCTGAGATCTCTGCCATTTGTGATATAAATTGTATACGTTTATTGACAGACCTGTACTGGGATCTCTGCCGTTTGTGATATAAATTGTATACGTTTATTGACAGACCTGTGCTGGGATCTCTGCCGTTTGTGATATAAATTGTATATGTTTATTGACAGACCTGTGCTGGGATCTCTACCGTTTGTGATATAAATTGTATATGTTTATTGACAGACCTGTGCTGGGATCTCTACCGTTTGTGATATAAATTGTATACGTTTATTGACAGACCTGTGCTGGGATCTCTACCGTTTGTGATATAAATTGTATACGTTTATTGACAGACCTGTGCTGAGATCTCTGCCATTTGTGATATAAATTGTATATGTTTATTGACAGACCTGTGCTGGGATCTCTACCGTTTGTGATACAAATTATACACATTTATTTATTGAGAGACCTGTACTGGGGCCGCTGCCGTTCGTGATATAAATTGTAGACATTTATTTATTGAGAGAAACAAGCCCTTGCAGCCCGATGAGTCATACCACCTAGCAGCTCACCTATTTAACCCTAGCCTAATCACAGGATAATTTATAATGACTAATTAACAACTAACCAGTACATCCTTTGATTGTGTGAGGAAACTGGAATATCCGGAGAAAACCCACAGGGAGAATGTACAGACAACTGGAAAATTTAACTTCAAACCAGCTGTCATAGTGTGAGGTGACCACTACACTCACATCGTGCCCTTGGCCATTGGATTCTGAATCGGCTTGCCCATAGAGGACAGAGGGTGGTGGTTGAGGGAGATCTGTGATGTTCGGCACGCATCTGTACTGGGATCTCTGCTGTTTGTGAATGACCTGGATGAAAACATAAATGGGTGGGTTAGAAAGTTTGCAGATAATATGAAGATTGGTGCCCTTGTTGATATTGTTTTTGACTGGTAAAGAATACAATGGGATACAGATCAGTTGTGGATATGGGCAATAAATGACAGATGGAGTTTAACCCAACCAAATGTGAAGTGTTGCACCTTGGTAGCTCAAATGTAAAGAGACAGTACACTGTTAAGAGGCACTCCACTGGTGACCGACCTCCATGCAGAATATGACCCGTCTACAACCAATCCTTGCCTTCTGTGGGCAAGCCGGTCCTGGATCCACAAAGCAATGTCTTCCTGGATCCCATGCCACTTTACTTTCTCAATAAGCCTTGCATGGGGTACCTTATCAAATGCCTTGCTGAAATCCATCATTGTAGAAGAAAAAGTTAACCAATGGAGGTCATCTCTTGTGATCTGGACAGCAAGATGTTGACAAGGTCAAGCTCCTGGCTCAGAGCTGCAGACCTCTTCCCGGAAACAGAGGAGTTCCTTCTGGCAATACAGGACCAGGTGGTTAACACAAAAATTATCAAAAATACATTAAAAAAACAAATTCTAATGATGAATTCAGACAATGCCAAGAAAAAACAGAATCAATCCAACATGTTACAGGATCCTGGTTACTCAATCTGGTTACATACACAGGAACGATCAAGTAAAAAACATCTTTCAACAAAACCTTGCTATAAAATACAAACTCATAAAAGACACCATACCTTACTATAAATACAGGTCTGATCCAGTCCCACAAATTATATTATGACTGACCCATTATTACAGATAGAACAATCCATAATAATCGTCTGATATAATCGAAGCAAGAGGCGGAGATTGAAGAAGTAAAGGCATCCCGGAGAGAAGTCTTTTTTTTTAAACTGATCGGGGAAAAGAGGCTAGACTGCACAGGCATATGACAAAGTGCGCCAAAGGTTTAAAAAGGTTTAAAAAAAAGACCGCCATATACAGCGGGCATTGTCGGAATGGACCGAGTCAGAGTGGGACGGCTTTGGCTCAACAGGCTTCGGCGTGAACAGGCTGAGGCGAGGGTAGGTATGTTTTGTTTGTTTAGAGAATATGCCAGGCAGGATGTTGGAATGCTCCTCTTGCAGGATGTGGGAAGTCAGGGAGACCTCCAATGTCCCTGACAACGACACCTGCAAGAAGTGCATCCAGCTGCAGCTCCTAACAGACGGCGTTAGGGGACTGGAGCAGGAGCTGGATCACCTCCAGATCATTTGGGAGAATGAAGAGTTTATAGATAGTAGCTACAGGGAGGCAGTTACGCCAAAGGAGCAGTGCACAGGTAATTGGGTTACCGCCAGGCGAGGGAAGGGGAGATGGCAGGCAGAGCAGGGCTCCCCTGTGGCCATTCCCCTCAACAACGTATACCGAGTTAGATACTGTTGGGGGAGGAGGGCTAACTTACCTGGGACAAGCTGCGGAAGCCAGGTCTCTGGCACTGAGTCTGGTTCTGCAGTGCAGAAGTGAGGGGGGGAAGAAGAGGAGAGCGGTAGTGATAGAGGTACAGACAGGAGGTTCTGTGGTTGCGACAGGGGCTCCAGGATGGTTTGTTGCCTCCCGGGTGCCAGGGTCAGGGATGTCGCTGATCGCGTGTACAGCATTCCGAAATGGGAGGGTGAGCAGCCAGATGACATGGTACACATCGGTACCAATGACGTAGGAAGAAAGAGTGAGGAGGTCCTGAAGAGTGAGTATAGAGAGCTTGGTAGGAAGTTAAAAACAGGACCTCGAGGGTGGTAATCTCAGGATTATCTCTCGTGCTACCTGTGCCACGTGCCAGTGAGGGTAAGAATAGGATGTACTCATGGCTGAGGAACTGGTGTAGGGGGCAGGTTTCAGATTTCAGGATCATTGGGACCTCTTCTGGGGCAGGTGGGACCTGTACAAGAGAGACGGGTTACACCTGAACTACAGGGGGACCAATATACTTGCAGGGAGGTTTGTTAGAGCTATGGGGGGCGGGGGGGGGAGGTTTAAACTAGATTTGCAGGGGGATGGGAACTAGAGTGCCAGAGTAGATAGTGGAGTGGGGATGAAAATAAATGATGTTAAAGTTTCATGCAAAGTCACAAATAGAAGGGTTGTGTGTGGTGGTAATAATCTTCTGAGGTGTGTCTATTTCAATGCGAGGAGTATCGTGGGAAAGGCAGAAGAGCTGAGGGCCTGGATTGACATGTGGAATTATGACATTGTAGCCATTAGTGAAACTTGGCTACAGGAGGGGCAGGACTGGCAGCTCAATGTTCCAGGGTTCCGATGTTTCAGACGTGATAGAGGCAGAGGGGTGGAGGGGTGGCTTTGCTAGTCAGGGAAAATATTACAGCAGTGCTCAGGCAGGACAGATTAGAGAGCTTGTCTACCGAGGCCATATGGGTGGAGCTGAGGAACAGGAACGGTATGAGCACATTAATGGGGTTATTATTATAGACCACCCAATAGTCTGCAAGAATTGGAGCGAATCTGCAGACAGATAGCTGACAACTGCAGGAAACAAAGTTGTGATAGTAGGGAATTTTAATTTTCCACATATTGATTGGGACTCCCATACTGTTAAAGGTCTAGATGGATTAGAATTTGTAAACTGTGTCCAGGAAAGTTTTCTAAATCGATACATAGAGGTACCAACTAGAGAGGATGCAATATTAGATCTCCTATTAGGAAACGAGTTAGGACAGGTGACGGAAGTGTGTGTAGGGGAACACTTTGGTTCCAATGATCATAACTCCATTAGTTTCAACTTGATCATGGATAAAGATAGATCTGGTCCTCAGGTTGAGTTCTAAACTGGAAAAAGGCTGAATATGAAGAAATGAGAAAGGATCTAAAAAGTGTAGATTGGGACAGGTTGTTCTGTGGCAAGGACTTCGTTGGTAAGTGAGAGGCCTTCAAAGGAGAAATTTTGAGAATGCAGAGTTTGTATGTTTCTGTCAGGATTAAATGCAAAGTGAATAAGAATAAGGAACCATAGAACATTATAGCACAGAAACAGGCCTTTTGGCCCTTCTTTGCTGTGCCGAACCATTTTTCTGCCTAGTCCCACTGACCTGCATCTGGCCCATAACCCTCCGTACACCTCTCAAAAATGTACATGTCCAAGTTTTTCTTAAATGTTAAAAGTGAGCCCGCATTTACAACTTCATCTGGCAGCTCATTCCACACTCTCACCACTCTCTGTGTGAAGAAGCCCTCCCAATGTTCCTTTTAAACTTCTCCCCTTCACCCTTAACCCATGTCCTCTGGTTTTTTTCTCCCCTGGCCTCAGTGGAAAAAGCCTGCTTGCGTTCACTCTATCTATACCCATCATAAATTTATATACCTCTATCAAGTTTCCCCTCATTCTTCTACACTCCAGGGAATAAAGTCCTAATCTATTCAACTTTTCTCTGTAACTCAGTTTCTCATGTCCTGGCAACATCCTTGTAAACCTTCTTTGCACTCTTTCAACCTTATTAATATCCTTCCTGTAATTTGGTGACCGAAACTGCACACAATACTCCAAATTCAGCCTCACCAATGCCTTATACAACCTCATCATAATATTCCAACTCTTATACTCAATACTTTGATTTATAAAGGCCAATGTACCTAAAGCTCTCTTTACTACCCTATCTACCTGTGACACCACTTTTAGGCAATTTTGTAACTGTATTCCTATCTTGATTCTCTAGGGATATTGGACTCTGATAAAGAAGAGAGAGATATATGACATGTATAGGAAACAGGGAGCAAATAAGATACTTGAGAAGTATAAAAAGTGCAAAAAAAAACTTAAAGAAATCAGGAGGACTAAAAGAAGACATGAGGTTGCTTTGGCAGTCAAGGTGAAGGCTAATCCAAAGAGTTTGTACAGGTATATTAAGAGCAAAAGGATAGTGAGGGATAAAATTGGTCCTCTTGAAGATCAGAGTGGTAGGCTACGTATAGAACCAAAAGAAATGTGGGAGATCTTAAATGGGTTTTTTGTGTCTGTATTTACTAAGGAAACTGGCATGGAGTCAATGGAAATAATAGAAAACATAGAAAACCTACAGCATAATACAGGCCCTGCGGCCCACAAAGCTCTGCCGAATATGTCCCTACCTTAGAAATTACTAGCCTTACCTATAGAACAAAGAACAATACAGCCCAGTACAGGTTATTTGGCCCACAATGTTGTGCTGACCCTTAAACCCTCCACCTTAAATACTTGTTACTTGTTTAGTAGTCTCTTAAATTTACTTGTCTAGTAGTCTCTTAAATTTCACTGGTGTATCTGCCTCCACCTCTGACTCAGGCACAGCATTCCACTCACCAACCACTCTGAGTAAAAAACCTTCCTCTAATATCCCCTTGAACTTTCCACCCTTTACATTAAAGCCATGTCCTCTTGTATTGAGCAGTGGTGCCCCGGGGAAGAGGCGCTGGCTGTCCTCTCTTAATATCTTGTACACCTTTATCATGTCTCCTCTCATCCGCCTTCTCTCCAGAGAGTAAAGCCCTAGCTCCCTTAATCTCTGATCATAATGCATACTCTCTAAACCAGGCAGCATCATGGTAAATCTCCCCTGTACCCTTTCCAATGCTTCCACATCCTTCCTATAGTGAGGCGACCAGAACTGGACACAGTACTCCAAATGTGGCCTAACCAGAGTTTCATAGAGCTGCGTCATTACCCCATGACTCTTAAACTGTATCCCTCAACTTATGAAAGCTAACACTCCATAAGCTTTCTTAACTACCCTATCTACCTGTGAGGCAACTTTCAGGGATCTGTGGACATGTATCCCCAGATCCCTCTGCTCCTCCACACTCCTCCTGTACTCCCTCCACCACGACCCTCTGCTTTCTGCAGGCAAGCCAATACTGAATCCACCTGGCCAAACTTCCCTGGATCCCATGCCTTCTAAAATAAGGAAAACAAGTAGTGAGGTCATGGAACCTATACAGATTGAAGAGCAGGAGGTGCTTGCTATCTTGAGGCAGATCAGAGTTGATAAATGTAGCAAACACAATGAAATGTGCAGATGCTGGAGATTCAAACAACACACACAAAATGCTGGTGGAATACAGCAGGCCAGGCAGCATCTATAAGGAGAAGCACTGTTGATGTTTCGGGCCAAGACCCTTCGTCAGGACTAACTGAAGGGAAAGATAGCAAGAGATTTAAAAGTAGTGGGGGGAGGGGGAAATGTGAAATGATAGGAGAAGACTGGAGGGGGTGGGATGAAGCTAAGAGCTGGAAAGGTGATTGGCGAAAGTGATGCAGAGCTGGAGAAGGGAAAAGATCATGGGACGGGAGGCCTCAGGAGAAAGAAAGGGGAGGGGGGAATCACCAGAGGGAGATGGAGAACGGGCAGAGTGATGGGCAGAGAGAGAGAAAAAAACCCAACAAACTACTATCAGGGATGTGGTAAGAAGGGGAGGAGGGGCATTAACGGAAGTCAGATAAGTCAATGTTCATGCCATCAGGTTAGAAGCTACCCAGCCGATATATAAGGTGTTGTTCCTCCAACCTGAGTTTGGATTCATTTTGACAGTAGAGGAGGCCATGGATAGACATATCAGAATGGGAATTGGATGTGGAATTAAAATGTGTGGCCACTGGGAGATCCTGCTTTCTCTGGCGGACCAAGCGTAGGTGTTCAGCGAAATGGTCTCCCAATCTCACTGATATATAAAAGGCCACACTGGGAGCACCGAACGCGAAAAGCAGAAAGAGTGGGGGGAGGGTAAGATGTGTTTGGTAGTGGGATCCCGTTGGAGGTGGCGGAAGTTACGGAGAATTATACGTTGAACCTGGAGGCTGGTGGGGTGGTAGGTGAGGACAAGGGGAACCCTATCCCAAGTGGGGTGGTGAGCAGATTGGGTGAGGGCAGATGACCTTCCAGGTGAGGCAACACTTCTCCTGTAAGTCAGCTAGTGTGGTATACTTTCGCCAATCTCCTTTCCAGCTTTTAGCTTCATCCCACCCCCTCTGGTCTTCTCCTATCATTTCGCATTTCCTCCTCCCCCCACTACTTTCAAATCTCTTACTATCTTTCCTTTCAGTTAGTCCTGACGAAGGGTCTCGGCCCGAAATATCGACAGTGCTTCTCCTTATAGATGCTGCCTGGCCTGCTGCATTCCACCAGCATTTTGTGTGTGTTGTTTAGATAAATGTAGATAGCTCATATTGTTCTGTTGTTTAAAAAAGGCTCTAAAAGTAATCTGGGAATTTATAGGCCAGTAAATTTGACGTCGGTAGTAGGTAAATTATTGGAAGGAGTACTAAGAGATAGGATTTACAAGTATTTAGATAGACAGGGACTTAATAGGGAGATTCAACATGACTTTGTGCGTGGTGGGTCATGTTTAACAAATCTATTAGAGTTTTTTGAGGAGGTTACCAGGAAAGTGAATAAAGGGAAGGCAGTGGATGTTGTCTACATAGACTTCAGTAAGGCCTTTGACAAGGTCCCGCATGGGAGGTTAGTAAGGAAGATTCAGTCGCTAGGTATTCATGGTGAGGTAGTAAATTGGATTAGACATTGGCTCAGTGGGAGAAGTCAGAGAGTGGTAGTGGAGGATTGCTTCTCTGAGTGGAGGTCTGTAACTAATGGTGTGCCACAGGGATCAGTGCTGGGTCCATTGTTATTTTTCGTCTATATCAATGATCTGGATGATAATGTGGTAAATTGGATCAGCAAACGTGCTGATTATACGAAGATTGGAGGTGTAGTGAGGAAGGTTTTCAAAGCTTGCAGAGGGATCTGTACCAGCTGGAAAAATGGGCTGAAAAATGGCAGATAGAGTTTAATACAGACAAGTGTGAGGTATTGCACTTTGGAAAGAAAAACCAAGGTAGAACATACAAGGTAAATGGAAGAGAACCAAGATAGGAATACAGATACAAAATTCCCTAAAAGTGGTGTCACAGGTAGATAGGGTAGTAAAGAGAGCTTTAGGTACATCAGCCTTTATAAATCAAAGTATTGAGTATATGATTTGGAATGTTATGGTGAGGTTGTATAAGGCATTGGTAAGGCCGAATTTAGAGTATCATGTGCAGTTTTGGTCACCGAATTACAGGAAGGATATTAATAAGTTTGAAAGAATGCAGAGAAGGTTTACTAGGTTGTTGCTGGGACTTGAGAAACTGAGTTACAGAGAAAGTTGAACAGGTTAGGACTTTATTCCCTGGAGTGTAGAAGAATGAGGGGAGACTTGATAGAAGTATATAAAATTATGATGGGTATAGTGTTACGTACCCTGTAACTGGGTCAATTACCAGCAAAGATAGAGAGGTCCATTGAAGTCTGATGGTACTATTTTTAACAGTATTTATTGATAAAAATACACAAAAATAATATCAATGCAAACATACAAATAATATACATCGTCAATACTAAATCTAAAAGTGCGGGTATAATAATAATCAATAAGAAATAGCTCTATCGTTGTCTAGGGGATAATGTATTGTCTGATGGAAATATAAAAGTCACTCAAGTTCATTCAAGCTGCAGCTTTTGGTTGGAGAGAAAGATGGAGGTTTAACTTGCCCATTTCTTTTATGATGTCAATCCTTCGAAGCCGTGCTTCCATGGTAAAGGCCCACCGATTCCGAGACAAATGGAAAAGGACGCACGTGGGCTTTTCCACCGGCTTTTGCTATTACGCTGTTACAGGATGTTCTAGCATTTCTTCTGGTGTGTCTGAGGGGCTGTTCCCCAGACCCTCTTTTATCCTGACTCACAGGGTCTCAGATGTCAATCAGGTTGGGATGATGCAATCCCTCCACCAACCCCCCCCCCCCCCCCCCCCCGGTTCATTGCCTGGGGCTTCGATGCATCGCACAGTATTCAATACACAATTCCGTCTCCAAGAGACAATAGCCGTTATCAATGGTTCCGCCTTTGGAGGCCAGGACACATTCCAAACTCTTTGTGGATTCTGCATGTCTTTCTCTCATTTCCTGGGTCTCCTGAACTGACTAAATAGTGATCTTGTGATTCTCAAAAAGGAGGGGGCCACGGACGTAACAATAGATAGAGGGAAAGCAAGCATGCTTTTTCCACTGAGGCTAGGGGAGAAAAAAAAACAGAGGACATGGGTTAAGGGTGAAGGGGGAAAAGTTTAAAGGGAATATGGGGGGGGGGAGCTTCTTCACAGAGAGTGGCGAGAGTGTGGAATGAGCTGTCAGATGAAGTGGTAAATGCGGGCTCACCTTTAACACTTAAGAAAAACTCGGAAGGGTACATGGATGAGAGATGTATGGAGAGATGTGGGCCAGGTGCAGGTCAGTGGGACTAGGCAGAAAAATGGTTCGGCATAGCCAAGAAGGGCCAAAAGGCCTGTTTCTGTGCTGTAATGTTCTATGATTCTATAACGTTACATAGAATACAGTACAGTACAGTACAGTACAGGCCCTTTGGCCCACAATGTTGTGCCAACCCTCAAACCCTGCCTCCCATATAACCCCCTACCTTAAATCCCTCCATATACCTGTCTAGTAGTCTCTTAAACTTCACTAGTGTATCTGCCTCCACCACTGACTCAGGCAGTGCATTCCACGCACCAACCACTCTATGTGAAAAACCTTCCTCTAATATCCCCCTTGAACTTCCCTCCCCTTACCTTAAAGCCATGTCCCCTTGAACTGAGCAGTGGTGCCCTGGGGTAGAGGCACTGGCTGTCCACTCTGTCTATTCCTCTTCATATCTGGTGGTAGATGATAAGCATGATAAGCAAGAACAATTTACTTAATAGATATAGCCATTCCATGTTGGCGTGTGGCCAAGTGGTTAAGGTGATCGTTTAGTGATCTGAAGATCAGCAGCTCCTTCAGCGACTGAAAGGCCTCTTCGCAATCACATCCTGCCTCAGTCTAAAAGACTCTGAAGGGCTAAGGTACTCTTTACCCTCCTCTCCATTTGTCCTCCTCCCTTTCTTCCCCAAGGGAGGGTAACCACACAGAAGCTGATTTAAAGGATGACTCACTTTTGCACAGTACTTCACAAATCTCTGGTAGTACCCACGCAACCCAAGGAACGAGCACAGAACACTCACAGTCTGGGGTCTTGGTCATGTGGTCCCCACCTCTATATTAGATGGATCTGTAGCTACTCCATCCCGAGAGACTATATGCCCAACATAGCTAACGGACATCTTGTAGAACTGGCACTTGTCCAGGGAAGGTTTTAACCCTTCAGCTTTCAGGCGGCCCAGCACCTTCAGCAGCCGTGCTTCATGTTCCTCCAAGGAGGACCCAAGCACAGGTCATCCAGATACAACAATACTTCAAGCAGGTTCATGTCCCCCATCGTCTTCTCCATGGCCCGCTGAAAGGTTGCAAGAGCTCCTTTTTTTAAAATCCCAAAGAATAAGGATCCCAGAACAGATCCCTGAGACACACCACTGGTGACTGACCTCCATGCAGAATATGACCTGTCTGCAACCACTCTTTGCCTTCTGTGGGCAAGCCAGTTCTGGATCCACAAAGCAATGTCCACTTGGATCCCATGCCTTGTTACTTTCTCAGTAAGCCTTGCATGGGGTACCTTATCAAATGCTTTGCTAAAATCTATATACATTACATCTACTGCTCTTCCTTCATCAATGTGTTTAGTGACATCCTCAAAAAATTCAATCAGATTCGTAAGGCATGACCTGCCTTTCACAAAGCCATGCTGACTATTCCTAATCATATTATACCACTCCATATGTTCATAAATCCTGCCTCTCAGGATCTTCACCATCAGCTTACCAACCGCAGAAGTAAGACTCACTGGTCTATAATTTCCTGGGCTATCTCTACTCACTTTCTTGAATAAAGGAACAACATCCACAACCCTCCAATCCTCGGGAACCTCTCCCATCCCCATTGATGATGCAAAGACAATCGCCAGAAGCTCAGCAATCTCCGCCCTCGCCTTCCACAGTAGCTTGGGGTACATCTCATCCGGTCCCGGTGACTTATCCAACTTGATGCTTTACAAAAGCTCCAGCACATCCTCTTCCTTAATATCTCCATTCTCAAGCTTTTCAGTCCGCTGCAAGTCATCACTACAATCACCAAGATCCTTTCCATAGTGAATACTGAAGCAAAGTATTCATTAAGTACCTCTGCTATTTCATTTGGTTCCATAAACACTTCCCCTCTGTCACAGTTGATGGGTCCTATTCTTTCACATTTTATCCTTTTGCTCTTCACATACTTGTAGAATGCCTTGAGGTTTTCCTTAATCCTGCCCGCCAAGGCGTTCTCATGGCCCCTTCTGGCTCTGCTAATTTCCTTCTTAAGCTTGTTCCTGTTAGCCTTATAATCTTACAGTTCTCTAACATTACCTAGCTCTCTGAACCTTCTGTAAGCTTTTCTTTTCTTCTTGACTAGATTTATTACAGCCTTCTTACACCACGGTTCCTGCCCTACCATAACTTCCCTGCCTAACCTATGCAGAACTCCACACAGATATCCCCTGAATATTTGCCATATTTCTTCCATACCTCTCCCTGAGAACATCTGTTCCCAACTTAAGCTTCTAAGTTCCTGCCTGATAGCCTCATAATTCCCCTTTCTCCAATTAAACGCTTTTCTAACTTGACCCTGGATGCTGGACATTACTGTCACAGGACAAAATGTGCCAGGGTCATCCCCCGCTTGAAAGCTGACCTCCCTCTTCGAAGTGTTCCTGACAACCACTGCCATCCTGTTCACCTGCACAACTGAGAGCTTCTACAGTTCGGGCCACACCAGTACCCCAGCAGATATGCCCGCCTCCTCTTGGTGGTCTTCTGGAGCATCCATCAAGAGGGCCTCAGCCTTGGGCATTCTGGGAAATCTCGCAACTTCCCCGGCCAGAACACAATTGGCTTTGACTGGGTGAACTACACACTCCCTCGTCTAAGCTCATTACCTGGCCCAGTGTGGCCACACACTTCCTCAAAAGCAGCTCGAAACACTGGGTGAGCAGACAATGTCTTCAAAAAGCTCTCTCCCTTTAGGCTCCCATGAGCCTCCTCACAATAGGAGGATTTGTCCCCACAGGAATTGAAACTCCACCCCTCTCAACAGTCAGGACAAACCAGCGTGAATGTATCAAGAGTCTCGGCCACTCCCCCAGCAGCATCCAAAAATTCTAGCCTCTCTGACAAATAACCATCATATGGAATATCACCTGCACTAATACCCCAGATCTCCTGTGCACTGAGTGGCGTCTGGTAAATGCATCAAATACCGGTTGTAAAACGAACGATACAGCAAGGTGACCTGTGACCCTGTCTCAATTATGGCTCTAGCATAAATAGGAGCTTGGTCACACTAAGCCTTCAGGAATAGGGGTTTTTGGTATTTCTTACTATTGTAACACCCAGGGTTTTTGGTATTTCTTGCTATTGTAACACCCAGGGCTATCGGCTTGTGTATGTCTAGGGGAAAATCCGTCCACCCGCCAAACTGTGTCTCCTGTTCATGTGGATGCTGTGAAATGCACACTGGTACAAACTCGCACACACAATATTAGACCGCACACCATGTACATTTACAGAGTACACTTTATAAATCTTACTAGAACTAACTAATTAATAGCGATACAATATAAAAAGAAAAGGTGCCAAAACTTATCAGAGTTCAATCTATTCGTGCGCAACTGTTGCAGCTCGGTTATTGAAGTCTTCAGTCCACTATTTGATCTTCTCCGACCTCCTCGACCGGCCGCCTGGGACCAAGCTCGGTGGTCGACCAGAGCACGTCCAGCACATCCTTCCTCTCCCATTCTCCTCCTGAAAACCCGCCACTCACTCCAGGTTCCCACACATTCAGATAGAGAAACATTGCTACCATTGGTTCGTAGCTCCATTATCAATAATTATAACCCAAACATTCCCACAAAACAGAGCGTTACCTCATCAGTTACCCATAAAGAAGCCATTTCATTATAACTTTACAGAAAAGCCAATTTATATATGCAGTTATCAGTTAACACACAGTTATTAATCTGACAACCCTACATTCTTCCCCCACCGAATCAAATCATGCCCTCATGACGTTCAGATAACCCTCCTGCAGAACTCACAGCCCAATCCAAGTGCAGAAAGCAGTGGCATAACTCCCCAAAACAGTGGATATCACACCCTGTTTCCCAGGTGCCTCATAGACCAACCTATCTGGGGGATGCCTATTTCTCTGAGACCTGCGCACTCCCTCTTCTGCCTCCTCCACCTCGGACACTACAGGAGACTCATGGGAACTAAGAGGTGAAACCTCCCCCGAGCGGTCACCCAAACCCCTCTGTACCTCGGAACTATCTCTTGCTTGGGCCCCACATCCTCCCCCACCCCCAACGCCCTGCGGTACCGCCTTGGACTGCCCACCACTCGCCCTCCTTTCCCTGTCTAACCCAGTGGGGGAAGGGCCAGGAGCCTCCTCCTCCATCACGGGGGCATCAGCGAACGACAGCATGTACCAATCGTCCAAATCATCATCATCCGAGTCAGTATCCCTCACAGGGGCTGGGCCTGGGCACGAATCTCCCGATGTGGGCTCTTCCTGCACCATTGTGCGGACGCAGAGTCCTGGTAATGGGTGCAGCCGGCATCTCCGGCTCCCGCTCTATCTGTACATCTCGCCCCCAGGGGCAACAGGTGATTCCTTTGGAGAATCTTGACGGGCCCCCTCCCATCCTCGGGCCTCACCCAGAAAACCGGTAGATTTGGCATCTGACTCTCTACTACATAGGGTGTGCCTGCCCAGCGATCAGCCAGCTTGTGTTTCCTAGGTAGTCACAAATTCCCTATGAGGACTCGATAGCCATATAACATATAACCATTTAACAATTACAGCACGGAAACAGGCCATCTTGGCCCTTCTAGTCTGTGCCGAACGCTTACTCTCACCTAGTCCCATCTACCTGCACTCAGCCCATAACCCTCTATTCCTTTCCTGTCCATATACCTATCCATTTTTTTTTCAAATGACGAAATCGAACCTGCCTCTACCACTTCTACTGGAAGCTCATTCCACACAGCTACCACTCTCTGAGTAAACAAATTCTCCCCCCCCCCCCGTGTTACCCCTAAACGTTTGCCCCTTAACTCTCAACTCATGTCCTCTTGTTTGAATCTCCCTTAATCTCAATGGAAATCTCCTGGCAGATGGGAGAACTTCACCTTCTGGTCATACCTCTTCTTATTTCCCCGATTCTGCTTGGCGGCTGCCTCCCTAGCCGCTCACAAGCTCTTTGTTGTTCTTTCTTCATATCAGAAACATACTTCAAGTAGGGCTTTGCTGATACTTCACCCGCATTCGTCCCAAAACAGAGGTCAATGGGCAACCTTGCCTTGAACCCAAACATCAAATAACAGGGCGAGTACCAGTAGCTTCATTTCGGGTACAGTTGTAACAGTGAACCAGATGCCCAATTATGTTGACTCCATCGGCTCTTTTTGCTAATCTCCAGAGTTCCCAGCATGTCTAGCAGCGTCCGATTAAACCTCTCCAGCTTGGGATCACCCTGCGGTTGATAGAGCATGGTCCTCGATTTCTGAACCCCCAACATACCCAGTAGCTCATAGACTCTCAAAGTCTTGTCTCTGGTCACTATGTATCTGCCAGGTAAGGCCATAGTGCACAAAATACTTCTCCCACAGCACTTTTGCCACCGTAGTCGCTCTTTGATCCTTGGTAGGGAATGCTTGAGCATACCTGGTGTAGTGGTCTGTGATGTCTAAGACATTCGCCGTATTGCTGGCATCGGGTTCCATGGCCAAGAAATCCATACACACCAGGTCCAATGGCCCCTCACTTCGCAAGTGTGACAACGGAGCAGCCTGCACAGGCAGCATCTTCCGGCGATGCAGCGAATGCACGACTTGTAATACTCTTCCACCTCCGTCTTCATTCGGGGCCAGTAAAACCTGTCTTTGAGCAATGCATAGGTCTCCTCCACCCCCAAATGTCCAGAATCATCGTGCAGGGATTTCAACACAGTCTTCCGATACTTCTCAGGCGGGACCAGATGCTAACGCCAAGGTCGGTCCAGGGGTGACGGTCCCTATTATAAAACTTGTTTCTTCATCTTCAACTGAGGCTATTCCCTCAATAACGGAGGCACTGAAGCGTGTTTCGTCTTCTCCGCCCACGCCACATCCCCCTTTTCCACTGCACACCAAACAGCGCCAATGCCCGGGTCATCTCGCTGAGCAGCTGCCACTTTCCCCAGACATTGTTCCGGCAATTGTTTAGTCTTCAGTGCAGTCAGGTCACAGTAAACTGGGGGTAGGGCATCATCAGAAGCCCCCAGTGGGTCCACTGCTCGCTCCGGCCTCATCTTTTCCTCAGCCTTCATGGTGATAGCAAACTGACACAGGGCTTTCACACCGGGGCAGGAATGCTCTCCCACTCCTCGTCCGTCTCCTGTTCCTTATGCTCCCATCATGACAAAGCATCCGCATCGACATTCCTGCTCCCCAGCTGGTACTTCAGGCTGAAATCATATACTGACAATGCCACCAACCACCGATGGCCTGTGGCATCCAGTTTCGCCGAAGTCAGGATATAAGTGGGTTGTTGTCCATCCTCACCTCAAACCTGGCTCCGTAGAGATAGTCACTCAGCTTATCCACCACTGCCCACTTCAACACCAGGAACTCCAACTTATGGGTGGGATAGTTTCTCTCGGAGGGCAACAAACGTGATAGGTCTCAACCCGGTGCCCTGATCTTGACACAAGACGGCCCCTAATCCCTCTCGGCTGGACTCGGTGTGAGCTACATAGGGTAATCAGGGGTCCGCAAAAGCCAGCACTGGTACCTGGGTCAGCAACTCTTTCAGCGATTTAAAAGCCTCCTTACATTTTGCATCCCACCTCTGTCCGAAGGGCTCCGACGGGTTGAGATATTCTCTAACCTCCCTTCCCCCTTTTCCTTCCTTCCCCATGGGAGGGCAACCACGCAGAAGTTGGTTCAAGGGGTGACTCACTTTGCCATAGCCCTTCACAAATCTCTGATAATAACCACAGAACCCCAAGAATGAGCGCAGAGCACTCACAGTCTGGGTCCTCGGCTACGTGGTCACTGTTTCTATCTTAGCCGGGTCTGTAGCTACTCCATTCTGCGAGATTATGTGTCTAACACAGCTAACAGACGTCTTGCCGAACTGACACTTGTCCAGGGAGAGTTTTAATCCTTCCTCCTTCAGCCGACTTAGCAGCTTCAGTAGCCTCACTTTGTGTTCTTCCAAGATGGCTCCAAACACTACCAAATCATCCAAATACACCAACACTTCAAGCAAATTCATATCCCCCGTCTTCTCCATGACTCTCTGGAAGGTGGCAGGGGCCCCCGATATGCCGTGGGGCATCCTTTCAAACTGGAAAAACCCCAGAGGGCATATAAATGCCATCTTCTCTTTGTCGGCCTTACTCATCGGGATCTGGTAATATCCACTCCTGAAGTCCAGCACACTGAACCACTTCGCTCCACTCAGACAGGCCAGCGCATCTTCGACCTTTGGGACTGTATACTGGTCCGGGACAGTGCGCCGGTTCAAGGTCCTATAGTCCACACACATGCATACCCTTCCGTTCTTCTTCCGGGCCACTACTATTGGGGATGCATAGGGGCTTCGAGACTCGGTGATGATTCCAGCTTCCTTTCACCTTACACAAGTGCTGCTGCACGTCTTCCACATCTGCAGGGGCCAGTCGCCGCGACCTCTCTCTGAACAGGGTGTCCTCAGTCACTCGGATGGTATGGCGAGTGCTCTTGGAGCAACCCACATCAGGCTCGCCACGAGAAAAGACATCTTCCAACTTCAACATCTTCTCCACCAGCCTGCGTTTCCACTCCGGCAACATGGAGAATGCCCAAAGTTAAAGGCCTCAGCGGTCAACTTTTCTCTGTTTTTCAACTCTTCCCCCTTAGTGGGCCTCACAGGGGCGCTAGACATTACCGTCACTGGGAACAAATGCGCCAGCGGTATCCCTCTCTTAAAGGTGATTTTTCTCTTCGTAATGTTCCTGACACTATCCGCCTCGCATGTACCACCTCTGCACTTCGGGTCTCACCAGCACCCCAGCCAGAAATCGTGTCTCCCCCTCAAGGTCCTCTGGGGCGTCCACTAAAAGGGCCTCACCATCAGGCACTCTGGGAAATCTGGGGGTTACCATCACTCTTGCTATATCCCTGGGCTTTATTATCACAGGCTTCGACTGGGTGCACCACACAGTCCCTTGTTTAAATTCAGTCTCCGGCCCAGGGCAGTGCCACACTTCCTCGAAAGCAGCAAGAGACGCTGGGTGCATGGCCCGGGACCCCAAGCAGTTCTGCCTCACACTCTCCTGGCAGGCCCCCATGAGCCTCCGCAATACAGGGGTGTTGATCCCCACCAGAATTGAAGTGCCCGCCCCCCCACCAGTCTCAACTGGGTTTGGACAAACCAGTGCTAACGTCTCCAAAACTTCAGACACTCCTATATTGGCTTCTGAAAACTCCAGTTTCACCGACAAATACCCATCATATGGATAATCCCTAGCACTGACACCCCAAATCTCCAGTGCACAGAATGGGGTCAATGGCAAATGCTTTAAGTACTGATTGTAAAATGAACGGTATGGTAGCGTGACCTATGACCTGGTGTCGAGTATGGCTTTAGCAGAGATTCCCTCTATCCGTAGCGACACGCTAGAGCAGGGTCCCACTAATCCTTCTGGAATAGGGTCTTTTGCTTTCAGGGGTTCCTTATTACATTGCTGGGAATGTGTTCCCTCAGAGACACCAGGCCATTTCCTCACTGGGTCTCCTCTAAGTTTCCCGACTCCTCTCCCTTCTTGGTCTCCCTTCCTTCCTCTACCCGGGGACTTGCCCTCTTAGGGGCCTCCGGCCGCACACACTCCCACCAGAAGTATCCCTCTTTCCCTCAGTTATAACACACCCTCTGCCTCTCACAGTCTCGCCGGAAGATCCCCTCTTTCCCTCAGTTATAGCAGATGCTACCAGCCGCCCCTCTTCTTGCTGATCTCCCACACTTGCAGCATCCTGCGCTGTCCATCTTCTGGGGGGGCGAAGCCCTCCCTACCGACCCCTCAGCCCTCAGCTTGTACACCACCTCCTTTATCAGTTGCTGGGTGGCGCCGGCTCCTCTCCTGTCCCTACCAGGGTCTACAACTGAGGATCTCACCCTGTTGTCAGAGTCCTCCCGCAGCCTCAACGCGCGCTCAACCTCCCTCATGTCTCTGATCAGTTGAATGAACATCAGAGGAGGGCGCGTTTTATAAGACTGCTGGAGACTCCAAGCAATCTTGTCCTCAAACTGGGCTCCCAAAATACCTGATCCATCCTGAACTCACCCACCTGTTCAGCCTGAATGATCTCTGTCACTTTTCCTCATCCAAGCACTGCCACTCACTCAACAACCGTGACGTGTCTCATAATCCTCCTTGCCCTCTGGACTGGGAGTTATCCCCGAAAAAACTCTTTATCGTCTGGCGGGGCCACTCTGCCCTTCTCGCTAAGGAGGTAAGTGCAGAGGCCAACTCAGAACTCTCACCTTTCACTGTGGTACAGGAACTGACCAACTTTTCCAAATTTGACCACTCTTTCCCTTCATCCTCCAGCACCGGAAGAATCCGTTCCCCAAGATCTCCTCCCCTCTGCAGGTAATTCTGCTCATTGAGCTTTGGCCCCTCCCTCCCCGACACTCTGCAGGCGCCATGGTCCCGCCTCCCCGGGGACGCCAATCTCCTCTGGCAGCTCCGCCCCTGTTATGTCCTCACTTGTCTGCACTAACACTGTATCTGTACCTGCCTCAGAATCAAAGGTCCGCGATACAATCTCCACTTTGCCAAAAGTTTTAACCGCACTCAAACCTCGAAGTAACACTTCATTCGGTACGCTAGTCTAACCCCCCCCAACACGCATGCATTACTCATAAAATTCATTCCGGGACAAGCACCCCACAAGTGTAACGCCCAGGGCTATCGACTTTGTATGTCTAGGGGAAAATCCGTCCACCCGCCAAACCGTGTCTCCTGTTCATGTGGATGCTGTGAAGTGCACACTGGTACAAACTCGCACACACAGTATTAGACCGCACACCATGTACATTTACAGAGTACACTTTATAAATCTTACTAGAACTAGGTAATTAATAGCGATACAATATAAAAAGAAAAGGTGCCAAAACTTATCAGAGTTCAATCTATTCGTGCGCAACTGTTGTAGCTCGGTTATTGAAGTCTTCAGTCCACTATTTGATCTTCTCCGACCTCCTCGACCGGCCGCCTGGGACCAAGCTCGGTGGTTGACCAGAGCACGTCCAGCACATCCTTCCTCTCCCGTTCTCCTCCTGAAAACCCGCCACTGTCAATATCAATAATTATAACCCAAACATTCCAACTAAACAGAGAACCCACAAAGAAGCCATTTCATTATAACTCTACAGAGAAGCCATTTTATATATGCAATTGACAGTTAACATACAGTTAATCTGAGATCCCTACACTATATTGCTGGGAATGTGCTCCCCCTAGACACCTCACTGGGTTCCAATGACTCTCTCTGCTTAGGTACCCAGGGACACTCTCCGAGAGGTTTCCCGTCGCTCACAGTCCTGCCTGAAGTGTCCCTCTTCACCACAGTTATAACAGACAAATCTGGCTGCTCTCCCTCTCGCGGGATTCTGGCTGCCAGCAGCCCTCCGCCTAGTCCACCCCCTATCAGCTCCATTACATGGGGGACCACACCTGCTGATAACAACTGGGACATCTCAGTTCTCAACTCTGACACGATCTCCTCTACCCCTCCCCGGGGTAGGCTATCCATAGTCACCTCACTGCAGGGGACCACTACCAAGGTCTGTACCACGCCTCCGATGCATTCTCCTCTTCTTGTACTTCTCTGATCAGCTCAACAAATGAGGGAGGAGGACGTGTCTTATGAGACAGTCGGATACCCCAAGTGATCAGGTCCTGGGACTGGGCACCTTTCACTGTTTGATCCATTCTTCACTGATCCACCTCAGCCGTCTGAATGGCCCCTCTATGCCACAAGCAATTTAGCCGCCTCTCCAGCTGAAAAATGTAGGCAGTAAGCTTCTCCCCCTTCTTCTGACGCATATTCTGAAACCCCATCATGAGCTCCACTGGGCTTCCCAAACACCCTCTCTAGTGCTTGCTTGTAGGCTGCAGAAGTGGCAAGGGGGTTCTGTGCCTTTATGGCTCTCACTACGTCAGTAGTTCTGCCTCTCAAACTCTCAACCAGTCGCTGTAGTTTTATGTCATCAGAGCTCTGCCACTCAGCCAACAACTGAGAGATCTGCTTTGCCCAAGCCCCATACTCCTCTTCCCCTTTAGGGGTGGGCTTTGTTCCTGAGAACAGGCTGGGACTTTGGACTGGGCATTTTTCCGCCAGAGAGGCAAGGGCTGATACTAACTCCGAATTCTTACTCTTCACTAGGGGATTCATTAGACTTTACAAATCAGACCACTCCGCAGAAACAAGAGAACCTGTCTTCAAAGTCTCTGCCTCCAGCTATGAGACGTATCTCGTAACTGGATAACTTACCAGCAAAGATAGGGAGGTCTGTTGAAGTCTGTTGTCACTATTTTCAAACGTTTTATTCGTAAAGGGACACAAAAGTAGGGTTACAACATACATTCAGATAGTGCACATCGTCAACACTCAATCTAAAGCGCGGTTATATTAATGATCATCATTAAGAAGTGAGCTCTGCTGGTGTCTAGGGGTTAATAGATTGTCCGTTGGAAATATAAAAGTCACTCAGAAGGCTGTCGGCCTCAGCCCTTTGAAAATCGCTGGGTTTCACGTGGGACGACCGAGAGAGAGATTGAGGGAGAAGAGAAAGAACTTGCCGAGTCTTGATGAATCTTCCGTGAAATCGGGGGAGCGTTGATTTCCTCTCCCCGATGTTAGTTAAAGCGGTTTTCTGTGATTCCAGCCACAGATTCCAATCCCGGAATCTAACGCACGTGGCTTCCTTCAGAATGGCTTCCCGCTGCTGCGGGACCACTCTCTCGTGTCTTCTTGGTGCGTCTAAGGGGCTGTCCCCCTGAGACTCTCCTTTATACTTCCTCACGGGGTCGCAGGTGTCAATCAGGTTGTGATGATGCAGTCTCTCTCTCAACCAGCCCACCTTGCCCGAGGGCTTTTCACGTGGTCTCCATGAGACAATAGTCGCTGTTGTCTTTATTCTGTATCCCTGGTGGTACCTGCAATTTGGCACGTCTCTCTCTCTCTCTCCGACTGGGTCTACTGACCCCCACCCCCTTTCGACGGGTGCTCTTGCGATTCTCACAAAGGAGGGGGCTGGGATCATAACACCTCCCCCCTTAAAAGACGTTTTACCAGCGGTTAAAACGGAGTGGTCCACAGTCTTACAGGAGTTTTGGATCTAACACAATACACAAGTTTTTCCTTTCACAAAATACTACCGTTATACATTCAAGTCAGTATCTAAATAGTTAACGATTACAGTGTCCCTTTTTTTCATATCTTAACATTGCGAACCATACATCAGACTTCAATTCAATAACCACCTATTTAATTTTTTTTTCTAAGCAGACTTGGTTTGCAATTCGGCCCACTTCGCCTTCTCCTGGAAAGTAGGACAGCTCATGGTCCCCTCTCTCGGGGCCCCAATAGTATCAGGCAGTTCCACGAGTTCAGCGCTAGTCTGAACTAAAACAGCCTTTGCCTGCCATTTTATCAAACCTCTACCCCACAATCGTAGCTTTAACAGTATTTAAAAGTAGAATTAATAGTTCATCAGGAGTACGAACATCTACCCCACTCAACATGCATGCATTCATTACCAGTAACCCTGCTCAACCCTGGCAGCATCCATACCCCTTTATCGTAATCACTTTATCGGACAATAGTTTAGCACAGACTTACACACACAACCCATTGGGTCAATGCTCAGGGAAATCACATAGCATGCAATGAAATCGATCCCAGACGAGCCCCCACAATTAAAACATTCAGGTTCTGTCAGCTGTGGAAGTGTAGGGAAGACGATCTCTGGCCTCGGCACACGTGTGAGATCGCGGTGTAAGCTCACCCAACATCCCCTGTTTGGGTGGATGCTGCGTGGTTTGTCACCCTGTTCCAAACCTGTACCATGAAATAACAGAGAACACCATACACAATTACATTATTTAGCTTTTTAATTCTTAATTTGACTAATGGGTTAGTAAAGAAAAAGCAAAATAAAGGGCCCATTTTAATGAAACAGTCTAATGTGCACAGGTTGGAGCTCAGGTTTTCTCCTTTGCTGATCCTCCTTCCATCTCCCTGGTCTTCATTGGGTCATGGCACTGCTCTGGGTCGAGTCCTACGACCTCTCCACTCTGGCATCTTCGCCCTTCATCTCCTGCCGAACAAAGACCCAGTCAGGCACACGGCACAAAAACACACTCCCTTCATTGGACGGCACCCGTTATCTCTAACCTTAACCTAAACACTGCTTCTACAGAAAGACCATTACTTCAGCAGTGAAACCTTTCCCAGGGTGTTACAGGTGAATAATTTGAGGCCCAGGATTTGATTACTTTTAAGTGGATGATGGTATTGAATGTTGAACTGTAAGCAATGAAGAGCATCATGATGTCTACATCTTCACTGTCCGTATAGCTGAGGGAAGAGTCAATGAAATGGTATCTTTTGCACCGGTAGGCAAATTAGAGTGGATCCAATTTACTTTTCAGGCAGGAGTTGACATGTTTCAACACCAACCTCTGAAAGCACTTTATCACAGCAGATGCACAATAGTCATTTAGGCAGGTTAGCATGTTTTCTTGGGTGCCAGTATAACTAAAACCTGCTTGAAGCAGGTGGGTATCTCAGTGTGCTGAGGTGAGAGGTTAAAGATCTTAGTGAAAACCCCACTATGTTGGAAGACCCGAAACACCCTGTGACCTCGGATTACATTATTGATGATGTGTCTGAGTGCATCAAAACACATATCATTCTGTCATCAACTGGATTGCTGGAACCTCAAGGCAACAATCCCAATCGTCTCTGTGAATTATCAAAATCAGGTTTATTGGCTGTTGTTTTGCAGCAGCAGTACAGTGCAATAGATAAACAAAAAAATCACTCCAAAGAACTGCGGAGGGAGTTGTCGGAATCTCTCTTCCACCCATTAGAGATACTTATCAGGAGTGATGAGTATCCCTCCCATCTGACCAAAAATCACTTCGAACCCCTCCCCCTCCCCCGCCCCCCCATCGGAGGGGGAGGTACCCTAGGAGGACAAGGACTGTTAGGATGGGAAACACCTTCTACCCCCCAGATCGTAAACAACTGAACTCCCTGCCACCACCCAGGTCTCTTCGCGTACAGTATGAAGAGTCAGTAGTGTTATGTTGTTTACCTTTTAAAACTTGTGCCGTAAATGCGCCTTATTATTTGTGGTAATGTTATGTGTGTCAGTTCTATGTTGTAAGTTGTGTACCTTGTTCTGGAGGAATATTGTCTCATTTGCTGGTATACATGTGTATGGTTGAATGACAGTGAACCTGAACTTTAACTTCATGTTAATCTCTTTCTCCACACGCCCACCGCCAAGCCTGCTGCTCATTTATTCTCTCTTTCTACTGCAGACACAGCCAACAAGGTGCTCCTGTCGCTGTTCACAGTGGAGATGATTCTGAAGATGTACAGCCTTGGCCTGCAAGCCTATTTTGTCTCCCTCTTCAATAGGTTTGACTGCTTTGTGGTATGCGGAGGGATTCTAGAGACAATCCTAGTGGAGGTGCAGGTGATGTCTCCGCTGGGAATCTCTGTTCTCCGCTGCATCAGGCTCCTGAGAATCTTCAAGATCACCAGGTTTGTACAACCACATGACCTTAAGACATTCAGCCCATCAAGTCTGCTCCACCATTCCATCATGGCTGATTTATTTTCCCTCTGAGCCCCATTCTCCTGCTTTCTCCCTGTAATCTTCGATGCCCTTTCTAATCAAGGACCTATCAACATCTGCTTTAAATACACTCAATGACTTGATTTCCACAGCTGTCTGTGGAAATGAATTCCACAGATTCTCCATCCTCTGGCTGAAGAAATTCCACATTATCTCTGTTCTAAAGGGGCATCCTTGTAATCTGACCCTGCCCTCTGGTCCTCTGCTCTCCATGTCCATTCCATCTAGGCTTTTCAGTATCCGGCCAGCAGAACAATGTAGCTTCTGTAGAGACCCTACAGCGATCTGGGACCATTTTGTTTCTCTTGCTATCTGAGTCCTCCTTGGTTCTCGCAATTAATATCTGTGAACCTGTCCATTGGTTGGGATTGAGAAGGATATTGCATCCTAGCTGTATGTGACACACAAGCCAGGGCAGTACAATATGGAGAGCAAACTGTTGCCCACGCAGCAGGCTCTCCCTCTCCACAAAGCTGATGAACCTAAAGGAAGAGCAGAGAGAGATATAGTCTGGTACCAGTGGTGTCACAGGAGTTGCCATTTAGTGTTGAATTTAGCATAGGACCATCTTAGGGACTCCAGCTCCAGGTTTTTTCTCAGTATTTAGTCTCAAAGCCTTTTCCATGAGTGATATAGCTGTAAGGCAGAGAGTGTTTGAGATTACAGTTTTCCTTCTAGATTTTTAAGATATCAAGTGAAGGTCAGTAGCTGGAATTGGTATTGGGAGCATTTAATTATCCCCACTACCCCCCAGCTATGACAACTTTAAGGAACCAATTAATAATAATTAATTTGCAAACACAACTAATTTACCTAATTATAAATGTAAGAGGTTTAAGCACAAATGCTGGAAAACTTGAGCACTAACCAGTATGCTGGAGGAATCCAGGTCAGGCAGCATTTACGGAAATTAATAAACAGTCGATGTTAGGGGCTGACACCCTTCATCAGGGTGAATTTTGTGTGGGTTGAAGGAAAGCTTCTGGGGCGCATGATATACTACTTCAACACAGGAGCAAAATTAGGCTGCTTGGCCCATCAAGTCTGCTCATGGCCGATTTAGAACATAGAACCTTCATGCTGACCTTTTAACCTAACCCTTCCTTCCTACATAGCCCTCCATTTTTATTTCATTCATGTGCCTCTCTATTGTATCCTTTCCTAATATATCGGCCTCTGCCACCACCCCTGACCTCTGACACCCTCCCTGTACTTTCCTCCATTCACCTTAAATTTATGTCCCTTGTATTGGCCACTTGCACTCTGGGAAAAAGTCTCTATCTATTCCTCTAATCATCTTGTACACCTATCAAGTCATTGCTCATCCTCCTCCACTCCAAAGGGAAAAGCTTGCTCAACCTCTCCTCAGAAGACATGCACCCTAATCCAGGCAGCATCCTAATAAATCCCCTCTGCACCCTCTCTAAAGATTCAGAGGGATTTATTATACCTCTCAACCCCATTCTTCTGCCTTCTTCCCGTAACTTTTGATGCTCTGATTAATCAAGAACCTGTCAACCTCCACTTTAAATATTCCCTCCGGTGTGTCAACTGTACAGAGGCTCCAGGTGAGTATAGGTAAGGTGCGGTAAAGAGGACTGACAAAGACAGGTGGAAAAAGGGTGGTGCAGGCAAGTGGTGCATTTTAGAACGTAGAACATAGATAGTATAGCACAGTACAGGCCCTTCAGCCCACAATGTTGTGCCAACCCTTAAACCCTGCCTCCCATATAACCCCCCCCCACCTTAAATTCCTCCATATACCTGTCTAGTAGTCTTTTAAATTTCACTAGTGTATCTGCCTCCACCACTGACTCAGGCAGTGCATTCCATGTACTAACCACTCTCTGAGTGAAAAACCTTCCTCTAATATCCCCTTTGAACTTCCCACCCTTTACCTTAAAGCCATGTCCTCTTGTATTGAGCAGTGATGCCCTGGGGAAGAGGCGCTGGCTGTCCACTCTATCTATGCCTCTTAATATCTTGATTACCTCTATCAAGTCTCCTCTCATCCTCTTCTCTCCAGAGAGTACAGCCCTAGCTCCCTTAATCTCTGATCATAATCCATACTCTCTAAACCAGGCAGCATCCTGGTAAATCTCCTCTGTACCTTTCCAATGCTTCCACATCCTTCCTATAGTGAGGTGACCAGAACTGGACACAGTACTCCAAGTGTGGCCTAACCAGAGTTTTATAGAGCTGCATCATTACCCCAAGGCTCTGTTTGAGCTATTGGTGGAACAAGTTCAAAGCTCTTAATGGCCCAGATCCAGAATCATTTTTGTTCTATAACCCTGCTCGAACTCAAAGGTCTTCTTCCACTGGTCTTTTAAATTTTAATAATATTCCTAAAATATAATTGGCAGATCAGCTTTTTTTGAACTACTCTCCTAAACTGTGGAACTCAATAACCAAAGCTATAAGGGATACAGACTCAGCACTTTGAACTACATCATCTGTATGAAGAGAGCTCTATAAATATTATTATTAATTCACATTTTTAAATGCCAACTCAAAACCTATTTATTTAATCTTGCTTTTAACTAACATTTTTTCTTTTACTTTCATAGTTGTGCTTTTACCCCATTGCGAAGCACTATGAGCTACTTATAAAAAATGCTCTATAAATTAGGTTGTTATTGTTAAAGTCAAGACAGATAAGCAACAACTTTGGAAGATATACAGGATCAGAGAGGCATTCACAGCATCTGTGCAAAAGAGCGAACAGTCGACGTTTCGGGCCAAAACCCTTCATCAGTTCTTGTCCAAGATCAGAAAACAGAGTTTTACAGACAAGTGTAAAGAAATCTCTGGTGTTTGCACATAATAGAAGCATACAATTATGAAAAGAATAAGAACAATAGAGGTAGGAAAGTTGTTTCTACCGGTGGGTGAGACCAGGCCCAGGATTCAGGTTTAGAGGTTTAGAACAAGGATGAGGAGAAGCTGCTTCTCTCAGAGCAGTGAATCTGTGGAATTCTCTACCCAGGGAAGCAGTAGAAGCTACGTCATCAAATATATTTAAGACACAGTTAGATTTTTGAAATTAAGAGTTTTATGGAAAAGGCAGGTAAGTGAGCTGAGTCCACGGCCAGATCAGCCATGTTCTTACTGAATGGCGCAGCAGGCTCAATAGGCCAGTTGGCCTACTCCTGCTCCTGTTAGTTATGTTCGTGTGGTAACTGTCTGGCTGACAACCCTACTCTGCAATAATCATCATCCCAAACTCCAGCTTACAATGATGAGAGGAGGAAAGAGGGAATGCCATGGGCTGTTTAGGCCACTCTTATTGTTCTACCAGATCATTCACTTGGTGTACATTTTTTGAGTTTCTGGATAAAACTGTTAAATTTTACTTAAGACCATAGACATAGGAGCAAAATCAGACCATTCAACCCATTGAGTCTGCTCCGCCATTTTATCAACCCCATTCTCCTGCCTTCTCACTGAAACCACTGACTCCCTGACTAATCAAGAACCTATCAACCTCCGCTTTAAGTATACTCAATAAGTCGGCCTCCACACCCATCTTTGGCGATGAATTCCACAGATTCACTACCCTCTGGATTAAGAAATTCCTCCTCATCACTGTTCTAAGGGACATCCCTCTATTCCAGGGGTCCCCAACCTTTGTTATACCATGGACTTACTTCTCTCTGTTTGCCCATATTCCAGTGGTATGCCTACTGTGAAGTTCCCTGTTGCTTGCTACACCATTTCAACTCTCATTAACCATATCACTTCATCTATTCGGCTGGTGGCGCAGTGACATCAGTGCCGGACTCCAGGCTCCCAAGTTCGAATCCAGTTGGGCTGCTCCTGGGCACGCTTTCCATCCATGCCGGGTTGAGTGTCGAGCTCGCAACTCAAAACAAAAGCACAAACGACTGCGCTGCGAGAAGGACATGGGGGACCACTCAGAGAATCTTACCTCCAAGACAACCACTTGGAAAAAAAAAGTGGTCTCCAAGGCTCTGGCAGAGTATAGCACGCACACAAAAAAAAATTCTGCCTAATGCTCAAAATTTCACCTTGACCTGCACCCTGTACCCCATTATTTAGTTTAAAATTGTGTCCTCGAAATAGGGAGGTGGTAGTTCAGCGTGCACGTGCACACACACACCTACTCACAATGCTGGGGAGATGTTGGTACACTTCATTATACTGCAAGCAATGCAAAATGTTTCAATAGGTGCATTTAATATAAGAGAAATGTATACAATATACATCCTGAAATTCTTTTTCTTTACAAACATCCATGAAATAGAGGAGTGCCCCAAAGAATGAATAACAGTTAAATGTTAGAGCCCCAAAGTCCCTCTCAGCTCCCTCTATTACTCAATAAATCGGCCTCCTTGTAGTAAGGATCTACCTCTTACTAATAATGATAAGGAAGACACAGAGGGAATCTATATTTACCGACAATTAACCTTTACTGCCTCAACTAAAAAGCATGGGGGTTCACAATCTAACTACCTGCATACACACACTAGAATCCCTGACCCTCCATGAACAGTCAATGAAGAGTAAAGGTATTACCTGAGAAAGGAGTCTACGCTGGCCGGGGGTTCCTCGTGGTCCCGATCACCACATCTGTGCGGTCTGCCTTATCCTCGATGGTTGGTCTCTGGTTGCTGGAGAGTTATTGCCCCTGCGTATTTGGAGCTCCCAACACTGATAGTGTTCCTCATCAATGGAAAGGATGGATCTCCATCCCATTGGCTCAAGGTCACCTGACCTACCTGGGTAAACTTCTTACTGGCTCTGGTCCAGGGCCACAAACAACATTGTACTATGGTTTCTGCTCCCCAGCCTTATGTCTGTGTAGCTTTCAACTCTGACTGGTTCAAACGAGCCGAACTAGGTGACCTAGACACCGTCTAATGAGATTACAGTCTGCTTCTCCAGCAAGCCTGCCACTTTACCCAACAAATAGCTACTTGTCTGAGAATAGTCTCAGGTTTAGCAGGTCATTAGCTGAAACTCGTATCCACATTCAGTTGCTCTGTTTAGATTATCCCCGAGCAAGAATCAGTTCTGAATTCACAAAGGACTGCAAGGACAGTCTCATAAAATGGCTTTCTCCAGCTGCTTGGACCTCATGGCAAGAACAGAGACAATTGGTTGTGTACTTGGTCTGTAGTTGATTCATTCAAATTCACTGATTGACTGTAGTTCTTTCTGCCCAAGAGTTATGTAATAATATATAATAATATTATAGGATGAGATACTCAAGCAATTCACTATACTCTGGAACTTGAAATAATAATCTTTGCAGGCATGAAAAATTGAAGATGATTAATGTCTCAATTTAGGAGTCTATATATAGTAGCAGGATGATCCCAATATCATCTGCAGATACTAACATCGGCACCTCAGTAGCTAGCGGTTAACATGACACTATTACAGCTGGGACGTCGGAGTTTGGAGCTCAAACCTGGTGCAGTCTGTAAGAAGTCTCTATACATCCTCCCTGTAGAATACATGGGTTTCCTCTGGGTGCTCTGGTTTCCTCCCACAGTCCAAAGATGTACTGTTTTGTAGGTTCATTGATTGTTGCAAATTGTCCTGTGATTAGGCCGGGGTTAAATTGGAGGGTTGCTAGGCGATGTGGTTTCAAGAGCCAGAAGGGTGTGTCTAAATAAATAAAAAAAAATTACTGCTGAACCTGGAAGAAGTTCCAGCAAGAAGGGAAATTGTTTTGGATGCAGATCCACGCCATTCTGACTTGGTTAGCAGTATCTTAGAATGTCGAACATAGCACAGTGCAGGCTCTTTGGCTCATGACGCTGTGCTGACCTTCTAAACTAACCCTTCCCTCCCACCGAACCCTCCACTGCTCTATCATCCATGTGCCTCTCTAAGAGTCTCTTAAATGTCCCTGATGTATCTGCTGCTACTACCACCCAGGCAGCACATTAGGTGCACTCACCAATCTGTGTAAAAAAAACACTACCTCTGATACTCCCCCTGTACTTTCCCCTAATCACCTTAAAATTATGCCCATTTCTGCCCTGGGGGGAAAAAGTCTCTGGATGTCCACTCAATCTGTGCCTTTTATAACCTTATACACCTCTATCAAATCACCTCTCATCTTCCTTTGCTTGCTGCTGTATAATACAGACAGCAGCCTGGTAAATCTCTCTTCATTCTCTCTAAAGCTTTCACCTCCTTTCTGTAGTGAGGTGACCAGAACTGAACATAATACTCGGTGTGGTCTAACCAGGGTTTTCTAGAACTGTAACATTACCTTGCAATCTTGAACTCAATCCCCTGACTAATAAAGGCCAACACAGCATACACCTTCTTAACCAACCCATCAACTTGAGTGGCTATTTTGAGGGATCTCTGGATGTGAACCTCAAGATCCCTCTGCAGCTACACACTACGAGGAATCCCGCCAATGAACCTGTACTCTGCCCTCAAGCTTGACCATCCAGTGTGTATCATTTCAACTCCATCTGCCACTTCTCAGCCCAGCTCAGCACCCTATCAATCTCCTGTTGTAACCTATGACATGCTTCTGTGTTATCCACAATACCAGCTCTAAAGTGAATCACTTCACACTTTTCTAAGCTGAACTCTATCTGCCACTTCTCAGCCCAGCTCAGCACCCTATCAATGTCCCATTGTAACCTACATCAAGCTTCTACACTAACAGCAACTCCACCAACCTTGCTCATTTATAAATATCACAAATATCCTGGAACTGAACTGTGCAGAGAACCACTGGTCACTGACCTCCAGGCAGAGTGTCCATACACCAATCCATATACTCGTTAGTTGCACACTGCTTTGAGCTTTGATGTGTTTGAAGTGAGAGTGTTTCACTGACACTTTGTCAATTGTGTTTTCTCCTCTCTTTTTTTTCCACCAACTTTTTCGATTGCCCAGATATTGGACTTCACTGAGCAACCTTGTGGCATCACTTCTGAACTCTGTGCGATCCATCGCATCCCTTCTACTCCTCCTTTTCCTTTTCATTATCATCTTTTCCCTGCTCGGAATGCAGCTGTTTGGTGGGAAGTTCAACTTTCCTGACATGCGCGTACGAAGGAGTACTTTCGACACTTTCCCTCAAGCCCTTCTGAGCGTCTTTCAGGTAGGTTAAGTGTTAAACAAATCCCCATAACATTGGCTCTTTAGAATCATTATCAGCTTTATTATCACTGATACATTCAAAGGTTCAAAGGTCTAATTTAATGTCAGAGAAATGTATATAATATACATCCTGAAATGCTTTTTATTCGCAACCATGAAAACAAAGAAGAGCCCCAAAGAATGAACAACAGTTAAATATTAGAACCCCAAAGACCCCTCACATTTATCCACATTAAATTGCATCTGCCATGTATTTGCCCACCCACCTAACCTATCCAAGTCACCCTGCATCCCCATAGCATCCTCCTCACAGCTAATACCGCTGCCCAGCTTCATGTCATCCGCAAACTTGGAGATGCTGCAATTAATTCCCTCATCTAAATCATTAATATATATTGTAAACAACTGGGGTCCCAGCACTGAGCCTTGCGGTACCCCACTAGTCACTGCCTGCCATTCTGAAAAGGTCTCGTTTACTCCTACTCTTTGCTTCCTGTCTGCCAACCAATTCTCTATCCACATCAATACCATACCCCAATACCGTGTGCAGTTTGCACACTAATCTCCTGTTTGGGATCTTGTCAAAAGCCTTTTGAAAATCTAAATATACCACATCCACTGGCCCTCCCCTATCCACTCTACTAGTTACATCTTCAAAAAATTCTATAAGATTTGTCAGACACGATTTTCCTTTCACAAATCCATGCTGACTTTGTCCGATGATTTCACCTCTTTCCAAATGTGCCGTTATCACATCTTTGATAACCGACTCTAGCATGTCAGACTAACCAGTCTATAATTCCCCGGTTTTTCCTCTCCCTCCTTCTTTAAAAAATAGGGTTACATTAGCCACCCTCCTATCCTCAGGAATTAATCCAGAATCTAAAGAGTTTTGAAAAATTATCATTAATGCATCCACTATTTCTTGGGCTACTTCCTTAAGCACTCTGGGATGCCGACCATCTGGCCCTTGGGATTTATCTGCCTTTAATCCCTTCAAATTACCTAACACCACTTCCCTACTGACATGCATTTCCCTCAGTTCCTCCATCTCACTAGAACCTCGGTCCCCTACTATTTCTGGAGGATTATTTATGTCCTCCGTGGTGAAGACAGAACCAAAGTAGTTATTCAATTGGTCTGCCATGTCCTTGTTCCCTATGATCAATTCATCTGTTTCTGACTGTAAGGGACCTACATTTGTCTTGACCAATCTTTTTCTTTTCACATATCTATAAAAGCTTTTACAGTCAGTTTTTATGTTCCCTGCCAGCTTTCTCTCAATCTTTTTTCCCTTTCCTAATTAAGCCCTTTGTCCTCCTCTGCTGGTCTCTGAATTTCTCCCAGTCCTCAGGTGTGCCACTTTTTTTTTTTGCTAATTTATATGTTTCTTCTTTGGACTTGATACTATCCCTAATTTCCCTTGTCAGCCACAGGTGCACTACCTTCCCTGGTTTATTTTGCCAAACTGGGATGAACAATTGTTGTAGTTCATCCATGCAATCTTTAAATGCTTGCCATTGCGTATCCACCGTCAACCCTTTAAGTATCATTTGCCAGTCTATCTTAGCTAATTCACGTCTCATACCTTCAAAGTTACCCTTCTTTAAGTTCAGAACCTTTGTTTCTGAATTAACTATGTCACTCTCTATCTTAATGAAGAATTCCACCTTATTATGGTCACTCTTACCCAAGGGGCCTCGCACGACAAGATTGCTAACTAACCCTTCCTCATTGCTCAATACCCAATCTAGAATGGCCTGCTCTCTAGTTGGTTCCTCGACATGTTGGTTCAGAAAACCATCCCGCATACATTCCAAGAAATCCTCTTCCTCAGCACCCTTACCAATTTGGTTCACCCAATCTATATGTAGATTGAAGTCACCCATTATAACTACTGTTCCTTTATTGCACACATTTCTAATTTCCTGTTTAATGCCATCCCCAACCTCACTACTACTGTTAGGTGGCCTGTACACAACTCCCACCAGCGTTTTCTGCCCCTTAGTGTTATGCAGCTCTACCCATATCGATTCCACATCCTCCAGGCTAATGTCCTTCCTTTCTATTGCTTTAATCTCCTCTCTAACCAGCAATGCTACCTCACCTCCTTTTCTTTCCTGTCTATCCTTACTGAATATTGAATATCCCTGGATGTTGAGCTCCCATCCTTGGTCACCCTGGAGCCATGTCTCTGTGATCCCAACTATATCATCTTCATTAATAACTATCTGCACATTCAGTTCATCCACCTTGTTACGAATGCTCCTCACATTGACACACAAAGCCTTCAGGCTTGTTTTAACAACACTCTTAGCCCTTATACAATTATGTTGAAAAGTGGCCCTTTTTGCTTTTTGTCCTGGATTTGCCTGCCTGCCTGCCACTTTTACTTTTCACCTTACTACTTTTTGCTTCTACCCTCATTCTACACCCCTCTGTCTCTCTGCACTTGTTCCCATCCCCCTGCCACATTAGTTTAAATCCTCCTGAACAGCAGTAGCAAATGCTCCCCCTAGGACATTGGTTCCAGTCCAGCCCAGGTGCAGACCATCCTGTTTATACCAGTCCCACCTCCCCCAGAACTGGTTCCAATGCCCCAGAAATTTGAATCCCTCCCCCCCTTGCAACATTTTTCAAGCCACGTATTCATCTGAAATATCCTCCTATTTCTACTCTGACTAGCATGTGGCACTGGTAGTAATCCAGAGATTATTATCTTTGTTGTCCTACTTTTTAGTTTATCTCCTAACTCCCTAAATTCACCTTGTAGGACCTCATCCCCTTTTTTACCTATATCATTGGTACCTATGTGCACCACGACCAATGGCTGTTCACCCTCCCATTCCAGAATGTCCTCAGAGACATCCTTGACCCTTGCACCAGGGAGGCAACATATCATCCTGGAGTCTCGTTTGCAGTGACAGAAACGCCTATCTATTCCCCTTACAATCGAATCCCCATCACTATAGCTCTCCCACTCCTTTTCCTTCCCTCCTGTGCCGCAGAGCCACCCATGGTGCAGTGAACTCAGCTGCTGCTGCCTTCCCCTGATGAGACATCTCCCCCAACAGTATCCAAAACAGTACATCTGTTTTAGGAGGCAGATGACCTCAGGGGACTCCTGCTCTACCTGCCTACTGCTATGCTGTCTAGTGGCCACCCCTTCCCTTTCTGCCTGTGTAGGCCTTTACCTGCGGTGTGGCCAACTCACTGAATGTGCTATTCACGACTTTCTCTGCATCGCGGATGCTCCAGTATGAATCCAATCGCAGCTCCAGTCGCTCAATGCGGTTTGCCAGAAGCTGCAGTTGGACACACTTCCTGCACACATAGTCGTCAGGGACGCTGGAATTATCCCTGATTTTCCACATGCTGCAGAATGAACAAACTCCGGGGCCGATCTCAGCTGCCATGACCTACCCAATACTTGCCTCAACTTTTGAAACTTTCTCCTTTTAAAGGAACTTACCAGGCCTTACCTCACTTGGAGTGAAGCTCGTCCTCAGCCTCTGCTCGCCAAAGCCTCTTGAGACAAAGCTTTCCTACTCTGTCTCCCACTACTCTGTCACCTGCTCCATCTACTGTTCTCTTTAAATACTTCCGCTGCCTCACGGTCCGACTTCCACGTGCTTGCGCAGTTGTGCCCCCGTTAAACTGCCGAAGAAAAAAAATATATTCACTATATTCATGTGAGGAAAATATGCGCTGTGTTTAATATTAAAATTCCTTAGATAAACCCTTGTAGAAACAAAATTGAGTGTATTAGCCCCTTATAATTGACATCACCTATAATCAAGTCTTGATTAACACACCCCCCCCCACTAATTGGCTGCTCCGCAAGAATATTGTCAATATTAAACCGATCCGTGGTGCAAAAAAGGTTGGTGACTCCTGGTTTAAAAGTCCGTTATGTGGCTTTTTTCAAGCTCTGTGCCTGAAGATCTCAAAGATCCCCGGTCTCCAGGCACACAGACATAGATATTGATATCACACAGGTCTCCTGCTGTGACACCAACCCTCGATCCACCCATCTCCAGAGCCCTGAGATCCTAGACTTCCAATTCCAAGTCGGACCCTTAGGCTGAGACCTTGGCTCATATAACCATATAACAATTACAGCACGGAAACAGGCCATCTTGGCCCTTCTAGTCTGTGCCAAACGCTTACTGTCACCTAGTCCCACCTATCTGCACTCAGTGAACAACAGCCGGTTGTGAAACCCCAAGAGCAGGTCCCATTCCCACAAAGAACCATAGTCAACCTGGAACTCCAGGTCAGGGTCTTCAAAAGAATCCTGAAAGGGAAAAATAAAGATATTGAAGATGGAAATAGAGCTGTTTCTGAAGATGCAAACAAAATCATGAAATTTGTTGTTTTGTGATACATAGAAGTTACAGTAACAAATATAAAAAAAAGTAGTGTGAAAAGAGAGCAGAATTCTGAGGTGGTGTTCATTAAGAAATCTGATAGTGGAGAAGAAGCTGTTCCTAAAACATTGTACATCTTCAGTTTCCTGTACCTCCTCCTTGATGGTAGTAACAAGAAAAGGACATGTCCTGGATGAAGGATATTTAATAACTGATGCTGCCTTCTTGAAGCATTGCCTTTGGACGATGTCCTTGTTGCTGGGGAGGCTAGTACCCTTGATGACGCTGAGCTGAGTTTACAACTTTGAGCTTTTTCCGATCCTGTGCAGTGGCTGCTGTATTTCAGACGGTGATGCATCCAGTCTGATTTGTCCCCATGGTGCATCTGTAAAAATTTGCTACCTTAATAGAGAAGTTTATGGGTTAATGTGTATAGTGAGTAGTTCTGGGTTCCATATCTAAGGAAGGATACGCTGGCATTGGAGAGGATCCATATATACCATATAACCATATAACAATTACAGTACAGAAACAGGCCATCTTGGCCCTTCTAGTCTGTGCCGAACGCTTACTCTCACCTAGTCCCACCTACCTGCACTCAGCCCATAACCCTCCATTCCTTTCCTGTCCATATACCTATCCAATTTTACTTTAAATGACAATACTGAACCTGCCTCTACCACTTCTACTGGAAGCTTGTTCCACACAGCTACCATACTCTGAATAAACCAGAGGAGGTCTATGAGAATGATACCAGGAATGAAAGGGTTAATATAAGAGGAACATTTGGTGCAGGATCCTCTCAGAAAGACAGTGGACTGTCAGGTCAGCAAAAAGGATCATTGGCTACAGTCTACCATCACTGCAGGATGTCCAGGACAGAATCATTGCAGACACTCCCCACCCTGCAAACTGCCTTTTCCAAAAGCTCCCTTCTGGAAAGCACTATTGGATTATTGAAACGAAAACTTCACACCATCTTAAAAGTTTCTTCCACCAGTCAGTTAATCTAATCAACCATTCCAGTTAGTTTCCCCCACCCCACTCTATCTGTTGCCCGTCACTGCACAAATATGTTAAACCGTATCCTGTGATGCTGTTTCCATGGTGAATACATGCACAGTACTCCGACCTGGAAATTCATATTTTATATAATTCTCTATAACTGTTGAACGTTGTTTGTTGCATGTTGCACCCTGACCAACACACCACAGCAAATTCCGAAATGTATATGGCAAATAAAGTTGATCCTTGGAGGCAGCTACATAAGGGACATTGATAGACACGTGAGGATGTCAGAGGTGTGTTTTTACAGAGTTGTGAATGTTTGGAACACACTGGTGGGGGTGGTGATGGAGGGTAGAGGCAGATACATTAGGAACATTTAGATAGACACATGGGAATGTCAGAGATGGGGACAGAGTGATGAATGTTTGGAACACACTGGTGGGGGTGGTGATGGAGGGTAGAGGCAGATACATTAGGAACATTTAGATAGACACATGGGAATGTCAGAGATGGGGACAGAGTGATGAATGTTTGGAACACACTGGTGGGGGTGGTGATGGAGGGTAGAGGCAGATACATTAGGAACATTTAGATAGACACATGGGAATGTCAGAGATGGGGTTTTACACAGAGTGATGAATGTTTGGAACACACTGGTGGGGGTGGTGGTAGAGGCAGATATATTAGAGACATTTAGACACATGGGAATGTCAGAGATGGGGACAGAGTGATGAATGTTTGGAACACACTGCCAGGGGTGGTGGTAGAGGCAGATATATTAGAGACATTTGAATGCCTCATAAATTAAATGCATGGATGATAGAAAAATAGAGGGCTATGTATGAGGGAAGGGTCAGATTGACCTTAGAGTAGGCACAAGATCATGGGCTGAAGGGGCTGTACTGTTCTAAGGTTCTAAAGTTTTTGGATAATGTGAGTGCAGAAGAGTGGAGTGGAGATGAAAGACCAGCTGTGCTGGCATGTGGCTCTGTGCTCTGTCTCCTTTGTTCTCATGCTGTATGCTTGGCGATGCGCTGTGCTTGCACGGGGACAAACCATAATGTCTTGTTCTGTGCAGATCCTTACTGGCGAGGACTGGAATTCTGTCATGAATGACGGGATCATGGCTTATGGAGGCCCTTCCTTCCCCGGGGTCCTTGTCTGCATCTACTTCATCATTCTGTTTGTCTGTGGAAACTGTATCCTTCAATCTGGATGGAGAGCAGTGGGGAGGGGGTTATGAGCAATGGTGTGTCAGCTTGGTCATAAAACACAAGAAATTCTGCAGATACTGGAAATGCAGAGCAACACACAAAATGCTGGAGGAACATGTACCAGTTAGTAGGTTACTTAGTCATCGTACATTGTCTTGTGATCAGCCACAACAGATGCATAGTGGTTGGTGTGACACTTACAGCTTGGGGTGTTGTAAATGAAAATTATTTTAAAATTTGTTCCATGTTCAGCTCAGGGTATTTGCATATATTCACAAACAAAAGGAGGTAACTGGAGAAAGAGAAAAAACACATGTCTACAGTGTTGCAGTAGAGAAATCAAATTAATGCTCATCATCCTCTAACTGAACTGATCTGCAGAATTCTGACAGACTTTCATACAGCCTCTCCTCTCTCCGAGTCTAACTCAGACTCAACATTCTCCGACTCTCTTGATGTACTTTTTCCTAACCTAGCACTAGCCACCAGCTGGGAAGTGGCCTGTGACAAAGCTCTTTCCCCTCGCACCAAGAAGGTGCCCCTTACACAGGTACTTTTCTAGGCATCTGGGAAGGTGCCCTTTTTTACCCCTTACACAGGTACTTTTCCCTGCATCTGTGAAGAAGGTGCCCATTTTTACCCCTTACACTGGTACTTTTCCATGCATTTGGGAAGGTGCCCCTTTTTACCCCTTACACAGGTACTTTTCCATGCATCTGGGAAGGTGCCCCTTTTTACCCCTTACACAGGTACTTTTCCCTGCATCTGTGAAGAAGCTGCCCATTTTTACCCCTTACACAGGTACTTTTCCAAGCATCTGGGAAGGTGCCCCTTTTTACCCCTTACACAGGTACTTTTCCATGTATCTGGGAAGGTGCCCCTTTTTACCCCTTACACAGGTACTTTTCCATGCATCTGGGAAGAAGGTGCCCATTTTTACCCCTTACACAGGTACTTTTCCCTGCATCTGTGAAGAAGGTGCCCATTTTTACCCCTTACACAGGTACTTTTCCATGCGTCTGGGAAGGTGCCCCTTTTTACCCCTTACACTGGTACTTTTCCCTGCGTCTGGGAAGGTGCCCCTTTTTACCCCCCACACAGGTACTTTTCCATGCGTCTGGGAAGGTGCCCATTTTTACCCCTTACACAGGTACTTTTCCATGCATCTGGGAAGGTGCCCCTTTTTACCCCTTACACTGGTACTTTTCCATGCATCTGGGAAGGTGCCCCTTTTTACCCCTCACACAGGTACTTTTCCATGCATCTGGGAAGGTGCTCCTTTTTACCCCTTACACTGGTACTTTTCCATGCATCTGGGAAGGTGCCCCTTTTTACCCCTTACACAGGTACTTTTCCATGCGTCTGGGACCTCCTTTTTACCCCTTACACTGGTACTTTTCCCTGCATCTGGGAAGGTGCCCATTTTTACCCCTTACACAGGTACTTTTCCCTGCGTCTGGGACCTGCCCCTTTTTACCCCTCACACAGGTACTTTTCCCTGCGTCTGGGACCTGCTCCTTTTTACCCCTCACACTGGTACTTTTCCCTGCGTCTGGGACCTGCCCCTTTTTACCCCTCACACAGGTACTTTTCCCTGCGTCTGGGACCTGCTCCTTTTTACCCCTCACACTGGTACTTTTCCCTGCGTCTGGGACCTGCTCCTTTTTACCCCTCACACTGGTACTTTTCCCTGCGTCTGGGACCTGCTCCTTTTTACCCCTCACACTGGTACTTTTCCCTGCGTCTGGGACTTGCTCCTTTTTACCCCTCACACTGGTACTTTTCCCTGCGTCTGGGACCTGCTCCTTTTTACCCCTTACACAGGTACTTTTCCCTGCGTCTGGGAAGGTGCCCCTTTTTACCCCTCACACAGGTACTTTTCCCTGCGTCTGGGACCTGCTCCTTTTTACCCCTTACACAGGTACTTTTCCCTGCGTCTGGGAAGGTGCCCCTTTTTACCCCTCACACAGGTACTTTTCCCTGCGTCTGGGACCTGCTCCTGCACAGTGACTTCGTCTTCCTGTGAAAAATATGTTTTTTGCCATTGTCCACTCTTAAGGCTGTACCCTGAGCTTTCTCAAAAGCTTGCTGTGGACTGTTGTACTTCCTCTAAACAACCCCACTCCAAGCTAACAGCACTTTGTCTTGCTGACTTCCATTTTATTTTAGCACATACCAAGAAGGAATCCGATTTAACCCTTTCCTTACACTCCACCCTCGATTTCTCGTTGAGACATTGTACCACAATTATGGTAAATACAAATTAGCTAGGATTATTACAACATAATTAAGCAGTGGGATTATTAATACAAAATCTGTATAATAAGCTAAAATAAACTGCATTTTGAGCTCAACTATTGACTGACCACTATTCCAAATTCCCAAACTTTAATTTGAATAATGCAAACCAGAACGCAATTAATCATGGTTACATTTCATGAATGTGTTGGAGGCATCATTGCACTACTGGATGTCTGCTTTTTCTATCAGAGTTCTTTGTGTGTTCATTTTCACAGCTCAGATGGCGACCTCTGCTCAGGGGAAGGTCCAAGCCATCTATAGATCAATTCCAGGGCTGTTATTGCACCTGGGAGGGAAGAAAAAGTATCTGCTATTATCAGTCTTACAAAAATTAAAATCATTCTTATTTGGTCAATTTCTCCCTGTTCAAACACACCAGATGGTCTTTCCATCTTACTGATACCTAGTGAGTGTTACCGCCTCCATTTGCCACAATCTCCCCATTGCACCCACACTTTCCCTCCCTTGGGGGAACCCTTTCTTCAGTGCTGGTTTCCTCCTCCAGTTCTGGGGTACACTTGTCATCGGTGAAAGTGTTGTTTAGATTGTACACTCAGTGCGAGTTGGTCTCAGTAAATGGAACTGTTGGTTTAAAAGTCCATTTTGTCTTTCAATTAGCCCTGATGCTTGTGGTAATAGGGTACAGGCTGTACCCAATGAATTCCTCAGTCTTTCACAGCTTGCCTCAAGAAGCGAAACCATTGTTTGATTGTATTTCTTGAGGGTCCCTTAACAACCAACTAACTTCTGCAATCCCTTCAGTGTGTGACCCTGGTCAGCTTTTGTGCAAGGAATTGTCATTAGCAGACCTGAATAGGTGTCAGCCATGGTAAACAAATATTTAGATTGTTGCTTCTGTGGTAGGGGTGCGACATAATCAATCTGCTATGCCTGGGCTATACCAGTCCCCCTTTTAATGTAGGCAGTCGACTTCTCTCCTCGGAGTACTGTTCTTTTGACCTGCTGACAAATATCACATGCAGAAATAGCTTCTTTCATCACATGTACTGGTAGTTGTATACCTCATTGTTTAGTCCATTTCATCGTGCCATGAACTCCCAAATGACCAGATGTCCAATGTGCCCGTTGTCCCATTGCACCGGTTCCAGGGGTGTTGACCTGACAACTCAGATTAACTGGTCCATTTTATTATTAGAGGTGGTGGAGAGAGAGGTTACCAGTGACCTTCATTTGTTGGGCTGCTTCCTAGATCTTCCTGTTCCCACAAAGGTTTTTTCTGTATCTGCCATCCTGTCATCCACACAGCTATTCCATTCACAATACTCATGAGTCTGTGAATACGTACAGCTGACTTGTTTCCTGCTACAAAGGTAGCGTGACATCCAGCAAGCTGCCTGGTTGGAGTGTCCTTTCCCTGCCACAGTGATGAGGTTACGTCCAGCAAGCTGCCTGGTTGGAGTGTCCTTTCCCTGCCACAGTGATGAGGATACGTCCAGCAAGCTGGCTGGCTGGAGTGTCCTTTCCCTGCCACAGTGATGAGGATACGTCCAGCAAGCTGGCTGGCTGGAGTGTCCTTTCCCTGCCACAGTGATGAGGATACATCCAGCAAGCTGGCTGGCTGGAGTGTCCTTTCCCTGCCACAGTGATGAGGATACGTCCAGCAAGCTGGCTGGCTGGAGTGTCCTTTCCCTGCCACAGTGATGAGGATACGTCCAACAAGCTGGCTGGCTGGAATGTCCTTTCCCTGCCACAGTGATGAGGATACGTCCAGCCAGCTGCCTGGTTGGAGTGTCCTTTCCCTGCCACAGTGATGAGGATACGTCCAGCAAGCTGGCTGGCTGGAATGTCCTTCCGTTGCTGCTACAGAACGGCACCTGTAACCTGGTTAAGCAGGGCAGTTCCCCAATCCTGGAACCCAGCTTTCTAGTGACTGGAGCCATCTGTAAGCCAGGCATAGCAATAGTCTGCCATAGACAACTGTGTACAGTACACGCCAGGTAACAGAAGAGGGAAACACTGGTGTAGAGGGTTCAGCAATTTGTACCACGGATACGTAGGGTACACTTGTGTAATTTGTTGACTCCTTCCGAGCCCATTCTGCAATGTACCACTTCCATTTCACAGTAGAGTTACTGCACCCTCCCCACCCTGTAGTGGAGCTCTGCGAGGGGAGGGCAGGTTTCACTTCCCTCTCTGGAGGCCTCCATCTTACCAAGGGCCAGTAGCAGGCTAGCAGTTGTCCTTCAAAGGGTGTACATCGTTCAGCTGCATCAGACAGTGCGGGACAAAACCATTTTGTCTCTGCCTGATGTACAGATACCTGCAGCTCAAAGGGCAATCTAGGTAAATGAGGAACCAGAGGCAGGGCTGGACCCACTGCCTCCTAAGCTGGTGTTGCTCTGGACCCATTTAAAACAGGACTGCTAGGTGGCATGTGTCACCTAGCAACAACCCCACAAATCTTGCTTATTGGTGGGGGTAGCCATTTCAGTTAAATTATTCTGTACTTCGTCTGGGTTGCTTGAAGCCCTGAGACCCAGTACCTGGGCAAATTGTCTTAGCACCTCTATTTTCTGTGGATTCACCACCCATCCTCAGTCCAGTACCAATACCGGTATGTCCAGGGCTTCAGCTACCCCTGCCTGGGTGGATCCTCTTAGCATGTCATCAATATAGTGGGCTACCTCTACATCAGGTGAGAGTGTACATGCATCATAGGCCTCACCCTATCAGAGTAGGGCTGTACAGATTCCCCTGAGGCAATCTAGTAAAACTAACTGCCTGTCTTCCCATGTGAAGACAGATGTGTAACACCTGTTTGCCAGAAAACCAAATGACATAGTACAACACTAGCTGTTAGTAGGCCATCAGAAGCTCTAGGTATTGGAAGGGGCAGTGAATAGAAAACATTAGTTCTAGAGGCAAGTTTTGTTTTTATAAAATATATAAAAAATATTTGTATGAGTAAGAACAGTTCAAAATCCCAACATTGTGTCGGTTCCAAATGATTCCTGTTTAGTTAGAATCAGTAATATTTATTAGAATAACCTTTGTTACTTCCATTTCTCCAAATTAGATCTAGTGTTATTCCTTATTTAAAAATTTACAGACTAACCTTTCCTTTTTTAAAATTTATCCCTAGTTAGAAACTGTTTTCCTATTAATTATACTGTATTTAACTTCAATTTCAGTCGATTCAAATCCAGTACCTCCAAAAAAATATACAGCTTAACTCCTTTCACGTTTCTCCAACATCACAATTTTTAAACAAAGTAAACTTCGTTCAGTAACTTATCAAATTCTTTGCAAAAATAAATTCTTGCAGAAAATCAAACTCAGATCCATGGAATGAAACTAAATGCATACAGCCAACCGTATTAAATCCTCTCCGTCATTGAACAAATCTTTCCTGCGCTTCACCTTGAAGGGCTATCTTGTTCATTCGACGAAATAGTTGATATACTGTACACGGAAAATCGATTCGCAATATTAACACGAAAATCTGAACAAATACCTTGGTATGATTTAACAGAACGAATTCCCGGTTACACAGTAGAGATCTTGGACTTTTGTTTCTGCCGATAATTACAGCTTCTGCTTATTATATTGAGCTTCAATAGATCTTTTATCACTATCGTCTCTCCAGGGGGTTTACCCTGAAGTTTTCAAGTAGGGTAGGGATACTCACTACTAATTCCACTTTAAAAAGTTTATATATCAGGTTCCAACAGTTCACTGCGTTCCTCTCGCTTTCCCGTGTTTACGTCAGCCACCTCCATTCTCTTTTTAAAAATTAAATTCGGTAAACCTCGTCTTCGAGGTAAGGTTTGGCCCGATTGGACTGGAAGATTGGTTGGCTGAGTTGTGGAACGGAACGGGTTGAGCAAGATGTCAGCTTCAATGCAGCGCCAGTTTGAAGAATTGCTGAGTTGGTCGTGGGTGGGAGATGAACTGGATAGTGGAAGTGAGTTAGAGCTGGAGGCCAGTGGGAAAGAGGAATGGAGTGGAAAGAGTAAAAAAGTTATGAGGTGTTGAACTCTGAGGAATGATCGAAATAGGACAGCAAAGCAATGGATAGATGATGAGATTAAAGCAATTATAAAATTGAGCGAAGACGGGTGATTGGAACCCGATTCATTTGGCGAAGATAATCAACAAACTTATCGGTGAGGTGAAAAGAGCAAAGATTTTACGAAGTGGATCTATATTAGTGATTTGTTGGGATAGTGCTCTGCAAGGTAAAGTGATAAGATTGAATAAAATAGATGGAAGAAAAGTACAATGTTCAATACCCAACAACAGAAAGTGGACTGGAGGAGTTATTCCGGGGATACCATAGAACATCACAGCACAGAAACAGGCCTTTTGGCCCTTCTTTTCTTGGCTGTGCCAAACCATTTTTCTGCCTATTCCCACTGACCTGCACCTGGACCAAATGTTACAAGGGGCGACAGCAGAGAACCCAAGTTCTCGGGAATAGGAATAGGGATTCTCCCAATTGGAATAGGGAATGAAGTATCACACAAGGATTGACCAACTAACTGGCAACTTGTGATAGGGTCGTCCTCGTTTTTATTTCCCATTCTCTGATTGAAAGCCAGATGTATAGTAATTGGGTAACTAGCAGCATTTAACTGAAATTGGGGCATGATCAGGGAGAAAGGAATGTTAAAGGGGAACGGCCGACCAGAACAATGACACCATATCCCTCCAAGCCTCTCTCATCCGTATACATGTCCAAGTTTTTCTTAAATGTCAAAAGTGAGCCTGCATTCACCACTTCATCTGGCAGCTCATTCCACACTCCCACCACTCTCTGCGTGAAGAAGCCCCCACTAATGTTCTCTATAAATTTTTCCCCCTTCACCCTTAACCCATGACCTCTGTTTTTTTTCTCCCCTAGCCTCAGTGGAAAAAGCTTGCTTGCATTCACTCTATACCCATCATAATTTTATATACCTCTGTCAAATCACCCCTTATTCTCCTACGCTTCAGGGAATAAAGTTCTAACCTATTCAACCTTTCTCTGTAACTCAGTTTCTCAAGTCCCGGTAACATCCTTGTAAACCTCCTCTGCACTCTTTCAACCTTATTAATATCCTTCCTGTAATTAGGTGACCAAAACTGCACACAATACTCCAAATTCGGTCTCACCAATGTCTTATACAACCTCACCATTACATTCCAACTCTTAAACTCAATACTTTGATTTAAAAAAGGCCAATGTACCAAAAGCTCTCTTTATGACCCTATCCACCTGTGCACCACTTTTAGGGAATTATGTATCTGTACTCCCAGATCTCTCTGTTCTGCACTCCTCAGTGTCCTACCATTTACCTTGTATGTTCTACCTTGGTTTGACCTTCTGAAGTGCAATAACTCACACTTGTCTGCATTAAACTTCATCTGCCATTTTTCAGCCCATTCCTCCAACTGGTCCAAATCCCTCTGCAAGCTTTGAAAACCTTCCTCACTGTCCACTACACCTCCAATCTTTGTATCATCAGCAAACTTGCTGATCCAATTTGCCACATTATCATCCAGATCATTGATATAGATGATAAATAACAATGGTCCCAGCACTGATCCGTGTGGCACACCACTAGTCTCAGGCCTCCACTCAGAGTAGCAATCCTCCACTACCACTCTCTGACTTCTCCCATTGAGCCAATGTCTAATCCAATTTACTACCTCTCCATGTATACCTAGCAACTGAATCTTCCTAACTAGCCTCCCATGCGGGACCTTGTCAAAGGCCTTACTGAAGTCCATGTATACAACATCCATTGCCTTCCCTTCATCCACTTTCCTGGTAATTTCCTCGAAAAACTCTAATAGATTGGTTAAACATGACCTACCATGCACAAAGCCATGCTGACTATTTCTAATAAGTCCCTGTCTATCCAAATACTTGTAGATCCTATCTCTTAGTATTCCTTCCAATAATTTACCTACTACCGATGTCAAACTTACCGACCTATAATTTCCCGGCTTACTTTTTGAGCCTTTTTTAACAACGGAACTACATGAGCTATCCTCTGGCACCTGACCCGTGGATATCAACATTTTAAATATTTCTGCCAGGGCCCCTGCAATTTCAACACTAGTCTCCTTCAAGGTCCAAGAGAATACCCTGTCATGTCCTGGGGATTTATCTACTCTGATTTGCCTCAAGACAGCAAGCACTTCCTCCTCTTTAATCTGTATAAATTCCATGACCTCCCTACTTGTTTGCCTTGCTTCCATGGACTCCATTCCAGTTTCCTTAGTAAATACAGATGCAAAAAAAACCCATTTAATATCTCTCCAATTTCTTTGGTTCCATACATAGCCGACCACTCTGATCTTCAAGAGGACCAATTTTATCCCTTACTATCCTTTTGCTCTTAACATAAGAATCCTAAGAAGCTCTTAGGATTAAGAGGATGTTCTTCACCCTGATTGCCAAAGCAAACTCATGTCTTCTTTTAGCTTTCCTGATTTCTTTCTTAAGTATTTTCTTACTCTTTTTATACATTTATACTCCTCAAGCATCTTATTTCCTCCCTGTTGCATGTTACACATCTTCTTTATCAGAATTCCAATATCCCTCGAGGACCAAGGTTCCTTATTCTTATTCATTTTGCCTTTAACCCTGACAGGAACATACAAACTCTGCATTCTCAAAATTTCTCCTTTGAAGGCCTCCCACTTACCAATGACATCCTTGCCAGAGAACAACCTGTCCCAATCTAAGCTTTTTAGATCCTTTCTCATTTCGTCAAATTTGGCCTTTTTCCAGTTTAGTATTTCAACCCGAGGACCAGATCTGTCTTTATCCATGATCAGGTTAAAACTAATGATGTTATGATCATTGGAACCAAAGTGTTCCCCTACACACACTTCTGTCACCTGCCCTAACTCATTTCCTAATAGGAGATCTAATAATGCATCCTCCCTAGTTGGTACATCTATATATTGATTTAGAAAACTTACCTGAACACCTTTCACAAACTCTAACCCATCTAGACCTTTAACAGTATGGGAGTCCCAATCAATGTGTGGAAAATTAAAATCCACTGCAATCACAACTTTCTATCTCCTGCAGTTGTCTGTTATCTCTCTGCAAATTTGCTCCTCCAATTCTCGCTGACTATTGGGTGGTTAATAATACAACCCTATTAATGTGGTCATACCTTTCCTGTTTCTCAGCTACACCCATATGGCCTCAGTAGATAAGCCCTCTAATCTGTCCTGCCGAAGCACTGCTGTAATATTTTCCCTGACTAGCAAAGCCACTCCCCCACCCTTCATCCCTCTGCCTCTATCACGTCTGAAACATCTTAACCCTGGAACATTGAGCTGCCAGTCCTGCCCCTCCTGTAGCCAAGTTTCAGTAATGGCTGCGATGTCATAATTCCACATGTCAATCCAGGCCCTCAGCTCATCTGCCTTTCCCACAATACTCCTCGCATTGAAATATACACACCTCAGAAGATTATTACCACCACACACAACCTTACTATTTGTGACTTTGCATGAATTACTAACATCATTTATTTTTACCCCTGTTCCACTATCTACTCTGGCACTCTGGTTCCCTTCCCCCTGCATATCTAGTTTAAACCCTCCCCAATAACACTAGCAAACCTCCCTGCAAGTATATTGGTCCCCTTGTAGTTCAGGTGTAACCCGTCTCTCTTGTACAGGTCCCACCTGCCCCAAAAGAGGTCCCAATGATCTAGAAATCTGAAACCCTGCCCCCTTACACCAGTTTCTCAGCCACGTGTTCATCTGCCAGAGCATTCTACTCTTACCCTCACTGGCACGTGGCACAGGCAGCAATCCGGAGATTACTACCCTCGGTCCTGTTTTTCAACTTCCTACCAAGCTCTCTGTACTCACTCTTCAGGACCTCCTGACTCTTTCTTCCTACGTCATTGGTACCGATGTGTACCACGACATCTGGCTGATCACCCTCCCATTTCAGAATGCTGTGCACACGATCAGAGACATCCCTGACCCTGGCACCCGGGAGGCAACAAACCATCCGGGAGTCTCTGTCACGACCACAGAATCACCTGTCTGTACCCCTGACTATGGAGTCCCCTATCACTACGACTCTCCTCTTCTTCCTCCCTCCCTTCTGCACTGCAGAACCAGACTCAATGCCAGAGATCCGGCTGCCACAGCTTGTCCCAGGTAAGCCATCCACCCCAACAGTATCCAAATCGGTATACCTGTTTTGGAGGGGAATGGCCACAGGGGAGCCCTGTACTACCTGCCCTTTCCCCTTCCCTCGCCTGGCGGTAACCCAATTACCTGTGCCCTGTTCCTTAGGTGTAACTAACTCCCAGAAGCTACTATCTATAAACTGCTCAGTCTCCCGAATGATCCGGAGGTGATCCAGCTCCTGCTCCAGTTCCCTAACGCAGTTTGTTAGGAGCTGCAGCTGGATGCGCTTCTTGTAGGTGTCATTGTCGGGGACACCGGAGGTCTCCCTGACTTCCCACATCCTGCAAGAGGAGCATTCCAACATCCTGCCTGGCATTCTCTCTATTCTAAACAAAAAAAAAAGAAGAAAACAGAAACTTACCGGAACCTACCCTCGCCTCTGCCTGTTTCTCGCCGAAGCCTGATTGAGCCAAAGCTGTCCCACTCTGACTCAGTCCCCTCCAATGATGGCCGCTGTATATGGCGGTCTTTCTTTTAAACCTTGGCGCGCTACGTCACGCGCCTGCGCAGTCCAGCCTCTTTTCCCCGAGCAGTTAAACAAAAGAAAAACAAGCTTCCCTCAGCGATGCTTCAGTCTTCCAAAAAAAGATCTCCCACAATACCAACAAAAGTTAATATGGATGAGATTAAACAGAACATAAAAGCAGCAAAAATTATTGAGGCCAAATGTTTGAAAGTTACAAGAAACCGGAAAAAGTGATAGTTTATCGGTTATGATTAACTTTGATGAAGAAAGATTGCTGACTAAAGTTTATTTAGGGTATATGTGTTATGAGGTCAGAATATATATTCCACTGCCTTTAAGATGCTTTAAGTGTCAGAAATTCGGGCATATTGCGACAGTCTGCAGAGGGAAACAAAGATGTGGGAGATGCGCTGGAGAGCATGAACACTGAAAATGTGAGGCGGGAGCTAGGCTGAAGCACTGCAGTTGTGGTGAGGAACACAGTGCAGCTTATCGAGGGTAGTGGAGATACAACATGTAAAAGTAACTCAAGGGATCAGTTACGCAGAGGCAGTGAAAGGATTTGTGGAAAAAGAGAAGACATCAAGCAAACAAATACAGGTGAATTGTGAGGGCTGTAAGATGATAAATAAGGATACACTTATAATGAGTAGAAATGATCTCATACTGTTTATGGTAGATGCAATTAACTGTTCAGCGCAAACAAACAAAAAAACTGAAAATTAAAGTTATAGTCAAGTGCAGAAAAATATGGTATTACAGGGTGGGAAGTAGTCGAAGAAACGCTGAATGGAGGATCAAACAGTTCACAGGCGGGGAGGCGGGATATTAATGACAGTATATATTATACAATGCAATGCAAGGTGTCATCGCAAATGGTCAAGAATTTAAGAAATGTGTATCAGAATTTCAGGAAAGCCTCAGATTTTATGTACACAAGAAATGTGGTTGAAACCCAGGGTAATTGCAGAACTCCAACAACAAATACAAGTACTCAATAAGAACAGCTGTGAGTTGGAAAAGAGATTAGAAAATGGAGGAACTTACTACAAAGTTACAAAAGGAAAAGGAATTGTTGCAATGTGAATTGTCTACACTCAGATTATAAAAAGAAAACTTGGAAACAAAATTTCGCAATCTCAGGAAACAACTACAGGTTATGATTCAAGTAAAGGAAAACTTGGAAATGCCAAATAGACTAGAAAAATGGCAATTATTAAAAGGTAAGCATTAGTATTCTTAAACAAGAAGATTTCAGTCTTACAAATGATGCAGATATAATCAGGTAATTGAGAATGCAATTACTTGGAAACCATGTGACAAAATTAGGGAAGAAAAGCAGTTTGTGGCACTGCTAGCTAAAGAGATTACTTATACATCCTGCAGAGGACAGTAATATGCCTAGATGCGTCTAAAGTGCTGGAAATAGAAGAAGAAGGAGAACCATAGAACATTACAGCACAGAAACAGGCCTTTTGGTCCTTAATGGCTGTGCTGAACCATTTTTCTGCTTAGTCCCACTGACCTGCACTTGTCCCATATCCCTACATACATCTCTCATCCATGTACCCGTCCAAGCTTTTCTTAAATGTCAAAAGTGAGCCCGCATTTACCACTTCATCTGGCAGCTTATTCCACACTCCCACCACTCTCTGTGTGAAGAAGCCCCCCCCAATGTTCCCTTTAAACTTTTACCCCTTCACCCTTAACCCATGTCCTCTGGTTTTTTTCTCCCCTAGCTTCAGTGGAAAAAGCCTGCTTGCATTCCTTCTATCTATACCCATGATAATTTTATATACTTCTATCAAGTCTCCCTTCATTCTTCTACGCTCCAGGGAATAAAGTCCTAACCTGTTCAACTTCCTCTGTAACTCAGTTTCTCAAGTCCCAGCAACATCCTTGTAAACCTTCTCTGCACTCTTTCAAACTTCCTGTAATTAGGTGATCAAAACTGAACACAATACTCCAAATTCGGCCTCACCAATGCCTCATACAACCTCACCATAACATTCCAACTCTTATACTCAATAGTCTGATTTGTAAAGGCCAATGGACCAAAAGCTCTCTTTACTACCCTATTTACCTGTGATGCTACTTTTAGTGAATTTTGTATCTGTATTCCCAGATCCCTCTGTTCTACTGCACTCCTCAGTGCCCTACCATTTACCTTGTATGTTCTACTTTGGTTTGGACTTCCAAAGTGCAATACCTCGCTCTTGTCTGTATTAAACTCCATCTGCCATTTTTCAGCCCATTTTTCCAGCTGGTCCAGATCTCTCTGCAAGCTTTGAAAACCTCCCTCACTGTTCACTACACCTCCAATCTTCGTATCATCAGCAAATTTGCTGATCCAATTCATCACATTATCATCCAGATCATTGATATAGATGACAAATAACGATGGACCCAGCACTGATCCCTGTGGTACACCACTAGAAGAAGAAAAAGAAACCTCGTCTTTATCCCTGCACGGTTGGAGCTTTCTGACAATACATCTTTGGGTTTAGTTAAGCTGGGTTACAAATGGATGCTGGTGACAGGGACATTGCATTGGCCAGACCGATCGTGCTGACATACTTTCCGGAGGGGCGTGCTTGTTTAATCAACTGGCATCCTCCAACTGCCAGCCATTTCTTCACTGGTCAAGCAAGACTTTTAAACTCAGGTGTTACATGTCTGACACACCTTATTTAACATCTCTGCCTTGGTGTCTGAAACCTCCATATTTCACTCAAACCACGCCACTCAGTCGTGATATAATAAGAGACTCCCACTTCACTAGCCCCACTAAAATGGTTGCTATTAAAATGCCAAGCGTGAACTTCCCCAACGTAGTCTGCAGCACCTTCATTCCAATTATACTGTCAGGTAACTCAGGCTTCCATTGGTGGCCCGTCCCCAGCAGCCTACCGAACCGTCTCCCGAGCTGCATTGTATTTCCTCTGCTCACACCAGAGGCCTCGACGCCATCAGCGTTTCTGTTATAACCAAATATTCGGCCCTCGTGTCCAGTAAAGATTTAACATTTTGTCTGTTCCCACCTCCCACCACAAAGTTACAGTTATGTGAGGCCTGAAGGTGAGGGTTCGCTACTCTGATTGGGGTCCCTGGCCCCAGCCCTATGCAACATGTTGGGGGGTGGGTCTGGTCATTCCAAATTAACCCTCAGGCCCCACCATTAATGTCCCACCATTCTCTCTCTCTTCCTTTATTCCCCAGCCCTGGTGATGGACTCTCCTTCCAATTGTCAAAAATGTTTTTAACTTTTTTCGTTACGGAGTTTAGAGTTCATTCAGGTGGCATCTGTAAGGAATTTGCACATCCTTCTCTCGACCACATGGGTTTCCTCCAGGAGGGGGGGGGCTGCGGTTTCCTCCCACAGTTCAAAGAAGTACCATTTAGTAGATTTAATTGGTCCTTGTAAATTGTCCTGTGATTAGGTTAAATCGGTGGGCTGCTGGGTGGTGAGACTTGTTGGTCTAGCCAGGCCTGTTTTGCACTCTTTCTCCAAATAGATGAATCAAATGAAAATAAAAAAGTATTTATTTATTAGAAGCAATTCTTTCCTTCTGTCAAAATTACAAAGTGTCTGCAAATGGGTGTTCAGTCTGAAATAACACACTGGAGGAAATGAACAGGTTAGCCAGCATCAATGGAGAGGAATAAACAGTCGACATTCTGGGCCAAGACCCTTCACCAGGACTGGAAAGGAAGGGGGAAGAGACAGAATAAGAAGGTGGTGGGGGGGGGGAGAAGGAGGACAAGCTGGTCATATGTGAGACCAAGTTAATGGGGAGGGGGATGAAATAAGAAACTGGGAGTGAAAAAGGGGGAACCTGGCAGGAGAAGAGAGTAGACTATGGGAAGATGGTAAAGATCCCAATTTCGTACTTCATCTCCCACCCACCTTCCCTCTCACCTGGTCTCACCTATCACCTGCCAGCTTGTACTCCTTCCCCTCCCCCACCTTCTTATTCTGGCTCTGCTCCCTTCTAGATGAAAATGTCTACAATTTATTCCCCTTTTACGGATGGCGTCTGACTTACTGAGTCCCTCCAGCATTGCGTGTGTTTTTCTTGAAAACATAGAGGGTTTTAACTCTTGCAAGACCGGACTCTCATGAGTCTGTAGCCTTAACCCAGCTTCCCCCTCCCCCCACCCTCTGGACAACCAGCCCTTGAGGCTCATGATAAATCTGCAGTGCATTTTATTCCTCAGCCTGGACTCTAGATATCCTGTTGAATGTTTTCCTGGCCATTGCAGTTGACAATCTGGCTGAGGCAGAGAGTCTGACATCAGCTCAGAAGGAAGCTGCTGAGGAAAAGAAGAGGAGGAAACTGGAGAGGTAAGTGGAGCTGGATGGGGTGAGTGGTGTGTGCGGGGACTGGAGAGCAGTGTGAGATGACCAAGCAAATGGCAAAACATGGAAATGACTTTATGCACATTAAGTATGTTCTAAAGTGAATATTCACTACATTGTGTTGAGAAAGATCAGGAAACTCCCAATCAGGGAATCAGGGCATAGTGCTGAGAAAGTACAAAAGTTTGAATTGATAATAACCTTCCCTGATGCAGTATTGGAGAACACATCCAGACTCCTGAATTTGGCACGTAAGATTAAGGGAAAGAGTTTCTGTGTGCACATGAAGAACAGGAGGATAATTAGATTGAGGGTAGGATCAATCAGGGATAAAAGAGGGAGACAGTACCAAGAGTAGGAGAAGGTAAGGGAGGTCCTTAATGAATACTTTGTTTCCGTATTCACCGGTGATAGGGACCTTGATGAATGTGAGGACAGAGTAGACTATGGTAATATTCTGGAACATGTCAATGAGGACTTGCTGGAACATTGGAACAGTTTAAGGCCAACAGACAAAATGCTGGAGGAACTCAGGTCAAGCATCATATATGGAGGGGAATAACAGCAACTGAAATGTCAGCTGTTTATTTCCCTCCATAGATGCTGTCTGACCTGCTGTGTTTCTCAGGCATTTTGCATGTGACTCTGGATTTCCAGCATCTGCAGAATCTCTTGTGTTTAGAATACTTAAAGCCCCGGGGCCGACAGGATACTGTACAGATTACAATGGGAAGTGATGGATAAGACTGCTGCACTTTTGGCAAAGTTCTTTGAATTTTCATTGGCCACAAGAATTGTACCAGAAGATTGGATGGTGCCAAATGTTATTCCTTTGTTCCAGAAAAGTAATGCTGTTTATTGTGGGTATTTAGGCCAGTGAGACTTGCGTCAGTGGTTGGAGAGGAGTCTTTAGAGACAGGATTTACAAGCATTAGGAGATGCATGGTCTGATTAGGGAAAGTCACTGTGGCTTTGTGAGAGGCAGGTCATGCCTCATGAACCTGATTGAATTTTTGGGGGAAGTGACAAAACAAACTGATGAAGGATGTGGTGGATATGACAAGGTTTCCCATAGTAGGCTCATTAAGAATGTCAAGATGCATGGGATCCATGGAAAGTTGGATGTGTGTGTGGATTCAGAAATGCCTTACACGTAGAAGGCAGAGGGTGGCAGTAGCTGGAGTGTGATCTGTCTGAAGGTCGGTGACTTGTGGTGTTACACAGGGTTCTGGTCTAGGATTTCTGCTCTTTGTGATCTTATAAGTAATTTGTAATTTATTTTTTTATTGAAGTTCATCATCAAACAAACATTTCCATAAGATGTATTTCAGACATTGTACATTTATATCATATATATCACAAATCTCCACAAAGTATTTATCTGAGGTATACACTTATAGAAAACAGCGGAAAGAAAAAACAAGCAAAAGGAAAAAACTATGTACAATTAGGGAATGATCTTTTTTACAACATATTCATTGATTTTTGAGGATAAAATCAGGCCTATGAGGGATTATGTAGTTAAACCATTTTTCCCAGGGTGAATCAAATTGTTCCAGCTTGTGATTAACAGATGCTGTTATCTTCTCTTTTTGTAAATGTCCATTGTAATTGTGGTGTTCTCGTACAGGTGTAGAAACTCTGAACTAAACACCGAGTTAAACCCTAGTCAATGAAGGCACGATCGCAGTAAGATTAACCGTTTACTGTTCACTCTTCCACATTAACGTATGGTGAAAACTGTTGATAAAACAATACAAAATATATACGATATTTGTTTCCTTCTTGGCATCACATTTACAACATAAATATTTGTAAAAGTAAAACTACAACAAACTATATTACATTAAAGTACAACATACAGTCAGAATCTACCTACACCATCAACTGGCTTTAAATACACTTCACACAAACTATCCAGGAACACTTTCAATAGCACAAGAAAATAAACTTTATCAACCGTCATTACTTTTAACATAATCAGCATTAGCATTTTTACTTCAACATATTGATTATTTTATGTACTTACGGCGTTGCTTCTATGATGTTTCTTAGTGCGTCGATTGAAAACTTTTCTCGCACTGATCCTGCACACACAAGCCCCCTCCTTCCCGTTTCTCCAAACCGGTATTTTCCCACAAGACGCGGCGAAACCGGGTGTGACATCATCGCATGCCGTGATACAACACAGATAATGAATTTACTTTCAACAGCCTTAACTTTAACTAGAAAATAATTACAAACAAATTACTAAAGTGAAAATGTAATAAAGCTAAACAAATGCCTTAAGGGCAACACAGTAATTTCCATCCATGCGTTTAAAGTTGGGCTCTCCTGTGATAACCATTTCCTCGTAAGAGCCTTTTTAACAGCCACCAACAGTATATTTATTAAATATTTATCTCTTTTCAACCATTCTTGAGGTATATATCCAAAATATATGGTCTTATTCTCTTAGGGTATTTCACATTTAAAGATATCTTGTATCCTCCTCCAAAAGTTTCTGATGACAGGACAGTCCCAAAAAATAAGATAATGATTTGCATTTTGATTTCCACAATTTCTCCAACAAACAGGGAGGTTACGATTATAATGGGATTTCTGCGAGGGTGTAATAAAATATCTTATTAAGTTTTTCCATCCAAACTCCCTCCATTTCTGTGAACTGGTACAATTCCATTGATACCTCCATATTATTGTCCATTCTTCCTCCGATATAATTATCCCTCCTTCCTTCTCCCATTTTGTTTTAATGTATGAAGTCAAATGTGTTTTAAGATTTGACAACCCCTTACACATGCTTGAAATGATTCTACTACCGTTATCTGATCTATATGCTTTTCTAAATAGCTCTATCAAGCATGTACTTGCCTTGGTTACATTTTTAAGCGTCTTATTAACATATTGTCACATTTATAAATACCAATAAAAATCTTGTTTTTCTACTGTGCTTCTCTTTAAGCATTTCAAAACTGAACAGTGTTCCTTCTTTCATTATGTTGCAAAGAACTGTTATTCCTTTAGCTGTCCGGCCCTTAAATCTAACATCCAATTTATTTGGTGTAAAATCCGAGTCATATGCACACCATTTAAGAATTGCAATATCTGCCTCTAGATTATATTCTTTTATAGTAGTTTTCCATATTTTAAGAGTTCAATTTCACCCATGGGTTATCAATAGTATTTATGTGCCTTTGTAAGTTATCAGGCAAAATTGCTTGTATGGGGATGGGAAGTACCCGTTCCTCAATGTTTTTCCATTGAGCGTCATATGATGGGCTGCACCAACATACCACAGCTCTCAACTGTGCTGCAAAATAATAATCTCTAAGAGAAGGTAGGCCCCATCCCCCCTTTTCCTTTGCTAATTGCAAAGTTTTGAGATGAACTCTAGGCCTTTTACCCTGCCAAATATACCTTGATAACATCTTGTTCCATTCATTGAATTGATTTTGATTAATCTCTATTGGTAAGGTCTGAAAGAGATATAACAGTCTGGGTAGTATATTCATTTTAATAGACTCAATCCTTGAACTGAGACTGTAAAAAGGAATCAGGTTCCATCTTGCCATATCTTCCTTGATTTTTATATATAAAGGCTGATAATTACATTCTGATAATTTTGCCAAATCTTTTGGCATAATGATACCCAAATATTTGAAAGACTCTGTGTGCCATGCCCAGGGATATCTGCTTTCAATTTCTTTTGGTGGGCTATAGCAGGGGTCAGCAACCTTTACCACTGAAAGAGCCACTTGGACCAGTTTCCCACAGAAAAGAAAACACTGGGAGCCGCAAAACCCGTTTGACATTTAAAATGAAATAACACTGCATATAACGTTTTGTTTTGCCTTTATGCTATGTATAAACAAACTATAATGTGTTGCATTTATGAAATTGATGAACTCCTGCAGAGAAAACGAAATTACATTTCTGCATGCAACAAAAACATTTTGAACTCCGAAAAAAAGACGTTGGGTTGAAGGTTACTTTTAAGTAAAATACTCAACGTCTATTTGAGTCCTTCTTTTATTTATGAAAAACGCCAAACTTAAATTTGCCGCCAGCAGCAAACCAAAAATAACGTCAGCCAGCTGTCAACCTGAAAAATAAAAGGACTATTTCACTGAACAATGAAAACATATGAATATATGTAAAATAATAGGCAATTAAAATATTTATCATACTTGGTCAGGTTGACTCACACCTGACAATGCAGTCGTATTCAGTAGGGATGGATCGATGCTTAGGGGAGTGACCGGGAAGGATAATGTGTTTTTTTCCTCTCTGAACTCACAGAAGCGTTTCCCAAACGATGTTTGCATTGCGATGATTGCAGAATGTAAATACTCCGAATTTATCATGTCGTGACCTTGTTTGAACTCTCTCAAATTGGGGAAGTGAGACAATGTGCCTTTCTGTAAATCTCTGGCAAGCACTGTCAACTTGCACTCAAATGCCAAAACATCCTCCAACATGTGCAGGGCTGTACGTCCTTACCCCTGAAGAGCTGTGTTCAGCGTGTTCAGGTGCGCTGTCATGTCTACCATGAAGTGTAGCTTTTCCAGCCACTCTGGCTGTTCCAGCTCAGGAAAGTTGAGCCCTTTGCTGCCCAGGAAAGTTTTCACTTCTTCCAGACACGCGACAAACCGTTTCAGCACCTCCCCTCTGGACAGCCAGCGATAAAAACACGTTGTAGCGGTGTGCTACATGCAGTCAGTAAACTGCAGTCAAAGATAGCTTTATTCGAACTAAACAGCCTTGCTTTTAAGCCTCCCTCAACCCGCCCCCCATGGGCGCGGATGCTGCAAAAGACACGTACTCACAAACCCCCGTAGGCTATCTCCCTTAGCCTGAACGCTGGCTAATTGTGAGCCGGTTCGGATGTGTCAGGAAATGGGTCGCCACAACGTCTTATTTAGATTGTACAAGATCACCATAATCTTCAAATTTAGAATTACATTTCAAAAACTAACAAACTAACATAAAATACATTTTAATTTAATACTGACCATGTAGCGGTGTGCTAAACGCAGCGCTAAAATTACGACACGGAGTCGGTAACTGCAGTCGAAGGATAAAACTTTATTCGAAATCTTCAGCCTCACTTTTAAGCCTCCCTCAACCTGCCCCCCATGGCGCAGAGGCTCCAAAGCTCTGTGCTCGCAAACCCCCGTAGGCTATCTAATTGTGAGTCGGTTCGGATGTGCCAGGAAAAGGGTCGCCACAACCAATTATTTCCCAAAGCAACAGGGAGCCGCAGCACAGACGTAAAAGAGCCACATGTGGCTCCGGAGCCGCGGGTTGCCGACCCCCGGGCTATAGTAATATGAAAGTAATTGGGTTTTATCTATGGGTGATCTTGTATCCTGATAATTGACCATATTGTTCAAAGGATTGCATCAATTTAGGTAAAGTGTTTGTTGGTTGCCCGAGATAGATCAAAATGTCTTCCGCGTAACAAGCCAATTTATACTCTGTTCCTTTAATAGTAATTCCCCTGATATCTTCATTTTATCTGATGTATTGAGCTAATGGTTCTAGATATAACGTGAAGAGTAGCGGTGACCATGCACAACCCTGTCTCGTGCCCCTTTCTAGGGTAAGACTATTTGATAACTATCCATTGATTTTAATCCTAGCAGTAGGGTTGTCATATAGTGTCTGTATAGTTTTAATAATTGTGTCTTGGAAACCAAATCTATGTAAATCTCTGTAAAGAAAATTCCAATTAACTGAACCAAATGCCTTTTCAGCATCCACACTTATCACTATTGCTTCGATTTTATTTTTTTGTATATGATCCATAATGTGAAGTGTCCTTTGTATATTGTCTTGTGTTTGGCGTTGTCGTATAAAACCTGTCTGATACCATACTGATACCCATACATATCAGTATGGGTAGAAACTCCACTAATCGTTTGGCCATGATGGAGGTAAATAATCTATAATCTACATTAAGAACGGATATTGGTCTAAATGACCCACATTCCATTTTATCCTTGCCTTCTTTCGGTATAGCTGAGATTATCACTTCCTTCCAACTGGGTGGCATTTGTGCCTTTTTTAGAGCCCAGTTCAGTGTGGGGAGTAGAACAGGAATTAACTCATTTTTAAATTCTTTGTACCACTGTGCCGTATACCCATCTGATCCTGGTGACTTGCTTAATTTAAGCCTACTAATTGCAGCTTTTAATTCAACTTCAGTTATGTCAGCAGTCATTGTTCTATTTTGTTCTTCGCCTAAAGTGGGTAACGCTAGAGAATTCAAGAAGGTGTCAATTTGGGTTATGCTTCCCCCTGGAACTTTGGAATATAGAGTTTTGTAAAACACTTCAAAAGCTTCTTGAATTTTACTTAGCTTATTTTTTTATCATTTTCGTTCTTGGGTCCCTAATTCTATGAATTGTATTTTCTGCTATCTTTTTTTTCAGTTTCCACGCCAGTATTTTCGTAGATTTTGATCCACTTTCATAATGTCTCTGTTTCAGAAACATTAAATTTTTCCTAATTTCTTGCATAGCTCAACTATTAATTTCATTCCTAATTCTTTTAATTTCCCCTAATGTATCCTGTGCCAAATTCAATTTGTGTTTTTTTTTCTCTAGTTCCTTCAGCTTATTTTGTAATTCATCTAATGTTTTATTCCTTATTTTTTTCTTATATGAAGATATCATTATAATTTTCCCTCTTAAGACAGCCTTCAGAGTATCCCATAAAATGGGAGGTGAAACCTCTCCATTATCGTTAAATTCTAAGTAGAGACCAATTTCTTTTTTAATTTGTTCCTTAAAGTACGGATCATTGAGTAGACTTGAATTTAGTTTTCAAATAGTATTCTTTGGTTGTAGGTCCAAATCAACAGATAAATATATAGGTGCATGGTCACTTACATTTATTGTCCCAATTCCACAGGTGTTTATTTTGTCTTTGTCTTTTCCAAGTGTTATGAAATAGTCTATTCTTGTGTATACAGAACGGGGAGCAGAATAATAAGTGTAATCCTTTCTATCGGGGAAAAGGGTCCCTCCATATATCAATTAAACCAACATCTTCAAAAAGTGTATTAACTTTCTTATGTAAAGATTTTGTTTCATAGGTTTTTCTATTGGAAGAGTCTAAGTTTGGTTGTAATTGCAAATTTAAGTCTACCCCACATATCAGGAGACCTTCTGTTTCTGCTACCATAATATCAGTAATTTTCTGAAAGAAACCAATATCACTTCCTGGGGGGTGCGTATATATTCAACAGAGTAACTGAATTTCGGTCTATATTCCCCCTTACCAGAATATATCTGCCCTCTTTATCTCCCATTTCAAATACTTTTTCAAAATTTAGCTTCCTTCGGATAAGAATAGCAACTCCTCTCCTATGTCCTGATTTATATGAGGAGAAAAACAAATTAGTGAAGCCTATTCTCTTTAGTTTTCTATGCTCATTATCACTTAAATGAGTTTCCTGTAAATATACTACATGTGCTTGTTCTTTTTCATTTTGGATAAAATTCTATTACATTTGATTGGATTTAATAGCCCATTGACATTAAAAGAAATGAATTTTACTTTGTCCTTAGCCATCTGTATTTATCTGTCAATGCACCATTGAAAGTAGCAGAATAAAACTTAATCGATCTACTCCCTGAACAAATAAGAACCAAGAAACGCAAATAATAACAAAAATGGCAATGAACGTGTGATTCCAAAGTTGAGGTCTCTAGTAGATGACCCTGCGTTGAGCTAGAGGAAATGTCTAGCTGTGGGGGATAACCCCTCCTACTTGTGAGTTGAGGGCCCCCATTGCAGTATTCATAAAAGTCAGTGAACAAATCATTACACAGAAAATATTTCCCTGTGTACTCCTCCTAGATATATCTCTCTCTATATATATTTATATATATGCACACACATCTACACACACACACACCTACACACACACACACACACACACACACACACACACACACACCTACAAACACAAACACATATTACATACATACACATATATGCACATGTATATATATATTTTTTCTCATTTTGGTGGGGAAAAGGAGTAAGTGAGCAAATAAAGAATAACAACTAAGTAATATGAAATCCAAGTTATAGTAAGTATTTCTCGAGATAGGTATGTCACCGTGTACTTTTGCTTCCCTTTAGCTTCTCAACATTTTTAAAGTTAGCCAAACCTTATGGCTCTTCCAGAGGGGGTGAGGACTGTCTTTGGAAAACTCCTGGTCTCTTCCTGATATACTTCTCTCGACCTCCTCTCGCCTCCTGCCTTCTCGATTCTCGCACTATTTCCCAAGCAGAGTGGGATAATTCCTCTGCCAGGCTTTCCCTGGGTTTGATCATGCTGACGGGCAACCCTCTGGCCTTCATGTCTGTAGTTGCCTCTTCCACTGTCTGGTACAACCGTGTCTTGTCTTCATAAAACACTCGAAGTTTAGCAAGGTACGGAGTTTGAAATCTAATCTTTCCTTGCTTCAATATTCGCTTTACTTCAGAGTATTCTTTATGTTTCTGCAAAACCGTGGGGGGGGGGGGGGGTAATCTTGGTCAAAATATATTAATTTATCGTCTAAAAATACCCTCTTCTTACCCCAGGCCCTTCGTAGAATCTCTGCCTTGGTACTGTACCGAAGGAATTTAATTATTATTGAGCTTGGCTTATCTCGGGTAGGCTTCGGGACAAGCGCGTGAGGCGCTCTCTCGATTTCCAGCTCCATAGTCGAGGGAAGCTCCAGCACGTCCCACTGCAACTTTCTGACAAACTCCGTCATAGACAAGCCCTCCGCTCCTTCGGGAACTTTGTATATTCTGATGTTTTTTCCGCCATGATCTTCCCTGCAAGTCAAGCAGTTTACCTTCTTGGTGATTTAATATTTTTACCGTCTTACTCAGTATTCATTCCACGTTTTAAACGCGATCTTCTACCTTCTCAATTCCAGTCTCTGCCACCGCTATTTTTTGATTGACGGCAAGCTCTGACTTAATATCATGTAGCTGCTGCTTTATATCTTTCTGGAACTCCCTTATCTCTTCAGAATTTTGATCATATTCGCCGCTTTGCCTTAACGAGGCCCAGCGTCTGCCTCGCCAGCACGCGGTCGGGTAGGAGAGCCACTCACTGCACTCCTCTCGGCCGCAGGCTCCGCAGTGTTGCTTTTAAAAATTTCCATTCTTTTTCCCCATTCTTGCCCCTCTTTTTAGTTCAAATATTTTTTGAAAAATACTATATTTGATGGGTTAACGGGGCTTAATGCGCGTTTTTCCGGAGGAGCTGGTGACCTAAGCTGCCATTCTCGACGATGACATCACCGGACACCAGATCTTATAAATAATTTGAATGACGAAGGGGAAGGGAGGGTTAGTAAGCGTGCCAGTGACACAAAGGTATGTGTTGTTGTCACAGAAGGTTGTCATAGATTACAACAGGACATTGACAGGATACAGAGCTGGGCTAAGAACTGGCAGATGGATTTCAGCCTGGGGAAGTATGGAAATATGTACTTTGGAAGGTCAAACTTAAAGGCAGAGTAGTTAATGGAAGTTAGTGTTGTTATTCTTAGCCGTGTGGAGAAACAGATGGATCTTGGAGTCCACAAGTTGCACACTAGTTGATAGGTTTGTTAAGTTGTGTGGTGTGTTGGCCTTTATTATTTGGGTAATTTTGTAGCTCTGTAAAACCCTGGTTAGACCAAACTCAGAGTATTGTGTTCAGTTCTGGTTACCACATTATAGGAGGGGTGTGGAACTTTTAGGGAGGGTGCTGAGGATATTTACCAGGATACTGCCTGGATTAGAGCTTATTTTATGAGAAGAGGTTGAGTGAGCTAGGGCTTTTCTGTTTGGAGAAAAGGAAGATAAGAGGTGATTTGATAGAGATGTACAAGATGATAAGAAGTGTAGATAAGAGTGACCAGGCAGTGGTTTTTCCCAGGGCAAAAATGGCTAAAATGAGTGGGCATAATTTTTAGGTGTTTGCAGGAAAGCATAGGGGGATGTCAGAGGTAGTTTTTATTACACACAAGAGTGGTGGGTGTATGGAATGCCTTTGCCAGGGTTGCTGGTAGAGGCAAGTACATCAGACACATTTATGACCTTAAGACTATAAGACATAGGAGCAGAATTAGGCCAATTTGGCCCATCGAGTCTGTTAGGTCATTTCATCTTGGCTGATCCAACTTTCCTCTCAGCCCCAATCTCCTGCCTTCTCCTCATATCCCTTCTTGCCCTGACCGATCAAGAATCTATCAGTCTCTGCCTTAAATATCCATAAAGACTTGGCCTCCACAGATGCCTCTAGCAAAGAATTCCACAGATTCACCACCCTCTGGCTAAAGAAATTCCTCCTCAGCTCCATTCTAAAAGGACAGCCCTCTATTCTGAGGCTATGTCCTCTGGTCTTAGACACTCCCACCAGAAGAAACATCCTCTCCACACCCACTTTATCAAGGCCTTTCACCTTTCAATAGGTTTCAATGAGGTCACCCCTCATTCTTCTGAATTCTAGTGAATACTGGCCCAGAGCCATCAGACACTCTTCATATGACAAGCTGTTCAATCCCAAAATCATTTTCTTGAACCTCCTTTGAATCGTCAACAGTTTCAGCACATTTTTTCTAAGATAAGGAGCCCAAAGTTGCTCACAATACTCCAAGTGAGGCCTCATCAGTGCTTTATAAAGTTTCAATATTATATCCTTGCTTTTATATTCTAGTCCTCTTGAAATGAGTGCTAACATTGCATTTGCCTTCTACACCACAGACTCAATCTGCAAATTAACCTTTAGGGAATCCTGCACAAGGACTCCCAAGTCCCTTTGTGTCTCAGTTTTTTGTATTTTCTCTCCATTTAGAAAACAGTCTACCCTTTCATTTCTTCTACCAAAGTGCATGACCATACACTTTCTGACACTGTATTTCCTCTGCCATTTCTTTGCCCATTTTACTAATCTGTCTAAGTTCTTCTATAGCCTCTCTACTTCCTCAAAACTACCTGTCCCTCTCTCCAGTTATCTTCATATCGTATGCAAACTTTGCCACAAAGCCATCGATTCAGCATCCAAATCATTGACATATAATGTAAAAAGAATCGGTCTCAATACAGACCCCTGTAGAACACCACTAATCACTAGCAGCCAGCCAGAGAAGGCTCCCTTTATTTCCATTCTTTGCCTCCTGCCAATCAGCCACTGCTTTATCCATGCCTGAATATTTCCCGTAATACCACGTAGCTTGTTAATCAGCCTCATGTGTGGCATCTTGTCAAAGGCCTGAAAATCTAATTACACACCATCAACCAATTCTACTTTGTCTATCCGGCTTGTTATTTCTCCAAAGAATTCCAACAGATTTGTCAGGCAAGATTTGCACTTGAAGAAACTGGCCTATTTTATCATGTACCTCAAAGTACCCTGAGACCTCACCCTTAATAATTACCTCCAACATCTTCCCAACCACTGATGCCAGACTAACTGGTCCATAGTTTCCTTCCTTCTGCTTCTCTCCCTTCTTGAAGGGTAGAGCGACATTTTCAATTTTCCAGTCTTCCAGAACCATTCCAGAATCTAGTGATTCATGAAAAATCATTACCAATGCTCCATAATCTCTTCAGCCACCTCTTTTGGAACTCTGGGATGTACACCATCTGCTCCAGGTGCTTATCTACCTTCAGACCTTTCAGTTTCCCAAGAACCTTTTCTCTAGTTATGGTAACTTCACACACTTCATGCCTCCTGACACCTGGAACTTTCACCATACTGCTCGTGTCTTCCACAGTGAAGACTGATGGATACTTATTCAGTTAGTCTGCTATTTCCTTGTCCCCTCATTACTACCTCTGCAGCACCATTTTCCAGCGGTCCAATGTCCACTTTTGCCTCTCTTTTACACTCGATGTATCTGCAGAAACTTTTGGTATCTTCTTTAATATTATTAACTAACCTACTTCTTAATGACTTTTTAGTTGCTTTCTGTTAGTTTTTAAGAAGCTTCCCAATCCTCTAACTTCCCACTAATCTTTGCTGTATTATGTGCTCTCTCTTTGGCATTTATGTTGGCTTTTGTTCACCATGGTTGTGTCATCTTTCCTTTATAATAATACTACTTCTTTGAGATGTGTATATCCTGTGGCTTCTGAATTGCTTCCAGAAACTCCAACCATTGCTGCTGTGCTGTCATCACTGCCATTGTTTTATTCTAGTCAATTTTGCTCAACTCCTCTCTCATGCCTCTGTAATTCCCTTCACTCCACTATAATACTGATACATCTGACTTTAGCTTCTCCTTCTCAGATTTCTGATCACTTACTCCTAAGAATTCTTTTACCTTATGCTTTTGAATCAATTCTGGTTCTTTGCACAACACCCAATCCAGAACAGCTGATCCTCTAGACAAGAGAGCTCAACCATGACCTGCTCTAAAAAGCCGTCTTGGAAGCACTCTTGAAATTTCCCCTGCTGTAATCCCGCACTGCCGTTATTTCCCCAATCTACCTGCATATTGAAGTCCTTACGAGACTCTTATTAGATAGGCATATAGACAATAGAAGAACGGAGGACTAAAGGGTTAGATTGATCTCGGAGTAGATTAAAAGAGCATAACATTGTGGGCCAGAAGGCCTGTACTATGCTGTAGTGTTCTGTGTGATAACGTATCCAGACTCCTGCATTTAGCAGTATAGAACCAGTCAAAGGCCCAGGCTCTTGGCCCAGGAAGTGAACTCTGCTCCAAGGCTCGTGTTGCAACCATCCGCTTGCCACAGAGTCCCCTACATTCCTTCCCCACTGCAGTGTGTGTGTGTGTGGAGCATTTCCGGGCAGCTTGCCATCCATTTTCCTGCCCCCCACGTGGGACTCATGCTGTCCTAGGCTGTACTTTCAATCCTACCCTCTGCTTTCACTGCACAGGGCTGCCCATCCAGGCCGATCAGAAGAAGAGAAGTTGCTTTTGAAGAAACTCGAGCTGGCCAAGCTGAAGGCGGAGGGGATTCCCACCACTGCCAAGGTCAGAAGTCCATCCTGATTCAAGATTTTTAAATGTTATTTCCTGTACACATTTGAAGAGAATAAAATAATTGTTACTCCAGATCCAAAGTGGCACAATCCTCCCCAAGAAAAGATAACGAGTAATAATAATTTTTTAAAATTCTCAATAAATGTAAATCCACAAGGTAACTTGAATAGATTGATTGCATGTCCGTAAAATGACCCTAGGCTCTACATAAGCTGATGGAGAGGAAATTGTGAATTAGTGGGTGCAGGTGTTGATCATCCATACTGCTTGGGGCAAGTGACTGTTTTTGAGTCTGGTGATTTGGTGTGGTAGTCTCCACCCTGATGGGAGTGGGACAGACAGTCCATGTGAAAAGTGTGAAGTGTTACTGGCTGTTTGTGATATTACTGGCCTTTTCCAGAACCTCCCTGTATACTTGTCCTTGATGATGGGTAGGCTGGTGCCAGTGATGTGTTGGGCAGTTTTGTTAACCAGTTGTCGAGCCTTCCTGTCTGTCGCTGTGCCGTTTCTGTACCAGGCAGTGATGCAGTTTGTTAGGATGCTCTCTTCTGTGCAACTGTAGATTGGTGTGAGGGTGATGGTGAGTGTGCACATCCAGAGGTATCAGTGAGCTTTCTTAACTGTGTAGGATATGTTAAATTAGTTTAATAAGTTAACTCAACATGGCAGACTGCAGGCAGAGCTCAATGCCTCCTATGCTCATTTTGACTGTCAAAACATGGAGGAACCATTGCAAACTCCCTCATTTCCCAATGATCCTATGATCTCAGTCTCTGAAGCTGTCATGTGGGCTGCCTTCAGGAGGGTGAATCCATGGAAAGCATCTGGACTGGAGTGGGTACCTGGCCACATCCTAAAGATCTAAGCTGACCAACTGGCTGGTGTGTTCATTCAGATCCTTAACTTCTCACTTCAGCAGTGTGTGCTTCCCACCTGCTTCAAACAGGCTTCAGTTATTCTGGTGCTGAGGAAGATCATGGTGACCTTCCTCAATGACTATCACCCTGTTGCACTTACATCCAGAGTGATGAAGTGTTTTGAGAGACTTAATCCCCTGCTCTACTTGCTTTATATTGATGGCTGTGTGACTAAGCACAGCTCCAATGCCATATACAAGTTTGCTGTTGACACCACTGTGAATCAAAGGTGGTGATGAATCAACATACAGGAGGGAGATTGAAAATGTTGGCTGAGTGCTATCATGACAACCTGTCACTCAATTTCAGCAAGACCAAGGAACAGATTACAGACAAGAGAACATCTGCAGAAGCTGGAAATCCAAGCAACCCACACAAAATGCTGGAGGAACTCAGCAGGCCAGGCAGCATCTTTGGGGAAAAAAGTACAGTCAACATTTCAAGCCGAGACCCTTCAGCAGTCCTGCTGCATTCGCATTGCTTCCTCAGCACTACCTACCCCTCCACCTATCTTCGTATCAACCACAAACTTTGCCACAAAGCCATCAGTTCCGTTATCTAAATCATTGACGAACAATGGAAAGTAATGGTCCCAATACTGACCCCTTAGTCACTGGCAGTCAACCAGAAAAGATCCTTTTTGTTCCCACTTGCTACCTCCTGCCTGTCAGCCATTTCTCTATCCATGCCAGTATCTTTCCTGTAACACTATAGGATTTTATCTTGTTACGCAGCCTCATGTGTTGAACCTGATCAAATACCATCTGAAAATCCAGTAAATGACATCCACTGCCTCTCCTTTGCCCCCACCCCGCTTGTTGCTTCAGATGGTTAATTGGTCACGTAGGTGTAATTAGATGCACAGATTCATTGGGCTGGAAGGCCCTGTTTTTGTACTGTATCTCTAAATGAAATTAAAAAATAATTGCATTTGTTCAGTGAAGTGTTCCTGGGAGACATTTGGGCAGAATGGCCAGAAAATACATATACGTTACCATGTACGACCTTGATTAATTTTCTTGCAGGCATTTACAAGAAAACGTAGAAATACAATACAATTTATGAAAAACTGTAAATAACAAAAGACTGACAAACAGTTAATGTGCAAAAGAAGACCATTTGCAAATAAAGATAAAACTGAGAACATGAATCAGAATCAGGTTTATTATCACTGGCAAGTGTCATGAAATTTGTTAACTTAGTAGCAGCAGTTCAATGCAATACATAACATAAAAGAAAAAAAAATAAATAAGTGAATCAATTACAATATATGTATATTGAATAGATAAAAAATCATTCAAAAACAGAAATAATATATACTAAAAAAGTGAGGTAGTTTTCATGGGTTCAATGTCCATTAAGGAATCAAATGGCAGAGGGGAAGAATCTGTTCCTGAATCGTTGAGTGTGTGCCTTCAGGATTCTGTACCTCCTACCTGATAGTAACAGTGAGAAAAGGGCATGCCCTGGGTGCTGAAAGTCCTTAATAATGGATGCTGCCTTTCTGAGACACCGCTCTTTGAAGATGTCCTGGGTACTTTGTAGGCTAGTACCCAAGATGGAGCCTATTAAATTTACAACTTTCTGCAGCTTCTTCTTGTCCTGTGCAGTAGCACCCCGCACTAGACAGTGATGCAGCCTGTCAGAATGCTTTCCATGGTACATCTGTAGAAGTTTTTGAGTGTATTTGTTGACATGCCAAATATCTTCAAACTCCTAATGAAGTATAGTTGCTGTCTTGCCTTCTTTATAACTACATCGATATGTTGGGACCAGGTTAAGTCCTCAGAGATCTTGACACCCAGGAACTTGAAACTGCTCACTCTCTCCACTTCTGATCCCTCTATGAGGATTGGTATGTGTTCCTTCATCTTGCCCTTCCTAAAGTCCACAATCAGCTCTTTTGTCTGACTAACATTGAGTGCTGTGACACCGCTCCACTAGTTAGCATATCTCGCTCCTGTACGCCCTCTCGTCTCCATCTGAAATTCCACCAACAATGGTTGTATCATCAGCAAATTTATAGATGGTATTTGAGCTATGCCTAGCCACACAGTCATGGGTCTTGAGAGAGTAGAGCAGTGGGCTAAGCACACACCCCTGAGGTGCACCAGTGTTGATCGTCAGCGAGGAGGAGGTGTTATCACCAATCCACACAGATTGTGGTCTTCTGGTTAGGAAGTCGAGGATCCAATTGCAGAGGGAAGTACAGGGGCCCAGGTTCTGCAACTTCTCAGTCAGGATTGTGGGAATGATGGTATTAAATGCTGAGTTATAGTCATTGAACAGCATCCTGATATAGGTGTTTGTGTTGTCCAGGTGGTCTAAAGCTGTGTGAAGAGCCATTGAGATTGTATCTGCCTTTGACCTATCATGGCAATAGGCAAATTGAGGCAGGAGTTCAGTCTAGTCATGACCAACTTCTCAAAACATTTTATTACTGTCAATGTGAGTGCTACCGGGCGATAGTCATTAAAGCAGCTTACATTATTCTTCTTAGGCATTGTTGCCTTTTTGAAGCAAGTGGGAACTTCCATCCGTAGCAGTCAGGAGATGAAAATGTCCTTGAATACTCCTACCAGTTGGTTGGTACAAGTTTTCAGAGCTTTACCAGGTACTCCATCAGGATCTTCCACCTTGTGAGGGTTCACTCTCTTTAAAGACAGCCTAACATCGGCATCTGAGGCAGAGATGACAGGGTCATCAGGTGCAGCAGGGATCTTCACAGCTGCAGTTGTATTCTCCCTTTCAAAGTGGACATAGAAGGCATTGAGTTCATCTGGTAGTGAAGCATCACTGCCATTCACACTGTTGGGTTTTGCTTTGTAGGAAGTAATGCCTTGCAAACCCTGCCAGAGTTGTTGTCCAATCGATGTCGCCTCCAACCTCATTCAAAATTGTCTCTTCACCCTTGAAATAGCCCTCCACAATTCATATCTGGTTTTCTGGTACAGGCCTGGGTTGCCAGACTTAAATGTTACAGATCTAGCCTTCAGCAGACGACATTCCTCCTGGTTCATCCATGGCTTTTGGTTTGGGAATGTACAGTAAGACTTTGTGGGCACACACTCATCCACACAGGTTTTAATGAAGTCGGTAACAACTGCAGCATTCTCATCCAGGTTCGAAGATGAATCCCTGAATACAGTCCAGTCCACCGATTCAAAGCAGTCCTGTAGGTGCTCCTGTGCTTCCCTTGTCCATACCTTCTTGGTCCTCACTACTGGTGCTGCAGTCTTCAGTCTCTGCCTATACTCAGGGAGTAGAAGTACAGCCAGGTGATCAGACTTCCTGAAGTGAGGGCGTGGAATAGCACGGTAGGCATTCTTGATGGTGATGTAGCAATTGTCCTGTGTGTTGTTTCCTCTGGTATTGCAAGTGATCTGTTGATGGTAATTGTTTAGTGATTTTTTTTTCCCGACTGGCCTGGTTAAAATCTCTCAAAACGATGGTGAAGCCATTAGGGTGCACTGTTTCGTGCATGTTGATTCCATTGTTCAGATAATCTAAAGCCAGCTTGACATTGGCCTGAGATAGAATGTACACTGCTACCAAAATGATCCTGGAAATCTCTCGCGGTAGATAAAAAGTATGGCATTTTTAGATATTCCAGGTCTGGTGAGCAGAATTGGGATAGCACTGATATATTTGTGCACCAAGATGGGTTGATCATGAGGCATACTCCTCTGCCTCTGCTTTTGAGAGACTTTATAGATCTATCCTGAATTGCTGCATCTGGTATGGAAGGGGTTAACTAGGATTCCGTGAAACAAAGGATGCACAAAGTCCTAATGTCCCTCTGATTCAGCACCTTCGCCCTGAGATCTTTGATTTTGTTCACCAGAGACTACACATTTACCAGCAAATTAGTTGGTATTGGGAGTTTAAAATCCCGTTTCCTTAAATGCATTTGTATCCCTGACCTGCAGCCACGGTTCCTACATGGAATCTGGAGAGGAGTACATCTGCAATCGGTGTTGCTTCCATCAGTTATAAGCAGCAATAGTTCATTTAATTGCATTAAAACACCTTTGTTAACTGCACTGACCTTGGAAGCTGTTGCGATTTTTAGCTGTATCAGGCTGAAGCGAGAATATTTAATCATATCCATTGAGAGTTCTGCTTCCACATGAGATGCTACTTGAGGAGCCCCGGAGTTGTAAAGAGTTCTTGAAGGAGGTTGTAGAATTGGTTCAGAGTATTTTACCAGAACCAGAATCAGAAATAGAAATAATCTGTTTCTTGTGTGAAGTAGTTCATTTTGGTAGGTCAAAATTGATGGCAGAACATAGTATTAATGGTAAGACCCCAGGCAATGTGGAAAATCAGAATGATCTTGGGGTCCAAGTGCACAGGACACTCAAAGCAGCTGTGCAGGTTGACTCTGTGGTTAAGAAGGCATATGGTATTTTGGCCTTCATCAATCATGGAATTGAATTTAGGAGCCGAAAGGTAATGTTGCAGCTTTATAGGACCCTGGTCAGACCCCACTTGGAGTACTGTGCTCAGTTCTGGTTGCCTCACTACAGGAAGGATGTGGAAACCATTGAAAAGGTGCAGAGGAGCTTTGCAAGGAAGTTGCCTGGATTGGGGAGCATGTCTTATGAGAATAGGTTAGTGAACTCGACCTTTTCTCCTTGGAGTGAAGGAGGATGAGAGGTGACCTGATAGAGGTGTACAAGATGATGAGAGGCATTGATTGTGTGGATAGTCAGAGGCTTTTTCCCAGGGCTGAAATGGTTGCCACAAGAGGACACAGGTTTAAGGTGCTTAGAAGTAGGTATAGAGGAGATGTCAGGGGTAAGTTTTTTACTCAGAGAGTGGTGAGTTCATGGAATGGGCTGCCAGCAATGGTGGTGGAGGCAGATACAATAGGGTCTTTTAAGAGACTTTTGGATTGGTACATGGAGCTTAGAAAAATAGAGAGCTAAAGGGAAACCTAGGTAGTTCTAAGGTAAGGACATGTTCAGCACAATTCTGTGGGCCGCAGGACCTGTATTATGCTGTAGGTTTTCTATGTTTCTGTTTTTTTCTATAATCGCTGATATACTGACATGCATGTTCATGGTCTTTTGCTACTGTTAGCTCATCTACTTCAAGAATCAACCTTTTGTGGGTTCAGAGATGCTCCTACTTTCAAGAAACACCTGGGGTTAGTTGGTTAATTGGTCTTATGGGAGAAGTTAAATGTTCAGGCGCCTTCAGGTCCTCAAGTCCCAGCAACATTTTTGTAAAGTTTCTCTGTACACTTTCAATCTTATTTATATCTCTGCTGTAGTTAGGTGACCAGAACTGCACAGAATACTCCAAATTATTCCTCACCAGTGTCTTATACAACTTCAACATAACATCCCAACTCCTGTACCCAGAGCCCCTCTTTACGGCCCTTTGGTCTTTTACAAAGTCTTTTACAACATAACCTAACAATTGGAATTAAATTCCATTTAGCACCACTCTGCGAAACTTTCCATCTGATCCATATCCTACTTCTCTTGCAATCTGCAAAAGCAGTTTTCCCATTACCTGAGTACAGGAGGTGGCCATTCAGACCATATGACAGCCCATATGGAATTCCCCTCGTCCTCCTGATCGTTTCCTTGTCTTGTTGCAGCTTAAAGTGGACGAATTTGAGGCCAATGTGAATGAGGTGAAGGATCCCTACCCTTCTGCCGATTTTCCAGGTAATGTCCAGTGCACCTCTTGGCTCCATCTCTGCACAGAGGCCAAGTGTGTTATAGAGCCAGTCTTGTGTTCCTACGGCTCTTGATAATTCCGCAGGATGTAAAAAACACCCTAGCAAAGGATTCAGTCATAATCCTGTTTAATATCACCGGCAGATGCCATGGGATCTGTTAACTTTGTGACAGCAGTACAATGCAATACATAACAAATATAGAAAAATAACTGAATTACAGTAAGTATATGTGTGTATATTAAGTAGTTAAATTGAGATAAGTAATGCAAAAACAGAAATTTAAAAAAAGACCATTAGGTAGTGTCCAAGGGTTCAAAGTCCATTTGGGAATCGGATGGCAAAGGGGACAAATCTGATCCTGAATCATTGAGTCTGTGCCTTCAGGCTTCTGTACCTCCTTCCTGATGGTAAAACAGAGAAGAGGGCATGTCCTGGGTGGTGGGGAGTCCTTGATAATGGAAGCTGTTTTTTTGAGGTGCCACTCCTTGAAAATGTCTTGGATTCTACAGAGGCTAATTTTATAACTTCGATCCTGTACAGTAGCTCTCACCCCCCTTCCCCCCCAAAGCCAGACAGTGATTCAGAATGTTCTCCATGGTACATTTGTAGAAGTTTTTGAATGTTTTAGTGACATACCAAATCTCAAGCTCTTGACAAAATATAGCCGCTGCTTTTGGCTTCGTATTTAACCTCCCCAGTGTGCAACAATGAGGTCCAATCTATACCTCTCTGCAAGGAATGCAGATATCCATTAACACGTCCAGTGATTTATTCTCCAAACCCTTCTCATGGAGGTTCACGAGAATGATTCTGGAAATGAAAGGGTTAGCAAATGAAGGGCATTTCATGGCCCTAGGCCTCTACTCAGTAGAATTTAGTAGAATGAGGGGAATCTCATTGAAACCCATCGAATATTGAAGGGCCTAGATAGAGTGAACATGGAGAGGATGTTTCCTATAGTGCGGGAGTCTAGAACTAGAGGACACAGCGCCAGAATAGAACAGAGATGAGAAGGAATTTCTGTAGCTAGAGGGTAGTGAACCTGTGGAATTTATTGCAGCAGATATACAAGACTTGCGTATATTTAAAGCAGAGTTTGATAGGTTATGGGAGAAAGGGATTGAGGGGGATAATAAATCAGTCATGATAGAAAGGTGGAGCAGATTTGATGGGCCAAGTGGCCTAATATTGCTGCTATGTTTTACATTCTTATGGTTTAAACCATGAACAACTTACTGCTGTGATGTTAACTACATAGTTTTGCCTGAACTGAGTGATGCCCAGGCCAAGTGAATACATGGCCAGAACTTGAACATGGTTGCTTATGGCGATTTTCAAACCCTAGTGCAGTAATTCTCAGATAATTCATTACAAGACCATAAGACATTAGGCCGTTCGGTCCATCGGGTGTGCTTTGCCATTCCATCATGGCTGGTTTATTATCTCTCTCAACCACATTCTCCTGCCTTCTCCCCACTAATCAAGAACCTATCAACCTCCACTTTAAATATACCCAAAACTTGGCCTTCACAGCAAAGAATTCACAGATTCACCTGCCTCTGGCTAAAGGAATTCCTCCTCATCTCTGTCGAAAGGGACATCCTTGTATTCAGTGTCCCCAAGTTCTGGGGCTCTGGCTCCCATACTTCCAACTTTCCAGGGCCCTGATTTCAATAGCCAGTAACATTTGCTAATTCAGCCCCAGCACAGTCCTGAGCATGCCAGAGTAGTTGTAATTTTGCTCCACTCTGCTGTTGGAAATTCCCAAGATGTTTGCTGGAAAGGACTATCTTGCCTGTGTTGTCAGCAATAACTATGGCATGGGAGCGCAGGGGCCAGTGTAACTCCTTACGGCACCAATAATCACGATCTGGCTTCAGTTCCTGCAGCTGCTTGTACATTAACAAAATACTTCTCACATGTACATCAAAGCATTGAAACGTCGAAAGATACGGTGAAATGTGTTTGTGTCAATAGCCATCACAGTCTGATGATGTGCAAGTGTCTTTTAGATGATAAGTCTTTGGAACAGAATTAGGCCATTCAGCCCATCAAGTTTGCTTCACTGTTCCATCATGGCTGATTTATCAGCCCTCTCAACCTCGTTGTCCTGTCTTTACCATGTAACCTTTGGAGTCCTGAGTAATCAAGAACTTGTCAACCTTATCTTTAAATAAGCACCATGACTTGGCTTTGTTATGAATCCCGTAACTGGAGAATTTACCAGCAAAGATAGAGAGGTCCGTTGAAGTCTGATGTCACTATTTTCAAACTTTTTATTTATAAAGGGACACAAAAGTAGGGTTAATACATACATTCAGATAGGGCACATCGTCAACACTCAATCTAAAGCGCGGGTATAGTAATAATCATCATTAAGAAGTGAGCTCTGCTGGTGTCTAGGGGTTAATAGATTGTCCGTTGGAAATATAAAAGTCACTCAGAAAGTCTGCAGGCCTCAGCCCTTTGAAAATCGCTGGGTTTCACGTGGGGCGACTGAGAGAGAGAGATTGGGGGAGAAGAGAAAGAACTTGCCGAGTCTTGATGAATCTTCCGTGAAATCGGGGGAGCGTTGGTTTCCTCGCCCCGATGTTAGTTAAAAGCGGTTTTCTGTGATTCCAGCCACAAATTCCAATCCTGGAATCTAACGCACGTGGCTTCCTTCAGAATGGCTTCCCGCTACTGTGGGAACACTCTCGTGTCTTCTGGGTGCGTCTGAGGGGGCTGTCCCCCTGAGACTCTCCTTTATACTTCCTCACGGGGTCGCAGGAGTCAGTCAGGTTGGGATGATGCAATCTCTCTCTCAACCAGCCCACCTTGCCCGAGGGCTTTTCACGTGGTCTCCATGAGACAATAGTCGCTGTCGTCTTATTCTGTATCCCAGGTGGGACGTGCAATTTGGCACGTCTCTCTCTCTCTCACTTCCTGGGTCTACTGACCCCCCCCCCCAACGGGTGCTCTTGCGATTCTCACAAAGGAGGGGGCTGGGATCATAACAGCTTCCACAACCATCTGTGGCAATTCACTACCCTCTGGTTAAAGAAATTCCTTGTCATCTCTGTTCTAAATGGACATTCCTCTATTCTGAGGCTGTGCCCTCCAGTCCTAGATTCACCCATCATAGGAAACATCCTCACCACATCCAGTCTGTGCCAACATAGCATAACCACAACTCACTAATCCTAACCCATACACCTTTGAAATGTGGGAGGAAACTCAGGCAGTCATGTGGAGAACGTGCAAACTCCTTACCAACAGTGGCAGAAATTGAACCCCAGTCGATGATCAGGGACTCCATCCAGTGTTGCACTAACCACTACACTACCATGGTTGTGTGATTTCCTCCAGGCGCTCTGGTTTCCTCCCACACTCTAAAGATGTACGGGTTGGGGTTAGTGCTTTGCAGGTACGGCTATATGATTTCCTCTGGGACTCAAGTTTCCTTCCACACTAACAAGATGTACAGGTTAGGGTTACTGATTTGTAGACATGGCTGTGTGATTTCCTCCGGGTGCTCTAGTTTTCTCCCACAGTCCAAAGACGTACGGGTTGGGGTTACTGAGTTGTGGACATGTCTGTGTTGGTACCAGAAGAGTGGTAACACTTGTGGGCTGCACCCAGAACATCCTCAGAACGTGCTGATCGCTGACACAAACGACACATTTCACTGAAGATCTCGATGTACACGTGAGAAATGGAGCCAATCATTAAAAGATGTGTGGAAACTGGAAGAAGGAGGTCTGGAGTGGTGGTGGAAGCTCTTCTCGCTGTTTTCTGCTCCGCAGGTGATGATGAGGAGGAGGAACCAGAGTTCCCGCTAAGTCCGCGACCTCGACCTCTCACCGAGCTCCAGCTGAAAGAGAAGGCCGTGCCCATGCCCAAAGCCAGCTCCTTCTTCATCTTCAGTCCTGAAAACAAGTAGGTATCCAGAACACAAGAGATTCTGCAGATGAGCACACACAAAACACCAGGGGAACTCAGCACCTGTGGAGGGGAATCAACAGCCTGCGTTTCAGGCTGAGACCCATCTTCAGGACTGGAAAGGAAGTCAGAATGAGGAGGTGGGGGGAGGGGAAAGGTACAAGTTGGCAGGGGATAGGTGAGACCAGATGAGGGGGAAGGTGGGTGAGTGGGGGAGGTGTTGATGAGGTAAGAAGCTGGGAGGTGATAGGTGGAAAAGGTAAGAGCTGAAGAAGAAGGAAGCTGATAGGAGGGGAGAGTGAACAAGGGGAGAATGGGAAGGAGGAGGAGGTGTGGGATGAGAGGGTAAGCAGAATGGGGAATGGAAGAAGACAGAAGGGGGAAGGGGGGGAAGTCAGTGTTCTTGCTATCACATTGGAAGCTGCCCAAGTCACCTTTCAAGCAACACACACAAAATGCTGGTGGAACGCAGCAGGCCAGGCAGCATCTCTAAGAGGAAGCACAGTTGACGTTTCAGGCCGAGACCCTTCGTCACCTTCGTCAGGACTAACTGAAAATAAAGATAGTAAGAGATTTGAAAGTAGGAGGGGGAGGGAGAAATGCAAAATGATAGGAGAAGACCAGAGGGGGTGGGATGAAGCTAAGAGCTGGAAAGGTGATTGGCAAGATGGATACACAGCTGGAGAAGGGAAAGGATCATGGGACAGGAGGCCTCGGGAGAAAGAAAGGAGGAGGGGGGAAGCACCAGAGGGAGATGGTGAACAGGCAGAGTGATGGAAAGAGAGAGAAAAAAAGGGGGGGAGGGGGGAAATAAATCAGGGATGGTGTAAGAAGGGAAGGAGGGGCATTAACAGAAGTTAGAGAAATCAATGTTCATGCCATCAGGTTGGAGGCTACCCAGATGGAATATAAGGTGTTGTTCCTCCAACCTGAGTGTGGCTTCATCTTAACAGTAGAGGAGCCGACTCGCAGGTTAAGTGTCGCCTCACCTGGAAGGACTGTCTGGGGCTCTGAATGGTGGTGAGGGAAGATGGAACGTACCTCTCCCATTTCCCGCACATCTGCCCTCACCCCATCCACCTGCTACCCCACTTGGGATACGGTTCTCTTGTCCTCATCTACCACCCTACCAGCCTCCGGGTCCAACATATAATTCAACGTAACTTCCACCACCTTCAATGGGATCCCACTACCAAGCACATCTTTCCCTCACCCCCCTTTCTGCTTTCCGCAGGGATCGCTCCCTACGTGACTCCCTTGTCGATTCGTCGTTCCCCCCATCCCTTCCCACTGATCTCCCTCCTGGCACTTATCCTTGTAAGCAGAACAAGTGCTACACCTGCCCTTACACTTCCTCCCTCACCACCATTCAGGGCCCTAGACAGTCCTTCCAGGTGAGGCGACACTTCACCTGTGAGTCGGCTGGTGTGGTATACTGCGTCCGGTGCTCCCGGTGTGGCCTTTTATATATTGATGAGACCCGACGCAGACTGGGAGACCATTTTGCTGAACACCTATGCTCTGTCTGCCAGAGAAAGCAGGATCTCCCAGTGGCCACACATTTTAATTCCACGTCCTATTCCCATTCTGACATGGCTATCCATGGCCTCCTCTGTTGTCAAAATGAAACCACACTCAGGTTGGAGGAACAACACCTTATATAACGTCTGGGTAGCCTCCAACCTGATGGCATGAACATTGATTTCTCTAACTTACGTTAATACCCCTCCTCCCTTTCTTACCCCATCCCTGATTTATTTTTTTTTCCCACCTCCCTTTTTTTTCTCTCTCTGTTTGCCCATCACTCTGCCTGTTCTTCACCTCCCTCTGGTGCTCCCCTCCCCCTTTCTTTCTCCCTAGGCCTCCCGTCCCATGATCCTTTCCCTTCTCCAGCTGTGTATCCATCTTGCCAATCACCTTTCCAGCTCTTAGCTTCACCCCAACCCCTCTGGTCTTCCCCTATCATTTTGCATTTCTTCCTCCCCCTCCTACTTTCAAATCTCTTACAACACATGCAAAATGCTGGTGGAACACAGCAGGCCAGACAGCATCTATAGGGAGAAGCACTGTCGATGTTTCGGGCTGAGACCCTTTCTTCAGTTAGTCCTGACGAAGGGTGTTGGCCCGAAACATTGACTGTGCTTCTTCCTATAGATGCTGCCTGGCCTGCTGTGTTCCACCAGCATTTTGTGTGTGTTGCTTGAATTTCCAGGATCTGCAGATTTCCTCGTGTTTGCAAGTCACCTTTCATCTTCCTTTGCTTTAAAGATAAAAGCCCTACCTCACTCAGCCTATTGCCTTAAAGCATGCTCTCTTATCCAGGCAAATCTCCTCTGCACCCTTTCTAGAGCTTCCCCATCCGTAATATAACTGAACACAATATTCCAAATGTGGTCTAACCAGACTTGAAAGGTACATTTAATGTCAGAGAAATGTATATAACATGCATCCTGAAATTTTTTTTCTTCGCAAACATCCACGAAAACAGAGTACCCCAAAGAATGAATGACAGAACCCCCAAAGCTCCCCAGCTCCCCCCTCCCACAGTTAAGCAGCAGCAAAGCAATGACCCCCCCCACCAGAAAAAAAGCATTGGTACCCCCGCTGAGTTTTATAGAGCTACAGCATTACCACGGGGCTCTTGAACTCAATCCCCTGACTGATGAAGGCCAACACACTGCATGCCTTCTTTTTGGGCCCCATATCTCAGAACGGATGTGTTTTCATTGGAGACAGTCCACTGGAAGTGCACGAGGGTGATTTCAGGAGTGAAGGGGTTAGCATTTGAGTTGCGTTTGGCAGCTTTGGACCTGCACTCACTGGAATTTAGAAGAATGCCGGGGAATCTCATTGAAACCTACTGAATGTTGAAAGGACTAGATTGGGTGGATGTGGAGAGGATGTTTCCTCTGGTGGGGTATCCAGAACTAAAGGGCATTGCCTCAAAATTGAGGGGTGATCCTTTAGAACAGAGGTAAGGAGTAATTGTTTTTTTTAGCCAAAGACTAGTGAATCTATGGAATTCTCTGTCAGACTGTGGTGGAGGCCAAGTCCATGGGTATATTTAAAGTGAAAATTTATAGTTTCCTGATTGGTCAAGGCATCAAAGGTTATGCCAAGAAGGAAGGTGTGCAGGGTTGAGTTGGATCTGGGATCAGCCATGATGGAGTGAGCGACAGAGCAGACTCAATGGGCTGAATGGCCTAATTCTGCTCCTATGTCTTATGGTCTTCCCGATCAATTTGTGCAGCAACTTTGAGGGGTCCATGGATGTCAGTCCCAAGATCCCTCTGTTCCTTCTCATTGCTATTAACTCTATACTCTCCTTTCAAGTTTGATCTTCCAAAGTGAATCAATTCACACTCTTGTGCCTAGATTTCCAAAGTAAGAAAAACTACTGCCATCTTTTGATCTTCTCCTCTTCAGACTCTCTCCTTGTTGACTAACTGACCCTGTTTCGTTCCTCTCTCTTCCAGATTACGCAAATTATGCCACCGAGCGATCAATGCCACCACATTCACCAACTTCATCCTCCTCTTCATTCTACTCAGCAGCATCTCACTGGCTGCTGAAGATCCCATCCGAGCAGACTCCTTTCGCAACCAGGTGAGAGATTTCCCTCTGCAGGTTGGGCTTCTCAGAGTCAGGTTTATTATCATTGGCCTATATCGTGAAATAACGTTGTTTTGTAGTAGCAGTGCATTGTAATACATAATAAAAAGCTGTAAATTGCAATATATATACTATATATTTAGTAATCTAGTTATATAGATTTGCATTACATATATAAATGTAAATATTACTTTAAATAGTAGTATAAAATGAGAACAAAAAGGAACAAAAAATAGTGAGTTAGTGTTCATTGTTTATTCAGAAGTCTGATGGTGGAGGGGAAGAAGCTGTTCCTAGAATGTTGAGTGTGTGTCTTCAGCCACCTGTACCATAGCAATGTCCTGGTCATAGCAATGTCCTGTACCATAGCAATGTCCTGGTCATAGCAATGTCCTGTACCATAGCAATGTCCTGGTTATAGCAATGTCCTGGTCATAGCAATGTCCTGTACCATAGCAATGTCCTGGTCATAGCAATGTCCTGTACCATAGCAATGTCCTGGTCATAGCAATGTCCTGGTCATAGCAATGTCCTGTACCATAGCAATGTCCTGTACCATAGCAATGTCCTGTACCATAGCAATGTCCTGTACCATAGCAATGTCCTGGTCATAGCAATGTCCTGGTCATAGCAATGTCCTGATCATAGCAATGTCCTGGTCATAGCAATGTCCTGTACCATAGCAATGTCCTGGTCATGGCAATGTCCTGGTCATAGCAATGTCCTGTACCATAGCAATGTCCTGGTCATAGCAATGTCCTGGTCATAGCAATGTCCTGTACCATAGCAATGTCCTGGTCATAGCAATGTCCTGGTCATAGCAATGTCCTGATCATAGCAATGTCCTGGCCATAGCAATGTCCTGGTCATAGCAATGTCCTGTACCATAGCAATGTCCTGGTCATAGCAATGTCCTGTACCATAGCAATGTCCTGGTCATAGCAATGTCCTGTACCATAGCAATGTCCTGTACCATAGCAATGTCCTGATCATAGCAATGTCCTGGGTGGTGAGAGTCCTTTTTCAGGCATCACTTTTTGAAGATGTATGTGATGCTGGGGAGGCTGGTGCCCATAATGGAACTGGCTGTTTGCATTTTGCTGTGCAGTGGCCCCTCCACACCAGACCGTAATGCTACCACTTAACCAGATGCCATCTACATCGTACTTGGACATTTCTTGACCAAACTGCTGTAATAAATGTTAAACACTGCTGATACTATTTCTCCTACAGGTCCTGGCCTATTTTGACATTGCTTTTACCGCCATATTCACCATGGAGATTGTGCTGAAGGTAACACACTTACTTCTGTCTGTCTGTAGGTCAATTGAACTCAGTATCTGAGTCTCCCTGTTTCTCTGCCTATCACTCCTAATCAATTAATCCATTACGTAATTGTTTACACCATCCAGCCTAGCTCTTGTTATCGTCCCTTATCTAACGATCAGGAGAATGAGGAGGGATCTCATTGAACCCTACCAAATATTGAAAGGTCCAGGTAGAATGGATTTAGATTCAAAGATTCAAAGTTTATAGGCATCTGTTAGGCTCATGAGACCATGGATTTGCGCCTTTGAAGATTTCCCAGGGCGTAGGCCTGGGCAGAGTTGTTTGGGAGACTGACAGTTGCCCATGCTGCAAGCCTGCCCCTCTCCACGCCACCGATGTTCTCCAAGGGAAGGGCACCAGGACTCAAGGACACAACACGCTGCCTCACTGAGGCTTGAACCAGTGACCTTCAGATCCTTATCCCCTAGGTCACATGCCAACACTCAAGATTCAAAGTACATTTGTTATAAAACTATATATAAATCATACAACCTTGAGATTTCTTTGTCTACAGGCAGAGAAACCCAAAAGAACTCAATTAAAATAAAAGACCAACACCTAATGCACATAGAATGAGATAAAAAAATCAAGTCATGCCCATTGGTTTTATCACCATATTCAGCATGAAAATTTGCTAGAGGGATTGAATGGCCACCAGGCCCAGCCTCAGAATAGAAGGGCACCCCTTTACAAAAGAGATGAATAGGAGTTACTTTTCGGTAAATCTGGGGCATTCATTGCCACAGACGGCTGTGGAGGCCAAATCATGGGGTATATTTAAAGTGGGGGTTGATAGGTTCCTGATTAGTAAGAGCAGTAAAAGGTTATGTGGAGAATGTCGGCGAATGGGGTTCAGAGGGATAATAAATCAGCCATGATATAATGTCAGATGGGCTAAATGGCCTAATTCTACTCCCAAATCGGAAATGTTTATCCTTTCTTCCCAAACGTTTTGTTGGATTTAGGCATCTAAAAAACATTCTAGTATTTATTCCCACGATAGAAGCATAGCGGTTACCACAACACAGTTACGGCACCAGTGAACCTAAACTTGACATTCAGAATTATTTGTTTATAACATTTATGTCAGTGAGTCACGTGCACCTACTCATGGGCAAGTAGGATATTTAGAGAAACAGCACGTTTACTGGCCCCTTCTTCCCAACGAGTCTGCACCGCCAAATTACACACATGTGAGCAATTAAGTTCCTAACCCGTACGTCTTTAGAGTGTGGGGGGGGGAGAACCCAGAGGAAAACCGTACATGTTTAGAGTGTGGGGGGGGGGGGAACCCAGAGGAAACCCGTACGTCTTTAGAGTGTGCGGGGGGGGGGAGAACCCAGAGGAAACCCGTACGTGTTTAGAGTGTGGGGGGGGGGAGAACCCAGAGGAAACCCGTACGTGTTTAGAGTGTGGGGGGGGACCCAGAGGAAACCCGTACGTGTTTAGAGTGTGGGGGGGGGAACCCAGAGGAAACCCCTACGTCTTTAGAGTGTGGGGGGGGGGAGAACCCAGAGGAAACCCGTACGTGTTTAGAGTGTGGGGGGGGGGAACCCAGAGGAAACCCGTACGTGTTTAGAGTGTGGGGGGGGGGGAACCCAGAGGAAACCCGTACGTGTTTAGAGTGTGGGGGGGGGGAACCCAGAGGAAACCCGTACATGTTTAGAGTGTGGGGGGGGGGGGGAACCCAGAGGAAACCCGTACGTCTTTAGAGTGTGGGGGGGGGGAGAACCCAGAGGAAACCCGTACGTGTTTAGAGTGTGGGGGGGGGAACCCAGAGGAAACCCATACATGTTTAGAGTGTGGGGGGGGGGGAACCCAGAGGAAACCCCTACGTCTTTAGAGTGTGGGGGGGGGGGAACCCAGAGGAAACCCATACATGTTTAGAGTGTGGGGGGGGGGAACCCAGAGGAAACCCCTACGTCTTTAGAGTGTGGGGGGGGGGGAACCCAGAGGAAACCCGTACGTGTTTAGAGTGTGGGGGGGGAACCCAGAGGAAACCCATACATGTTTAGAGTGTGGGGGGGGGAACCCAGAGGAAACCCCTACGTCTTTAGAGTGTGGGGGGGGGAACCCAGAGGAAACCCGTACGTGTTTAGAGTGTGGGGGGGGGAACCCAGAGGAAACCCGTACATGTTTAGAGTGTGGGGGGGGGAACCCAGAGGAAACCCGTACATGTTTAGAGTGTGGGGGGGGGGGAGAACCCAGAGGAAACCCGTACGTGTTTAGAGTGTGGGGGGGGACCCAGAGGAAACCCGTACGTGTTTAGAGTGTGGGGGGGGGGGGAACCCAGAGGAAACCCCTACGTCTTTAGAGTGTAGGGGGGGGGGAGAACCCAGAGGAAACCCGTACGTGTTTAGAGTGTGGGGGGGGGGGAACCCAGAGGAAACCCGTACGTGTTTAGAGTGTGGGGGGGGGGAACCCAGAGGAAACCCGTACGTGTTTAGAGTGTGGGGGGGGGGAACCCAGAGGAAACCCGTACATGTTTAGAGTGTGGGGGGGGGGGAACCCAGAGGAAACCCGTACGTCTTTAGAGTGTGGGGGGGGGGAGAACCCAGAGGAAACCCGTACGTGTTTAGAGTGTGGGGGGGGGAACCCAGAGGAAACCCATACATGTTTAGAGTGTGGGGGGGGGGGAACCCAGAGGAAACCCATACATGTTTAGAGTGTGGGGGGGGGGAACCCAGAGGAAACCCCTACGTCTTTAGAGTGTGGGGGGGGGGGAACCCAGAGGAAACCCGTACGTGTTTAGAGTGTGGGGGGGGGAACCCAGAGGAAACCCCTACGTCTTTAGAGTGTGGGGGGGGGGGAACCCAGAGGAAACCCGTACGTGTTTAGAGTGTGGGGGGGGGAACCCAGAGGAAACCCGTACATGCTTAGAGTGTGGGGGGGGGAACCCAGAGGAAACCCGTACATGTTTAGAGTGTGGGGGGGGGGAACCCAGAGGAAACCCGTACATGTTTAGAGTGTGGGGGGGGGAACCCAGAGGAAACCCGTACATGTTTAGAGTGTGGGGGGGGGAACCCAGAGGAAACCCGTACATGTTTAGAGTGTGGGGGGGGGAGAACCCAGAGGAAACCCGTACGTGTTTAGAGTGTGGGGGGGGGGAGCTGGAGGAAACCCGTACGTGTTTAGAGTGTGGGGGGGGGGGAACCCGGAGGAAACCCGTACATGTTTAGAGTGTGGGGGGGGGGGAAACCAGAGGAAACCCGTACGTCTTTAGAGTGTGGGGGGGGGAGAACCCAGAGGAAACCCGTACGTGTTTAGAGTGTGGGGGGGGAACCCAGAGGAAACCCATACATGTTTAGAGTGTGGGGGGGGGGGAACCCAGAGGAAACCCCTACGTCTTTAGAGTGTGGGGGGGGGGAACCCAGAGGAAACCCATACATGTTTAGAGTGTGGGGGGGGGACCCAGAGGAAACCCCTACGTCTTTAGAGTGTGGGGGGGGGGGAACCCAGAGGAAACCCATACATGTTTAGAGTGTGGGGGGGGGAACCCAGAGGAAACCCCTACGTCTTTAGAGTGTGGGGGGGGGGAACCCAGAGGAAACCCGTACGTGTTTAGAGTGTGGGGGGGGGGAACCCAGAGGAAACCCATACATGTTTAGAGTGTGGGGGGGGGGAACCCAGAGGAAACCCGTACGTGTTTAGAGTGTGGGGGGGGGAACCCAGAGGAAACCCGTACATGTTTAGAGTGTGGGGGGGGAACCCAGAGGAAACCCGTACATGTTTAGAGTGTGGGGGGGGGAACCCAGAGGAAACCCGTACATGTTTAGAATGTGGGGGGGGGAACCCAGAGGAAACCCGTACATGTTTAGAGTGTGGGGGGGGGGAGAACCCAGAGGAAACCCGTACGTGTTTAGAGTGTGGGGGGGGGGAGCTGGAGGAAACCCGTACGTGTTTAGAGTGTGGGGGGGGGAACCCAGAGGAAACCCGTACGTGTTTAGAGTGTGGGGGGGGGGAGAACCCAGAGGAAACCCGTACGTCTTTAGAGTGTGGGGGGGGGAACCCAGAGGAAACCCGTACGTGTTTAGAGTGTGGGGGGGGGGAGAACCCAGAGGAAACCCGTACGTGTTTAGAGTGTGGGGGGGGGAGAACCCAGAGGAAACCCGTACGTGTTTAGAGTGTGGGGGGGGGGAGAACCCAGAGGAAACACGTACGTCTTTAGAGTGTGGGGGGGGGAGAACCCAGAGGAAACCCATACGTCTTTAGAGTGTGGGGGGGGGGGGAGAACCCAGAGGAAACCCGTACGTGTTTAGAGTGTGGGGGGGGGAGAACCCAGAGGAAACCCGTACGTCTTTAGAGTGTGGCGGGGGGGAGAACCCAGAGGAATACCCTACGTCTTTAGAGTGTGGGGGGGGGGAACCCAGAGGAAACCCGTACGTGTTTAGAGTGTGGGGGGGGGGAACCCAGAGGAAACCCGTACGTGTTTAGAGTGTGGGGGGGGGGGAACCCAGAGGAAACCCCTACGTCTTTAGAGTGTGGGGGGGGGAGAACCCAGAGGAAACCCGTACGTGTTTAGAGTGTGGGGGGGGGAGCTGGAGGAAACCCGTACATGTTTAGAGTGTGGGGGGGGGGGAACCCAGAGGAAACCCGTACGTGTTTAGAGTGTGGGGGGGGGGAACCCGGAGTAAACCTGTACGTGTTTAGAGTGTGGGGGGGGGAACCCAGAGGAAACCCGTACGTCTTTAGAGTGTGGGGGGGGGATAACCCAGAGGAAACCCGTACGTCTTTAGAGTGTGGGGGGGGGAACCCAGAGGAAACCCGTACGTGTTTAGAGTGTGGGGGGGGGGGAGAACCCAGAGGAAACACGTACGTGTTTAGAGTGTGGGGGGGGGGAGAACCCAGAGGAAACACGTACGTGTTTAGAGTGTGGGGGGGGGGAGAACCCAGAGGAAACACGTACGTCTTTAGAGTGTGGGGGGGGGAACCCAGAGGAAACCCGTACGTGTTTAGAGTGTGGGGGGGGGGGAGCTGGAGGAAACCCGTACGTCTTTAGAGTGGGGGGGGGAACCCAGAGGAAACCCGTACGTGTTTAGAGTGTGGGGGGGGGGGAGAACCCGGAGGGAAACCCTTACGTGTTTAGAGTGTGGGGGGGGGGGGAGAACCCGGAGGAAACCCTTACGTGTTTAGAGTGTGGGGGGGGGGAGAACCCGGAGGAAACCCTTACGTGTTTAGAGTGTGGGGGGGGGGAGAACCCGGAGGAAACCCTTACGTGTTTAGAGTGTGGGGGGGGGGAGAACCCAGAGGAAACCCGTACGTGTTTAGAGTGTGGGGGTGGGGGGAGAACCCAGAGGAAACCCTTACGTGTTTAGAGTGTGGGGGGGGGAACCCAGAGGAAACCCCTACGTGTTTAGAGTGTGGGGGGGGGGGAGAACCCAGAGGAAACCCGTACGTGTTTAGAGTGTGGGGGGGGAGCTGGAGGAAACCCGTACGTCTTTAGAGTGTTGGGGGGGACCCAGAGGAAACCCGTACGTGTTTAGAGTGTGGGGGGGGAGCTGGAGGAAACCCGTACGTGTTTAGAGTGTGGGGGGGGACCCAGAGGAAACCCGTACGTGTTTAGAGTGGGGGGGGGAGAACCCGGAGGAAACCCTTACGTGTTTAGAGTGTGGGGGGGGGGGAACCCAGAGAAAACCCGTACGTGTTTAGAGTGTGGGGGGGGGGGAGAACCCGGAGGAAACCCGTACGTGTTTAGAGTGTGGGGGGGGGAACCCAGAGAAAACCCGTACGTGTTTAGAGTGTGGGGGGGGGGAGAACCCGGAGGAAACCCGTACGTGTTTAGAGTGTGGGGGGGGGGAACCCAGAGGAAACCCGTACGTGTTTAGAGTGTGGGGGGGGGGAACCCAGAGGAAACCCGTACATGTTTAGAGTGTGGGGGGGGAACCCAGAGGAAACCCGTACATGTTTAGAGTGTGGGGGGGGGAACCCAGAGGAAACCCGTACATGTTTAGAGTGTGGGGGGGGGAACCCAGAGGAAACCCGTACATGTTTAGAGTGTGGGGGGGGGAACCCAGAGGAAACCCGTACATGTTTAGAGTGTGGGGGGGGGAACCCAGAGGAAACCCGTACATGTTTAGAGTGTGGGGGGGGGGGGGACCCAGAGGAAACCCGTATGTGTTTATAGTGTGGGGGGGGGAGCTGGAGGAAACCCGTACGTGTTTAGAGTGTGGGGGGGGGGACCCAGAGGAAACCCGTACGTGTTTAGAGTGGGGGGGGGGAATGGAGAACCCGGAGGAAACCCATATGTCTTTAGAGTTTTGGGGTGGGGGAACCCAGAAGAAACACATGCAGCTCATGGGGAGAATGGACAGACTTCTTTCTGACAACATTGGCATTTGAACCCAGGTGTCTGGTGCTGTAATAATACTGCATTAGCTTTTATGCTACTGTGCTGCTCCCCCCAAATGATGGGCTTCCCTCTGGGGCTGAGATCAGTCGGAGCTCTTTCTCACTGCTACACTGTATCTCCAGACTGAAGTCCATCAAGTTCTGTGTTCCTTTGCTTTAGCTGGCTTGCTCGACCCTTCTAAAATCTCTTGAATAACTTCTAGCAGCAGATTCACCAGAGCTACCAGCAGGCCTTAGGCTTTGTTCACCCCAAGGGTTCACAATGATGTGACAGTTTATGCACAAAGTACACTGCAGATGCTGTGTCAGTTTATGCTGTCTAACTCTGCCATCCCGTTAATGAGGTGGAAGTGATTTGTTTCTACAGGGTCAAACAGATGGAGTGAGTTAAATGTGTAAATCAGAGGACGTTTTGCATCCCTTATCTAAAATGCTGGGGCTGGAAGTGTTTTGGACTTTGGAATTCAGTCGGCCCTCCTTATCCATGGGAGATTGGTTCCGGGACCTCCAGCGGATTCCAAAATACACAGATGCTCAAGTCCCTTATTTAACATGTATCAGTGCGGTGGACTTTAGGACCCAGTGGAACCCCGGACTTTATTTAACGTGTCTCCATGCTGTGGACATTAGGACCTGGCGGTGCATCTCTGAATCTGCAGTGTTTCTGTTCATGAAAATAATCATGATCGCAATTGAAAATAAGGTGGAAATAATAAAGTTGATCAGAAAGAGGTGAAACGCCATCAGTCACTGGAAAAGCGTTAGGCTACAGTCGGTCAACAATCGGAACAATTTTAATGGAGCATGTGAAAGACCCTGCCCCGATGAAAGCTACAATTATTACTAAGCAACGCAGTGGTTAAATTACTGAATACATATGTTTCTTAAGTGTTTTATATGCATAGAAAGGTAAAATATGTGCTATATACTAAGAAAAACGTTTGACTAACTGACACTAAATAATACTGGATGTACCTGTTCCGAATTCAAATCCAACTTAAAGACGGACTCAGGAATGGAACTCATTCATAACCCGGGTCTGCCTGTACTTTTAAGTCATTTCTAGATTACTTATAATACCTAATACAATGTAGATGCTATGTAAATAGTTGTTATACTGTAATGTTTAGGGAATAATGACAAGAAAAAATAGTCTGTACATGCTCAAACAACGAGTGCTGGAGATCGGGTTTTCCTGATCCATGGTTGGTTGAATCCACGCTTACGGAATCTATGGAGTCTGCAGAATCCACGGATAAGGAGGGCCTACGGTATATAATGTGATACCTTGGGGGTGGAGCCACATCTAAATGTGGAATTTATTTACGTCACGTATAAAATGGCTACAAAGTGCTTGAGTCTTCCCATTTGGATCTGTAGTATATTAACTCACTCCCTCTGTTTTTCTCGTTTTATCTTAGACTATCTTGCCATCTTTCATTCCATCCCTCCACTTCTCTCTCCCTCTTTCTCTCTCTGTACAGATGACGACCTACGGTGCGTTCCTTCACAAAGGCTCTTTTTGCCGGAACTACTTCAACATCCTTGATCTGCTTGTGGTCAGCGTTTCTCTGATCTCCTTTGGAATCCAGTGAGTATTTGAGAAGATTTTTTAATTTGCAATGCAGCACAGTAATGGTCCCTTCCGGCCCAGCGAGCTGCAGTGAGCTGCCCTATTTTACCCATGCGACCAGTTAACCTACTAACCAGTATGTCTTTGGGATGTGAGAGAATACCGGAGCATCTGAAAGGCTCCCTGGTGGTCATGAGAACAAAGTACAAACTCCTTACCGACAGTGGCAGGAATCAAGCCTGGCTCTCTGGCACTATAATAGTGTTATTCTAACTGCTGCACTACCATCCTGCCCTTTTTAAAAAATAAGACTGTAAGATGTACTTTGACTGATCAAGGACTTTATCAACCTTCATTATCACTGACATGGAAGTTGTCTTTGTGCAGTACGGTAAGTCATAACAAAAATATAAACAAGTAAGCAGTGCAAAAAGTGAGTAAAATAATAGTGATGTGGTGTTTCTAGATTCAGAAATCTGATAGTGGAGAGGAAGAAGCTGTTTCTAAAGCTGCCTGATAGTAATGAGAAGAGGTCATGCCCCAGGTAACGGGGTGTTTAATGATGGATGCCGCCTTTTTGTGGCATTGCCTTTTGAAGATGCCCTTGATGCTGGGGAGGCTAGTACTCATGATGGAGCTGGCTGTGTTTACAATCCTCTGCAGCTTTTTTCTGATGCTGTGCAGTGGCCTTCAGTGATGCAGCTAGTTCTAATCCCCCTACAGTAAATCTGTTGAGAAATTTGCAAGAGCCTTTGGTGACAAACCAAGTCTGCTGAAACTCCTAATGAAATATCGTTGCTAGCATAACTTCTTTATAATATGATGAGCCCAGGAATTTGATTTGTTTAAATGTCTTAAAGCAATGTTGTTTGGTGAAGTACAAGAGATACTGCAGATGCTGGAAATGCCGGAGGAACACACATGCTGAAGGAACTCAGCAGGTCAGGCCGCATTTATGGAGGGGAAATAGGCAGTTTGCATTTCTGGCTGAGACCCTTCATGGAAGGGAAGGGGGCAAGAGCCAGAATAAGAAGGTGGGCAGATGGGAAGAGGGGTGAGACCAGGTGAGGTGGAAGATGAGAAGTGAGCAGGTGGTAGGTGTGTAACACCCTGGCTAAGATTTTTACTGCTATGATGTAGGTTTTTCATTTTAGCAGTTCCGAAAGAACCTATTTGGGTTTAAGCTGAGATTAGAGGTTTTGTTGTTCAGCTTGGGAATATGGTGTCTGCCAATCAAGATGGTGGAATTGGGAAGAATGCTGATCATAGAGGTTTTGTGAAAGACACTGGTGTGGGTTGAGGTTCTTTTTGCAGGAGCTGGGAGAAGACTGGAGGGAGGTGTCTGAGGATACTGTCCCTCTTGTACAAGGTGCTCTGTGCAGGTGAATGGCTTCAGGGAGGAGGACCCAGTGGGAGAGCTGACTTGTTCGAGATGGATTTCGAGTGACTTTCACGCAGACCAAGGGCCCAGCGTTTGAGTTACAGACAAGTGCAAGATAAGCTCCAACTTACGTGCACATTTGATTGTTCATGGGCCCTTTTTGGTTTTTTTCTTTAATATGTTTGCTTAAGTTAACATTTTTAAATCTTCATAATAGTCTGCAGTGTTCGATCTGTTATTTCCTGCTGACAGGCAATTACAGGGAGCAGTAAATCACACAGCATCACACAAACTGGGGTTTGGGTGGGTAAGACATTCCAACCTCACAGATTTGACGGGCTCAAAGTCTATACCCTAGATGTACGAAGCCTGAGACTTTCACCACAAGAGTCCAGTGACTGTTAGCAAAGGTCTAACAAGCTGCATTTCCAGAGACACCCAGTAAAAAAGGGTTTCAGGTGGAAATGGTAAAGGGCTGAAGATGAAATCACTGTCCACTTTCTCAATGTGTTGGTTTAGAAGTTAGCTTTATGGTCCAGGTGCAGTTCGATGGGATGAGACAGAATAAGTACCATGAACCAGATGGGCCAAAGGGCCTGATTCTGTGCTGTAGTGCTCTGACTCCAGTGTGACAGTACATGTTACCAGGTTATCTCTTCTGTTGTTCTATTCCAGGTCTAGTGCGATCTCTGTGGTAAAGATTCTGCGTGTCCTCCGTGTGCTCAGACCTTTGAGAGCAATTAACAGAGCAAAGGGACTAAAGGTGAGGCAGAGTCTAAAGAACATATGTGGGTGTGTGAGTGTATGTATGTAAATGCATATTAGTATGTGTATGTACAAGTATTTGTGTGTGTGTGCAAGAGGGTGTGTGTGTGTGTGCGCATGTGTGTATGAGTTTGTGTATGTAAATGCATGTTGGTGTGTATACAGGTTCCCCCCGCTATCCAAAGGTAGAGCGTTCCTATGAAACGGTTCATAAGCCAGAATGTTGTAAAGTGAAGAAGCAATTACCATTTATTTATATGGGGAAAATTTGTGAGTGTTCCCAGACCCAAAAAATAACTCTCAGCAGAAGCACTTTTCTTCTTTCGAAATAAATCTCTTGCTTGGCAATTTTTTCCATTAAATTGCAGTTTCGTCACAGTTAAACACTTGCTTATACAAATAACCACCTTCTGTAATTATTTTCTTTAGTTCTGCTGGGAACTTTTCAGCAGCTTCAGTATCAGCCGAAGCACTCTCTCCAGTAAACGTTAAACAATGAAGCTGCCCTCGCCTCAGAAACTGATCAAACCACCCATGGCTACCTTTAAATTCCACTTTCATCACCATCGTCCAGTGCTTTCTGATTCAGCTGATTTCTCCGTTAAGTATAAGATAACGGAACACCACGCTTCGTACACCCATCAGTCCACTCAAACAATAGAGTTTCTATTTTATCCATTATTGGATGCCGACTAAAAGAGAACACTTTGCTATCAGGAGAGCCAACGGTAACATCGGCAGCTTTCAAGATTCTTTCTCTCTGCGTGTAAATAGTGCGAATGGTGTAAGTAGGCAAGTTCAATGTGTAGACAATGTCCTTACTTCGTTCACCATGATCGAAACGCTTCATTATGCCTAGTTTTAACACCCTTACGAGCTCTTTTAGGCTTTTCGGATACCCATCTTGCTAACGGATACACAAAATAAATCGAGGTAAAGCACAGATGCTCAGAGGCACATGTTTAAACAATGGCAACTAGAATGCAGTTCCAGGGGAGGAGCTTGGCTGCTTGGGGCACGTGCTACCTTTTTACAAACACTGCCTTTTTCGTAAAAGTGAGAACACTCTTCGGCTAGCAAAAACAGATAACTAATGTAGGTCTTTTGTAACAGCGAGCTGTCGTAATGCGAACATTTGAAAAATGGGGGCCACCTGTATGTAAAAGCGTTTGTGTGTGTGTGCACGAGAGGGGGTGTGAGCGAGAGAGTATGTGTGAGAGTGTGTGGGTATGATGCCCATTCCTACCCCTGTGTGATGTGACACTTCTGAGATATATTTTGCAGTGAAGGCTTCAAGCAAGTTTATCTGTGCAGAGACTGCCCTCTGTGTGGAGCTGACTGCTAATGCTCACTCTCCCTTTCTCTCCCCACAGCATGTCGTACAGTGTGTGTTTGTGGCAATAAAGACAATCGGAAACATTGTGATTGTCACAACGCTCTTACAGTTCATGTTCGCCTGCATCGGCGTGCAGCTCTTTAAGGTGAGTGCCTGCTAGTGAGATACTAGCTAAAGGGCAGGATGAGATTTATTTGTCACAGGTACATTGAAATATCGTGGTGTGTATCAATGGCCGACAGAGTCTGCAGATGTGCTGAGAGCTGCCCAAAAGTGTCGCCACCACTCACTAACCCTAACCCGTACATCATAGACTTATGGAACACTACAGCTGCCCCATTAACCTGCCTAGACCCATCGACCTGCACTAAGCCCTCCGTATCCCTCCCTTCCATGTAACTATCCAAATTTCTCTTAAACATTGAAATTGAACCCGCATCCACCACTTGCGTTGGGAGCTCATTCCACACTCTTACCATCCTCGAGTGAAAAATTTTCCCCTCATGCTCCTGTTAAACATTTCATCTTTCACTTTTAATCCATAACCTCTCACCAGACCTCAGTGCAAAAAGCTTGTTCATATTTACCTATCTGTATCCCTCGTAATTTTGTACACCTTTATCAAATTTCCCAATCTTCTAGGTTCTAGGGAATAACGTCCAAACCTATTCAACCTTCCCCTGTAGCTTAGGTCCTCAAGTTCCAGCAACATCCTTTTTCTCTGCAATCTTTCAAACTTACTTACATCTTTCCTGTAACCAAGTGACCAAATCCTGACACAGTACTCCAAATTAGGCCTCACCAACATCTTATATAATTTCACCATAATATCTCAACTCCTGTACTCAATACACGGAATTATTCCAAAACCTTTCATTATGACCCTGTCTACCTGTGAGGCCACTTTCAAGGAATTATGGATCTGTATTCCCAGATCCCTCTGTTCTACCACACACTCCTAGCTGCTCTACTACTCACCAGGTAAGAACTACCCTGGTTGGTCCTCCCAAAGGGCAAAGACACGCTTCTCTGTATTAAATTCCATCTGCCATTTATAGTCCATTTTTCCAGCTGATCCAGATCCCACTGCAAGCCTTGATAGTCTTCCTTGTCCACTACACCCCTAATCTTTGTGTCAGCTGCAAATTAGATGATCCAGTTAACCACGTCATCACCCAGATCATTGATGTACAGTAGATGACAATAGACCCGGCACCGATCCCTGTGGCACTCCACAGGCTCCAGTCAGAGAAGTAATCATCTACTACCACTCTCTGGCTTCTTCCTAAAAGCCAATGTCTAATCCAGTTTATTACCTCATCTTGCATGCCAAGTGGCTGAACCTTCTTGACCAACCTCCCATGAGGGATCTTGTCAAAGTCCACGCAGGCAACAACCACTGCCTTGCCTCCTTTCCCAGTAACATCAGTGGAATATGTGAAGAGACTGAGCACCCGGAGGAGATCCACGTGGTCATGGGGAGAACGTGCCAACTCCTTACAGACAGTGGTGGGCATTGAATCCCAGTCGGTGATCACTGGCACGTAAAGCTTAATAAGCAAATAACTGCATGTAAAACTCAGAATTCTGTATCCTCTGGGACAACTCCAGTGCCAAAACAAGAACGACTTAGTGCAGCAGCTCTGATTGAAACAAATACTCTTGCTTTAGCCTGCTATAGCTGAAAACCACAGCTGCATCTCAGATATCTACAATCAGTAATTCCATTTTAATGCGATTAAACACTCTATCTCTGCTCAAAACCAATGGAGATAGATCAGACCATAGTGGGTAATATTGTCCCTTTAAGCCACTGGCAGAAGCAGGGTCACTGTACTGGGCTAAAAACGAGCTTTTTGACTCCCAATACCGACTAAGTGCTGACAAACATGGTCTCTGATATAGAAAACTGATGATCTCAGAGCTGGGGAGCTGTATCAGGGGGATGATAGGACTGCTTGCGCCTTTTGTTTCAGCAAATCCTGGTTAACCCCTTCCATGACAAACATAACAATTCAAATACACTGCCAAGATAGGTCTGTCAAGTCTCTCAAAAACAGAGGTGGAGATGTAAGCAGATAGTGGCAGATGGAGTTCAACCCAGAGAAGTGTGAAGTGGTTCATTTTGGTAGGTCAAATATGATTGGGACTCCCATACTGTTAAAGGTCTAGATGGGTTAGAGTTTGTGAAATGTGTTCAGGTAAGTTTTCTAAATCAATATATAGAGGTACCAACTAGGGAGGATGCAATATTAGATCCCCTATTAGGAAATGAGTTAGGGCAGGTGACAGAAGTGTGTGTAGGGGAACACTTTGGTTCTAGTGATCATAACGTCATTAGTTTCAACTTGATCATGGATAAAGATAGATCTGGTCCTTGGGTTGAAGTTCTAAACTGGAAAAAGGCCAAATTTGAAGAAATGAGAAAGGATCTAAAAAGCGTAGATTGGTACAGGTTGTTCCCTGACAAGGATATGATTGGTAAGTGGGAGGCCTTCAAAGGAGAAATTTTGAGAGTGCAGAGTTTTCAATGTTCCTGTCAGGGTTAAAGGCAAAATGAATAAGAATAAGGAACCTTGGTTCTTGAGGGATATTGGAACTCTGATAAAGAAGAAGAGAGAGATGTATAACATGTAAAGGCAACAGGGAGGAAATAAAAACACAAAAGTACAACTGCAGATGCTGTGGATCAAAGAATACGAACACAACGCTGGAAGAACTCAGCAGGTCAGGCAGCATCCGTGAGAAAAGAGTAGCCAACGTTTCAGGCCGAGACCCTTCATTGGGAATGGGGGGTGGAAGAGAGGACCAAAGCCCAGTAATAGAGATAGGGGAGGGGGTAGGACCTAGAGGTGCCAGGTGGAAAACCAATCAGACGAAAGATAAAGGGGGGAGGGGGAGGGGATAAGCATGAAAGAACTGTAGAGATAAAGAAGCAGAAAGTTGAAAGGGGAGACAGCAGAGAGGGACCTGGGATAGGGGAAGGTGAAGGGGCTGGGAATTACCGGAAATCGGAGAATTCAACGTTCATACCACCAGGCTGGAGGCTACCCAGACGGTAGATGAGGTGTTGCTCCTCCAACCTGAGTTTGGCCTCATCATGGCAGTAAAGGAGGCCATGTATGGACATATCTAGATGGGAATGAGAGGCAGAGTTGAAATGGGTGGCAAACGGGAGGTCCTGTCTTTTGTGATAGATGGAGCATAGGTGCTCAACGAAGTGGTCCCCCAATCTGCGTCGGGTCTTGCCGATGTAGAGGAGGCCTCACCGGGAGCACCGGATGCAATAGACGACACCACCAGACTTGCAGGTGAAGTGTTGCCTCACCTGGAAGGACTGTCTGGGGCCCGGAATGGTGGTAAGGGGGGAGGTGTGGGGACAGGTGTAGCATTTGGGCTTGCAGGGATAAGTGCCAGGTGGGAGTTCTGTGGGGAGGGACGTGTGGACCAGGTAGTCGCGGAGGGAATGGTCCTTGCGAAAAGCAGAGAGGGGTAGGGAGGGAAAGATGTGCTTGGTGGTGGGGTCCTGTTGAAGGTGGCGGAAGTTGCGGAGGATAATGTGTTGTATCCGGAGGCTGGTGGGGTGGTAGGTGAGGACAAGGGGAACCCTGTCCCTGTTGTGGTGACAGGAGGATGGGTTAAGGGCTGAAGTGCGGGAAGTGGAGGAGATGTGGGTGACGTCATCTTTGATGATGCCAGAAGGGAAACCACGATCCTGAAAGAAAGAGGATATTTGAGAAGTCCTGGAATGGAAAAGGGGGAAATAAGATGCTTGAGGAGTATAAAAAGAGTAAGAAAATACTTAAGAAAGAAATCAGGAGGGCTAAAAGAAGACATGAGGTTGCTTTCGAAGTCAGGGTGAAGGATAATCCTAAGAGCTTCTACAGGTATGTTAAGAGCAAAAGGATAGTAAGGGATAAAATTGGTCCCCTTGAAGATCAGAGTGGTCGGCTATGTATGGAACCAAAGAAATTGGAGAGATATTAAATGGGTTTTTTGCATCTGTATTTACTAAGGAAATTGGAATGGAGTCTATGGAAACAAGGCAAACAAGTAGGGAGGTCATGGAACTTATACAGATTAAAGAGGAGGAGGTGCTTGCTGTCTTGAGGCAAATCAGAGTAGATAAATCCCCAGGAGCTGACAGGGTATTCCCTCGGACCTTGAAGGAGACTAGTGTTGAAATTGCAGGGGCCCTGGCAGAAATATTAAAAAAATCGATATCCACGGGTCAGGTGCTGGAGGATTGGAGGATAGCTCATGTAGTTCCGTTGTTTAAAAAAAGCTCAAAAAGCCAGGAAATTATAAGCCAGTAAGTTTGACGTTGGTAGTAGGTAAGTTATTGGAAGGAGTACTAAGAGATAGGATTTACAAGTATTTGGATAGACAGGGACTTATTAGAAAAAGTCAGCATGGCTTTGTGCGTGGTAGGTCATGTTTAACCAATCTATTAGAATTTTTCGAGGAGGTTACCAGGAAAGTGGATGAAGGGAAGGCAGTGGATGTTGTCCACATGGACTTCAGTAAGGCCTTTGACAAGGTCCAGCATGGGAGGTTAGTTACTAGGTATATATGAAGAGGTAGTAACTTGGATTAGACATTGGCTCAATGGGAGAAGTCAGAGAGTGGTAGTGGAGGATTGCTACTCTGAGTGGAGGCCTGTGACTTGTGGTGTGCCACAGGGATCAGTGCTGGGTCCATTGTTATTTGTCATCTATATCAATGATCTGGATGAAATTGGATCAGTAAATTTGCTGATGATACAAAGATTGGAGGTATAGTGGACAGTGAGGAAGGTTTTCAAAGCTTGCAGAGGGATTTGGACCAGTTGGAGGAATGGGCTGAAATATGGCAGATGGAGTTTAATGCGGACAAGTGTGAGCTATTGCACTTGGGAAGGTCAAACCAAGGTAGAACATACAAGGTAAGTGGTAGGACACTGAGGAGTGCAGTAGAACAGTGGGATCTGGGAGTACAGATACATAATTCCCTAAAAGTGGCATCACAAGTAGATAGGGTTGTAAAGAGAGCTTTTGGTACATTGGCCTTTATAAATCAAAGTATTGAGTATAAGATTTGGAATGTAATGGTGAGGTTGTATAAGACATTGGTGAGACCGAATTTGGAGTATTATGTGCAGTTTTGGTCACCTAATTACAGGAAGGATATTAATAAGGTTGAAAGAGTGCAGAGAAGGTTTACAAGAATGTTGCCAGGACTTGTGAAACTGAGTTACAGAGAAAGGTTGAATAGGTTAGGACTTTATTCCCTGGAGCGTAGAAGAATGAGGAATGATTTGATAGAGGTATTATGATGGGTATAGATAGAGTGAATGCAAACAGGCTTTTTCCACTGAGGCTAGGGGAGAAAAAACCAGAGGTCATGGGTTAAGGGTGAAGAGGGAAAAGTTTAAAGGGAACATTAGGAGGGGCTTCTTCACGCAGAGAGTGGTGGGAGTGTGGAATGAGCTGCCAGATGAAACGGTGAATGCGGGCTCACTTTTGACATTTAAGAAAAACATGGACAGGTATATGGATGAGAGGGGCTTGGAGGGATATGGCCCAGGTGCAGGTCAGTGGGACTAGGCAGAAAAATGGTTCGGCACAGCCAAGAAGGGCCAAAAGGCCTGTTTCTGTGCTGTAATGTTCTATGGTTCTAAGAGGCTACAGGTTTAAGGTGCTGGGGAGTAGGTACAGAGGAGATGTCAGGGGTAAGTTTTTTACTCAGAGAGTGGTGAGTGCGTGGTATGGGCTGCCGGCAACGGTGGTGAAGGTGGATACGATAGGGTCTTTTAAGGGGCTTTTAGATAGGTATGTGGAGCTTAGTAAAATAGAGGACTGTAGGTAAGCCTAGTAATTTCTGAGGTAGGGACATGTTCGGCACAGCTTTGTGGGCCAAAGGGCCTGTAGGTTTTCTATGTTTTTCTATGCTTCAGGATCGATTCCTCGTGGTGTATAAATGTAGTGGTGCTTTTTCAATTCTCATCACCAGATATGCAACACCCCTTGATCAGATGTCATCCAGTTTACCTGCTGCGGGAGATATCAGCTTTCACTTTGGTAGCTGTGTACATTCCACCTCAGGCCAATGTTAAGCGGGCTCTAGACAAACTGAGCAATGCAATCAACAGGCATGAAACAACACATCCTGATACCTTCCTCATCATTTCGGTGATTTTAACCAGGCCAGCCTGATAAAGTCACTAAATAATTATTATCAAAAATCACCTGTAGCATCAGAGGAATCAACAGACTGGATCATTGTTACACCACCTTCAAGAATGCCTACCGTACTATTCCATGCCCTCACTTTGGGAAGTCTGATCACCTGGTTGTATATCTATTTCCTGATACAGGCAAAGACTGAAGATTGTAGCAGCAGTAGTGAGAACCAAGAAGGTAGGGACCAGGGAGGCACAGGAGCACTTACAGGACTGCTTTGAATCAGTGGACTGGACACTATGTAGTCACCTTTGAACCTGGATGATTATGCTGCAGTTGTTTCTGACCTCATTAAAACCTGTGTGGGTGAGTGTGTGCCTGCAAAAACTTGCTATAAGTTCCCAAACACAAAGCTGTGGATGAACCAAGAGGTTCGTAGTCTGCTGAGGACTAGATCTGTGGCATTGATGTCTGGTGACCCAGGTCTGTACAAGGAAACCTGGTATGACTTGTGAAGGGCTGTTTCAAGAGCAAAGAAACAATTCTGAGAGTGGTTAGAAGTGACGTCGAACGCACAACAACTCTGGCAGAGTTTGCAAGTCATTACTTCCTACAAAGCAAAACCCAACATTATGAATGGCAGCGATGCTTCACCACCAGACGAGCTTAATGCGGTTTATGCTCATTTTGAAGTGGAGAATAAAACTACAGTTATGAGGATCCCTGCAGCATCCAATGAAACTGAGATCTCAGTGTCAGAGGCCGATGTCAAGCTGTCCGTCAGGAGGGTGAACCCTCGCAAAGTGACAGGTCCTGGTAAATACCTGGTAAGGCTCTGAAAACTTGTGCCAACCAACTGTTGAGGCTATTCAAAAGACATTTTCAATCTCTCATTGTTTCATTGCTATGGTCAGAAGTTTCCACCTGCTTCAAAAGGGCAATAATTATACCAGTGTGCAAGAGAGCAGTGTAAGCTGCTTTAATGACTATCTTCCAGTAGCACTCACATCTACTGTTAAGAAGTGCTTCGAGAGGTGGGTCATGTGTAGAATCAACTCCTGTCTCAGTAAGGTAGTCATTTGCAATTTGCCCACTCCTCTACTCTCTTTACACCTGCAACTGTGAGGCTAGGCATAGCTCAAATGTCATCTACAAATTTTCTGATGGTACAATCATTGTTGTCAAAATCTCAGATGGTGACAAGAGGACACACAGGAGCAAGATATTTGATGCTTGGCATTCAACCAGCTAGTTGAGTGGTATCATAGCAACAACCTTGCACTCAACGTTAGTAAGGCCAACAAAATGATTGTGGACTTCAGAAAGGATAGAATGAGGAATCAGAAGTGAAGAGAGTGAGCAATTTCAAGTTTTTGAGTGTCAGTATCTCCAAGGACCTAACCTGGATGCAACATATTGACACAGCTATAAAGAAGTCAAGACACCGGCTATATTTCATTAGGAGTTTGAGGAGATTTGGTTTGTCACCTAAATCATTCAATTGTTTTAGAGGCAGGTTCGGTATTGTCACTTAAAGAAAAATTGGATAGGTATATGGACAGGAAAGGAATGGAGGGTTATGGGCCGAGTGTGAGCCGGTGGGACTAGGTGAGTGTAAGCATCGACACAGTCTAGAAGGGCCGAGATGGCCTGTTTCCGTGCTGTAATTGTTATATGGTTATAAAATCTTCTACAGATGCACTGTGGAGAGCATTCTGACTGGCTGCATCACTATCTGGTATGGGGGTGGGGAGAGGCTACTACTCAGGATTGAAGTAAGTTGCAGTAAAGTTAGTTAGCTCCATCATGGGTACCAGCCCACATAGTATCCAAGGCGACTACAAGGAACGGTGCCTTAAGAAGGTGTCGTCTATCATTAATGATCCCCACCACCCAGGACATGCCCTCTTCACACTGTTACTGTTTGGAAGGAGGTACAGGATCCTGAAGGCACACACTCAGCTTCTTCCCCTCTGCCATCCAATTTCTAAATAGAGATTGAACCCACAAACACTACCTCACCACTTCTTTTTATTTCTGTTTCTGCACTACTTACTTTAACGTAACTCTTTAATATACATATATGTACTTACTGTAATTCAAATTTTTTTCTATATTTATCATGTATTGTACTGCTGCCACAAAGTTAACACAATGTATCACGACATATTCTAGTAATATTAAATCTGATTCTGAAATATACTCTGACTTTCATCTTTCCACATTATTCCAGGTGCTTGCAACTCAAAAATATTACACATCACCAGCGCTGCGTTAAAACAAACAAGATGCTGGAGGAACTCAGCAGGTCAGGCAGCATCTATGGAGGGAAATAAACAGTTGACATTTCTGGCTGAGACCCTTCGTGGAAAGGAAGGGGGCAAAAGTTATGGTTATATAACCATATGGTTATGTATGGTTATAAAAGCCAGAATAAGGTGGTGAGGGAAGAGAAAGAGTACAAACTGGCAGGTGATAGGTTAGACCAGGTGAGGGGGAAGGTGGGAGGGTGAGTAGGTGGTTGAAGTGTGAAGCTAGCAGGTGATAGGTGAGACTGGGTGAGGGATGAAGTGGGAAGCTGGGAGGTAATAAGGTAAAGGGCTGAAGAAGAAGGAATCTGATAGGAAAAGAGAGGTGACCACAGGAGGAAAGGAAGGAGGAGGGACACTGGAGGAAGATGATGGGCTGGTGAAGAGAGGAACCCAAAACTCACTAACCCTAACCAATACATCTTTGGAATGTGGGAGGAAAGCAGAGCATCTCAAGGAAATTGATGTGATCACGGGGAGAATATAGAAACTCCTTATAGACAGCAGAGTGGGAATTAAAACCCAGTCACAGTGCTGTGAAGAATTATGCTAGCTGCCATGCTACTGTGTCCATCTGATAGCTTGTAATAAAAAAAATTAGACATAGCCAGCACAGTGTTAAATCAGAGCAGTGAAAGCAGAACTGTGTACAATATTGTAGGTCTCTGATTAGCTGCTCCTGAAGCGTGCCAGGTCTCATGAGACATCAAAGGACTTCCATACAGTTAGAATGAAGGGTCTCAGCCTGAAACGTTGAATGCTTATTCCTCTCCATAGATGCTGCCTGACCTGCTGGGATCCTCAGCATTCTGGGTGTGTTACTCTGGATTTCCAGCATCTGCAGACTCTCTTGTGTTTCAGCCAATTTTCCTGTGTTCGTTATCTGGAGAATCCTGCATTAGGATCAACAAATTCACAGCCAAGTGGAGAAATGATGTTCAGCAGCACGCACACAAAATTTTGGAAGAACTCAGCAGGTCAGGCAACATCTGAGGAGGGAAATGGGCAGATGATATATTGGAATGAGACCCTTCATCAGGTCTCCATGGAGTCCTGATGAAGAGTCTCGGCCCAAAATGTAGACTGTTTACACTGAATGCCTACTTTATTGGGCACAGCTGTACACCCACTTGTGAATGTCAATATCTCATCAGCCAATCATATGACAGCAATTCAATGCATAAAAGCAAGCAGACATGGTCAGAAGGTTCAGTTGTTGTTCACACCAAGCATCAGTTTGGGGGAAGAAATGTGATCTGAGTGACTTTGATAGTGGAATGATTGTTGGTGCCAGACGGGGTGGTTTGAGTATCTCAGAAACTGCTGATCTGGGATTTTCACACACAACAGTCTCGGGAGTTACAGAGGATGGTGCAAGAAAACAAACAACATCCAGTGAGCAGCAGTTCTGTGGGCAAAACACCATGTTAACGAGAGAGGTCAGCGGAGAGTGGCAGTCTGGTTTGAGCTGACGTGAATGCGGTAGTAACTCAAATAACAGTATGTTACATAGTGATGTGCAGAAGAGAACCTCTGAACACACAACATGTTGAAGTGGATAGGTTACAGTAGCCCAAGAACATGAACATGCATTCAGCTCTCACTTTATTAGGGAAAGAAGTTTCCTCCAGAATTTTGTGTGTGTTGCTCTGGATTTCTAGCATCTGCCCAATATCTTGTCTCCTGAATGATGTTGCTGGGAACAGTTGATGAATTATTTCTGTTGTTTTGTAGAATTAGTTCAAATTTGAGGTGAGTGAAGTTATCCAAGATGGTTGTTGGGTAATAGCAGTTCCTGAACCTCGTGATGTGGCTGCTGTACCGCCTGCCTGAAGAGAGAATGGTCTAGTTTGTGGGGGTCCTTGATGATGAAGGCTGCTTTCTTGTGTCGTCGCTCCATGTAAATGTACTCAAGGCAAGGGCTTTGCCTGTGCTGGACTGGCCTGTATCCACTAGAGGCTGATGAATCTCTGGAATTCATTGCCACAGGCGGCTGTGGAAGCCAAGTCTCTGGGTATATTTAAAGCGGAGGTTGATAGGTTCTTGATTAATAAGGACGTCAAAGGTTACAGGGAGAGTGCAGGAGAGTGGTGCTGAGAGGGAAAGTAAATCAGCCGTGATTGAATGGTGAGCAGCTTCAATGGGCCAAATGGCCTAATTCTGCTCCTATGTCTTATGGTCTCTTATTCTTTTAAAGTCAATGTAGGAGGGAATGATCTTGGAGTAGGTAACTCGTGGGTAACTTTTGACATCTCCCAATTCACTACTACTACTACTTCTTAAACCCAACACCCCCATACTCTGGGGCATGGTTCTCTGTCCTGGGCCGATTTTACCACACAACTTCATACGTCTTCTCAGTAAAGAACCTTCCTCTCCCAGGGATGAGGTCTTTGGAGCTTCAGTTGGTGTGTCTGTACATTTGGATTTTTAACGGGATGGGGTTGCTTGCCCCATGCCCAACCCTCCTCCTCTGGCAGCAGGGATTGTTACTGTGCATGCCAGAGTTCTCCCAGTTCACTGATGAGTTTTAACATCTGTCCTCTTCTTACCTGCAGGGAAAATTTTATTCCTGTACTGATCCCATCAAAATGACAGCGGAGGAGTGCAAGTAAGTCTGAGCCTGTAGTGACCCGTCCTTTCTGGTGCCGTGAGTATCCAATGAGTGTGAAGTTTGGGAGCCCAGGCCTGGGAATAGGGAATGCAAGCAAACTTGGAACTGAACCTGTCACTATATAATGCTTTAGCGCAGTTCTTTGTGGAATCAGTTCTTGAACACCTCTCAATTTCATAAAGATTTCCCTTCCCCTTTCCTCTTCTGTTCCCCATCTGGCCTGTTCCCTCTTCTCCTCATCTGCTCATCCTCTACCCCTGGTGCCTCTCTTCTTCCGTTTCTCCCACAGTCCACTCTCCTATCATATTCCTTCCTCTCCAACCTTTTACCTTTTCTAACCACCTAGCTTCACTGATCACCTTCTAGCTAATCCTTCCCCTCCCCCACCTCTTTATTCTGGCATCTTCCCCTTTACTTTCAGTCCTGAAGAAGGATCTTGGTCCGAAACATCAATTGTTTATTCATTTCTATCAATATGGCCTGACTTGCTGAGTTCCTCCAGCATTTTGTGTGAGTTACTCTGGATTTCCAGTATCTGCAGAACCTCTAGTGTTCTTGATCCTCACCATTGTAAATCTCAGGCAATTCTCTGGTGACAGTTGGTTCTGAAAGTACTACTACTTCTCTGCCCAGCTCCCTTGCTGGCTCTTTGGCTACCAGCAGTAGCTCACTAGAGTCCTCCGTCCTGGGCCAGTCTTTCAAGTTGTCCCCAGGTCTAGCTCGTATTTGAGATCCTTCCTCTCCCAGGGATGAGGACTTTGGAGCTTCTGTTGGTGTTTCAGTAGCTCTGGGTTTTTATAGGATGGGGTTGCTCACCCCACTCCCAACCCTCCCCTTTTTACAGCCTGGCTTGAGACTGTACATGGTGAACGTAGTCCTGAAACTGCCTTCTAAATATTCAGAGTGACCACATACAAAATACTGGAGGAACTCAGCAGGCCAGGCAGCATCTATGGAAAAGTCCTGAAGGTCTCGGCTCAAAACACTAGCTGTTTACTCTTTTCCACAGCTGCTGTCTAGCCTGCTGAGTTCTGCCAGATTGTGTTTGAGTTGCTTTGGATCTCCAGCTTCTGCACCCAATTAATGTTTACTCTGGAACTTCTCTCCATGTAAACGCTGAGCACCTCTCTTGAACCTCCTCTTAATCTTCCTGTCACCAAGACAGACACACCAATTTCCCCAGTCTCTGCATGATCCACGTCCCTTATGCAATGTTATCAGATCTCCTTTCCAAGGTAGCAGTATTGTCAACAGGTGTGGTGCTTAGGGTTAGACATATCAGGGGAAACATGACTACTGTCCTGTAAAGGAGCAACCTGATTTTATCTTGAAATGTGTAACTCCATTTGTAAACCCTGAATCCTGTCATCCATTCTTCAAGTTTATTGTCATCTGACTGTTCAACCAAATGAAACGATGTTCCTCTAGACCACAAAAGATATAGCAGACACTGCACCAAAAATAAAATATTACCACAAATAACTTATTAAAATACAATTCGAAGTGCATGTAGTGTTCAGCACAGGTTAACGGTAAGGAATACTATAAACAGCTCACTGTGCTGGTGATAAGAACTGGGAGGTGATGGGGTATTCATTAGTCTCTCAGCCTGAGGAAGAAGCTGTTACCCAGTCTGGCAGTCCTAGTCCTGATGCTGCTGTGTGTACAAACATTCTGACGTTTATATTTCTGTGTCCCCTTTAGTATTTCAGTATTCTCATATTGCCTTTCCTGTTTCATCCATCAAATATAATGTAAAACTGCCCCAATCTTTCTCTCACGCACTCTCTCTCGCTCTTCCTCCGCCCTGCTCTCCCTTCGCCCCACTATCCCTCCTCCCTGCACTCCCTCTCCGCTCTCTCTCTCCCTGCTCTCCTTCCCCTCACACTCTTTCCCCCACGCTCTCTCATTTTGCATTACATTAAATATGCTATAAATTGCAGTAAAAAATGTGCATGTGTATACTTTACACACTCACACACACACACACAAATACATATACAAGGTTCAATGTGTTGCGCATTCCTTTGCACACCACTGTTGTAACTAATGGTTATTTGGGTTACAGTTGCCTTCCTGTCAGAGTGAACCAGTCTTGCCATTCTCCTCTGATCTTTCATTAACATGGCATTTCCATCCATAGAACAGCTGCTTGCTGGATTTTTTTTGCACCATTTTCTGTAAACTCTAGAGATTCTTGTGTATGAAGATCCCAAGAGATTGGCACTTGCTGAAAAACTCAAACCACAGTCTGGCATCAGTAATCATTCCATGATCAAGGTCACTTAGATCACATTTCCTCCGCATTCTGATGTTTGATTTGAACAACTGAACCTCTTTACCATGTCTGCATGCTTTTATGCATTGGGTTGCTGTCACATGATTGGCTGATTAGATATTTGTATTAATGAACAAGTGTGCAGGTTTTCCTGATAAAGTGGCCATTGAATAGTTCAAATAGAGAGCAAAGATAGTGAGGTAGCGTTCATGGACTCATTGTCCATTCAGAAATCTACTGGCAGAGGGGAAGAGCTGTTCCTGGCTCACTGAGTGTGTGTCTTCAGGCTCTTGTACCTCCTCCCTTATGGTAGCAATGAGAAGAAGGCATGTCCTAGATGAAGATCCTTCATGATGGATGCTGCCTTCTTGAGGCATCGACAGTTGAAGATGTCCTTGATTGTGGGGTCATCTGTGTATCTCTTTTCCCTTTCAAACCTCACTGGGGCCCTCACTCTCTCATGACCAGCCCCCCCACCTCTGTTTCTCCTTCCTCTCTTACCACACCCCCTCTGTTTTCAGGGGACATTTCATTGTCTATGGTGACTCAGGCCAGATTGCAGTCCAGGAACGGATGTGGGTGAACAGCGACTTCAACTTTGACAATGTCCTCTCTGCCATGTTGGCTCTCTTCACAGTCTCCACCTTCGAGGGGTGGCCTCAGTAAGTAGTAATGTGTGTCTCACAGTGAATACCATCTGCCCCAGAAAAGGATCCCTGTAAAATCAGGAGACAAGACAGTGAGTATTGGTAGTGTGAAACACTATGGGTACAGAGGAAAGGGTCCCTGTAAAATCAGGAGACAAGACAGTGAGTATTGGTAGTGTGAAACACTATGGGTACAGAGGAAAGGGTCCCTGTAAAATCAGGAGACAAGACAGTGAGTATTGGTAGTGTGAAACACTATGGGTACAGAGGAAAGGGTCCCTGTAAAATCAGGAGACAAGACAGTGAGTATTGGTAGTGTGAAACACTATGGGTACACAGGAAAGGGTCCCTGTAAAATCAGGAGACAAGACAGTGAGTATTGGTAGTGTGATACACTATGGGTACAGAGGAACGAGTCCCTGTAAAATCAGGGGACAAGACAATGAGTATTGGTAGTGTGAAACACTATGGGTACAGAGGAAAGGGTCCCTGTAAAATCAGGAGACAAGACAGTGAGTATTGGTAGTGTGATACACTATGGGTACACAGGAAAGGGTCCCTGTAAAATCAGGAGACAAGACAGTGAGTATTGGTAGTGTGATACACTATGGGTACAGAAGGAAACCTCCCATTTATTTACTGATTGACTTATTTAGATTTACAGCACAGAATAGGCCCTTCAGGCCTTTAGCCGTGCTACCAGCAATTCACCAATTCATCCCAAGTCTAATCACGAGACAGTTTGCAATGACCTTTTAACCTGCGAACTGTTTCATCTTTGGATTATAGGAGGAAACTGGAACACCCGATGGAATCCCACACATTCCATGGGGAGGATGTACAGAGACTCTTTACAGGGGACACTGGACTCCAATGCCCCAAGATGTAATAGTGTCACACTAACCACTACGAAGGATGCAGTGTTGCTGTTGCCTTCAAAGGAGAATCCCACACTCTGCAAACTGCTGTATTTTGAGGGAGATTTAAACATTAAAAAAAGCTGATGGTGGAGAAGCCTTTAGTTTCTACTGGACAAATTAGACTTCAATATGCTGTACATGTTGTTAGGGGCAAGACCCTTAACAGTGTTGATGAGCAAAGGGTTCGTAACTTCCTTAAAGTGACTGCACAGGTTGATAGGGGTTAAGAAGGCATGTGGCATGCCTGCCTTTATCAGTCAAGGCACTGAGTTCAAAAGTCAGCAAGTTGTATTGCAGTTCTGGTCGCCTCATTATAGGGAGGATGTTGAGGCTTTAGGGAGAGTGCAGAGGAGGTTTGCCAGCATGTTGTCTGGATTAGAGGTCTTGAGTTATAATGAGAGGTTGGATAAACTTGGGTTGTTTTCTCTGGAGAAGTGGAGGTTGAGGGGAAATCTGATAGAGGTTTATAAGATTATGAGAGGCACAGATTGAGTAGGCAGACAGTCCTTCCTTCCTGGTGTTGAAATGTCTAATACCATGCTTTAAAGGGGAGAGGGGAAAGTTCAAAGGAGATGTGAGGGGCAAAATTTTACAGAGAGTCGTGGGTGTCTGGAATGCACTGCTTGGGGTGGGGGTACAGGCAGATTCATTAGGGAATTTTAAGAGATGTTTAGATAGGCACATGAATGTGAGAAACTTGAAGGATATGGGCACTGTGTAGGCGAAGGGAACTAGTCATTTGATTACAAATTTAATTGGTTTGGCAACATTGTGGTTCCACAGGCCTGTCCCTGTGCTGTACCGTTGTTCAATGCTGATATGGAACGACAATAAAATCAGCATCTTGCATTGTGACAACATTTTTCAAATGAAACAGGAATGATGAACTGAAACAGGAATATTGAGGAATTGAAACAGCAATGATGAGGGACTGAAACGGGAATGTTGAGTAACTGAAACGGCAGTGTTGAGGAACTGAAACGGGAACATGGAGACACTGAAACGGGAGCATTGAGGAACTGAAATGGGAACATTGAGGAATTGAAACAATAATAAGGAACTGAAACAGGAACATGGAGGAAATGAAATGGCAATGTTGAGGAATTGAAATGGGAACGATGAGAAACTGAAATGAGAGCGTTGAGGAACTGCAAAGGGAACCTAGAGGAACTGAAGCAAGAATGTTGAACAGAAATGGGAATGTTGAGGAACTGAAACGGGAACGTTGAGGAATTGAAGCAGGAATGTTGAGGAACAGAAATGGGGATGTTGGGGAACTGAAAGGGGAACATTGAGGAATTGAAGCAGGAATGTTGAACAGAAACGGGGATGTTGAGGAACTGAAAGGGGAACGTTGAGGAATTGAAGCAGGAATGTTGAACAGAAATGGGAATGTTGAAGAACTGAAACGGGAACGTTGAGGAATTGAAGCAGGAATGTTGAACAGAAATGGGAATGTTGAGGAACTGAAACGGGAACATTGAGGAACTGAAACGGGAACGTTGAGGAACTGAGACAGGAACGATGAGGAATTCAAACAGCAGTGTTGAGGAACTGAAAGGGGAATGCTGAGGAATTGAAGCAGGAATGTTGAACAGAAATGGGGATGTTGAGGAACTGAGACAGGAACGATGAGGAATTGAAATGCGAACATTGAGGAGACGCAGGGGAGATTTATCAGGATCTGCCTATATCAGAGAGCTTGTCTCATTTTCTCTACGGATCAAAGGTAGATGAGAGGTGATGTGATAGAGGTGTACAAGATGATAAGCATAGATTAGTGGACAGCCAGAGACTTTTTTCCAGGGCAAAACTCAAGGGGAATAATTTTAGGGTGATTGGAGGAAAGTATAGGGGGATATTAAAGGTAATTTTTTTCAGAGTGGTGAGTAAGTGGGGAAGTGGTAGAGGCAGATATATTAGGGATGTCGAAGAGGTTTTTAGATAGGCACATGGATGATAGTAAGATAAAGATAAGGAAAACTGGGGCATCACTGTTGGTGTGACGCTATTACAGCTTGGACTGTCGGAGTTCATTCCTAATGTCCTCCCCATTAATTTCTCTAGGTGCCGCTGTTTCCTCCCACTGTCCAAAGTAGGTTAATTTCAATCCCAGTGTCCTCTGTACATGCTCCCCATGGAATGTGTGGGTTTCCTCTGGGTTCTCTGGTTTCCTCACACTGTCCAAAGTCATATTGATTGTTCGGTTAATTTGTCATTGTACATTGTCCAGTGATTAGGTTTGGGTTAAACTGAGGTTGTTGGCGGTTGCAGGTACAACACGAAGGGCCGAGAAGGCCAACTCTCCCACCTGGGATCCTTCAGCACTAAATATTCCTGAAAGTGCTTTCTACGTACAGTACATGTATACAGCTGAACAAAGCATGGTCAGAGTACTGTCTAGATAAAACAAATCAGGTTAGCTTTCTTTGTTCATGTACAGTGAAATATGTCATTTGTGTCAAATCGAATCAGCATAGATTGTGCTTGGGGCAGCCAGCAAATGGAGAGCGACGTGGAAGGGAAGGGTGAGATGGGTTAAGGGTCGCCACAACATTGCGAGCTGATGGGTGTGTACTGTGCTGTAATGTTTTTTGTAGTTTTGTTGAGAAGGCACTGTACTCCAGTGAGGACTGTAAGGAAGCTGTATTAGATACTGGGTGTGGGGTCAGAGTTAGCGTTGAAAGCTCTCTACTGGTATCAAAGGCTCATCTACACTCAGCACTGAGAGAGCAGTGTCCATGACTGCCAGTGGTGGGGTGGGAGGGAGGGAAGGAGAGCCCATTAGAAAGTGGAAGAGACAGACTGAGGCCCATTTTCTCTCAGTGAGGCTGATGATTACTAAAGGCATTTGGTGACGGAATGGATTACTGAGAGGAAGGTCAGACTGAGGTAAGGGTGGGGGGAGAGGACTCAAGGATCAATCATTTCAAAAGCCTGGTGGGAGGGGAGATCCCCCTGAGGGCAGGAGAGCCACAGAGGAAGGTTCCTCCAGGAATAGAAGGGAAATGTTGCAGTGAAAGTTCAATATCGAGTTTATTGTCATTTAACCAGAAACAGGTGTATGCAGCTAAACGAAACATTGGTCCTCCGGGGCTGACGTGTGAAACACAGTACATACAGTCGCACATGGTACATACAAACATACAGTTGCACACTGTACATTCAGTCGCACACTGCACATACAGTTATGCACACTGTACTCAGTACATACGGTCACTCTCACTGTACATACACACAGTGCATATAGAGTCCTTAAGCCAGTACATGCTTTCAGGTTTTCGCATCTTCTGCCCAATAAGAGAAAGGAGAGAAGGGAGAACGCTTGGGATGGGTGGAGGAGGAACGCTTGGGATAGGTGGAGGGGGAACGGGGTGGGCGGAGGGGGAACGCTCGGGATAGGTGGAGGGGGAACAGAGTGGGCGGAGGGGAAACGCTCAGGATAGGTGGAGGGGGAACAGGGTGGGCGGAGGGGGAACGGGGTGGGCGGAGGGGGTACGCTCGGGATAGGTGGAGGGGGAACGGGGTGGGCGGAGGAGGAACGGGGTGGGTGGAGGGGGAACGGGGTGGGCGGAGGAGGAATGCTTGGGATAGGTGGAGGGGGAACGGGGTGGGCGGAGGGGGAACGCTCGGGATAGGTGGAGGGGGAACGTTCGGGATAGGTGGAGGGGGAACGGGATGGGTGGAGGGGGATCGGGGTGGGCGGAGGGAGAACGCTCGGGATAGGTGGAGGGGGAACGCTCGGGATAGGTGGAGGGGGAACGGGATGGGTGGAGGGGGAACGGGGTGGGCGGAGGGAGAACGCTCGGGATAGGTGGAGGGGGAACGCTCGGGATAGGTGGAGGGGGAACGGGATGGGTGGAGGGGGAACGCTTGGAATAGGTGGAGGGGGAATGGGGTGGGTGGAGGGGGAACGCTTGGGATAGGTGGAGGGGGAACGCTTGGGATAGGTGGAGGGGGAACGGGGTGGGTGGAGGGGGAACAGGGTGGGCGGAGGGAGAACGCTGGGATAGGTGGAGGGGGAAAGGGGTGGGCGGAGGAGGAACGGGGTGGTGGAGGGGGAACGGGGTGGGCGGAGGGGGAACGGGGTGGGCGGAGGAGGAACGGGGTGGGCGGAGGGGAGAACGCTTGGGATAGGTGGAGGGGGAACGCTTGGGATAAGTGGAGGGGGAACGGGGTGGGCGGAGGGAGAACGCTCGGGATAGGTGGAGGGGGAACGGGGTGGACGGAGGGAGAACGCTCAGGATAGGCTGAGGGGAACGGGGTGGGTGGAGTGGGAACGGGGTGGGCGGAGGGAAAACACTTGGGATAGGTGGAGGGGGAACGCTCGGGATAGGTGGAGGGGGAACGGGATGGGTGGAGGGGGAACGCTTGGGATAGGTGGAGGGGGAACGGGGTGGGTGGAGGGGGAACGGAGTGGGCGGAGGGAGAACGCTCGGGATAGGTGGAGGGGGAATGGGATGTGTGGAGGGGGTACGCTTGGGATAGGTGGTGGGGGAATGGGGTGGGTGGAGGGGGAACGCTTGGGATAGGTGGAGGGGGAACGGGGTGGGTGGAGGGGGAACGGGGTGGGCGGAGGGAGAACGCTCGGGATAGGTGGAGGGGGAACGGAGTGGGTGGAGGGGGAACGGGGTGGGTGGAGTGGGAACGGGGTGGGCGGAGGGGGAACGCTTGGGATAGGTGGAGGGGGAACGGGGTGGGTGGAGGGGGAAAGGGGTGGGCGGAGGAGGAACGGGGTGGGTGGAGGGGGAACGGGGTGGGCGGAGGGGGAACGCTTGGGATAGGTGGAGGGGAAACGGGGTGGGCGGAGGGGAACGCTCGGGATAGGTGGAGGGGGAACAGGGTGAGCGGAGGGAGAATGCTCAGGGTGGGTGGAGGGGGAACGCGCGGGGTGGACAGAGAGAGAACGGGGTAGGAGGAGGGAAAACATTTGGGGTAGGTGGAGGGAGAACACTTGGGGTGGGTGGAGGGAGAACGGGGTAGGAGGAGGGAGAACATTTGGGGTGGGTGGAGGGAGAACGGGGTAGGAGGAGGGAGAACATTTGGGGTAGGCAGAGGGAGAACACAGGGTGGGCGGAGGGAGAATGGGGTAGGAGGAGGGAGAACGTTTGTGTTGGGCAGAGGGAGAACGTTTGGGGTAGGCAGAGGGAGAACGCTCGGGATGGGTGGAGGGAGAATGGGGTAGGAGGAGGGAGAACGTTTGTGTTGGGCAGAGGGAGAACGAGGTGGGCTGAGGGAGAACATTTGGGGTGGGTGGAGGGAGAACGAGGTAGGAGGAGAGAGAACGTTTGGGTTGGGCGGAGGGAGAATGTTCGGGGTGGGCGGTCTTAGATTCTGTTGCCTCTGTTGCTGAGACATTGAGGTGTAGATAGTGCAGAAGACAAGACGACATATGGGCAGTATTAGGCCATTCAGCCCATTGAGTTTGCTCTGCCTCTGTATCATGACTGATTTATTATCCCTCTCAACCCCATTGTCCTGTCTTCTGACCGTAAGCTTTGACACCCTTACTAATCAAGAACGTATTAACCTCTGCTTTAAATATCCCCAGTGACTTGGCCTCCACAGTCCTCAGGATAGAGAGATACGAGCCACCATTTAGGATACTGGGTACATTCACCCTGTGCAGAGTACCTTCTGAAACCCCTCTCACTCATTACCCCAGAACTCAGTGAATCCCTGTGCATCATGGTTGTCCTGTTGGTGAGAGCGGCAGAGCGCACCTTCCTCCCTCCACCTGGCACTTTTGGGAGCTTCCCTTCTAACAGTAGATTAGATTAGGCACTGAGTGTTAATACTGAGAGGCTTAGATAGAGTGGACAAGGAGAGGATGTTTCCTACTGTGGGGTGTCGAGGACCAGAGGGCACAACTTCAGAATAGAGGGACATCTGTTTAGAACAGAGATGAAGAGGAATTTCTTTAGCCAGAGGGTAGTGAATCTGTGGAATTCACTGCCACTGATAGCTGTGGAAGCCAAGTCATTGAGTATATTTGAAGCACAGGTTGATCGGTTCTTGATTAGTCAGGGTGACAAAGGTTACAGGGAGGGTTGAGGGGATAATCAACCAGCCATGATAGAATGCTGGAGAAGTTGCAATGGGATGAATGGCCCTATTCTGCTCCTATGTATGGCCGCTGAATGGTATTATGATTCAAGTATTGAGAGATGTGCACGGTAGAGAAGTCTTTAGTCCGTACTGGATGAATTTGACTCTGATTTTGAATGGCAATTAAAGTAACAATTCTCAAATGAAACAGGAAGGATGTGGAAGCTTTAGAGAGAGAGCAGAGGAGATTTACCAGGATACTGCCAGGAATAGAGAGCATGTCTCATGAGTGTATGTTAAGTAAGCTAGGACTTTTTTTTCCTGGAGTAAAGGAAGATGAGAGGTAATTCTGCTCAATGTCTTACTGTCTTCAGTCACCTGCCCCACTCTCTGACATTAAAGTGACCTAGGACTGTGTAAGTGTATGGAGAAGCATTCGAAGATTGGAGGGTCACAGGCAAGAAGCTGAGTGGGAGTTAACTCTGGTCTCTTCTTGTCCAGGTTACTGTATAAGGCAATTGACTCCCACACCGAAGACATGGGCCCTATCTACAACTACCGTGTGGGCATTTCAATCTTCTTCATTGTCTACATCATTCTCATCGCTTTCTTCATGATGAACATCTTTGTTGGGTTCGTGATAGTTACCTTCCAGGAACAGGGGGAGACAGAGTACAAGAATTGTGAGCTGGACAAAAACCAGGTAATTCTTCACAACCAGAAAGGTCCCCGGCCGGAGCCAAACCAACACAGAATCAGAGTCACAAGCATTTCTTTTGAAATATGTTGTCTTGCGGCAACAGTACATTGCAATACATAGTAATAAAACTATAAATTGCAATAAGTATATATATTTAAATAATTAAATTAGATAAGTAAGGCAAAAAAAGAGAGGGAAAAATAGTCAGGTAGTGTTCGTGGGTTCATTGTCCATTCAGAAATTTGATGGTGGAGATGAAGAAGCTATTCCTGAATCATTGAGTGTGTGCCTTCAGGCTCCTGTACCACTTTTCCAGTCCTTCAGGACCATGCCAGAATCAAGTGATTCTTGAAAAATGATGGCTAATGTATTCGTTATCTCTTCAACAACTTCTCTCAGGACTTTGGGATGTAGTCCATCTGGTCCTGGTGACTTATTCACCTTTGAGTTTGCCTTGCACTTTTTTCTTTGTAATAGCAATGGCACTCACTCCTGCTCCCTGACACTCATGGACCTCTGGCATATAGCACCTTCTATAGTACCCATTAGGTTGATCTGCCATTTCTTTGTTCCCCATTACTACCTCATCAGTATCATAGTGGTCCAATATCAACTCTCACCTTCCTTTTACACTTTATATACCTGAAAATAATTTGGTATCCTGTTTTATACTATTGGCTAATCTGTCCTCACATTTCATCTTTTCCTTTATTGTTTTTTTAGTTTCCTTTTGTTGGATTTTAAAACCTTCCCAGTCATCCAACTTCCCACTCACATTTCCTTCGTATACCTTTTTCTTGGCCTTTGTACAGTTCTTAACTTCTTTTGTCAGCCATGGTTGCCTAGCCCTGCCATTTGAGAACAACTTCTGTGATACATATCTATCCTGTGCTTTGTGAACTATTCCCAGAAACTCCTCTCTCATGCCTCTGTAATTCCTCTTATTCCATTGCAATATTGATATATGTGAGTTATGCTTCTCCCTCGCAAATTGCAGTATGAATTCAATCATACTATGATCACTGCCTCTTAAGCTCTGTAGGTTAAGCTCCGTAATAAGATTTGGGTTATTATACAACACCCAATCTAAAAACCCATTTCATGGGCATTCAACAAATTCCTTCTCTTGTGATCCGGCACCAACCTGATTTTCCCAATCCCCTTGTATATTGAAATCCCCCGTTACGATTGTGTCATTACCCTTATTACATGCCTTTTCCAGCTCCCTTTGCAATCTCAACCCCACATCTTGGCTACTATACGGAGGCCTATATATGATTTCCATAATGATTTTTTTACCCTTGCAATTTCTTAACTCCACCCGCATAATTCAACATTCTCTGACCCAATGTCACCTCTTTCTAAAGATGTAATTCCACCTCTTAGCAAGAGCCACACCACCTTCTGCCTGTCCTTTTGATACAAAGTATATCCTTTGATATTAAGCTCCCAACTATGGCCTTCTTTCAGCCACAACTCAATGATGCCTACAACGTCATACTGACCAATCTCTAACTGTGCTGCAAATTCATTCACCTTATTCCAAAAGCTACAAGCATTTAACATAAAAACGTAGAAAACCTACAGCACAATACAGGCCCTTTGGCCCACAAAGTTGTGCCAAAAATGTCCCTACCTTAGAAATTACTAGGCTTACCTATAGCCCTCTATCTTTCTAAGCTCCATGTACCTATCCAAAGGTCTCTTAAAAGACCCTATCGTATCCGCCTCCACCACCGTCACCGGCAGCCCATTCCACGCACTCAACACTCTCTGCGTAAAAAACTTACCCCTGACATCTCCTCTGTACCTACTCCCCAGCACCTTAAAACTGTCTCCTCCTGTGGCAACCATTTCAGCCCTGGGAAAAAGCCTCTGACTATCCACACGAACAATGCCTCTCATCATCTTTACACCTCTATCAGGGCGCTTCTCATCCTTCATCCCTCCAAGGAGAAAACATCAAGGTCACTCAACCGATTCTCATAAGGCATGCTCCCCAATCCAGGCAACATCCTTGCAAATCTCCTCTGCACCCTTTCTATGGCTTCCACATCCTTCCTGTAGTGAGGTGACCAGAACTGAGCACAGTACTCCAAGTGGGGTCTGACCAGGCTCCTATATAGCTGCAACATTACCTCTAGGCACCTAAATTCAATTCCACAATTTATGAAGGCCAATACACCGTATGCCTTCTTAACCACAGAGTCAACCTGTGCAGCTGCTTTGAGTGTCCTATGGACTCGGACCCCAAGATCCCTCTGATCCTCAGCACTGCCAAGAGTCTTACCATTAATATTTCTACACTATTCTTGGTTGGTGCGACTGTAATGAAACCCAATTTCCCTCGGGATCAATAAAGTATGTCTGTCTGTCGGAAATATTATATTCTGCCATCATATTTGACCTACCAAAATGAACCACTTCACACTTAACTGGGTTGAACTCCATCTGCCACTTCTCAGCCCAATTTTGCATCCTATCAATGTCCCACTGTAACCTCTGACAGCCCTCCACGCTATCCACAACACCCCCAAACATGTCATCAGGAAACTTACTAACCCATCCCTCCACTTCCTCATCCAGGTCATTTATAAAAATCACGAAGAGTAAGGGTCCCAGAACAGGTCCCTGAAGCACTCCACTGATGACCGACCTCCATGCAGAATATGACCCATCTACAATCACTCTTTGCCTTCTGTGGGCAAGCCAGTTCTGGATCCACAAAGCAATGTCCCCTTGGATTCCATGCCTCCTTATTTTCTCAATAAGCCTTGCATGGGGTACCATATAACTATATAACAATTACAGCATGGAAACAGGCCATCTCGGCCCTTCTAGTCCATGCCGAATGCTTAGAACATAGAACATACAATAGTACAGCACATTACAGGCCCTTCGGCCCACAGTGCTGTGCTGACCCTCAAACCCTGCCTCCCAAATAATCCCCCACCTTAATTTCCTCCATATACCTGTCTAGTAGTCTCTTAAACTTCACTAATGTATCTGCCTCCACCACTGACTCAGGGAGTGCATTCCACGCACCAACCACTCTCTGAGTAAAAGCCATGCCCTCTTGTATTGAGCACTGGTGCCCTGGGGAAGAGGCGCTGGCTGTCCACTCTGTCTATTCCTCTTAATATCTTGTACATGTCTATCACGTCTCCTCTCATCCTCCTTCTCTCCAAAGAGTAAAGCCCTAGCTCCCTTAATCTCTGATCACAATGCATACTCTCTAAACCAGGCAGCATCCTGGTAAATCTCCTCTGTATCCTTTCCAATGCTTCCACATCCTTCCTATAGTGAGGTGACCAGAACTGGACACAGTACTCCAAGTGTGGCCTAACTAGAGTTTTATAGAGCTGCATCATTACCCCGTGACTCTTAAACTCTATCCCTCGACTTATGAAAGCTAACACCCCATAAGCTTTCTTAACTACCCTATCTACCTGTGAGGCAACTTTCAGGGATATGTGGACATGTACCCCCAGATCCCTCTGCTCCTCCACACTACCAATTATCCTGCCATTTACTTTGTACTCTGCCTTGGAGTTTGTCCTTCCAAAGTGTACCATCTCACACTTCTCCGGGTTGAACTCCATCTGCAACTTCTCAGCCCACTTCTGCATCCTATCAATGTCTCTCTGCAGACAATCCTCTACACTATCTACAACACCACCAACCTTTGTGTCGTCTGCAAACTTGCCAACCCACCCTTCTACCCCCACATCCAGGTCTTTAATAAAAATCACAAAAAGTAGAGGTCCCAGAACCGATCCTTGTGAGACACCACTAGTCACAACCCTCCAATCCGAATGTACTCCCTCCACCGCGACCCTCTGCCTTCTGCAGGCAAGCCAATTCTGAATCCACCTGGCCAAACTTCCCTGGATCCCATGCCTTCTGACTTTCTGAATAAGCCTACCATGTGGAACCTTGTCAAATGCCTTGCTCAAATCCATGTAGATCGCATCCACTGCACTACCCTCATCTATATGCCTGGTCACCTCCTCAAAGAACTCTATCAGGCTTGTTAGGCACAACTTGCCCTTTATAAAGCCATGCTGACTGTCCCTGATCAGACCATGATTCTCTAAATGCCCATAGATCCTATCTCTAAGAATCTTTTCCAAACAGCTTTCCCACCACAAACGTAAGGCTCACTGGTCTATAATTACCCGGACTATCCCTACTACCTTTTTTGAACAAAGGGACAACATTCGCCTCCCTCCGATCCTCCGATACCATTCCCATGGACAACGAGGACATAAAGATCCTAGCCAGAGGCTCAGCAATCTCTTTTCTCGCCTCGTGGAGCAGCCTGGGGAATATTCCATCAGGACCCAGGGACTCATCCTTCCTAATGTATTTTAACAACTCCAACACCTCCTCTCCCTTAATATCAACATGCTCCAGAACATCAACTTCTCTCATATTGTCCTCACCGTCATCAAGTTCCCTCTCAGTGGTGAATACGGAAGAGAAGTATTCATTGAGGACCTTGCTCACTTCCACAGCCTCCAGGCACATCTTCCCACTTTTATCTCTAATCGGTCCTACCTTCACTCCTGTCATCCTTTTGTTCTTCACATAAATGAAGAATGCCTTGGGGTTTTCCTTTACCCTCCTCACCAAGGCATTCACATGCCCCCTTCTTGCTCTTCTCAGCCCCTTCTTAAGCTCCTTTCTTGCTACCCTATATTCCTCAATAGACCCATCTGATCCTTGCTTCCTAAACCTCATGTCTGCTGCCTTCTTCCACCTGACTAGATCTTCCACTTCACTTGTCACCCATGGTTCCTTCACCCTACCAGTCTTTATCTTCCTCACCGGGACAAATTTATCCCTAACATCCTGCAAGAGATCCTTAAGCATCAACCACATGTCCATAGTACATTTCCCTGCAAAAACATCATCCCAAATTCACACCTGCAAGTTCTAGCCTTATAGCCTCATAATTTGCCCTTCCCCAATTAAAAATTTTCCTGTCCTCTCTGATTCTATCCTTTTCCATGATAATGCTAAAGGTCAGGGAGCGGTGATCACTGTCCCCCAGATGCTCACCCACTGACAGATCTGTGACCTGACCCGGTTCATTACCTAATACTAGATCTAGTATGGCATTCCCCCTAGTCGGCCTGTCAACATACTGTGACAGGAATCCATCTTGGACACACTTAACAAACTCTGCCCCATCTAAACCCTTGGAACTAATCAAGTGCCAATCAATATCAGGGAAGTTAAAGTCACCCATTATAACAACCCTGTTATTTTTGCACCTTTCCAAAATCTGCCTCCTAATCTGCTCCTTGGTATCTCTGCTGCTACCAGGGGGCCTATAGAATACTCCCAGTAGAGTAACTGCTCTATTCCTGTTCCTGACTTCCACCCATACTGACTCAAAAGAGGATCCTGCTACATTACCCACCCTTTCTGCAGCTGTAATGCCACCTCTTTTCCCCCTTCTCTATCCCTTTTAAAGTAATGAAATCCAGGAATATTGAGAATCCATTCCTGGCCTGATGCCAGCCAAGTCTCTGTAATGGCCACTACATCATAATTCCATGTATGTATCCAAGCTCTCAGTTCATCACCTTTGTTCCTGATGCTTCTTGCATTGAAGTACATACACGTATTACCTTTACACCCTTTATTCTACTTCCCTTTTCTCAAAGCCTCTTTATATGTTAGATCTAGCTTTACTCCATGCACTTCTTTCACTGCTCTATCGCTCTGGGTCCCATTCCCCTTGCAAATTAGTTTAAACCCTCCTGAACCATGCTAGCAAACCTACCAGAAAGGATATTGCTCCCCCTTGAGTTCAGGTGCAACCCATCCAATCTGTACAGGTCCCACCTTCCCCAGAAGAGATCCCAGTGATCCAAAAATCTAAAACCCTGCCACCTGCACCAACTCCTCAGCCACACATTCATCTGCCATCTCCTCCAATTCTTACCATCACTATCACGTAGCACTGGCAGCAACCCTGAGAACGCCATCCTTGAGGTGTTCTCCATCAGCTTTCTGCCTAGTTCCCAAAACTCACACTTCAGGACCTCATCCCTCTTCCTGTCTATGTCGTTGGTCCCAACATGTATCACGACTTCTGGTTATTTTCCCTCTCGTACCAGGATGTCACAGAGACATCCCGGACCCTGGCACCCGGGAGGCAACAAACCATGTGGGTGACCTTCTCACATCCACAAAATCTCCTGTCTGCTCCCCTGACTATAGAGTCTCCAATGATGACGGCTCTCCTCTTCTCCGTCCCATCCTTCTGCACCACAGGGTCAGACTCAGTGCCAGAGGCCCTGCCACCGTGGCTCACACCAGGTCGGTCATCCTTGCCAACACCATCCAGGACGGTAAACTTATTATTCAGGGGAATAGCTACGGGGGTGCTCTGCAGTACCTGTCTACTCTCCTTCACTTTCCCCCTCGGACTGTCACCCAACGACCTGCTACCCAGTGACTACCTCCCTGTAGCTCTCATCTGTGACTGCCTCATTCTCCCTTATGAGTCGAAGGTCATCCAGCTGCTGCTCCAGATTCCTCACACGGTCTTCCAGACCACTCAGCCGCAAGCACTTCTGGCAGATGTGACTCTGTGGGAGAGGGGAGTTCCCCCAAGACTGCCACATCTCACAGGAGGGGCACATCACCGTCTCAGGAGGCATTGTAAAGACTAACTGGGAACAAGCTCGCCCTCCGCCTCTTCTCGCCAAAGCCTCGCGAGTCAAAGCCTCAAATCTCCACTCCTTCACTGGCCCACTCACTCACTGGCTGCTTTCCACAGGCTGCTCCGCTTGAGCTACCCCTCTATTTATTTGTTTGAGATTTCTTAACTGCTTGGTCACCTGACCTCAATTGCCCAATCAGCTACTTTCTGCTGAGTCTGAGCTATTCAAATCTGGATTGACTTGATTGCACAGTCCAACTGCCAAAACTGCCAGAATCTCTTGAGTCAAAGCCTCAAATCTCCATTCTTTCACTGGCCCATTCACTCACTTACTCTCACCTAGTCCCACTGACTTGCACTCAGCCCATAACCCTCCATTCCTTTCCTGTCCATATACCTATCCAATTTTACTTTAAATGACAATACCGACCCTGCCTGTACCACTTCTGCTGGAAGCTCGTTCCACACATCTACCACTCTCTGAGTAAAGAAATTTCCCCTCGTGTTACCCTTAAACTTTTACCCCCTAACTCTCAACTCATGTCCTTTTGTTTGAATCTCCCCTGCTCTCAATGGAAAAAGCCTATCCACATCAACTCTATCTCCCTCATAATTTTAAATACCTCTATCATCCCCCCTCAACCTTCTATGGTCCAAAGAATAAAGACCTAACTTGTTCAATCTTTACCTGTAACTTAGGTGCTGAAACCCAGGTAACAATCTAGTAAATTCTTGTCAAATGCCTCGCTGAAGTCCATATACACTACATCTACTGCTCTTCCTTCATGTATGTGTTTAATCACATCCTCAGAAAATTCACTCAGGCTCGTAGGGCATGACCTGCCTTTCACAAAGCCATGCTGACTACTCCTAATCATAATATACCTCTCCAGATGTTCAGAAATTCTGCCTCTCAGGATCTTCTCCATCAACTTTCAAGCCACTGAGGTAAGACTCACTTGTCTATAATTTCCTGGGCTATCTCTACTCCCTTTCCTGAATAAAGGAACAACATGTGCAACCCTCAAATCCTCTGGAACCTTTCACATCCCCATTGATGATGCAAAAATCATCACCAGAGTCTCAGCAATCTTCTCCCTTGCCTCCCACAGTAGCCTGGGGTACATCTCATCCAGTCCCAGCGACTTATCTAACTTGATTCTTTCCAAAAGCTCCAGCACATCCTCTTTCTTAATATCTACATGTTCAAGCTTCTAATCTGCTGCAAGTCATCAGTACAATCACCAAGATCCTTTTCCATAGTGAATACTGAAGTAAAGTAATCATTAAGTACCTCTGCTGTTTCCTCTGGTTCCATACACTTTTCCACTGTCACACTTGATAGGTCCTATTCTTTCATGCCTTATCCTCTTGCTCTTCACATACTTGTAGAATGCTTTGGGGTTTTCCTTAATCCTGCCCGCCAAGGCCTTCTCATGTCCCCTTCTGGCTCTCCTAATTTCCTTCTTAAGCTCCTTCCTGTTAGCCTTATAATATTCCAGATCTCTAACATTACCTAGCACTCTGAACCTTTTGCAAGCTTTTCTTTTCTACTTGACTAGGTTTATTACAGCCTTTGTACATCATGGTTCCTGTACCCTACCAAAACTTCCCTGTCTCATTGGAATGTACCCATGCAGAAATCCACACAAATATCCCCTGAACATTTGCCACATTTCTTTTGTACTTTTCCCTGAGAACATCTGTTTCCAATTTGAGCTTCCAGTTTCCTGCCTGACAGCCTCATAATTCCCCTTGCTCCAATTAAACACTTTTTAACTTGTCTGTTCCTATCTCTCTCCAATGCTATTGTAAAGGAGATAGAATTATGATCACTATCTCCAAAATGCTCTCCCACTGAGAGATCTGACACCTGACCAGGTTTATTTCCCAATACCAAATCAAGTACAGTCTCTCCTCTTGTAGGCTTGCCTACATATAGTGTCAAGAAACCTTCCTGAACACACCCAACAAGCTCCACCCCATCTAAACCCCTGCTCTAGGGAGATGCCAATCGCTATTTGGGAAATTAAAATCTCCCATCATGACAACGCTGTTATTGACAACTCTAAACACCCAGTAAAGTTATTGATCCCTTCCTGTTCCTAACCTCCACCCACAGAGACTCTGTAGACAATTCCTGCATGGCGTCCACATTTTCTACAGCCTTGACACATCTCTGATCAACAGTGCCATGCCCCCACCTCTTTTGCCTCCCTCCCTGTCCTTTCTGAAACATCTGGCACTTGAAGTAACCATCCTTGCCCCTGAGCCATCAAAGTCTTTGTAATGGCCACCACATCATATCTCCAAGTACTGATCCATGCTCTAAGCTCATCCACTTTGCTCACAACACTCCTTGCATTAAAATAGACACATCTCAAACCTTAGGTCTAACCTTCTCTATCACTTGCCTATCCTCCCTCTCGCACTGTCTACATTTAAATACAGCACCTTCAGTCCTGCATTTTTCACCATTTTGATTTTTGCCTCTGTGGTAGGGGAACACTTTGTTTCCAGTGATCACAATACCATTAGTTTCAACTTGATCATGGATAAAGATTGATCTGGTCCTCGGGTTGAGGTTCTAAGCTGGAAAAAGGCCAAATTTGAAGACATGAGAAACAATCTAAGAAGTGTGGATTGGGACAGGTTGTTCTCTGGCAAGGATGTCGTTGTAAGTGAGAGGCCTTCAAAGGAGAAATTTTGAGAGTGCAGAGTTTGTATGTTGCTGTCAGGATTAAAGGCAAATTGAACAAGGATAAGGAACCTTGGTTTTCTAAGGATATTGGAACCCTGATAAAGAAGAAGAGAGAGATGTATGACATGTACAGGAAACAGAACAAATAAGGTACTTGAGGAGTATAATAAGTGCAAAAAATACTTAGAAAGAAATTAGGAGGGCTAAAAGACATGAGGTAGCTTTGGCAGTCAAGGTAAAGGGTAATCCAAAGAGCTTCTACAGGTATATTAAGGGCAAAAGGATAGTAAGGGATGAAATTGGTCTCTTGAAGATCAGAGTGCTGGACTATGTATGGAACCAAATGAAATGAGGGAGATCTTAAATGGTTTTTTTTTGTGTCTGCATTTACTAAGGAAACTGGCATGAATTCAATGGAAATAAGGCAAACAAGTTGTGAGGTCATGGAACCTATACAGATTGAAGAGGAGGAGGTGCTTGCTATCTTGAGGAAAATCAGAGTAGATAAATCCCCAGGACCTGACAGGGTATTCCCTCGGACCTTGAAGGAGACTAGTTTTGAAATTGCAGGGGCCCTGGCAGATATATTTAAAATGTCGGTACCTATGGGTGAGGTGCCGGAGGATTTGAGGATAGCTCATGTTGTTCCGTTGTTTAAAAAAGGCTCAAAAAGTAATCTGTGAAATTATAGGCCAGTAAGTTTGACGTCGGTAGTAGGTAAATTATTGGAAGGAATACTAAGAGATAGGATCTACAAGAATTTAGATAGACAGGGACTTATTAGGGAGAGTCAACACAGCTTTGTGCGTGTTAGATCATGTTTAACAAATCTGTTAGAGTTTTTTGAGGAGGTTACCAGGAAAGTGGATGAAGGGAAGGCAGTGGATGTTGTCTACATGGACTTCAGTAAGGCCTTTGACAAGGTCCTGCATGGGAGGCTAGTTTGGAAGATTCAGTCGCTAGGTATACATGGAGAGGTAGTAAATTGGATTAGACATTGGCTCAATGGGAGAAGTCAGAGAGTGGTAGTGGAGGCCTGTGACTAGTGGTGTGCCACAGGGATCAGTGCTGAGTCGATTGTTATTTGTCATCTATAACAATGATTTGGATGATAATGTGGTAAATTGGATCAGCAAATTAAGAAGGTTGAAAGAATGGAGAGAAGGTTTACAAGAATGTTGCCAGGACTTGAGAAACTGAGTTACCGAGAAAGGTTGAATATGTTAGGACTTTATCCCCTGGAGTGTAGGAGAATGAGGGGAGACTTGATAGAGATATATAAAATTATGATGGGTATAGATAGAGTGAATGCAAGCAGGCTTTTTCCACTGAGGCTAGGGAAGAAAAAAACCAGAGGACATTGGTTAAGGGTGAAAGGGGAAAAGTTTAAAGGGAACATTGGAGGGGGGGGGCTTCTAAACACAGAGAGTGGTGGGAGTATGGAATGAGGTGCCAGATGAAGTGGTAAATTCGGGCTCACTTTTAACACTTAAAAAAAACTTGGACAGGTACATGGATGAGAGGTGTATGGAGGGATATGACCCAGGTGCAGGTCAGTGGGACTAGGCAGAAAAATGGTTCGGCACAGCCAAGAAGGGCCAAAAGGCCTGTTTCTGTGCTGTAATGTTTAATGGTTAAATTTAACTCTTTGCTCTGTCTGCATTTGTATCCAATCATTGTCTTGTCCTTCCTTGCATTCATGTTACAGCCATCATCTTCTTGTAAATTAGCTGGCTCATTCTCAGCTCTATTATCCTGGCTCCCATCCCCCTGCCATATTAGTTTAAAACCACTTCCAATAGCTCTAGTAAATTTGCCCACAAGAATACTGGTCCCCCTCAGATTCAAGTGCAACCCATCCCTTTGTACAGGTCACACCTGCCCCAGAAGAGGTCCCAATTATCCAGAAATCTGATCTCTGCCCCCACTCCAATTCTTCAGCCACACATTTATCTGCCACCTCATCCTATTTCTATCTCACTGTCACATGGCACAGGCAGAAATCCCGAGATTACTACCTTTGAGGTCCTGCTTCTCAACTTCCTTCCTAACTCCCTATGTTTTTACAGGACCTCCCTTTTTTTTCCTTTGTGGTTGGTAACAATATGTACCACAACTTCTGGCTGCTCACCCTCCCTTTTATATTCGGAAACATTGTGGGCCCTGGCCCCTGGGAGGCAAACCACTATCCATGTTTCCTTTTTGCATCCACAGAAACATCTAGCTGTCCCCCTGACTATAGGATCCCCCATCCCTGCTGCCATCTTCTTCAGTTCTCTACCCTTCTGAGCCACAGGGCCAGACAGTGCCAGAGGCATGGCCACTGTTGCTTCCCCCAGGTTGGTCCCCACCCCCCCCCCCCCCAACAATACTCAGAATAGAGAACTTACTGCTGAGGGGCACGGCCACAGAGGAGCTCTCCACTATCTGATGTTCACCCTACCCTTTTCTGACAGTCACTGCGGCCTTGACTGACCCTGTGGCCTTGAGATAACTACCTCTCTGTAGCTCCTGTCTATCACTGCTTCACTTTCCCTAACAAGCCGAAGGTCATCGAGCTGCAGCTCTAGTTCCCTAACTTGGTCTCTGAGAGCTGCATTTTGATGCACCTGGCGCAGATGTGACTATTGGGAAGTCTGGGAGTCTCCTGGAAATCCCACTTCTGACACCTAGAACAGAATACTAGCTCTGTAGACATGCCCCTTGTTTGACCACTCTGCTAAGTGGTACCTCTCTTTTATAGAAAAGGGGTTTCCCGTCAAAAGTTTTTGTTGGACCTAGACAGGAACACTCCTGTTGTGACTGCACAGTACTCCAAACAATGAGATCCTCAGAGATATTGACACCCAGGAACTTGAAACTGCTCACCCTTTCCACTTCTGATCCCTCGATGAGGACTGGTTTGTGTTCCCTGGACTTCTCCTTCCTGAAGTCCACAATTATCTCTCTGAGGTTGTGCAAGGTTGTTGCTGAGACACCACTCAACCAGCTGATCTATCTCACTTCTGTATGCCTCCTCATCAATATGGCGTTTGGGCTGTGCCTAGCCACACAATCATGGGTGTAGAGAGTAGAGCAGTGGGCTAAGCATGCACAGACCACAATCAGAACCAGTGACCAGGTAACACTCAGCAAAGGCTCACTCTGTACCTGGGTCACATTCATCATGCATTCACCGTGTACACGGGGGCACCATCCCCATGCTCACTGCATCAGCTACCAAATGCCACAGTCAGCTCTCAATGTACACTCAGTGCCCACTCTATTAGAAACAGCTGTACACCTGCTCACTACTGCAAATATGTAATCAGCCCATCTTGTGGCAGCAATTCAATGCATAAAAGCACGCAGGCACGATCAAGAGGTTCAGTTGTTGTTCTGAACAAACATTAGAACGGGCAATTCTGATGTTGACTGTGGAATAGTTGTTGGTCCAGATGGGATGGTTTGACTATCTCAGAAACAGTACATCTCCTAGGATCTTGAAAGGCCAGAAGGCCCAATGCTATACAGTATCTTTAGAAGTATTTTCATGCTCAACACTCTCTAAAGTTTACAGTGCGTTAACACCTTGTTATTGAGGGAGGTCAGAGGAGAATGGGCAGACTGGCTCAAGCTGACAGTAACTCAACAGTGGTGTGCAGAAGAGTATCTATGAGCACACAACTTCTCGAACCTTGAAGTGGATGGGTTACAGTAGCAGAAGGCCACACTGGGTTTCACTCCTGCACCTAATAAAGTGAAAGCTGAGAGTGTACTTAATGTTCATTTCTACCTGCTGGTCTGTCCCCAACACCCACTTTGTCATTAATCATGCTGCTCTCTCCTCCACAGCGCCAGTGTGTTCAATATGCCCTAAAGGCCCGACCCCTGATGAGATACATTCCTAAGAACCCTTACCAGTACAGGGTGTGGTATGTGGTGACCTCGTCCTATTTTGAGTACCTCATGTTTGCCCTCATCCTCCTCAACACCATTTGCCTCGGGATGCAGGTGAGTAAGGTGGAAGCCACAGGTTGGAGGGATACGGTTGTCATGCGTTTGTGTATGTAATGTCTGGGGCAGGTTCCTTAACATTGTCATAGTCGGGGTAGGGGGGAGGTTGCTGGGTGTAGAGGCAGTAAGTTCCCATTACCTATTAACTGCTCCCAATGGCATATATCTGAAATAGCTTCTGTCAACCAAGTCCAGCTCCTGGCCTTCACATGTGGCTGAGGTACTAAGGACAGCTGAACCATTTCTACTGACAGGAGAAAGGCCAAAGGCGGATTACTGGCGCCTTAAAGCCAATTGCTTCACGCAGTGTGCAGCTTGTCAGCCATGTTTGGGAGCTCATCTAGGAGAAAGAAAATTCTGATCTGGAACTTCCGCTGCCTTGCGGCTAAACCCACTCATGGGGATGGCGTCGGGAGTAAAATCTGGATATGGTGTCCCTAAGGCAGTCCTTATGTTCAGGTCAACACTGACTGGGAGCTCCTGCAATGCTGCTGGTGTATCAGTCTCTGCCATTCCTTTGGATTCTTCGTCTGAGTGGACAACAGCTTGCTATCCATATCATACTTCCCTGGCTGTGTATCACATAGACAGCTGGCATGCAACATCCATGGTCGACCCCGACCAACAGAGGGCCTCGCCTTTTATAGAGTTCTGGTTAAAGATGAACTGAGGTTTCAAGATTTCTTCATGTCCTTTCCTGCAGTTTGCTGTCTTTGGTGATGCAGATGAATGTATGTCCTAATATATGGCACACTCTTTATTTAGACCATGAATAGTAGATTAGATTAGATAAGATATTAAGTATTGTTGGAGCAGCCATTGTTAGTGGTTATTTGAGACTTCAGCTCTTCAAGGGTTCAGCGCGGAGAGGCTTGATGAGTGAGGGAAGGCAAAAAAAAACTGAAGGTAGCTTTTTTTCCCCAGTTTATTTAATGTTTTCTTCATGATATTTGCAGGGTTAGAACAGCAGAAATAGCAGGCAAAATAGTGAAATGCTCCCCCCTTGCGAGATGTGGGAAAGCAGGGAGACCTCCAGTGTCCCAAACGACTGCACCTGTGAGGAGCACCCGGATGCAGCTTCTAACACCCCACTTTAATGAGTTGGAGCTGGAACTGGATGAACTCCAGATCATTTGGGAGGCTGACAGGGTGATAGATTGGCTATGTAGAGAGATAGTTATATCCAAGATGCAGGACACAGGAAACCGGGTGGTGGTCAGGAAGGGGAAAGGGGTTGAAGAGCCAGTGCAGATGTAACACAGCACTTATACCATTTTGGATTCTGATGACCTAGGCAAGAAAAGTTACAGCAGTCAGTCAGGTCCCCGACTCTGAATCTGGCTCTTTGAGGGGAGAAGAGGCGCACTGTGGTGATAGGAGATTCATTAGTTAGGAGAACAAAAAGGAGATTCTGTGGACAGGAATGAGATTTCCAGATGGTATGTTGCCTCTCAGATGCCAGGGTCCGAGGCATTTTGAATTGAGTCCTCAACATTCTTAAGTGGGAATGTGAACTGTCGGAGGTCATGGTCTATGTAGATACCAAAGACATAGGTAGGAAGAGTGACAATGTTTTTCATTTTTAAAATACTTTTATTGATACATAATCTTCTACAGCTATAAAATGATACAAAACTTCAACAAGTTTATATGTATACAATTAATAAAGCTGAAGATAAAAAAACTTATCAAAAAAGAATAATATATGATAATGAAAAAAAAGGTTTTTTTATGAAGAACAAGCTTCCAGTAGAAGTGGTAGGGGAATGTTCGGTATTGTCATTGAAAGTAAAATTGGATATGTATATGGACAGGAAAGGAATGGAGGGTTATGGGCTGAGTGCATATGGTTATAAAAGAAAGGAAAAAGAGAACTGCAATTAACTATAAAAAAAGAAACCCCACTAACTACAAGAGAAGGAAAAAGAAAAAAGAGAAAAAAAGAAGAAACAAAACCCATTAGGAATCAGCTCCCAGAGCAATACGTCTTACCATCATCTAGAAGAATAATCATCAACCGCCAATTCACATTTATATAAAATAAAATTGGAAGGAAACCATATAAAATAATTCAAATTAAATGATAATATTTGGCAAAAGAGCCCCATCTTCTCTCAAAATCAAATCGAGGATCAAAAGTTCTACTAATTTTTTCCAAACTAAGACATAACATTACTTGAGAAAACCATTGAATTAATGTAGGGACAGAGGTATCTTTCCATTTCAATAAAATAGCCCTTCTTGCCAACAATATAACAAATGCAATTATGTGTTGCTCTGAAGATGAAATACTCTGAAAATGATGCGGAACTATTCCAGATAGAACAGTCAGTGTATCAGGTTGTAAATTAATTTTCAGAGGTTTAGAAATTGTAGAAACTAAAGATTTCCAGAAAGATTTTAATGAAGAACATGACCAGAACATAAGTGACAAAGTGGCTACTTCAGTTTTACACCTATTGCAATAATTGCCTATGTTAGGAAATGTTTTGGATTGTCTCCCCTTTGTTAAATAATAATGGTGAACAATTTTAAATTGAATTGAACAGTGATAGGCACATATCAAAGAAGAATTGACCATCGCAACCAATCTTCATTAACAAAGGTCATATTAAGTTCTCTCTCCCAATCTTGTGTAATCTTTTTGAGAGGTTATCTTTTTGTAGTAAAAATAAATTATAACTTCTACTAATGGAACCTCTTACTAAAGGATACATATTCAAAATAGTATCCAACAAATCAGATTCTTGCATATATGGAAACTTAGATAAGCATTTTTGTAACAAATGTCTAACCTGAAAATATTGCAGAAAGTGTGTATGAGAGAGAGAATATTTGCTAATTAACTCTTCAAAAGTCATCAATCGACTATCACAAAATAAATCTGCAAAAAAACAGATCCCCTTATTTCTCCATAAGAGAAAAATGGGATTGGATATTGAAGGTTTAAATAAAAAATTTCAATATTAAAAGCTAGACAATTTAAATTGTTTAAAATTTTAAAAATTGCGAAAATGAAACCAAATCCATCAGGACTGTTTAATAACAGGGTAGAGATTTAAATTTGGAATTTTAGAGATTTGTAAAGGTAATGGAGCTCCTAATAATGAGGCTAAGTGAAATTGTTTGATAGCTTTTAATTCCAAATCAATCCAAACTGGTTTTTGGCTCTTATCAAGCCAATATAGCCAAAAACATAATTGTCGAATATTAACAGCCCAATAATAGTCTTAAATTAGGAAATGGAAGTCCACCATCTTTTTTAGATTTTTGTAAATGATACTTATTAATTCTTGGTATTTTATTGTTCCAAATAAAGGACAAAATAATGGAGTCAATTTGATCAAAAATTTTTAGTTAAAAAGATAGGTATATTTTGAAAAATATATAAAAATCTAGGTAAAATCATATTTTAAAAAATTAACAATTCAAAATGGAATATCATTATATATAAAAACAGGAGCATTTAATGGAAACAATTCACTTTTATTTAAGTTAAGTTTATATCCTGAACATTTTCCAAAATCATATAGTATTTCCAAAAGATTAGGAACAGATTCTTCAGGGTTCGAAATATAAATCAAAAGATCATCTGCGTAAAGAGAAATCTTATGTATGGTCCAATTTATTGAGATACCATGAATATTTTTAGCTTCACGGAGTGTTATGGCCAAAGGCTCCAGTACAAGATTAAATAATAAAGGGCTTAAGAGACATCCCTATCTAGTACCTCATGAAAATAAAAAAAAGAGGACCTGAGATTATAAGTATTAACAGTAGCAGTAGGATTCTTAAAGATCATTTGAATCCACCTATTACCAAATTATTATCAAAGCCAAATTTTTCTAATACCTTAAATAGATATGTCCATTCAACTCTATCAAATGCCTTTTCTGCGTCAAGAAAAATAACACATTGGGGTATCTTAGATAGTGATGAATATATAATGTTCATCAATCTCCAAACATTGGAGAAAGAGTAACGGCCTTTAATAAAGCCCGTTTGATCCATAGAAATGATTTTAGTTAAAATATTTTCCAAACAGTTAGCCATTATCTTGGAAAGAATTTTTGCATCCACATTTAATAACGAAATAGGTCTATAGACAAGATTCATTAGAATGATTCCGGGAATGAGAGGGTTAACATATGAGGAACGTTTGACCGCTCTTGGACTGTACTCCTTGGAGTTTAGAAGAATGAGGGGAGACCTCATAGAAACATTTTGAATGTTGAAAGGCATGGACAGAGTGGATGTGGCAAAGTTGTTTCCCATGGTGGGGGAGTCTAGTACGAGAGGATATGACTTGAGGATTGCAGGGCTCCCATTCAGAACATAGATGTGAAAAAACATTTTTAGCCAGAGGGTTGTGAATCTATGGAATTTATTGCTACATGCAGCAGTGGAGGCCAAGTCATTGGGTGTACTTAAGGCAGAGATTGATAGGTATCTGAGTAGTCAGGGTATCAAAGGTTATGGTGAGAAGGCGGGAGAATGGGACTAAAGGGGAGATTGGATCAGCTCATGATGAAATGGTGGAGCAGACTCAATGGACCAAATGGTCGACTTCTGCTCCTTTGTCTTACGGTCTTATATGATGAACATTCAGTAGGATCTTTATCTTTCTTAAGGATTAAGGAAACAGAAGCCTCATAAAAAGAAGTAAGTAAATTACCCTTCTCAAAAGATTAATGAAATATTTCCAAAAGATATGGAGAACGTAATTTTTCAACTTTTCTGTAAAATCCTACTGAATAACAACCAAGTCCAGGAGCTTTACCTGACTGCATTGACAACATAGCTTTCTGAATTTCATGCTCAGTAATTGGAGCATCAAGCATCTGTTGATCTTCAGCAGTATCTGCAGGAAATTGAGATTTATAAAGATTAGAATAAAAATCCTGATAAATATTATTAATGTCTTCATGGTTACTTACTCTATCTCCATTATCGTTATGAATCTTTAAATTTTGTCTTTTAGCTCTAGCTGCCTTTAATTGGGAAGCTAAGAGCTTATTATTTTTATCCCCAAAAAATATAAAACTGACTTTTCAATTTAAGCAAATATCGTTCAATAGGATAAGTTAATACTTTGTAATGTATCGGTGTGCTACACACAGCGCTGAAATAACGACACGCAGTTGGTGAGCTGCAGTTGCAAAAGAGGTTTATTCAAACTTTGCGGCCTCGCTTTAAAGCCTTCCTGTTCCCGCCCTCCCCGGGCAGGAATGCTGTAGGGGGCACATATTCACAGTCCTGTCCCGTGCATGGGCTTTTCCCCTTGCTGGTGAAGAAAGCCTGGTGCCCTCTTTGGGACCGGCCTCAATGCCGGCGTGTGCCACTTTGTGAGCCGGTTCGAGTGCATTGGGAAGTGGGTCACCACATAACCCCCCCCCCCCAGAACCGGTGGTACACCCCCCAATGTCCCCTGTTTGGGAGGTCTGCCTCTGCGCCGCGGTGCTTGAATCTCGACCAGCTGCGCCAAGTCCACGTGGGCCGGTTTGAGTTGGTCGACTGTGAAAACCTCCTCTTTCCCCCCAATGTCCAGCATGAATGTGGACCCGTTGTTTCTGATCACCGTAAATGGCCCCTCATAGGGCAGTTGTAGTGGTGTCTGATGTCCGCCCCATCGTAGAAGAACGAACTTACAGTGCTGCAGGTCTTTGGGTACACAGGTCGGGTTCTGCCCATGCTGTGAAGTGGGTAAGAGGGCCAGGTTACCGAGCCTCTACGTAGTCTGTCCAGGACTGCTGCGAGTTCTTCCTCTTGCCCCCTTGGGGCTGGTATGAACTCTCCTGGGATGACCAGGGGTGCGCAGTGCACTAACTCGGCCGACGAGGTGTGCAAGTCCTCTTTGGGCGCCATGCGGATTCCAAGCAGGACCCAGGGAAGCTCGTCCACCCAGTTAAGCCCTTTGAGGCGGGCCATGAAAGCCGACTTCAGGTGACGGTGGAAATGCTCCACTAGCCCGTTCAACTGTGGGTGGTAGGCAGTTGTGTGGTGCAGCTGTGTCCCCAAAAGGCTGGCCATAGCTGACCACAGGCTGGTGGTGAACTGGGCGCCTCTGTCGGAGGTAATGTGGGCCAGTACACAAAAGCGAGATACCCAGGTTGCAATCAGTGCCCGGGCGCAGGATTCGGAGGTGGTATCGGTGAGCGGGACTGCCTCTGGCCATCTTGTGAACCGGTCCACGATAGTCAGGAGGTGCCGCGCTCCTTGTGACGCTGGCAGGGGGCCCACGTTTTCCACATGAATGTGGTCGAAACGCCGGCAGGTGGGGTGGAACTGCTGCGGCAGGGCCTCAGTGTGCTGCTGCACCTTGGCTGTTTGGCAGTGCATGCACGTTTTGGCCCATTCACTGACCTGCTTGCGGAGTCCGTGCCAAACGAACCTGTTGGCTACCATCCGGACTGTTGACCTGATGGAGGGGTGTGCTAAGTTGTGAATGGAGTCAAAAACACGCCACCGCCAGACTGCCGGGATGACGGGGCAGGGTTTGCCAGTGGTGATGTCACAGAGTAGGGTCCTCTCACCTGGGCCTACGGGGAGGTCCTGGAGCTGCAAACCGGAGACTGCAGTTCTGTAAATAGGGATCTCCTTGTCTGCCTGCTGCGCCTCTGCCAGTGCCTCAAAGTCTACCCCCTGGGGCAGGGCTTGGATGTTAGGGCGAGGGAGTCCATCCACCACGACATTGTCCTTACCCAAGACGTGCCGGACATCCGTCGTGTATTCGGAGATGTAGGACAGATGTCGCTGCTGGCGGGATGACCAGGGGTCGGATGCTTTCATGAATGCAAAGGTAAGCGGTTTGTGGTCCGTGAACACGGTGAAGGGCCTACCTTCCAAGAAGTACCTGAAATGCCGGATTGCCAGGTATAGCGCCAACAGTTCCCGGTCGAAAGCACTGTATTTGAGCTCAGGTGGTCGTAGGTGTTTGCTGAAAAACGCCAGGGGTTGCCAGCGACCCTCGATGAGTTGTTACAGCACTCCTCTGACTGCTGTGTTGGATGCGTCCACTGTGAGGGCGGTAGGGATGTCCATTCTGGGGTGCACTAGCATCACGGCGTTTGCCAGGGCTTCTTTGGTTTTAACGAAAGCGGCGGCGGACTCCTCGTCCCAGGTAATGTCCTTGCCCTTACCCGACATCAGGGTGAACATGATTCGGGCTGCTGAAGGGAGGAAGCGGTGGTAGAAATTCACCATACCCATGAATTCCTAAAGGCCTTTGAGTGTGTTGGGTCGGGGGAAATGGCGGTCTGCATCTACTTTGGCGGGCAGAGGGGTTGCCCCATCTTTAGTAATCCTGTGGCCCAGGAAGTCAATGGTGTCGAGCCCGAACTGGCATTTGACCGGGTTGATTGTTAGGCCGTAATCACTCAGTTGGGCGTAGAGTTGACAGAGGTGGGACTGATGCTCCTGACGGCTACTGCTGGCTATGAAGATGTCGTCCAAATAGATGAAAGCGAAGTCCAGGTCGTGTCCTACCACGTCCATTAACCGCTGGAATGGCTGTGCGGCATTCTTTAGGCCGAATGGCATGCGGAGGAACTCGAAAAGGCCGAACGGGGTGATGAGAGCCATTTTGGGGACGTCGTCCGGATGCATCAGGATTTGATGGTATCCCCGGACGAGGTCTACCTTGGAGAAGATCCGTGCACCGTGCAGGTTTGCTGCAAAGTCCTGAATGTGCGGCACAGGGTAGTGGTCCGGTGTTGTAGCTTCGTTCAGCCTGCGGTAGTCGCCGCATGGTCTCCAGCCTCCTGTTGCTTTGGGCACCATGTGCAGAGGGGAGGCCCATGGGCTGTCAGATCGCCGTATGATCCCTAATTCCTCGATCCTCGTGAGCTCCTCCTTCGCTTGTCCGGGGGAAGTCTTCGAGCACGGGTGGTCCTTGTGTCGGGATGTGGTGCTGTACGCCGTGTCTGGGCATGGCTGCCGTGAACTGCGGTGCCAGAACCAATGGGAAATCCGCCAGGACTCTGGTGTAGTCATTGTCAGACAGCATGATGGAGTCTAGGTGTGGGGCCGGTAACTGGGCATCACCCAGGGAGAACGTTTGAAAAGTCTCGGCGTGGACTAGTCTCCTCCCTTGCAGGTCGACCAGTAGGCTGTGAGCTCGCAAAAAATCTGCCCACAGGAGGGGTTGGGCTACAGCGGCCAGTGTGAAGTCCCACGTGAACCGGCTGGAACTGAACTGTAGCCACACTGTACGGGTGTCGTAGGTCCTTACTGTGCTGTCGTTCATGGCCCACAGGGTGGGACCCGGTTCTCTGTTGCGGGTGTCGTAACTCGTTGGAGGCAAGACGTTGATCTCGGCTCCGGTGTCGACCAAAAAGCAGTGTCCCAACTGCTTGTCCCAGACATACAGGAGGCTATCCCGATGGCCAGCTGCCGTAGCCATCAGCGGCGGCTGGCCCTGGCGTTTCCCGGGAACTTCCCGGGCGACAGCGGTGGGGTGCAGAAGCCCACCGCTGGTGGTAGAAGCACCATTGTTCGTTGGTCTCCTCACCCCTGCCTCTGGAGTTAGTGGGCTCTGCAGCCGGGCCTGGTCTGGTCTGCTGCTGGGAGCGTGGCCTGGTGATCTGTGCGACGGACGCCCCACTCTCCTTCTTGGCTTTCCACAGCATGTCTGCCCAGGCCGCCACCTTCCGGGGGGGTCACTGAATCCATGTCGGACAGCAGCAGGCGTATGTCCTCGGGCAGCTGCTACAGGAATGCCTGCTCAAACATGAGGCAGGGCTTGTGTCCTCCGGCCAGGGACAGCATCTCGTTCATCAAAGCTGACAGTGGCTTGTCTCCCAAACCATCCAGGTGCAGTAAGCGGGCAGCTTACTGTGAGAGCCCGAAAGTCCTTATGAGCAGGGCTGTGTATTTACTGTCCTCCGGGGGTGACTGTATGAACTCCTCAACCTGGGCGGCTGTCTCCTGGTCGAGGGAGCTCACCACGTAGTAGTAATGTGTGGCATCCGAGGTTATCTGCCAAATGTGGAATTGGGCTTCTGCTTGCTGGAACCATAGGTGAGGTCGCAGCGTCCAGAAGCTTGGCAGTTTCAACGACACTGCATGAACAGATGCGGCGTCGTTCATCTCCGGTCCAAATATCATTTGGGCCGTCGGGGTCACCAATTGTTGCGATGTGCTACACACAGCGCTGAAATAATGACATGCAGTTGGTGAGCTGCAGTTGCAGTATTATATTGTGATTGTAATTCCATATAACAATTACAGCACGGAAATGGCCCTTCTAGTCCGTGCCGAAGGCTTACTATCACCTAGTCCCACTGGCCTGCATTCAGCACATAACCCTCCATTCCTTTCCTGTCCATAGACCGATCCATTTGTAGCCCCCGGTAAGCCTCAGGCTCGCTCAGCTCACTTCCGTCTAGGGGGAGCAGCCTTCGGCCCCACCAAACTGGATAATCAGCTTGTGTAGACGCTGTGTGATATCCCCACCACGCCAAATAACAGACAGTACACCTTATGCAATTAAATGATTACACTTTTTAGATCGTACTGGAATTATATACTTAATAGAGATACAATATATATAAAAGGAAAAGTAGAAGGCGCCAAACTTATCAAAGTTCAACCGCTTCGTGCACAACCATTGGAGCTCAGTTAACAAAGTCTTCTTGCCACCAATCGATCCCCTCAGACCTCCTCGACCCACCGACTGGGACCAACAATGGTGGTCCACATGAATCTGTCCTCGTCTCCTCTCCTCGCTGAAGACCCTGGGCCTCGGACTCCCGCTCGGGGTCCGTCCATCGCCCAGTTTTCAGCATCCGCGTCTCCTCTCTCTATCCCCATTGCGCCTTCTCCCTAAAGCCTGTGAAACAATAGCTTACAAACCCACAAGAAAGAATAACATCTATTACAATTGGTTAGCAAATAAATAGAATTCTCATTATCAGTAAATATAACCCAAACAAGCTGCGAGTGAAAAACACTTTCTCAGCAGTTAACATAACAAAGAAGCCATTTTAGTAGCCTTAGCAGTAACATAAAAGAAGAAACCCCTTACACAATTTTTTTTAATGACAATATTGAACCTGCCTCTACCACTTCTGCTGGAAGCTCATTCCACACAGCTACCACTCTCTGAGTAAAGAAATTCCCCCTTGTGTTACCCCTAAAATTTTGCCCCCAACTCTCAACTCATGTCCTCTTGTTTGAATCTCCCCTGCTCTCAATGGAAAAAGCCTATCAACGTCAACTCTATCTATTCCCCTCATAATTTTAAATACTTGTATCAAGTTCCCCCTCAACCTTCTACACTCCAAAGAATAAAGACCTAACTTGTTCAATAAAAACACAAAATGCTGGCAGATCTCAGCAGGCCAGACAGCATCTATGGGAGGAGGTAGTGACGACGTTTCGGGCCGAAACCCTTCATCACTAGTCCTGATGCTGTCTGGCCTGCTGAGTTCTGCCAGCATTTTGTGTTTTTATTTATTTCCTGCATCTGTAGATTCACTCGTGTGCCTAAGTTGTTCAACCTTTCTTTGTAACTTAGGTGCTGGAAAATACTCCAAAACTGGGCTCACCAATGCCTTGTACAATTTTAACATTACATCCCAACTCCTATACTCAATGGTCTGATTTATAAAGGCCAGCATACCAAAAGCTTTCTTCACCACCCTATCCACATGAGATTCCATCTTTAGGGAACTATGCACCATTATTCCTAGATCACTCTGTTCTACTGCATTCCTCCATGCTCTACCATTTACCATGTATATCCTATTTTAATTATTCCTACCAAAATGTAGCACCTCACATTTATCAGCATTAAACTCCATCTGCCATCTTTCAGCTCACTCTGCTAACTGGCCTAAATCTCTCTGCAAGCTTTGAAAACCTACTTCATTATCCACAACTCCATCTATCTTAGTATCATCTGCATACTTACTAATCCAATTTACCACCTCATCATCTAGATCATTAATATATATGACAAACAACACTGGACCCTGATCCCTGAGGTACACCACTTTTCAACAACCTCCAACCTGACAAACAGTTATCCACCACCACTCTCTGGCATGTCCCATTCAGCCACTGTTGAATCCATTTTACTACTTCAATATTAATACCTAACAATTGAACCTTCCTAACTAACATCGCTATCAGGTCACCTCTCATCCTTCATCGCTCCAAGGAGAAAGGGTAGAGTTCACTCAACTTATTCTCATAAGGCATGCTACCCAATCCAGGCAACATCCTAGTAAATCTCCTCTGCACCCTTTCTATGGCTTTCACATCCTTCCTGCAGTGAGGTGACCAAAACTGAGCACAGTACTCCAAGTGGGGTCTGACCAGGCTCCTATATAACTGCTACATTACCTCTTGGCTCCTAAATTCAATTCCACAATTGATGAAGGCCAATACACCGTACGCTTTCTTAGCTACAGAGTCAACCTGTGCAGCTGTATCGAGCATCCTATGGACTTGGACCCCAAGATCCCTCTGATCCTCCACACTGCCAAGAGTCTTACCATTAATACTATATTCTGCCATCATACTTGACCTACCAAAATGAACCACTTCACACTTATCTGGGTTGAACTCCATCTGCCACTTCTCAGCCCAGTTTTGCATCCTGTCAATGTCCCACTGTAACCTCTGACAGCCCTCTACACTATCCACAACACCTCCAACCTTTGTGTCATCAGCAAACTTACTAACCCATCCCCCCACTTCCTCATCCAGGTCATTTATAAAAATCGTGCAGAGTAAGGGTCCCAGAACAGATCCCTGAAGCACTCCACTGGTGACCAATCTTCATGTAGAATATGACCTGTCTGCAAATGCTGTCTTCTGTAGGCAAGCTAGTTCTGGATCGACCAAGCAATGTCCCCTTGAATCCCATGCCTCCTTACTTTCTCAATAAGCCTTGCATGGGGTACCTTATCAAATGCCTTGCTAAAATCCATACACACTACATCTACTGCTCTTCCTTCATCAATGTGTTTAGTCACACCCTCAAAAAATTCAGTCAGCCTTGTAAGGCACGACCTGCCCTTGACAAAGCCATGCTGACTACTAATTATATTATACCTCTCCAAATGTTCATTAATCCTGCCTCTCAGGATCTTCATCAACTTACCAACCACTGAGGTAAGAATCATGGTCTATAATTTCCTGGGCTACCTCTACTCCCTTTCTTGAATGAGGGATGAACATCTGCAACCCTCCAATCCTCCAGAACCTCCCCCATCCCCATTGATGATGAAAGGATCATCGCCAGAGGCTCAGGAATCTCTTCCCTCACCTCCCACAAGAGCCTGGGGTACATCTCATCTGGTCTTGGTGACTTATCCAACTTGATGCTTTCCAAAAGCTCCAGCACATTCTGTTTCTTAATATCTACATGCTCTAGTTTTTCAGTCTGCTGAAAGTCATCACTATAATCACCAAGATCCTTTTCCATAGTGAATACTGTAATAAAGTATTCACTAAGTACCTCTGCTATTTCCTCCAGTTCCATACACACTTCACTACTGTCACACTTGATAGGCCCTATTCTTTCATGTCTTATTCTCCTGCTCTTCACATACTTGTAGAATGCTTTGGGTTTTCCTTAATCCTGCCCGCCAAGGCCTTCTCATGGCCCTTTCTGGCTCTCCTAATTTCCTTCTTAAGCTCCTTTCTATTAACCTTATAATCTTCTAGATCTCTTAACATTATCTAGCTCCCTGAACCTTTTGTAAGCTTTTCTTTTCTTCTTGACTAGATTTATTACAGCCTTTGTACACTATGGTTCCTGTACCCTTCCATAACTTTCCTGTCTCATTGGAACGTACCTATACAGAACTTTACACAATTATTCTCTGAATATTTGCCACATTTCTTCCATACTTTTCCTTGAGAACATCTGTTTCCAATTTAAGTCTCTAATTTCCTGCCTGATAGCCTCATAGTTCCCCTTTCTCCAATTGCTTTTCTAACTTGTTTGTTCCTATCTCTCTCCAATGCTATTGTAAAGTTGATAGAGTTATGATCTCTATCCAAAAATGCTCTCCCACTGAGAGATCTGACACCTGACCAGGTTCATTTCCCAATACCAAATAAAGTGCAGCCTCTCCTCTTGTAGGCTTATCTGCATATTGTGTCAAGAAACCTTCCTGAACACACCTAACAAACTCCACCCCATCTAAACCCCTCACTCTAGACCAGGGGTCAGCAACCTTTACCACTGAAAGAGCCACTTGGACCCATTTCCCACAGAAAAGAAAACACTGGGAGCCGCAAAACCCGTTTGACATTTAAAATGAAATAACACTGCATACAACGTTTTTTTTGCCTTTATGCTATGTATAAACAAACTATAATGTGTTGCATTTATGAAATTGATGAACTCCTGCAGAGAAAATGAAATTACATTTCTGCATGCAACAAAAACATTTTGAACTCCGAAAAAAAGACGTTGGGTTGAAGGTTACTTTTAAGTAAAATACTCAATGTCTATTTGAGTTCTTCTTGTATTTATGAAAAACGCTGAACTTAAATTTTCCGCCTGCAGCAAACCAAAAATAACGTCAGCCAGCTGTCAACCTGAAAAATAAAAGGACTATTTCACTGAACAATGAAAAAATATTAATATTCCTAAAATAATAGGCAATTAAAATATGTATCATACTTGGTTAATGGGATTTCTGCTCCTGGACCTCAGCGCACAGCGTCTGCACATCAGGGCTGTATGACGTCACCTTCATCTTTACACAGGATCGCAAGCTGTCATCTGTGAGGCGTGCGCGATGTTTATTTTTAATAAAGTTCATGTAGGACGGGGGTCGGCAACCTGCGGCTCCCGAGCCATTTGTGGCTCTTTCACCTCTGTGCTGCGGCTCCCTGTGGCTTTGGGAAATAATTGGTCAGTATTTAATTAAAATGTATTTTATGTTAGTTTGTTAGCTTTTGAAATGTAATTCTAAATTTGAAGATTATGGTGATCTTGTACAATCTAAGTGTGGCAACACATTTCCTCACAATTAGCCAGCATTCCGGCTAAGGGAGATAGCCTACGGGGGTTTGTGAGTACGCGTCTTTTGCAGCATCTGCGTCCATGGGGGCTGGGTTGAGGGAGGCTTAAAAGCAAGGCTGTTTAGTTCGAATAAAGTTATTCGACTGCAGTTTACTGACTGCGTGAGCACACCGCTACAACGTGTTTTTATCGCTATTAATATACGTCACCACTGCCAATACCTGACACCCGCCAGTGCGTGATTTCTTTAATTTTTCGATCCAAGGTAAGCCAACTATGGAGAATTCTAAAAAAAGGAAAGTGACTGAAGAAAACAGAACGTTTAATGATACGTGGACAGATTCATTTGCTTTCACTGTTGACGAGACTGGTTTACCGGTATGCTTAATATGCAATGAGAAACTAGCAAACAACAAAAAGTCAAATGTCGCAAGGCATTTCCAGAATAAACACGCAGCCTTTGCTCAAAAATATCCGGATGGAGATGAGAGAAAAAAAGCCGTTTCGGAACTGATGCGGAAGGTTGATCTGAGCAAAAATCATTTCCAGAAATGGATGAAGTCTGGAAAATCAACGACATACGCCAGTTATATTGCCGTTCAGGAAATAGTCAGGCACGGGAAGCAGTTTACAGATGGTGAATATATAAAAGAATCTTTCATTAAGATTTCAGAACATCTATTCACGGACTTTAAAAACAAGAGTGAAATTGTGCAGAAAATCAGGGATATGCCCCTCTCTGCAAAGACTGTCAAAGACAGAACCATAAAAATGGCAGAAGACATCACAAGACAGCAAATTAAAGACATCAATTCAGCTGTGGCCTACTCGATTGCCTGTGACGAGTCTAAAGACAAAGGTGATATTGAACAAATAGCGTTGTTCTGCCGGTATGTAAACTCTGCCGGGCCACAGGAAGAACTGATTGAGTTGATACCTCTAAAAGACCAAACACGGGGGGAGGACATCTGTGAGGCTTTCTTGAATTGTTTAAGAGCCAAAGGAATAAAGACCACCCATCTGGTGTCAGTAGCTACTGATGGGGGCACCGAATATGACGGGAACGCACAAGGGAATTGTGGCTTTACTGCAGAAGTCGCTGGACAGAAAGCTGCTGACTTTTCACTGCATCTTGCACCAAGAGGCACTGTGCGCTCAAACATTTCCTCCGGAATGCACAGAAGTAATGGATGTTGTCATTCAGATTGTCAATAAAATAATGGCAAAAAGTTTAAATCACCGTCAATTCCGTTTGTTACTGGACGAGCTGGAAATGGCATATTCTGATCTCCTGCTGCACAACAAAGTCTGATGGTTGTCCAGGGGGGAGGTGCTGAAACGCTTTGTCGCGTGTCTGGAAGAAGTGAAAACTTTCCTGGGCAGCAAAGGGCTCAACTTTCCTGAGCTGGAACAGCCAGAGTGGCTGGAAAAGCTACACTTCATGGTAGACATGACAGCGCACCTGAACACGCTGAACACAGCTCTTCAACGGGGTAAGGACGTACAGCCCTGCACATGTTGGAGGATGTTTTGGCATTCGAGCGCAAGTTGACGTTGCTTGCCAGAGATTTACAGAAAGGCACATTGTCTCACTTCCCCAATTTGAGAGAGTTCAAACAAGGTCACGACATGATAAATTCGGAGTATTTACATTCTGCAATCATCGCAATGCAAACATCGTTTGGGAAACGCTTCTGTGAGTTCAGAGAGGAAAAAAACACATTTTCCTTCCCGGTCACTCCCCTAAGCATCGATCCATCCCTACTAAATACGACTGCATTGTCAGGTGTGAGTCAACCTGAACAAGTATGATAAATATTTTAATTGCCTATTATTTTACGTATATTCATATGTTTTCATTGTTCAGTGAAATAGTCCTTTTATTTTTCAGGTTGACAGCTGGCTGACGTTATTTTTGGTTTGCTGCTGGCGGCAAATTTAAGTTTGGCGTTTTTCATAAATACAAGAAGGACTCAAATAGACGTTGAGTATTTTACTTAAAAGTAACCTTCAACCCTACGTCTTTTTTTCGGAGTTCAAAATGTTTTTGTTGCATGCAGAAATGTAATTTCATTTTCTCTGCAGGAGTTCATCAATTTCATAAATGCAACACATTATAGTTTGTTTTAACATAGCATAAAGGCAAAACAAAACGTTGTATGCAGTGTTATTTCATTTTAAATGTCAAGCGGGTTTTGCGGCTCCCAGTGTTTTCTTTTCTGTGGGAAACGGGTCCAAGTGGCTCTTTCAGTGGTAAAGGTTGCTGACCCCTGATGTAGGAGAACACCTGCTCACATACATATGTGGATCCAAAGATTGACAGGACTCCAAGCGCATACTTTTTAATGTTTACATAAATGTCGGGGATAACATTCCATGTTTCGAACACAAGTTTGTCCGGTTTAGGGAGGTTTTCAATATCACTCCATTTGTGATTCTGAGCAAGAACGGCCTTCTGACGGGCAACATCTTCAAGGTCTGCTGTCAAGCGTCTAAACTTGGACACCCATATGTCTTTGTCGGCTATGTCGGCCAGTTCCATCTCAAGATCAGGTTTACTCACACCTGCCAATGCAGTCGTATTCAGTAGAGATGAATCGATGCTTGGGGGAGTGACCGGGAAGGATAATGTGTTTTTTTCCTCTCTGAACTCACAGAAGCGTTTCCCAAACGATATTTGCATTGCGATGATTGCAGAATGTAAATACTCCGAACTTATCATGTCGTGACCTTGTTTGAACTCTCTCAAATTGGGGAAGTGAGACAAAGTGCCTTTCTGTCAATCTCTGGCAAGCACTGTCAACTTGTGCTCGAATGCCAAAACTCCTCCAACATGTGTAGGGCTGTACGTCCTTTCCCCTGAAGAGCTGTGTTCAGCGTGTTCAGATGCGCTGTCATGTCTACCATGAAGTGTAGCTTTTCCAGCCCTTTGCTGCCCAGGAAAGTTTTCACTTCTTCCAGACACGCGACAAAGCGTTTCAGCACCTCCCCTCTGGACAGCCACCGGACTTTGTTGTGCAGTAGGAGATCAGAATATGCGCTTTCCAGCTCGTCCAGTAACAAACGGAATTGACGGTGATTTAAACTTTTTGCCATTATTTTATTGACAATCTGAATGACAACATCCATTACTTCTGTGCATTCCGGAGGAAATGTTTGAGCGCACAGTGCCTCTTGGTGCAAGATGCAGTGAAAAATCAGCAGCTTTCTGTCCAGCGACTTCTGCAGTAAAGCCACAATTCCCTTGTGCGTTCCCGTCATATTCGGAGCCCCCATCAGTAGCTACTGACACCAGGTGGGTAGTCTTTATTCCTTTGGCTCTTAAACAATTCAAGACAGCCTCACAGATGTCCTCCCCCCGTGTTTGGTCTTTTAGAGGTATCAACTCAATCAGTTCTTCCTGTGGCCCAGCAGAGTTTACATACCGGCAGAACAACGCTATTTGTTCAATATCACCTTTGTCTTTAGACTCGTCACAGGCAATCGAGTAGGCCACAGCTGAATTGATGTCTTTAATTTGCTGTCTTGTGATGTCTTCTGCCATTTTTATGGTTCTGTCTTTGACAATCTTTGCAGAGAGGGGCATATCCCTGATTTTCTGGACAATTTCACTCTTGTTTTTAAAGTCCGTGAATAGATGTTCTGAAATCTTAATGAAAGATTCTTTTATATATTCACCATCTGTAAACTGCTTCCCGTGCCTGACTATTTACTGAGCGGCAATATAACTAGCGTCTGTCGTTGGTTTTCCGGACTTCATCCATTGCTTGAAATGATTTTTGCTCAGATCAACCTTCCGCATCAGTTCCGAAACGGCTTTTTTTCTCTCATCTCCATCCGGATATTTTTGAGCAAAGGCTGCGTGTTTATTCTAGAAATGCTTTGCAACATTTGACTTTTTGTTGTTTGCTAGTTTCTCATTGCATATTAAGCATACCGGTAAACCAGTCTCGTCAACAGTGAAAGCAAATGAATCTGTCCACGTATCATTAAACGTTCTGTTTTCTTCAGTCACTTTTCTTTTTTTAGAATTCTCCATAGTTGGCTTACCTTGGATCGAAAAATTAAAGAAATCGCGCACTGACGGGTGTCAGGTATTGGCAGTGGTGACGTATATTAATAGCGATAAAAACACGTTGTAGCGATGTGCTCACGCAGTCAGTAAACTGCAGTCGAATAACTTTATTCGAACTAAACAGCCTTGCTTTTAAGCCTCCCTCAACCTGGCCCCCATGGGCGCGGATGCTGCAAAAGACCAATTATTTCCCAAAGCAACAGGGAGCCGCAGCACAGAGGTAAAAGAGCCGCATGTGGCTCCGGAGCCGCGGGTTGCCGACCCCCGCTCTAGACAGATGCCAATTGATAGTTGGGAAATTAAAATCTCCCACCACGACAACTCTGTTATTATTACACCTTTCCAGGATCTGTTTCCCTGTCTGCTCCTTGATATCCCTGTTACTATTGGGCAGTCAATAAAAAACACCCAGTAAAGTTATTGACCCCTTCCTGTTCCTAACCTCCACCCACAGAGACTCCGTAGACAATCCCTCCATGGTATTCACCTTTTCTGCAACTGTGACACTATCTCTGATCAACAGTGCCACACCCCCACCTCTTTTGCCTCCCTCCCTGTCCTTTCTGAAACATCTAAAACCCAGCACTTGAAGTAACCATTCCTGTCCCTGAGCCATCCAAGTCTCTGTAATGGCCACCACATCATATCTCCAAGTCCTGATCCAGGCTCTAAGCTCATCCACTTTGTTCACAACACTCCTCAGATTAAAATAGACACATCTCAAACCTTCGGTCTGAGTGCATCCCTTCTCTATCACCTGCCTATCCTCCCTCTCGCACTGTCTATAAACTTTCTCTATTTGTAAGCCAACCACCTCTTCCTCTGTCTCTTCAGTTTGGTTCCCACCCCCCAACAATTCTAGTTTAAAGTCTCCCCAGTAGCCTTAGCAAATCTTCCCGCCAGGATATTGGTTCCCCTGGGATTCAAGTGCAACCTCTCCTTTTTGTACAGGCCACACCTGCCCCAAAAGAGGTCCCAATGATTCAGAAATCTGAATCCCTGCCCCCTGCACCAATCCCTCAGCCATGCATTTATCCTCCACCTCATCCTATTCCTATACTCACTGTTGTGTGGCACAGGCAGTAATCCCGAGATTACCGTAAATTCCAGAATATAAGCCGCTACTTTTTTCCCATGCTTTGAACACTGCAGCAACACTGTGGCCTATACTACGGTGCGGCTAATGCATGTTTTTTTTTCATGCCACCAAAAACATGTTGCCTCGTAACAGTAGACTGTTATGAATCCCGTAACTGGACAACTTACCAGCAAAGATAGAGAGGTCCATTGAAGTCTGATGTCACTATTTTCAAACGTTTTATTTATAAAGGGACACAAAAGTAGGGTTACAACATACATTCAGATAGTGCACATCGTCAACACTCAATCTAAAGCGCGGGTATAGTAATAATCATCATTAAGAAGTGAGCTCTGCTGGTGTCTAGGGGTTAATAGATTGTCCGTTGGAAATATAAAAGTCACTCAGAAAGTCTGCAGGCCTCAGCCCTTTGAAAATCGCTGGGTTTCACGTGGGGTGACCGAGAGAGAGAGATTGGGGGAGAAGAGAAAGAACTTGCCGAGTCTTGATGAATCTTCCGTGAAATCGGGGGAGCATTGGTTTCCTCGCCCCGATGTTAGTTAAAAGTGGTTTTCTGTGATTCCAGCCACAAATTCCAATCCTGGAATCTAACGCACGTGGCTTCCTTCAGAATGGCTTCCCGCTGCTGCGGGAACACTCTCGTGTCTTCTTGGTGCGTCTGAGGGGCTGTCCCCCTGAGACTCTCCTTTAAACTTCCTCACGGAGTCGCAGGAGTCAGTCAGGTTGTGATGATGCAATCTCTCTCTCAACCAGCCCACCTTGCCCAAGGGCCTTTCATGTGGTCTCCATGAGACAATAGTCGCTGTCGCCTTATTCTGTATCCAAGGTGGGACGTGCAATTTGGCACGTCTCTCTCTCTCTCTCTCCTACTGGGTCTACTGACAACCCCCCCCCCCCCCCCCCCCCGACGGGTGCTCTTGCGATTCTCACAAAGGAGGGGGCTGGGATCATAGCAAGACCAATAAAATTGATGAGTAGTTCACAGAGGTCCAATGAAATTGTACGATAAATCAAGCACACTTTCACAATTAAATTATTGTAAATCAGTCATTTGTACTCACCCTTATCAACATGGAAAACACTCGAAGAAAAGCATATGATGCAGCTTTTAAGTTAAAGGCGATCAATAACTTTTCCTGGTAGGCTGCAGTATATATATTTTTTTACCAGTCGTTAGGAGATATTGGAATGTTGTTCGTGTACTGTTCAGTAAAAAAGTATACACAACGTAATTTGTGTGTTACCGATACGTATGTATATTTAAAAGTAGCTGTGTTACAGGCACTGTTCGAAAAAAAACATTTGCAATATGTATTTGTTTATGTTACCATACGGATTTAATTAAAAGTTAAAAAATCCTCACGTGTAATATCTTTCTGTGTAAATATCTCATATTACAACGTGGGACACCTGCGGCTTAAAATCCGGTGCGGCTTGTACAAGTACAAAATTGATTTTCTTTCTAAAATTAGAGCGTGCGGCTTTTAATCAGGTGCGCTCTGTAGTCCGTAATCTACGGTACTACCTTTGCGGTCCTGCTTCTCAACTGGATAACTGGATCAAAATTCAAAATGAAATTTATTATCAGAGTATATGCATGCCACCACATACAACCCTGAGATTCTTTTTCTGAGGGCAAATCTGTAGAACAGTAAGCTAAACAGAATCAATGAACAACAAACTGTAAATGCAGATATAAATAAATAGCAATAAATAACAAGTATGAAATAACAAGATAAAGAGTCCTTAAAGTGAGACCATTGGTTGTGGAAAACCAGAAAGTGTAGTTATCCCCTTTTGTCAAGAGCCTGGTAGTTGAGGGGTAGTAACTAATCTTAACCTGGAGGTGTGAGTGCTGAGGCACTTGTGCCTTCTACCTGATGGCAGCAGCAAGAAGAGAGCATGGCCTGGGTGGTGAGGATCTTTAATGATGGATGCTGCTTTTCTATGGCAACATTTCACGTCGATGTGCTTTATAATTGGGAGGGTTTTATCTGTGATGTACTGGGCTGAATCACTATCTTTTGTAGGATTTTCAGCTCAAAGGCATTGGTGTCCCCATATCAGGCCATAATGCAGCCAGTCAGCACACTTTCCATCACACATCTATTGAAGTTTGCCAAGGTTTTCGATGACGTGCCAAATCTCTTAAGTCTCCTGAGGAAGTAGAGGCGCTGTCATGCTTTCTTTGCAACTATATTTATATAATGGGACCTCTGAATAGTGTCACCCAGGAATTTAAAGTCACATACCCTCTCCACATCCGAATATCCAATGATTGCTGGCTCGTGGACCTCTGATTTCCATCTCCTGATTCCCTCTCAGGAAATCAGTTCCTTGGCTTTATTGACATCGAGTGAGAGGTTGTTGTTATTACTCCACTCAGCCAAATTTTCAGTCTCCCTCCTGTATGCTGATTCATCACCACCTTTGATACAGCCCACACCAGCAAACCTGTTTATGGTGTTGGAGTTGTACTCAGCCACACTGTCATAGATGTAAAGCAAGTAGAACAGGGAGCTAAGCACACATCCCTGTGGTGCTCCTGTACTAATGGAGATTGTGGAGATGTTTTTGCCAGTCCAAACTGAATGGGGTTGACGTGAGGAAATCCAGGATCCAATTGCACAAGGGGGGTACTGAAGCCCAGGTCTTTGGAGTTTACTGATTAGTTTTGAGGGGATGATGGTATTAAATGCTGAGCTGAACATCCCGAAGTATGCATCTTTGCTGATCAGCAAATTTGCAGATGACTCCATGTTTTGGGTTTTGGGGTGTAGCGGGCAGCAGGGAAGACTATCAGAGCTCGCAGTGGGATCGGGGTTCAGCTGGAAAATTGAGCTGAAAAATGGCAGATAGAATTTAATGCAGACAGGTGGTGCACTTTGGTAGGTCTTACACAGTGAACGGCAGGGCGTTGAGGAGTGTGGTAGAACAAAGGGATCTGGGAATTCGGGTCCATGATTCATTGAAAGTGGTGTCACAGGTAGATAGGGTTGTTAAGAAAGCTTTTGGCATATTGGCCTGCATAAATCAAAGATCTGGGTCTACAGGTTTGTGAGTCCACCAGAGGCAGGAGGCCCGGAGGTGGCCTATGCTCGGACTGGAGACGGTCTGTGTGTGCGAATAGGGGGGTGGGTGGGAGCGAGGTAAGCGGCCTGTTCTGCTGAGCTCTGTCGGAATGTTTGGCAACACTTGAGGGTCACCCTCAGCACATCCACAGGTTGTGCCATCATTAATGCAAACAATGCATTTCAGTTTCTGATCAAAACAAGTGAAATGTTGCTGGAGTTAACCAACACAGTCTGAAGATGTGTGGGGGCAGCCCACAAGTGTCGCATGCTTCTTGCGCCAGCGTAGCATGTCTACAAAGTTCAGCAGAGCAAAACGTTGCCAATGTGTGAAGCAGACACAACGACAGCTAACCAACCTTTTGTATACCTCACCCATAACCAGGGATTATCAGCCCTCATCCTCTGTGCCTGCCCCATCGCGGGCGGTCCTCGACCTCAGGTCACAGATCTTCGATCTCAGTGCCTGTCAAACCAACCTCCATCCTTGAGGATTGCTGGAGTCCGACATCTAGACCTGTCGACTGACCTTGGAGCTCTGTATCTGCCTGCACACCAACCTTGGACATGACCGGGGCGACAGGGATTGCTGGGTCTCAGTACTGTACAAGCTTTTTTCCCCAGGATGTTGTGCCAAGATCAATTTAACCCCTCCCTCCCACACATCCCTCCATTTTTCTAGTCTCTTAAGTTCTTCAGTTAGTGTGCCCACCACACTGGCAGGGCATTCCCTGCACTCACCACTCTCTGTAATAAAAAAAAACACCTACTTCTGTCATTACCCCTGTATGTCCCTCCAATCATTTCAAAATTATGCCTTCTTGTATTTGCCATTTCTGCCCTAAGAAAAAGTCTCTGGCCACTCGATCTCCAGGAGATGCCTTCTATCATTTTGCACACTTCTATCGTCACTCAGGTGGGTGGCTGCCTCATGGGCTGATGGGATACCGTGATCCCATAGCGATGTCAGAAACTGGTGGCTCCAGGGACCGATTCTGTTCTCACTGCAGCTGGGGCTGGGCTTAGTGCTGTGACCTGGTATTTGTTCATCATCTCCCTCTCTCTCCACAGCATTACGAGCAGTCAAAGGAGATGGACCAGCTGTCTGACATGTTGAATGTGGTCTTCACTGGACTCTTTGCACTGGAGATGGTCTTCAAACTCTGCGCTTTCAAAGCCAAGGTGTGTGCAAGGCCGATGGGAAGGGGCTGATGGGTGTTGGCAGCCATGTTGGACAGTGTTCAATCCCAGGCTGACCACGCTTGGCTCAGTCAACTGCTCAGGCATATATGAGCTTTGAGCACCTCCCACTCTTAGACCCCAACCTTTTTTACTCATGGGACATTACCGTGGAGTCTGCAATTAGAATAGTATAGGTTTTGGTTTATCATTGTCGCATGTCCAAAGGTACGATGGAAAGCTTGCTTTGCATGTTTTTTATACAGATCAGTTTATTACACAGTGCGTTGACGTAGAATAAGGTAAAATAATAGCAAATGAAGATCAGCCTTATTTGTTACATGTGCATCAAACCATACAGTGAAAAGTGCTATTTGTGTCAAGGATCAGCACAGTTTGAGGATGTGCTGGGGCAGCCCTCTAGTGCCAATGCAGCAAAGCATGCGAGGAAACTGGAGCGCCCAGAGGAAACCAGTGCAGTCACAGGAAAAGCGTACAGACAGTGGGAATTGAACCCTGATCGCTAGAAGTGTTTCCTTAACTGTGATGCTACCACACCACCCTGATGCCGACTGAAGTGTAAAACCACTGGAAAAGGACAGTGCAGGTAAACAATAAAATGCAAGATGATAAAGAGGTTGATTGCAAAGCTGACAGGAGGTCCACTCGAATCTGGTAACAGAAGCTGTCCTTGAGCCTGGTAGCACATGCTTTCAGGCACGTGTTCATGCCTCAGTACATTCTGCCTTTTTGGAGAGGGGAGAAGAGAGAATATCCAGTCTGGGTGGGGCCTTAGGCTGGCCACTTTACAGAGGCAGCGAGAAGTGTAGACAGAGTCCATGGAGGGGAGGCAGGTTTCTGTGATGTGCTGAGCTGTAGACACAGCTCTCTGCAGTTTCCTGTGGTCATGTGCAGAGCAGTTGCCGTCTGCTCTCCCTAATGTACAGTTGCTTAGTTTATTTTAAAGTACAAGGGAAAGGAATAGTAAAAGAGCATTCTGTAAGATTGTGAGGGCCAACAAAAAGTTAGCTGGGAGCTGCTGCATGGGGTTGTGAAGGACATTGGAAGAGATTTGGACTCTGAACTATGTCAATAAATTAAAGAATAAGATTAGCTTTATTTCTCGCATTCAAACATGCAGTGAAATGCATCATTTGCATCAACAAGGATGTGCTGGGGACAGTCTGCAAGTATCACCATGCTTTTGATGCCAGAATATCATGCTCAGAACTTACTAACCCTCCATACGTCTCTGGAGGAAACTGGGGTACTGAAGAAACCTGTATGATGATGGGCAGAATGTACAGACTCCTACAGGCAGCAGTGGAAATTGAACCATAATTTTACGCCTGACACTGTAAAGCATTGTGTTAACCATTACAAGACCTCATTCTGTCATTCAGAAATGCATTTTAAAATCCCCTGTTTTTAATTAGCAATATAGCATGGTTAGAGGCCCTTTTGACACCATGAGCCGGCACCGTCCAAATACACTCGTATGACCAGTTGGCTTACCAACCTGTCTGTCTGTGGAACGTGGGAAGAAACTGCAGCACCCGGAGGAAACTCACAAGGTCATGGGGAGAACGTACTAACTCTTTACATATAGTGGTGGGAATTGAACCCTGATCGCTGGTGCGTTGCACTAACCACTATGTTCAGTGAGGTCTCCATAAGTGACAGCGCAGCAGCTGTTAATGCGACTTCTTCAGTTAGTGTGCCCACACACAGCAAAGACCACGTGCTTGTCTCTGTGAGGTTGGTGGGAAAGCAGAGTTAACATTGAATGCTGGGGAGTGGATTGGGATGGTGTTTGTTGCCTGCAGTTTGCAGTGGATGTACTGATAGGATTGTCCTGAGGTACCGTTCATCTGTTGAATGGACAGTGAGCTGACACATAAGTAACAGAGGCACCTTGACTATTCCATGAATGAAAGGGTTAACATGAGAGGAATGATTGATGGCTCTTGGCCAATTCTCGTTGGAGTTTAGAAGAATGATGGGGATCTCGTTGAAGCCTATCGAATATTGAATGGCCCAGACAGAGTGAACATAGGATGTTTCCTGCAGTGGGAGAGTTTAGGAACAGAGGGTACAGCCTCACAATCTAAGGGTTTCCATTTGGAATACACCCTATCATTATATGCAGGGGATATGTTCCTCGGAGTTGATGCGTAATATGAAAAATGCATAATGTAAATAATTATTTAAATAGAGAAAATAGGGATGTGTTCTGGAGGGCTTCCTAAGCATGTTTTATCTATAATTTATTCACATTTTCATACCAATATGACACAAAAGCAGTACCACAAGGCAACATTCGTATTATATTTAATCAATTTAAGGTAATATTCAACACAATAAATCAGAGAGAGTTAACATGCTAAGGTGTACAGTACTCACCAACAGTGGCAGGTGTGTTGGCATCGGGTGATGAGTGGTTGTGCAGTGGTGTCGGGCAGCTTTACATGGATGAGATGGATGGTTGTGTGTCGTCAGGGTCATCAAGGACAGCAAGGGGTGAAGGAAGACTCACAGAACTCTCAGAACTGCCAGCAGCAGGAGATGACACTGGTTTGAAGTGGTGAGGGTTGTTTGCTTGGCGGCATTTTGTTTTTCAAGATAAATTTGCTTGTAGGGAAGAAGGATTGACTGCAAAGAATGACTGAAATGCTGACTCCGTACTAACTTGAGTCCATGTCCATCGCCATTTCTGCCAAGTGTTCTGCAGCCTTAAAAAATTCTGCCAGTTGCTTCACCATAAAATCCTTCACCTGCAACTCAACACTTTCCTCTTCATCATTGTTAATCACCTTCAGTCTGAGTTAAATGCAGAAGGTCATCCACACTTATTTCTTCATCATGAGTTCTACCACGACAGTAGTCTAGAGATCTGAGAATCCTTCCCCACCAATTTTAGCTGCCCAGTGGACGGGAAGCATATTCTTACTCAAAACCTTAAGAGCACGGGGTTTAGCGAATGGTAAACTAAGAGAGGCTTCATCTTACAGTCTCCTTCAGCACTGGAACACATCAGCAGTCAACCTATCCTTTGCTGACTTGAAACCTGACACAGTTTTTTCATCCTTACTTCTAAAAGTGCATTTCGGCATACGCTTCCAAAAACGCCTGGTCTAGTCTGCATTAAACACCTGCTTTGGTGTGATGCCTAACTCAGCTATCATAGCCCACAAATGCAAAGGGTAGCATTCAGCAGCTTTGTGGTCAGCGCTAACTCGCTAAACACACACAGCTAAGTTGTGAATCCTGTGACGATTAACAAACGTAGAAAACCATCCCCTGCTTGCATTAAAGCTAACGATATCATTTGACACTTCCTCACCAGTCTCTGAACAAAGGCTAGCTCTGGGAAGTAGCATCTGACGCAGCCCTGTTTATAATTTCCAACCTTTTTTCAAGTGTCAAAGTGGATCTCTGCCGCTTGGCTAATGGCCCAAGACTTTGCATTGGCCACTTGGGAGGCATAGTTAAATATTTCAAGCACAAAATCAGTGCACCGTAGGTAATAACAACGAAAGTGTCGGGGTCTGGTCCAGTCCGGAGCCTGCGTTCCGGGTCTTGATCTGGTCCGTGGACACCGGACTCCGGGTCTTGCTGCTGTCCCACCCATCACCCTTGAGCTAGTTAGGACCCTCCTGGCTTAAGGAGGTACATCTGCGGCTAATTCAGCTGCAGGTGTTTATAACGGGCCTTGGGACTGAGACCAGGTGGGTGGTCATTTTGTTCTGCATCCTGCTCTCTGCTGGCTCCGTACTCTGCTGATTGACCGATTCCACATCCTGTTTACCCTGCCCGGGTTCTGACCTGCTCCGTATCCTGTTTACCCTGCCCGGGTTCCGATCTGCACGGCATCCTGTTTACCCTGCCCGGATTCTGACCTGCTCCTCCGCATCCTGTTTACCCTGCCCGGGTTCCGACCTGCTCCGCATCCTGTTTACCCTGCCCGGGTTCCGATCTGCTCCGCATCCTGTTTACCCTGCCCGGGTTCCGATCTGCTCCGCATCCTGTTTACCCTGCCCGGGTTCCGATCTGCTCCGCATCCTGTTTACCCTGCCCGGGTTCCGATCTGCTCCGCATCCTGTTTACCCTGCCCGGGTTCTGTCCTGCTCCGCATCCTGCTAACCCTGCCCAGGTTCTGACCTGCTCCGTATCCTGTTTACCCTGCCCGGGTTCTGACCTGCTCCGCATCCTGTTTACCCTGCCTAGGTTCCGATCTGCTCCGTATCCTGTTTACCCTGCCCGGGTTCCGATCTGCTCCACATCCTGTTTACCCTGCCCGGGTTCTGACCTGCTCCGTATCCTGTTTACCCTGCCCGGGTTCCGATCTGCTCCGCATCCTGTTTACCCTGCCCGGATTCTGACCTGCTCCTCCGCATCCTGTTTACCCTGCCCGGGTTCTGACCTGCTCCACATCCTGTTTACCCTGCCCGGGTTCCGATCTGCTCCGCATCCTGTTTACCCTGCCCAGGTTCTGACCGATTCCACATCCTGTTTACCCTGCCCGGGTTCTGATCTGCTCCGCATCCTGTTTACTCTGCCCGGGTTCCGATCTGCTCCGCATCCTGTTTACCCTGCCTGGGTTCTGATCTGCTCCGCATCCTGTTTACTCTGCCCGGGTTCCGATCTGCTCCGCATCCTGTTTACCCTGCCCGGGTTCTGACCTGCTCCGCATCCTGTTTACCCTGCCCGGGTTCCGATCTGCTCCGCATCCTGTTTACCCTGCCCGGGTTCCCACCTGCTCCTCCGCATCCTGTTTGCCCTGCCCGGGTTCCCACCTGCTCCTCCGCATCCTGTTTACCCTGCCCGGGTTCCGATCTGCTCCGCATCCTGTTTACCCTGCCCGGGTTCTGACCTGCTCCGTATCCTGTTTACCCTGCCCGGGTTCCGATTTTCTCTGCATCCTGTTTACCCTGCCCGGGTTCTGACCTGCTCCACATCCTGTTTACCCTGCCCGGGTTCCGATCTGCTCCGCATCCTGTTTACCCTGCCCAGGTTCTGACCGATTCCACATCCTGTTTACCCTGCCCGGGTTCTGATCTGCTCCGCATCCTGTTTACTCTGCCCGGGTTCCGATCTGCTCCGCATCCTGTTTACCCTGCCCGGGTTCTGACCTGCTCCGCATCCTGTTTACCCTGCCCGGGTTCTGACCTGCTCCGCATCCTGTTTACTCTGCCCGGGTTCCGATCTGCTCCGCATCCTGTTTACCCTGCCTGGGTTCTGATCTGCTCCGCATCCTGTTTACTCTGCCCGGGTTCCGATCTGCTCCGCATCCTGTTTACCCTGCCCGGGTTCTGACCTGCTCCGCATCCTGTTTACCCTGCCCGGGTTCCGATCTGCTCCGCATCCTGTTTACCCTGCCCGGGTTCCCACCTGCTCCTCCGCATCCTGTTTGCCCTGCCCGGGTTCCCACCTGCTCCTCCGCATCCTGTTTACCCTGCCTGGGTTCTGACCTGTTCCTCCGCATCCTGTTTACCCTGCCCAGGTTCTGACCAGATCCGCATCCTGTTTACCCTGCCCGGGTTCTGACCTGCTCCACCGCATCCTGTTTACCCTGCCCGGGTTCTGACCTGCTCCTCCACATCCTGTTTACCCTGCCCGGGTTCTGATCTGCTCCGCGTCCAGTTTACCCTGCCCGGGTTCCGATCTGCTCCTCCGCATCCAGTTTACCCTGCCCGGGTTCCAACCTGCTCCTTCGCATCCTGTTTACCCTGCCCGGGTTCTGATCTGCTCCTCCACATCCTGTTTACCCTGCCCGGGTTCTGATCTGCTCCGCGTCCAGTTTACCCTGCCCGGGTTCTGATCTGCTCCGCATCCTGTTTACCCTGCCCAGGTTCTGACCTGCTCCGTATCCTGTTTACCCTGCCCGGGTTCTGATCTGCTCCGCATCCTGTTTACCCTGCCCGGGTTCTGACCTGCTCCGCATCCTGTTTACCCTGCCTAGGTTCCGATCTGCTCCGTATCCTGTTTACCCTGCCTGGGTTCTGACCTGCTCCTCCGCATCCTGTTTACCCTGCCTGGGTTCTGACCTGCTCCTCCGCATCCTCTTTACCCTGCCTGGGTTCTGACCTGCTCCTCCGCATCCTGTTTACCCTGCCTGGGTTCTGACCTGCTCCGCATCCTGTTTACCCTGCCTAGGTTCCGATCTGCTCCGTATCCTGTTTACCCTGCCTGGGTTCTGACCTGCTCCTCCGTATCCTGTTTACCCTGCCCGGGTTCCGATTTTCTCTGCATCCTGTTTACCCTGCCTGGGTTCTGACCTGCTCCTCCGCATCCTGTTTACCCTGCCCGGGTTCTGACCTGCTCCCCATCCTGTTTACCCTGCCCGGGTTCTGATCAGCTCCGCATCCTGTTTACCCTGCCCGGGTTCCGATTTTCTCTGCATCCTGTTTACACTGCCTGGGTTCCGACTTGCTCCGTATCCTGTTTACCCTGCCCGGGTTCTGACCTGCTCCACCTCCTGTTTACCCTGCCCGGGTTCTGACCTGCTCCACCTCCTGTTTACCCTGCCCGGGTTCTGACCTGCTCTGCATCCTGTTTACCCTGCCCGGGTTCTGACCTGCTCCACCTCCTGTTTACCCTGCCCGGTTTCCAACTTGCTCCGTATCCTGTTTACCCTGCCCGGGTTCTGACCTGCTCCGCATCCTGTTTACCCTGCCCGGGTTCCGATTTTCTCTGCATCCTGTTTACCCTGCCCGGGTTCTGACCTGCTCCACCTCCTGTTTACCCTGCCCGGGTTCTGACCTGCTCCACCTCCTGTTTACCCTGCCCGGTTTCCAACTTGCTCCGTATCCTGTTTACCCTGCCCGGGTTCTGACCTGCTCCGCATCCTGTTTACCCTGCCCGGGTTCCGATTTTCTCCGCATCCTGTTTACCCTGCCCGGGTTCCGATTTTCTCTGCATCCTGTTTACCCTGCCCGGGTTCTGACCTGCTCCGCATCCTGTTTACCCTGCCCGGGTTCTGACCTGCTCCGCATCCTTTTTACCCTGCCCGGGTTCTGACCTGCTCCGCATCCTGTTTACCCTGCCCGGGTTCTGACCTGCTCCGCATCCTGTTTACCCTGCCCAGGTTCTGACCGATTCCACATCCTGTTTACCCTGCCCGGGTTCCGATCTGCTCCACATCCTGTTTACCCTGCCCGGGTTCTGACCTGCTCTGTATTTGTTCTGTCCAGGTTGATCTTGTCCCCTACTTTTCTCACATGCGCAGGTCCCGCTGCTCCACCCGTTTTGCTCGCGCTGTCACGCTGTCTGCCTGCCTCCCCCGAGTTACCTGGGGATCATGACTGTCATGCTGGTCACCCCGGACCTCGTCCCTGTTCTACCCCTTTGCCTCTGTTGGGCAGGTCTGGCTGGACTGCCGCTGCCCAGCGGGGTGTTCTGCCCTTTCCTGTCCGTTGCCTCCGTTGGGCCGTCCGGCTGCTGCCCGGCGGGGTGTTCTGCCCCTTCCCCCCCCCCTCGCTTCTGATGGGTTGTGCCCTGCACCCACCTCGGAGTCCGCGTCTTGCCCAGGCCTCCGGGTTTCCGCCTGGGAGGCAGCCCTACCCGGGACATATGCAGCCCGCCTTGGGGGGGCGGGGGGGGGGGGTCTCTCCTCCAGCCAAGTCATGTACCTCAAGACCGCGCCCTCTGTCTGACCTCTGTGGTCCTTCTGTCCCGTCTGACTCTGGAATTCTGCTCTTCCTGCCTGCGTCCTGCACTTGGGTCCATTCCCGTCCCCACTCCTGACAGAATCTTAAGAGTGCAAGTTCGCTTATCTATACACTGCCTAAACCAATGCGAGACTCTCGGGAGTGAGACTGTGAGGCACGCACACATGACTTGTATTGGTGGGAAAGCGGTGCTTCTCGTACGAACAGCCTTGCATAACTGTGTTTTGGACACATATAAGGAGAAGTCGGTAGAAATAGGTTCGACACATAACTGAATCTGCATTGTCTGAAGACGCATATGACGAGGGTAGGGTGTAGAGGTGAGGAGGAATATCTTCAGCCAGAGGGTGGCAAATCTGTGGAATTAGAATAGTACAGCACAGTTCAGGCCCTTCGGCCCACAATGTTGTGCCCACCCTCAAACCCTGCCTCCCATATAACCCCCCCACCTTAAATTCCTCCATATACCTGTCTAGTAGTCTCTTAAACTTTACTAGTGTGTCTGCGTCCACCACTGCCTCAGGCAGTGCATTCCACGCACCAACCACTCTCTGAGTGAAAAACCTTCCTCTAGTATCCCCCTTGAACTTCCCTCCACTTACCTTAAAGCCGTGTCCTCTCAATCGCACACACACAAACCCCTCTCTCTCTGTCACAACTCTCCCTCTCTCACAACCCTCTCAATCGCACACACACAAACCCCTCTCTCTCACAATCCCTCCTCTCTCTCACAACGCCCTCACTCTCACAACTTTCTCTCTCTCATACAACCCTCTCTATCTCACACACAACCCTCTCTATTTCACACACAACCCCCTCTTTCTCTCTTACAACCCTCTTGCTCTCTCTCTCTCTCTCACAACTGTCTCCGTCTCATAACCCCTCTCTCTCATAACACTCTCTCTTCCTCTCACAAACACCCCTCTCTCTCTGTCACAACCCACTGTCATAACCCTCTCTATCTGTCACAACTCTCCCGCTCTCACAACCCTCTCTCTCACACACACACAAACCCCTCTCTCTCACAAACCCTCCTGTCCCTCTGAACCCTCTTTCTCTCACAACCATCTCTCTCACAACCCCCTCACGCTCTCACAACCCCTTTCTTTCTCACAACTCTCTTTCTCTCTTACAAACCCCTTGCTCTCACACTCACAACCATCTCCCTCTCATAACCCCTCTCTTTCTCATAACTCTCTCTCCATCACACACAGCCCTGTCTCTCTGTCACAACCCTCTCTATCACAACCTCTCCTCTCTCTCTCAACCCTTTGTCCCTCACAACCCTCTCTCTCTCTCTCACACAACCCTATCCCTCTCTCTCACACAACACTGTCTCTCTCTTTCAAACCCCCTCCTCTCTCTCTCACAACTCTCTCTCAATCACACCCACATCAACCCTTTCCCTCATTACCCCTCCTCTCTCCCTCAACCCTCTGTATCTCACTACCCTCTTTCTCTCACAACCCTCTCTCTCTCTCTCACAACCCTCTCTCTCTCTCACAACCCTATCCCTCTCTCACACAACACTGTCTCTCTGTTTCAAACCCCCCTCTCTCTCTCACAACTCTCTCTCAATCACACACACATCAACCCTTTCCCTCACTACCCCTCCTCTCTCCCTCAACCCTCTGAATCTCACAACCCTCTCTCTCTCTCTCTCTCACAACCCTCTCTCTCACAACTCTCTCTCAATCACACACACATCAACCCTTTCCCTCACTACCCCTCCTCTCTGCCTCAACCCTCTGTATCTCACAACCCTCTCTCTCTAACAACCATCTCTCGCAACCCTCTCTCTCTCACAAACCCTCTTCTGTCTCTCAACCCTCTATCCCTCACAACCATCTCTCTCACAAACCCCTCTCTCTTTCTCACAACTCTGTCTCTCTCACACAACCCTCTCTCTTTTTCTCTCACACATTAACCCCTCTCTCTCTCACAACTCTCTCTCACCACCCTTTCTCAGAACCCTCTCACTCTCAGATACACACAACCCCCTCTCTCTGTCTCACCACCCTCACTCTCTCACAACCCCCTCGCCCTCTCGCGGATCTCCCTCTCTCTCTCTTACTCCCTCCTCTCTCTCTTTCTCCCTCCTCTCTCTCTTTCTCTCTCTCTCGTGGACCCCCCTCTCCCTCTCATAGGGTTAGACCATAAGACATAGGAGTAGAATTAGGCCATTCAGTCCATTGAGTCTGCTCCCTCATTCCATCATGGCTGATCCACTCAACCCTATATACCTGCCTTCTCGCCATATCCTTTGATGCCCTGACTGATCAGGAAATAATCAACTTCCACCTTAAATATACCCATGGATTTGGCGTCCACCAGTCTGTAGCAGGGCAGATTCACTACACTGTAGGGAAAACATTGTTCCTTACCTCTTCTAAAGGGTCGCCCCTCATTTTTGAGGCTGTGCCCTCTAGTTCTGAATACCCTCACCACAGGAAACATTCTCTTCATATCCGCCCTATCTAGTCCTTCCAACATGTGGTAGATTACAATGAGATCCCCACACATTCTTCTAAATTCCAGTGAGTACAGGCCCAAAGCTGCCAAACACTCCTCATATGTTAACCCCTTCATTCCCAGAATCATCTTCATGAACTTTCTCTGTACTCTCTCCAATATGGGCCCACAACTGTTGATAATATGGCCTGACTAGTGCTTTATAAAGGTTCAGCATTATCTCCTTCTTTTAATATTCTAATTCCTGTTAAATGAATGTCAAAATTGCTTTTGCCTCCTTTGCCACAGACTCAACCTGTAAATTAACCTCTGGGAGTCTTGCACCTTTTATCCACCTTGTTCCGAATGCTACACGCATTCCAGGACCTTTAGTCCTGCATTCTATACCCTTTTGAATTTTGCCTCTGTGGTACAACTTAACACTTTGCTCTGTCTGTATTTGTACCAATCACTGGCTGCTTCTTCCTTACATTCATGTTACACCCATCATTTACTTGTAAACCTGCTGGCTCATCCTCAGCTCTGTCATGCTGGTTCCCATCCCCCTGCCATATTAATTTAAACCACTCCCAACAGCTATAGCAAACCTGCCCGTGAGGATATTGGTCTCCTCGGATTCAAGGGCAACCCGTCCCTTTTGGGCAGGTCCCACCTGCCCCAGAAAAGCTCCCAATTATCTGGAAATCTGAATCCCTGCCTCCTGCTCAAATCCTTCAGCCACGCTTTTATCTGCCACCTCATTCTATTCCTATCCTCATTGTTACCAGGCACAGTCAGCAATCCCGAGATTACTACCCCGGACATCCTACTACCCTGCATCCTTCCTAACTCCCTGCATTCTGTTTTTAGGACCTCCTACTTTTTTCTACCTATGGCATTGGTACCAATATGTACCACGATTTCTGGCTGCTCACCCTCCCTTTTCAGGATATTGTTGGCACATTCAGAAACGTCATGGACCCTGGCACCTGAGAGACAAACTACCATCTGTGTAGTTGTAGATGTCAAAGGCAAACTAACACCTTCCCCCCCAGGCTACTCTCTGCTTTCTATAGCAACTGTTCTCTCTGTGATTCCCTTGTCCACCCATCCTTCCCCACTGATTTCCCTCCTGGCACTTATGTGTTACATCTCCTTCCTCACCTCGATCCAGAGCCCCAAACAGTCCATTTCACCTGCAAGTCTTTTGGGATAAGCTACTGTGTTCCCAATGCAGTCTTCTCTACTCTGAAAGACCTGACCTAGATTGTAGATGCTGAGGTTCTCCAGCATTTATTCTGGATTTTCAGCATCTTTAAAATCTCCTTGTGTTTCTGATGTGTGGTCCCTCGTTAGATATCCGGCAACCATCCTGCATTTAACCTGGGCAGAGGAGGTGTTGACAGTTCAGCACCATGAGTGTGGGGACTCAGGGAGGAAACAGCAGTATGTTACTCCAAAGGAAAGAGCTTTAGCAAAACGAGAGACCTGCACTGTATGGCAATCTTTCTTAAACAAAAAAAAACACAGGAGGAACTCAGCAAGTTAGCCAGCATCTATGTACAAAGTTCAAGGTAAATTTATTATCAAAATACTTTGAAACCCCTTTTCATTGGGTGTCTGTAGAGATGCAGCTTGTTAGCCCCTCAGTAACAGCCACAGGATTCAATAGTGAGAAAACCACCTTTCTGAGCCTCCGTACGTCTATGGTCGATAAGAGGGGTTCCACCAAACCCAGGGAGTTTGGGATGTCTCACGCACCTGAACCCCAATCTCAGTGAATACTGTGTAAATGCTGCCAACTTGCAATTACCTGTCAGCAAGAAATAACAGATCGTACACTGCATAAAGAAAGCACATTTCCACCAGCATTCTCGCAAACTTCCTCCCAATTCCACCAACCTGATTGACCGACACTACATTCTTAAGCATGAACATCACAATCCCTTATCTTTAGTTCAAACCCAAGCAGAACAGACTACTCTTACAGAACTGCTAAAATGAAACATAGCAGCAAAAATCTTAACCAGAGAGTTACACTTACCTGTCACCATATACAACCCTGAGATTCATTTTCTTGCAGGCATTCACAGTAGAACAAATAAATACTCTAAAATCAATGATTGACAAGCACATAGACTAACAAACAACCAATGTGCAAAAAAGCACAAAGTGTACAATCAACTAATCGATCAATAAATATACTGGGAATGAGTTCCTGAGTCCTTGAAAGTGAAATTGTAGGTTCAGTGGGCGATGTTATTGCCTCTGTTTCAAGAGCCTGATGGTGCTAGGGTAATAATGGTTCTGGACCTGTGTGGGACCTTCTTCTCAATGGCAGCAGGAAGAGAGTGGGGGTCCACAATGACACATACTCAGTGGTGGGGTGGAGAGGGAAGGGGATTGACCTGAAACATCAACTGTTTACTGCACTCAGTAGATGCTGCTTGACCTGCTGAATTCCTCCAGCATTTTGTGCGTGTTGCTCTGGGTTTCCAGCATCCGCAGAATATTTTGTGTTTGCATTTTTATCATAATTGTGATTTTGTTCATTGTTGTTTCTTCTGCCTCCCCATGCCTGCTGAAAAGTCCTCAACTTGGTGAGCAAGAAACCAGATTTCACCATTACCACTGCAAATCTGTGCCCAAAATACACCGAACCATGGGGCACACCACTCTGGGCTGTCCATACACCGGGCCCTGCACGTTCAGTTTGTCAGTCCTCCATGTTTCTGAGCATGCAAACCACAACAATCATTCACAGGCCTCACACCCTCCTGCTCAGCTTTCCAACCACCCCTCTCACACTACCACTCCTCATTCACTGCATCCCCCTCTCCTTCCTCTCATCTTCCCTTCACTACCTTCCCTTTTTTTCCCCTCCTCTCTTACCCATTCTATTCCTCTTCCCCGTCTGCCTCTCCCTCCCTTCCCCCAATCATTCCCCTCCACAATCTTACCCCTTCACTCACACCCTCTCTCCTACCCTACCATTGTTTCCCCTCACTCCCATTCATTCCCTCTCTCTCACTCTGCTGCCCCTAACTTCTCTCGCTCTCTCTACCCCCTCCCTTTCTCTCCGTTTTCTCTCTGTCTCACTCTTTCTCTCCTCTCTCTCCTCCTCAATCCCTTCCCCTACTCTTTCTCCCCCTCTCTTCCACACTCTCACACCATTCTCTCTATCTCTTTTCTCCCAACTCTCATCATCTCTCTGCCCTCTCTCTCCCCCACACCACTCCCTCTCCCACTTCCCCTCCTCTCACTCCCCCTCTCTCCCCTCTCACAACCTCTCTCTCTCCTCTCCACCCATTCTCTCTCCCTCTCTATCCCCACTCTCTCCCTCTCTCCTACTTGCTCCTCCATCCCCTCTCTCCTTCCCCCTTCTGCCCTGCCTCCCCCTCACCCCTCTCAACCCTCTCCCCTTCCCTGCCCCCTCACTGACCTTTCTCCCCTCCCCTCCCCTCTCTCCTATCCCTCTCCCCCTCTCCATTCCTCTCTCTCCCTCTCTTGCTCTCTATACCCCTCTGTCCCTCTCCCTCTCTCCCCTCACCCTCCCCTCCCCCACTCTCTCCATTGCCCCCCTTCTCCACCTCCTCCAGCTTTCTCTCTCTCTCTCTCTCTCTCTCTCTCTCACTTCCACTCACTCTCCCCTTTCTCTTCATGCTCTTTCCTCCCACTCCACATCTCCTCCCCATCTCCAGCCCTCTCCCCACTCCGTCTGCCCTCCCTCTCCCACGCTTTCCCCTTCCTCTTTTCTCCCCCTCTCCAACTTCCATCTCTCTCTACCCCCCTTCCTCTCTCCACTCCCCTCCTGTACCCTCTCTCTCTTCTCCTTCTCATCCCCTCCTTCCCTTTCCTATCTCTCAATCCCCACCTCTCTCTATCTCCACCTCTCACTCCCCCTTACTCTCCCCGATGCTCTCTGCACTTTTCAATCCCAGCCACCCCCTTCTCCCTTTTCTCCTCCCCTTCTCTTTCCCTCTCTGTCCCCCACTCTCTCCCTCCCTCTCTCTTCCTCTCTGTTTCCCTCCCTCTCTCTCTCCCTCTTTCCCCTTCTCCCCATGCCTCTCTCCCCTTCTATTTTGATGTCACTTTCTCTCCTGCCCTCTTCCTCCTTTTTTCTCTTTCCCTCTGTTCCCATTCTCTCTTCCTCTCTCTTCCCCATTTCCCCATTCTCTCCCCTTCTCCCCTCCTCTCTCACCCACCTCTCCCTGCCCTTTCCCTCCATACTTCCCCCTCCCTGCACCCCTACCCCTTCACCTCTCCTCTCTCCCGTCACCCCTCACTACCCACCCTGCTAACCCTCCCTCTCCTCTTCCTGTCCTTCTTTTGCCTCTCTCCTCCATCTCTCTCTCTTCCCTCTGCTGTCAAACGTCTCACTCTCCTTGTGTTTGGACTCTTCCCAGGGTTACTTCGGAGACCCCTGGAATGTCTTTGACTTCCTGATTGTTATTGGGAGCATCATTGATGTCATCCTCAGTGAAGTGGACGTAAGTACAAGGCCTGCCCCGCGCGCATGTGTGTGTGTGTATCTGTGTAAGCATCTGTCCGTGTGCTATCTGCACTGGTGTCTACCTGTGTGTGTACGCTGTACTGGTGTGTGTCTCTGTAACTGTGCATCTATCTGTGTGTGTTACTTTGTGCTGCAGTGTTCCTGCCTCACTGCCTGTTACTCTGGGATGTCTCCTTGCCTGCCCTGCCTTGCCTTCTGGTGATATTTTGATCAGATAGTTATGGGCACAGTTTGCACTCAGTGATCACTGACTTTCCAACATCCACACCCTGGAGACTGGGACTAGTATCAATGACAGGTAATCACTTGTCGCTGTTGGGGTGCTGGCAGACATTCACCAGATCACATCACCATGCACGTAGTCACGTAGAGCAGCTAGTGATGAGTGCAGTTTGCAACACAGGTTCATTTTTGTCATATTGACCAAGAGACAGTGAAAAGCTTGTCTTGCATACCGTTCATACAGATCAGATCATTACACAGTGCATTGAGCTAAAACAATAACTATGCAGAATAAAGTGTAAGAGCTACTGAAAATAAAAATTGCAGGTAAACAATAAAGTGCAAGATCATAACGGGCTAGGTTGTGAGGCCAGGACTTGATCTTATCATATAAAAGGTCCAGCAAGAATCTGATCACAGTGGGCTAGAAGCTGTCCTCGAGCCTGGTGGTACATGCTTTCAGCCCTTTGTATCTTCTGCCTGATGGGAGATGGGAGACAAGAGAATTTCTGGGGTGGGTGGAATCTGAACTGTGATGATGGTGACATCCTTTGTCCCAGGGAGTATAATGGGAAAACTGGAGTTGTGTCATTATGCCATGGATGGTATAGAAGATTCAATGAGCCCAATTTCCAGCTCTATCTTTCTCTATCTTTTACTCCATTTTTACATAGATCCCTCCTTTCTCTCCCCCCTTTTTCACTTTCCCTCATCACCATTTCCCAAACGGTCATCCTCTCTCTGTTCCTTGCCTCTCCTTCCTTACACAATGTCTCTCTTTGCTCCTATCTCCCTCACCAATTCCCTCTGTTCTCCATATCCCTTTATTCCCTCGCTCAGTTCTTTGTTCCCCTTGCACTTTGCATCCCTCCCCCTTTTGGTCATCTTTTTCTGCTCCCTCCCTTCACCAAACCCACCCCCCGCCACCTGCCTCTGTCCTCTCACCCACCGGCAGATGGCGTTTAATGCGAGGAAGTGGGCAGTTAGAAACCCAAGTGCAGTCTTTATGTAAATTGGGGGGTGCCGGAGGTGATTCATTCACGACAATACAGAATACATTGCTGAATCAGAATCAGGTTGTATGTTGTGAAGTTTGAAGTTTTATGGCAACAGTGCAATGTATTCTATAAACAGTGCAGATACCCACTCAGTGACCACTCTGCCGAGTTCATTGTTTCTACTGCTGTACCAATGTTCAATGAGCTGTGCCCTTCTGCACTCCACTGTTGTAATACATGGTTACTGTCACCTTGAACCAGTCTGTACATTTTCCTCTGACCCCATTTTTGGCCACAGAACTGTTGTTCACTTAATTTTTGTTTGTTTTTTGCACCATTCTCTTTAAGGTCTAGCATTCTCCTAAGGCCTGCTGTGTAAAAATCTCAGGAGATAAGCAGTTTCTGAGATACTCAAATCACCCCATCTGGCACCAGCAATCTTTACACAGTGAAAGTTACTTGGATCATATTTTTCCCTATTCTGATGCTTGGTCTGAACAACAACTGAATTTCTTGACCATGACTGCATGCTTTTGTGCATTGAGTTACTGCCACATCATTGGCTAACTAGATGTTTGCATTAACCAGTAGGTGTACCTAATAAAGTGGCCACTGCATCAACAAAAATAAATAAATAGTGCAAAATATAGAGGTGGTGTTCATGGTTTTATGAACTGTTCAGACCTAAAATGCTGAGTGTGGGCCTTCAGGCTCTTGTACCTCCTCTCTGATGGTAAAAATGAGAAGAGGGCATTTCCTAGGTGATGCCACCATTTTGAGGATGTCGTGTTTGCTGGGGAGCTCGGTGCCCATGATGGAGCTGGCTGAGATTACACCCCTCTGTAGCTTTTCTGATCTTGTGCAGTGGCCCCTCTAGACCAGTTAGATAGAATAGTCATCCAGATAGACAGCTGCAGAACTTTGCTAGAGTTCTTGATGACATAACTGTAGGTATTTATAAAGGAAAAAGGTAAGCCTTTAAAAGCTCAGGCTGTGGGAACAGGCACAGAAGGAGACTTGGGGCAGGTCTGTGGGGCCAGGCAGCATTCTCCTGTTCTTATTTGCTTGTGGTCTTGCTGATATCCTCCTCTCTGAATCTCCACTATTTCTACCTCTTCTCACCTCCTCTCTGTTCCTTCCTCTTATACTTTATCCCACTATTGCTGTCATGCTTTCTCAATTACTTTTCATCTGACTCTCGTTCTCACTGTCTGTTTCTCTCTCTGTCTGTCCAGCTCGCTTCCTCTCTGTCTATTTCTCTTCTCCCTCCCCCTCCCCTGTCTGTCAGTCTCTCTCTCTCTCTACCTGTCTGTCATTCTTTCCCACTCTCTCTCTCACTCTCTCTCTCTGTTTCTGTCTGTCTGCCCAGCTCCCTCTTTCTCTCTGTCAGACTCTTTCTCTCTCTCTCTGTCTCTGTCTCTGTCTGTCTCTTTCTTTCTCTCTGTCACTGTCTCTATCTGTCTGTCAGTCTCTCCCTCTCATTCTCACACTCTTTCTCACTCCCACACTTCCTCTCTTTCCCTCTCTCTCTCTCTCTGTTATCCTTACATTGCCCATTTCTTTTCCCCTTGACCATTCTCTGTCTGTGCTGTGTTCTCTTCCACACTACTTTGTTTCTCTCATCCTCTATCACTCTGTCTCTTGCCCCCCTGCCACTAACTGTTCTCACCTTTCCCCACTCCTGACTCCCCCCTCGCCCCTCCCTGACGTGCTGGCTGCTCACTTCTCCATTTCTCCGACAGATAGCTCTTGCCTCCAGCGGGGGTCTCTACTGCCTGAGTTCTGGATGCGGATCCAGTGTAAATATCTGGCAGCATGCGGGCTTGGCTGTGTGTTGTGCTGTGTTTCCAAGTGTGCTTCTGTGTGCTATGTGGAATTCACCATGGAAGTTGGAATAATCATTACCCTCTCGGGTTCCAACACTCAAAGAAGCAAAGAAGTTCGTCCTGATGTCCCATTAATGGTATCAGGTTAGATCTTGGTAGTGAGCTAATCCATGGTGTCTAATCTGAATGGGGCCTTCTAATGAGATCCCAGTCCTACAATGCATCCCAATAATGGGACATCCTGTGGTATCACAATCCCATAATAGATTCCAATATTGGGACATCCTGTGGGAATCTGGAACCAGTCTCTGAGTCTAATTATCAAGAGAATCTGTAGCTGCTGGAAATCCAAAGCAACACACACAAAATGCTGGAGGTCAAGCAGCATCTTTGGAGAGGAATAAACAGTTGACATTTTGGGTCAGACCCTTCATATTTCTGTTTCCCCATAAGGCATAGATGGAGTGGATGTGGAGAGGATGTTTTCTATAGTGGGTGAATCTAGGACTAGAGAGCTCAGAATACAAGAACGTCCCTTTAGAACAGAGAAGAGGAGGAATTTCTTTAGCCAGAGGGTGGCAAATCTGTGGAATTCATTGCCACAGACAGCTATGGAGGAGAAGTCACTGGGCAGATTTAAAATAGAGGTTGATAGGTTCTTGATCAGTCAGTGTGTCAGCGGTTATGGGGAAAAAGCAGGAGAATGGGTTTGAGAGGGAAGGCAAATCAGCCATGATAGAATGACAAATAGCCTAATTCTCCAATGTCTTATGGTTTTACATGTGCAGAGTACCATCATACTGTGCCCAGACACCCCACTCTCATCTCCTCACTTTGCTTCTTTGAGGTGTACGGACACGTAACCAACTCATTGTAGATGGAAATAGATCTGTTAACACTTGGTTGTTTCACAGATGATTAAACACTTACTGATGTTGAACCCCAACCTCTGTTGATGGAAGAATTACTGTTCCTCTACATTAACCTTGTGAGAAACAACCTTTTGGGTCTCCCTTTACCACAACCACCCCCCCTTCTCTTCCCCCTTCCTCTCATACTAACTCCTTCCAGTTGTGCTGTTCCCTCTTGTGAAGGGGTCTCCTTCCCTAATACCACATCAAACACGCATGATGTTTGGTCCTGCAGTTTTCCATTTGGATTCTGGTCAGCAGGGCTCGGTGCTGCTGGTGTTCCTCAGCACTGCAAAGTCGCAAGCAGGGTCCAGTCACTTCCGTCTGGGCCCACGACCAGTGGTGACACACCAAAGAACAGGCTTGAACGTAAAGTCCGTGAAACAGATACAGTCCTGAAGAAGAAAATTTTACATTTTATCTTCAAATGGAAGAGCTGTAGAGGGTTACACAGGACATGGAAGAGAGACGCAAGAGATTATGCATATGTTTGAAATCCAGAGCAACTCACACAAAATGCTGGAGGTTGGGCAGCATTTGATGAAATGAATAAACAGTCGATGGTTTTGGCCGAGACCCTTCATCAGGACTGGAAAGGAAGGGACAAGGTGCCAGAGTGAGAAGGTGGGGGGAAGGGAAGGAGGACAAGCTAGAATGTGATTGGTGTGACCAGGTAGGTGGTGAAGTTAGAAGCTGGGAGGTGATAGGTGGAAAAGCCAAATGGCTGGAGAAGAAGGAATCTGATAGGAGAGGAGAGTGAACAATGTGAGAAAGAGAAGAAGGAGGGACACAAGGTGAGGAGAAAAGGCCAGAGTGGGGAAAAGAAGAAAGGGAATGAAAAAAATTGCCAGAAGGAGAAATCCATATTCATGGACACAGAGCATGGAACTGTACAGTACAGGCCCTTCACCTTCAGCTCAAAATGTGGTGTCTACCTTTTAACCAGCTTTGTGGGCCGAAGGTCCTGTACTATTCTATGTTCAGTGACAGTATGACTAAATTACCGGAACTTGTAGAATTCAGTATAGACTATGGAAGTCCAAATGGAAGATGAGGTGCTGTACCTCAACCTACCTCACTGTAACAGTAGAGGAGGGTACAGACCAGAGGGTCAGAGAGGGACTGCTAGAGAATTAAAATGGCAGGCAGAGGGATGAAGGGGTTAACGAACAGTCGTGTGCCCAAGTCATTGAGTACATTTAAAGTGGAAGTTCATCAGTTCTTGATTAGTCAAGATGTCAAAGATTATGGGGAGACTGCAGAATGGAGTTGAGGGGGATAATAAATCAGACAAATCTACCACGATAGAATGGCGAAGCAGACTAGATGGGCCGAAAGGCCTAGTTTGCTCCTATTTCTTATGAGACCACTTCTGCGGAACAAGCACAGGTGCTCTGCAAAGAAGTAACCCAGTCTGCATTTCATTTCTCCTCATTTCCAGAGTTAATGTTAGGGAGTTGAAGATGATTGGAACTAAAGGTCTGTGAGGTGGGACAAAGACCGAGATCAGAACTGGGGAGTTGGTGTGTTTGCGGGGTGGGGGGGAGAGAGGGTGTTATTGGGGAACACCATCTTGATGGGCTTTCCTGCAACAGCGCTCCATGTAGCTGTGTCCCGGTGATGGGGAGGGTTTTACCTGTGATGGACTGAACATATACACTACATTTTGTAAGCTTTCCTATTCAAGAGCATTGGTGTTTCCTACTAGGCTATGATGCAACCAGTCAATATACTCTCCTCCACACGTCTCTGGAAATTTGTCAGTTTTAGACGCCATGCCAAACCTTCGCATACTTCTCAGGAAATCGAGGCACTGTTATGCTTTCTTCGTAGCACTTGTGTGTTGGGCCCAGGACAAATCGTCTGAAATGATAACACGAAGGAATTTAAAGTTGCTGACCCTCTCCATCTCTGGTCCCCTGATGACGACTGGCTCATAGACCTCTAGTTCCATCCTCCTGAAGTCAATAATTATCTTCCTTATCTTGCTGACATTGGATGAGAGGTTGTTGTTCTGGTACCACTTCGACAGATTTTTAATGTCATGCCAATATGCTGATTTGTCACCACCTTTGATTCAGCCTATGACAATGGTGGTGTCAGTTAACATGAAAATGTGCTTTGCTGCACAGTCATTAGTGTAAAGTGAGTAGAGCAAGGGGCTAAGCACACAGCCTTGTGGTGTTCCTGTGCTGATAGAGATTATGGAGGAGATGTTGTTGCCAATCCTAACAGTCTGGGGTCTACAAGTGAGGAAATTGCTGATCCAATTGCAAAGGAAGTACGAAGACCAAGGAATTGAAGCTTATTGATTAGTTTTGAGGGATAATAGTAATGAATGCCAAGCTATAGTTGACAAAGAGCATCCTAATCTATGCAATTTTGCTGTCCAGATGTTCCAGGGTTTGGTAAGAGACAGTGAGATGACATCTGCTGTGGACCTGTTGTGCTGATAGGCAAATTAGAGTGGATCCAAGTTGCCTCTTGGGTAGGAGTTGATACATTTCATCACCAAGCTCTCAAAACACTTCATCAATGTGGTTTTAAGTACTATTGAATGGTAGTCATTGAGGCAGGTTACCACATTTTTCTTAGGCCTACAATTGAAGCCTGTCAGAAGCAGTTGGGTACCTCAGACTGCCGAAGCGAGATGTTAAAGATATTGGTGAACATATTGTTGATCAGCACAAGACTCTAGTGCTCAGCCAAGTACCCCAACTGGGCTAAATGGTGGGTTCAGCATCATGAAGTGTGCTCTTGTGTCGGCCTCAGAAACTGAAATCATAGCGTCATCAGGGCAGTGGGAGTTTGTGAAGGTTCCTCTGTGTTTTGATTGGCAAAGCAAGTGTAGATGGCATTGAGCTCATCTCGAAATGAAGCCTTGTAATCACCGGTGTAGATTGGCTTCATGTATTGTCATTCAACCATACACATTTATATAGCCAATTAAAACAATGTTGCTCTGGACCAAGGTGCGTACATATACACATATGCACACATACATGCACACGCACTCGTGCACACTCACTCACGCACTCACACAGCCACACACGCATTCACACTCAATCACACACATTCACTCACATACACACAAATAAATTAACGAATAATAACGTGCATTTATGAAACAAGTTATAAAATAAACAGTATATGATGAGAACTAGGTGATTGGCAGGGTGTTCAATGGTCTTATGCCCTGGAGAAAGAAGCTGTTTCCCATCCTGACAATCCTTATCTTAATGCTACGGTACCCCTGCTTGTTGGTTGGGAGTCCAAGAAATCTTTTGATCATTGACGATGCTAAGGATTCTGTGTACACAGCACCCCTGATAAAAATGTCTTGAATGGAAGAGAGACCCCAATGATCCTTTCAGCAGTCCTTACTATTCTTAAACCAACCCCTTTGCAATAAAGGCCAATCTATTGTCTGCCTTCATCTCTACTTGTTGGAGCTGCCTACTAACCTTTTGTGATTAATGTGCTCAAACTCAGATCTCTCTGAACTTCACTCACTGGCAGTATCTCCACTTTGAAAGTCATCCAACTCTCGATTCCTCTTTCCGACATGTATGATGTCATAGTTCCCTGCATTTATCTCTATTTGCAATGCTTTTATCCTGTCATTCAAGTCTATTTATATCCCATTTAAATGGTTTAATATCCTATATTATAATGGTGAACACACCTCACTGGCAGTTATACATTTTGGGATGTCCTGATGTCATGCAAGTCTATTTCAAAATGTAGTTCTTTTCTGTGGTCTCCTGCCTATTCCATTTCCCTCCACATACTTTCTAACTATCTTATCTCCTCCTCCTCAGCCTCACTGACTCCCCACTCCATCCTCACGTCTGGTCGCCTCTGCTTTCAGTGCCCTCTTTTCAGCACATGTAATTGATTCTTTTTTCTCTTTCCCCGGATGGTTGCCAGGATTCTGAGGACACCTCCCGCATCTCCATCTCTTTCTTCCGCTTGTTCCGCGTGATGCGGCTTGTCAAGCTGCTGAGCCGAGGAGAGGGTGTGCGAACTCTGCTGTGGACATTCATCAAGTCCTTCCAGGTAAGACAAGCCTGGAAACATGGGCACAGGAAAGATAGCAAGGAGACAGGGAAAAGGCAGAGAAGGCAGAGCATGGGAAGTGTGGATGGAAAAAATTTACATGGATTCTGGGGTCACCTTCAGAACAAACTTTCTCTTTATTACAAGCTGACATCAACAGGAGAGTCACTTGTCCTTGAACGAATGCCTCCTCAGATCCAAAGTTTTCATTGTTCTTATATTATTTACCACCTTTTCTCCCACATGCACCGTCATCCACTCGTCGTCAAGGACATGTGTGCGGAAAGCTGCCAGAAAAGAGCAGGATCACACCCACCCTGCTCATGAACTGTTTGCCCCATTCCCATCGGGGAGGAGTCTATGTAGCAACCACACCAGGACTACCAGACTCAAAAACACTTCCCCAAGCAGTAAAGCTGATCAGCACACCTCCATACCCCCAACTACCACTACTTTATCATTTCCTGCCACGACAAGGAAGCTTCGAGCATTACACAATTAGGAGAAGCTGACTGAAGAGAGAACCAACCCATCAGGACACCCCTCTCTGCTGACTGGTATTCTCTTTTACTGGACGCTTGGGACTTGCCGCCCGGAAGTGTCCTGGATCACCACAGTAAAGGCAGGAACCTATTCTCCAGCGCCGCTGTCATTACTCCTGAGACAGGCACATGTGCCCCACTTGCATTGGCTCCTCCGTGGACTGGGTGCTGGGTGGTGAGGGAGGGAGAGAGTGCGAGGAAAGACAGTGATCAGGTGAGGGAGGGGGAAAGAGGATGAGGAATGATGATGATCAGGAAGTTTGAAACATTCTTTCCCTGTGCCTCTCAGTTACCTGGTCATCAACTCGAAATTGCTAGATCAATCAGGTCATCCAGACTATCCTGCTCGTCCCAGACAGCGATCTCGTGCCGGACCCCTGTGTTCAGTCCACGCTAGAAGGCAGCGATGAGGCATCTCTCATTCTGTCCTGTCTCTACTGCAAGTGTGGGGAATTTGACTGTCACTGTCCCTCTGCCTTGGCGCAGGTCCAGGAGTCGGTGGGCAGCCTCCTGACCCCGTACTGGAAGATCAAAATCCCTCCTCAACTCCACTACAAAATGTCAGAACAACTGGGTTGTAGGGTATCCCTGGCTCCTGTAAAGCATTGAACAGGCTGAGTGGAGGTCCATCCTGAAGATTAACCATGTACGCCAGTTTTCACGCATCATCACCAAAATGACCAGGCTGGGCTTGAAACGTCAGCTTGCATTGGGTAATAAAATTCCTGCAGCCATCGGGATCACCAGAATATCCGATTGGCCACAGTCAGCTGGCAGACTCCGATTGGCCACAGTCAGCTGCTGTGAGGGATGATACCTGCTTTCCAGGTGAGGCCAGGCTTGTGGGCAGAGATTAACTGCCTCATTGCTTCCATAACTTCACTAGAACAGATGCAATTGCCTGTAGCTTGTCCCCTACCTGACCAATGAATCTCACGGCCAAGGTCAGCTGCTCTCTCTTTCTCTGCTGGGTCCATCTTTGTGTGGTCAAGACTTACTGTTACCAGGTTTGGATGTGGCCCAAGTGCGGAATGAGTGACACTGAAGTGGGTCAATAGTTCACAGTCTTTAATGTGAAGAGAGTTAGAGGGAAAGAGAAACAATAAACATTAGACCGAACAGGGCCGTTAACTAAAACTTTCAAAAGACAAACAAAGCCAATGCTGGAGCTAAATGGATTCACTAAAATATGAAATAAATGTACAAGCCAAGTACAAGCAGGCAGCAAAAAGTTGCTGTGCTTTGCTCAAGCACCACGACAAAAAGAATGGAGTTAAATACCATCACAGTGCAGTAATTAGCCGACACACTCACATTCACGAGTGCAATTGCTGTATCTGCTGTGCTGCCAAATCCGTGGATGTGACACATACAATCAATCTATGTATATAAACTGTGTTTTGTATTTATATTTATTGCGTTATTTGTCTTATTGTGTTTTTTTTGTGCTGCATTGGATCAGGAGTAACAATATTTCATTCTCCTTTACATTTGTGTACTGGAAATGACATTAAACAATCCTGAATCAGTACCCATTTCATTGCCTAGCCTCCACTTAGCAGTCACCTGTTAAACATATCTTCAGATTCAGGTTTATTTATTATGTGTAAATTGAAACATAGTGAAATGGGTGGTTTGCGTTAACAATGGGGGACTTTTGCTAAGATGATGGCGAGCTAAGATGCTCCTATGGGGCAAACTAAACATGGTTTTGTCTTTGTTTTTTTTAATCACCTTTTTTATAATCACAAGACTATGCTGGACATTAAAAATCATACAGGTCTACCCCATCACTGGTGGAGAAACTGAAGGAACTAGATAAAGTGCAAGATCATAATGAGGTAGATCTTGCCAAGAGATGAGATTTTGTCATAATGCCAAGAGATCTGATAACAGAGAGTCCTCCAGCCCGGTGGTACGTGCTTTCAGACTTTTGTATCTTCAGCTCAATGAGAGGAGAGAGAATGGCCAGGGCAGATGGGCTCTGTGATTAAGCTGGCTGCTTTACCGAGGCATTGAGAAGTGTAACAGAGTTCATGGATGTGCTCAGCTGTGTCCACAGGGTAAAACATGACACTGCAGAGTAAAGTTTACAAGCGACACTGCAGGTAGACAATAAACTGCAAGTTCATAATAGGCTCGAGTCCATCTTATCATTGTCAAGCATCTGACTAAAATGGGGTAGAAGCTGTTCTTTAGCCTGGGGGTACCTACTTTTAAAGTTTACTATCTCAGCTGGGTGAGAGTGTGAGGAGAGAGCAGACAGGTTGTGGGTCAGGCTTCATTGGCCTTGTTTTCATTTTTGCAGGCCCTTCCGTATGTTGCACTCCTCATCGTGATGCTGTTCTTCATATATGCAGTCATCGGGATGCAGGTAAGGCCAGGTATCCTCTGTGGCATTTCTATAAAACGATAAGGCATAACAGCAGGATTAGCCCATATGGCCCAACAATTCTGGTCAACTCCTCAATCGTGTCGGATTTATTTTCCCTCTCAATCCCAATCTCTTGCCTTCTCCCTATAACCTTTCACACCCTGACTAATCAAGAACCTATCAACCCCTGCTTTAAATAGACCCCATAGTCTCCATAGCTGCCTGTGGCAATGAATCACAGATTCAGCACCCTCTGGCTAAAGAAATTCCTCTTCATCTCTGTTCTAAAGGGATGTCCTTGTATTCTGAGGCTGTGCCTTCATACTATCAGAAACATCCTCTGAACCAACACTTTATCTAGGCTTTTCAATTTCTGGCAAGTTTCAGTGAAAGTCCCCATTTTTCTAAACTCCAGTGAGTACAGGCCCAGAGACAAACTTTCTGGTGTGTTCATCTTTTCATTCTGTGAACATTTTGGTGAATCTCTGGATCCTCACCAATGCAGCACATTCTTTCTCAGGAGTGGTGGCCAAACCTGCTCACCATATGCCAAATCTGGTCTGACCAAGGCCTTACGAACCCTCAGAATTACACTCTTGCTTTAAAAACAGACCATTACACCACAGTACAGGCCCTTTGACCTACTCGTAGATCAATCTAACCTCCCTCCTGCATAACCCTCCATTTTTCTATCATCCATGTGCCTCTAAGCAGCTCTTAAATGTCACTAATGTATCTGCCTCTACCACCACCCCTGGCAGGGTGTTTCACACACCCATCACAATCAGTGTGAGAAAACCTTCCTCTGACACCCCACCTCCTATACCCCCACACAAGGCTCAAGCTACCTCCACCTCCACTGCAGCACCTATCCTCATGTGTCCCACATGTGGGCAAGCTTTCAGGGCCTCACCAGTCACCTCCGGACCCACAGTCACAAAGCCTCCACCTGACAGAAGTCGTGGTCGTCTTCGACTCCGAAGGATGAACAACAACAACACTGGGGACGGGAGGCTGGACCCAAGTGCAGGATGCAGGCACTGAAGTACTAGGGGCAGGACAGGAACAACTAAACAATAGACAAGATGTGGTGACCGTGGTGTGCATGAGGGACGTGACCTTCAAGGTGATTTTGGGGTTCCAGGAGAGTCTTAGAGTTCAGGCAAGGCAGAATCTTGGAGTTCACTGGGTGGGCCACATAACTCCTGGGCAGGGCCCAGACCTCCGAGGCAGGAACACAGGGGCCTGGGCAGGTAGCAGGGCACAACCCATCATCAACGAGAGATAGGTAGGGGCAGAGATCTCTGGGCAGGGCACATAACTCCTAGGCAGGGCCCAGACCTCCCAGGCAGGAACACAGGGGCCTGGGCAGGTCACAGGGCACCTGGGTAGGTAGCAGGGCACAACCCATCAGCAGCAAGGGATGGAAAGGGGCAGAGTCCCCCACTGGGCAACAACAATCCAGCCAGGCTTGCCTGACAGAGGCAAGGGATAGGAAGGGAACTAGGTCCAGGGTGACTGCCAGACTTACTCAAAGAACTCATCTTTAACAAGGGGAACTGCAAGTCAGTGCATCCCCCCAACTCCACTCAGTCCCAGAGCCCCCTATATACACCGCCAGCCGATGGGCATCAGGTGTACCTCTTTGAGCCCTAACAAGCCAAGATGATCTACAGGTGTGACTAATTGGGCTCAAGAGCTAAAGGAGGGACGGCTACAAGTCCCAGAGTCCGCGGACAGGATCAAGACCCGGAATGCGGGTTACGGACTGGACCATAACAACCACGATATGTAAAAAACCTTCCTGACACCCACCCCTCCATATACCCACCACAATCAATGCAAAATAACCCTCCTCTGACAACCCACCCCACCCTTCACCCATCAGAATCTGTAAAAAACCTTCCTGACACCCCACTCCTCCATATACCCACCACAATCAATGCAAAATAACCCTCCTCTGACAACCCACCCCACCCTATACCCACCACAATCTGTAAAAAACCTTCCTGACAACCCACCCCTCCATATACCCACCACAATCAGTGCAAAATAACCCTCCTCTGACAACCCACCCCTCCCTTCACCCATCAGAATCTGTAAAAAACCTTACTGACACCCCACTCCTCCATACACCCACCACAATCTCTGTAAATCACCTTCCTCTGACATACTACCACTCCATATACCTATCACAATCTGTAAAAAAACCTTCCTATGACACCGCACCCCTCCATATACCCACCAGAATCTGTGTAACAAAAACCTTCCTCTGACAACCCACCACAAGCTGTCTAAAAACCCTTCCTCTGACACTCTACCACTCCCTATACCCACTACAATTTGTCAAAAACATTACTCTGATACCCACCCCTCCCTATACCCACCACTACCTGTAAAAAAACAGTACCCATCACAAAAAACTTTCCTCTTACAAACCACCCCTCCCTAGAAACACCAGTATCTGTGTTAAAAAACCTCTGACATCTGATCTCTCCCTATACCCACCATAATCAGGAAAACACCTTCCTCTGGCACCCCACCCCTCCCTATACCCACCAGAATCAGTGTAGAAAACTTTCCTATTACACCCCACTCCTCCCTATACCCACCAGAATCAGTGTAGAAAACTTTCCTATTACACCCCACCCCTCCCTACACCCACCAGAAACAGTGTAGAAAACTCTCCTATTACACCCCACCCCTCCCTATACCCACCAGAATCAGTGTAGAAAACTTTCCTATTACACCCCACCCCTCCCTATACCCACCAGAATCAGTGTAGAAAACTTTCCTATTACACCCCACCCCTCCCTATACCCACCAGAATCAGTGTAGAAAACTTTCCTATTACACCCCACTCCTCCCTATACCCACCAGAATCAGTGTAGAAAACTTTCCTATTACACCCCACCCCTCCCTATACCCACCAGAATCAGTGTAGAAAACTTCCCTATTACACCCCACTCCTCCCTATACCCACCAGAATCAGTGTAGAAAACTTTCCTATTACACCCCACCCCTCCCTATACCCACCATAATCTGTGGAACAAAAACCTTCCTCTAACACCCACCGCAACCTATACCCATCATAATCTTTCTAAAACACCTTCCTCTGACACACTACCACTCCCATACCCACTACAATCGGTAAAAAACGTTCCTCTGACACGCCTCCCATCCCTAGACCCACCACAATCGGTGTAAACTAAAGTTCCTCCGACAGCCCACCTGTCCCTATGCCCACCACAATGTGTAAAAAACCTTCCTCTGGCACCCCACCCCTCCCTTCACCCATCAGAATCTGTAAAAAACCTTCCTGACACCCCACTCCTCCGTATACCCACCACAATGTGTAAAAAACCTTCCTCTGACATGCTACCCTTCCCTATACCCACCTGAATCTCTACTCCCCCCTATACCCACCACAATGTGTAAAACCCTTCATCTAATACCCCATCCCTCCCTAGACCCACAACAATCGGTAAAATACCTTCCTCTGGCACCCCACCCCACCCTATACCCACCACAATCAGTGTAAAACCTTTCATCTAATACCCCATCCCTCCCTAGACCCACAACAATCGGTAAAATACCTTCCTCTGGCACCCCACCCCACCCTATACCCACCACAATCAGTGTAAAACCTTTCATCTAATACCCCATCCCTCCCTAGACCCACAACAATCGGTAAAATACCTTCCTCTGGCAGCCCACCCCTCACTGTACACACCACAAACTGTGTAAATAACATTCCCTTAACACACCACTGCTCTCTATACCCACCACAATCTGTACAAATCCTTCCTGTGACACAAAACCACTGCCTTTACCCACCACAATCTGTAAAACACCTACTGACAACCCAGCCGTCCCTATACCCTCCAAAATCAGTGAAGAAAACTTTCCTCTGACACCCCACCCCTCCCTATATACACCACAATGTGTAAAAAACCTTCCTGGGACAGCTAACCGCTCCACAACCTGTGTGGAAAAACCTTCCTTCAACACCCCACCCCACCCCTCCCTATACCCACCACAATCTGTAAAAGAACCTGCCTCTCACACCACAGTCCTCCCTAAAACTCTTAATGAAATATAGCCGCTGTTGTGCCTTCTTTGTAATGTTGGACCCAGGATAGATCTTCAAGGATGTTGATACCGAGAAACTTGAAACTGCTAACCTTTTCCTCTGTTGATCCCTCGAAGAAAACTGGTGTGTGTGTTCCCTCAATATCCCCTTACTGAAGTCCACAATCAATTCCTTCATCCTCTTGCCAACACAGGTAATGCTGGGGGATCTCAACAGGTCAGGCAGCAGCTATGGAAAAGGGTAAACAGTGGATATTTTGAGGACATGATTTGAGAGTTAGGGGGCAAAAGTTTAAGGGTAACATGAGGGGGCATTTCTTTACTCAGAGAGTGGTAGATGTGTGGAATGAGCTTCCAGTAGAAGTGGTAGAGGCAGGTTCGGTATTGTCATTTGAAGTAAAATTGGATAGGTATATGGACAGGAAAGGAATGCAGTGTTATAGACTGTGTGTGGGCCAGTGGGACTAGGTGAGTGTAAGCGTCGGCACGGACTAGGAGGGCCAAGATGGCCTGTTTCCGTGCTGTAATTGTTATGTGATTATATTTCAGGCTGAGACCTGGAAAGAGAGGGGAGAGGTCAAAGTAAGAAGGTGGGCGAGGGGAGGAAGAAGTACAAGATGGCAGGTGATAAGTGAAACTGGGAGGGGGTGAAGTAAAGAGCTCGGACGTCAATTGGTGAAAGAGATAATGGGCTAGAGAAGGGGGAGTCTGATAGGAGAGGACATAAGACCATAGAAGAAAGGGAAGGGGAGGACACCAGAGGGAGGTAAAGGACAGTTAGGAGAGGGAAACAGGAATGAGGAATGGTAAAGGGGGTTAATTACCAGAAGTTCGAGAAGTCGATGTTTACGCCATCAGGTTGGAGGCCACACATACGGAATATAAGGTGTTATTTCTCGAAACTGAGTGCGGCCTCATGAAGCTGTAGGGGAGGCTATGGACTGACATATGGGAATGGAAAGAAGAATTGAAATGGGTGACTACAGGAATATCGCGGTTTTTCTGGCAGACAGAGCATAGCTGCTTGGCAGAGTGGTCTTCCAATCTACGTTGGATCTCACTGATATACCGGGAGCACCAGATACAGTAGTTGACCACAACAGACTCTCACAGATGAAGTGTTACCTCACCTGGCAGGGTTTTGGAGCCATGAGTGGTGGTGAGGGAGGGGTATAGGGGCAGGTGTAGCACTTGTTCCGCTTGCAAGGATAAGTGTCAGGAGGGAGATCATTGGGGAGGGACGAGTTGACAAGGGAATCATGTAGGGAGCAATCCCTGCAGAAAGCGGAAATTGGGGGGCTAGGGAAAGATGTACTAAGCAATGGGATCCCGTTGGAGATGGCGGAAGTTATGAAGAATTCTGTGCTGGATGCGAAGGCCAGTGGGGTGGTAGGTGAGGACAAGAGGAACCCTATCCCTGGTGGGTTGGCAGGAGGATGGGGTGAGGGCAGATGTGTGTGAAATGGAAGAGATGCGGGTGAGGGCAGCATTGATGACGGAGGAAGAGAAGCCCTTTCTTTGAAGAAAGAAGACATCTCATTAGTTCTGGAATGAGAAGCCTTCATCCTGAGAGCTGATACAGTGGAAACGGAGGAACTGAGAAAAGGGATGGCATTCTTACAGGTGACAGGGCGGAAAGAGGTGTAGTCCAGGTAGCTATGAAAATCAGTGGGTTTTAAAAGATATCAGTAGATAGGCAGTCTCCAGAGATGGAGACAGAGAAATTGAGAACAGGGCAGGAGGGTGTTCCGGTGACATCATCGTCGAGAATGGCAGCTTAAGTCACTAGCTCCTCCAGAAAAATGCATGTTAACCCATCATATATAATATTTTTTGAAAAATATTTGAACTGAGAAGAGGGACAAGAATGGGGAAAAGGAATGGAAATAAAAAAAGCGACACTGCGGAGCCTGCGGCCGAGAGGAGTGCAGCGAGCGGCTCTCCAACCTGACTGCTTGCTAGCGAGGCGGGCGCTGGGCCTCGTTCAGGCGAAGCGGCGAATGTGATCGAAATCCTGAAAGAAATAATGGAGTTCCAGAAAGAAATAAAGCAGCAGCTCCGTGATATTAAGTCAGAGCTCGCCAGCATCAATCAAAAAATAGCGGTGGCAGAGACTCGAATTGAGAAGGTGGAAGATCGCGTTCAAAACGTGGAACGGAAACTGAGCAAGACAATAAAAATATTAAATCACCAAGAAGGTAAACTGCTTGACCTGGAGGGAAGATCACGGCAGAAAAATATCAGAATCTACAACGTTCCCGAAGGAGCTGAGGGCTTGTCTATGACGGAGTTTGTCGGAAAGTTACTGTGGGACGCGCTGGATCTTCCCCCGGCTATGAAGCTGGAAGTCGAAAGAGCTCACCGCGTGCTCGTCCTGTAACTTACCCAGGATAGAACCCACGCTCAATAATAATTAAATTCCATCAGGACAGCACCAAGGCGGAGATTCTACAAAGGACCTGGGGTAAGAAGAGAGTGTTTTTTGACGATAAGTTAGTATATTTCGACCAAGATTACCCTCCCCGCAGTCCTGCAGAAACATAAAGAATACTCTGAAGTAAAGTGAGTACTAAAGCAAAAAAAAAGATTAGATTTCAAACTCCGTACCCTGCTAAACTTCAAGTGTTTTATGACAACGGGACGCAGTTGTACCAAACAGTGGAAGAGGCGACTACAGACATGAAGGCCAGACGGTTGCCCGTCCGCGTGACCAAAACAAGGGTAAACCTGGCTGAGGAATTATCCCGCACCGCTTGAGAAATAGTGCGAGAATTGAGAAGCCAGGAGACGGGAGGAGGCCGAGAGAAATATATCAGGAAGAGACCTGGAGTTTCCCAAAGACAGTCCTCACCCCCTTCAGAAGAGCCATAAGGTTTGGCTAACTTTAAAAATGTTGAGAAGCTAAATGAAAGCAAAAGTACACGGTGACATACCTATCTCGAGAAATACTTATTATAATGTGGATTTTATATTACTTAGTTGTTATTCTTTATTCGCTCACTTACTCCTTTTTCCCCACCAAAATGAGAATATATATGTAAGTATGTAATGTGTGTGTGTATATATATTTGTGTGTGTATATGTAGGAGGAGTACACAGGGAAATCTTTTCTGTGTAATGATTTGTTCACTGACTTTTATGAATACTGCAATGGGGGCCCTCAACTCACAAGTAGGAGGGGTTATCCCCCACAGCTAGACATTTCCTCTAGCTCAACGCAGGGTCATCTACTAGAGACCTCAGCCTTGGAATCACAAGTTCATTGCCATTTTTGTTATTATTTGCGTTTCTTGGTTCTTATTTGTTCAGGGAGTAGATCGATTAAGTTTTATTCTAATTTCAATGATACATTGACAGATAAATACAAATGGCTAAGGGCAAGGTAAAATTCATTTCTTTTAATTTTAATGGGCTATTAAATCCAATCAAATGTAAGAGAACTTTATCCAATTTGGAACAATTTGATTCATACTGGGAGAAATGATTTAACTACAATAGGCCTGATTTTATTCTCACAAATCAATGAATCTGTTGTAAAAAAAAAAGATCACTCCCTACTTGTACATAGTTCTTTCCTTTTGCTTGTTTTTCCTTTCCACTCTTTTCTACAAGTGTATACCTCAGATAAATACTTAGTGGAGATTTGTGAAATATATGTACAATGTCTGAAATACATCTTATGGAAATGTTTGATGATGAACTTCAATAAAAAATAAATTACAAAAAAAAGAGAACAGGGCAGGAGGTGTCAGAAATGGACCATACTTTGTTACCTTATTATTTCATGTCAGAGTCACCTGTTGTTCAGGTACTCCCATACCAAGTGTTACTTTCAGTACAATCAGTCTACGTATATAAGCTAATCTTACATACACTCAGTGGCTAATTAAGTACACCTGTACATCTGTTCATTAACCGAAATATCTAATTGGCCAATCATGTTAAAGCATGCACATGTGGTCATGATGTCCAGTTGTTGTTCAGACCAAACATCAGTTTGGGGGAAGAAATATGATCTACGTGACTTTGCCTGTGGATTTATTGTTGGTGCCAGATGGGGTGGATAGAGTATCTCAGAAACTGTTGATGTCCTGGGATTTCCACACATAACAGTCTTTAGAGTTTACAGAGAATCATGCAAAAAACAAAAAACATCCAGTGAATGGCAGTTCTGTGGGCAAAAGCACCTTGTTAACGAGAGAGGTCAGTGGAGAATGGCCAGACTGGTTCAAGCTGACAGGAAGGTGACAGTAACTCAAATTACCATGTGTTACAGCAGTAGTGTTCAGAAGAGCATCTCTGAATGCACAATATATTGAACCTTAAAGTGGATGGGCCACAAACATACACTCAGTAGCCACACAAAATGTTGTAGGAATTCAGCAGTCAGACAGCATCTATGGAAATGAATAAACAGTTAATGTCTCGGGCTGAGACTCTTCTTCAGGACTGAAAAGGAAGGGGGAAGACATCAGGATAAAAAAGATGGGGGGGGAGGGAAATGAGGATAGCTAGAAGGTGAAGCCAGGTGAGTTGGAAAAATAAAGGGCTAGAGAAGAAGGAATCTGATAGGAGAAGAGAGTGGACAAAGGGAATGAGGAGTGGACTCGTGGGGGGTAATAGGCAGGTGAGAAGAGGTAAGAGGCTAGAGTGAGGAATGGAAGAAGAACGGGGGGGGGGGGGGAAGGGACATTTTTTTTAACCAGAAGGAAAAATCATTATTCATGCCATTAGGTTGGAGTCTACCCAGATAGATTGCAAGCTGTGGTGGCCTTATCTTGCCATAAGAGGAGACAACGGACCAACATGTTGGAATGGGAATGGGAATTGGAATTAAAATGTTTGGCTCCAAGGAATTCCCACTTTTGGTGAATGGAGTGGAGGCGCTCGATGAAGCGGGCCCCCAATTTACAATGTAGAGGAGGCAGCATCGGGAACACTAGACAGAATAGACAACCCCAGCAGATTCGCACTTAATACGGTGCTGCAAATCTGGAAGGACTGTTTGGGGCACTGAATGGAGGTGAATGGGCAGGTGTAGCACTTCCGCCACTTGCAGGGTTAAATGCCAGGAGGGACAAATGGACGAGGGATTCATGGAGGGAGCAATCCCTGTAGAAAGTGGAGGGGGGAGAGGAGGGGAGGTAATGATAATGTTAAGGTAGGATCCCTTTGGAGATGGTGGAGAATGATGTGTTGGATGTGGAGGCTCATGGGGTGGTAGGTGAGGATAAGAGGAACTCTTATTGTTAAGGCAGCTGGAAGATGAGGTGAGTGTGGATGTTTGGGAAATAAGGGAGATTCAGGTGTCAATAGTGGAGGAAGGAAAGCCTGCTGTTTGAAGAAGGAGGACATCTCTGATGTCTTGGAAAAGAATGCCGCATCTGGGAAAAGAGCAGGCAAAGGAGCTGAGTAAGCTGACAAAATTATCAGGGGTGTTGGTAGGATAAATGCAAGCAGGCTTTTTCTACTGAGGTTGGGGGAGACTAGAACTAGAGGTCATGGATTAGACTATAAGACTTTGGAGCAGAATTAGTCCATCTAGCCCATCGAGTCTGCTCAGCCATTCAATCATGGCTGATCCTTTTTTCTCTATCTCCTCTCAACCCCAGTTCCCAGCCTTCTTCCTGTAACCTTTGATGTCATGTCCAATCAAGAACCTGTCAATCTCTGCCTACTCCCCTGTACCTTTGATAAATTGTACTCTTGCTCTCCTGTACAAGCCAAAGGTCATCCAGCTGCAGCTCCAGATCCCTAACATGGTCTGCAAGGAGCTGCAAGCAGATGCACCATGCAGATGTAGTTCCACAGGAGACTCTGGGTCTCCCAGTTCTCTAACATCCGGCACAAAGAGCACACCATAGCCATTTAAATGTTATGGTAAGAGAGGGGAAAGAAGCCAGAAATGAAACAACGACGCTTACACAGAGCTGATGCCTCTTCTAAACCGAAGCACCTTTTGAGCCAAAGCCTGTCACTTCTACTCTCGCTAAAGGCCTGCTCTCGCCAGTGGCCCCTCCGCTTATCTCTTCTGTACTTTTATTTAGTTTGTAGAGCTCTGTTGATGCTGCTGATAGGCCACGTACAATGGATTAAGGTTGAAGGTGAAATGTTTAAGGGAAGCATGAGAGGGAACGTCACTCAGACGGAACTGCATTTTTACAGGAGATAGGGTGGGAAGAGTATAACCGTGGGAATCAGTATGTTTCTGAAAGGTGTTGGTTGACAGTTTATCATTTATTAGGTACAGGAGGCACCTGATGAGGTGACCACTGAGTGTATCGGCCAAAAGACATAGGAGCAGAATTAGGCCTTTTGGCCCATTGACTGTTCCGCCTGTAAACCGCTCCTATGTGTATACTGCCACACTCAAAAGGTTACTCATACACTGTGTTTTATAGGAATGCTTTTATATTCATACTAATTGTCTTCTTTAAGCTTATGGTGTTTCTTATGCTGCATCGAATCTGGAATAACAATCCAGAATAAACATTCTCCTTCAGATTCAAGATTCACTATTGTTTCTCGTCATTTTCTGTCCACAAGTTACTCCAGATCTGATGCAACACAAAAGCAATAATAATAACACACAATAAATATAAATACATAAGATAGCTTATACACAGAGATTGACTGTATGCCCATAAAGTGATGCTAGGCTAATTGGGAAATGGTGGAGTTTGTGGGTGGAGGTGTTGATCAGCCTTACTGCTTGGGGAAAGTAACTCTTTTTTCGTTTGGTGGTCCTGGCGTGAATGCCTCCCTGACGGAAGAGGGGCAAACAGTCCATGAGCGGAGAGGGTGGGATTCTCCATGACATTGCTGGCCTTTTCTGCTACTCTGAACTGTAGACACTCACGTACTGATGAATGACAAGAAGCAATTTGAATCTTGGACCATCTTAAAATTCTGATAGTCTGCTGTTCTTGAAATTAATACAAAATTGAACGAATTCAAGTAGACATTGACCAGCTGAGCTGTTGACCTTTTGCTCTACCTTCTGCCTCACAGGTCTTCGGTAAGATTGCCAACGTGGACGGGGCACAGATTAATCGGAACAACAACTTTCAGACCTTCCCGCAGGCTGTGCTCCTGCTCTTCAGGTGAGTGGCTACCTCGCATTCGGCACCTACCTTCTCTTCACATGTAGCCCTGTGGAGTCTGACGGTGGCCCATCCCACAGGCTGTGCTTTCACATGTAGCCCTGTGGAGTCTGACGGTGGCCCATCCCACAGGCTGTGATTTCACATGTAGCCCTGTGGAGTCTGACGGTGGCCCATCCCACAGGCTGTGCTTTCACATGTAGCCCTGTGGAGTCTGACGGTGGCCCATCCCACAGGCTGTGCTTTCACATGTAGCCCTGTGGAGTCTGACGGTGGCCCATCCCACAGGCTGTGATTTCACATGTAGCCCTGTGGAGTCTGACGGTGGCCCATCCCACAGGCTGTGATTTCACATGTAGCCCTGTGGAGTCTGACGGTGGCCCATCCCACAGGCTGTGATTTCACATGTAGCCCTGTGGAGTCTGACGGTGGCCCATCCCACAGGCTGTGATTTCACATGTAGCCCTGTGGAGTCTGACGGTGGCCCATCCCACAGGCTGTGCTTTCACATGTAGCCCTGTGGAGTCTGACGGTGGCCCATCCCACAGGCTGTGCTTTCACATGTAGCCCTGTGGAGTCTGACGGTGGCCCATCCCACAGGCTGTGCTTTCACATGTAGATTTGTGGAGTCTGACGGTGGCCCATCCCACAGGCTGTGCTTTCACATGTAGCCCTGTGGAGTCTGACGGTGGCCCATCCCACAGGCTGTGCTTTCACATGTAGCCCTGTGGAGTCTGACGGTGGCCCATCCCACAGGCTGTGCTTTCACATGTAGCCCTGTGGAGTCTGACGGTGGCCCATCCCACAGGCTGTGATTTCACATGTAGCCCTGTGGAGTCTGACGGTGGCCCATCCCACAGGCTGTGATTTCACATGTAGCCCTGTGGAGTCTGACGGTGGCCCATCCCACAGGCTGTGCTTTCACATGTAGCCCTGTGGAGTCTGACGGTGGCCCATCCCACAGGCTGTGCTTTCACATGTAGCCCTGTGGAGTCTGACGGTGGCCCATCCCACAGGCTGTGCTTTCACATGTAGATTTGTGGAGTCTGACAGTGGCCCATCCCACAGGCTGTGCTTTCACATGTAGCCCTGTGGAGTCTGACGATGGCCCATCCCACAGGCTGTGCTTTCACATGTAGCCCTGTGGAGTCTGACGGTGGCCCATCCCACAGGCTGTGCTTTCACATGTAGCCCTGTGGAGTCTGACGGTGGCCTTTCTTGTACTTCCCCTCTGCAGGTGTGCCACGGGAGAGGCCTGGCAGGAGATCATGTTGGCATGCCAGCCTGGCAAGCTGTGCGACCCGGAGTCTGACTACCAGCCTGGCGAGGAGTACACGTGTGGTACCAACTTCGCTGTATTCTATTTCATCAGCTTCTACATGCTCTGCGCCTTCCTGGTGAGTGTTCCAGTGTGGTTGTGACTGCAGCCTTCCTCTCATCTGTCTGGGCAGCCTGTAGGCAGGGTCCCATGGTTCTGATGCTCAGACATTCTTCTTCTTCGGTTGTCCGATGACGACGTCCTCTCCTTTAATGCTGAGATCTTTGATGACTATACAGTCCTATCCTGGACGCACAAGCTCTATTGCAGGTGCGACATGTATATGTGGTAGTGGTGGCAACCATGGCTGCATTTCTCCTGGCTCTCTTCTGCTACGGTCAGCAGCAACATCCTCCAGGTCCTCAGGTCTGATCTTGCACTTCCTTTAAGCATTCTTCATCTGATCCTTAGAGTGCTTCTTCAGCCCTCCAGCTGAGCGTTGACCATGATGTAGCTTGCTGTATGACACTCTGTGGGGTAGCAGACATGGGGGCATCCTTATCACGTGCCCCAGCCACTGCAGCCGACACTGGGTGATCATGGCCTCAATACTTCTGCAGTTGGTCTTTACAAGTATTTCAGTGTGAGGCACCCGCTAATCATGATCGACATGATCTTCACAGCCCGGCAGCTGCAGGAAAAGTGCTGGAAGCAACATCAGAACCTATTTGTGGCCTTTATCGACCTCTCCAAAGCATTCGACACTGCGCAAGGAGAGGTCGATAAAGGCCACAAATAGGTTCTGATGTTGCTTCCAGCACTTTTCCTGAAGCTGCCGGGGCTGTGAAGACCATGTCGATCGTGCTCCTGTTCTTCCTAAATCCACACTGCAATTCAGGCAGCATTGGCTCAGTAATGTTGCTGATGAGTCTCTGAAGCATTACCTTAGCCAGGACCTTTCCAGCAACAGAAAGGAGTGTTATGCAGATGGCCTCTTCTACCTATCACCTTATAGTTTCTTACTTAACCATATAACCATTACAGCACAGAAACAGGCCATCTTGGCCCTTCTAGTCCGTGCTGAATGCTTACTCTCACCTAGTCCCACCGACCTGCACTCAGCCCATAACCCTCCATTCCTTTCCTGTTCATATACCTATCTAATTCTACTTTAAATGACAATACTGAACCTGCCTCTACCACTTCTACTGGAAGCTCTTTCCACATAACTACCACTCTCTGAGTAAAGAAATTTCCCCTCATGTTACCCCTAACTTTTGCCCTCTAACTCTCAGCTCATGTCCTCTTGTTTGAATCTCCCCTACTCTCAATGGAAAAAGCCTATCCATGTCAACTCTATCTATCCCCCTCATAATTTTAAATACTGTACCTCTATCAAGTCCCCCCTCAATCTTCTACACTCCAAAGAATAAAGACCTAACTTGTTCAACCTTTCTCTGTAACTTAGGCGCTGAAACCCAGGTAACATTCTAGTAAATCTTCTCTGTACTCTCTCTATTTTGGTAACATCTTTCCTATAATTCGGTGACCAGAACTGTACACAATACTCCAAATTTGGCCTTGTACAATCTTAACATTACATCCCAACTCCCATACTCAATGTTCTGATTTATAAAGGCCAACATACCAAAAGCTTTCTTCACCACCCTATCCACATGAGATTCCAGGGAACTATGCACCATTATTTCTAGATCACTCTGTTCTACTGCATTCTTCAATGCCCTACCATTTACCATGTATGTCCTATTTTGCGTATTCCTACCAAAATGTAGCACCTCACACTTATCAGCATTAAACTCCATCTGCCATCTTTCAGCCCAGTCTCTAACTGGCCTAAGTCTCTCCGCAAACTTTGAAAACCTACTTTATTATCCACAACACCACCTTCATCCACTCTCCCCATTCCAACTACCCTCCACTCACCTGGCCTCATCTTTCACTTGGCAGCTTGTACTCCTTCCTTTCCCGTCCTGACCACAGCTATGTTGGCTTCTGGTAATTTCTCCCTCCTCCCCTTTTTCCTATTTTTCCATTCCCCATTCTGGCTCCCCTCTTACACTTCCTCATCTGTCCATCACCTCCCTCTGATGCCCCTCCCCCTTCCCATGGTCCCACTCTCCGGTCCTTCTCCTCACCTGTCCATCACCTCCCCCTTGTGCCCCTCCCCCTTCCCATGGTCCCACTCTCCGGTCCTTCTCCTCACCTGTCCATCACCTCCCCCTTGTGTCCCTCCCCCTTCCCATGGTCCCACTCTCTGGTCCTTCCCCTCACCTGTCCATCACCTCCCCTTGTGCCCCTCCCCCTTCCCATGGTCCCACTCTCCAGTCCTTCTCCTCACCTGTCCATCACCTCCCCCTTGTGCCCCTCCCCCTTCCCATGGTCCCACTCTCTGGTCCTTCCCCTCACCTGTCCATCACCTCCCCCTTGTGTCCCTCCTCCTTCCCTTTCTCCCATGGCCCACTGTCCGGTACACCTGGTCTCACCTATCATATTTAAGTTTTTCCTCCTTCCCCTCGCTAGCTTATTATTCTGGTGCCTTCCTCTTTCCTGTCCAGTTCCCTGAAAAGTTTTGGCTGGAGACACTGGCTGTTTATTCATTTCCTGACCTGCAGAGTTCCTCCAGCATTATGTATGTTGTCACCAAGGTTTTGTGCTTAATATCCCAATGGTGCAATGAAGCAAAAGGCTAACCACACGTCACAGGGAAAAGTTCAAGTTCAATTGTCATTCAACCACACACGTGTACGGCTAAGCGAAACAGCATTGCTCTGGGGCCAAGGTACAAAATGCTGTACACACAGACCCACACAGCACATAGGTCACGATCCAGCACAGACGGTCACAAATAATATTAGCATGTCCCAGAAGATTGATGGTGCAAAGAACGTTTTTAAGTAGCCATGCAGTGCAGCGACTGAGCTAATAGATACAGTGGGGTGGGGAGCTAGTTAGAATGGTTGATCAGATGAACTGCCTGGTGCAAAAAACTTTTAAGATAGCATGAAGTTTTCGTTTCAGTAATCCAATAGTGCTTTCCAGAAGGGAGCTTTTGCAAAAGGCAGTTTGCAGGGTGGGGAGTGTCTGCAATGATACTTTCCTGCCGGCCTCTTTTTTTATACCTACAAAATATCTTTGTTACAAATTCAGTCCTGCCTGCCTCTTTGTCCTAGACCCACACCAGTCCTACAGTGTTGCAGGACTGCAGCCAGTGACCTATTCTGCTGACCTGACAGTTGCTGTATTTTTCAAATATTGTGAGAGGATGCTGCACCAAATGCGACAGTGATGGATGACATGAGGAAACTCTCTGTTACGTCGGGATGCTCCCTGTGACGTGAGGAGACTCTCTCTGATGTCAGGAGACTCTCTGTGATGTGAGGAGACTCTCTCTGTGACATGAGGAGACTCTGACATGAGGAGACTCTCTCTGTGACGTGACGAGACTCTCTCTGTAACGTGAGGAGACTCTGACATGAGCAGACTCTCTGACGTGAGGAGACTCTCTCTGTGACGTGAGGAGACTCTCTCTGACATAAGGAGACTCTCTCTGACGTGAGGAGACTCTCTGATGTGAGGAGACTCTCTGTGACGTGAGGAGACTCTCTCTGACGTCAGGAGACTCTCTCTGACGTGAGGAGACTCTCTCTGTGATGTGAGGAGACTCACTGACGTGAGGAGACTCTCTCTGACGTGAGGAGACTCTCTCTGACGTGAGGAGACTCTCTGACGTGAGGAGACTCTGACGTGAGGAGACTCTCTGTAACGTGAGGAGACTCTCTGTGACGTGAGGAGACTCTCTGTGACGTGAGGAGACTCTCTCTGTGACGTGAGGAGACTCTCTCTGTGACGTGAGGAGACTCTCTCTGTGACGTGAGGAGACTTTCTGTGACGTGAGGAGACTCTGATGTGAGGAGACTCTCTGATGTGAGGAGACTCTCTCTGACGTGAGGAGACTCTCTCTGTGATGTGAGGAGACTCACTGACGTGAGGAGACTCTCTCTGACGAGAGGAGACTCTGTGACGTGAGGAGACTCTCTGACGTGAGGAGACTCTGACATGAGGAGACTCTCTGTAACGTGAGGAGACTCTCTGTGACGTGAGGAGACTCTCTGTGACGTGAGGAGACTCTCTGTGACGTGAGGAGACTCTCTCTGTGACGTGAGGAGACTCTCTCTGTGACATGAGGAGACTCTCTCTGTGATGTGAGGAGACTTTCTGTGACGTGAGGAGACTCTGATGTGAGGAGACTCTCTGACGTGAGGAGACTCTCTCTGTGATGTGAGGAGACTCTCTGTGATGTGAGGAGACTCTGACGTGAGGAGACTCTCTGATGTGAGGAGACTCCCTCTGTGACGTGAGGAGACTCTCTCTGACGTGAGGAGACTCTCTGACGTGAGGAGACTCTGACGTGAGGAGACTCTCTGTGACGTGAGGAGACTCTCTCTGACGTGAGGAGGCTCTCTGTGACGTGAGGAGACTCTGACGTGAGGGGACTCTCTGTGACGTGAGGAGACTCTGTGACGTGAGGAGACTCTCTGACATGAGACTCTCTCTGACGTGAGGAGACTCTCTGTGACGTGAGGAGACTCTCTGATGTGAGGAGACTCTCTCTGTGATGTGAGGAGACTCTCTCTGACGTGAGGAGACTCTCTGTGACGTGAGGAGACTCTCTGATGTGAGGAGACTCTCTCTGTGATGTGAGGAGACTCTCTCTGTGACGTGAGGAGACTCTGTGACGTGAGGAGACTCTCGCTGACGTGAGAAAACTCTCTGTTCTGAGGAGACTCTGTGACGTGAGGAGACTCTCTCTGTGACGTGAGGAGACTCTCTCTGTGACGTGAGGAGACTCTCTCTGTGATGTGAGGAGACTCTCTCTTTGACGTGAGGAGACTCTCTCTGACGTCAGGAGACTCTCTGATGTGAGGAGACTCTCTCTGTGACGTGAGGAGACTCTCTGTGACGTGAGGAGACTCGCTGACGTGAGGAGAGTCTCTGACGTGAGGAGACTCTCTCTGACATGAGGAGACTCTCCGACGTAAGGAGACTCTCTCTGACGTGAGGAGACTCTGACGTCAGGAGACTCTCTGATGTGAGGAGACTCTCTCTGTGATGTGAGGAGACTATCTGATGTGAGGAGACTCTCTCTGATGTGAGGAGACTCTCTGTAACGTGAGGAGACTCTCTGTGACGTGAGGAGACTCTCTGTGACGTGAGGAGACTCTCTGTGACGTGAGGAGACTCTCTGTGATGTGAGGAGACTCTGACGTGAGGAGACTCTCTGATGTGAGGAGACTCCCTCTGTGACGTGAGGAGACTCTGACGTAAGGAGACTCTCTGATGTGAGGAGACTCTCTGTCACGTGAGGAGACTCTCTGTCACGTAAGGAGACTCTCTGATGTGAGGAGACTCTCTGATGTGAGGAGACTCTCTCTGACGTGAGGAGACTCTGACGTGAGGAGACTCTCTGTGATGTGAGGAGACTCTGTGATGTGAGGAGTCTCTGTGACGTGAGGAGACTCTCTGATCTGAGGAGACTCTGTGACGAGAGGAGACTCTCTCTCTGATGTGAGGAGACTCTCTGATCTGAGGATACTCTGTGACGTGAGGAGACTCTCTGATCTGAGGAGACTCTGTGACGAGAGGAGACTCTCTGTGATGTGAGTAGACTCTGTTCTGAGGAGACTCTGTGACGTGAGGAGACTCTCTCTGTGACGTGAGGAGACACTCTCTGTGACGTGAGGAGACTCTCTCTGTGATGTGAGGAGACTCTCTCTGACGTGAGGAGACTCTCTCTGACAGGAGACTCTCTGTGACGTGAGGAGACTCTCTGTGACATGAGGAGACTCTCTGTGATGTGAGGAGACTCTCTCTGTGACGTGAGGAGACTCTCTCTGTGACGTGAGGAGACTCTCTCTGTGACGTGAGGAGACTCTCTCTGTGACGTGAGGAGACTCTCTCTGACGTGAGGAGACTCTGTGACGTGAGGAGACTCTGTGACGTGAGGAGACTCTCTGTGACGTGAGGACACTCTCTCTGTGATGTGAGGAGACTCTCTCTGTGACGTGAGGAGACTCTCTCTGTGACGTAAGGAGACTCTCTCTGTGACATGAGGAGTCTCTCGCTGTGACGTGAGAAAACTCTGTTCTGAGGAGACTCTGTGACTTGAGGAGACTCTCTCTTTGACGTGAGGAGACTCTCTCTGACGTGAGGAGACTCTCGGTGATGTGAGGAGACTCTCTCTGACGTGAGGAGACTCTCTGTGATGTGAGGAGACTCTCTGTGATGTGAGGAGACTCTCTCTCTGACGTGAGGAGACTCTCTCGGTGACGTGAGGAGACTCTCTCTGTGATGTGAGGTGACTCTCTGTGACGTGAGGTGATGTGAGGAGACTCTCTGTGACGTGAGGAGACTCTGTGACGTGAAGAGGCTCTCTGACGTGAGGAGACTCTCTGTGACGTGAGGAGACTCTCTGTGACGTGAGGAGACACTTTGTGACGTGAGGAGACTCTCTTTGTGACGTGAGGAGACTCTCTGTGACATGAGGAGACTCTCTCTGTGACGTGAGGAGACTCTCTCTGTGACATAAGGAGACTCTCTCTGTGACGTGAGGACACTCTCTCTGTGACGTGAGGAGACTCTGTGACGTGAGGAGACTCTCTGTGACGTGAGGAGACTCTCTCTGACGTGAGGAGGCTCTCTGTGACGTGAGGAGACTCTGACGTGAGGGGACTCTCTGTGACGTGAGGAGACTCTGTGACGTGAGGAGACTCTCTGACATGAGACTCTCTCTGACGTGAGGAGACTCTCTGTGACGTGAGGAGACTCTCTGATGTGAGGAGACTCTCTCTGTGATGTGAGGAGACTCTCTCTGACGTGAGGAGACTCTCTGTGACGTGAGGAGACTCTCTGATGTGAGGAGACTCTCTCTGTGATGTGAGGAGACTCTCTCTGTGACGTGAGGAGACTCTGTGACGTGAGGAGACTCTCGCTGACGTGAGAAAACTCTCTGTTCTGAGGAGACTCTGTGACGTGAGGAGACTCTCTCTGTGACGTGAGGAGACTCTCTCTGTGACGTGAGGAGACTCTCTCTGTGATGTGAGGAGACTCTCTCTTTGACGTGAGGAGACTCTCTCTGACGTCAGGAGACTCTCTGATGTGAGGAGACTCTCTCTGTGACGTGAGGAGACTCTCTGTGACGTGAGGAGACTCGCTGACGTGAGGAGAGTCTCTGACGTGAGGAGACTCTCTCTGACATGAGGAGACTCTCCGACGTAAGGAGACTCTCTCTGACGTGAGGAGACTCTGACGTCAGGAGACTCTCTGATGTGAGGAGACTCTCTCTGTGATGTGAGGAGACTATCTGATGTGAGGAGACTCTCTCTGATGTGAGGAGACTCTCTGTAACGTGAGGAGACTCTCTGTGACGTGAGGAGACTCTCTGTGACGTGAGGAGACTCTCTGTGACGTGAGGAGACTCTCTGTGATGTGAGGAGACTCTGACGTGAGGAGACTCTCTGATGTGAGGAGACTCCCTCTGTGACGTGAGGAGACTCTGACGTAAGGAGACTCTCTGATGTGAGGAGACTCTCTGTCACGTGAGGAGACTCTCTGTCACGTAAGGAGACTCTCTGATGTGAGGAGACTCTCTGATGTGAGGAGACTCTCTCTGACGTGAGGAGACTCTGACGTGAGGAGACTCTCTGTGATGTGAGGAGACTCTGTGATGTGAGGAGTCTCTGTGACGTGAGGAGACTCTCTGATCTGAGGAGACTCTGTGACGAGAGGAGACTCTCTCTCTGATGTGAGGAGACTCTCTGATCTGAGGATACTCTGTGACGTGAGGAGACTCTCTGATCTGAGGAGACTCTGTGACGAGAGGAGACTCTCTGTGATGTGAGTAGACTCTGTTCTGAGGAGACTCTGTGACGTGAGGAGACTCTCTCTGTGACGTGAGGAGACACTCTCTGTGACGTGAGGAGACTCTCTCTGTGATGTGAGGAGACTCTCTCTGACGTGAGGAGACTCTCTCTGACAGGAGACTCTCTGTGACGTGAGGAGACTCTCTGTGACATGAGGAGACTCTCTGTGATGTGAGGAGACTCTCTCTGTGACGTGAGGAGACTCTCTCTGTGACGTGAGGAGACTCTCTCTGTGACGTGAGGAGACTCTCTCTGTGACGTGAGGAGACTCTCTCTGACGTGAGGAGACTCTGTGACGTGAGGAGACTCTCTGTGACGTGAGGACACTCTCTCTGTGATGTGAGGAGACTCTCTCTGTGACGTGAGGAGACTCTCTCTGTGACGTAAGGAGACTCTCTCTGTGACATGAGGAGTCTCTCGCTGTGACGTGAGAAAACTCTGTTCTGAGGAGACTCTGTGACTTGAGGAGACTCTCTCTTTGACGTGAGGAGACTCTCTCTGACGTGAGGAGACTCTCGGTGATGTGAGGAGACTCTCTCTGACGTGAGGAGACTCTCTGTGATGTGAGGAGACTCTCTGTGATGTGAGGAGACTCTCTCTCTGACGTGAGGAGACTCTCTCGGTGACGTGAGGAGACTCTCTCTGTGATGTGAGGTGACTCTCTGTGACGTGAGGTGATGTGAGGAGACTCTCTGTGACGTGAGGAGACTCTGTGACGTGAAGAGGCTCTCTGACGTGAGGAGACTCTCTGTGACGTGAGGAGACTCTCTGTGACGTGAGGAGACACTTTGTGACGTGAGGAGACTCTCTTTGTGACGTGAGGAGACTCTCTGTGACATGAGGAGACTCTCTCTGTGACGTGAGGAGACTCTCTCTGTGACATAAGGAGACTCTCTCTGTGACGTGAGGACACTCTCTCTGTGACGTGAGGAGACTCTGTGACGTGAGGAGACTCTCTGTGACGTGAGGTGACTTTCTGTGACGTGAGGAGAGTCTCTGACGTGAGGAGACTCTCTGATGTGAGGAGACTCTCTGTGACGTGAGGAGACTCTCTGTGATGTGAGGAGACTCTCTGTGACGTGAGGAGACTCTCTGTGATGTGAGGAGACTCTCTGTGACGTGAGGAGACTCTCTGACGTGAGGAGACTCTCTGCTGTGAGGAGACTCTGACGTGAGGAGTCTCTCTCTGTGACGTGAGGACATTCTCTCTGTGATGTGAGGAGACTCTGTGACGTGAGGAGACTCTCTGTGACGTGAGGAGACTCTCTGTGACATGAGGAGACTCTCTGTGACGTGAGGAGACTCTCTCTGGGACGTGAGGAGACTCTCTGTGACGTGAGGAGTCTCTCTCTGTGATCTGAGGAGACTCTCCGATGTGAGGAGATTCTCTCTGTGACGTGAGGAGACTCTCTCTGTGACGTGAGGAGACTCTCTCTGTGATGTGAGGAGACTCTCTCTGTGACGTGAGGAGACTCTCTCTGTGACATGAGGAGACTCTCTCTGTGACGTGAGAAAACTCTGTTCTGAGGAGACTCTGTGACTTGAGGAGACTCTCTCTTTGACGTGAGGAGACTCTCTCTGACGTGAGGAGACTCTCGGTGATGTGAGGAGACTCTCTCTCTGACGTGAGGAGACTCTCTCGGTGACGTGAGGAGTCTCTCTCTGTGACGTGAGGACATTCTCTCTGTGATGTGAGGAGACTCTGTGACGTGAGGAGACTCTCTGTGACGTGAGGAGACTCTCTGTGACATGAGGAGACTCTCTGTGACGTGAGGAGACTCTCTCTGGGACGTGAGGAGACTCTCTCTGACGTGAGGAGACTCTCTGTGACGTGAGGAGACTCTCTGTGACATGAGGAGACTCTCTGTGACGTGAGGAGACTCTCTCTGTGACGTGAGGAGACTCTCTCTGACGTGAGGAGACTCTCTGTGACGTGAGGAGACTCTCTGTGACATGAGGAGACTCTCTGTGACGTGAGGAGACTCTCTCTGGGACGTGAGGAGACTCTCTGTGACGTGAGGAGTCTCTCTCTGTGATCTGAGGAGACTCTCCGATGTGAGGAGATTCTCTCTGTGACGTGAGGAGACTCTCTCTGTGACGTGAGGAGACTCTCTCTGTGATGTGAGGAGACTCTCTCTGTGACGTGAGGAGACTCTCTCTGTGACATGAGGAGACTCTCTCTGTGACGTGAGAAAACTCTGTTCTGAGGAGACTCTGTGACGAGGAGACTCTCTCTTTGACGTGAGGAGACTCTCTCTGACGTGAGGAGACTCTCGGTGATGTGAGGAGACTCTCTCTCTGACGTGAGGAGACTCTCTCTGTGATGTGAGGTGACTCTCTGTGACGTGAGGTGATGTGAGGAGACTCTCTGTGACGTGAGGAGACTCTGTGACGTGAAGAGACTCTGTGACGTGAGGAGACTCTCTGTGACGTGAGGAGACTCTCTGTGATGTGAGGAGACTCTTTGTGACGTGAGGAGACTCTCTTTGTGACGTGAGGAGACTCTCTCTGTGACGTGAGGAGACTCTGTGATGTGAGGAGACTCTTTGTGACGTGAGGAGACTCTCTTTGTGACGTGAGGAGACTCTCTCTGACGTGAGGAGACTCTCTTTGTGACGTGAGGAGACTCTCTCTGTGACGTGAGGAGACTCTCTCTGTGACATAAGGAGACTCTCTCTGTGACGTGAGGACACTCTCTCTGTGACGTGAGGAGACTCTCTGTGACGTGAGGAGACTCTCTGTGACATGAGGAGACTCTCTGTGACGTGAGGAGACTCTCTCTGTGACGTGAGGAGACTCTCTCTGACGTGAGGAGACTCTCTGTGACGTGAGGAGACTCTCTGTGACATGAGGAGACTCTCTGTGACGTGAGGAGACTCTCTCTGGGACGTGAGGAGACTCTCTGTGACGTGAGGAGTCTCTCTCTGTGATCTGAGGAGACTCTCCGATGTGAGGAGATTCTCTCTGTGACGTGAGGAGACTCTCTCTGTGACGTGAGGAGACTCTCTCTGTGATGTGAGGAGACTCTCTCTGTGACGTGAGGAGACTCTCTCTGTGACATGAGGAGACTCTCTCTGTGACGTGAGAAAACTCTGTTCTGAGGAGACTCTGTGACGAGGAGACTCTCTCTTTGACGTGAGGAGACTCTCTCTGACGTGAGGAGACTCTCGGTGATGTGAGGAGACTCTCTCTCTGACGTGAGGAGACTCTCTCTGTGATGTGAGGTGACTCTCTGTGACGTGAGGTGATGTGAGGAGACTCTCTGTGACGTGAGGAGACTCTGTGACGTGAAGAGACTCTGTGACGTGAGGAGACTCTCTGTGACGTGAGGAGACTCTCTGTGATGTGAGGAGACTCTTTGTGACGTGAGGAGACTCTCTTTGTGACGTGAGGAGACTCTCTCTGTGACGTGAGGAGACTCTGTGATGTGAGGAGACTCTTTGTGACGTGAGGAGACTCTCTTTGTGACGTGAGGAGACTCTCTCTGACGTGAGGAGACTCTCTTTGTGACGTGAGGAGACTCTCTCTGTGACGTGAGGAGACTCTCTCTGTGACATAAGGAGACTCTCTCTGTGACGTGAGGACACTCTCTCTGTGACGTGAGGAGACTCTGTGACGTGAGGAGACTCTCTGTGACGTGAGGAGACTCTCTGTGACGTGAGGAGACTCTCTGTGACATGAGGAGACTCTCTGTGACGTGAGGAGACTCTCTCTGGGACGTGAGGAGACTCTCTCTGACGTGAGGAGACTCTGTGACGTGAGGAGACTCTCTGTGACATGAGGAGACTCTCTGTGACGTGAGGAGACTCTCTCTGTGACGTGAGGAGACTCTCTCTGACGTGAGGAGACTCTCTGTGACGTGAGGAGACTCTCTGTGACATGAGGAGACTCTCTGTGACGTGAGGAGACTCTCTCTGGGACGTGAGGAGACTCTCTGTGACGTGAGGAGTCTCTCTCTGTGATCTGAGGAGACTCTCCGATGTGAGGAGATTCTCTCTGTGACGTGAGGAGACTCTCTCTGTGACGTGAGGAGACTCTCTCTGTGATGTGAGGAGACTCTCTCTGTGACGTGAGGAGACTCTCTCTGTGACATGAGGAGACTCTCTCTGTGACGTGAGAAAACTCTGTTCTGAGGAGACTCTGTGACGAGGAGACTCTCTCTTTGACGTGAGGAGACTCTCTCTGACGTGAGGAGACTCTCGGTGATGTGAGGAGACTCTCTCTCTGACGTGAGGAGACTCTCTCTGTGATGTGAGGTGACTCTCTGTGACGTGAGGTGATGTGAGGAGACTCTCTGTGACGTGAGGAGACTCTGTGACGTGAAGAGACTCTGTGACGTGAGGAGACTCTCTGTGACGTGAGGAGACTCTCTGTGATGTGAGGAGACTCTTTGTGACGTGAGGAGACTCTCTTTGTGACGTGAGGAGACTCTCTCTGTGACGTGAGGAGACTCTGTGATGTGAGGAGACTCTTTGTGACGTGAGGAGACTCTCTTTGTGACGTGAGGAGACTCTCTCTGACGTGAGGAGACTCTCTTTGTGACGTGAGGAGACTCTCTCTGTGACGTGAGGAGACTCTCTCTGTGACATAAGGAGACTCTCTCTGTGACGTGAGGACACTCTCTCTGTGACGTGAGGAGACTCTGTGACGTGAGGAGACTCTCTGTGACGTGAGGAGACTCTCTGTGACGTGAGGTGACTTTCTGTGACGTGAGGAGAGTCTCTGACGTGAGGAGACTCTCTGTGACGTGAGGAGTCTCTCTCTGTGATCTGAGGAGACTCTCCGATGTGAGGAGACTCATTGTGACGTGAGGAGACTCTCTGTGACGTGAGGAGACTCTCTTTGTGTCATGAGGAGACTCTCTCTGACGTGAGGAGACTCTCTGTGACGTGAAGAGACTCTCTGACATGAGGAGACTCTCTCTGACGTGAGGAGATTCTCTGTGACGTGCGGGGACTCAGTGACGTGAGGAAACTCTCTAATCTGAGGAGACTGTGACGTGAGGAGACTCTGACGTGAGGAGACTCTCTGTGACGTGCGGAGACTCATTGTGATGTGAGGAGACTCTCTGTGATGTGAGGTGACTCTCTGTGATGTTAGGAGACTCTGTGACGTGAGGAGACTCTCTCTGTGACGTGAGGAGACTCTCTGTGACATGAGGAGACTCTCTGACATGAGGAGATTCTCTCTGACGTGAGGAGACTCTCTCTGACGTGAGGAGACTCTCTCTGTGACGTGAGGAGACTCTCTCTGTGACGTGAGGAGACTCTCTTTGTGATGTGAGGAGACTCTCTGACGTGAGGAGACTCTCTGATGTGCGGAGACTCTCTCTGTGACGTGAGGAGACTCTCTCTGTGACGTGAGGAGACTCTCTCTGTAACATGAGGAGACTCGCTGACGTGAAGAGACTCTCTCTCTGACATGAGGAGACTCTCTGTGACGTGAGGAGACTCTGTGACTTGAGGAGACTCTCGGTGACGTGAGGAGACTCTCTCTGTGATGTGAGGAGACTCTCTGTGACGTGAGGTGATGTGAGGAGACTCTCTGTGACGTGAGGAGACTCTTTGTGACGTGAAGAGACTCTCTGACGTGAGGAGACTCTCTGTGATGTGAGGAGACTCTCTGTGATGTGAGGAGACTCTCTGTGATGTGAGGAGACTCTTTGTGACGTGAGGAGACTCTCTTTGTGACGCGAGGAGACTCTCTGTGACATGAGGAGACTCTCTGACGTGAAGAGACTCTCCCTGTGACGTGAGGAGACTCTCTCTGTGACATGAGACTCTCTCTGTGACGTGAGGACACTCTCTCTGTGACGTGAGGAGACTCTGTGACGTGAGGAGACTCTCTGTGACGTGAGGTGACTTTCTGTGACGTGAGGAGAGTCTCTGACGTGAGGAGACTCTCTGATGTGAGGAGACTCTCTCTGTGACGTGAGGAGACTCTCTGTGATGTGAGGAGACTCTCTGACGTGAGGAGACTCTCTCTGTGACGTGAGGAGACTCTCTGTGATGTGAGGAGACTCTCTGACGTGAGGAGACTCTCTGTGACGTGAGGAGACTCTCTGACGTGAGGAGACTCTCTCTGTGACGTGAGGACATTCTCTCTGTGATGTGAGGAGACTCTCTGATGTGAGGAGACTCTGTGACGTGAGGAGACTCTCTGTGACGTGAGCTGACTCGCTGATGTGAGGAGACTCTCTGTGACGTGAGGAGAGTCTCTGACGTGAGGAGACTCTCTGATGTGAGGAGACTCTCTCTGGGACGTGAGGAGACTCTCTGTGACGTGAGGAGACTCTATCTGTGACGTGAGGAGACTCTCTTTGTGTCATGAGGAGACTCTCTGTGACGTGAGGAGACTCTCTGACATGAGGAGACTCTCTCTGACGTGAGGAGATTCTCTGTGACGTGAGGGGACTCAGTGACGTGAGGAAACTCTCTGTGACGTGAGGAGACTCTCTCTGTGATTTGAGGAGACTCTCTGATGTGAGGGGACTCTCTCTGACGTGAGGAGACTCTCTGTGACGTGAGGAGACTCTATCTGTGACGTGAGGAGACTCTCTCTGTGACGTGAGGAGACTCTCTTTGTGTCATGAGGAGACTCTCTGTGACGTGAGGAGACTCTCTGACATGAGGAGACTCTCTCTGACGTGAGGAGACTCTCTCTGACGTGAGGAGATTCTCTGTGACGTGAGGGGACTCAGTGACGTGAGGAAACTCTCTGTGACGTGAGGAGACTCTCTGTGATGTGAGGAGACTCTGTGACGTGAGGAGACTCTCTCTGTGACGTGAGGAGACTCTCTGTGACGAGAGGGGACTCAGTGACGTGAGGAAACTCTCTAATCTGAGGAGACTGTGACGTGAGGAGACTCTGACGTGAGGAGACTCTCTGACGTGAGGGGACTCAGTGACGTGAAGAAACTCTCTAATCTGAGGAGATTGTGACGTGAGGAGACTCTCTGTGACGTGCGGAGACTCATTGTGATGTGAGGAGACTCTCTGTGACGTGAGGAGACTCTCTGTGATGTGAGGAGACTCTGTGACATGAGGAGACTCTCGCTGACGTGAGGAGACTCTCTGTGACGTGAGAAGACTCTCTGACGTGAGGAGACTCTGTGACGTGATGAGACTCTCTCTCTCTGACGTAGGAGACTCTGTGACGTGAGGAGACTCTCGCTGACGTGAGGAGACTCTCTGTGACGTGAGGAGACTCTCTGTGACATGAGGAGACTCTCTGTGACGTGAGGAGACTCTCTCTGGGACGTGAGGAGACTCTCTGTGACGTGAGGAGTCTCTCTCTGTGATCTGAGGAGACTCTCCGATGTGAGGAGATTCTCTCTGTGACGTGAGGAGACTCTCTCTGTGACGTGAGGAGACTCTCTCTCTCTGACGTAGGAGACTCTGTGACGTGAGGAGACTCTCTGTGACGTGAGGAGACTCTCTGTGATGTGAGGAGACTCTTTGTGACGTGAGGAGACTCTCTTTGTGACGTGAGGAGACTCTCTCTGTGACGTGAGGAGACTCTGTGATGTGAGGAGACTCTTTGTGACGTGAGGAGACTCTCTTTGTGACGTGAGGAGACTCTCTCTGACGTGAGGAGACTCTCTGTGACGTGAGGAGACTCTCTGTGACATGAGGAGACTCTCTGTGACGTGAGGAGACTCTCTCTGGGACGTGAGGAGACTCTCTGTGACGTGAGGAGTCTCTCTCTGTGATCTGAGGAGACTCTCCGATGTGAGGAGATTCTCTCTGTGACGTGAGGAGACTCTCTCTGTGACGTGAGGAGACTCTCTCTGTGATGTGAGGAGACTCTCTCTGTGACGTGAGGAGACTCTCTCTGTGACATGAGGAGACTCTCTCTGTGACGTGAGAAAACTCTGTTCTGAGGAGACTCTGTGACGAGGAGACTCTCTCTTTGACGTGAGGAGACTCTCTCTGACGTGAGGAGACTCTCGGTGATGTGAGGAGACTCTCTCTCTGACGTGAGGAGACTCTCTCTGTGATGTGAGGTGACTCTCTGTGACGTGAGGTGATGTGAGGAGACTCTCTGTGACGTGAGGAGACTCTGTGACGTGAAGAGACTCTGTGACGTGAGGAGACTCTCTGTGACGTGAGGAGACTCTCTGTGATGTGAGGAGACTCTTTGTGACGTGAGGAGACTCTCTTTGTGACGTGAGGAGACTCTCTCTGTGACGTGAGGAGACTCTGTGATGTGAGGAGACTCTTTGTGACGTGAGGAGACTCTCTTTGTGACGTGAGGAGACTCTCTCTGACGTGAGGAGACTCTCTTTGTGACGTGAGGAGACTCTCTCTGTGACGTGAGGAGACTCTCTCTGTGACATAAGGAGACTCTCTCTGTGACGTGAGGACACTCTCTCTGTGACGTGAGGAGACTCTGTGACGTGAGGAGACTCTCTGTGACGTGAGGAGACTCTCTGTGACGTGAGGTGACTTTCTGTGACGTGAGGAGAGTCTCTGACGTGAGGAGACTCTCTGTGACGTGAGGAGTCTCTCTCTGTGATCTGAGGAGACTCTCCGATGTGAGGAGACTCATTGTGACGTGAGGAGACTCTCTGTGACGTGAGGAGACTCTCTTTGTGTCATGAGGAGACTCTCTCTGACGTGAGGAGACTCTCTGTGACGTGAAGAGACTCTCTGACATGAGGAGACTCTCTCTGACGTGAGGAGATTCTCTGTGACGTGCGGGGACTCAGTGACGTGAGGAAACTCTCTAATCTGAGGAGACTGTGACGTGAGGAGACTCTGACGTGAGGAGACTCTCTGTGACGTGCGGAGACTCATTGTGATGTGAGGAGACTCTCTGTGATGTGAGGTGACTCTCTGTGATGTTAGGAGACTCTGTGACGTGAGGAGACTCTCTCTGTGACGTGAGGAGACTCTTTGTGACATGAGGAGACTCTCTGACATGAGGAGATTCTCTCTGACGTGAGGAGACTCTCTCTGACGTGAGGAGACTCTCTCTGTGACGTGAGGAGACTCTCTCTGTGACGTGAGGAGACTCTCTTTGTGATGTGAGGAGACTCTCTGACGTGAGGAGACTCTCTGATGTGCGGAGACTCTCTCTGTGACGTGAGGAGACTCTCTCTGTGACGTGAGGAGACTCTCTCTGTAACATGAGGAGACTCGCTGACGTGAAGAGACTCTCTCTCTGACATGAGGAGACTCTGTGACGTGAGGAGACTCTGTGACTTGAGGAGACTCTCGGTGACGTGAGGAGACTCTCTCTGTGATGTGAGGAGACTCTCTGTGACGTGAGGTGATGTGAGGAGACTCTCTGTGACGTGAGGAGACTCTTTGTGACGTGAAGAGACTCTCTGACGTGAGGAGACTCTCTGTGATGTGAGGAGACTCTCTGTGATGTGAGGAGACTCTCTGTGATGTGAGGAGACTCTTTGTGACGTGAGGAGACTCTCTTTGTGACGCGAGGAGACTCTCTGTGACATGAGGAGACTCTCTGACGTGAAGAGACTCTCCCTGTGACGTGAGGAGACTCTCTCTGTGACATGAGACTCTCTCTGTGACGTGAGGACACTCTCTCTGTGACGTGAGGAGACTCTGTGACGTGAGGAGACTCTCTGTGACGTGAGGTGACTTTCTGTGACGTGAGGAGAGTCTCTGACGTGAGGAGACTCTCTGATGTGAGGAGACTCTCTCTGTGACGTGAGGAGACTCTCTGTGATGTGAGGAGACTCTCTGACGTGAGGAGACTCTCTCTGTGACGTGAGGAGACTCTCTGTGATGTGAGGAGACTCTCTGACGTGAGGAGACTCTCTGTGACGTGAGGAGACTCTCTCTGTGACGTGAGGACATTCTCTCTGTGATGTGAGGAGACTCTCTGATGTGAGGAGACTCTGTGACGTGAGGAGACTCTCTGTGACGTGAGCTGACTCGCTGATGTGAGGAGACTCTCTGTGACGTGAGGAGAGTCTCTGACGTGAGGAGACTCTCTGATGTGAGGAGACTCTCTCTGGGACGTGAGGAGACTCTCTGTGACGTGAGGAGACTCTATCTGTGACGTGAGGAGACTCTCTTTGTGTCATGAGGAGACTCTCTGTGACGTGAGGAGACTCTCTGACATGAGGAGACTCTCTCTGACGTGAGGAGATTCTCTGTGACGTGAGGGGACTCAGTGACGTGAGGAAACTCTCTGTGACGTGAGGAGACTCTCTCTGTGATTTGAGGAGACTCTCTGATGTGAGGGGACTCTCTCTGACGTGAGGAGACTCTCTGTGACGTGAGGAGACTCTATCTGTGACGTGAGGAGACTCTCTCTGTGACGTGAGGAGACTCTCTTTGTGTCATGAGGAGACTCTCTGTGACGTGAGGAGACTCTCTGACATGAGGAGACTCTCTCTGACGTGAGGAGACTCTCTCTGACGTGAGGAGATTCTCTGTGACGTGAGGGGACTCAGTGACGTGAGGAAACTCTCTGTGACGTGAGGAGACTCTCTGTGATGTGAGGAGACTCTGTGACGTGAGGAGACTCTCTCTGTGACGTGAGGAGACTCTCTGTGACGAGAGGGGACTCAGTGACGTGAGGAAACTCTCTAATCTGAGGAGACTGTGACGTGAGGAGACTCTGACGTGAGGAGACTCTCTGACGTGAGGGGACTCAGTGACGTGAAGAAACTCTCTAATCTGAGGAGATTGTGACGTGAGGAGACTCTCTGTGACGTGCGGAGACTCATTGTGATGTGAGGAGACTCTCTGTGACGTGAGGAGACTCTCTGTGATGTGAGGAGACTCTGTGACATGAGGAGACTCTCGCTGACGTGAGGAGACTCTCTGTGACGTGAGAAGACTCTCTGACGTGAGGAGACTCTGTGACGTGATGAGACTCTCTCTCTCTGACGTAGGAGACTCTGTGACGTGAGGAGACTCTCGCTGACGTGAGGAGACTCTCTGTGACGTGAGAAGACTCTCTGACGTGAGGAGACTCTCTGACGTGAGGAGACTCTCTGATCTGGTAATACTCTGTGACGTGAGGAGACTCTCTGACATGAGATTCTCTGTTCTGAGGAGACTCTCTGACGTGAGGAGACTCTGTGACGTGATGAGACTCTCTCTCTCTGACGTGAGGAGACTTTGTGACGTGAGGAGACTCTCTCTGGCGTGAGGAGACTCTCTCTGGCGTGAGGAGACTCTCTGACGTGAGGAGACTCTCTAATGGGAGGAGACTCTCTCTCTGACGTGAGGAGACTCTCTCTGAGGTGAGGAGATTCTCTGACGTGAGGAGACTCTCTCTGACTTGTGGAGACTCTCTGTGACGTGAGGAGACTCTCTGTGATGCAGGAAACTCTCTTTGTCCTGCAGATACTCTGGGACGTGAGGATGTTTTCTATGTTGTAGAATTTCACCAAGATGGTAAAGATGGTGTCATCGTACAACTCTCCCTTGGTCGATATTTTCCAGATAGCAAAGAAACGTATCTTTTTTCACTTCATTGAAATCTGCTTTTGATGCTAAATATGCTTTTGGGTCTGTTAGTGCCAGCGATTTAGTTTGGAGATCAGTAGAGGAATCCTACACTTTGCTGCTTCCGTGAAGATTCTGACAAGTGAGTGCCTCGATGTGAAAGAAATTTTGATGCGGGGCCTCAGCCGATGTTACAGTGCATTTCACTATTTAAAGCATCAAGGAACATTGAGACAGTAAGGCGAATGCAGAAGGCACGCGAGAGTTCAGCACTGATTGCCTGACTTTAGGTTGCTGCCGGGAAGGAGTCTGTGTGCAGCAACTTGCTGTGTGGCTTTATGTGGTAGGCGGATCGGCCTCTCTGCCTCATCTGGAGTCCCTCCGTGCCTCGTGTGTTGTCCCTCTCCGCCTCGTGTGTTGTCCCTCCGTGCCTCGTATGGTGTCCCTCTCCGCCTCGTGTGTTGTCCCTCTCCGCCTCGTGTGTTGTCCCTATCTGCCTCGTGTGTTGTCCCTCCGTGCCTCATGTGTTGTCCCTCTCCGCCTCGTGTGTTGTCCCTATCTGCTTCGTGTGTTGTCCCTATCTGCCTCGTGTGTTGTCCCTCCGTGCCTCATGTGTTGTCCCTGTCCGCCTCGTGTGTTGTCCCTCTCCGCCTCGTGTGTTGTCCCTATCTGCCTCATGTGTTGTCCCTCTCCACCTCATGTGTTGTCCCTATCTGCCTCGTGTGTTGTCCCTCCGTGCCTCGTGTGTTGTCCCTATCTGCCTCGTGTGTTGTCCCTATCTGCCTCGTGTGTTGTCCCTCCGTGCCTCATGTGTTGTCCCTCTCCGCCTCGTGTGTTGTCCCTCTCCGCCTCGTGTGTTGTCCCTATCTGCCTCGTGTGTTGTCCCTCCGTGCCTCATGTGTTGTCCCTCTCCGCCTCATGTGTTGTCCCTCTCCGCCTCGTGTGTTGTCCCTATCCGCCTCATGTGTTGTCCCTCTCCACCTCATGTGTTGTCCCTATCTGCCTCGTGTGTTGTCCCTCCGTGCCTCATGTGTTGTCCCTCTCCGCCTCATGTGTTGTCCCTCTCCGCCTCGTGTGTTGTCCCTATCCGCCTCATGTGTTGTCCCTCTCCACCTCATGTGTTGTCCCTATCTGCCTCGTGTGTTGTCCCTCCGTGCCTCGTGTGTTGTCCCTCTCCGCCTCGTGTGTTGTCCCTCTCCGCCTCGTGTGTTGTCCCTATCCGCCTCATGTGTTGTCCCTCTCCACCTCATGTGTTGTCCCTATCTGCCTCGTGTGTTGTCCCTCCGTGCCTCGTGTGTTGTCCCTATCTGCCTCGTGTGTTGTCCCTCTCTGCCTCGTGTGTTGTCCCTCCGTGCCTCATGTGTTGTCCCTCTCCGCCTCGTGTGTTGTCCCTCCGTGCCTCGTGTGTTGTCCCTCCGTGCCTCGTGTGTTGTCCCTCTCCACCTCGTGTGTTGTCCCTCTCCACCTCGTGTGTTGTCCCTCTCCACCTCATGTGTTGTCCCTCTCCACCTCATGTGTTGTCCCTCCGTGCCTCGTGTGTTGTCCCTCTCCACCTCGTGTGTTGTCCCTCCGTGCCTCATGTGTTGTCCCTCCGTGCCTCGTGTGTTGTCCCTCTCCACCTCATGTGTTGTCCCTCCGTGCCTCATGTGTTGTCCCTCCGTGCCTCATGTGTTGTCCCTCCGTGCCTCATGTGTTGTCCCTCTCCGCCTCGTGTGTTGTCCCTCTCCGCCTCGTGTGGTGTCCCTCTCCACCTCGTGTGTTGTCCCTCCGTGCCTCATGTGTTGTCCCTCCGTGCCTCGTGTGTTGTCCCTCTCCGCCTCGTGTGTTGTCCCTCCGTGCCTCGTATGGTGTCCCTCTCCGCCTCGTGTGTTGTCCCTCTCCGCCTCGTGTGTTGTCCCTCTCCGCCTCGTGTGTTGTCCCTCCGTGCCTCATATGTTGTCCCTCTCTGCCTCGTGTGTTGTCCCTCTCCGCCTCGTGTGTTGTCCCTATCTGCCTCGTGTGTTGTCCCTCCGTGCCTCATGTGTTGTCCCTCTCCGCCTCGTGTGTTGTCCCTCTCCGCCTCGTGTGTTGTCCCTCTCCACCTCGTGTGTTGTCCCTCCGTGCCTCATGTGTTGTCCCTATCTGCCTCGTGTGTTGTCCCTCCGTGCCTCGTGTGTTGTCCCTCCATGCCTCGTGTGTTGTCCCTATCTGCCTCGTGTGTTGTCCCTCTCCGCCTCGTGTGTTGTCCCTCCGTGCCTCATGTGTTGTCCCTCTTCGCCTCGTGTGTTGTCCCTCCGTGCCTCGTGTGTTGTCCCTCTCTGCCTCGTGTGTTGTCCCTCTCCGCCTCGTGTGTTGTCCCTCTCTGCCTCGTGTGTTGTCCCTCTCCACGTCGTATGGTGTCCCTCTCCACCTCATGTGTTGTCCCTCCGTGCCTCATTTGTTGTCCCTCTCCGCCTCGGGTGTTGTCCCTCCGTGCCTCATGTGTTGTCCCTCTCCACCTCGTGTGTTGTCCCTCTCCACCTCGTGTGTTGTCCCTCCGTGCCTCTTATGGTGTCCCTCTCCACCTCGTGTGTTGTCCCTCTCCACCTCGTGTGTTGTCCCTCTCCACCTCATGTGTTGTCCCTCTCCACCTCGTATGGTGTCCCTCTCCACCTCGTGTGTTGTCCCTCTCCACCTCATGTGTTGTCCCTCCGTGCCTCGTGTGTTGTCCCTCTCCACCTCATGTGTTGTCCCTCCGTGCCTCGTGTGTTGTCCCTCTCCACCTCATGTGTTGTCCCTCCGTGCCTCATGTGTTGTCCCTCTCCACCTCGTGTGTTGTCCCTCTCCACCTCGTGTGTTGTCCCTCTCCACCTCATGTGTTGTCCCTCTCCACCTCGTGTGTTGTCCCTCTCCACCTCATGTGTTGTCCCTCTCCACCTCGTGTGTTGTCCCTCTCCACCTCATGTGTTGTCCCTCTCCACCTCGTGTGTTGTCCCTCCGTGCCTCGTGTGTTGTCCCTCTCCACCTCATGTGTTGTCCCTCTCCACCTCGTGTGTTGTCCCTCTCCACCTCATGTGTTGTCCCTCTCCACCTCGTGTGTTGTCCCTCTCCACCTCATGTGTTGTCCCTCCATGCCTCGTGTGTTGTCCCTCCGTGCCTCATGTGTTGTCCCTATCTGCCTCGTGTGTTGTCCCTCCGTGCCTCGTGTGTTGTCCCTCTCCACCTCATGTGTTGTCCCTCTCCACCTCGTGTGTTGTCCCTCTCCACCTCATGTGTTGTCCCTCTCCACCTCGTGTGTTGTCCCTCCGTGCCTCGTGTGTTGTCCCTCTCCACCTCATGTGTTGTCCCTCTCCACCTCGTGTGTTGTCCCTCTCCACCTCATGTGTTGTCCCTCTCCACCTCGTGTGTTGTCCCTCTCCACCTCGTGTGTTGTCCCTCCATGCCTCGTGTGTTGTCCCTCCGTGCCTCATGTGTTGTCCCTATCTGCCTCGTGTGTTGTCCCTCCGTGCCTCGTGTGTTGTCCCTCTCCACCTCATGTGTTGTCCCTCTCCACCTCGTGTGTTGTCCCTCTCCACCTCATGTGTTGTTCCTCCGTGCCTCGTGTGTTGTCCCTCTCCACTTCGTGTGTTGTCCCTCTCCACCTCATGTATTGTCCCTCTCCACCTCGTGTGTTGTCCCTCCGTGCCTCGTGTGTTGTCCCTCTCCACCTCATGTGTTGTCCCTCCATGCCTCGTGTGTTGTCCCTCCGTGCCTCATGTGTTGTCCCTATCTGCCTCGTGTGTTGTCCCTCCGTGCCTCGTGTGTTGTCCCTCTCCACCTCATGTGTTGTCCCTCTCCACCTCGTGTGTTGTCCCTCTCCACCTCATGTGTTGTCCCTCCGTGCCTCGTGTGTTGTCCCTCTCCACCTCATGTGTTGTCCCTCTCCACCTCGTGTGTTGTCCCTCTCCACCTCATGTGTTGTCCCTCCATGCCTCGTGTGTTGTCCCTCCGTGCCTCATGTGTTGTCCCTATCTGCCTCGTGTGTTGTCCCTATCTGCCTCGTGTGTTGTCCCTCCGTGCCTCGTGTGTTGTCCCTCTCCACCTCGTGTGTTGTCCCTCTCCACCTCATGTGTTGTCCCTCTCCACCTCATGTGTTGTCCCTCTCCACCTCGTGTGTTGTCCCTATCTGCCTCGTGTGTTGTCCCTCCGTGCCTCGTGTGTTGTCCCTCTCCACCTCATGTGTTGTCCCTCTCCACCTCGTGTGTTGTCCCTCTCCACCTCATGTGTTGTCCCTCTCCACCTCATGTGTTGTCCCTCCGTGCCTCGTGTGTTGTCCCTCTCCACCTCGTGTGTTGTCCCTCTCCACCTCGTGTGTTGTCCCTCCGTGCCTCGTGTGTTGTCCCTCTCCACCTCGTGTGTTGTCCCTCTCCACCTCATGTGTTGTCCCTCCGTGCCTCGTGTGTTGTCCCTCTCCACCTCGTGTGTTGTCCCTCTCCTCCTCATGTGTTGTCCCTCCGTGCCTCGTGTGTTGTCCCTCTCCACCTCGTGTGTTGTCCCTCTCCACCTCATGTGTTGTCCCTCCGTGCCTCGTGTGTTGTCCCTCTCCACCTCATGTGTTGTCCCTCTCCACCTCGTGTGTTGTCCCTCTCCACCTCATGTGTTGTCCCTCCATGCCTCGTGTGTTGTCCCTCCGTGCCTCATGTGTTGTCCCTATCTGCCTCGTGTGTTGTCCCTCCGTGCCTCTTGTGTTGTCCCTCTCCACCTCATGTGTTGTCCCTCTCCACCTCGTGTGTTGTCCCTCTCCACCTCATGTGTTGTCCCTCCGTGCCTCGTGTGTTGTCCCTCTCCACCTCATGTGTTGTCCCTCTCCACCTCGTGTGTTGTCCCTCTCCACCTCATGTGTTGTCCCTCCATGCCTCGTGTGTTGTCCCTCCGTGCCTCATGTGTTGTCCCTATCTGCCTCGTGTGTTGTCCCTATCTGCCTCGTGTGTTGTCCCTCCGTGCCTCGTGTGTTGTCCCTCTCCACCTCGTGTGTTGTCCCTCCGTGCCTCGTGTGTTGTCCCTCTCCACCTCGTGTGTTGTCCCTCTCCACCTCATGTGTTGTCCCTCCGTGCCTCGTGTGTTGTCCCTCTCCACCTCGTGTGTTGTCCCTCTCCACCTCATGTGTTGTCCCTCTCCACCTCGTGTGTTGTCCCTCTCCACCTCATGTGTTGTCCCTCTCCACCTCATGTGTTGTCCCTCCGTGCCTCGTGTGTTGTCCCTCTCCACCTCGTGTGTTGTCCCTCTCCACCTCGTGTGTTGTCCCTCCGTGCCTCGTGTGTTGTCCCTCTCCACCTCGTGTGTTGTCCCTCTCCACCTCATGTGTTGTCCCTCTCCACCTCATGTGTTGTCCCTCCGTGCCTCGTGTGTTGTCCCTCTCCACCTCATGTGTTGTCCCTCCGTGCCTCATGTGTTGTCCCTCCGTGCCTCATGTGTTGTCCCTATCTGCCTCATGTGTTGTCCCTATCTGCCTCGTGTGTTGTCCCTCTCCACCTCGTGTGTTGTCCCTCTCCACCTCATGTGTTGTCCCTCCGTGCCTCGTGTGTTGTCCCTCTCCACCTCATGTGTTGTCCCTCCGTGCCTCATGTGTTGTCCCTCCGTGCCTCATGTGTTGTCCCTATCTGCCTCGTGTGTTGTCCCTATCTGCCTCGTGTGTTGTCCCTCTCCACCTCGTGTGTTGTCCCTCTCCACCTCATGTGTTGTCCCTCTCCACCTCATGTGTTGTCCCTCCGTGCCTCGTGTGTTGTCCCTCTCCACCTCATGTGTTGTCCCTCCGTGCCTCATGTGGTGTCCCTCTCCGCCGTGTGCTGTCCCTCTCCACCTCATGTGTTGTCCCTCCGTGCCTCGTGTGTTGTCCCTCTCCACCTCATGTGTTGTCCCTCCGTGCCTCATGTGGTGTCCCTCTCCGCCTCGTGTGTTGTCCCTATCTGCCTCATGTGTTGTCCCTCTCCGCCTCGTGTGTTGTCCCTCTCCGCCGTGTGCTGTCCCTCTCCACCTCATGTGTTGTCCCTCTCCGCCTCGTGTGTTGTCCCTATCTGCCCCGTGTGCTGTCCCTCTCCACCTCATGTGGTGTCCCTCTCCGCCTCGTGTGTTGTCCCTCTCCGCCGTGTGCTGTCCCTATCTGCCTCGTGTGTTATCCCTCCGTGCCTCATGTCGGGTCCCTCTCCGCCTCGTGTGTTGTCCCTCTGTGCCTCATGTCGGGTCCCTCTCCGCCGTGTGCTGTCCCTATCTGCCTCATGTGTTTCCCTCTCCGCCGTGTACTGTCCCTATCCGCCTCGTGTGTTGTCCCTCCGTGCCTCATGTGTTGTCCCTCTCCACCTCGTGTGATGTCCCTCTGTGTCTCATGTCGGGTCCCTCTCCGCTTCGTGTGTTGTCCCTCCGTTCCTCGTGTCGGGTCCCTCTCCGCCGTGTGCTGTCCCTCTCTGCCTCATATGTTGTCCCTCTCCGCTTCGTGTGTTGTCCCTCCGTGCCTCGTGTGATGACCCTCTCCACCTCATGTGTTGTTGTAGCCCGGGGAAAAGTACACACTCAGGACAACAAACACTTTTTCGGGTTTTAATTCCTTCATCTGTTTTAGATGTTTAAGTGCCGGAAGAGGGTCTTAAAACAAAACCAATGACTTTACAATCGGGTCCTGCCGTTACAATCTCCATTTAACCTTCGATCCACACACTTGTGTCTCGACCAATTGTGTATGCAGTATAAAATACAAAGAAATTCGCACAAATCTGATCCAGTACTAATACGATAGTGGCAATTCTGAAGGAGCCTAATACAAACAACATTAGATGAATACATCTCACCTAAGAAGTTTACTGTTTTCGTACACACATGCTGAACCCCCGAACGGAGACTAAACATTCAGGGTACACTGTTAAATGCACAATCAGTCATGATACAATAAAGTTAGACAAAAGGTACACTTTGGCACAACTTTTACACAATATTGCCTGGTAGTTAAATTACAGGTGTTACAAACCCCATAACTGGGTCACTTACCAGCAAAGATAGAGAGGTCCGTTGAAGTCTGATGGTACTATTTTTAACAGTATTTATTAGTAAAAATACACAAAAATAATATCAATGCAAACATACAGATAATATACGTCGTCAATACTAAATCTAAAAGTGCGGGTATAATAATAATCGATAAGAAATACGCTCTATCGTTGTCTAGGGGATAATGTATTGTCCGATGGAAATTTAAAAGTCACTCAGTTCATGCAGGCTGCAGCTTTTTGGGGACCACTGTGTTTTCAATGGTTGGAGAGAGAGAGAGATTTTTGGGAGAAAAACTTGCTGGCTTTTCCTTTTATGATTTCAATCCTTCGGGAGTCCCGTTGGTGTGGCCGTTCACTTGTGGCCTCTCCGTTAGCTAAAGCCGTTCTTCCGTGGTGAGGCTGCCAATCCCAGGCAAGGGAAGGACGCACATGAGCCCCCCACCGGCTGTCGCTATTAAACACTGTCACGGGATCTCTAACGTTTCTCCTGGTGCGTCTAAAGGGGTTGTTCCCCAGACCCTCTTTTATCCTTACTCACGGGGTCTCAGATGTCAATCAGGTTGAGATGATGCAATCCCTCAACCAGCCCACTCTGATCGTCCCCTGAGGGGCTTCAATGAATAGTACAGTACTCAATACACAATTCCGTCTCCAAGAGACAATGGCCGTTATCAGTGGCTTTGTTTCACTGAGGCCAGGACACATTCCAAACCTTGTGGATTCTCTCTCATTTCCTGGGTCCCAGACCTGAATTAATAACGATCTTGCGATTCTCGAAAAGGAGACTTTGTACCCTTCGGCCCCTCAGAGTTGTGGCACATTCGTAACACAGGAAGACTGACCTACTTGGCCGGTGAGGAACTTTGGAAGCCACGCTATCCAGCGTTTAGTTCCTTACCCGTGAAAAACATGTCAAATTATCGATATTCTCGAATCACCAAAAGCATAAACAAATTCACATGGATATTGTAAATTAATGCTCACCTTTCCTCACCATGCCTAGCACCTCTGGGGGAGCTTGATTCCAACGCCCAACAGCTTCGGCAGCAGAAAACAAAATGGTCTCCCCACTGTCCTGCGCGTGCATAATGACATCACCATCTCCACTTAAAGGCACAGACAACTATTCTAGCATTACCCGGATGAATGCCTAAGTGCACTTTTAATGATACTGAATAAGATTCGACGGTCACCCGGTTACATTCTCTCCTGCATTCAAGTGATCGTCCTCGATTACTCACTCACTACAAGGGTACTTTTAACTTCCTTAACTGCTTCTCTAAAGAGAACTGAACTACGACTAGCCAGAATCTCAGACACTGCTGCCGGACTAATGGAGGCCTCAGCAATGACTGACCTTGGTTCGTGATGTGAGTTAGGGTGCTGTCCAGCATTTACTCGTTTACTCCTGTGGGGTGCTGCCCCAGGAGGGCTACCGACCTCTGCCCCTGCATTAGCAGTCGTCAGCTCCCCCGTCTCAGTCTCGGAACGTGTCATGTTTTTGGAAGATATGCTGTCTAGGCTCAGGTCAAGGTACTGTGCACCCTGTTCTGACATATCTTCTGCCACTATCACACCATTTTCTGAATCCTCAGAATCTGATTCCTGCCCCAGGGGTGAGCTGGCCTGAGTTACTGGAGTTTGCAGTCTCCTTTGGGAACTTCTTTTCTGGAGGCAACGTACACAACAAATCATGCATCGTCCTGTTGAAAAGCTCACACTGCACGTTTCCAGTCGGATGATGAGGTGTGGTATGGCTCTTCTTTACCCCGTATAGTTTGCAAAGCTCAGCTATAACCTCACTTTCGAAGTTATGGCCCTGGTCAGAATGCAATCTCTCAGGAACACCGTACTTCATGAACCATTCCCTCAAGATCTCGGGTGAATTTAGTAAAAACGTCCATGACCACTAAGATTTTCAAGCCTGTCAGTCACCGGCTCCAACACAGTGAAATCTGCAGCTACAACTTCAAGTGGCCTAGAAGCCAGAAATGACTCCATGGGGGGACGGATCCTAGGCTGCGGCATCTTAGTTAGCACACAACGTGGACAATTTTTGATCCACCATATCACATCCTCGTGTATGCCCACCAAAAAGCATCCATCAGGGTTGTGCAACACATGATAAACATTTAAAGCACATTTGCCCCATTTGCTGGACCTGGAGAGGCCACTGCAGGTGGACCACTGCACCACTATTTTACCAGATTTATTATAACACAGTTTGGCTGGATTATATGTTAATCACTCTTGTATCTTTTGCAGATTATTAACTTGTTTGTGGCTGTCATTATGGACAATTTTGATTATCTGACACGGGACTGGTCGATCCTGGGCCCTCACCATCTCGATGAATTTAAGAGGATCTGGGCCGAATATGATCCTGATGCTAAGTAAGTATATACACAGTCACAGGGACGCGGGATACACCGTCACAGTCACAGGGACGCGGGATACACCGTCACAGTCACAGGGACGCGGGATACACCGTCACAGTCACAGGGACAGAGACACGGCCATCACAGTCACAGGGACACGGGACACACCGTCACAGTCACAGGGACACGGGACACAACCGTCACAGTCACAGGGACGGGGGATACACCGTCACAGTCACAGGGACGCGGGATACACCGTCACAATCACAGGGACAGAGACACGGCCATCACAGTCACAGGGACGCGGGATACACCGTCACAGTCACAGGGACAGAGACACGGCCATCACAGTCACAGGGACACGGGACACAACTGTCACAGTCACAGGGACACGGGACACACCGTCACAGTCACAGGGACACGGGACACAACCGTCACAGTCACAGGGACAGAGACACGGCCGTCACAGTCACAGGGACACGGGACACACCGTCACAGTCACAGGGACACGGGATACACCGTCACAGTCACAGGGACAGAGACACGGCCATCACAGTCACAGGGACACGGGACACACCGTCACAGTCACAGGGACAGAGACACGGCCATCACAGTCACAGGAACACGGGACACACCGTCACAGTCACAGGGACAGAGACACGGCCGTCACAGTCACAGGGACACGGGATACACCGTCACAGTCACAGGGACACGGGACACACCGTCACAGTCACAGGGACAGAGACACGGCCGTCACAGTCACAGGGACACGGGACACACCGTCACAGTCACAGGGACACGGGACACAACTGTCACAGTCACAGGGACACACCGTCACAGTCACAGGGACACGGGACACAACCGTCACAGTCACAGGGACGGGGGATACACCGTCACAGTCATAGGGACACGGGACACACCGTCACAGTCACAGGGACACGGGACACACTGTCACAGTCACAGGGACACGGGACACACCATCACAGTCACAGGGACACGGGACACACCGTCACAGTCACAGGGACACGGGACACACTGTCACAGTCACAGGGACACGGGACACACCGTCACAGTCACAGGGACAGAGACACGGCCATCACAGTCACAGGGACACGGGACACACCGTCACAGTCACAGGGACAGAGACACGGCCATCACAGTCACAGGGACACGGGACACACCGTCACAGTCACAGGGACGCGGGTCACAACCGTCACAGTCACAGGGACACGGGATACACCGTCACAGTCACAGGGACGCGGGTCACAACCGTCACAGTCACAGGGACACAGGACACACCGTCACAGTCACAGGCACGCGGGATACACCGTCACAGTCACAGGGACACGGGACACACCGTCACAGTCACAGGGACACGGGACACACCGTCACAGTCACAGGGACAGAGACACGGCCATCACAGTCACAGGGACACGGGACACACCGTCACAGTCACAGGGACAGAGACACGGCCATCACAGTCACAGGGACACAGGACACACCGTCACAGTCACAGGGACAGAGACACAACTGTCACAGTCACAGGAACACGGGACACACCGTCACAGTCACAAGGACAGAGACACAACTGTCACAGTCACAGGAACACGGGACACACCGTCACAGTCACAGGGACAGAGACACGGCCATCACAGTCACAGGGACACAGGACACACCGTCACAGTCACAGGGACACAGGACACACCGTCACAGTCACAGGGACACAGGACACACCGTCACAGTCACAGGGACACGGGACACACCGTCACAGTCACAGGGACACAGGACACACCGTCACAGTCACAGGGACACAGGACACACCGTCACAGTCACAGGGACACGGGACACAACCGTCACAGTCACAGGGACAGAGACACGGCCATCACAGTCACAGGGACACGGGACACACCGTCACAGTCACAGGGACACAGGACACACCGTCACAGTCACAGGGACAGAGACACGGCCATCACAGTCACAGGGACACGGGACACACCGTCACAGTCACAGGGACACGGGACACACCGTCACAGTCACAGGGACACGGGACACACCGTCACAGTCACAGGGACACGGGACACAACCGTCACAGTCACAGGGACAGAGACACGGCCATCACAGTCACAGGGACACGGGACACACCGTCACAGTCACAGGGACACAGGACACAACCGTCACAGTCACAGGGACGGGGGATACACCGTCACAGTCACAGGGACGCGGGATACACCGTCACAATCACAGGGACAGAGACACGGCCATCACAGTCACAGGGACACGGGACACACCGTCACAGTCACAGGGACACGGGACACACCGTCACAGTCACAGGGACACAGGACACACCGTCACAGTCACAGGGACACGGGACACACCGTCACAGTCACAGGGACACAGGACACACCGTCACAGTCACAGGGACACGGGACACACCGTCACAGTCACAGGGACACAGGACACAACCGTCACAGTCACAGGGACACGGGACACAACCGTCACAGTCACAGGGACACGGGACACACCGTCACAGTCACAGGGACACGGGATACACCGTCACAGTCACAGGGACACAGGACACAACTGTCACAGTCACAGGGACACATCGTCACAGTCACAGGGACACGGGACACAACTGTCACAGACACAGGAACAGAGACACAGCCATCACAGTCACAGGGACAGAGACACGGCCATCACAGTCACAGGGACAGAGACACGGGACACACCATAACAGTCACAGGGACACGGGTCACAACCATCACCGTCACAGCAACACGGGACACACCGTCACAGTCACAGGGACACAGGACACACCGTCACAGTCACAGGGACACGGGACACACCGTCACAGTCACAGGGACACAGGACACACCGTCACAGTCACAGGGACACGGGACACACCGTCACAGTCACAGGGACACGGGACACACCGTCACAGTCACAGGGACAGAGACACGGCCATCACAGTCACAGGGACACAGGACACACCGTCACAGTCACAGGGACACAGGACACAACCGTCACAGTCACAGGGACACGGGACACACCGTCACAGTCACAGGGACACAGGACACACCGTCACAGTCACAGGGACACGGGACACACCGTCACAGTCACAGGGACACAGGACACACCGTCACAGTCACAGGGACACGGGACACACCGTCACAGTCACAGGGACACAGGACACAACCATCACCGTCACAGCAACACGGGACACACCGTCACAGTCACAGGGACACAGGACACACCGTCACAGTCACAGGGACACGGGACACACCGTCACAGTCACAGGGACACAGGACACACCGTCACAGTCACAGGGACACGGGACACACCGTCACAGTCACAGGGACACGGGACACACCGTCACAGTCACAGGGACAGAGACACGGCCATCACAGTCACAGGGACACAGGACACACCGTCACAGTCACAGGGACACAGGACACAACCGTCACAGTCACAGGGACACGGGACACACCGTCACAGTCACAGGGACACAGGACACAACCGCCACAGTCACAGGGACACGGGACACACCGTCACAGTCACAGGGACACAGGACACAACCGTCACAGTCACAGGGACACGGGTCACAACCGTCACAGTCACAGGGACACGGGACACACCGTCACAGTCACAGGGACACGGGACACACCGTCACAGTCACAGGGACACGGGTCACAACTGTCACAGTCACAGGGACACGGGACACACCGTCACAGTCACAGGGACACGGGACACAACCGTCACAGTCACAGGGACGGGGGATACACTGTCACAGTCACAGGGACAGAGACACGGCCATCACAGTCACAGGGACACGGGATACACCGTCACAGTCACAGGGACACGGGACACACCGTCACAGTCACAGGGACACGGGACACAACTGTCACAGTCACAGGGACACGGGACACACCGTCACAGTCACAGGGACACGGGACACAACCGTCACAGTCACAGGGACGGGGGATACACTGTCACAGTCACAGGGACAGAGACACGGCCATCACAGTCACAGGGACACAGGACACACCGTCACAGTCACAGGGACACAGGACACACCGTCACAGTCACAGGGACACGGGACACAACCGTCACAGTCACAGGGACAGAGACACGGCCATCACAGTCACAGGGACACGGGACACACCGTCACAGTCACAGGGACACAGGACACACCGTCACAGTCACAGGGACAGAGACACGGCCATCACAGTCACAGGGACACGGGACACACCGTCACAGTCACAGGGACACGGGACACACCGTCACAGTCACAGGGACACGGGACACACCGTCACAGTCACAGGGACACAGGACACACCGTCACAGTCACAGGGACACACCGTCACAGTCACAGGGACGGGGGATACACCGTCACAGGGACAGAGACACGGCCATCACAGTCACAGGGACACGGGACACACCGTCACAGTCACAGGGACGGGGGATACACCGTCACAGTCACAGGGACGGGGGATACACCGTCACAGTCACAGGGACACGGGACACACCGTCACAGTCACAGGGACAGAGACACGGCCATCACAGTCACAGGGACAGAGACACGGCCATCACAGTCACAGGGACACGGGACACACCGTCACAGTCACAGGGACACGGGACACACCGTCACAGTCACAGGGACACGGGACACAACTGTCACAGTCACAGGGACACGGGACACACCGTCACAGTCACAGGGACACGGGACACACCGTCACAGTCACAGGGACACGGGACACAACCGTCACAGTCACAGGGACGGGGGATACACTGTCACAGTCACAGGGACAGAGACACGGCCATCACAGTCACAGGGACACAGGACACACCGTCACAGTCACAGGGACACAGGACACACCGTCACAGTCACAGGGACACGGGACACAACCGTCACAGTCACAGGGACAGAGACACGGCCATCACAGTCACAGGGACACGGGACACACCGTCACAGTCACAGGGACACAGGACACACCGTCACAGTCACAGGGACAGAGACACGGCCATCACAGTCACAGGGACACGGGACACACCGTCACAGTCACAGGGACACGGGACACACCGTCACAGTCACAGGGACACAGGACACACCGTCACAGTCACAGGGACACACCGTCACAGTCACAGGGACGGGGGATACACCGTCACAGGGACAGAGACACGGCCATCACAGTCACAGGGACACGGGACACACCGTCACAGTCACAGGGACACGGGACACAACTGTCACAGTCACAGGGACACAGGACACACCGTCACAGTCACAGGGACACGGGACACACCGTCACAGTCACAGGGACGCGGGATACACCGTCACAATCACAGGGACAGAGACACGGCCATCACAGTCACAGGGACACGGGACACACCGTCACAGTCACAGGGACACGGGACACAACTGTCACAGTCACAGGGACACGGGACACACCGTCACAGTCACAGGGACACGGGACACACCGTCACAGTCACAGGGACACAGGACACACCGTCACAGTCACAGGGACACGGGACACAACCGTCACAGTCACAGGGACACGGGATACACCGTCACAGTCACAGGGACAGAGACACGGCCATCACAGTCACAGGGACACGGGACACAACCATCACAGTCACAGGGACGGGGGATACACAGTCACAGGGACAGAGACACGGCCATCACAGTCACAGGGACACGGGACACAACTGTCACAGTCACAGGGACACGGGACACACCGTCACAGTCACAGGGACACGGGACACAACCGTCACAGTCACAGGGACAGAGACACGGCCATCACAGTCACAGGGACACGGGACACAACCATCACAGTCACAGGGACGGGGGATACACAGTCACAGGGACAGAGACACGGCCATCACAGTCACAGGGACACGGGACACAACTGTCACAGTCACAGGGACACGGGACACAACCGTCACAGTCACAGGGACACGGGACACAACTGTCACAGTCACAGGGACACGGGACACACCGTCACAGTCACAGGGACACGGGACACAACCGTCACAGTCACAGGGACAGAGACACGGCCATCACAGTCACAGGGACACGGGACACAACCATCACAGTCACAGGGACGGGGGATACACAGTCACAGGGACAGAGACACGGCCATCACAGTCACAGGGACACGGGACACAACTGTCACAGTCACAGGGACACGGGACACAACCGTCACAGTCACAGGGACACGGGACACAACTGTCACAGTCACAGGGACACGGGACACACCGTCACAGTCACAGGGACACGGGACACAACTGTCACAATCACAGGGACAGAGACACAACCGTCACAGTCACAGGGACAGAGACACGGCCATCACAGTCACAGGGACACGGGACACACCGTCACAGTCACAGGGACGCGGGATACACCGTCACAATCACAGGGACAGAGACATGGCCATCACAGTCACAGGGACACGGGACACAACCGTCACAGTCACAGGGACGGGGGATACACCGTCACAGTCACAGGGACGCGGGATACACCGTCACAGTCACAGGGACAGAGACACGGCCATCACAGTCACAGGGACACGGGACACACCGTCACAGTCACAGGGACACGGGACACAACCGTCACAGTCACAGGGACGGGGGATACACCGTCACAGTCACAGGGACGCGGGATACACCGTCACAGTCACAGGGACAGAGACACGGCCATCACAGTCACAGGGACACGGGACACACCGTCACAGTCACAGGGACACAGGACACACCGTCACAGTCACAGGGACACAGGACACACCGTCACAGTCACAGGGACACGGGACACACCGTCACAGTCACAGGGACACAGGACACAACCGTCACAGTCACAGGGACACGGGACACAACCGTCACAGTCACAGGGACACAGGACACAACTGTCACAGTCACAGGGACACATCGTCACAGTCACAGGGACACGGGACACAACTGTCACAGACACAGGAACAGAGACACAGCCATCACAGTCACAGGGACAGAGACACGGCCATCACAGTCACAGGAACAGAGACACAGCCATCACAGTCACAGGAACAGAGACACAGCCATCACAGTCACAGGGACAGAGACACGGGACACACCATAACAGTCACAGGGACACGGGTCACAACCATCACCGTCACAGCAACACGGGACACACCGTCACAGTCACAGGGACAGAGGACACAACTGTCACAGTCACACGGGACACACCGTCACAGTCACAGGGACACGGGTCACAACCGTCACCGTCACAGCAACACGGGACACACCGTCACAGTCACAGGGACACGGGACACAACCGTCACCGTCACAGCAACACGGGACACACCGTCACAGTCACAGGGACAGAGACACAACTGTCACAGTCACAGCAACACGGGACACAATTGTCACAGTCACAAGGACAGAGACACGGCCGTCACAGTCACAGGGACATGGGGCAAACTGTCACAGTCACAGGGACACGGGACACACCGTCACAGTCACAGGGACAGAGACACAACTGTCACAGTCACAGCGACACAGGTCACAACCGTCACAGTCACAAGGACAGAGACACAACTGTCACAGTCACAGGGACACGGGACACACCGTCACAGTCACAGGGACACGGGTCACACCGTCACAGTCACAGGGACGCGGGATACACCGTCACAGTCACAGGGACACGGGTCACAACCATCACAGTCACAGGGACACGGGTCACAACCATCACAGTCACAGGGACAGAGACACGGCCGTCACAGTCACAGGGTCACGGGACACTCTGTCACACTCACAGGGACATGGGACACAACTGTCACAGACACAGTGAGAATGACAGAGTCACGGCCGTCACAGTCACAGGGACACCACACGCACACACACAAACACACTCACTCAAACACACACACGCTCACACATACAGACACACTCACAGACATACACTCCCACATACATACATGCACACATTCTCTCTCTCTCTCTCTCTCTCTCTCTCTCTCTCTCTCTCTCTCTCTCTCCCTCTCTCTCCCTCTCTCTCCCTCCCTCTCTCTCCCTCTCTCTCCCTCTCTCTCTCTCTCTCTCCCTCTCTCTCTCCCCCTCCCTCCCTCCCTCCCTCCCTCTCCCCCTCCCTCTCTCTCCTGATAGTTTTCCTGGTTATTTTCTGCAGGGGTCGAATCAAACACTTGGACGTGGTGACTCTGCTCCGTCGTATCCAGCCCCCACTGGGGTTTGGCAAGTTTTGCCCCCACCGTGTGGCCTGTAAGGTATAGTTAACTCAATCTCCCATCCCACCATTCAGCCACAGCTCGGCCTGCTTAACAAAGTAGTCAAGCCAAATGCAGTTGGAGCACTTGCAAAAAGTTCCTTCAAAGTTCAATGTAAATTTATTAGCATACATTTCACCATATACAATCCTGAGATTAATTTTCTTGCAGGTATTGGCAGTAAGTACAAGAAACACAATGGAATCAATGAAAGACCACAGTCAATGAACAAATTACTAATGTGCGAAAGACATCAAACTGCTACTACAAAAAAAAGATAATAAAATAACTAAGCAATAAATATCGAGAACATGAGATGAAGGGTCTTTGACAGCGAGTCCATTGGTTGTGGGAACAGTTCAGCAAAGGGATGAGTGAAAATATCCCCTCCAGTTCGGGACCCTGGTGGATGAGAGGCAATAACTTCCTGAACCTGGTGGTGTGGTTTTTGAGGCTCCTGTACCTTCAACACACAAAATGCTGCAGGAACTCAGCAGGTCAGGCAGCATCCATGCAGGGGAATAAACGTTTCAGGCTGCAACTGGAAAGGAAGGGGGAAGATTCCAGAAGAAAATGGCGGGGTGCAGAAAACAACAGATAGTTGTCAGATAAGCAGCATCTTCTGAAATTAACACATAGCAATTAAAATTAAAGCAGAACATGCTGGCATGTACAGCAGATCAAGCAAAATCTGTGCAAAGGTAATAGTTACGACGAAGCTGCTGCCTTGCAGCATTTCTGTTTGAAATGGATGCCACACATAGAAGATGGAACGGTGCAGCACAGCAAATGGCCATCTAAACTAGTCCCTTCTGCCTACACAGTCCATATCCCTCCATTTTCCTTGCTTATCCAAATGGCTCTTTTTTTCTGACTCTACCACCCCTCTGGTAAGCACATTCCAGACACCCCCCCAGTCTCTGTGCCCAGGTAAGCACATTCCAGACACCCCCCATTCTCTGTGCCCAGGCAAGCACATTCCAGACACCCCCCAGTCTCTGTGCCCAGGCAAGCACATTCCAGACACCCCCCAGTCTCTGTGCCCAGGTAAGCACATTCCAGACACCCCCCCATTCTCTGTGCCCAGGCAAGCACATTCCAGACACCCCCCAGTCTCTGTGCCCAGGCAAGCACATTCTGGGCACCCCTCATTCTCTGTGCCCAGGCAAGTACATTCCAGACACCCCCCATTCTCTGTGCCCAGGCAAGCACATTCCAGACACCCCCCCAGTCCCTGTTGCCAGGCAAGCACATTCCAGACACTCCCCAGTCTCTGTGCCCAGGTAAGCACATTCCAGACACCCCCCATTCTCTGTGCCCAGGCAAGCACATTCCAGACACCCCCCAGTCTCTGTGCCCAGGCAAGCACATTCCAGACACCCCCCAGTCTCTGTGCCCAGGTAAGCACATTCCAGACACCCCCCCATTCTCTGTGCCCAGGCAAGCACATTCCAGACACCCCCCAGTCTCTGTGCCCAGGCAAGCACATTCTGGGCACCCCTCATTCTCTGTGCCCAGGCAAGTACATTCCAGACACCCCCCATTCTCTGTGCCCAGGCAAGCACATTCCAGACACCCCCCCAGTCCCTGTTGCCAGGCAAGCACATTCCAGACACTCCCCAGTCTCTGTGCCCAGGTAAGCACATTCCAGACACCCCCCATTCTCTGTGCCCAGGCAAGCACATTCCAGACACCCCCCAGTCTCTGTGCCCAGGCAAGCACATTCCAGACACCCCCCAGTCTCTGTGCCCAGGTAAGCACATTCCAGACACCCCCCATTCTCTGTGCCCAGGCAAGCACATTCCAGACACCCCCCAGTCTCTGTGCCCAGGCAAGCACATTCCAGACACCCCCCAGTCTCTGTGCCCAGGCAAGCACATTCCAGACACCCCCCAGTCTCTGTGCCCAGGTAAGTACATTCCAGACACCCCCCAGTCTCTGTGCCCAGGCAAGCACATTCCAGACACCCCTCATTCTCTGTGCCCAGGCAAGTACATTCCAGACACCCCCCAGTCTCTGTGCCCAGGCAAGTACATTCCAGACACCCCCCAGTCTCTGTGCCCAGGCAAGCACATTCTGGGCACCCCTCATTCTCTGTGCCCAGGCAAGTACATTCCAGACACCCCCCAGTCCCTGTGGCCAGGCAAGTACATTCCAGACACCCCCCATTCTCTGTGCCCAGGCAAGTGCATTCTGGGCACCCACCACTGTCTGTGCCCTGGCATCTCCTTCAACATGACTCTCTCTCACCTTAAATGCATGTTTACCATCTACTGGTAGACGTGGGAAAACCTTGGGTGCCATAGTAGGATAGCGGTTAGCACAACACTAGTACAGCTCAGAGTGATCCAGAGCTTGGAGTTCAATTCCAAGCTGTGGAATCCCGGCACCAGGAGCTCTGCAGTGTGTGGCTTTTCCCCAGGCTCTCTGTGTTTCCTCCTAACTGGTCATTTTAAATTCTCTCATAATTAAGTAAAATCAATGAGGTTGCTGAGTTGGCGTGGTTCGAAGGGCCAAAAGTGCTTACTCTGAATGTATCACAAATAAATAACTAAGATGCTGTCTATCTACTCTGCCTGTACCTCTCAAGATCTTATAAACCTCTATCAGATCTCAGCTGCTCCAGAGAAAACATCCGGACAGTACCCTGGTAAACTTCTGCACCCACTCCAAAACCTTGATATCCTTCCGATAATGGGCAATCAGAACTGTATGCAGTACTCCAGTTATGGCATAGCTAGGGTTGTACAAAGCTGCAACATAACTTCCTGACTTTTAAACTCAAAGTTCGCCGATGACACGGCCGTGGTGGGTCTCATCAGCAAGAATGATGAGTCAGTTTACAGAGAGGTGGTGCAGTGGCTAACAGACTGGTGCAGAGCCAACAACCTGTCTCTGAGTGTGAACAAAACAAAAGAGATGGTTATTGACTTCAGGAGGGCACGGAGCAACCACTCCCCGCTGAACATCGACGGCTCCTCGGTAGAGATCGTTAAGCGCACCAAATTTCTTGGGGTTCACCTGGCGGAGAATCTCACCTGGTCCCTCAACACCAGCTCCATAGCAAATAAAGCCCTGCAGCGTCTCTACTTTCTGCGAAGGCTGAGGAAAGTCCATCTCCCATTCCCCATCCTCGTATTGAGAGCATCCTGAGCAGCTGTATCATTGCCTGGTTCGGAAATTGCACCATCTCGGATCGCAAGACCCTGCAGTGGATAGTGAGGTCAGCTGAGAAGATCATCAGGGTCTCTCTTCCCGCCATCACGGACATTTACACTACACGCTGCATCTGTAAAGCAAACAGCATTATGAAGGACCCCACACACCTCTTGTACAAACTCTTCTCCCTCCTGCCGTCTGGGAAAAGGCATTGAAGCACTCGGGCTCTTACGACCAGACGATGTAACAGTTTCTTCCCCCAAGCTATCAGACTCCTCAGAGCCTGGACTGACACCAACTTACTGCCCTCTACTGTGCCTAATGTCTTGTTTTTTATTTTTTGTAATGCCTGCACTGTTTTGTGCACTTTATGCAGTCCTGGGTATGTCTGTAGTCTAGTGTTTTTTTTTCTGTGTTGTTTTTACATAGTTCAGTGTAGTTTTTGTACTGTTTCATGTAGCACCATGGTCCTGAAAAACGTTGTCTCGTTTTTACTGTGTACTGTATCAGCAGTTATGGTTGAAATGACATTAAAAAGTGACTTGACTTGACTTGATTCTATTGTGTTTCTTGGATTTACTGTATATGCCCACAAGAAAATGAATCTCAGGGTTGTGACTAGTGACATAGACAGTACAGGTTTCCCCCGCAATCTGAAGGTAGAGCGTTCCCATGAAACCATTTGTAATCCGAAATGTCATAAATCAAAGAAGTAATTGCAATTAATTTGTATGGGAAACCCAAAAAAGTAACCCACCAAATCAAAGCAAATAACACATAAAACCTAAAATAACACTAATGTATAGTAAAAGCAGGAATGATATGATAAGTTAACACCCTATATAAAGTAGAAATATTGTAGGTATGGTGTAGTTTTACTTATCAAACTCAGGAATACAGCGAGCCAAAATCGATTTGGCAAAAAAAACAGTACGTACATGCATCCGCAAACAACTGCCCATACAGGGCTTCACAGTCGGGGTAGTCTTTCTCGGGGTAAACACACGTATAAAGCAAGCGTCTTTTTTCGTAAAAGCGAAAATCCTCTTTGGTTAGCGAAAACAGGTACTAATGTAGGTCTTTCGTAACAGTGAGTTGTCGAAAAGCGGGGGCCACTTTATACTTTGTACTTTGTTTCCTGTCTCCCTTCATAGCGCACTGGAGCACAGAAAACAGGCCATTCAGCCCATCAAGTCCAATCCGAATTGTTATTCTGCCTATTCCCATTGACCAGCACCTGGACCATAGCCCTCCATACCTCTCCCATCCATGTACCTATCCAAACTCCTCTTAAATGTTGAAATTAAACCCACATCCACCACTTCTGCTGGTAGCTCGTTCCACACTCAGTTTCCCCTCAGGTTCCACTCAAATATTTCACCTTTCACCCTTAACCCATGACCGCAAGTTCTAGTCTAACCCAGCCTCTGTGGAAAAGGCCTGCTTGCATTTATCCTATCTTTACCCCTGTATCAAATCTTCCCTCATTCTCCTACGCTCTAGGGAATAGTCCTGATCTATTCAACCTTTCCCTACAATTCATCTTGAAGTCCCAGCAACATCCTTGTAAATTTTCTCTGTACTTCTTCAAACTTATTGATATCTTTCCTGTAGGTAGTTGACTGAAACTGCACACACCACCGCAAATGAGGCCTCAACAACGTCTTGTACAACTTCAACAGAGCATCCAGTCTCCTGTACCCTTATGTTAAAGGTGTTCAATTGTACACAGTAAGATCCCACATCCTAGCGATAATTGCCCCGTTGAGCTGCCGTCACCCATTGGTCCTGGGAGATGTTGTTTCTCTTCTCCACTTCTATAACACCTTGACACTTAGACAGCATTTGAAGCTTGGTCTTCTCCATTGCCTTGAGTGACTTTCCCTCCTCAATGATCTTTCTCACCTCTCCCTTTTCCAGAGATTGGTCTCCATGAATATGCCAATGAACAGTGACGGCACCGTCACCTTTAACGCCACCCTCTTCGCACTCGTCCGGACGGCCCTCAAAATTAAAACAGAAGGTAGGTGAAGTTTTACAGGCTGGCGGAAGGATCAGAGCCTAAGGACCCCTGCGCCTGAGATAGTAGGGTCTAGAACATAGACAGTATAGGCCCTTCAGCCCATAACCCTTTAACTATTTTGAGATCAATTTAACCCTTCCCTCACACATAATCCTCCATTATTCTATATCCCTAATAACTCTCAACCCGAGTACATTCCACGTACCCATCACTGTCTGAGTTTAAAAACAGCCACCGTTAACATCCCCCCCCCAACACTTTCCTCCAATCACCTTAAAGTTGTACCCTCTAACATTAACCATTTCTGCCTTGAGATAAAGTCTCTGGCTATTCACTTGATCTATGTCTCTTACATATTTACAGCTCTGTCAAGTTACCTTTCATTTTCCTTTGCTCCAAAGAGAAAAGCCCCAGTTCACTCGGGCTCTCTAATCCAAGCAACATCATGGCAAATATCTGCACTCTCTAAAGCTTGCACAACCTTCCTTTCATAGTGCACTGGGGGGAGGGAGTTCACTTGTGTCCAGGGTGTGTGATAATCACCTCCCCTGTGGGTTCTCTCCCTGGGTCTTAGCACCCAGTCTGTTTTGTGCTTATTGTAAAAAGACATCAGTTGAGTTTTTCTCATCTGTCATCATGGACCAAATGCTTGCCACATTGAATGGGATCGGAAACTGACGGTGAGATTGAAGAGCTACGATTGGTGGAGCACGAGGGTTGGAGCACTTTAAATCCCGGGACCGAGTGGTGTGCCTCCCCTGCGCTCCAGGCCAGGCTCCCGAAGGTGGGATGCTAAGCCGGGGGGAGAACCTGGGAACCAAGTGTTGTGCCTTCCCAGGAAACCCCAATGGGGCAAGTGTACCCAGGTGCACAGTGGAGCGTGTCATCCAGCTCCATCACAGCATGTGCCTGGGACCCAAAACACCACAGCCACGGGAGGACGGCCAATGTGGCAGACACCGCCAACGTCGCCGAAGAAAGAGGAAGACCAATGGGCCCCATGAAGTTCCCCAGATACAATGGTACCAGCCGCCTGGAACCTTACCTGGTGCAAGTTAAACTTGCCACATGGCACAACAGGTGGAGCTCCACCAAGACGGCGCTGCACCTTGTCCCGGCATTGGAGGGGGATGCCCTGCGGGACCTAGCGCCGGCTGAGAAGTGATTGTACCATATATCCATAGAGTGACGCTAGGCACAGAAGCGTCTAAGGTAACTGACAGGAAATGATTAGTGGTGGTTAGGGGTGTGGAGGGGGTGGGTTAGTAGGCGGAGGTGTTGGTCAGCCTTATGTTTGGGGAAGGCAACTGTTGGTGAGTCTGGTGGTGCTGGTGTGGATGCTACATAGCCTCTACCCTGATGGGAGTGGGACAGACAGTCCATGAGCAGGGTGGGTGGGATCCTTCATGATATTGCTGGCCTTTTTGGGCACTTTTCTGTATATTTGTCCTCGATGGTGGATAGGCTGGTGCCAATAATGTGTTGGGCAGTTTTGACCACCCGTTGTCGAGCCTTCCTGTCTGTCACAGTGCCATTTCTGTACCAGGCAGTGATGCAGCTTATTAGGATGGTCTCTGCACATATGTAGAAGGACGTGAGTACAATATTATTCTGCACAATATTATCTCCAGATCCAACAGTCACTTCACTGCCCACTCCCATCCTGCTTTATGCTAAATCTCTGCCTGTTACCAATCCCTGACAAGGGGAAAATGCAGCGTACCATCACAATTTTACTGACACAGATATGCGGTGATGGTGCAAGTGCAGGGGAAGAGACACTGAAGCAGATTGAACAGTTCACTCGATTTTAATGAGAATGGTGCAGAGCAAAAGGAAAATCATAAACACAGGAGATTCTGCAGGGGCTGGAAATCTAGAGCAACACACAAAATGCTGCAGGAACTCAGCAGCCCAGACAGCATCTATGGAAAGGAAGGGGAAAGATGCCAGAATGAAAAGGTGGGGGGAGGGGCAGGAGGACCAGCTAGAAGGTGATAGGTGAAGCCATATGGGTGGGAAAGGTAAAGGGCTGGAGAGGAAGGAATCTGATAGGAGAGGAGAGTGGACCGTGGGAAGAAGGGAAGGAGGAGGGGCGAGTGCGGGGAAAAGGTAAGAGGATAGAGTGGGGAATAGAGAAGAGGTAAGGGGGAGGAAACAAGTTATGGAAGGAGAAATCACTGTTGATGTCACCATTTTGGAAGCTACCTAGACAGAATATGAGGTCCCGATCCTCCACACTGAGAATGTCCTCAGTGGAGTCCATGAACTGGTGTGCCGGAATGGGAATGGTGAAGTAGTGCAAAAATAGAGGAAAACAAATAATGCTGCACTGTTCAAGGGTTCTCTGTCCATCCATAAATCTGATAACAGTGGGAAGAAGTTTTCCTGAATCATTGAGTATGTGTCTTCTGACTCCTCTACCTCCTCCTTGATGGTAACAATGAGAAGAGGGCATGTCCTGGGTGATAGGGGTCCTTAATGATGGATGCCACCTTTTTGGTGTCCTTGATACTGGGGAACCCTATGATGGAGCTGCTGTTTTACAACTTTTCTTCAGCTTTTTCCAATTCTGTGCAGTGGCCCCTCGTGTCGATCCATAGTCGCTCTCTCTCGTGGCAAATCAGGCCACCCTCAGGGTGGAGGAGCAACAACTTGTATTCCATCTGGGTAGCCTCCAACCTGATGGCATGAACATTGATTTCTCCTTCCAGTAATCCAATCCCCCCCACCCCATTCCCCACTTTGACCTTATATTTCTCACCTGCCTATTACCTCCCCCTGGGTCCACTCCTTCTGAAATGTCGACAGTTTATTCTTTCCCATAGATGCTGCCTGAGCTACTGAATTCCTCCAGCATTTTGGGTGTTGCTTTGGATTTCCAGCATCTGCAGACTTTCTCCTGTTGGTGATGCAATCTGTTAGAATGTTCTCTATGGTACACCTGTAACAATTCATTGTCATTGAAAACATACAGGTCCCTCCAAACTCTTAATGAAATATAGAACCATAGAATATTACAGCTCAGAAACAAGACTTTTGACTCTTCTTGGCTGTGCCGAACCATTTTTCTGCCTAATCCCACTGACCTGCACCTGGACCATATCCCTCCATACCCGTTTCATCCATGTACCTGTCCAAGTTTTTCTTAAATATTAGAAGTGAGTCCGCATTTACCACTTCATCTGGCAGCTCATTCCACACTCCCACCACTCTCTGCGTGAAGAAGCCCCCCTATTCCCTTTATACTTTTCCCCCTTCACCCTTTCTCTGGTTTTTTTCTCCCCTAGCCTCGGTGGAAAAAGCCTGCTTGCATTCACTCTATCTATACCCATCATAATTTTATATACCTCTATCAAGTCTCCCCTCATTCTTCTACGCTCCAGGGAATAAAGTCCTAATCTATTCAACCTTTGTCTGTAACTCAGTTTCTCAAGTCCCGGCAACATCCTTGTAAACCTTCTCTGCACTCTTTCAACCTTATTAATATCCTTCCTGTAATTCGGTGACCAAAACTGCACACAATACTCCAAATTCGGCCTCACCAATGCCTTATGTGTTATGCCTCACCATAACATTCCGAATCTTATACTCAATACTTTGATTTATAAAGGCCAATGTACCAAAAGCTCTCTTTACTACCCTATCTACCTGTGACACCACTTTTAGGGAATTATGTATCTGTACTCCCAGATCCCTCTGTTCTACTGCACTCCTCAGTGCCCTACCATTTACCTTGTATTTTCTACCTTGGTTTGTTCTTCCAAAGTGCAATACCTCACACTTGTCTGTATTAAACTCCATCTGCCATTTTCCAGCCCATTTTTCCAGCTGGTCCAAATCAATAGACAATAGACAATAGGTGCAGAAGTAGACCATTCGGCCCTTCGAGCCTGCACCACCATTTTGAGATCATGGCTGATCAATTACTATCAATACCCGGTTCCTGCCTTGTCCCCATATCCCTTGATTCCCCTATCCATAAGATACCTATCTAGCTCCTTTTTGAAAGCATCCAGAGAATTGGCCTCCACTACCTTCCGAGGCAGTGCATTCCAGACCCCCACAACTCTCTGGGAGAAGAAGTTTTTCCTTAACTCTGTCCTAAATGACCTACCCCTTATTCTCAAACCATGCCCTCTGGTACTGGACTCTCCCAACATCTGGAACAGGGGTCGGCAACCATTACCACTGAAAGAGCCATATGGACCCATTTCCCACAGAAAAGAAAACACTGGGAGCCACAAAACCCATTTGACATTTAAAATGAAATAACGCTGCATAAAACGGTTTTTTTTGCCTTTCTGCTATGTATAAACAAACTATAATGTGTTACATTTATGAAATTGATGAACTCCTGCAGAGAAAACGAAATTACATTTCTGCATGCAACAAAAACATTTTGAACTCCGAAAAAAAGACGTTGGGTTGAAGGTTACTCCATAGTTAGCCTACCTTCGATCGAAAAATTAAAAGAAATCGCACACTGGCGGGTGTCAGGGATTGGCAGTGGTGACGTATATTAATAGCGATAAAAAAACACGTGGCGGTGTGCTACACGCAGCGCTAAGATAACGACACTGAAGTCAAAGATAACTTTATTCGAACTAAACAGCCTTGCTTTAAAGCCTCCCTCAACCCGCCCCCCCCCCCCGTGGGCGCGGATGCTCCGAAAGACACGTATTCACAAACCCCCGTAGGCTATCTCCCTTAGCTGGAACGGTGGCTAATTGTGAGCCGGTTCGGATGTGCCAGGAAATGGGGTCTCCACAACGTTTTATTTAGATTGTACAAGATCACCATAATCTTCAAATTTCGAATTACATTTCAAAAACTAACAAACCACGGGGAGCCGCAGCACAGAGATGAAAGAGCCGCGGGTTGCCGACCCCTGATCTGGAACATATTTCCTGCCTCTATCTTGTCCAATCCCTTAATAGTCTTATATGTTTCAATCAGATCCCCTCTCAATCTCCTTAATTCCAGCGTGTACAAGCCCAGTCTCTCTAACCTCTCTGCGTAAGACAGTCCAGATATCCCAGGAATTAACCTCGTGAATCTACGCTGCACTTCCTCTACAGCCAGGATGTCCTTCCTTAACCCTGGAGATCAAAACTGTACACAATACTCCAGGTGTGGTCTCACCAGGGCTCTGTACAAATGCAAGAGGATTTCCTTGCTCTTGTACTCAATTCCCTTTGTAATAAAGGCCAACATTCCATTGGCCTTCTTCATTGCCTGCTGCACTTGCTCATTCACCTTCAGTGACTGATGAACAAGGACTTCGAGATCTCCCTTACCCAACTCTACACCGTTCAGATAATAATCTGCCTTCCTGTTCTTACTCCCAAAGTGGATAACCTCACACTTATTCACATTAAACGCCATCTGCCAAGTATCTGCCCACTCACCCAGCCTATCCAAGTCACCCTGAATTCTCCTAACATCCTCATCATATGGCACACTGCCACCCAGCTGAGTATCATCAGCAAATTTGCTGATGTTATTCTCAATGCCTTCATCTAAATTGTTGACATAAATTGTAAACAGCTGTGGTCCCAATACCGAGCCCTGTGGCACCCCACTAGTCACCACCTGCCATTCCGAGAAACACCCATTCACCGCTGCCCTTTGCTTTCTATCTGCCAACCAGTTTTCTATCCATGTCAGTGCCTTCCCCCGATGCCCTGAGCTTGGATTTTACCCACCAATCTTCTATGTGGGACCTTATCAAATGCCTTCTGAAAATCGAGGTACACTACATCCACTGGATCTCCCCCGTCTAACTTACTGGTTACATCCTCGAAAAACTCCCAACAGATTAGTCAAGCATGATTTACCCTTGTTAAATCCATGCTGGCTCGGCCCAATCCTATCAGGGCTATCTAGATATGCCACTATTTCATCCTTAATAATGGACTCTAGCATCTTTCCCACCACCAATGTCAGGCTGACAGGTTGATAGTTCTCTGTTTTCTCCCTCCCTCCTTTCTTAAGAAGTGGGATAACATTAGCCATTCTCCAATCCTCAGGAACTGATCCTGAATCTAAGGAACATTGGAAAATGATTACCAATGCATCTGCAATTTCCAGGGCCACCTCCTTTAGTACCCTAGGGTGCAGACCATCTGGACCTGGGGATTTGTCAGCCTTCAGTCCCATCACTGTTTCCTTCCGAATGTCAATCCGATTCATTTCCTCTGTTACCCTATGTCCTTGGCCCATCCATACATCTGGGAGATTGCTTGTGTCTTCCTTAGTGAAAACAGATCTAAAGTACTCATTAAATTCTTCTGCCATTTCTCTGTTTCCCATAACAAATTCACCCAATTTATTCTTCAAGGGCCCAACTATCTTCTTTCTCTTCACATACCTAAAAAAGCTTTTGCTATCTTCCTTTATATTCCTGGCTAGCTTGCGTTCGTACCTCATTTTTTCTCCCCGTATTGTCTGTTTAGTTAAGTTCTGTTGTTCCTTAAAAACTTCCCAATCATCTGTCCTCCCACTCACCTTAGCTCTGTCATATTTCCTTTTTTTTAATGCTATGCAATCTCTGACTTCCTTTGTCAACCACTGTGGCCCCTTTCCCCCCTTTGAATCCTTCCTTCTCCAGGGGATGAACTGATTTTGCACCTTGTGCATTATTCCCAAGAATACCTGCCATTGCTGTTCCACTGTCTTTTCTGCAAGCTTGTCAAAGGCCTTACTGAAATCTATGTGGACAACATCCACTGCCTTCCCTTTATCCACTTTCCTTGTAACCTCCTAGAAAACTATAATAGATGTGTTAAACATGACCTACCACGTCCCTAATAAGTCCCTGTCTATCTGAATACTTGTAGATCTTATCTCTTAGTACTCCTTCCAATAATTTACCTACTACCAACGTCAAACTTACAGGCCTATAATTTCCCGGATTACTTTTAGAGCCTTTTTTAAACAACGGAACAACATGAACTATCCTCCAGCACCTCTCCCGTAGATACCGACATTTTAAATATATCTGCCAGGGCCCCTGCAATTTCAAAACTAGTCTCCTTCAAGTTCCGAGGGAATACCCTGTCAGGTCCTGGGGATTTATCTACTCACATTTGCCTCAAGATAACAAGCACCTCCTCCTCTTCAATTTGTATAGGTTCCATGACCTCACTACTCATTTGCCTTATTTCCATTGACTCCATGCCAGTTTCCATAGAAAATACAGACACAAAAAAACCATTTAAGATCTCCCCCATTTTCTTTGGTTCCACACATAGCTGACCACTCTGATCTTCAAGAGGACCAATTTTATCCCTTACTATCTTTTTGCTCTTAATATACCTGTAGAAGCTCTTTGGATTATCCTTCACCTTGACTGTCAAAGCTACCTCATGTCTTCTTTTAGCCCTCCTGATTTCTTTCTTAAGTATTTTTTGCACTTTTTATACTCCTTATATGAAATTTAAAAATGATCAGCCATGATTGAGTGACGGAGCAGAGTCAATGGACCAAATGGCCTAAATTTGCTCCTCTGCCTTATGGTGTTAAGGCTGCTGTCAGGGCATCTTTGTAATTGCATCAATGCGTTGGGCCAGGATCGATCTTCAGAGGTGTCAACACCCAGGAACTTGAAACTGCTCACCCTTTCCACTGCTGATGCCTCAGCGAGGACTCCATTGCCGAGTGTGCGATTGTGACATTTATCGTGATGCACCATAATCACATCCTCTGCCCTGCAGTTGACAGTCAGTGTCCTCGTAACTAAAACATTTCAACCCAGCTGCTGCTCATGTATTAATTTTCTCCTGTTACCTTTGCAACCAGGAAATTTTGAACAGGCTAATGAGGAATTGAGAGCAATTATCAAAAAGATTTGGAAACGCACAAGCATGAAACTACTTGACCAAGTGATTCCCCCTATTGGAGGTGAGTGGATGCCAGCTGAGTGGGATTTTGTTATTGGAATTGGTTTACTATTGTCACATTGCAGTGAAAGAGTGCAAAGTTCAAAGTAAGTTTATTATCAAAGTACACATTCGTCACCATGTGCAACCCTGAGATTCATTTTCTTGCAGGCATTCATTGTAAATACAAGAAACACAATAGAATCAATGAAAGACGCACACAACAGGACGGAGAAATAATCAGTGTGCAAAAAACAACAAACTGCACATACAAAAAGAAATTTAGTAATAAAGAAATAATCAATAAATATTGAAAACATCAGGTGACAAGTCCTTGAAAGTGAGTCCATAGGTTGTGGGAACAGTTCTGTCATGGAGTGAGTGGAGTTATCCCCTCTGGTTCAAGAGTCTGATGGTTGAAGGGTAATAACTGTTCCTGAACCTGATGATGTGGGCCCTGAAGCTCCTGTACCTTCTTCTAGACAGCAGTAGTGAGGGAGGAGCATAGCCTGGATGGTGGGGTCCCTCACGATGGGTGCTCTTGCATACTGTTCATACAGATCAAATGATTTCACAAAGGAAAGCAATAACAATGAAGTGTAACAGCTACAGAGAAAGTGCAGTGCAGGTGCAACATCATAACCAGGTCGATTGTGAGGCTAAGAATCCACCTTATCGAGTCTGATAACAGTCGGTTAGAAACTGTCTTTGAGCCTGGTGGTATGTGCTTTCAGGCTTTTGTAATCCATACTCGATGGGAGAGGGTAGAAGAGGGAATGTTTGAGGTGGTGGTCTTTGATTCTTGCCGGCTGCTTTACCGAGGCAGCAAGAAGTGTAGGCAGAGTCCATGGCGGGGGGACCTGGTTCCTGTGATGAGCTAAGCTGTGTCCACAACTCTCTGTGCTTTCTTGCGGATACGTGCAAAGCAGGCAAAGTGTTAGAGGAAAGTGACAGGCAGGGCATGAGGTTTGGGGAAGGGAACCAGAATGGGGAATGGAAAAAGAAGGAGAGAGGAGAGGGAAAAATTACCAGAAATCGCCTAGTACAGACAAAATTTACAAGGATGGTGCTGGGGTTTGAGGATCTGAGCTTTAGGGAAAGGTAGGATTTTGTGAGGTATACAGAACTACAAACGGTAAAGGTAGAGGGTAAATGTAAACAGGCTTTTACACAGAGGCTGGGTGGAACTACAACTAGAGGTCATGGGTTAAGGGTGAAAGGTGAAAAGTATAAGTAGAACATGGGGAAGTTTTGTCCCTCAGAGGGTGGTAATAGTGTTCGGCACAGTCTAGGTGGGCCAAAGGCACTTTCTGTGCTGTAATGTTCTGTGACTATAAACTGATATTTATAATATGAGCATGGAGGCTACCCAGAATGAATAGGAGGTGTTGCTCCTCCAACCTGAGCTTGGCCTCATGGTGTTAGTTCTCTGACAAGCCGAGGTAAGGATGATACTGGAGTATCCAAGACTAGAACCAAGTCACGATTTCGAGACCAAGACAAGAACAAGATTCCAGACAAAACTAGATAAGCACCTGACGAGACTAGACGAGAATCCTAATGAGACAGAAACCCTAAGAGCAGACGCAGACTGAACCAAAGCTGAGCTGATGATTGAGCATCGAACCAGAGTTTTAAATATCCAAACCTTGGTGCCAAGCTATGGCCGCCAGTTAGCAGCACTAGCCAGAATCATATATAACCATTTAACAATTACAGCACGGAAACAGGCCATCTCGGCCCTTCTAGTCCATGACAAATGCTTACTCTCACCTAGTCTCACCGACCTGCACTCAGCCCATAACCCTCCATTCCTTTTCTGTACATATACCTATCCAATTTTAATTTAAATGACAATATTGAACCTGCCTCTACCACTTCTACTGGAAGCTCATTCCACACAGCTACCACCCTCTGAGTAAAGAAGTTCCCCCTCGTGTTACCCCTAAACTTTTGCCCCCCTAACTCTCAACTCATGTCCTCTTGTTTGAATCTCCCCAACTCTCAATGGAAAAAGCCTATCCTCGCCAACTCTGTCTATCCCCCTCATAATTTTAGATACCTCTATCAAGTCCCCCCTTAACCTTCTACACTCCAAAGAATAAAGACCTAACTTGTTCAACCTTTCTCTGTAACTTAGGTGCTGAAACCCAGGTAACATTCTAGTAAATCTTCTCTGTACACTCTCTATTTTGTTGACATCTTTCCTATAATTTGGTGACCAGAACTGTACACAATACCCCAAATTTGGCCTTACCAATGCCTTGTACAATTTTAATATTATATCCCAACTCCTATACTCAATGCTCTGATTTATAAAGGCCAGCATACCAAAAACTTTCTTCACCACCCTATCCACATGAGATTCCACCTTCAGGGAACTATGCACCATTATTTCTAGATCACACTGTTCTACTGCATTCTTCAATGCCCCACCATTTACCATGTATGTCCTATTTTGATTATTCCTACCAAAATGTAGCACCTCACACTTATCAGCATTAAACTCCATCTGCCATCTTTCAGCCCACTCTTCTAACTGGCCTAAATCTCTCTGCAAGCTTTGAAAACCTACTTCATTATCCACAACACCACCTACCTTAGTATCATCTGCTTACTTACTAATCCAATTTACCACCCCATCATCCAGGTTATTAATGTATATGACAAATAACATTGGACCCAGTACAGATCCCTGAGCCACACCACTAGTCACCAGCCTCCAACCTGACAAACAGTTATCCAACACTACTCTCTGGCATCTCCCATCCAGCTACTGTTGAATCCATTTTACTACTTCAATATTAATACTTAATGATTGAACCTTCCTAACTAACCTTCCGTGTGGAAACTTGTCAAAGGCCTTACTGAAGTCCATATAGACAACATCCACTACTTTTCCCTTGTCAACTTTCCTAGTAACCTCTTCAAAAAATTCAACATGATATTTCAATCATGACCTTCCACACACAAATCCATGTTGTCTGTTCCTGATCAGACCCTGTCTATCCAGATAATTATATTTACCATCTCTAAGAAGACTTTCCATTAATTTACCCACCACTGATGTCAAACTGACAGGCCTATAATTGCTAGGTTTATTTTTAGAACCCTTTTTAAACAATGGAACCACATGAGAAATATGCCAATCCTCTGGCACCATCCCCGTTTCTAATGACATTTGAAATATTTCTGTCAGAGCCCCTGCTATTTCTACATAAACTCCCTCATGGTCCTAGGGAATATCCTGTCAGGATCCAGAGATTTATCCACTTTTATATTCCTTAAAAGTGCCAGTACTTCCTCCTCTTTAATCGTCATAGTTTCCATAACTTCCCTGCTTGTTTCCCTTACCTTACACATTTCAATATCCTTCTCCTTAGTGAATACCGAAGAAAAGAAATTGTTCAAAATCTTCCCCATCTCTTTCGGCTCCACACAAAGCTGTCCACTCTGATTCTCTAAGGGACCAATTTTATCCCTCACTATCCCTTTGCTATTAATCTAATTGTAGAAACCCTTCGGATTTATTTTCACCTTACTTGCCAAAGCAACCTCGTATCTTCTTTTAGCTTTTCTAATTTCTTTCTTAAGATTCTTCTTTCATTCTTCATAATCCTCAAGCACCTCATTTACTTCATGCTGCCTATATTTATTGTAGATATCTCTCTTTTTCCTAACCAAGTTTCCAATATCCCTTGAAAACCATGGCTCTCAAACTTTTAACCTTTCCTTTCAACCTAACAGGAACATAAAGATTCTGTACCCTCAAAATTTCAGCTTTAAATGACCTCCATTTCTCTATTACATCCTTCCCATAAAACAAATTGTCCCAATCCACTCCTAAATCTTTTCGTATCGCCTCAAAGTTAGCCTTCCTCCAATCAAAAATCTCAACTCTGGGTCCAGTCCTATCCTTCTCCATAATTATATTGAAACTAATGGCATTGTGATCACTGGACCCGAAGTGCTCCCCAACACATACCACCATCACCTGACCTATTTCATTCCCTAACAGAAAATCCAACACTACCCCTTCTCTAGTTGATACCTCTATGTATTGCTGCAAAAAACTATCCTGCACACATTTTACAAACTCCAAGCCATCTATCCTTTTTACAAAATGGGCTTCCCAGTCTACGTGTGGAAAATTAAAATCTCCCACAATCATAATCCTATGCTTACTACAAATATCCACTACCTCCTTGCAAATTTGCTCCTCCAATTCTCATTCCCCATTAGGTGGTCTATAATACATCCATGTAAACATAGAAAATCGGAGCAGGAGTAGGCCATTCAGCCTTTCACCGCCATTCAGTATGATCATGGCTGATCATCCAACTCAGAACCCTGTACCTGCTTTCTCTCCATACCCCCGATCCCTTTAGCCACAAGGGTCATATCTAACTTCCTCTTAAATATGGCCAATGAACCGGCCTCAACTGTTTCCTGTGGCAGAGAATTCCACAGATTCACCACTCTCTGTGTGAAGAAGTTTTTCCTCATCTCGGCCCTAAAAGGCTTCCCCTTTATCCTTAAACTGTGACCCCTCGTTCTGGACTTCCCCAACATCGGAAACAATCTTCCTGCATCTAGCCTGTCCAATCCCTTTAGAATTTTATACATTTCAATAAGATCCCCCCTCAATCTTCTAAATTCCAGTGAGTATAAGCCTAGTCGATCCAGTCTTTCTTCATATTAAAGTCCTGCCATCCCAAGAATCAATCTGGTGAACCTTCTCTGTACTCCCTCTATGGCAAGAATGTCTTTCCTCAGATTAGGGGACCGAAACTGCACACAATATTCTAGGTGCGGTCTCACCAAGGCCTTGTACAACTGCAGTAGAACCACCCTGCTCCTGTACTCAAATCCTTTTGCTCTGAATGCCAACATACCATTTGCCTTTTTCACTGCCTGCTGTACCTGCATGCCCACCTTCAATGACTGGTGTACAATGACACCCAGGTCTCGTTGCATCTCCCCTTTTCCTAATCGGACACCATTCAGATAATAATCTGTTTTCCTGTTCTTGAAACCAAAGTGTTACTACACCTTTCCCGTTCCTCAATTCCACCCATATAGTCTCCCTAGATGAGCCCTCTAATCTATCCTGCCAGAGCACCACTGCAATATTTTCTCTGACAAGCATCGTAACATCTCCCCCTCTTGTCCCTCTGATTCTACCACACCTGAAGCAACGAAATCCAGGAATATTTAGTTGCCAATCACACCCTTCCTGCAACCTAGTTTCACTAATAGCCACATCATATTTCCAGGTATCAATCCATGCTCTAAGCTCATCCACCTTTCTTACAATGCTCCTAGCATTAAAATAAATGCATTTAAGAAATTCTCCACCTCTTCCTCTCTGTTTATCCCTAACAGTACAAACAACTTTACTGTCTTCTTTTTCTTCCTTCTCCCATACATCGGTTCCCACACTCTGGTTCCCCTCCCCCCTCGTACCTAATTTAAATCCACTGGAGCCTCCCTAGCATTGAGGGACGTTCATTCAGAACAGAGATGTGAGGTTCATTGCCACAGAATGGCCGTAGAGGCCGAGTCATTTCGTATATTTAAATCAGAGGCTGATTGGTCTTGGATCAGTCAAAGGTTTTTGGAAGAAGGCAGAAGAATTCGGTTGAGAAGTATAATAAATCAGCAGAGCAGATTTGATGGGCTGAATGGCCTAAATCTGCTCCTATGTCTTCTGGTTTTCCACCCAGATGACGAAGTGACTGTCGGCAAGTTCTACGCCACCTTCCTCATCCAGGAACACTTCAGAAAATTCAAGAAACGTCAGGAGGAATATTACGGAATTCTCCCATCTAAGAAGCAGACTGCCAATGAGATTGAGCTTCAGGTAAGACCTACCTCCACTGACTCCACCCTCCCTCCCCTCGACTCTCTCCTCCCTCTCCCTCCCCTCATCTCCCATCCCTCTCTCCACCTCCCTCCTGTCCACACACTCCTCTCTCTCTCCCCTTCCCCTTCCTCTCACTCTCCACACTCTCCCCTTCCACCTCTACACTCTCCACTATGCACCCTCTCCTGCCCCTCTCTCCCCATCCCCCTCCCTCTCTCCCTTTCCCTTTCTCCCCCTTCCCCCTCCCTCTGTCCACCTCTACTCTCTGCACCCTCTCTCCTCTTCCTGCTCCCTCCCTCCCCTCCCTCTTCCTTTTCCCTCTGACTGGGTGGGTGTGATGGATGGTCAGATGCAATTACTGCTGAGGATGGGCTTGGTGACCAGTGCAGTTGTATGGGTGAGGGGATTGGATCTCAGTGGTCGGTGATAAGATGACGGGATGGTCTCAGTCTGAAGGAGTGCGAGGGGTTAGCGATGGTGGTCGCTCATAGTGCCAGTGATGGATGAGTGTAACGTGTGTGGTTCGAGCCGTAACCCAACATTCTGCCCACTTCAGGCTGGACTACGCCACATCGAAGAGGATGTTGGTGAGGAGCTTCACCGCACCGTGTCCGGAGAGCTGCCGTTCGATGAAGGAGAGCGGACAATCGAAGACGGTGGACTGGACGAGACAATATACAGGGTTGGTCATTTTGTCAATGGAATTTGACAGGTGCAATTTTATAAACTCAGCAAAGTGTTTAATAGATCAGAGAATGATTTACAATGTGATTTGCTGATTTAATGATTAGCTTTCTTTGTCAAATGTGCATTGAAAAATTGATGCATACACCCAGTGGCCACTCTATTAGGTGCACCTGTGCACCTGCTCGTTAATGCAAATATCTAGTCAGTCAATCATATGGCAGCAACTCGATGCATAAAAGCATGCAGACATGGTCAGGAGGTTCAGTTGTCCTTCAGACCAAACATCGGAATGGGGAACAAATGTGATCTAAGTGACTTTGACTGTGGAATAATTGTTGGTGCCAGATGGGGTGGTTTGAGTATCTCAGATACTGCTGATCTCTTGGGATTCTCATGCACAACAGTCTCTAGAGTTTACAGAGAATGTTGTGAAAAACAAAAACTGTACAGTGAGTGGCAGTTCTGTGGGCAAAAACACCTTGTTAATGAGGGAGGTCAGTGGCGAATGGCCAGACTGGCTCAAGCTGACAGGAAGGCAACAGTAACTCAAATCACCATGTGTTAATACAGACTGTCTCTGAATGCACACCACGTCAAACCTTGAATGAGCTACAGCAGCAAAAGACCTCAAACGTACTTTGAGTGACACATTATTGGGTACAGGAGGTATACAGTATATTAAAGTAAGCACTGGGTGTTACTCTATTTAGTAAGCAGTTTAGGAATTAAGATTTTCATACTGGCATTGAACTGTGCATGAGAATGATAAACATGAAGTGTCCTGTGGTTATCGGACATGTTATAGCCTCCCACTTCCATTTCCAACTTAACCTGGACTGTTTTTCTGAGAAACATTGACCTGGGTCCATTGCAAAGAAAGCACAGCAGCACCTCTACTTTCTTACAATTTGGCGTGTCATCTAAAACTTTAACAAACACTGTATAGATGTGCAACGGAGAGTATATGGACCTGGTATGGAAACACCAATGTCCTTGAACAGAAAACCATACACAAAGTAGTGCATCATGCGTAAAGCCCTCCCCACCTTTGAGCACATCTACATGGAGCACTGTTGCAGGGAAGCAACATCCATCATCAAGGACCCTCGCCATCCAGGCCATGCTCTCTTCTTGCTGCTGCCATCATTAAGAAAGTTCAGGAACCTCAGGACTTACACCACCAGCTTCAGGAACAATTATCACCCCTCAACTCTTGAACTAGAGGGGATAAGTTCCCTCAATTTCACTGCCCCATCACTTAACTGTTCCCACAACCTATAGCAGACATCCCCAATAGGCCAGGTCCAGACAGTGAGAACTAAATGTCTGGACCCATTGGCAACTGCGTGAATGCACCTGCCATAACATGTAAATAAAGCGTGCGCTGCTCTAATTTATTTTAACCTCATCCCACTCCATACTCTTGACCTACGCCCCTGTAGAGCGCGCAACCTTCTGCTTTCCGGCAAAGCTGAGCCTTTTGGAGAGAGACATGCATGGGAGAAAGCTGCACTTTCCACGTCTGCGGGAGCATTGCGAGAAGAACGAAATGCGGGAGGATCCAATGATGAAGGATTTTGTGACGAGCTTGGCAGGAAACTTCGCAGGGAACCATTTGAAAGCTTCCCTAATCTCTTAGGTGACATCCTCCTTCTCCTGAGACAGCCATTCTCCATTTCAGCTGACGGCCAGTGAACTGCAGAGGCCAAAAGGCTGGTGCCTTCCATAGATGAGGCAACTCTTCAGATGGAGGTCTTGGAAATGGGAACATCTGATTTGCTCAAAGCACAACACAGAGACGTTGGGGCAAGTGACTTTTGGATCAACGTGGTTCCCCAACGAGAGCTATTGCAATGCTCCTACTCACACTGTTCCCCTCCACGTACATATGTAACTCTATCAAGAACCAGGACAGAAACAGACTCTCCAATGCACATCTAGGCCAGTGCCTCAGGATTGCCACAACAGAGTACAGGCCCGACGTCAGAAGGATTGCCTCATCCCGTCGCTGTCACTTCTCTCACTGATTGGTGAGTGAATCAATTTCTTTTGTCCATTCTTCAATCTTACTGTGGTATAATAATATTACAACAACAATATTACTGATAATTTCATTTATAGCTACACTTCATACTATGTTACATATGCTACATAAATGCTACATAGCTTAATTAAAAAGAACAAATAGATTAAATGAGAAAACAGAAAGAATGGAAAAGGCAGTACTACTAAAACTCATTGTGTGGAAGAGAAGTGGTGAAAACTACCATGGTGTGTGTGTGTGTGTGTGTGTGTATTTTACATCCCAGATGAGTTCTCAATGTGACAGCTAGAGTCATAATTAAATGGTTGGTTTTGAACTTATTTTGTTTCAAGTGTGCATTTTTTTTCTTGTGTGACCCACACACAGGCTTTGAGAATCTCAGGTCAAAATTATTACCACTACCACTACCACTACTACTAATAATGATGGTAATAGCAGCAACAACAACATCTGCCCATTAAACAACTTACTGGCACAATGAAAAAAAAAACACTGGACGTTTTGACCCTTGGCCTGGCATGTTTGACATAATTTGGTCCTTGTGGAAAACTAACTGGGGAACCCTAACCTGTAGTTTGTTTATTATTATTATTAGTTTTTCTTTTTGTATTTGCACAGTTTGTAGTCTTTTGCCCACTGGTTATTTGTCTGTCTTGGTGTGTGTGGTCTTTCATTGATTCTATTCAGTCTTTTTGTATTTACTGCAAATGCCCGCAAAAAAATCTCATGGTTGTATAAGGTGACGTATATGTATATTGTTATTAAATTTACTTTGAACTTTGAACTTCCTAGGCAGAATTAAATCACATTGAGGAAACCAACATGAATTTATTACACAGACTAAGTGCTGAAGGAACTCAGCAGTTTGGTCAGTATCTGTTTAGGTCGAGACCTGACGATAGCTCTTGAGCTAAAACAACGACTGTTCATATTCCCTCACAGATGCTGCAGACAACCAACAGTCAGTCCTTTGCTCTGGATTCCAGTATCTACAGTCTTTTGTGTCTCCTTTATACAGAACAATAGGGAACTATAACATAGATGCAGGCCCTTTGGCCCATCTAGTTCATTCTAAACTTTTCCTGCAAGACTCTTTACCCAGACCATAGCCCTCCATACTCCTCTCATTCATGTAGCTATCCTTAAATGTTCCCTTAAATGTTACAATTGAACCTGCTGTGCTGGTAGATTGTCCAACACTTGCACCACCCTCTGAATGAATAAATATTTTACCTTTCACCCTTAACCCATGACCCAACTTCAGTGCAAAAAGCCTGTTTGCATTTACCCTATCAATACCACTCATAGTTTTGTAGCCCTCTGTCAGATTTCTTTCTTCTACACTCTAGAGAATAAAGTTCTAATGGAAACAACCTTTCCTTATTGGTGGTTCATTCATGCTGGTTTTCTCAACGTGACTTAATTCTGCCTAGAAAGTTCAAAATTCAGAGTAAATTTAATAACAAAGTACATATATGTCACCTTATTTCCTTATTAAGTTGAAGGACAGGACCTCCAGGGTTGCAATCTCAGGATTGCTACCCATGCCATGTGCTAGTGAGGCTAGATAATGCAGCTGAATACGTGGCTAAGGAGTTGGTGCAGGAGGGAGGGCTTCATGTTTCTGGACAATTGGGCCTTGTTCAAGGGAAGGTGGGACCTGTACCGATGGGACAGGTTGCACCTGAACTGGAGGGGGACTAACATCCTTGCGGGAAGGTTTGCTAATGCTGCTCTGGGGGGGGTTAAACTAGATTTGCAGGGGGAGGGGAACCAGAGTGTCAGAACAGATAGTGAGGTGGAGGAGGATAAAGGTGCAAGTACAGTGGCTGGAGTAAATCCAGATCTAGCAAATAAAGAGGCTTTGAGGAAAGAGAAACAGAATAAAGGGTGTAAAGGTAGTAAGGTAGAAGAGCTAAAGTGCTAAATCAATGCAAGAAGCATCAGGAAAAAGGTTGATGAACTGAGAGCTTGGATACATACATGGAATTATGATGTAGTGGCTGTTACAGAGACTTGGCTGGCATCAGGGTAGGAATGGATTCTCAATATTCCTGGATTTCAGTGCTTTAAAAGGGATTGGGGGGGAAGGGGAGGAGGGGTGGCATTACTGGTCAGGGATACTATTACAGAAAGTTACAGAAAGGGTGGGTAATGTAGCAGGATCCTCTTTTGAGTCAGTATGGGTAGAAGTCAGGAACAGGAAGAGAGCAGTTACTCTACTCAGGGGTACTCTATAGACCCCCTGGTAGCAGCAGAGATACCCAAGAGCAGATTGGGAGGCAGAGTTTGGAAAGGTGCAAAAATAACAGGGTTATTATCATGGGAGATTTTAATTTCCCTAATATTGATTGGCACCTGATTAGTTCCAATGGTTCAGACGGGGCAGAATTTGTTAAGTACATCCAGGACCGATTCCTGTCACAGTATGTTGACAGGCCAACTAGGGGGAATGCCATAATAGATCTAGTATTAGTTAACGAACCGGGTCAGGTCACAGATCTCTCAGTGGGTGCGCATCTGAAGGACAGTGATCACCGCTCCCTGGCCTTTAACATTATTATGGAAAAGGATAGAATCAGAGAGGACAGGGAAATTTTTAATTGGGGAAGGGCAAGTTATGAGGCAATGAGGCTAGAACTTGCGGGTGTGAATTGGGATGATGTTTTTGCAGGGAAATATACTATGGACATGTGGTCGATGTTTAAGGATTTTTTGCAGGATGTTAGGGATAAATTTGTCCCAGTGAGGAAGATAAAGAATAGTAGAGTGACAAGTGAGGTGGAGAATCTAGTCAGCAGGAAGAAGGCAGCATACATAAGATTTAGGAAGCAAGGATCAGATGGGTCTATTGAGGAATATCGGGTAGCAAGAAAGGAGCTTAAGAAGGGGCTGAGAAGAACAAGAAGGGGGCATGAGAAGGCCTTGGCAATTAGGGTAAAGGAAAACCCCAAGGCATTCTTCAATTATGTGAAGAACAAAAGGTTGACAGGAGTAAAGATAAGACCGATTAGAGATAAAGGTGGGAAGATGTGCCTGCAGGCTGTGGAAGTGAGCGAGGTCCACAATGAATACTTCTCTTCGATATTCACCAATGAGAGGGAACTTGATGATGGTGAGGACAATATGAGTGAAGTTGAAGTTCTGGAGCATGTTGATATTAAGGGAGAGGAGGTGTTGGAGTTGTTAAAATACATTAGGACGGATAAGTCCCTGGGGCCTGACAGAATATTCCCCAGGCTGCTCCATGAGGTGAGGGAAGATATTGCTGAGCCTCTGGCTAGGATCTTTATGTCCTCGTTGTCCACAGGAGTGGTACCGGAGGACTGGAGGGAAGCGAATGTTGTCCCCTTGTTCAAAACAGGTAGTAGGGATAGTCCGGGTAATTATAGACCAGTGAGCCTTACATCTGTGGTGGGAAAGCTGTTGGAAAAGATTCTTAGAGATAGGATCTATGGGCATTTAGAGAATCATGGTCTGATCAGGGACAGTCAGCATGGTTTTGTGAAGGGCAGATTGTGTCTAACAAGCCTGATAGAGTTCTTTGAGGAGGTGACCAGGCATATAGATGAGGGTAGTGCAGAGGATGCGATCTACATGGATTTGAGTAAGATATTTGACAAGGTTCCACACAGTAGGCTTATTCAGAAAGTCAGAAGGCATGGGATCCAATGAAGTTTGGCCAGATGGATTCAGAATTAGCTTGCCTGCAGAAAGCAGAGGGTAGTAATGGAGGGAGTACATTCAGATTGGAGGGTTGTGACTAGTGGTGTCCCACAAGGATTGGTTCTGGGACCTCTGCTTTTCATGATTTTTATTAATGACCTGGATGTGGGGGTAGAAGGGTGGGTTGGCAAGTTTGCAGATGACAGAAAGGTTGGTGGTGTTGTGGACAGTGTAGAGGATTGTTGAAGATTTCAGAGAGACATTGATAGGATGCAGAAGTGGGCTGAGAAGTGGCAGATGAAGTTCAACCCAGAGAAATGTGAGGTGGTACACTTTGGAAGGACAAACTCCAAGGCAGAGTACAAAGTAAATGGCAGGATACTTGGGAGTGTGGAGGAGCAGAGGGATCTGGGGGGACATGTCCACAGATCCCTGAAAGTTGCCTCACAGGTAGATAGGGTAGTTTATAAAGCTTATGGGGTGTTAGCTTTCATAAGTCGAGGGATAGAGTTTAAGAGTCGTGAGGTAATGATGCAGCTCTATAAAATTCTGGTTAGGCCACACTTTGAGTACTGGGTCCAGTTCTGGTCACCTCACTGTAGGAAGGATGTGGAAGCATTGGAAAGGTACAGAGGAGATTTACCAGGATGCTGCCTGGTTTAGAGAGTATGCATTATAATCAGAGATCAAGGGAGCTAGGGCTTTACTTTCTGGAGAGAAAGAGGATGAGAGGAGACATGATAGAGGGATACAAGATATTAAGAGGAATAGATAGAGTGAACAGCCAGCGCCTCTTCCCCAGGGCACCACTGCTCAATACAAGAGGACATGGCTTTAAGGTAAGGGGAGGGAAGTTCAAGGGGGATATTAGAGGAAGGTTTTTCACTCAGAGAGTGGTTGGTGCGTGGAATGCACTGCCTGAGTCAGTGGTGGAGGCAGATACACCAGTGAAATTTAAGAGACTGCTAAACAGGTATATGGAGGAATTTAAGGTGGAGGGTTATATGGGAGGTAGGGTTTAAGGGTTGGCACAGCATTATGGGCCGAAGGGCCTGTACTGTGCTGTATTGGTTCTATGTTCTTTTAACTCAGGTGTTCAAGTCCCAGCAGCATTCTTGTAAAATTCTCTGTACTCTTTCAATGTTATTGATGTTTCCTGTAGGTAGATGACCATAATTGTACACAGTACTCCAAACAAGGCCTCGCTGACTTGATATTTTTCCGTCCTATTCATGAGCTGTTGATTTTTTAGGAATATATCTTTTTGATTTTACTATCTTTTTGATTGTGCTATATTGCTGGCAGCTTTTTCATTTTGGTTAATGAGGATCGGGGCTATGATCAGGAGGTAACTAATACAGTGGCCACTGAATTTATGTCATGAAATTTGTTGTTTTGTGGCAGCAGTACGATGCAATACATAAATTTACTATAAATTACAATAAGAAATACACAAAATAAATAAGCAGAGCACAAATAGTGAGGCAGAGTTCATGGACTGTTCGGAAATCTGATGCGGAGGTGAGAAGTTGTTCCTAAAATGTTCAGGCTCCTCTACCTCCTCCTCGTTGGTAACAATGAGACGAAGGCACGTCCTGGATGGTGTGAACCTTAACCATGGATGCCACCTTTTTGAGGCATGGCTTTTTGAAGGTGTCCTTAATTCTGGGGAGGCTCATGCCCGTGATGGAGCTGGTTCAGTTTACAACTCTGTGCAGCTTTTTCCAGTTCTGTGCAGTGGCCCCTCCAAACCAGGTGGGAAAGGAACCAGACAGAATGCTGTGGACAGACCAAATCTCCTCAAACTCCTAGTAAAAAATAGCCACCGGCATGCTTTCTTTGTAATCACATCAATTTGTGAATTCAGTATGAAGCGTGTTCATTTGAAATTACTGGGATATTACAGTTCGGTCTTTGTGTCTTCCAGAGATCAGGGGGGCTGTTTGGAGGCCAGGCTGATGGCTACCAGCTGGACAGAAACGGTTCCTATCAACAGCAGATCACTAGCCAACGGCCACTGCAGTTCAGTAAATCTGAGGGCGGAGAGGAAGCGGACAGTCCACACAGCCGACTCACTGACCTGCCATTTAACACCATCGAATTCTTCCCATCGACAGAGAACAAGAACATGAATAACTCAAACCCTAAAGGCCACAGCAGGTAATTGTGATGTGTAACACAGGCCACAGTCAATGGTAGGGATGTGGACACTGTGTAACACAGGCCACAGTCGATGGTAGGGATGTGGACACTGTGTAACACAGGCCACAGTCGATGGTAGTGATGTGGACACTGTGTAACACAGGCCACAGTCGATGGTAGGGATGTGGGGTACTGTGTAACACAGGCCACAGTCGATGGTAGGGATGTGGACACTGTGTAACACAGGCCACAGTCGATGGTAGGGATGTGGACACTGTGTAACACAGGCCACAGTCGATGGTAGTGATGTGGACACTGTGTAACACAGGCCACAGTCAATGGTAGGGATGTGGACACTGTGTAATACAGGCCACAGTCGATGGTAGGGATGTGGGGTACTGTGTAACACAGGCCACAGTCGATGGTAGGGATGTGGACAGTGTGTAACTCAGGCCACGGTTGATGGTAAAGATGTGGTAGCACACAGCCAGATTTTAAAGATTAAGGTGTAGAGGCTGAGGTTGAAGGACAAGTGCAGTTGATAGGCTCCTGGACTGGATTCACTGGTGTCATCGCTGAACTGAACTACATCCATCAACACTCACAACAGGGCTGAACTGGCTCCGGGGCTGTGGCCTGCAGCCATCAACACTCACAACAGGGCTGAACTGGCTCCGGGGCTGTGGCCTGCAGCCATCAACACTCACGTCAGGGCTGAACTGGCTCCGGGGCTGTGGCCTGCAGCCATCAACACTCACGTCAGGGCTGAACTGGCTCCGGGGCTGTGGCCTGTAGCCATCAACACTCACAACAGGGCTGAACTGGCTCCGGGGCTGTGGCCTGCAGCCATCAACACTCACGTCAGGGCTGAACTGGCTCCGGGGCTGTGGCCTGTAGCCATCAACACTCACGTCAGGGCTGAACTGGCTCCGGGGCTGTGGCCTGTAGCCATCAACACTCACAACAGGGCTGAACTGGCTCCGGGGCTGTGGCCTGCAGCCATCAACACTCACGTCAGGGCTGAACTGGCTCCGGGGCTGTGGCCTGTAGCCATCAACACTCACGTCAGGGCTGAACTGGCTCCGGGGCTGTGGCCTGTAGCCATCAACACTCACGTCAGGGCTGAACTGGCTCCGGGGCTGTGGCCTGTAGCCATTGGGTTCCTGGACTACATCAGCCCTGAACTGACTTTGGGAACATGGCCTGCAGCCATTGGGTTTGCTCGACCACATTAATGCTGCACTGGTCTGGGCTGTGGCCTACAGCTATTGGGTTCCTGAACTGCGTTAATGCTGCACTGACTCCGGGGCCGTGGTCTCACTCTCAGGGTCTCAGGGGTTCATGCTTTTATTGTTTACATGATACATTCTTTTTTGCACTTTGGGTGTTTGTCAGTCTTTGTGATATAGGGTTTGCTTAATGGATTCTATTTGTTTCTCTGTTTTGTGGCTGCCTGTAAGAAGATGAATCTCAAAGTTATTAAACGTGCTTTGATGATAAATGTACTTTGTACTTTGAACTTTGACATCTCCGTTGGTGTCTGAAGGGGTGTTCACCCCTCATGTTTCCGGCTTTCCTGTCCCACCAGTGTGATTCTCCTCACCCCATTGCAGACTTTACTATGAAGATGAATTTGAAAAAGAAATTGCGACATTTGACACCAGTGATGAGCTGGATGTCCAACTGATCCAGCCCAGAAAGCTGTCTGTCCCAGCAACAGGTCAGTAAACTGTAGTGTCCGCAAGATTCAATAAATTAATAAATATTTTTTGCAAGGAATGAGGGTGAATTGATAGTAGTATATACAATTATGATAGGGGAAATGCAAGCAGGCTCCACTGAGGTTGGGTGAGACAGTCGTGGTCCAGATCGGTTCCCCTTTAAATTTAGTTAGGTTGCGTTATGATCCAGACCATTGACTCCTTGTTCCCTTCTAATCCCGTTTCACGTGTCCCTTGAGCTGGGCCATTAAGGTAATCTACCTTCGACCCGAACCAGCAGCTTATAAGCCCCTGGTTCAGGGAGAATGTTAAAAAGCATTAGTAAGCTGCCGTCGCTACCACAAGCCAGAGTCATCTAGCCCGCATCGGAGTGCCGGCAATTCGCCTTCCTTCGCCAGAGTGGGTCCGGGCAAGGTCAAACTGCCAGGGGTGAGTTGAAGGCAGAGTCCTGTCCTGTGTTTGGGTGTCCACGTTCTGCCTGACGTGATCCATGGTGTCCACGTTCTGCCTGCGGTGATCCATGGTGTCCACGTTCTGCCTGCAGTGATCCATGGTGTCCACGTTCTACCTGTGGTGATCCATGGTGTCCACGTTCTGCCTGCGTGATCCATGGTGTCCACGTTCTGGCTGCGGTGATCCATGGTGTCCACGTTCTGTCTGTGATGATCTATGGTGTCCACGTTCTGCCTGACGTGATCCATGGTGTCCACGTTCTGCTTGTGGTGATCCATGGTGTCCACGTTCTGCCTGTGGTGATCCATGGTGTCCACGTTCTGCCTGTGGTGATCCATGGTGTCCACGTTCTGCCTGTGGTGATCCATGGTGTCCACGTTCTGCCTGTGGTGATCCATGGTGTCCACGTTCTGCCTGCGGTGATCCATGGTGTCCACGTTCTGCCTGACGTGATCCATGGTGTCCACGTTCTGCCTGTGGTGATCCATGGTGTCCACGTTCTGCCTGTGGTGATCCTTGGTGTCCACGTTCTGTCTGTGGTGATCCATGGTGTCCACGTTCTGCCTGCGGTGATCCATGGTGTCCACGTTCTGCCTGCGATGATCCATGGTGTCCACGTTCTGGCTGTGGTGATCCATGGTGTCCACGTTCTGTCTGTGGTGATCCATGGTGTCCACGTTCTGGCTGTGGTGATCCATGGTGTCCACGTTCTGGCTGTGGTGATCCATGGTGTCCACGTTCTGGCTGTGGTGATCCATGGTGTCCACGTTCTGCCTGTGGTGATCCATGGTGTCCACGTTCTGTCTGCAGTGATCCATGGTGTCCACGTTCTGTCTGTGGTGATCCATGGTGTCCACGTTCTGACTGTGGTGATCCATGGTGTCCACGTTCTGACTGCGGTGATCCATGGTGTCCACGTTCTGCCTGTGGTGATCCTTGGTGTCCACGTTCTGTCTGTGGTGATCCATGGTGTCCACGTTCTGCCTGTGGTGATCCATGGTGTCCACGTTCTGCCTGCGGTGATCCATGGTGTCCACGTTCTGCCTGTGGTGATCCATGGTGTCCACGTTCTGGCTGCGGTGATCCATGGTGTCCACGTTCTGTCTGTGGTGATCCATGGTGTCCACGTTCTGCCTGTGGTGATCCATGGTGTCCACGTTCTGACTGTGGTGATCCATGGTGTCCACGTTCTGCCTGTGGTGATCCATGGTGTCCACGTTCTGCCTGCGGTGATCCATGGTGTCCACGTTCTGGCTGTGGTGATCCATGGTGTCCACGTTCTGCCTGCGGTGATCCATGGTGTCCACGTTCTGCCTGCAGTGATCCATGGTGTCCACGTTCTGCCTGTGGTGATCTAAGTTCCCAGTCTCCAAGTCTAAGGTCCGTGGCAGTCCCAGTCCCCAGGGTCCCAGTCATGGCCACGACGATCCAAGTTCCCAGTGTCCAATTCCAAGTCCAAGGTCCGTGGCGGTCCAAGTCCCTGGTCTGCTAGTCCGAGGTTCGTGGTCCTGTTTGTCCTCCTTTATTTCCCGGTTCTCTGTGTAGCGAGTAATAAACGCTATTTTATTGAAAGACATGTTTGTGTTCTGGTTGTGGGTCCTCTCCCAGCACCCTTGCCCCCATCGTGTAACAGAGACTTAATCAGAGATTAAGGGTGAAAGATGAAATGTTTAACGGGAGCGCGAGGGGAATTTTTCACTCAGAGGGTGGTACAAGTGTGGAATGACCTGTCAGTGGACATGTTGAAGCGGGTTTGATTTCAACATTTAAGATAAGTTTGGATAGGTACCTAGAGAGTGGTATGGAGGGTTATGGTCCAGGTAAAGGTTGATGGGTCTAGGCAAAGTAAGGTTGCTACAGACTAGATGAGCCAAAGAGCCTGTTTCCCTGCTGTAATGCTGTATGACTCTAAAATAGTGAGGTAGTGTTCGTGGACTGTTCAGAAATCTGATGGCGGAGGGGAGAGGAAGCTGTTCCTAAAATGTTGAGTGTGTTCCTGTAGCTCTGCCCTGAGGGTGGCAACGAAACAAGGGCATATTCTGGGTAATAGGGTCCTTCATGATGGATGCTGCCTTCTTGAGGATTCCCCTTTGAAAGATGTCCTCCGTGGTGGGGAGGCTAGTGACCATGATAAACCTGGCTGAGTCTACAAGCCTCTGCAGCATTTCCAATTCATTTTAAGAGAAATTTGGTTAAATTCATGGATGGGAGGGGTATGGTCCAAGTGCAGATCGATGGGGCCAAGCAGAATAACAAGTTTGGCATGGACTAGTTAGGTTAAAAAGCCTGTTTCTCTAGCTTCGTGTCACCGTCTGGTATGGAGGGGCCACTGCACGGGATCGGAAAAACTCGCACACCCAGCCAGTTCCGTCATGGTCACCAGCCTTCCCAGCATCCAGGACACCTTGGCAGCATGCCCGTCACCTGGGGCATACCCTCTTCTTATTGCTACCATCAGGGAGAAGGTACAGGAGCCTGAAGACACACACTCAATGTTTCAGGAACAGCTTGTTCCCCTCCACCATCAGATTTCTGAATGGACAATGAACCCATGTACATAACCTCACTATTTTGTATGTATAGACTTGAACTAAAAGTGATAGGTTAAGGGTAAAAGGTGAAATATTTAAGGGGAACATGTGGGGGAATTTTGTCACTCAGTGGGTGGTGAGAATGCCAGTGGAAGTGGTGACTGTGGGTTCAGTTGTAACATTTGAGAGAAGTTTGCATAAATACAGGGATGGGAGGGGTGTGGAGGGCTCTGCTCCAGGTACAGATTGATGGGACTATGCAGTTTAATAGTTTAGTATGGACTGGATGAGCCGAAAGGCCTGTTACTGGACTCCTTGAAAGTTTTCTGCCTTCTCTAGGGTGGAAGTTGAACTGCCCAGAGCGCCAGGTTACCTCAGAAACATCAAGGGTGGCACAACAGCAAGAGGTGCAACACCTGGCTCAACACTGCCCTGATGAAGAGGTAAAAGTCTGCAACTATCTGTACATCACTCACAGGGAGGGAGTTACGTTGTTTCTCCATCACAGGTAGACGGGGTGGTGAAGAAGGCTTCTAGCACACTGGGAGTTTACATTTCAGTTGTACAAGACATTGGTAAGGATGCATTTGAAGTACAATGGATTCTGGTCCAATTAAGTGGCTGCCCAATTAGCCAGTTTCATGGAAAAAAGTTTTAAAAAAAGACAAACTGAGTAACAAATTATGTATTTAAATAAAATGCAGAACAAATTAGAATATAGTACTATAAAATGTATTTGTTTCCAACAGTTATTGACAGAGGAATTCATCCAGTATATGCACTGAACAAAATCAGCAGACTCCTAGTGCAGATAATGGACTGACTTCATACAATGCTTTCGACGATGGCATCCTCCAAATCTTCATTTTCATTGTAACATTCAAGATGATTGTCGATACCTTCAAATTCTTTGTAATTCCTACTTTGTTGAAGTAGTGAAATCATTTCATTGTCAGGAGCAGAACAGTTCTGAATTGTCTTACAACTTGCTTCTCACCAACTACTGGTGACAAAGATCACTGCTTTTTGAACACAAACATGCTACCGAAGCTATTTAAAAAGTTTTCACTCTAAACACGGTGTATCATCTAGCACTATTATTGCCTGTTAGGCAGCACTCTCCTACTCTACTGAAATGGTCTATTGTCCCAAATAAACAATTTTCTGGATTGATTTTTGTTCCTTAAGGATTGTCACAATTAACTGATGGTCAAATTAACCAGAACCCACAATATTGTGTTCAGTTTACTCACACTACAATGCCGAAGATCCTTCCGGTAGGATAGTGGCACACCCAGACACAGCAGTCTCTCAAGGCCCAATCATGGACCATGTGTGTTTCCCCTGGTGCTCTAGTTTCCTCCCACAGTCCAAAGATGGGTTAGTTGGTCATTGTAAATTGTCTCATGATTAAGTTAGGGTTAAATCAGGTTTGTTGGAAGTTGCTGAGGTGGTGCTTCTCAAAGGGCCTGAAGGACTGACTCAATAGGTCAATAGATACATTTAATGTCACGTATACAATATACATCCTGAATTTTTTTTTCTTCACAAACATCCACAAAAACAGTGGAATGTCCCAAAGAATGAATGACAGTTAAACGTTAGAACCCCAAAGCTCCCCCCTCCCACACATTAGGAATGGAGGGTTATGGGCTGAGTGCAGGTCGTTGGGACTAGATGAGAGTAAGCGTTGGGCATGGACTAGAAGGGCCGAGATGGCCTGTTTCTGTGCTGTGATTGTTATATGTTTATATATAAGCAGCAACAAGGCAACAACCCCTCCCCAACAGCAAAACAAGCATTGGCACTCTCCACCAAGCGCTCAATGAAGATGCAGACTTGCAGTACCCCAAAGACTACTCATTCACCCAGACATAGCACAGACTCTCTCTCTAATAAGGGAAAAAGAGATGTCCTTGTTTCACAGAGAGAGGGTGGATGTAACAAAGCAACCCACTGACTTATGGTGCTAAAAGTCTGTTGCATCACTTTAAGCTCTGCACTGAGAAAGTTGTCCCAGAAAGGCTCAGGTCTCTGGACACATCGCCCATGGCAGCGAACCCACTGCTCCCAATGTTCCGTGCTCTCCCGTGACGTCTCAATCAAGGGGACTGGCCTAGAATCATCCCGTGTCCAGCACCCTGAAGGCACGCTAGTCTTCCAGTCTGCATCCTTGGGATAACAAGAAGTGGCCGGTCATGAAGCCCTGAGAGCGGGTCCCATTCCCGCAAAGAACTGAAGTCAGAATGTAACTCCACATCAGGGTATTCAAAAGAATCTTGAAAAGGGAAAACAGAGATATCTAAGATAGAAATAGAGCTGTCTCGGAAGATGCAAGCAAAGGAGTTGCTGTTTAGCGCCTCCGTACTGCACACTGTATTGCTAAAAAACTTTTCCTGAACCTGGTGGCGTGGGTTCTGAGGCTCTTGTATTTTCCTCCTGATGGCAGCAGTGAGAAGAGAGCCTGGCCTGGATGACAGGGGTCCATGATGATGGATGCTGCTTTCCTGGGACAGCACTCCATGGTGGGCAGGATGACCTGTAATGGACTGGCTTTTTGTAGGAATTACTATTCAAGTGCATTGGTGATTCCATACCAGGCTGTGATGCAGCCAGTCAGTACACTCTCCACCACACATCTATAGAAGTTTGTCAAACTTTTAGCTGACATGCCATATCATTGCAAACTTCTATTTTGCTTTAATTGGAAAGATTTAATAGGAATCTGAGAGGCAACTTTAACTTTGTCAGTATTGGAAGGAGCTACAAGAGGAAGCAGTTGAGGCAGCTACATTATCAACATTTACTGACGTGAACCTGGTGGCATGAAACCCAAAAGGCATCTGTACCTCCTGTGGAGACTGAGAGACGTGGAGACTGAGAAACGGGGAGACTGAGAGACGTGGAGACTGAGAAACGGGGAGACTGAGTCCTGTGGAGACTGAGAGACAGGGAGACTGAGTCCTGTGGAGACTGAGAGACGGGGAGACTGAGTCCTGTGGAGACTGAGAGACGGGGAGACTGAGTCCTGTGGAGACTGAGAGACGGGGAGACTGAGAAACGGGGAGACTGAGTCCTGTGGAGACTGAGAGACGGGGAGACTGAGTCCTGTGGAGACTGAGAGACGGGGAGACTGAGAGACGTGGAGACTGAGTCCTGTGGAGACTGAGAGACGGGGAGACTGAGTCCTGTGGAGACTGAGAGACGGGGAGACTGAGTCCTGTGGAGACTGAGTCCTGGGGAGACTGAGTCCTGTGGAGACTGAGAGACGGGGAGACTGAGTCCTGTGGAGACTGAGAGACGGGGAGACTGAGAGACGTGGAGATTGAGAGATGGGGAGACTGAGAGACGGGGAGAACGAGTCCTGGGGAGACTGAGTCCTGTGGAGACTGAGAGACGGGGAGACTGAGTCCTGTGGAGACTGAGAGACGGGGAGACTGAGTCCTCTGGAGACTGAGAGACGGGGAGACTGAGAGACGTGGAGATTGAGAGATGGGGAGGCTGAGAGACAGGGAGAACGAGTCCTGTGGAAACTGAGAGACGGGGAGAACGAGTCCTGTGGAAACTGAGAGACGGGGAGAACGAGTCCTGTGGAGACTGAGAGACAGGGAGAACGAGTCCTGTGGAAACTGAGAGACAGGGAGAACGAGTCCTGTGCAGACTGAGAGACGGGGAGACTGAGTCCTGTGCAGACTGAGAGACGGGGAGACTGAGAGACGGGGAGACTGAGTCCTGGGGAGACTGAGAGACGTGGAGACTGAGTCCTGGGGAGACTGAGAGACGGGGAGACTGAGTCCTGGGGAGACTGAGAGACAGGGAGACTGAGTCCTGGGGAGACTGAGTCCTGGGGAGACTGAGTCCTGTGGAGACTGAGAGACGGGGAGACTGAGTCCTGTGGAGACTGAGAGACGGGGAGACTTGAGTCCTGTGGAGACTGAGAGACGGGGAGACTGAGTCCTGTGGAGACTGAGAGACGGGGAGACTTGAGTCCTGTGGAGACTGAGAGACGGGGAGAACGAGTCCTGTGGAGACTGAGAGACGGGGAGACTGAGTCCTGGGGAGACTGAGAGACGGGGAGACTTGAGTCCTGTGGAGACTGAGAGACAGGGAGACTGAGTCCTGTGGAGACTGAGAGACGGGGAGACTGAGTCCTGTGGAGACTGAGAGACGGGGAGACTGAGAGACGTGGAGACTGAGTCCTGGGGAGACTGAGTCCTGTGGAGACTGAGAGACGGGGAGACTGAGTCCTGGGGAGACTGAGTCCTGGGGAGACTGAGTCCTGGGGAGACTGAGTCCTGGGGAGACTGAGTCTTGTGGAGACTGAGAGATGGGACCGTGAACATGGAAACTCAAATCACACTGCAGTTTATTATTTTGAGTGATGTTTGTGGCTGGAGAACTTGTTTAATTTGACATTGCTCCATGACCACATTTGGAATAATGTGATCATTTTTGGTCCCCATATCTGAGTAAGAACGTCCTGGCACTAGAGAGAGCACAGAGCAGATGTATGAGTGTGATGTTCGGAACTAAAGGTTAATATCTGGGCTTGTACTAAGTGGAATTTAGAAGAATGAGGAAGAGGTCTAGTGGATGTGTCGAGGATGTTTCCTCTCATGGGGAATCAGACCAGCAGGCACAGCCTCAGAATAGAAGGATGTCCAGTTAGAACAGAGATGAGGAGGAATTTCTTTAGCCAGAGGGTGGTGAGTCTGTGGAATTCATTGCCACAGATGGGTGTGGAGGCAAAGTCATTGGATATATTTAAAGCGGTGTGTGGCAAGTTCTTGAGTAAAGATGTCAAAGATTACAGGGAGAAGGCAGGAAAATGGGGTTGAGAGGGATAATAAATCAGCCATGATATAATGGTGGAGGAGACTGAATGGTCTAATTACCCTGCTTTATCCTGTGGTCTCCATTTCCTATTCTCACTGTGAGGTCAGAACATTGCCAGCTCCCAAGTCTGCTCATCCCTTGCTCCTTGACCTTTCCATGGGTACTTCAGTCCCACTGAGAACCTCACTCCAAGTTTTAGTGTCACCTGGAAACACTCGGCAGGTCAGGTGGCATCTAGGGGAAACAAAATTAGTGCTTTGGCTTAGTACAAATTCAAATTCAAGTTTATTGTCATTCAACCCTACGCAAAACAAAACAATGTCCATCCAGAGCAAGGTGCACGCAAAACAATACATGTAACTCACATGCTCCTTATATGTGTTTAAGATGCTAAAAGCTTTTTTAAGGGTAAAAGAGAGTCGAGGGTAGACATAGGACCAATAGAAAATGACAGTGGAGATATTGTAATGAGAAACGCAGAGATAGCAGAAGAACTGAATGCGTATTTTGCATCAGTCTTCACAGTATTTGCAGTATACCGGACATTCAAGAGTGTCAGGGAAGTGAAGTTTGTGCAGTGAAAATTACGACTGTGAAGGTGCTCAGGAAGCTTAATGGTCTGAGGGTGGATAAATCTCCTGGACCTGATGGAATGCACCCTCGGGTTCTGAAGGAAGTAGCTGGAGAGATTGCGGAGGCATTAACAATGATCTTTCAAGAATCAATAGATTCTGACAATGTACCAGATGACTGGAAAATTGCAAATGTTACTCCGCTATTTAAGAGGGGTGGGAGGCAGCAGAAAGGAAACTATAGACCTGTTATCCAGACATCAGTGGTTGGGAAGTTATTGGAATCGATGTATGTCAATGATTTGGACTATGGGATTAATGGATTTGTGCCTAAATTTGCCAATGATACCAAGATAGGTGGAGGAGCGGGTAGTGTTGAGGAAACAGAGAGCCTTAGATAGTTTAGGGGAATGGACAAAGAAGTGGCAAATGAAATACAATGTTGGAAAGTGTATGGTCATGCACTTTGGTGGAAGAAATAAATGGGCAGACTATTATTTAGGTGGGGAGAGAAAAAATGCAGAGATGCAGGTTGAGTCAGTGGTGAAGAAGGCGAATGCAATGTTGGTATTCATTTCTAGAGGTATATAATAGAGCAGGGATGTGATGTTGAGGCTGTATAAGGCACTTGTGAGACCACACTTGGAGTATTGTGTGTAATTCTGGCTCCTTATTTTAGAAAGGATTTACTGATATTGGAGAAGGTTCAGAGAAGATTCACGAGAATGACTCCAGGAATGAAAAGGTTACTGTATGAGGAACATCTGGCGGCTCCTGGGCTGTATTCCCTGGAGTTCAGGAGAATGAGGGGGGATCTAATAGAAACATTCAGAATGTTAAAAGGCCTGAACAGATTAGATATGGCAAAGTTATTTCCCATGGTAGGGGAGTTAAGGACAAGAGGGCATGACTTCAGGATTGAAGGACGTCCTTTTAGAACCAAGATGCGGAAAAGTTACTTTAGTCAGAGGGTGGGATTTGTTGCCACAAGCAGCTGTGGAGGCCAAGTCATTGAGTGCACTTAAGGCAGAAATAGATAGGTTCTTGATTAGCCAGGGCATCAATGGGTATGGGGAGAAGGCAGGGGAGTGGGGATGACAGGAAGAATTGGATCAGTCCATGATTGAATGGCAGAGCAGAGGCAATGGCCCAAATAGCCAAATTCTGCTCCTGGATCTTATAGTCTTATGGAGACCTGGGTGGTGGCAGGGAGTTCAGTAGTCTTATGGCCTGGGATAGAAGCTGTTTCCCATCCTAACCATTCTTGTAATGCTCCAGTACCTCCTGCCTGATGGTGAGGGGTCAAAGTGATGATGGGAAGAGCCCTGCATACTCAGTGTTCCTGTTAAGTATCTCAGATACCCTCTCAGCAGTCCTCACTACCCTTTGTAGGGACTTGCAGTCAGAAGCCTTGCAATTCCTGTACCAGACGCTGGTCAGGAGAAAGATTTTTCATCAGTAGTAAATCTGTGGAATGCTCTGCCACAGACTACGGCGGAGGCCAAGTCCATGAGTATATTTAAGGCGGAAGTTGAACATTTCCTGATTGGTCAGGGCATTAAGGGAAATGGCAAGAAGGCAGGTGTATGGGGTTGAGTGGGATCTGGGATCAGCCATGACAGAATGGTGGATGACTCAGGCTGAATGGCCTAACTCTGCTCCTATGTCTTATGGTCTGAAAGCCGGGAAAGCAGTTGATGGAGGCTGGAAGAAACTGCTTGGACAAATAGAATGCTCTTCAAAGGGGCAACACAGTGGCTCAAATGGTTAGGCCACTCTTAGTGACCCAGGATTGATTACGACCTCTGCTGCGGTTTGCACGTTCTCCCTGTGACTACGTTGATTCTCCAGTTTGCTCCCACGATCCAGTGACATGCAGCTAAGTAGGTTAGATGGTCTCTGTTTATTGCCTTCCATACGTAGGTGTGGCCTCCATCGGTTGTGGTCGACCATGGGTACTGCGCCTCTGGTAGTCACCGGGAGTGGCTTCTCCAGGGAGCGAGCCAGGGCAGAGTTGATATGGAGATCCATCTGTTGCCCATGCAGTGGGACCCCCCTCTCCATGCTGGTGACAGGTCCAAAGGAACGACGGAAGTCGGTACAGTTTGGTGCCAGCAGCATCGCAGGAGTTGCCGTGTCGGTGCTGGGTACAGCAGTCAGCCACCTTCGGGACTCCGACTCCGGATTTTTCCTCAGGGTTTACTCCCAAAGCCTTTCCCGTGAGCGGGTATGCTCGCAAGGCAGCGGAGGTTTGAAATCGGAGTTTTCCCTCTCCTAGGTGAGCTACCATCTGTGGTTAATGAGCCCCATCTGTCCGGAGCAACTGGTTTTAAGGCGCCAGTGGTCCACCTTTGCCCCATATGTAGGTGAGTGTCAAATAAAACCATAAGACCAGAAAAGCCTACCATGAGACATAGGAGCAGGATTAGGCCATTTAAGTCTGCTCTGTCATTCCATCATGGCTAATGGCTTATCCCTCTCAACTCTATTCCCCTGCCTTCTCTCTATAACCTTTGACATCCTTACTAATCAAGAAGCTATCAGCCTCCACTTTAAATATACTCAATGACGGCCTCCACAGGTAATGAATTCCACAGATTCACCACCTCTGACTAAAGAAATTGCTCCTCATCTCCATTCTAAAGAGCATGGATATCTTCACTCACCTCTACTCTGAAGTGATTACTCTCACGAGCTCTACAACTTGTTCTCAGGATTAGTTTTATTTGCACCATCTGTCTTATTTTACGCATTGGCTATTTGTATGTTTCTGCATGGCTTTTCATAAATTCTGCTGTATTTTCCTGCAAATGCCCACGAGAAAATGTATCTCAAGAAAGCAACGCACATACAATGCTGGAAAAACTCAGCAGGCCAGGCTGGAGAAGAAGGAATTGATAGAAGAGGAGAGTGAATCATGGGAGAATGAGAAGAAAGAGGGATGATAGGTGGGTGAAGACAAGAGGCAAGAGTGGTAGTTTAGGGTAACATATATGTACTTTGATAACAAATTTACTTAAAAGTTTTGAACTTTGAAACAGTGGGAGAGTTTCCAGATATAAGCTAACTAACCCAACGTTTCTTTGCACTGGATTTTGGAAATATTTTTAAAGGGACTACCTGCATTTGCCATTACAGTTACAGACCTCACAACAACATGTCCAATCCAATGTCTAGGCAGGGGGGTACATGTTCACTCCATAACAATGATGTCCTCTTAACCAGTGCCAGTCACAGTGCACAGGAACTGGTCAGTCCATTAAGTCCTCGTTGAACTCCTCCCTCACCTCCATTCACCATTCAACTCCTCCCTCACCTCCATTCAAGACCTTAACAGTCCTTACTGGTACGGCAACACATCACCTGCAAATCTGTTTCCAGGGCTTCTGATACAGTCTTCTTGCTGAGACCCAATGTAAATTGGACAACCACTTTGTCAAGCACCTCTGCTCCATCCGCCAAAAATGGAATATCCCGGTGGACAACAATTTAATTCCTATCCCCATTCCTGTTCCAACATGTCAGTTCATGGTATCCTCTTATGCCATGATGAGGCCACTCTCAGGGTGGAGGAGCAACACCTCATATTCCATCTGGGTAGTCTCCAACCTGATGGCATGAACATTGATTTCTCCTTCCGGCAGGTTTCTTTTTTCTCTCCTTTCTTTTTTCCCATGGTTCACTCTCCTCTCCTATCAGATTTCTTCTTCTGCAGCCATTTACTTCCCATCCATGTACTTACCTAAACTTTTCTTAACTGTTGAAATTGAACCTGCTTGTAGCTTGACCCACATTCGCACCACCCTCTGACTTAAAAAATTCACCCTTATGACCTCTAGTTGTAGTCTCACCCAACATGAAGTGAAAAAGCGAGCTTGCATTTATCCTATCTCTCCCCTTTCCTCAAGGACTCAGGCTCCAGGTGGACTTGAACCTATGGAGATGTCACATAGAGGGACCACCAGGAGCAGTTGTAAAGATTCTGCATCTCAATGCCATTAAAACCAAAGAGCTGATTATTGACTTCAGGAGGAAGAACCATGAGGCAGTCCTCATTAGAGGACTGGAGATAGAAAGGGTCAGTAACTTTAAATTCCTTGGCATTATCATTTCAGAGAATCTGTCCTGGACCAGCACATAACTGCCATTACTAAGAAGGCACAACAGCACCTCTGCTTTGTTAAAAGTTTTCACAGATTTTGCATGTCATCTAAAACAGTAACAAATTTCAACAGCTGCACAGCGGAGTGTATCCTGACCGGTGCATTGCCAAATGATATGAAAACACCATTGTCCAAAAGCAGAAAAGCCCAGAAAAGGTGGTGGATACGGTCCAGTCTATCATGTAATCAGAATCAGGTTTAATATCCCCAGAATATGTTGTCAAGTTTGTTATTATGTGGCAGCAGTATATTGTAATATATAACAATAAAAACTGTAAATTATGATAAGTATATATATTTAAAAAGTTAAATTAAGTAAGTAATGCAAATAAAGAAAATGTGGTGAGGTAGTGTGGATGGGTTCTGTGTCCATTCAGAAATCTGATGGCAGAGGAGAAGCTGTTCCTGAACCATTGAGTGTGTGCCTTCAGGCTCCTGTACTTCCTCCTTGATGGTAGCAATGAGAAGAGGGCATGTCCTGGGTGATGGGGATCCTTAATGATGGACGCCACCTTTTTCTGGCATTGATCCTTGAAGGTGTCCTGGACACTGGAGAGGCTAGTGCCCCTGATGGAGCTGACTGAAGTTAGAAACTTTCTGCAGCTTATTTTGATCCTGTGCAGTACCCCACCCCATACCAGAAAGTAATGCAGCCACGAACAGGAGAAAATCTGCAGATGCTGGAAATCTGAGCAACACACACAAAATGCTGAAGAACTCAGCAGGCCAGGCAGAATCTATGGAAAAGGTCCTGCCGAAGGGTTTCGGCCCAAAACATCAACTGCATTTTCCATAGATGCTGCCAGGTAATGCAGCCAGTTAGAATGCTCTCCACAGTACATAGAAACACAGAAAACCTACAGCACAATACAGGCCCTTCGGCCCACAATGCTGTGCCGAATATGTACTTACTTTAGAAATTTCCTCGGGTTACCCATAGCCCTCTATTTTTCTAAGCTCCATGTACCTAACCAGGAGCCTCTTAAAAGACCCTATCATATCTGCCTCCACCACCATCACCAGCAGCCCATTCCACGCACTCACCACTCTCTGTGTAAAAAACTTACCCCTGATATCCCCTCTGTACCTGCTTCCAAGCACCTTAAAACTGTGCCCTCTCGTGTTAGTCATTCCAGCCCTGGGAAAAAGCCTCTGACTATCCACACAATCAATACCTCTCATCATCCAGATTTCTACATCTGTAGAAACTTGCATGTGACTGGTGACACTCCGAATCTCCACAAACTACTAATGAAATTAGTCACTGTTGCGCCTTCTTTGTAATTGCATCGATATGTTGGCCCTAGAATGGATCCTCAGAGATGATGTCACCGAAGAACTTGAAGCCGTTGGCCCTTTCCACTGCTGAACACACGACTGTGTGTTCCCTCGTCTTGCCCTTTCTGAAGTCCACAATTAATTCTTTGGTCTTACTGAGGTTGAGTGCAAGGTTGTTGCTGTGACTCCACTCAACCAGCTGATCTATCTCGCTTTCTCGTCACCATCTGAAGTTTTGCCAACAGCTGTGTCAGCATCAAATTTATAGATGGCATTTGAGCTGTGCCCAGCCACACGGTCATGGGTGTAGAGAGAGTAAAGCAGTGGGTTAAGCACTCATTCTTGAGGTGTACCAGTGATGATTGTCAGAAAGCTAGAAATATCACATCAAAACCGGATGGGCTGTGGTCTTCTAGTGATGAAGATGAGGCAAAGCCCTCGTCATCTTTGAGCATGTTTGCAAGGAGCACTGCCAACGAAAGCAGCTTTCTTCATCAAGGACCCCAGAATAGACAGGCCATGCTGTCTCCTCACTGTTGCCATTGGGAAGGAGGTACAGGAGCCTGACCACCAGGTTCAGGAACAGTCATTACCCCTCAATCATAGGGCTCCTGAGCCAGTGTGGGTAGCTCACTCACCTCATATTGAACTGATTCCACAACTTATCGACTCACTTTCAAGGACTCTATAACACATATTCTCAGTGTTACTTATTTATGTGTCTATTTATCTGTTTATTTATTTCTTATTTGGCTTATTTTTCAGCAGTTGTTTGTCACTTTGTGGCTTTTCAATGATCCTATTGTATCTCTTTGTTCTGCTGTGAATGCCTGCAAGAAAATAAGTCTCCAGGTTGTATATGGTGTCATATACGTAGTTTAATAATAAATCTACTTGAACTTTGAACCTTTGGGACCCAGAGAGATAATCCAGAATCAGAATGAGGTTTGTTATTTCATGAAATTTGGTGCTTTGTAGCAGCAGTACAGTGCAGCAAATTTACTGTATTTTACAAAAAGAAATATAAAAACTTAAAAAGTAGTGCGAGAGAGAGCAAAATAATGAGGTAGTGTTCATGGGTAGGTTCAATGTCCATTCAGAAATCTGTTGGCAGAGGGGAAGAAACTGTTCCCAAAATGTTGAGTGTGTGTCTTCAGGCTCCTGTACCTCCTCCCTGCTGGTAGCAATGAGAAGAGGCCACGTTGATGAGGACCCTCAGGATGGATAGCATCTTTTGAAGACGACCTTGGTGGTGGGGAGGCTAGTGCTCATGATGGAGCTGGCAACTTTCTGCAGCTTGTTCCGATCCTGTGCAGGGGCCCCTCTGTAGCAGTCTAACTGCAACCAGTTAGAACACTCTCCACAGTACATCTGCAGAAATTTGCTGAGTCTTTGGTGACATACCAAATCTCCTCAGAATACTAATGAAACCAGAGATGCTGGTGTGCCTTCCTTGATCATATCAATATGCTGGGCCCAGGATTGATCCTCAGAAATGTTGGTACCCAGGAACTTGAAGCTGCTCACCCGTTCCACTGTTGACCCCTCAATGAGGGCCTGTGTGTGTTCCCCTGACTTCCCTTTCCTGAAGCCTTTCCTTCACCTAGAATAATGGGACATCAGGCAGTGCTAACGCTTGCTTTTTTTCCCCATATTTCTGCAGGTACACGAGGTCCAAGGACTACCCAGAGTGGCCAATGACCAGGCCTTTGTGATCATCACGGTGGGGACCTGCCAGACAGATCAGCTTCCACCAACACTGAATCCACCTACTGCTTGTACCCTGGCCACAGATCCCACAATTCCAGTCTCTGAGTCTTCCAGACGGAAACACTGAAGATGTCCTTTGACCATTCGGAAGACGGGGAGACCTTCCAACAACAAGGCCTGTTGACAGTTTAGCTTGTGATGGATGTTTGCGGAGCAGTGAGGGGGTCATGAGAGGGTTCGACCAGTAATGGACAGTGTGAAGATGCAGGCCATGAAAGGGGCTGCAGGAGATGAAGACATACTGGAAAAACCACACGGTTATTGTGTTCCAACCCGGTTTATACAGGCCTCAGGGCTTGATGACAAATTGTAGTACGCTGTGTTTCTATTTGGTTGTTTCTGAGTTGTATTATTATGTGAGTGTAAATGGTGCTCATTAAACACTCTGTGGTCGACTGGATCTTCCTGACCATTGTCTCAGACTTTTTAACACTCGAAGATTAATCTAACCCTTCCCTCAACATAGTCCTCCATTTTTAGAAATCATTCATGTGCCTATCTAAGAGTCCCTTAAATGTCCCTACTGTATCTGCCTCTATGCCCCTGCCAATGCGTTCCACGCACCCACCATTTTCTGCATAAATTAGTTACTTCTGACATCCCCCCTCCCCTGTACTTTTCTCTATTCAGCTTCAAATTATATCCTCTGGTATTAGCCTTTGCTGCCCTGGGAAAAAGTCACTGGCTGTTAACTCTTATCAATGTCCCTTATCACCTTTCAAAAATCATTGGGCTCTGTCATGTCACTCCACTCTTTAAGAAAGGAGGAAGGCAGCAGAAAGGAAATTATAGACCGGTTAGCCTGATCTCAGTGGCTGGGAAGATGTTAGAGTCAATTGTTAAGAAGAAGGTGATGCAGTACTTGGTGACACAGGACAAGATAGTACAAAGTCAGCAAAAATCCTGCCTAGCGAACCTGCTGGAATTCTTTGAGGGAATTACAAGTAGAATGGATAAAGGGGATGCAGTGGATGTTGTATATTTGGACTTTCAGAAGGCCTTTGACAAGGTGACACACGTGAGGCTGCTTACCAAGTTAGGAGCCCATGGTATTACAGGGAAGTTACTAACATGGTTAGAGCATTGGCTGATTGGTAGGAGGAAGCAAGTGGGAACAAAAAGATCCTTTTCTCGTTGGCTGCCGGTGATTAGTGCTGTTTTGCAGGGGTCGGTATTGGGACCACTTCTTTTTATTCTGTATGTAAATGATTTGGATAATGGAATAGATGGCTTTGAAAATCCAGGAATCTGAGATGCAAAGACACTTGGGAGTCCTTGTGAAGAACAGCCAAAAGGTTAAACTTGCAGGTGGAGTCTGTGGTGAGGAAGGCAAATACCATGATAGCATTCATTTCAAGAGGTCTAGAATACAACAGCAAGGATGTGATGCTGAGGCTTTATAAGGCACTGGTGAGGCCTCTTAGAAAAGATAGGTTAGAAAAGATTTCTATTTGGTTGTTACTGAGTTGTATTATTATGTGAGTGTAAATGGTGCTCATTAAACACTGTGGTCGACTGGATCTTCCTGACCATTGTTTCAGACTTTTTAACACTCGAAGATTAATCTAACCCTTCCCTCCACATAGTCCTCCATTTTTAGAAATCATCCATGTGCATAGAAACCAGTGTCCAGAGGAGGTTCACAAGGATGATTCCAGGAATGAAAGGGTTACCATACGAGGAACGTTTGATGGCTCTGAGTCTGTACTCACTGGAACTCAGAAGGATGAGGGGGGATCTCATTGAAACCTTTCGAATGTTGAAAGGCCTAGGTAGAGTAGATGTGAACAAGATGTTTCCCATGGTGGGAGAGTCTAGGACAAGAGGGCACAGCCTCAAGATAGAGGGGTGCCCATTCAAACCAGAGATGCGGAGAAATTTCTTTAGCCAAAGGATGGTGAATTTGTGGAATTTATTGCCAGATGCAGCTGTGGAGGCCAGGTAATTGGGTGTACTTAAGGCAGAAATTGATAGGTTCGTGATTGGACATGGCATCAAAAGTTACAGGGAGAAGGCGGAAACTGGGGTTGAGGAGGAGGCAGAAGAAAGGATCAGCCATGATTGAATGGTGGAGCAGACTCGATGGGCCAGATGGCCTAATTCTGCTCCTATGCCTTACAGTCTTATGGTCTTGTACACCTCTCATCATCCCTCACCCTACCTCACTCGACCTCTCCTCATGAGAGTTGCTATCTGATCCAAGCAGCATCCTGGTAAATCTCAAACATGAGAAAAACTGCACGTACAAACAAGCTGGATGACCCCAGCAGGTCGGGCAGCATCCATTGAAATGAACAGTCAACGTTTCGGGACAAGACCCTTTGTCAGGACTGAAGAAGGAGTGGGCAGGGGTCTTATAAAGAAGGTGGGGGGAGAGTGGAAGGTGCCAGGTGAAAAACCAATCAGAGGAAAGTTCAGGGGAGGGGATAGGCAGGAGAGGTGAAGAAGGAATGTAAGGGGAAAGCACTATGGGTAGTAGAAGAAGGCAGAATCATGGTGCAAGGGGGAGGGATTCAAATTTCTGGGGCATTGGAACCAGTTCTGGGGGAGGTGGGACTGTTATAAACAGGACAGTCTGCACCTGGGCTGGACTGGAACCAATGTCCTAGGGGGAGCGTTTGCTACTGCTGTTCAGGAGGCTTTAAACTAATGTGGCAGGGGGATGGGAACAAGTGCAGAGAGACAGAGGGGTATAAAATGAGGGTAGAAGCAAAAAGTAGTAAGGTGAAAAGTAAAAGTGGCAGGCAGGCAAATCCAGGGCAAAAAGCAAAAAGGGCCACTTTTCAACATAATTGTATAAGGGCTAAGAGTGTTGTAAAAACAAGCTCTGAAGGCTTTGTGTGTCAATACGAGGAGCATTCGTAATAAGGTGGATGAATTGAATGTGCAGATAGTTATTAATGAATATGATATAGTTGGGATCACAGAGACATGGCTCCAGGGTGACCAAGGATGGGAGCTCAACATCCAGGGATATTCAATATTCAGGAGGGATAGACAGGAAAGAAAAGGAGGTGGGGTAGCATTGCTGGTTAGAGAGGAGATTAACGCAATAGAAAGGAAGGACATTAGCCTGGAGGATGTGGAATCGATATGGGTAGAGCTGCATAACACTAAGGGGCCGAAAACGCTGGTGGGAGTTGTGTACAGGCCACCTAACAGTAGTAGTGAAGTTGGGGATGGCATTAAACAGGAAATTAGAAATGTGTGCAATAAAGGAACAGTAGTTATAATGGGTGACTTCAATCTACATATAGATTGGGTGAACCAAATTGGTAAGGGTGCTGAGGAAGAGGATTTCTTGGAATGTATGCGGGATGGTTTTCTGAACCAACATGTCGAGGAACCAACCACAGAGCAGGCCATTCTAGATTGGGTATTGAGCAATGAGGAAGGGTTAGTCATGTGAGGCCCCTTGGGTAAGAGTGACCATAATATGGTGGAATTCTTCATTAAGATGGAGAGTGACATAGTTAATTCAGAAACAAAGGTTCTGAACTTAAAGAAGGGTAACTTTGAAGGTATGAGATGTGAATTAGCTAAGACAGACTGGCAAATGATACTTAAAGGGTTGACGGTGGATATGCAATAGCAAGCATTTAAAGATCACATGGATGAACTACAACAATTGTTCATCCCAATTTGGCAAAAGAATAAACCAGGGAAGGTAGTGCACCCATGGCTGACAAGGGAAATTAGGGATAGTATCAAGTCCAAAGAAGAAACATATAAATTAGCCAGAAAAAGCGGCACACCTGAGGACTGGGAGAAATTCAGAGACCAGCAGAGGAGGACAAGGGGCTTAATTAGGAAAAGAACAAAAGTTTATGAGAGAAAGCTGGCAGGGAACATAAAAACCGACTGTAAAAGCTTTTATAGATATGTGAAAAGAAAAAGATTGGTCAAGACAAATGTAGGTCCCTTACAGTTAGAAACAGATGAATTGATCAAAGGGAACAAGGATGTGGCAGACCAATTGAATAACTACTTTGGTTCTGTCTTCACTACGGAGGACATAAATAATCTTCCGGAAATAGTAGGGGACCGAGGGTCTAGTGAGATGGAGGAACTGAGGGAAATGCATGTCAGTAGGGAAGCGGTGTTAGGTAAATTGAAGGGATTAAAGGCAGATAAATCTCCAGGGCCAAATGGTCTGCATCCCAGAGTGCTTAAGGAAGTAGCCCAAGAAATAGTGGATGCATTAGTGATAATTTTTCAAAACTCCTTAGATTCTGGATTAGTTCCTGAGGATTGGAAGGTGGCTAATGTAACCCCACTTTTTAAAAAAGGAGGGAGGGAAAAACTGGGGAATTATAGACCAGTTAGTCTGAAAATTAGGAAAAGGGGAGGTGCAACGAGACCTGGGTGTCATTGTACACCAGTCAGTCATTGAAGGTGGGGATGCAGGTACAGCAGGTGGTGAAAAAGGCAAATGGTATGTTGGCATTCATAGCAAAAGGATTTGAGTACAGGAGCAGGGAGGTTCTACTGTAGTTGTTCAAGGCCTTGGTGAGATTGCACCTAGAGTATTGTTGAGCAGTTTTGGTCCCCTAATCTGAGGAAAGACATTCTTGCCATAGAGGGAGTACAGCGAAGGTTCACCAGATTGATTCCTGGGATGGCAGGACTTTCATATGAAGAGAGACTGGATCGACTAGGCTTATACTCACTGGAATTTAGAAGATTGAGGGGGGATCTTATTGAAACGTATAAAATTCTAAAGGGATTGGACAGGCTAGATGCAGGAAGATTGTTTCTGATGTTGGGGAAGTCCAGAACGAGGGGTCATAGTTTAAGGGGAAGCCTCTTAGAACCGAGATGAGGAAAAACTTCTTCACACAGAGAGTGGTGAATCTGTGGAATTCTCTGCCACAGGAAACAGTTGAGGCCGGTTCATTGGCTATATTTAAGAGGAAGTTAGATATGGCCCTTGTGGCTAAAGGGATGAGGGGGTATGGAGAGAAAGCAGGTACAGGGTTCTGAGTTGGATGATCAGCCATGATCATACTGAATGGCGGTGCTGGCTCAAAGGGCCGAATGGCCTACTCCTGCACCTATTTTCTATGTTTCTATCATGAGAGAGGTGACAGGCAAGTGGAAGAGAAAAACTGCAGATGCTGAAAATACAAATCAACATACACAAAATGCTGGAGGAATTCAGGCAGCATCTTGATGAAGGCTTTCAGCCCTAAACGTCGACTCTTTTCCATCTATGCTGCCTGACTTAAGTTCCTCTGGCATTTTGTGTGTGTTATCCTGGTAAATCTCCTCTGCACCCTAACCCTAAAGCTTCTGCATCTTTCCTACAATGGTTCAGTCAGCGCTAAGCTTAATACTCCAAGTGTGGTCCAAATGCTTGCGACATTTCCTCTCAAATCTTGAACTCAATCCCCTGACTAATGAGAACCACACAGCATACGCCTTCTTAAACACCCTAAATTCAAGGTGACCAGCGTGGAGAGGCTAGGGATTAAACCCAGGTCTTCATGCTTGTGAACCATGTGCTCTCTCACTGAACTGCATTCCCACAAACACTTTTCTCTGACTGGGAACTGAATCCAGTCCAGCAGACCACTGGGGAACATGGTTCTTGATAATTTCACTGCAGTGGGGAACAATCAGGACCTTGGCGGAGCTGGGCAGGTAGGTTTTCCAAACTAATTATGTAAGTAACATACTTCTCAGTTTTTTAGAGATGTTGAATGATATTAAAGACTTTCCAGTGAAGCTGATTGGTGGAAAGGGAGCACCGGGAGTGGAAATGGATGACAAGGTCCTGGATTCCAAAGTGTCAGAATCACCATTGGGTTTAACATCAGTGGCATATGTCCTGAAATTTGTTGTTTTGTGGCAGCAGTCATTGCAATAATAATAATAAAAGCTATAAATTACTATAAGTAATATATAAAGAGAAAATTAAATTGAGTTAGTGCAAAAAAGAGGGGAAAAATAGTGAGGTTGTGTTCATTCAGAAACCTGATGGTGGAGGGGAAGAAGCTGACTCTGAAACATTGAAACATTGAAGAATGAGGGTGGATCTCATTGAAACTGATCGCATATTGAAAGCCTAGTTAGAGTGGATGTAGAGAGGGTGTTTCCTATCGTGGGTGAGTCTAGGACTAGCCTCAGAACAGAAGGACATTGATTTGGAACAGAGATGAGAAGGCATTTCTTTAGCCAGATGTTCCATGTGAATCTATGGAAACTCTCAAGTCAGGGGATCTGGTTTAGCTGCTCCTCAGCCTTTAGCCCGATTGCTTTTTCTGACACCCTTTCTCTGGTGATTGATATTATCTTATATTCCTCACACTTTTTACTCCCTGTCATCTTGCTCAGTCTGCAAGAGTCTGTTGAGGTTGAGGCTCAAACTAAGTTTTTTTAGGGTCTTTCTTTCAGCTTGTAGGGATGGTTTTGAGGACAGAGAGGGGAGTTAGTGCCCAAAGTCTGAGCATCCACGAGGAGGCTGGAGGCTGTCTTTTCTGGAGTTAGAGCACTTGGTGTATGTATGAGTAGCTGGGAAAGAGGAACAGGGCTTGTTTTGGTGCTTGCTGACCCCTGTTCTGCTGAACATGGTGGGCATGCTGTGTTGGTGCTGGAATGTGTGTCACAGCCACAGGCTGCCCCCAGCACAACCTTGGGTTGCGTTGATTGTTAATGGAAATTAAGGATTTCAGTGTATCGTACTTGTGTTAAGTACAATTTGAATCTTGGTTAGGGTTTAAGGGCAGGGATGTGGGTGATTTAGAGATCAGGCTGGAACTAAACCTCTGCTCTGCATTGGAAGGCTGGCAACATGAACGTAATGTGGACATGGACAGAACATAAGAAATAATAGGAGCTAATAAGAAAAAATAAAAAATAAAAAAAATAAGAAAGGTTGAACAATAATGGTGTGTGTATCAAAGTTCAAAGTAAATTTATTGTCAGTACATATAAGTCACCTCCTTGAGACTCATTTCCTGGCTGGCAATCGTTGCAATTCACCTTCCAGACCCATCACTGCTACTACCTAGAAGATACCTGGGAACACCACCTCTTGGAAAACCCCCTCCAGGTCTCTCACCATCCTGACTTGGAAATCACAGAATTCCCTCCCTGACAGCACTGTGGGTGCACCTACACCTCAGGGACTGCAGTAGTTCGAGAAGGCAGCTCATCACCACCATCTCAAGGACAACTAGGGATGGGCAATAAATGCTGGCATAGCTGGCGACACCCACATCCCATAAATTAATAATTTTTTAAAATATCGAGGTAAATATAAAGGAACACAACAGAATCAATTAAAAACTGCATACAATAGAGACGGACAAACAACCAATATGCAAAACTGTACAAATACAAAAAGAAAAGAAGAAATAATAATAAATATAATAATTGGATAAGCAATAAATATTGAGAACATGAGTCGTAGAGCCCTACAAAACTAGTCCATGGGCTGTGGAATCAGTTTGTTGTCGAGGAGAGTGAAGTTATCCCCTCTGGTTCAGGAGCCAGATAGTTGAGGGGTAAAATGCCATTCTCTCACTACTCGCTGCTGCCATCAGGAAGTAGGTACAGGACCCTCAAGTCCCGCGCCACCTGGTTCGGGTGCAGCAATGCACTGTGATACTAAATTTACTTTGATCTTTGAACGAACTGCAACGTATCTTGGCAGGGAGGTTTGCTATGGCTATTGAGAAGAGTTTAAACTAGAATTGCTGGGGGATAGGGCCAAACTGAAGAGATGGAGGAAGGGGCTGTTGGATCATCAATAGAGAAAGCTTGTAGACAGTGTGAGAGGGAGGATAGGCAGGTGACAGAGAAGTAATGCGCTCAGACCAATGGTTTGAGATGCATCTATTTTACTGCAAGAAGCATCATGAGCAAAGCAGATGAGCTTACAGTGTGGATCAGTACTTGGAGCTATGATGTTGTGGCCATTACAGAGACTTGGAAGGCTCAAGGGCAGGAATGGTTACTAGAGTGCCAGGCTTTAGATGCTTCAGAAAGGACAGAGAGGGAGGCAAAAGAGTTAGGGGCATGGCACTGTTGATCAGAGATAGTGTCATGGCTGCAGAAAAGGGGGAAGTCCTGGAGGGATTGTCTACTAAGTCTCTGTGGGTGGAAGTTAAAAACAGGAAGGGGTCAATAACTCTACTGGGTGTTTTGACAGGCCACCCAGTAGTAACAGGGACATAGGGAGACAAATTCTGGAAAGGTGTAATAATAGCGGGGTCACACACAAAATGCTGGTGGAACACAGCAGGCTAGGCAGCATCTATAGGGAGAAGCGATGTTGACGTTTCAGGCCGAGACCCTTCGTCAGGACTAACCGAAAGGAAAGATAGTAAGAGATTTGAAAGTAGAGGGGGGAGGGGAGATGCGAAATGATAGGAGAAGACCGGAGGGGGTGGGATAAAGCTAAGAGCTGGAAAGGTGATTGGCGAAAGTGATACAGAGCTGGAGAAGGGAAAGGATCATGGGACGGGAGGCCTCAGGAGAAAGAAAGGGGGGGGAGCACCAGAGGGAGATGGAGAATAGGCAAACAACAAAATATGTCAGGGATGGGGTAAGAAGGGGAGGAGGGGCATTAACGGAAGTTAGAGAAGTCAATGTTCATGCCATCAATTTGGAGGCTACCCAGCCGGTATATAAGGTGTTGTTCCTCCAACCTGAGTGTGGATTCATTTTGACAATAGAGGAGGCCATGGATAGACATATCAGAATAGGAATGGGACGTGGAATTAAAATGTGTGGCCACTGGGAGATCCTGCTTTCTCTGGTGGACCGAGCGTAGGTGTTCAGTGAAACGGTCTCCCAGTCTGCGTCGGGTCTCACCAATATATAAAAGGCCACACTGGGAGCACCGGACACAGTATATCACACCAGCTGACTCACAGGTGAAGTGTTGCCTCACCTGGAAGGACTGTCTGGGGCCCTGAATAGTGATGAGGGAGGAAGTGTAAGGGCAGGTGTAGCACTTGTTCTGTTTACAAGGATAAGTGCCAGGAGGGAGATTGGTGGGAAGGGATGGGGGGGGAACGAGTGGACAAGGGAGTCGCGTAGGGAGCGATCCCTGCGAAAAGCAGAAAGGGGGGGGGAGGGAAAAATGTGTTTGGTAGTGGGATCCCGTTGGAGGTGGTGGAAGTTACGGAGAATTATATGTTGGACCTGGAGGCTGGTGGGGTGGTAGGTAAGGACAAGGGGAACCCTATCCCGAGTGGGGTGGTGGGTGGATGGGGTGAGGGCAGATGTGCGGGAAATGGGAGAGATGCATTTGAGAGCAGAGTTGATGGTGGACGAAGGGAAGCCCCTTTGCTTAAAAAAAGAAGACATCTCCTTCGTCCTGGAAGAAAAGCCTCATCCTGAGAGCAGATGCGGCGGAGACGGAGGAATTGTGAGAAGGGGATAGCATTTTTGCAAGAGACAGGGTGAGAAGAGGAATAATTCAGGTAGCTGTGAGAGTCTGTAGGTTTATAGTAGATATCAGTAGATAGGCAGTCTCCAGAGATGGAGACAGGAAGATCAAGAAAGGGAGGGAGGTGTCGGAAATGGACCAGGTAAATTTGAGGGCAGGGTGAAAGTTGGAGGCAAAGTTAATGAAGTCGACGAGCTCAGCACGCATGCAAGAGGCAGCGCCAATGTAGTCGTCGATGTAGCGAAGGAAAACCTACAAAAAGGCAGGCATAACTGGGACCCATACGGGTGCCCATGGCTACACCCTTGGTTTGGAGGAAGTGGGAGGAGCCAAAGGAGAAATTATTGAGAGTAAGAACTAATTCCGCTAGACGGAGGAGAGTGGTGGTAGAGGGGATTTGGTTAGGTCTGGAATCCAAAAAAAACCGAAGAGCTTCGAGACCATCTCGGTGGGGGATGGAGGTATATAGGGACTGGACGTCCATGGTGAAAATAAGACGGAGGGGGCCAGGGAACTTAAAATCATTGAAAAAATTCAAAGCATGAGAAGTGTCACGAACATAGGTGGGAAGAGATTGAACAAGGGGGGATAAGACAGTGTCAAGGTAGGCAGAAATGAGTTCAGTGGGGCAGGAGCAAGCTGAGACAATGGGTCTACCTGGACAGGCAGGTTTGTGGATCTTGGGTAGGAGGTAGAAACAGGAAGTGCGGGGTGTGGGAACTATGAGGTTAGTGGCAGTGGATGGGAGATCCCCAGAGCTAATAAGGTTGGTGATGGTATTGGAGACAATGGCCTGGTGCTCCTTAGTGGGACCATGATCAAGGGGTAAATAAGAGGAGGTATCAGAGAGTTGTCGCTGTGCCTCGGCCAGGTAGAGGTCAGTACGCCAGACAACAACAGCTCCCCCCTTATCAGCAGGTTTTATATTGAAGGTGGGATTGGTGCGGAGGGAGCGGAGAGCAGAGCGTTCGGAAGGAGTGAGGTTGGAATTGGAACAGGGTGTGGTGAAGTCAAGACGGTTGATGTCCCGTTGGCAATTAGCAGTAAAGAAATCCAGAGCAGGTAGAAGACCAGAGCGGAGGAGGGTTGAAGACGGGAGAAGGAGTCATCGGTGGGGGTAGGAGAGTCCTTGTCAAAGAAGTAATCTCGGAGTCGGAGCCAGCGGAAGAAGAGTTCAGCGTCATGGCGTACGTGGAACTCACTGAGGTGTGGGCAAAGGGGGACAAAGATGAGGCCCTTACTGAGGACAGAGCGCTCTGCCTCAGAGAGTTGAAGGTCGGAGGGAATGGTGAAGACCCGGCACGGATGAGAGATGGGATCAGAGGGGGGAGGGAGGCTGGTAGTGTCAGTGAAGAGGGAAGGGTTGGGGTGAGAGGAAGATGGAGCCTCTGAGGGCCCAGGAGCTGACGATGGGATCTGAGGGAGAGGGGATTGCAGATCGGTGGTGGGGGAAGGGGAGAAAATCGCAGCATGTGAAGACCCGGACTGGAGTTCAAGGCTGGAGTCGCAGTCGGTGGCTGCTCAATCGCTTTGAAGCTGTCCATGGTCGTTGGAACCCGCGTTGATGGTGCTGGAGTTTCAAAAACCCCTGGGTCGCTGGGGCAGACGAGATCGACGGCCGAGGCCAATCCATGTCGGTTGGAACCCGCGTTGATGGGTTTCAGGGTTGTCGTGGTGGGAGATTTTAATTTCCCAGATATTGATTGTCATGTCCCTAGAGCAAGGAGTTTAGATGTTTAGATGGGATGGAATTTGTTAAGTGTGTTCAGGAAGGTTTCCTGACACAATATGTACATAAGCCTACAAGAGGAGAGGCTGTACTTGATCTGGTATTGGGAAATGAACCTGGTCGGGTGTCAGGTCTCTCAGTGGGAGAGCATTTTGGAGATGGTGATCACAATTCTATCTCCTTTACCATAGCATTGGAGAGGGATAGGAACAGACAAGTTAGGAAAGCATTTGATTGGAGTAAGGGGAAATATGAAGCTATCAGCCAGAAACTTGGAAGCATAATTTGAGAACAGATGTTCTCAGGGAAATGTACAGTAGAAATGTGACAAATTTTCGGGGGATATTTGCGTGGGGTTCTGCATAGGTACGTTCCAATGAGACGGTACAGAAACCATGGTGTACAAAGGCTGTTGAAAATCTTGTCAAGAAGAAAAGGTTGCAAAAGGTTCAAAAGACTAGGTAATAATAGACATCTAGAGAATTATAAGGCTGGCAGGAAGGAGCTTAAGGATGAAATTAGGAGAGCCAGAAGGGGCCATGAGAAGGCCTTGGCGGACAGGATTAAGGAAAACCCCAAGGCATTCTACAAGTATGTGAAAAGCAAGAGGATAAGACGTGAGGGAATAGGACCAATCAAGTGTGACAGTGGAAAAGTGTGTATAGAACCAGAGGAGATAGCAGAGATACTTAAAGAATACTTTGCTTCAGTATTCACTACGGAAAAGGATCTTGGCAATTGTAGGGATGACTTACAGCAGACTGAAAAGCTTGAGCATACAGACATTAAGAAAGAGAATGTGCTGGAGCTTTTGGAAAGCATCAAGTTGGATAAGTCACCAGGACCGGATGAGATGTACCCCAGGCTACTGTGGGAGGTGAGGGAGGAGATTGCTGAACCTCTGGCAATGATCTTTGCATCATCAGTGGGAATGGGAGAGGTTCCAGAGGATTGGATGGTTGCAGATATTGTTCCCTTATTCAAGAAAGGTAGTCGAGATAGCTCAGGAAATTATAGACCAGTGAGTCTTACTTCAGTGGTTGGTTGGTAAGTTGATGGAAAAGATCCTGAGAGGCAGGATTTATGAACATTTGGAGAGGCATAATATAATTAGGAATAGTCAACATGGCTTTGTGAAAGTCAGGTTGTGCCTTATGAGCCAGATTGAATTTTTTGAGGATGTGACTAATAATGAAGGTAGAGCAGTAGATGTAGTGTATGTGGATTTCAGCAAAGCATTTGATAAGGTACCCCATGTAAGGCTTATTGAGAAAGTAAGGAGGCATGAGATCCAAGGGGACTTTGCTTTGTGGATCCAGAATTGGCTTGCTCACAGAAAGCAAAGAGTGGTTGTAGATGGGTTATATTCTGCATGGAGGCCGGAGACCTTAGGGATCTGTACTAGGACCCCTACTCTTCATGATTTTTATAAATGACCTGGATGAGGAAGTGGAAGGATGGGTTAGTAAATTTGCTGATGACACAAAGGTTGGAGGTGTAGTGGATAGTGTGGAGAGCTGTCAGAGGTTACAGCGGGACATTGATAGGTTGCAAAATTAGGCTGAGAAGTAGCAAATGGAGTTCAACCCAGATAAGTGTCTGGTGGTTCATTTTGGTAGGTCAAATATGATGGCAAAATATAGTATTAATGGTAAGTCTTGACAGTGTGGAGGATCGGAGGATCAGAGGGATTTTGGGGTCTGAGTCCATAGGACACTCAAAGATGCTCTGCAGGTTGACTCTGTGGTTAAGAAGGTTAAGATTGGCCTTCCTCAGTCATGGGATTGAGTTTAAGAGCCGAGAGCTAGTGTTGCAGCTATATAGGACACCACTTGGAGTACTGTGCTCAGTTCTAGTTACCTCACTACAGGAAGGACGTGGAAACCATAGAAAGGGTGCAGAGAAGATTTACAAGGATGTTGCCTTGATTGGGGAGCATGCCTTATGAGAATAGGTTTTTTAATTAAATAATATTTTTATTGAATTTTATATATATTTCACATGTAGTATACAAATAAACAATAATAATAATTAAACTAAATAGTGAAACATGTCCTCATGTTTTTCACAATCATCAAAGAAAAAAGATATAACATTTCACATACTTCACATATTTAATAAAGAAATAAAATAAAAACACATCAGAAAAAAAAACCATAGAAGCACTCAACAAGAATAAGCTATTTCAAAATGACTGTGCACCTTGACGTCCAAGAAACTCCAGTAAAGGTTTCCACACATTTTCAAATTCTCCTGCCCTTCCCTTGGTTATGTAAGTCAGTCTCTCCAATATAATACAAGATGCCATCTCCTTCACCCATACATGTATCGAAGGTATATCCATTTTTCTCCAAGATAAAGATCTATTTCCTCCTGGCCTGTAGGAGTCAAAAGTCAATTAAAGTTGACTGTTTTGCACTAACAGTAAAGTTCTTTGGATATAAACCTAGTACGCACATTTTTGCTTGGTGAGGCACCTTTACTCCAACAATCTCAGATATTGTTCGAACGACTGTTTTCCAGTATTTTTTTAATTTAGGACAGTCCCATACACAGTGAAACAGAGTATACTTTTCTTCTAAACATTTAACACAAGTGTCCGGGATGTCAGGGGTCCAACGGTTGAGTTTGACCAGGGTAATGTAAGTTCTCATTAACCATTTATATTGTAATAGCTTCATTTTCATATTAACTGATTGTTTTGGGGCTAAGCATGCAATTTCCCACTCAGTTTCTTGCATGTCCTCTTGAACATCCAGCCTCCATGTCTCCAGCCTACCAATGGTGGACTCCTTATCATATGACATCAAAGCTGTATAGAATAAAGAAATCTGACTCCTTTTAGGTTTAGAAGTGTAAGATTTTCAAGATGTGATAGTGGTGGTTCAGATATTAAATGCTTATATTTTGATAATATGAAATGTCTCAGTTGCAAATATTTTAAAAAGAGTTTTTTAGGAATATGGTATGTCTGGGGAGAAGGGAGGAGTATCTTTAATATGCTGATGTGCTTTATACCAGATGTCAATAGTATTTTTGAGGAAAAGGTTCTCGGTTTTCTTTTCAGATTTCCTGGGTTATAGTCAGAGCTTTAATGGGAGGTTTGGTGCTGATGCCTGTTCAATATTCACCCAGGCTGGAAGGGCCTCCATTAAGAAATAAGACATTGCAGAACGTAACTAAGCAGACCAATAATACCATTTCAGGTTGGGGAGCCGTAGCCCCCCCCCCCTTTCATAAGGCAGGTATAGCACCCTAAGTCTCGGTCTAGAGTTTTTATTATTCCAAATGAATTTACTAAAAATACTATTAAGCTGATCAAAAAATGATTTTGGTAGTGGGAGAGGAAGTGATTGAAAAAGGTATAGAAATTTTGGTAATATATTCATTTTGATCATGGTTATACAGCCAATTGTTGATATGGGCATTTTTATCCATCGATCCAATGTCTTTTTCACTACGTCCACTAGTTGGTCATAGTTTGTTGGGACAATTGTTTTAATTTCGGAGGTAATTTTGACACCAAGGTAGGTAAATCCTTCCTTTGCATTTATAAATGGGGTTTTTATGACTGTAAATCTAGGCAACACATTAAATAAATATGGCCATTCTGTTCTATCGAAGGCCTGCCGAGCATCCAGTGATAATACTGCTGTATCTTTAGCATCAAATTTTTCATGAATTATGTTAAGAACTCTTCTAATATTATGGAATCCTTGGCGTTCTTGCACAAAACCATTCTGATCATTATGATCTAGATGTGGGATATAAGGATCCAGTCTTCTTGCTAAGGCTTTACAAAGTATTTTTGTGTCCAATCCAATTAGACTTATTGGTCTAAATGAGGAACATTCTGTAGGAAATTTGCCTGGCTTCAAGATCAGTGTTATCATTTCCAGCCTTAACGAGGGTGGGAGAGTTCCATTCCGATAAGATTCGTCATACATATTTAAGAGTGGGACTAGTAATTTTTCTTGAAATGTTTTGCAGAATTCAATTGGTAAGCTATCAGGCCCTGGCACTTTACCACTGTTAATATTTTGGATAGCCTGTGATAAATTTTCAATTGTTAAACCTCTATCTAACTCCTTTTTTGCATCTGTCAGTATCTGGATTGAAACTGATCAAGAAATATGTCTCGTTCTTCTGAGGCTTGGGAGCATTCTGATCTATATAAATGTTCATAAAATTCTCTAAAACTGTTATTAATTTCCAATGGGTCTTCTGTTCAGCTACCTGAAAAGGTTATTATACTGTTAATTGCTCTTCAGACTGTATTTTTTTAAGTTCTCCATGCCAAAAGTTTCCCAGCTTTTAAGATAATAAGATTGCTTCAGCCACATTAAACTTCTTGCAGCTTTATCAGCAGATAATTTATTATATTTGGCTCTCAAAAGTTGCAGATCTCTTTGTTTTGTTGGATCATCCCTTTCATTTAGTACTATCTCTAAAGATTTAATTTGTTTTTCCAAAGTTTCCATCTCTATTTTTTGTTGTTTGGACTTGGAGCTTGTATAACTGATGATTTCTCCTCTAATATATGCCTTGACCACCTCCCATCTCGTGCTGGCACCAGTTTGATCTGTATTTAACTCAAAGTAACTCTCTATCTTAGTTCCCACAGATTTAACAAAGTTTGGATTTTGAAGCCATCTGAGCTGAAATCGCCAGTTAGGGGGACTGTGAATAAATTTCTCTATATGAATACTTAATGAAATGCCAGCATGGTCATTTATTACTATGGTGTCATACCAGCAACTTTTAATCTTTGATAAGAGCTCTCTTGAGACAAGAAAATAATCAATACGAGAATGAGATTTACATATACTTGAATGGCAAGAGTATTCTATTTTGCCAGGATTTTGTTCTCTCCATACTTCAACCAAATTTATATCCACAATGTATTATTTTAGTAATTTTCTAGTTTGTGCCTTATAGGTATCACAGCCTGCAGAGCAATCCATACTGGGTTTAAAGTGCAATTAAAGTCTCCTCCAATGATATAAAAGCCTCGTAAAGAGGACAAAGTAAGGAAGAAATTTTCAAAAAATTTAGGGTTGTCCTCATTTGGGCCAAATATACTGACTAGGTTTAATGTGAAAGAGAGGATATTACCTCGCACAATAACATACCTTCCGGCTGAGGTTTGGATTGTTTTCATAGTTTGAAATGGTATCATTCTATGAATAAGAATAATACACCTCCAGCATAGTTGTTGTATGTTGCATAATACTACTTGGCCAGGCCATCTATTCTGTACCAGTTTAATATCTGAAACTGTCAGATGGGTTTCTTGAAGAAAAATTATTTTGGACTTAAGCTGTTTGATCCTATTTCAGTTTGGTTAACTTCTTTAGTTCCCTAACATTCCAGCTTGTGACTTTTATATTAAAGATACACTGAGTGCTCGTCTGTTCCATATATAGTACATGTCAATTATACCAGGAAAAGGAGTAAGAAATATTACTGTTGTGTTGGGTGCACAACATACATATAGGAAAAATTAAAAAAACACATACATTTACACATATGGACATTTGAACTCTTGAATTCCCCCTCCCTTACTCAAAACAAAGAACTGTAGAGCTTGTGCTGATGCACTCTTTGGAGGAGCAGCTAAGCTCTGCAAACCTAACTCCATTGGCAACTAGTGGTGTCCGTCAACCATGCACCTTATATCTTAGAACATTATACGCTCAACCCATTTAGCATAGAAATAAAGTCAAAGTAGCCACTGAACTATATGCCAGAATTGCCTATTATAAATGTTCATTCAGGTCCATGGAGTCCCATCTCAATAGAATTAAGGTTTCAGCAAACAAAAATGTAGTAAACAATAAAAATAGGCAAAATAGTAAAGCTATTCTGGCGGTATAAACAACCTCTTAAAGAGAGTATATTTTTAAAAATAGAATGAACGAGGCTAAGGTGGCAGTTCTAGTAAAAGAAAAATAAAGAAAGAGAGAATAAAATGTCTTCTGGGACTCAGTGTGGGCTGTTAAGCAGTCAGTATCAGCTGATTCTCATGGGTATGGAAGTAAACAAATCTCACTACTGCCTTAGTCAGACCCCTCCGGCGTGTCCTCAATGGAAACCTTCCGCCTCTTTGGTGATGAAAACATTTCCCCATTGTGGAGGACTCTCATCTTGCATGGATTATGTTGAAATCCGCGGGAAGTTCCTTTCTCAACGAACACTCTTTTGACCGTGTTAAATTCGTTTCGCTGTCGCATGGTCTCAGCTGAGAGATCTTGAGCGAAGAAAAGCTTGTTTCCCTCATACGTAATATTACACTGTTCAATGGAGCGGAAAACAAACTCCCGATCTTGAAATTTCAGAAACCGAATGAGAACCGCTCTGTTCTGGTTTGGTTTTGACAGTGCTAGAGTTTGGTGAACTCTTTCTGGGATGAAGGATCTGTCGGTGTCCAGCTCCAGCCAGTGCAGTAGCATGTTTTGTATGAATTTTATAGGTGCACCGTAGAAAGCATTCTTCTAGGGTGCATCACAACCTGGTATAGAAGTTGTCCTGTCCAAGACCGGAAGAAGCTGCAGAAGATCGTGAACCTAGCCCAGCACATCACACAAACCAATCTTCCATCCTTGGACTCACTTTACACCGCACGCTGTCGGAGCAGTGCTGCCAGGATAATCAAGGACACGACCCACCCAGCCAACACACTTTTTGTCCCACTTCCCTCCGGGAGAAGGTTCAGGAGCTTGAAGATTCGTATGGCCCCAATTTTGGGAACAGCTTCTTTCCAACTGTGATAATAAGACTGCTGAACAGATCCTGACCAGGATCTGGGCCGTACCTTCCAAATATCTGGACCTGACTTGCACTACCTTACTTTAACTTTTCTATTTTCTAATTATGATTTATAATTTAAATTTTTATTATATTTACTTGGATCTGTACTTCAGGGAGTGCAAAGCGCAGAAACAAATATCACTGTGATGACTGTACGCTCTAGTATCAATTATTTGGTGGCAATAAAGTAAGTAAGTAAAGTAATTCAAGCAGTGGTTGGTTTCCTTCAGCGCCCTCCCGGAGACCGAACAAGTTTTTCCTTCAACTCCAATTCTCCAGGTCCTCGGTCTTGGATTCCAGGTAGACAATTTGTTTGATGGCGTTGGTTAGCTCAGCCTTGTTCTTTTCCACGTGCTCTTCTGCCACCATTATTCAGTTTTCAGCCTCTACATCCGCGCAGTATTAGAAGCAACATTTCACTTCACCTCCAACGTATTGTTTTCTAAAGCAACAACCGAGCTGGCCATCTTACCCAGGCAGTCATCTATACTGTCTAGTTTGGATCCAAATTCAGAATGAAGTAATGTTAATTTATCTAGCACTGCTGTTAGCTCCGCCATGTTGCTAGAAACTTCCTCATCAATGAAGTGTCGATTTTCGATTTTTTGGAGTCACGTTTTCGGGTGAAGATATCACAGTCCTTGATTGTAGTCATTTTTGACATAGCCCAAGTTCAGTTGGTATTGTTAACTTGGGGTTTTAAAGCTGTTTAGTGCAAGGTTGTACGGAGCCTCCACGTTAAGCTGCCATCTTGGTTCATGACTCCATAGCACCCCCCCCCCCCCCCCATGAAAAGTTGAGTGAACTTGGCCTTTTTCTCTTTGGAGCGATGGAGGATGAGAGTTGACCTGATAGAGGTGTATAAGGTTATGAGAGGCATTGGTCATGTGGATAGTCAGAGGCTTTTTCCCAGGGCTTAAATGGCTGACAAGAGAGGACAGTTTTAAGGTGCTTGTAAGAAGGTACAGAGTAGATGTCAGGGGTAAGTTTTTCACGCAGAGTAGTGAATGTATGGAATGGGCTGTTGGCGATGGTGGTGGAGGTGGATACAATAGGGTCCTTTAAGAGGCTCCTGGACAAGTACATGGAGCTTGGAAAAATAGAGGGCTATGGGTAACCCTGGGTAATTTCTAAAGTAAACACATGTTCGGCACAGCATTGTGGGCCAAAGGGCCTGTATTGTGCTGTAGTTTTTCTATGTTTCTAACTTGAAGCATGATTTTTTTGCACAGAGAGTGATGGGTGCCTGGAATGCTCTGCCAGGGCTGCTGAAGTACAATTGAGGCATTTATGGATAGGTTCTGAATTTGTAAAGGAAGGAGGGAGACGGCCTATGTGCCAACAGAAGGGTTTATTCCTATTTATTTATTTCAGTGCAGAATAGACCGAGCCAGGCCACCCAGTAAGCCCCAATTTAACCCCATCCTAATCATGACAATTTATAATGACCAATTACAGTCGGCCCTCCTTATCTGCAGATTCAACCAACCACGGATTGGAAAAACCTAGAAGTTATCTCTCCAGCACTTGATATTTGAGCATGTACAGACCTTTTCTCTTGTCATTATTCCCTAAACAATACAGTATAACAACTATTCACATAGATTTACATTGTATTAGGTATTATAAGTAACCTAGAGATGATTTAAAGTGTATGGGAGGTTGTGCAAAGGTTACTGTGGATCGGGATCGAAAAAAACCAGAAGTTCTCTCTCCAGCACTCGTTGTTTGAGCATGTACAGACTAATTTTTCTTGTCATTATTCCCTAAACAATACAGTATAACAACTATTTACATAGCATTTACTTTGTGTTAGGAATCATAAGTAAGTCGGAACAGATACATCCGGTATTATTTAGCGTCAGTTAGTCAAATGTTTGTCTTAGTATGTAGTATATATTTTACCTTTCTATGCATATAAAACATGTAAGAACCATAGAACACTACAGCACAGTACAGGCTCTTCAGCCCTCCATGTTGTGCTGACCAATATAATCCTTAAAAAAAAGTACACACTGCCCCATAACCCTCTATTTTTCTTTCATCCATGTGCCTGTCCAAGAGGCTCTTAAATACCCCTAATGTTTTAGCCTCCACCACCATCCCTGGCAAGTCATTCCAGGCACTTACAACCCTCTGTGTAAAAAACTTACCCCTGATGTCTCCCCTAAACTTCCCTTCCTTAATTTTGTACATATGCCCTCTGGTGTTTGCTATTGGTACCCTGGGAAACAGGTGCTGACTATCCACCCTATCTATGCCTCTCATAATCTTGTAGACCTCTATCAAGTCCCCTCTCATTCTTCTACACTCCAAAGAGAAAAGTCCCAGCTCTGCTAACCTTGCCTCATATGACTTGTTCTCCAAGCCAGGCAACATCCTGGTAAATCTCCTCTGCACCCTCTCCATAGTTTCCACATCCTTCCTAAAATGAGGTGACCAGAACTGAACACAATACTCTAAGTGCAGTCTCACCAGAGATTTGTAGAGTTGCAACATGACCTCTCTACTCTTGAACTCAATCCCCCTGTTAATGAAGCCTAGCATCCCATAGGCCTTCTTAACTACCCTATCAACTTGCGCAGTGACCTTGAGGGATGTATGGATTTGAACCCCAAGGTCCCTTTGTTCATCCACACTCTTAAGTAACTGACCATTAACCCTGTACTCAGTCTTCTGGTTTGTCCTTCCAAAGTGCATCACCTCACACTTGTCCGGATTGAACTCCATCTGCCATTTTTCTGTCCAATTCTGCAGCTTGTCTATATCCTCTTGTAACCTTCGACAACCTACAGCTCCATCCACAACTCCTCCAATCTTTGTGTCATCCGCAAACTTACTCACCCATCCTTCTGCCTCTACATCCAGGTCATTTATAAACATCACAAATAGCAGGGGTCCCAGGACAGATCACTGCAGCACTCCACTAGTCACCGACCTCCAGGCAGTGACTATCTTCCACAACTACCCTCTGCTTTCTTCCTTTAAGCAAATTTTTTATCCAAACAGCCAAGGTTCCACTTATTCCATACCTCATGACTTTCTGGATGAGTCTCTCTTGGGGGACCTTGTCAAATGCTTTGCTAAAGTCCATGTAGACCACACCTTCTGCCCTACCCTCATCAATTTCTTTTGTTACCTCTTCAAAAAACTCAATCAGGCTCGTGAGGCACGATCTTCCATTCACAAAGCCATGTTGAAATGTATGTATTTCAGTAATTGAACCACTGCATTGCTTAGTAACAATCAACAAACATAAGGAAATCTGCAGATGCTGGAAATTCAAACAACAACACACACAAAATGCTGGTGGAACACAGCAGGCCAGGCAGCATCTATAAGGAGAAGCACTGTCGACATTTCAGGCCGAGACTCGACGTCCTGACGAAGGGTCTCGGCCTAAAACGTCGATAGTACTTCTCCTTATAGATGCTGTCTTAGTAATAATAGTAGCTTTCATCAGGACAGGGCCTTTCACATGCTCCATTATTCTCATTCTATCCTTTAAAATTGTTCTGATCATTGATCGACTGTAGCCTAACGCATTTCCAATGATTGATGATGTTTCACCTCTTTCCATTCGGTTTATTATTTCCACATTATTTTCAATTATGATTGTTTTCCGTCAACGGAACAGAAACACAACGGATGGAAGGTCCAAAGCTCCGCCAGGTCTTAAAATCCACCGCACTAAGACAGGTTAAGTAAGGGACTTGAGCATCTACATTTTTTGGTATCTGCGGGGGGCTCCCAGAACCAATCCCCCAAGGATAAGGCTGTAATCTATTACCGGGTTTGTCTGGACTGTGGAAGAGAATTGGGGGAGCCCATGCATTCCACGGGGAGGGCATGCAGGTGATGTTGGAACTGGAGTCGGGTTAACCACTACACGTGACTCCCCTTGTGTGATCAGATATCATAAGTTTAATTAGTTTGTCACAACATTTTCAAAGTCAAAGAAAATTTATTATCAAAGTACATATACGTAACCATATACTAGCCTGAGATTCATTTTTTGCAGGTATTTTCAGAAAAATAAAGAAATATGATAAAATTTATGAAACTATACATAAACAAAGATATGCAACAGGAAATAAATAACTATTACTGAGAACGTGAGTTGTAGATTCCTTGAAAGTGAGTCTGTAGGTTGAGGAATCCGCTCAGTGTTGTGAGTGAAGTTGGTAGTGTTACGGTTAGCATAATACTTTACAGCACTAGTGACCCAAGTTCAAGTCCCACCACTGTCTGTAATTAGTTTCTACCTTCTCCCCGTGATGGCAAGGGTTTCCTCCGGGTGCTCCAGTTTCCTCCCACAGTCCAAAGGCACACCAGTTAGCAGTGTAATTGGTCATTGTAAATTGTCCTGTGATTAGACTAGGGTTAAATAGATGTGTTGCTGGTCAGTGCAGCTCACTGGGCCAGAGGGGCCTGCTCTGTCTGCACTGTATCTCCAAACAGAAATAGATAAGTTCAGTAGCTAGGAACCCTATCCCAATGCAAGCCTTGCCTCATTCCCAGTAGTGATGCCAGAATTCTACAACTGGAAACCATTTAGTCTGTGAGGCGCACTCAGAATTTATTGATCCGATCCTAGTTTGCATGCAGCTCAAGTAATAATCCAATTCAAGTTTATTTATCACGTGTACACAGAAACCCAGTGAAACACCTCGTTTGCATTAACAACCAACATGCTGGTGGCGGCCTGCTAATGTTGCTGCACATTTCAGTTCCAACAAAGCATGCCTGCCATGTTTGGCAGAACAGCCCAGAACACAAAAAGCAACAAAACAACAACAGCAAAACAAATTCCAATCCTCCCTCCCATACACTGTCCTCCAACCGTACAACAGGCCATCTTTTTTAAGCCTCCAGCTACCAGCGGACTTGGAGTTGCAGTTGGGCTTTCAACTTCACACTGACTTGGGGTGCACCAGCCAACAGGGCTCGACTTCCAATTCAATCCTTGGGCCTTGATACTTGGCATCAACACCAGGACCCGCTGATCACTGAACATATGGTCTTGAACTCTGGGCTCGCTGATGATGGGGCCTCAAACACTAGAACTCTGTAATGATGGGACCCTGAATACTAGGCCTCGAACTCTGGACTCAATGATGATGGGACTCTGAACATTAGGCCTCAAGCTCCAGGTCTTGCTGCTGATGGGATCCCAAACAATAGGCCTTGAATGATGGGATGAATAGTTTGAAGTGTGTGTATTTTAATGCTACAAGTATTATGGGTAAAGTTGATGAACTTACAAACAACAGAAAATCTGCAGATGCTGGAAATGTGAGCAACACACACAAAATGCTGGAGGAACTCAGCAGGCCAGGCAGCATCGATGGAAAAAGGTACAGTCGATGTTTCGGGGTGAGACTCTTCAGCAGTACTGGAGAAAAAAAGCTGAGGAATAGATTTAAAAGGTGGGGGAGGTGAGAGAGAACCACCAGGTGATAGGTGAAACTTGGAAGGGGATAGATGAAGTAAAGAGCTGGGAAGTTGATTGGTATTGGTGAGATGAGGTGAAAGAGGGAAAATGGGATGGGAAATGGAGAAGTGGTGGGGGGGAAGGTTAAGGGGGCATTACCAAAAGTTTGGCAAACTGATGTTCATGCCATCAGGTTGGAGACTACCAAAATGGAATATAAGGTATTGTTCCCCCAACCTAAGTGTGGCCTCATCACATCAGTGGAGGAGTCCATGGATGGACATATCAGAATGGGAATGGAAAGTGGAATTAAAATGGGTGGCCACAGGGAGATCCCACTTGTTCTGGCAGGCAGAGCATCGATGCTCAGTGATGTCAGGTCTGACTGGTGTACCGGAGGTCACACCAGGAACACTGAACTCAATACTTGACCCCAACAGATTCACAGGTGAAGTGTTGCCTCACCTGGAAGGACTGTTTGGGGCCCTGGATGGTAGTGAGGGAGGAGGTGTAGGGGCAGGTGTAGCACTTATTCTGTTCGCAAGGATAAGATGAACTTACAGCATATAACCATATAACAATTACAGCACAGAAACAGGCCATCTCAGCCCTTCTAGTCCAGGCCGAACGCTTACTCTCACCTAGTCCCACTAACACGCACTCAGTCCATAACCCTCTATTCCTTTCCTGTCCAAATACCTATCCAATTTTACTTTAAATGACAATACCGAACCTGCCTCTACCACTTCTACTGGAAGCTTGTTCCACACAGCTACCACTCTCTGAGTAAAGAAATTCCCTCTTGTGTTACCCCTAAACTTTTGCTTTCTAACTGTCAACTCATCATCTTGTTTGAATCTCCCCTACTCTCAATGGAAAAAGCCTATCCACGTTAACTCTATCTATCCCCCTCATAATTTTAAATACCTCTATCAAGTCCCCCCTCAACCTTCTACACTCCAAAGAATAAAGGCCTAACTTGTTCAACCTTTCCCTGTAACTTAGGTGCTGAAACCCAGGTAACATACTAGTAAATCTCCTCTGTACTCTCTCTATTTTGTTGACATCTTTCCTATAATTTGGTGACCAGAACTGTACACAATACCCCAAATTTGGCCTCACCAATGCCTTGTACAATTTTAACATTACATCCCAACTCCTATATTCAATGCTCTGATTTGTAAAGGCCAGCATACCAAAAGCTTTCTTCACCACCCTATCCACATGAGATTCCACCTTCAGGGAACTATGCACTGTTATTCCTAGATCACTCTGTTCTACTGCATTTCTCAATGCCCTACCATTTATCTATGCCCTATTTTGATTCATCCTACCAAAATGTAGCACCTCACACTTATCAGCATTAAACTCCATCTGTCATCTTTCAGCCCACTCTTCTAACTGGCCTAAAGTATGGATGAATACATGGAACTATGATGTTGTGGTCATTACAAAGACTTGATAGAGAGGGCAGGAATGGGTGATTGATGTACCAGATTTTCAAAGTTTTAAAAAAGATAGAGAAGGAGGTAAAGGGGTGGGGGAGAGTTGCTCTACTAATCAGGGACAATATCACACAGCTGCACTCAGGGGAGACATAATGGAGTGTATTTGGGAAGGGTGCAATCACACTGGTGGACTTGCACTACAGACCCCCCAGCAGCCACCGGGACATTGTGGATCAGATAGGTAAACAGATGAAGGAAATGTGTAAAAATTATAGGGGTATTGTAATGGTGGGGGGTGGGAGGCTTGCATTACAGACCCCCCAATAGCTACCGGGACATTGTGGATCAGATAGGTAAACAGATTAAGGAAATGTGTAAAAATTATAGGGGTATTGTAATGGTGGGGGGTGGGAGGGTTTAACATCACTCATTTAAACTGGGACCTCCTTAGTGCAAGGGACAGTCCAATGACACAAGGAGCCATACTGGAGTGGTGCAGGGTCATGGGCCTGACTAAGTGACCTTTCAGTGGGTGAGCAGTTAATGAACAGTGACCACAACTCCTTAATTTTCAGGACAGCTACAGATAAAGATGGGTAGGGTCCTTGCGGGAGAGTTTTAAATTGAAGTCAGGCAAATTGCGAGGGCATTAGGCAGGACCTAAGGAGATTTAATTGGGAACACCTTTTCTCTGGCAAGTCTACATCAGGCTTGTGGTGGGTGTTCAAAGATCAATTGCACAGAGCACAGGAAAGGTATGTTCCTGTTAGAAGGAAGGACGAGGATGGAAAGATAAAAGAACCTTGGATGTCCAGAGAGGTGATGAATTTAGTCAAGAAGAAAAATGAAAAGTATGTATAGCTTCAGAAGTCAGGGTAAAAGGATGCACATGAGGAGTCTAAAGAAGCCAGAAAGGAACTGAAGAAGGGAATTAGGAAAGCCAGGAGGAGTCATGAAGGCTCTTGTCCTTGTCCTTGGCAAGTAGGATTGAGATGAATCCCAAGGCATTCTATAGAGCAGGAGGATAACTAGGGAGAAGGCAGGACCACTCAAGGATAAAAAGGGGAACATTTGCTTGGATGTGGAGAATGTGAGTGAGGTACTTCGTGAGTATTTTACTACAGTATTTACCAATGAAAGGAGCATGGAGGAGCAGGAGATCAGCACTGAGTGCATAAATATGTTTGGGCATTTAGAGGTCTCGGAGGAGGAAGTGTTGGATATCCTAATGAGTATTAAGGTGAATAAGTCCCCAGGGCTTGATAGGACTTACTTCAGGTCACTAAGGAAGGTCAGAGACAAGATTGCTGGGGCTTGACCAGTATCTTGGTGTCTCTCTATGCATAGGTGAGGTCCCAGAGGACAGGTGAGTGGCTAATATTGTACCTATATTTAAGGGAACAAGGAAAAATCATGGAAACTATACACCAGTGAGTCTTACGTCAGTTGTGGGGAAATTGCTTGAGAAAATTCCTAGGGATAGGATATATGAGCATTTGAAAACCCATGGCCTAATTAGGGTGAGCCAGCATAGCTTTGTGTGTCTTACCAACTTGATTGAGATTTTTTTGACAAGGTGACTAGAGGGATTGATGAGGGTTGGACAGTGGATGCTGTCTACATGAATTTTAGTAAGGCGTTTGACAAAGTTCCTCATGGAGACTAAAAGATTAGGATGTGTGAGGTTTGGGGTGAATTAGTTGTCTGGATTCTGAACTGGCTTACAGATAGAAGGCAGAGGGTAGTGGTTAAAGGGACTTACTTGAGCTGGAGGTCTGTAATTGGTGGCATTCTATGGGGATCTGTGCTGAGCTGTTTCTGATGTATATAAATGAAAATGTAGACGGGTGTGTCTGTAAGTTTGCAGTTGATACTAAGATTGGTGGAATTGTGGATAGTGTAGAAGCCTGGCATGACATAGATCAGTTGCAGACATGGGCAGAGAAATGGCAGATGGAGTTTCACCCAGATAAATGTGAGGTGTTGCACCTTAGTAGGGCAAATGCAAGGCAACAGTACACTGTCTACCTTAACAGTGTTGCTGAGCAGAGAAATCTTGGGGGGCTAAGTTCATAGCTCCCCATAGTTCATAGTGGTTAAGGGACTTGTGGAATGCTTGCTGTTATTAACCAAGACACTGAGTTCAAAAGTCAAGAGGTTACTGCAAATTTATAAAACTCTGGTTAGGCCATATCTGGAGTATTGCATACAGTTCAGGTGGTCGCCCCACTACAGGAAGGAGGTTGAGGCTTTGGACAGAGTGCAGAAGAGGTTTACCAGGAATACCCCTAGTTTAGAGTGCATGTGCTATCATGAAAGGCTGGACAAACTTGGGTTGCGTTCTCTGGAGAGGCAGAGGCTGAGGAGAGATCTGATAGAGGCTTTTCCCAGGGTTGAAAGGTCTAATACCAGAGGGTATGCATAGAAGGTGAGAGGAGGTAGGTTCAAAGGGGATTTGAGAGATAAATTTTCTACTCAGAGAGTTGTGGATGCATGGAATGTACTGCCTGGTATAGTGGTAGAGGTAAATACATTAGAGGCTTTTAAGAGCTGTTTGGATAGGCACATGAATATGTGGAACATGGAGGGATATGGACATTGTGTAGGTAGGAGGGATTCGTTTTGGGATTTTTTAGATTTATTTTTTATCTGGTTCGGCTTAACCACTGACACTGAGTCGAGGCTGGAGGCTTGGGTCGAGGCTGGAGTCTGCAGGCTTGGGTCGAGGCTGGAGGCTGGAGGCTGCAGGCTTGGGTCGAGGCTGGAGGCTGGAGGCTGGAGTCTGCAGGCTTGGGTTGAGGCTGGAGGCTGCAGGCTTGGGTCGAGGCTGGAGGCTGCAGGCTTGGGTCGAGGCTGGAGGCTGCAGGCTTGGGTCGAGGCTGGAGGCTGCAGGCTTGGGTCGAGGCTGGAGGCTGGAGGCTGCAGGCTTGGGTCGAGGCTGGAGGCTGGAGGCTGCAGGCTTGGGTCGAGGCTGGAGGCTGGAGGCTGCAGGCTTGGGTCGAGGCTGGAGGCTGCAGGCTGCAGGCTTGGGTCGAGGCTGGAGGCTGCAGGCTGCAGGCTTGGGTCGAGGCTGGAGGCTGCAGGCTGCAGGCTTGGGTCGAGGCTGGAGGCTGGAGGCTGGTCAGACATGATGCGATTTTACATGAAGTTCCGTAACTGTGATTTTTGAGTTCAGTGTTTGGAGTACAATAAATGAGTTGTTACAGCTTTTCTTGAACTTAAAACACGTCAAGTTGTTTTATTTACAAAAACCTACATTGGTGACTCAGATGCTCTAGAGTGATTCCAGAGTTATTGATCTTGTTGGCCAACGCAGTCCAGTCACTTTGAAACTGCCAGAGTTTTGGGAGCAAAATGCTGATGCTTGGTTCGTACGGATCAAGGCCCAATTTGCGCTACGAGATATCTCTGCTGACAACACCTGATATTTCTATGTCGTACTGTCACTCAACAACTCCACGGGCTGTGAGAGTGTTGAATCTACTAGAAACCCACCTGAACATGATAAATATCGATCGCTGAAAACTTCCCTTTTGAAGACTTTTGGACTCTCGGCGTCTGAGCACGCCAAACAGTTGCTCTCCTTGTCCGGCCTGGGCGATGCTGGGCCTTCGGAGTTAATGGACTCTCCTGGAAAATCACCATCCTTGTTTAACTCCACGTAGCAAATCCCTGATCCAGTATGCATAGCCCTGTGAAGGACTACAGGGAGCTTGCTAAACTGGCTAATAGTCTACACTCAGCCAGGTAGTGGTGCCTCATTCCTCCCCTTTTCCCTACCTCAGTAAGCCCAGCCAGCAAGGCCCCCGACATAAGGGTGCCCACAGCTGTGAAACCGGGTCTACACTTCTACCATGCTTGCTTTGGTATGAATGCCAAGAAATACCGACTGCCTTGCAATGTCAATAGTGCCGGTGCATCTGGACATCAGTGGTCTGTGAACACCATGGGTTCTAGCTGGCTGTCAGGGTCGTCTACTGTTCATTATGGACACCCTTTCAGGGCAACTTTTCCTCTGTGACATTGGTGCTCAAGTGAGTGTGCTGCTGGCATTGCCTATTGATGAAAAGGCAAAGAGCGATGAAACCTCGCTGGAGGCTGCCAATGGCAGCAGGATCCAGACTTACGGGACACGATGGGTGACATTACACATGGGACTTCGTTCTGACTAAAGTGGCTAAACCTCTGCTTGGTGTAGATTTCCTGTGTGCCCATAGTCTGGGAGTCGATCTTAAGATGGCAAGGACTTTGGGTCTTTGCCCTGCTCCCCCAGAACAGCTCCGTCAAGCACATGCACCACCACATGTGAGCTTACTCAACTGCTGGGTGAATTCTCAAACCTCTCCAAGACCACATTCTCCACTACAGTCACAAAATATGGGGTTCAGTACCACATTTCTACAGCTGTCCCACCAGCCCATGCCCCCACACAGACTGGATCCAGAAAAGCTGGCAACTGTGAAGCCTGAGCTTTCCAATACGGAATGCTAGTCAAGTAGTCCCTCAGTTTCGCCCCTGTACATGGTCCCCAAGTCCAACGGTGGTTGCCACCCATGTGGCGATTACTGACAACAACAGGGTCACCACCCCCAACTGTTACCCGGTCCCACACATCCAAGACTTACAACACATTTAGCAGGAAAGTTAACTTTTTTTCCCAAAGTCAGTCTAGTTAGGGGCTACCATCAGGTGTCTGTATGCTCAGAGGACATTCCCAAAAATGCTGGGATAACCCTGTTTGGCCTCTGAGTTTCTGCAGATGCAATTTGGTCTGAAAATGCAGCACAGACTCTGTATTAAAAGACGTATATTTTCTTTTTGTTTATCTAGATGACATACTGGTCACCAGTGCATTCAAATCCAAACATGTATCTCATCTGGGCTCACTTTTCAACATCAACCAACACAGGTTGATTATTAACCTTGCTAAAGGCCAGTTTGGGTTGTCAACCACTGATTTTCTTGGCCATCGCTATCATAAGTTGGGTGTTGGATCAGGACCCAACTGCAGGACAGACACTGGAGACCCGGAAACAGGACGAGACGGAACCCAAGGAAGGGATGGGATGCAGTCTAGGCAGGGGAAGCAGGACCAGGACGAGGGACTGGGAACAAGGAGTCTGGGGTGGACTCCGAGCCCGAGACTGGATAAGGACCCAGAACCTGGATCTTGCCTCGGGCTCAGACCCCAAACCCAGGCGAGGATGTGAAAAGGCTTGGCTAGGGATTTGGGGTCTTGAGGCTTGGGTCGAGGCTGCAGGCTTGGGTCGAGGCTGGAGGCTGCAGGCTTGGGTCGAGGCTGGAGGCTGCAGGCTTGGGTCGAGGCTGGAGGCTGCAGGCTTGGGTCGAGGCTGGAGGCTGGAGGCTGCAGGCTTGGGTCGAGGCTGGAGGCTGGAGGCTGCAGGCTTGGGTCGAGGCTGGAGGCTGCAGGCTTGGGTCGAGGCTGGAGGCTGCAGGCTTGGGTCGAGGCTGGAGGCTGCAGGCTTGGGTCGAGGCTGGAGGCTGGAGGCTGCAGGCTTGGGTCGAGGCTGGAGGCTGCAGGCTTGGGTCGAGGCTGGAGGCTGGAGGCTGCAGGCTTGGGTCGAGGCTGGAGGCTGGAGGCTGCAGGCTTGGGTCGAGGCTGGAGGCTGGAGGCTTGGGTCGAGGCTGCAGGCTTGGGTCGAGGCTGGAGGCTGGAGGCCGCAGGCTTGGGTCGAGGCTAGAGGCTGGAGGCTGCAGGCTTGGGTCGTGGCTGGAGGCTGGAGGCTGCAGGCTTGGGTCGAGGCTGGAGGCTGGAGGCTGCAGGCTTGGGTCGAGGCTGGAGGCTGGAGGCTGCAGGCTTGGGTCGAGGCTGGAGGCTGGAGGCTGCAGGCTTGGGTCGAGGCTGGAGGCTGGAGGCTGCAGGCTTCGGTCGAGGCTGGAGGCTGCAGGCTGCAGGCTTGAGTCGAGGCTGGAGGCTGCAGGCTTGGGTCGAGGCTGGAGGCTGGAGGCTGCAGGCTTGGGTCGAGGCTGGAGGCTCCAGGCTTGGGTCGAGGCTGGAGGCTGGAGGCTGCAGGCTTGGGTCGAGGCTGGAGGCTGCAGGCTTGGGTCGAGGCTGGAGGCTGCAGGCTTGGGTCGAGGCTGGAGGCTATAAGGCTTGGGTCGAGGCTGGAGGCTGGAGGCTGCAGGCTTGGGTCGAGGCTGGAGGCTGGAGGCTGCAGGCTTGGGTCGAGGCTGGAGGCTGCAGGCTTGGGTCGAGGCTGGAGGCTGCAGGCTGCAGGCTTGGGTCGAGGCTGGAGGCTGCAGGCTGCAGGCTTGGGTCGAGGCTGGAGGCTGCAGGCTGCAGGCTTGGGTCGAGGCTGGAGGCTGCAGGCTTGGGTCGAGGCTGGAGGCTGCAGGCTTGGGTCGAGGCTGGAGGCTGGAGGCTTGGGTCGAGGCTGGAGGCTGGAGGCTTGGGTCGAGGCTGGAGGCTGGAGGCTTGGGTCGAGGCTGGAGGCTGCAGGCTTGGGTCGAGGCTGGAGGCTGGAGGCTGCAGGCTTGGGTCGAGGCTGGAGGCTGGAGGCTGCAGGCTTGGGTCGAGGCTGGAGGCTGGAGGCTGCAGGCTTGGGTCGAGGCTGGAGGCTGGAGGCTGCAGGCTTGGGTCGAGGCTGGAGGCTGGAGGCTGCAGGCTTGGGTCGAGGCTGGAGGCTGGAGGCTGCAGGCTTGGGTCGAGGCTGGAGGCTGGAGGCTGCAGGCTTGGGTCGAGGCTGGAGGCTGCAGGCTTGGGTCGAGGCTGGAGGCTGGAGGCTGCAGGCTTGGGTCGAGGCTGGAGGCTGCAGGCTTGGGTCGAGGCTGGAGGCTGCAGGCTTGGGTCGAGGCTGGAGGCTGGAGGCTTGGGTCGAGGCTGGAGGCTGGAGGCTGCAGGCTTGGGTCGAGGCTGGAGGCTGGAGGCTGCAGGCTTGGGTCGAGGCTGGAGGCTGGAGGCTGCAGGCTTGGGTCGAGGCTGGAGGCTGGAGGCTGCAGGCTTGGGTCGAGGCTGGAGGCTGGAGGCTGCAGGCTTGGGTCGAGGCTGGAGGCTGGAGGCTGCAGGCTTGGGTCGAGGCTGGAGGCTGGAGGCTGCAGGCTTGGGTCGAGGCTCGAGGCTGGAGGCTGCAGGCTTGGGTCGAGGCTGGAGGCTGGAGGCTGCAGGCTTGGGTCGAGGCTGGAGGCTGCAGGCTTGGGTCGAGGCTGGAGGCTGCAGGCTTGGGTCGAGGCTGGAGGCTGCAGGCTTGGGTCGAGGCTGGAGGCTGCAGGCTTGGGTCGAGGCTGTAGGCTGGAGGCTGCAGGCTTGGGTCGAGGCTGGAGGCTGCAGGCTGCAGGCTTGGGTCGAGGCTGGAGGCTGGAGGCTGCAGGCTTGGGTCGAGGCTCGAGGCTGGAGGCTGCAGGCTTGGGTCGAGGCTGGAGGCTGCAGGCTTGGGTCGAGGCTGGAGGCTGCAGGCTTGGGTCGAGGCTGGAGGCTGCAGGCTTGGGTCGAGGCTGGAGGCTGCAGGCTTGGGTCGAGGCTGGAGGCTGGAGGCTGCAGGCTTGGGTCGAGGCTGGAGGCTGCAGGCTTGGGTCGAGGCTGGAGGCTGCAGGCTTGGGTCGAGGCTGGAGGCTGGAGGCTTGGGTCGAGGCTGGAGGCTGGAGGCTGCAGGCTTGGGTCGAGGCTGGAGGCTGGAGGCTGCAGGCTTGGGTCGAGGCTGGAGGCTGGAGGCTGCAGGCTTGGGTCGAGGCTGGAGGCTGGAGGCTGCAGGCTTGGGTCGAGGCTGGAGGCTGGAGGCTGCAGGCTTGGGTCGAGGCTGGAGGCTGGAGGCTGCAGGCTTGGGTCGAGGCTGGAGGCTGGAGGCTGCAGGCTTGGGTCGAGGCTGGAGGCTGGAGGCTGCAGGCTTGGGTCGAGGCTGGAGGCTGGAGGCTGCAGGCTTGGGTCGAGGCTGGAGGCTGGAGGCTGCAGGCTTGGGTCGAGGCTCGAGGCTGGAGGCTGCAGGCTTGGGTCGAGGCTGGAGGCTGGAGGCTGCAGGCTTGGGTCGAGGCTGGAGGCTGCAGGCTTGGGTCGAGGCTGGAGGCTGCAGGCTTGGGTCGAGGCTGGAGGCTGCAGGCTTGGGTCGAGGCTGGAGGCTGCAGGCTTGGGTCGAGGCTGTAGGCTGGAGGCTGCAGGCTTGGGTCGAGGCTGGAGGCTGCAGGCTGCAGGCTTGGGTCGAGGCTGGAGGCTGGAGGCTGCAGGCTTGGGTCGAGGCTCGAGGCTGGAGGCTGCAGGCTTGGGTCGAGGCTGGAGGCTGCAGGCTTGGGTCGAGGCTGGAGGCTGCAGGCTTGGGTCGAGGCTGGAGGCTGCAGGCTTGGGTCGAGGCTGGAGGCTGCAGGCTTGGGTCGAGGCTGGAGGCTGCAGGCTTGGGTCGAGGCTGGAGGCTGGAGGCTGCAGGCTTGGGTCGAGGCTGGAGGCTGCAGGCTTGGGTCGAGGCTGGAGGCTGCAGGCTTGGGTCGAGGCTGGAGGCTGGAGGCTTGGGTCGAGGCTGGAGGCTGGAGGCTGCAGGCTTGGGTCGAGGCTGGAGGCTGGAGGCTGCAGGCTTGGGTCGAGGCTGGAGGCTGGAGGCTGCAGGCTTGGGTCGAGGCTGGAGGCTGGAGGCTGCAGGCTTGGGTCGAGGCTGGAGGCTGGAGGCTGCAGGCTTGGGTCGAGGCTGGAGGCTGGAGGCTGCAGGCTTGGGTCGAGGCTGGAGGCTGGAGGCTGCAGGCTTGGGTCGAGGCTGGAGGCTGGAGGCTGCAGGCTTGGGTCGAGGCTGGAGGCTGGAGGCTGCAGGCTTGGGTCGAGGCTCGAGGCTGGAGGCTGCAGGCTTGGGTCGAGGCTGGAGGCTGGAGGCTGCAGGCTTGGGTCGAGGCTGGAGGCTGCAGGCTTGGGTCGAGGCTGGAGGCTGCAGGCTTGGGTCGAGGCTGGAGGCTGCAGGCTTGGGTCGAGGCTGGAGGCTGCAGGCTTGGGTCGAGGCTGTAGGCTGGAGGCTGCAGGCTTGGGTCGAGGCTGGAGGCTGCAGGCTGCAGGCTTGGGTCGAGGCTGGAGGCTGGAGGCTGCAGGCTTGGGTCGAGGCTCGAGGCTGGAGGCTGCAGGCTTGGGTCGAGGCTGGAGGCTGGAGGCTGCAGGCTTGGGTCGAGGCTGGAGGCTGGAGGCTGCAGGCTTGGGTCGAGGCTGGAGGCTGGAGGCTGCAGGCTTGGGTCGAGGCTGGAGGCTGGAGGCTGCAGGCTTGGGTCGAGGCTGGAGGCTGGAGGCTGCAGGCTTGGGTCGAGGCTGGAGGCTGGAGGCTGCAGGCTTGGGTCGAGGCTGGAGGCTGGAGGCTGCAGGCTTGGGTCGAGGATCGAGGCTGGAGGCTGCAGGCTTGGGTCGAGGCTGGAGGCTGGAGGCTGCAGGCTTGGGTCGAGGCTGGAGGCTGCAGGCTTGGGTCGAGGCTGGAGGCTGCAGGCTTGGGTCGAGGCTGGAGGCTGCAGGCTTGGGTCGAGGCTGGAGGCTGCAGGCTTGGGTCGAGGCTGGAGGCTGCAGGCTTGGGTCGAGGCTGGAGGCTGCAGGCTTGGGTCGACGCTGGAGGCTGCAGGCTTGGGTCGAGGCTGGAGGCTGGAGGCTGCAGGCTTGGGTCGAGGCTGGAGGCTGCAGGCTTGGGTCGAGGCTGGAGGCTGCAGGCTTGGGTCGAGGCTGGAGGCTGGAGGCTTGGGTCGAGGCTGGAGGCTGGAGGCTGCAGGCTTGGGTCGAGGCTGGAGGCTGGAGGCTGCAGGCTTGGGTCGAGGCTGGAGGCTGGAGGCTGCAGGCTTGGGTCGAGGCTGGAGGCTGGAGGCTGCAGGCTTGGGTCGAGGCTGGAGGCTGGAGGCTGCAGGCTTGGGTCGAGGCTGGAGGCTGGAGGCTGCAGGCTTGGGTCGAGGCTGGAGGCTGGAGGCTGCAGGCTTGGGTCGAGGCTGGAGGCTGGAGGCTGCAGGCTTGGGTCGAGGCTGGAGGCTGGAGGCTGCAGGCTTGGGTCGAGGCTCGAGGCTGGAGGCTGCAGGCTTGGGTCGAGGCTGGAGGCTGGAGGCTGCAGGCTTGGGTCGAGGCTGGAGGCTGCAGGCTTGGGTCGAGGCTGGAGGCTGCAGGCTTGGGTCGAGGCTGGAGGCTGCAGGCTTGGGTCGAGGCTGGAGGCTGCAGGCTTGGGTCGAGGCTGTAGGCTGGAGGCTGCAGGCTTGGGTCGAGGCTGGAGGCTGCAGGCTGCAGGCTTGGGTCGAGGCTGGAGGCTGGAGGCTGCAGGCTTGGGTCAAGGCTCGAGGCTGGAGGCTGCAGGCTTGGGTCGAGGCTGGAGGCTGCAGGCTTGGGTCGAGGCTGGAGGCTGCAGGCTTGGGTCGAGGCTGGAGGCTGCAGGCTTGGGTCGAGGCTGGAGGCTGCAGGCTTGGGTCGAGGCTGGAGGCTGGAGGCTGCAGGCTTGGGTCGAGGCTGGAGGCTGCAGGCTTGGGTCGAGGCTGGAGGCTGCAGGCTTGGGTCGAGGCTGGAGGCTGGAGGCTTGGGTCGAGGCTGGAGGCTGGAGGCTGCAGGCTTGGGTCGAGGCTGGAGGCTGGAGGCTGCAGGCTTGGGTCGAGGCTGGAGGCTGGAGGCTGCAGGCTTGGGTCGAGGCTGGAGGCTGGAGGCTGCAGGCTTGGGTCGAGGCTGGAGGCTGGAGGCTGCAGGCTTGGGTCGAGGCTCGAGGCTGGAGGCTGCAGGCTTGGGTCGAGGCTCGAGGCTGGAGGCTGCAGGCTTGGGTCGAGGCTGGAGGCTGCAGGCTGCAGGCTTGGGTCGAGGCTCGAGGCTGGAGGCTGCAGGCTTGGGTCGAGGCTGGAGGCTGGAGGCTGCAGGCTTGGGTCGAGGCTGGAGGCTGCAGGCTTGGGTCGAGGCTGGAGGCTGCAGGCTTGGGTCGAGGCTGGAGGCTGCAGGCTTGGGTCGAGGCTGGAGGCTGCAGGCTTGGGTCGAGGCTGTAGGCTGGAGGCTGCAGGCTTGGGTCGAGGCTGGAGGCTGCAGGCTGCAGGCTTGGGTCGAGGCTGGAGGCTGGAGGCTGCAGGCTTGGGTCGAGGCTCGAGGCTGGAGGCTGCAGGCTTGGGTCGAGGCTGGAGGCTGCAGGCTTGGGTCGAGGCTGGAGGCTGCAGGCTTGGGTCGAGGCTGGAGGCTGGAGGCTGCAGGCTTGGGTCGAGGCTGGAGGCTGCAGGCTTGGGTCGAGGCTGGAGGCTGGAGGCTGCAGGCTTGGGTCGAGGCTGGAGGCTGGAGGCTGCAGGCTTGGGTCGAGGCTGGAGGCTGGAGGCTTGGGTCGAGGCTGCAGGCTTGGGTCGAGGCTGGAGGCTGGAGGCCGCAGGCTTGGGTCGAGGCTAGAGGCTGGAGGCTGCAGGCTTGGGTCGAGGCTGGAGGCTGGAGGCTGCAGGCTTGGGTCGAGGCTGGAGGCTGGAGGCTGCAGGCTTGGGTCGAGGCTGGAGGCTGGAGGCTGCAGGCTTGGGTCGAGGCTGGAGGCTGGAGGCTGCAGGCTTGGGTCGAGGCTGGAGGCTGGAGGCTGCAGGCTTCGGTCGAGGCTGGAGGCTGCAGGCTGCAGGCTTGAGTCGAGGCTGGAGGCTGCAGGCTTGGGTCGAGGCTGGAGGCTGGAGGCTGCAGGCTTGGGTCGAGGCTGGAGGCTCCAGGCTTGGGTCGAGGCTGGAGGCTGGAGGCTGCAGGCTTGGGTCGAGGCTGGAGGCTGCAGGCTTGGGTCGAGGCTGGAGGCTGCAGGCTTGGGTCGAGGCTGGAGGCTATAAGGCTTGGGTCGAGGCTGGAGGCTGGAGGCTGCAGGCTTGGGTCGAGGCTGGAGGCTGGAGGCTGCAGGCTTGGGTCGAGGCTGGAGGCTGGAGGCTGCAGGCTTGGGTCGAGGCTGGAGGCTGCAGGCTTGGGTCGAGGCTGGAGGCTGCAGGCTGCAGGCTTGGGTCGAGGCTGGAGGCTGCAGGCTGCAGGCTTGGGTCGAGGCTGGAGGCTGCAGGCTTGGGTCGAGGCTGGAGGCTGCAGGCTTGGGTCGAGGCTGGAGGCTGCAGGCTTGGGTCGAGGCTGGAGGCTGCAGGCTTGGGTCGAGGCTGGAGGCTGGAGGCTTGGGTCGAGGCTGGAGGCTGGAGGCTTGGGTCGAGGCTGGAGGCTGGAGGCTTGGGTCGAGTCTGGAGGCTGCAGGCTTGGGTCGAGGCTGGAGGCTGGAGGCTGCAGGCTTGGGTCGAGGCTGGAGGTTTGAGGCTGCAGGCTTGGGTCGAGGCTGGAGGCTGGAGGCTGCAGGCTTGGGTCGAGGCTGGAGGCTGGAGGCTGCAGGCTTGGGTCGAGGCTGGAGGCTGGAGGCTGCAGGCTTGGGTCGAGGCTGGAGGCTGGAGGCTGCAGGCTTGGGTCGAGGCTGGAGGCTGGAGGCTGCAGGCTTGGGTCGAGGCTGGAGGCTGCAGGCTTGAGTCGAGGCTGGAGGCTGGAGGCTGCAGGCTTGGGTCGAGGCTGGAGGCTGCAGGCTTGGGTCGAGGCTGGAGGCTGCAGGCTTGGGTCGAGGCTGGAGGCTGGAGGCTTGGGTCGAGGCTGGAGGCTGGAGGCTGCAGGCTTGGGTCGAGGCTGGAGGCTGGAGGCTGCAGGCTTGGGTCGAGGCTGGAGGCTGGATGCTGCAGGCTTGGGTCGAGGCTGGAGGCTGGAGGCTGCAGGCTTGGGGCGAGGCTGGAGGCTGGAGGCTGCAGGCTTGGGTCGAGGCTGGAGGCTGGAGGCTGCAGGCTTGGGTCGAGGCTCGAGGCTGGAGGCTGCAGGCTTGGGTCGAGGCTGGAGGCTGGAGGCTGCAGGCTTGGGTCGAGGCTGGAGGCTGCAGGCTTGGGTCGAGGCTGGAGGCTGCAGGCTTGGGTCGAGGCTGGAGGCTGCAGGCTTGGGTCGAGGCTGTAGGCTGGAGGCTGCAGGCTTGGGTCGAGGCTGGAGGCTGCAGGCTTGGGTCGAGGCTGGAGGCTGCAGGCTTGGGTCGAGGCTGGAGGCTGGAGGCTTGGGTCGAGGCTGGAGGCTGGAGGCTGCAGGCTTGGGTCGAGGCTGGAGGCTGGAGGCTGCAGGCTTGGGTCGAGGCTGGAGGCTGGAGGCTGCAGGCTTGGGTCGAGGCTGGAGGCTGGAGGCTGCAGGCTTGGGTCGTGGCTCGAGGCTGGAGGCTGCAGGCTTGGGTCGAGGCTGGAGGCTGGAGGCTGCAGGCTTGGGTCGAGGCTGGAGGCTGGAGGCTGCAGGCTTGGGTCGAGGCTGGAGGCTGCAGGCTTGGGTCGAGGCTGGAGGCTGCAGGCTTGGGTCGAGGCTGGAGGCTGCAGGCTTGGGTCGAGGCTGCAGGGTGCAGGCTTGGGTCGAGGCTGCAGTCTGCAGGCTTGGGTCGAGGCTGCAGGCTGCAGGCTTGGGTCGAGGCTGCAGGCTTGGGTCGAGGCTGCAGGCTGCAGGCTTGGGTCGAGGCTGCAGGCTGCAGGCTTGGGTCGAGGCTGCAGGCTGCAGGCTTGGGTCGAGGCTGCAGGCTGCAGGCTTGGGTCGAGGCTGGAGGCTGGAGGCTGCAGGCTTGGGTCGAGGCTGGAGGCTGCAGGCTTGGGTCGAGGCTGGAGGCTGCAGGCTTGGGTCGAGGCTGGAGGCTGCAGGCTTGGGTCGAGGCTGGAGGCTGCAGGCTTGGGTCGAGGCTGGAGGCTGCAGGATTGGGTCGAGGCTGCAGGCTGCAGGCTTGGGTCGAGGCTGCAGGCTGCAGGCTTGGGTCGAGGCTGCAGGCTGCAGGCTTGTGTCGAGGCTGCAGGCTGCAGGCGTGGGTCGAGGCTGGAGGCTGGAGGCTGCAGGCTTGGGTCGAGGCTGGAGGCTGCAGGCTTGGGTCGAGGCTGGAGGCTGCAGGCTTGGGTCGAGGCTGGAGGCTGCAGGCTTGGGTCGAGGCTGGAGGCTGCAGGCTTGGGTCGAGGCTGCAGGCTGCTGGCTTGGGTCGAGGCTGCAGGCTGCAGGCTTGGGTCGAGGCTGCAGGCTTGGGTCGAGGCTGCAGGCTGCAGGCTTGGGTCGAGGCTGGATGCTGCAGGCTTGGGTCGAGGCTGGAGGCTGCAGGCTTGGGTCGAGGCTGGAGGCTGCAGGCTTGGGTCGAGGCTGGAGGCTGCAGGCTGCAGGCTTGGGTCGAGGCTGGAGGCTGCAGGCTGCAGGCTTGGGTCGAGGCTGGAGGCTGCAGGCTGCAGGCTTGGGTCGAGGCTGGAGGCTGCAGGCTGCAGGCTTGGGTCGAGGCTGGAGGCTGCAGGCTGCAGGCTTGGGTCGAGGCTGGAGGCTGCAGGCTGCAGGCTTGGGTCGAGGCTGGAGGCTGCAGGCTGCAGGCTTGGGTCGAGGCTGGAGGCTGCAGGCTGCAGGCTTGGGTCGAGGCTGGAGGCTGCAGGCTGCAGGCTTTGGTCGAGGCTGGAGGCTGCAGGCTGCAGGCTTGGGTCGAGGCTGGAGGCTGCAGGCTTGGGTCGAGGCTGGAGGCTGCAGGCTTGGGTCGAGCCTGGAGGCTGCACGCTTGGGTCGAGGCTGGAGGCTGCAGGCTGCAGGCTTGGGTCGAGGCTGGAGGCTGCAGGCTGCAGGCTTGGGTCGAGGCTGGAGGCTGCAGGCTGCAGGCTTGGGTCGAGGCTGGAGGCTGCAGGCTTGGGTCGAGGCTGGAGGCTGGAGGCTTGGGTCGAGGCTGGAGGCTGGAGGCTGCAGGCTTGGGTCGAGGCTGGAGGCTGGAGGCTGCAGGCTTGGGTCGAGGCTGAGGCTGGAGGCTGCAGGCTTGGGTCGAGGCTGGAGGCTGGAGGCTGCAGGCTTGGGTCGAGGCTGGAGGCTGCAGACTTGGGTCGAGGCTGGAGGCTGCAGACTTGGGTCGAGGCTGGAGGCTGCAGGCTTGGGTCGAGGCTGGAGGCTGGAGGCTTGGGTCGAGGCTGGAGGCTGGAGGCTTGGGTCGAGGCTGGAGGCTGGAGGCTGCAGGCTTGGGTCGAGGCTGGAGGCTGGAGGCTGCAGGCTTGGGTCGAGGCTGGAGGCTGGAGGCTGCAGGCTTGGGTCGAGGCTCGAGGCTGGAGGCTGCAGGCTTGGGTCGAGGCTGGAGGCTGGAGGCTGCAGGCTTGGGTCGAGGCTGGAGGCTGCAGGCTTGGGTCGAGGCTGGAGGCTGCAGGCTTGGGTCGAGGCTGGAGGCTGCAGGCTTGGGTCGAGGCTGGAGGCTGCAGGCTTGGGTCGAGGCTGCAGGCAGCAGGCTTGGGTCGAGGCTGCAGGCTGCAGGCTTGGGTCGAGGCTGCAGGCTGCAGGCTTGGGTCGAGGCTGGAGGCTGCAGGCTTGGGTCGAGGCTGGAGGCTGCAGGCTTGGGTCGAGGCTGGAGGCTGCAGGATTGGGTCGAGGCTGCAGTCTGCAGGCTTGGGTCGAGGCTGCAGGCTGCAGGCTTGTGTCGATGCTGCAGGCTGCAGGCTTGGGTCGAGGCTGGAGGCTGGAGGCTGCAGGCTTGGGTCGAGGCTGGAGGCTGGAGGCTGCAGGCATGGGTCGAGGCTGGAGGCTGCAGGCTTGGGTCGAGGCTGGAGGCTGCAGGCTTGGGTCGAGGCTGGAGGCTGGAGGCTGCAGGCTTGGGTCGAGGCTGGAGGCTGCAGGCTTGGGTCGAGGCTGCAGGCTGCAGGCTTGGGTCGAGGCTGCAGGCTGCAGGCTTGGGTCGAGGCTGCAGGCTGCAGGCTTGGGTCGAGGCTGCAGGCTGCAGGCTTGGGTCGAGGCTGCAGGCTGCAGGCTTGGGTCGAGGCTGCAGGCTGCAGGCTTGGGTCGAGGCTGCAGGCTGCAGGCTTGGGTCGAGGCTGCAGGCTGCAGGCTTGGGTCGAGGCTGCAGGCTGCAGGCTTGGGTCGAGGCTGCAGGCTGCAGGCTTGGGTCGAGGCTGCAGGCTGCAGGCTTGGGTCGAGGCTGGAGGCTGCAGGCTTGGGTCGAGGCTGGAGGCTGCAGGCTTGGGTCGAGGCTGGAGGCTGCAGGCTTGGGTCGAGGCTGGAGGCTGCAGGCTTGGGTCGAGGCTGGAGGCTGCAGGCTTGGGTCGAGGCTGGAGGCTGCAGGCTTGGGTCGAGGCTGGAGGCTGCAGGCTGCAGGCTTGGGTCGAGGCTGGAGGCTGCAGGCTGCAGGCTTGGGTCGAGGCTGGAGGCTGCAGGCTGCAGGCTTGGGTCGAGGCTGGAGGCTGCAGGCTGCAGGCTTGGGTCGAGGCTGGAGGCTGCAGGCTTGGGTCGATGCTGGAGGCTGCAGGCTTGGGTCGAGGCTGGAGGCTGCAGGCTTGGGTCGAGGCTGGAGGCTGCAGGCTTGGGTCGAGGCTGGAGGCTGCAGGCTGCAGGCTTGGGTCGAGGCTGGAGGCTGCAGGCTTGGGTCGAGGCTGGAGGCTGCAGGCTTGGGTCGAGGCTGGAGGCTGCAGGCTTGGGTCGAGGCTGGAGGCTGCAGGCTTGGGTCGAGGCTGGAGGCTGGAGGCTGCAGGCTTGGGTCGAGGCTGGAGGCTGGAGGCTGCAGGCTTGGGTCGAGGCTGGAGGCTGGAGGCTGCAGGCTTGGGTCGAGGCTGGAGGCTGGAGGCTGCAGGCTTGGGTCGAGGCTGGAGGCTGCTGGCTTGGGTCGAGGCTGGAGGCTGCAGGCTTGGGTCGAGGCTGGAGGCTGGAGGCTGCAGGCTTGGGTCGAGGCTGGAGGCTGGAGGCTTGGGTCGAGGCTGGAGGCTGGAGGCTGCAGGCTTGGGTCGAGGCTGGAGGCTGGAGGCTGCAAGCTTGGGTCGAGGCTGGAGGCTGGAGGCTGCAGGCTTGGGTCGAGGCTGGAGGCTGGAGGCTGCAGGCTTGGGTCGAGGCTGGAGGCTGGAGGCTGCAGGCTTGGGTCGAGGCTGGAGGCTGGAGGCTGCAGGCTTGGGTCGAGGCTGTAGGCTGGAGGCTGCAGGCTTGGGTCGAGGCTGTAGGCTGGAGGCTGCAGGCTTGGGTCGAGGCTGGAGGCTGCAGGCTTGGGTCGAGGCTGGAGGCTGCAGGCTTGGGTCGAGGCTGGAGGCTGCAGGCTTGGGTCGAGGCTGCAGGCTGCAGGCTTGGGTCGAGGCTGGAGGCTGGAGGCTGCAGGCTTGGGTCGAGGCTGGAGGCTGCAGGCTGCAGGCTTGGGTCGAGGCTGGAGGCTGGAGGCTTGGGTCGAGGCTGGAGGCTGGAGGCTGCAGGCTTGGGTCGAGGCTGGAGGCTGGAGGCTGCAAGCTTGGGTCGAGGCTGGAGGCTGGAGGCTGCAGGCTTGGGTCGAGGCTGGAGGCTGGAGGCTGCAGGCTTGGGTCGAGGCTGGAGGCTGGAGGCTGCAGGCTTGGGTCGAGGCTGGAGGCTGGAGGCTGCAGGCTTGGGTCGAGGCTGTAGGCTGGAGGCTGCAGGCTTGGGTCGAGGCTGGAGGCTGGAGGCTGCAGGCTTGGGTCGAGGCTGGAGGCTGCAGGCTTGGGTCGAGGCTGGAGGCTGCAGGCTTGGGTCGAGGCTGGAGGCTGCAGGCTTGGGTCGAGGCTGCAGGCTGCAGGCTTGGGTCGAGGCTGGAGGCTGGAGGCTGCAGGCTTGGGTCGAGGCTGGAGGCTGCAGGCTGCAGGCTTGGGTCGAGGCTGCAGGCTGCAGGCTTGGGTCGAGGCTGCAGGCTGCAGGCTTGGGTCGAGGCTGCAGGCTGCAGGCTTGGGTCGAGGCTGCAGGCTGCAGGCTTGTGTCGAGGCTGGAGGCTGGAGGCTTGGGTCGAGGCTGGAGGCTGCAGGCTTGGGTCGAGGCTGGAGGCTGCAGGCTTGGGTCGAGGCTGGAGGCTGGAGGCTGCAGGCTTGGGTCGAGGCTGGAGGCTGGAGGCTGCAGGCTTGGGTCGAGGCTGTAGGCTGGAGGCTGCAGGCTTGGGTCGAGGCTGTAGGCTGGAGGCTGCAGGCTTGGGTCGAGGCTGGAGGCTGGAGGCTGCAGGCTTGGGTCGAGGCTGGAGGCTGCAGGCTTGGGTCGAGGCTGGAGGCTGGAGGCTGCAGGCTTGGGTCGAGGCTGGAGGCTGGAGGCTGCAGGCTTGGGTCGAGGCTGTAGGCTGGAGGCTGCAGGCTTGGGTCGAGGCTGTAGGCTGGAGGCTGCAGGCTTGGGTCGAGGCTGGAGGCTGCAGGCTTGGGTCGAGGCTGGAGGCTGCAGGCTTGGGTCGAGGCTGGAGGCTGCAGGCTTGGGTCGAGGCTGCAGGCTGCAGGCTTGGGTCGAGGCTGGAGGCTGGAGGCTGCAGGCTTGGGTCGAGGCTGGAGGCTGCAGGCTGCAGGCTTGGGTCGAGGCTGGAGGCTGGAGGCTTGGGTCGAGGCTGGAGGCTGGAGGCTGCAGGCTTGGGTCGAGGCTGGAGGCTGGAGGCTGCAAGCTTGGGTCGAGGCTGGAGGCTGGAGGCTGCAGGCTTGGGTCGAGGCTGGAGGCTGGAGGCTGCAGGCTTGGGTCGAGGCTGGAGGCTGCAGGCTTGGGTCGAGGCTGCAGGCTGCAGGCTTGGGTCGAGGCTGCAGGCTGCAGGCTTGGGTCGAGGCTGCAGGCTGCAGGCTTGTGTCGAGGCTGGAGGCTGCAGGCTTGGGTCGAGGCTGGAGGCTGGAGGCTTGGGTCGAGGCTGGAGGCTGCAGGCTTGGGTCGAGGCTGCAGGCTGCAGGCTTGTGTCGAGGCTGGAGGCTGCAGGCTTGGGTCGAGGCTGGAGGCTGCAGGCTTGGGTCGAGGCTGCAGGCTGCAGGCTTGGGTCGAGGCTGGAGGCTGGAGGCTGCAGGCTTGGGTCGAGGCTGGAGGCTGCAGGCTGCAGGCTTGGGTCGAGGCTGCAGGCTGCAGGCTTGGGTCGAGGCTGCAGGCTGCAGGCTTGGGTCGAGGCTGCAGGCTGCAGGCTTGGGTCGAGGCTGCAGGCTGCAGGCTTGGGTCGAGGCTGCAGGCTGCAGGCTTGTGTCGAGGCTGGAGGCTGCAGGCTTGGGTCGAGGCTGGAGGCTGGAGGCTTGGGTCGAGGCTGGAGGCTGCAGGCTTGGGTCGAGGCTGGAGGCTGCAGGCTTGGGTCGAGGCTGTAGGCTGGAGGCTGCAGGCTTGGGTCGAGGCTGGAGGCTGCAGGCTTGGGTCGAGGCTGGAGGCTGCAGGCTTGGGTCGAGGCTGGAGGCTGCAGGCTTGGGTCGAGGCTGCAGGCTGCAGGCTTGGGTCGAGGCTGGAGGCTGGAGGCTGCAGGCTTGGGTCGAGGCTGGAGGCTGCAGGCTGCAGGCTTGGGTCGAGGCTGCAGGCTGCAGGCTTGGGTCGAGGCTGCAGGCTGCAGGCTTGGGTCGAGGCTGCAGGCTGCAGGCTTGGGTCGAGGCTGCAGGCTGCAGGCTTGTGTCGAGGCTGGAGGCTGCAGGCTTGGGTCGAGGCTGGAGGCTGGAGGCTTGGGTCGAGGCTGGAGGCTGCAGGCTTGGGTCGAGGCTGGAGGCTGCAGGCTTGGGTCGAGGCTGGAGGCTGGAGGCTGCAGGCTTGGGTCGAGGCTGGAGGCTGGAGGCTGCAGGCTTGGGTCGAGGCTGTAGGCTGGAGGCTGCAGGCTTGGGTCGAGGCTGTAGGCTGGAGGCTGCAGGCTTGGGTCGAGGCTGGAGGCTGGAGGCTGCAGGCTTGGGTCGAGGCTGGAGGCTGCAGGCTTGGGTCGAGGCTGGAGGCTGGAGGCTGCAGGCTTGGGTCGAGGCTGGAGGCTGGAGGCTGCAGGCTTGGGTCGAGGCTGTAGGCTGGAGGCTGCAGGCTTGGGTCGAGGCTGTAGGCTGGAGGCTGCAGGCTTGGGTCGAGGCTGGAGGCTGCAGGCTTGGGTCGAGGCTGGAGGCTGCAGGCTTGGGTCGAGGCTGGAGGCTGCAGGCTTGGGTCGAGGCTGGAGGCTGCAGGCTTGGGTCGAGGCTGGAGGCTGCAGGCTTGGGTCGAGGCTGCAGGCTGCAGGCTTGGGTCGAGGCTGGAGGCTGGAGGCTGCAGGCTTGGGTCGAGGCTGGAGGCTGCAGGCTGCAGGCTTGGGTCGAGGCTGGAGGCTGGAGGCTGCAGGCATGGGTCGAGGCTGGAGGCTGCAGGCTTGGGTCGAGGCTGGAGGCTGCAGGCTTGGGTCGAGGCTGGAGGCTGGAGGCTGCAGGCTTGGGTCGAGGCTGGAGGCTGCAGGCTTGGGTCGAGGCTGCAGGCTGCAGGCTTGGGTCGAGGCTGCAGGCTGCAGGCTTGGGTCGAGGCTGCAGGCTGCAGGCTTGGGTCGAGGCTGCAGGCTGCAGGCTTGGGTCGAGGCTGCAGGCTGCAGGCTTGGGTCGAGGCTGCAGGCTGCAGGCTTGGGTCGAGGCTGCAGGCTGCAGGCTTGGGTCGAGGCTGCAGGCTGCAGGCTTGGGTCGAGGCTGCAGGCTGCAGGCTTGGGTCGAGGCTGCAGGCTGCAGGCTTGGGTCGAGGCTGCAGGCTGCAGGCTTGGGTCGAGGCTGCAGGCTGCAGGCTTGGGTCGAGGCTGCAGGCTGCAGGCTTGGGTCGAGGCTGGAGGCTGCAGGCTTGGGTCGAGGCTGGAGGCTGCAGGCTTGGGTCGAGGCTGGAGGCTGCAGGCTTGGGTCGAGGCTGGAGGCTGCAGGCTTGGGTCGAGGCTGGAGGCTGCAGGCTTGGGTCGAGGCTGGAGGCTGCAGGCTTGGGTCGAGGCTGGAGGCTGCAGGCTTGGGTCGAGGCTGGAGGCTGCAGGCTGCAGGCTTGGGTCGAGGCTGGAGGCTGCAGGCTGCAGGCTTGGGTCGAGGCTGGAGGCTGCAGGCTGCAGGCTTGGGTCGAGGCTGGAGGCTGCAGGCTGCAGGCTTGGGTCGAGGCTGGAGGCTGCAGGCTTGGGTCGATGCTGGAGGCTGCAGGCTTGGGTCGAGGCTGGAGGCTGCAGGCTTGGGTCGAGGCTGGAGGCTGCAGGCTTGGGTCGAGGCTGGAGGCTGCAGGCTGCAGGCTTGGGTCGAGGCTGGAGGCTGCAGGCTTGGGTCGAGGCTGGAGGCTGCAGGCTTGGGTCGAGGCTGGAGGCTGCAGGCTTGGGTCGAGGCTGGAGGCTGCAGGCTTGGGTCGAGGCTGGAGGCTGGAGGCTGCAGGCTTGGGTCGAGGCTGGAGGCTGGAGGCTGCAGGCTTGGGTCGAGGCTGGAGGCTGGAGGCTGCAGGCTTGGGTCGAGGCTGGAGGCTGGAGGCTGCAGGCTTGGGTCGAGGCTGGAGGCTGCTGGCTTGGGTCGAGGCTGGAGGCTGCAGGCTTGGGTCGAGGCTGGAGGCTGGAGGCTGCAGGCTTGGGTCGAGGCTGGAGGCTGGAGGCTTGGGTCGAGGCTGGAGGCTGGAGGCTGCAGGCTTGGGTCGAGGCTGGAGGCTGGAGGCTGCAAGCTTGGGTCGAGGCTGGAGGCTGGAGGCTGCAGGCTTGGGTCGAGGCTGGAGGCTGGAGGCTGCAGGCTTGGGTCGAGGCTGGAGGCTGGAGGCTGCAGGCTTGGGTCGAGGCTGGAGGCTGGAGGCTGCAGGCTTGGGTCGAGGCTGTAGGCTGGAGGCTGCAGGCTTGGGTCGAGGCTGTAGGCTGGAGGCTGCAGGCTTGGGTCGAGGCTGGAGGCTGCAGGCTTGGGTCGAGGCTGGAGGCTGCAGGCTTGGGTCGAGGCTGGAGGCTGCAGGCTTGGGTCGAGGCTGCAGGCTGCAGGCTTGGGTCGAGGCTGGAGGCTGGAGGCTGCAGGCTTGGGTCGAGGCTGGAGGCTGCAGGCTGCAGGCTTGGGTCGAGGCTGGAGGCTGGAGGCTTGGGTCGAGGCTGGAGGCTGGAGGCTGCAGGCTTGGGTCGAGGCTGGAGGCTGGAGGCTGCAAGCTTGGGTCGAGGCTGGAGGCTGGAGGCTGCAGGCTTGGGTCGAGGCTGGAGGCTGGAGGCTGCAGGCTTGGGTCGAGGCTGGAGGCTGGAGGCTGCAGGCTTGGGTCGAGGCTGGAGGCTGGAGGCTGCAGGCTTGGGTCGAGGCTGTAGGCTGGAGGCTGCAGGCTTGGGTCGAGGCTGTAGGCTGGAGGCTGCAGGCTTGGGTCGAGGCTGGAGGCTGCAGGCTTGGGTCGAGGCTGGAGGGTGCAGGCTTGGGTCGAGGCTGGAGGCTGCAGGCTTGGGTCGAGGCTGCAGGCTGCAGGCTTGGGTCGAGGCTGGAGGCTGGAGGCTGCAGGCTTGGGTCGAGGCTGGAGGCTGCAGGCTGCAGGCTTGGGTCGAGGCTGCAGGCTGCAGGCTTGGGTCGAGGCTGCAGGCTGCAGGCTTGGGTCGAGGCTGCAGGCTGCAGGCTTGGGTCGAGGCTGCAGGCTGCAGGCTTGTGTCGAGGCTGGAGGCTGGAGGCTTGGGTCGAGGCTGGAGGCTGCAGGCTTGGGTCGAGGCTGGAGGCTGCAGGCTTGGGTCGAGGCTGGAGGCTGGAGGCTGCAGGCTTGGGTCGAGGCTGGAGGCTGGAAGCTGCAGGCTTGGGTCGAGGCTGTAGGCTGGAGGCTGCAGGCTTGGGTCGAGGCTGTAGGCTGGAGGCTGCAGGCTTGGGTCGAGGCTGGAGGCTGGAGGCTGCAGGCTTGGGTCGAGGCTGGAGGCTGCAGGCTTGGGTCGAGGCTGGAGGCTGGAGGCTGCAGGCTTGGGTCGAGGCTGGAGGCTGGAGGCTGCAGGCTTGGGTCGAGGCTGTAGGCTGGAGGCTGCAGGCTTGGGTCGAGGCTGTAGGCTGGAGGCTGCAGGCTTGGGTCGAGGCTGGAGGCTGCAGGCTTGGGTCGAGGCTGGAGGCTGCAGGCTTGGGTCGAGGCTGGAGGCTGCAGGCTTGGGTCGAGGCTGCAGGCTGCAGGCTTGGGTCGAGGCTGGAGGCTGGAGGCTGCAGGCTTGGGTCGAGGCTGGAGGCTGCAGGCTGCAGGCTTGGGTCGAGGCTGGAGGCTGGAGGCTTGGGTCGAGGCTGGAGGCTGGAGGCTGCAGGCTTGGGTCGAGGCTGGAGGCTGGAGGCTGCAAGCTTGGGTCGAGGCTGGAGGCTGGAGGCTGCAGGCTTGGGTTGAGGCTGGAGGCTGGAGGCTGCAGGCTTGGGTCGAGGCTGGAGGCTGCAGGCTTGGGTCGAGGCTGCAGGCTGCAGGCTTGGGTCGAGGCTGCAGGCTGCAGGCTTGTGTCGAGGCTGGAGGCTGCAGGCTTGGGTCGAGGCTGGAGGCTGGAGGCTTGGGTCGAGGCTGGAGGCTGCAGGCTTGGGTCGAGGCTGCAGGCTGCAGGCTTGTGTCGAGGCTGGAGGCTGCAGGCTTGGGTCGAGGCTGGAGGCTGCAGGCTTGGGTCGAGGCTGCAGGCTGCAGGCTTGGGTCGAGGCTGGAGGCTGGAGGCTTGGGTCGAGGCTGGAGGCTGGAGGCTGCAGGCTTGGGTCGAGGCTGGAGGCTGCAGGCTGCAGGCTTGGGTCGAGGCTGCAGGCTGCAGGCTTGGGTCGAGGCTGCAGGCTGCAGGCTTGGGTCGAGGCTGCAGGCTGCAGGCTTGGGTCGAGGCTGCAGGCTGCAGGCTTGGGTCGAGGCTGCAGGCTGCAGGCTTGTGTCGAGGCTGGAGGCTGCAGGCTTGGGTCGAGGCTGGAGGCTGGAGGCTTGGGTCGAGGCTGGAGGCTGCAGGCTTGGGTCGAGGCTGGAGGCTGCAGGCTTGGGTCGAGGCTGGAGGCTGGAGGCTGCAGGCTTGGGTCGAGGCTGGAGGCTGGAGGCTGCAGGCTTGGGTCGAGGCTGTAGGCTGGAGGCTGCAGGCTTGGGTCGAGGCTGTAGGCTGGAGGCTGCAGGCTTGGGTCGAGGCTGGAGGCTGGAGGCTGCAGGCTTGGGTCGAGGCTGGAGGCTGCAGGCTTGGGTCGAGGCTGGAGGCTGGAGGCTGCAGGCTTGGGTCGAGGCTGGAGGCTGGAGGCTGCAGGCTTGGGTCGAGGCTGTAGGCTGGAGGCTGCAGGCTTGGGTCGAGGCTGTAGGCTGGAGGCTGCAGGCTTGGGTCGAGGCTGGAGGCTGGAGGCTGCAGGCTTGGGTCGAGGCTGGAGGCTGCAGGCTTGGGTCGAGGCTGGAGGCTGGAGGCTGCAGGCTTGGGTCGAGGCTGGAGGCTGCAGGCTTGGGTCGAGGCTGGAGGCTGCAGGCTTGGGTCGAGGCTGGAGGCTGCAGGCTTGGGTCGAGGCTGCAGGCTGCAGGCTTGGGTCGAGGCTGGAGGCTGGAGGCTGCAGGCTTGGGTCGAGGCTGGAGGCTGCAGGCTGCAGGCTTGGGTCGAGGCTGGAGGCTGGAGGCTTGGGTCGAGGCTGGAGGCTGGAGGCTGCAGGCTTGGGTCGAGGCTGGAGGCTGGAGGCTGCAAGCTTGGGTCGAGGCTGGAGGCTGGAGGCTGCAGGCTTGGGTCGAGGCTGGAGGCTGGAGGCTGCAGGCTTGGGTCGAGGCTGGAGGCTGGAGGCTGCAGGCTTGGGTCGAGGCTGGAGGCTGGAGGCTGCAGGCTTGGGTCGAGGCTGTAGGCTGGAGGCTGCAGGCTTGGGTCGAGGCTGTAGGCTGGAGGCTGCAGGCTTGGGTCGAGGCTGGAGGCTGCAGGCTTGGGTCGAGGTTGGAGGCTGCAGGCTTGGGTCGAGGCTGGAGGCTGCAGGCTTGGGTCGAGGCTGCAGGCTGCAGGCTTGGGTCGAGGCTGGAGGCTGGAGGCTGCAGGCTTGGGTCGAGGCTGGAGGCTGCAGGCTGCAGGCTTGGGTCGAGGCTGCAGGCTGCAGGCTTGGGTCGAGGCTGCAGGCTGCAGGCTTGGGTCGAGGCTGCAGGCTGCAGGCTTGGGTCGAGGCTGCAGGCTGCAGGCTTGTGTCGAGGCTGGAGGCTGCAGGCTTGGGTCGAGGCTGGAGGCTGGAGGCTTGGGTCGAGGCTGGAGGCTGCAGGCTTGGGTCGAGGCTGGAGGCTGCAGGCTTGGGTCGAGGCTGGAGGCTGCAGGCGGGTCGAGGCTGGAGGCTGCAGGCGGGTCGAGGCTGGAGGCTGCAGGCTTGGGTCGAGGCTGGAGGCTGCAGGATTGGGTCGAGGCTGGAGGCTGCAGGCTTGGGTCGAGGCTGGAGGCTGCAGGCTTGGGTCGAGGCTGGAGGCTGGAGGCCTCAGGCTTGGGTCGAGGCTGCAGGCTGCAGGCTTGGGTCGAGGCTGGAGGCTGCAGGCTTGGGTCGAGGCTGGAGGCTGGAGGCTGCAGGCTTGGGTCGAGGCTGGAGGCTGGAGGCTGCAGGCTTGGGTCGAGGCTGGAGGCTGGAGGCCTCAGGCTTGGGTCGAGGCTGGAGGCTGGAGGCCGCAGGCTTGGGTCGAGGCTGGAGGCTGGAGGCCTCAGGCTTGCGTCGAGGCTGCAGGCTGCAGGCTTGGGTCGAGGCTGCAGGCTGCAGGCTTGGGTCGAGGCTGCAGGCTGCAGGCTTGGGTCGAGGCTGCAGGCTGCAGGCTTGGGTCGAGGCTGCAGGCTGCAGGCTTGTGTCGAGGCTGGAGGCTGCAGGCTTGGGTCGAGGCTGGAGGCTGGAGGCTTGGGTCGAGGCTGGAGGCTGCAGGCTTGGGTCGAGGCTGGAGGCTGCAGGCTTGGGTCGAGGCTGGAGGCTGCAGGCTTCGGTCGAGGCTGGAGGCTGCAGGATTGGGTCGAGGCTGGAGGCTGCAGGCTTGGGTCGAGGCTGGAGGCTGGAGGCTGCAGGCTTGGGTCGAGGCTGGAGGCTGGAGGCTGCAGGCTTGGGTCGAGGCTGGAGGCTGGAGGCCGCAGGCTTGGGTCGAGGCTGGAGGCTGGAGGCCTCAGGCTTGGGTCGAGGCTGCAGGCTGCAGGCTTGGGTCGAGGCTGGAGGCTGCAGGCTTGGGTCGAGGCTGGAGGCTGGAGGCCGCAGGCTTGGGTCGAGGCTGGAGGCTGGAGGCCGCAGGCTTGGGTCGAGGCTGGAGGCTGGAGGCCGCAGGCTTGGGTCGAGGCTGGAGGCTGGAGGCCTCAGGCTTGGGTCGAGGCTGCAGGCTGCAGGCTTGGGTCGAGGCTGGAGGCTGCAGGCTTGGGTCGAGGCTGCAGGCTGCAGGCTTGGGTCGAGGCTGCAGGCTGCAGGCTTGGGTCGAGGCTGCAGGCTGCAGGCTTGGGTCGAGGCTGCAGGCTTGGGTCGAGGCTGCAGGCTGCAGGCTTGGGTCGAGGCTGGAGGCTGCAGGCTTGGGTCGAGGCTGGAGGCTGCAGGCTTGGGTCGAGGCTGCAGGCTGCAGGCTTGGGTCGAGGCTGCAGGCTGCAGGCTTGGGTCGAGGCTGCAGGCTGGAGGCTTGGGTCGAGGCTGGAGGCTGCAGGCTTGGGTCGAGGCTGGAGGCTGCAGGATTGGGTCGAGGCTGCAGGCTGCAGGCTTGGGTCGAGGCTGGAGGCTGGAGGCTGCAGGCTGCAGGCTTGGGTCGAGGCTGCAGGCTGCAGGCTTGGGTCGAGGCTGCAGGCTGCAGGCTTGGGTCGAGGCTGCAGGCTGCAGGCTTGGGTCGAGGCTGCAGGCTGCAGGCTTGGGTCGAGGCTGGAGGCTGCAGGCTGCAGGCTTGGGTCGAGGCTGGAGGCTGCAGGCTGCAGGCTTGGGTCGAGTCTGGAGTCTGCAGGCTGCAGGCTTGGGTCGAGGCTGGAGGCTGCAGGCTGCAGGCTTGGGTCGAGGCTGGAGGCTGCAGGCTGCAGGCTTGGGTCGAGGCTGGAGGCTGCAGGCTGCAGGCTTGGGTCGAGGCTGGAGGCTGCAGGCTGCAGGCTTGGGTCGAGGCTGGAGGCTGCAGGCTGCAGGCTTGGGTCGAGGCTGGAGGCTGCAGGCTGCAGGCTTGGGTCGAGGCTGGAGGCTGCAGGCTGCAGGCTTGGGTCGAGGCTGGAGGCTGCAGGCTGCAGGCTTGGGTCGAGGCTGGAGGCTGCAGGCTGCAGGCTTGGGTCGAGGCTGGAGGCTGCAGGCTGCAGGCTTGGGTCGAGGCTGGAGGCTGCAGGCTGCAGGCTTGGGTCGAGGCTGGAGGCTGCAGGCTGCAGGCTTGGGTCGAGGCTGGAGGCTGCAGGCTTGGGTCGAGGCTGGACGCTGCAGGCTTGGGTCGAGGCTGGAGGCTGCAGGCTTGGGTCGAGGCTGGAGGCTGCAGGCTTGGGTCGAGGCTGCAGGCTGCAGGCTTGTGTCGAGGCTGCAGGCTGCAGGCTTGGGTCGAGGCTGCAGGCTGCAGGCTTGGGTCGAGGCTGGAGGCTGCAGGCTTGGGTCGAGGCTGGAGGCTGCAGGCTTGGGTCGAGGCTGGAGGCTGCAGGCTTGGGTCGAGGCTGCAGGCTGCAGGCTTGGGTCGAGGCTGCAGGCTGCAGGCTTGGGTCGAGGCTGCAGGCTGCAGGCTTGGGTCGAGGCTGCAGGCTGCAGGCTTGGGTCGAGGCTGCAGTCTGCAGGCTTGGGTCGAGGCTGGAGTCTGCAGGCTTGGGTCGAGGCTGGAGGCTGCAGGCTGCAGGCTTGGGTCGAGGCTGGAGGCTGCAGGCTGCAGGCTTGGGTCGAGGCTGGAGGCTGCAGGCTGCAGGCTTGGGTCGAGGCTGGAGGCTGCAGGCTGCAGGCTTGGGTCGAGTCTGGAGGCTGCAGGCTGCAGGCTTGGGTCGAGTCTGGAGGCTGCAGGCTGCAGGCTTGGGTCGAGGCTGGAGGCTGCAGGCTGCAGGCTTGGGTCGAGGCTGGAGGCTGCAGGCTGCAGGCTTGGGTCGAGGCTGGAGGCTGCAGGCTGCAGGCTTGGGTCGAGGCTGGAGGCTGCAGGCTGCAGGCTTGGGTCGAGGCTGGAGGCTGCAGGCTGCAGGCTTGGGTCGAGGCTGGAGGCTGCAGGCTGCAGGCTTGGGTCGAGGCTGGAGGCTGCAGGCTGCAGGCTTGGGTCGAGGCTGGAGGCTGCAGGCTGCAGGCTTGGGTCGAGGCTGGAGGCTGCAGGCTTGGGTCCAGGCTGGAGGCTGCAGGCTTGGGTCGAGGCTGGAGGCTGCAGGCTGCAGGCTTGGGTCGAGGCTGGAGGCTGCAGGCTGCAGGCTTGGGTCGAGGCTGGAGGCTGCAGGCTGCAGGCTTGGGTCGAGGCTGGAGGCTGCAGGCTTGGGTCCAGGCTGGAGGCTGCAGGCTGCAGGCTTGGGTCCAGGCTGGAGGCTGCAGGCTGCAGGCTTGGGTCGAGGCTGGAGGCTGCAGGCTGCAGGCTTGGGTCGAGGCTGGAGGCTGCAGGCTGCAGGCTTGGGTCGAGGCTGGAGGCTGCAGGCTGCAGGCTTGGGTCGAGGCTGGAGGCTGCAGGCTTGGGTCGAGGCTGGAGGCTGCAGGCTGCAGGCTTGGGTCGAGGCTGGAGGCTGCAGGCTGCAGGCTTGGGTCGAGGCTGGAGGCTGCAGGCTGCAGGCTTGGGTCGAGGCTGGAGGCTGCAGGCTGCAGGCTTGGGTCGAGGCTGGAGGCTGCAGGCTGCAGGCTTGGGTCGAGGCTGGAGGCTGCAGGCTGCAGGCTTGGGTCGAGGCTGGAGGCTGCAGGCTGCAGGCTTGGGTCGAGGCTGGAGGCTGCAGGCTGCAGGCTTGGGTCGAGGCTGGAGGCTGCAGGCTGCAGGCTTGGGTCGAGGCTGGAGGCTGCAGGCTGCAGGCTTGGGTCGAGGCTGGAGGCTGCAGGCTTGGGTCGAGGCTGGAGGCTGCAGGCTTGGGTCCAGGCTGCAGGCTGCAGGCTTGGGTCGAGGCTGGAGGCTGCAGGCTGCAGGCTTGGGTCGAGGCTGGAGGCTGCAGGCTGCAGGCTTGGGTCGAGGCTGGAGGCTGCAGGCTGCAGGCTTGGGTCGAGGCTGGCTGCAGGCTGCAGGCTTGGGTCGAGGCTGGAGGCTGCAGGCTGCAGGCTTGGGTCGAGGCTGGAGGCTGCAGGCTGCAGGCGGGTCGAGGCTGGAGGCTGCAGGCTGCAGGCTTGGGTCGAGGCTGGAGGCTGCAGGCTTGGGTCGAGGCTGGAGGCTGCAGGCTTGGGTCGAGGCTGGAGGCTGCAGGCTTGGGTCGAGGCTGGAGGCTGCAGGCTTGGGTCGAGGCTGCAGGCTGCAGGCTTGGGTCGAGGCTGGAGGCTGCAGGCTGCAGGCTTGGGTCGAGGCTGGAGGCTGCAGGCTGCAGGCTTGGGTCGAGGCTGGAGGCTGCAGGCTTGGGTCGAGGCTGGAGGCTGCAGGCTTGGGTCGAGGCTGGAGGCTGCAGGCTTGGGTCGAGGCTGGAGGCTGCAGTCTTGGGTCCAGGCTGGAGGCTGGAGGCTGCAGGCTTGGGTCGAGGCTGGAGGCTGCAGGCTTGGGTCGAGGCTGGAGGCTGGAGGCTGCAGGCTTGGGTCGAGGCTGCAGGCTGCAGGCTTGGGTCGAGGCTGCAGGCTGCAGGCTTGGGTCGAGGCTGCAGGCTGCAGGCTGCAGGCTTGGGTCGAGGCTGGCTGCAGGCTGCAGGCTTGGGTCGAGGCTGGAGGCTGCAGGCTGCAGGCTTGGGTCGAGGCTGGAGGCTGCAGGCTGCAGGCTTGGGTCGAGGCTGGAGGCTGCAGGCTGCAGGCTTGGGTCGAGGCTGGAGGCTGCAGGCTGCAGGCTTGGGTCGAGGCTGGCTGCAGGCTGCAGGCTTGGGTCGAGGCTGGAGGCTGCAGGCTGCAGGCTTGGGTCGAGGCTGGAGGCTGCAGGCTGCAGGCTTGGGTCGAGGCTGGAGGCTGCAGGCTGCAGGCTTGGGTCGAGGCTGGAGGCTGCAGGCTGCAGGCTTGGGTCGAGGCTGGAGGCTGCAGGCTGCAGGCTTGGGTCGAGGCTGGAGGCTGCAGGCTTGGGTCGAGGCTGGACGCTGCAGGCTTGGGTCGAGGCTGGAGGCTGCAGGCTTGGGTCGAGGCTGGAGGCTGCAGGCTTGGGTCGAGGCTGGAGGCTGCAGGCTTGGGTCGAGGCTGCAGGCTGCAGGCTTGTGTCGAGGCTGCAGGCTGCAGGCTTGGGTCGAGGCTGCAGGCTGCAGGCTTGGGTCGAGGCTGGAGGCTGCAGGCTTGGGTCGAGGCTGGAGGCTGCAGGCTTGGGTCGAGGCTGGAGGCTGCAGGCTTGGGTCGAGGCTGCAGGCTGCAGGCTTGGGTCGAGGCTGCAGGCTGCAGGCTTGGGTCGAGGCTGCAGGCTGCAGGCTTGGGTCGAGGCTGCAGGCTGCAGGCTTGGGTCGAGGCTGCAGTCTGCAGGCTTGGGTCGAGGCTGGAGTCTGCAGGCTTGGGTCGAGGCTGGAGGCTGCAGGCTGCAGGCTTGGGTCGAGGCTGGAGGCTGCAGGCTGCAGGCTTGGGTCGAGGCTGGAGGCTGCAGGCTGCAGGCTTGGGTCGAGTCTGGAGGCTGCAGGCTGCAGGCTTGGGTCGAGTCTGGAGGCTGCAGGCTGCAGGCTTGGGTCGAGGCTGGAGGCTGCAGGCTGCAGGCTTGGGTCGAGGCTGGAGGCTGCAGGCTGCAGGCTTGGGTCGAGGCTGGAGGCTGCAGGCTGCAGGCTTGGGTCGAGGCTGGAGGCTGCAGGCTGCAGGCTTGGGTCGAGGCTGGAGGCTGCAGGCTGCAGGCTTGGGTCGAGGCTGGAGGCTGCAGGCTGCAGGCTTGGGTCGAGGCTGGAGGCTGCAGGCTGCAGGCTTGGGTCGAGGCTGGAGGCTGCAGGCTGCAGGCTTGGGTCGAGGCTGGAGGCTGCAGGCTTGGGTCCAGGCTGGAGGCTGCAGGCTTGGGTCGAGGCTGGAGGCTGCAGGCTGCAGGCTTGGGTCGAGGCTGGAGGCTGCAGGCTGCAGGCTTGGGTCGAGGCTGGAGGCTGCAGGCTGCAGGCTTGGGTCGAGGCTGGAGGCTGCAGGCTTGGGTCCAGGCTGGAGGCTGCAGGCTGCAGGCTTGGGTCCAGGCTGGAGGCTGCAGGCTGCAGGCTTGGGTCGAGGCTGGAGGCTGCAGGCTGCAGGCTTGGGTCGAGGCTGGAGGCTGCAGGCTGCAGGCTTGGGTCGAGGCTGGAGGCTGCAGGCTGCAGGCTTGGGTCGAGGCTGGAGGCTGCAGGCTTGGGTCGAGGCTGGAGGCTGCAGGCTGCAGGCTTGGGTCGAGGCTGGAGGCTGCAGGCTGCAGGCTTGGGTCGAGGCTGGAGGCTGCAGGCTGCAGGCTTGGGTCGAGGCTGGAGGCTGCAGGCTGCAGGCTTGGGTCGAGGCTGGAGGCTGCAGGCTGCAGGCTTGGGTCGAGGCTGGAGGCTGCAGGCTGCAGGCTTGGGTCGAGGCTGGAGGCTGCAGGCTGCAGGCTTGGGTCGAGGCTGGAGGCTGCAGGCTGCAGGCTTGGGTCGAGGCTGGAGGCTGCAGGCTGCAGGCTTGGGTCGAGGCTGGAGGCTGCAGGCTGCAGGCTTGGGTCGAGGCTGGAGGCTGCAGGCTTGGGTCGAGGCTGGAGGCTGCAGGCTTGGGTCCAGGCTGCAGGCTGCAGGCTTGGGTCGAGGCTGGAGGCTGCAGGCTGCAGGCTTGGGTCGAGGCTGGAGGCTGCAGGCTGCAGGCTTGGGTCGAGGCTGGAGGCTGCAGGCTGCAGGCTTGGGTCGAGGCTGGCTGCAGGCTGCAGGCTTGGGTCGAGGCTGGAGGCTGCAGGCTGCAGGCTTGGGTCGAGGCTGGAGGCTGCAGGCTGCAGGCGGGTCGAGGCTGGAGGCTGCAGGCTGCAGGCTTGGGTCGAGGCTGGAGGCTGCAGGCTTGGGTCGAGGCTGGAGGCTGCAGGCTTGGGTCGAGGCTGGAGGCTGCAGGCTTGGGTCGAGGCTGGAGGCTGCAGGCTTGGGTCGAGGCTGCAGGCTGCAGGCTTGGGTCGAGGCTGGAGGCTGCAGGCTGCAGGCTTGGGTCGAGGCTGGAGGCTGCAGGCTGCAGGCTTGGGTCGAGGCTGGAGGCTGCAGGCTTGGGTCGAGGCTGGAGGCTGCAGGCTTGGGTCGAGGCTGGAGGCTGCAGGCTTGGGTCGAGGCTGGAGGCTGCAGTCTTGGGTCCAGGCTGGAGGCTGGAGGCTGCAGGCTTGGGTCGAGGCTGGAGGCTGCAGGCTTGGGTCGAGGCTGGAGGCTGGAGGCTGCAGGCTTGGGTCGAGGCTGCAGGCTGCAGGCTTGGGTCGAGGCTGCAGGCTGCAGGCTTGGGTCGAGGCTGCAGGCTGCAGGCTTGGGTCGAGGCTGGAGTCTGCAGGCTTGGGTCGAGGCTGGAGGCTGCAGGCTTGGGTCGAGGCTGGAGGCTGCAGGCTGCAGGCTTGGGTCGAGGCTGGAGGCTGCAGGCTGCAGGCTTGGGTCGAGGCTGGAGGCTGCAGGCTGCAGGCTTGGGTCGAGGCTGGAGGCTGCAGGCTGCAGGCTTGGGTCGAGGCTGGAGGCTGCAGGCTGCAGGCTTGGGTCGAGTCTGGAGGCTGCAGGCTGCAGGCTTGGGTCGAGGCTGGAGGCTGCAGGCTGCAGGCTTGGGTCGAGGCTGGAGGCTGGAGGCCTCAGGCTTGGGTCGAGGCTGGAGGCTGGAGGCCGCAGGCTTGGGTCGAGGCTGGAGGCTGGAGGCCTCAGGCTTGCGTCGAGGCTGCAGGCTGCAGGCTTGGGTCGAGGCTGCAGGCTGCAGGCTTGGGTCGAGGCTGCAGGCTGCAGGCTTGTGTCGAGGCTGGAGGCTGCAGGCTTGTGTCGAGGCTGGAGGCTGCAGGCTTGGGTCGAGGCTGGAGGCTGGAGGCTTGGGTCGAGGCTGGAGGCTGCAGGCTTGGGTCGAGGCTGGAGGCTGCAGGCTTGGGTCGAGGCTGGAGGCTGCAGGCTTGGGTCGAGGCTGGAGGCTGCAGGATTGGGTCGAGGCTGGAGGCTGCAGGCTTGGGTCGAGGCTGGAGGCTGGAGGCTGCAGGCTTGGGTCGAGGCTGGAGGCTGGAGGCTGCAGGCTTGGGTCGAGGCTGGAGGCTGGAGGCCGCAGGCTTGGGTCGAGGCTGGAGGCTGGAGGCCTCAGGCTTGGGTCGAGGCTGCAGGCTGCAGGCTTGGGTCGAGGCTGGAGGCTGCAGGCTTGGGTCGAGGCTGGAGGCTGGAGGCTGCAGGCTTGGGTCGAGGCTGGAGGCTGGAGGCTGCAGGCTTGGGTCGAGGCTGGAGGCTGGAGGCCGCAGGCTTGGGTCGAGGCTGGAGGCTGGAGGCCTCAGGCTTGGGTCGAGGCTGCAGGCTGCAGGCTTGGGTCGAGGCTGGAGGCTGCAGGCTTGGGTCGAGGCTGCAGGCTGCAGGCTTGGGTCGAGGCTGCAGGCTGCAGGCTTGGGTCGAGGCTGCAGGCTGCAGGCTTGGGTCGAGGCTGCAGGCTTGGGTCGAGGCTGCAGGCTGCAGGCTTGGGTCGAGGCTGGAGGCTGCAGGCTTGGGTCGAGGCTGGAGGCTGCAGGCTTGGGTCGAGGCTGCAGGCTGCAGGCTTGGGTCGAGGCTGCAGGCTGCAGGCTTGGGTCGAGGCTGCAGGCTGCAGGCTTGGGTCGAGGCTGCAGGCTGGAGGCTTGGGTCGAGGCTGGAGGCTGCAGGCTTGGGTCGAGGCTGGAGGCTGCAGGATTGGGTCGAGGCTGCAGGCTGCAGGCTTGGGTCGAGGCTGGAGGCTGGAGGCTGCAGGCTGCAGGCTTGGGTCGAGGCTGCAGGCTGCAGGCTTGGGTCGAGGCTGCAGGCTGCAGGCTTGGGTCGAGGCTGCAGGCTGCAGGCTTGGGTCGAGGCTGCAGGCTGCAGGCTTGGGTCGAGGCTGCAGGCTGCAGGCTTGGGTCGAGGCTGCAGGCTGCAGGCTTGGGTCGAGGCTGCAGGCTGCAGGCTTGGGTCGAGGCTGCAGGCTGCAGGCTTGGGTCGAGGCTGCAGGCTGCAGGCTTGGGTCGAGGCTGCAGGCTGCAGGCTTGGGTCGAGGCTGCAGGCTGCAGGCTTGGGTCGAGGCTGCAGGCTGCAGGCTTGGGTCGAGTCTGGAGTCTGCAGGCTGCAGGCTTGGGTCGAGGCTGGAGGCTGCAGGCTGCAGGCTTGGGTCGAGGCTGGAGGCTGCAGGCTGCAGGCTTGGGTCGAGGCTGGAGGCTGCAGGCTGCAGGCTTGGGTCGAGGCTGGAGGCTGCAGGCTGCAGGCTTGGGTCGAGGCTGGAGGCTGCAGGCTGCAGGCTTGGGTCGAGGCTGGAGGCTGCAGGCTGCAGGCTTGGGTCGAGGCTGGAGGCTGCAGGCTGCAGGCTTGGGTCGAGGCTGGAGGCTGCAGGCTGCAGGCTTGGGTCGAGGCTGGAGGCTGCAGGCTTGGGTCGAGGCTGGAGGCTGCAGGCTTGGGTCGAGGCTGGAGGCTGCAGGCTGCAGGCTTGGGTCGAGGCTGGAGGCTGCAGGCTGCAGGCTTGGGTCGAGGCTGGAGGCTGCAGGCTGCAGGCTTGGGTCGAGGCTGCAGGCTGCAGGCTTGGGTCGAGGCTGGAGGCTGCAGGCTTGGGTCGAGGCTGGAGGCTGCAGGCTGCAGGCTTGGGTCGAGGCTGGAGGCTGCAGGCTGCAGGCTTGGGTCGAGGCTGGAGGCTGCAGGCTTGGGTCGAGGCTGGAGGCTGCAGGCTGCAGGCTTGGGTCGAGGCTGGAGGCTGCAGGCTGCAGGCTTGGGTCGAGGCTGGAGGCTGCAGGCTGCAGGCTTGGGTCGAGGCTGGAGGCTGCAGGCTGCAGGCTTGGGTCGAGGCTGGAGGCTGCAGGCTGCAGGCTTGGGTCGAGGCTGGAGGCTGCAGGCTGCAGGCTTGGGTCGAGGCTGGAGGCTGCAGGCTTGGGTCGAGGCTGGAGGCTGCAGGCTGCAGGCTTGGGTCGAGGCTGGAGGCTGCAGGCTTGGGTCCAGGCTGCAGGCTGCAGGCTTGGGTCGAGGCTGGAGGCTGCAGGCTGCAGGCTTGGGTCGAGGCTGGAGGCTGCAGGCTGCAGGCTTGGGTCGAGGCTGGAGGCTGCAGGCTGCAGGCTTGGGTCGAGGCTGGAGGCTGCAGGCTGCAGGCTTGGGTCGAGGCTGGAGGCTGCAGGCTTGGGTCGAGGCTGGAGGCTGCAGGCTTGGGTCGAGGCTGCAGGCTGCAGGCTTGGGTCGAGGCTGCAGGCTGCAGGCTTGGGTCGAGGCTGCAGGCTGCAGGCTTGGGTCGAGGCTGCAGGCTGCAGGCTTGGGTCGAGGCTGCAGGCTGCAGGCTTGGGTCGAGGCTGCAGGCTGCAGGCTTGGGTCGAGGCTGCAGGCTGCAGGCTTGGGTCGAGGCTGGAGGCTGCAGGCTTGGGTCGAGGCTGGAGGCTGCAGGCTTGGGTCGAGGCTGGAGGCTGCAGTCTTGGGTCCAGGCTGGAGGCTGGAGGCTGCAGGCTTGGGTCGAGGCTGGAGGCTGCAGGCTTGGGTCGAGGCTGGAGGCTGGAGGCTGCAGGCTTGGGTCGAGGCTGCAGGCTGCAGGCTTGGGTCGAGGCTGCAGGCTGCAGGCTTGGGTCGAGGCTGCAGGCTTGGGTCGAGGCTGGAGTCTGCAGGCTTGGGTCGAGGCTGGAGTCTGCAGGCTTGGGTCGAGGCTGGAGGCTGCAGGCTTGGGTCGAGGCTGGAGGCTGCAGGCTGCAGGCTTGGGTCGAGGCTGGAGGCTGCAGGCTGCAGGCTTCGGTCGAGGCTGGAGGCTGCAGGCTGCAGGCTTGGGTCGAGGCTGGAGGCTGCAGGCTTGGGTCGAGGCTGGAGGCTGCAGGCTTGGGTCGAGGCTGGAGGCTGCAGGCTTGGGTCGAGGCTGCAGGCTGCAGGCTTGGGTCGAGGCTGGAGGCTGCAGGCTTGGGTCGAGGCTGGAGGCTGCAGGCTTGGGTCGAGGCTGGAGGCTGCAGGCTTGGGTCGAGGCTGGAGGCTGCAGGCTGCAGGCTTGGGTCGAGGCTGGAGGCTGCAGGCTGCAGGCTTGGGTCGAGGCTGGAGGCTGCAGGCTGCAGGCTTGGGTCGAGGCTGGAGGCTGCAGGCTGCAGGCTTGGGTCGAGGCTGGAGGCTGCAGGCTTGGGTCGAGGCTGGAGGCTGCAGGCTTGGGTCGAGGCTGGAGGCTGCAGGCTTGGGTCGAGGCTGGAGGCTGCAGGCTTGGGTCGAGGCTGGAGGCTGCAGGATTGGGTCGAGGCTGCAGGCTGCAGGCTTGGGTCGAGGCTGCAGGCTGCAGGCTTGTGTCGAGGCTGCAGGCTGCAGGCGTGGGTCGAGGCTGGAGGCTGCAGGCTTGGGTCGAGGCTGGAGGCTGCAGGCTTGGGTCGAGGCTGGAGGCTGCAGGCTTGGGTCGAGGCTGGAGGCTGCAGGCTTGGGTCGAGGCTGGAGGCTGCAGGCTTGGGTCGAGGCTGGAGGCTGCAGGCTTGGGTCGAGGCTGGAGGCTGCAGGCTTGGGTCGAGGCTGGAGGCTGCAGGCTTGGGTCGAGGCTGGAGGCTGCAGGCTTGGGTCGAGGCTGGAGGCTGCAGGCTTGGGTCGAGGCTGGAGGCTGGAGGCTTGGGTCGAGGCTGGAGGCTGGAGGCTTGGGTCGAGGCTGGAGGCTGGAGGCTTGGGTCGAAGCTGGAGGCTGGAGGCTGGAGGCTTGGGTCGAGGCTGGAGGCTGGAGGCTGCAGGCTTGGGTCGAGGCTGGAGGCTGGAGGCTGCAGGCTTGGGTCGAGGCTGGAGGCTGGAGGCTGCAGGCTTGGGTCGAGGCTGGAGGCTGCAGGCTTGGGTCGAGGCTGGAGGCTGCAGGCTTGGGTCGAGGCTGGAGGCTGGAGGCTTGGGTCGAGGCTGGAGGCTGCAGGCTTGGGTCGAGGCTGGAGGCTGGAGGCTGCAGGCTTGGGTCGAGGCTGGAGGCTGCAGGCTTGGGTCGAGGCTGGAGGCTGCAGGCTGCAGGCTTGGGTCGAGGCTGGAGGCTGCAGGCTGCAGGCTTGGGTCGAGGCTGGAGGCTGCAGGCTGCAGGCTTGGGTCGAGGCTGGAGGCTGCAGGCTGCAGGCTTGGGTCGAGGCTGGAGGCTGCAGGCTGCAGGCTTGGGTCGAGGCTGGAGGCTGCAGGCTGCAGGCTTGGGTCGAGGCTGGAGGCTGCAGGCTGCAGGCTTGGGTCGAGGCTGGAGGCTGCAGGCTGCAGGCTTGGGTCGAGGCTGGAGGCTGCAGGCTGCAGGCTTGGGTCGAGGCTGGAGGCTGCAGGCTGCAGGCTTGGGTCGAGGCTGGAGGCTGCAGGCTGCAGGCTTGGGTCGAGGCTGGAGGCTGCAGGCTGCAGGCTTGGGTCGAGGCTGGAGGCTGCAGGCTGCAGGCTTGGGTCGAGGCTGGAGGCTGCAGGCTGCAGGCTTGGGTCGAGGCTGGAGGCTGCAGGCTGCAGGCTTGGGTCGAGGCTGGAGGCTGCAGGCTGCAGGCTTGGGTCGAGGCTGGAGGCTGCAGGCTGCAGGCTTGGGTCGAGGCTGGAGGCTGCAGGCTGCAGGCTTGGGTCGAGGCTGGAGGCTGCAGGCTGCAGGCTTGGGTCGAGGCTGGAGGCTGCAGGCTGCAGGCTTGGGTCGAGGCTGGAGGCTGCAGGCTGCAGGCTTGGGTCGAGGCTGGAGGCTGCAGGCTGCAGGCTTGGGTCGAGGCTGGAGGCTGCAGGTTGCAGGCTTGGGTCGAGGCTCGAGGCTGGAGGCTGCAGGCTTGGGTCGAGGCTCGAGGCTGGAGGCTGCAGGCTTGGGTCGAGGCTCGAGGCTGGAGGCTGCAGGCTTGGGTCGAGGCTCGAGGCTGGAGGCTGCAGGCTTGGGTCGAGGCTCGAGGCTGGAGGCTGCAGGCTTGGGTCGAGGCTGGAGGCTGGAGTCTGCAGGCTTGGGTCGAGGCTGGAGGCTGGAGGCTGCAGGCTTGGGTCGAGGCTGGAGGCTGGAGGCTGCAGGCTTGGGTCGAGGCTGGAGGCTGGAGGCTGCAGGCTTGGGTCGAGGCTGGAGGCTGGAGGCTGCAGGCTTGGGTCGAGGCTGGAGGCTGGAGGCTGCAGGCTTGGGTCGAGGCTGGAGGCTGGAGGCTGCAGGCTTGGGTCGAGGCTGGAGGCTGGAGGCTGCAGGCTTGGGTCGAGGCTGGAGGCTGGAGGCTGCAGGCTTGGGTCGAGGCTGGAGGCTGGAGGCTGCAGGCTTGGGTCGAGGCTGGAGGCTGGAGGCTGCAGGCTTGGGTCGAGGCTGGGGGCTGGAGGCTGCAGGCTTGGGTCGAGGCTGGGGGCTGGAGGCTGCAGGCTTGGTTCGAGGCTGGAGGCTGCAGGCTTGGGTCGAGGCTGGAGGCTGCAGGCTTGGGTCGAGGCTGGAGGCTGCAGGCTTGGGTCGAGGCTGGAGGCTGCAGGCTTGGGTCGAGGCTGGAGGCTGCAGGCTTGGGTCGAGGCTGGAGGCTGGAGGCTGCAGGCTTGGGTCGAGGCTGGAGGCTGGAGGCTGCAGGCTTGGGTCGAGGCTGGAGGCTGGAGGCTGCAGGCTTGGGTCGAGGCTGGAGGCTGGAGGCTGCACGCTTGGGTCGAGGCTGGAGGCTGGAGGCTGGAGGCTTGGGTCGAGGCTGGAGGCTGGAGGCTGGAGGCTGTAGGCTTGGGTCGAGGCTGGAGGCTGCAGGCTGCGGGCTTGACTCGAGGCTTGAGACTGGAGGCTGCGGGCTTGACTCGAGGCTTGAGACTGGAGGCTGCGGGCTTGACTCGAGGCTTGAGACTGGAGGCTGCAGGCTTGGAGCTTGGGGAGCTCAGAGGCTGGAGGCTGCAGGCTTGGAGCTTGGGAACTCAGAGGCTGGAGCTCGGGGGAGACTAGGAACTGTACATCAACATAGAGCCGGGACTTATCCACCAACAAGCTGGGACTCATCTATAACAAGGCGCTGATATGAGACGGGACAGTACACAGACATGGAGCCTGGACTTATCCACTGACAAGCTGGGACTCATCTATAACTCCACACCAAGGTGGGGCAGGACCATCTGTCGGAAACAGCAGAACAGCCTGACCTATCCGACAGAGGCAAAGACAAGACAGATTCCCCCACAGGGCAACAGCAGAATGACCTGACTTACCCCACAGAGGTGAGGACAAGGCAAGACAGATCCCTCCACAGGGCAACGGCTGAACAGCCTGACTTACCCCACTGGGCAAGGACAGGAAGAGACAAACACCAAGGAACGACAGACAGTTCCATCTCTGCACTGGGGTAGCTCCAAGTAGCCTTGGCTGGCTGCGGAAACAACCGGATCCCCGCCTAGCTCGGAGTGGCTGACGGCCACCCAGCTGGCCCGGGAAACAGCTGAATCCATACCACAATGACCACTCCAACTACTACCAGCAACGCTCCCAGAAGCCATGATTCTCTAACACAGCACCAAGGATGGCAAGAGTCCATTCTAGCCCTCCACCAGCCATCTGTGCCATGAATATCTTGACAAGACAACCCCCAACCACACTCAGTACCGGGGCCACTTATATTCCCAGTTCCAATATGAGCCTCAGGTGTTTCTAGTCAAGTCCAACCACAGCAAGGGACCGCACTTAAAGGAAACACCACTAATCACGTGCCTGACTGGTCAGCAGACATGACCAGAGCATTTGATGATACCAACAAGCTCTTTCCAACCCGACCCTACTGACACACCCACTCCCCAAAGCCATTGCTACTGACACTCAGACTGTGCAGTGCACAAACAGTTGGTGTGGCAGTCACTCACTTGCTTCAGCCGGCAGCTCCATCTCCCCAGCACGTTTGATCATGAGCTCCTTGATCTCTATCTGTCTGTCTGCCATTTTCATTTTCTTCCAGGGGGTCACCACTTCACAGTGTTTGTTGACCGCAAACCCCTCATGCATGCGACGGCCAAGGTATCAGACACTTGGTCTGCACAGCAGTGACACCATCAGGCCTACATAACCGAGTTCACAACGGATATACAACACATCAACGGGAAAAATAATGCCATGGCTGACTCTCACGGCCAGTCGTTGAGGCCGTACACATCAGGGTTGGCATGGCAGCTGACCAAGCTATTGACTCAGAGGTCCAGGCTTACGAACAGCCGTCACAGGCCTGCAGTTGGCTGACTTTAAGTTTGGGAAAGCTAGAGATTCTCTCCTGTGGTATGTCTCAACCGGTTGCCCTCATCCCATATGCCTGCAAACTGGAGACAGACTGTTTTTCACTCCGTATGTAGCCTCTTGCATCTGGGCTAGATGGCCTCAAAGAATCTGATTGTACTATAGTTTACGTGGCATGACCTCAGTAAGGGCGTCTGATTGGTGTGCAGCCTGTGTGCCATCATGTTCAGGCACCATTGGCACCCTTTGAGGTCCCTGAGCAACAGTTTGACCATGTCAATGTGGACCAGGTTGGCCGTCTTCCCTCCTTCTCACACATCACGCATGGTGGACCGTACCACCAGGTTGTTCCTCTAGTATCAATGTCAGCCACAGACATGGCTCAGGTGTTCATTAGCACCTGGATTGCTCAGTTTGGCACCCAATCTGATATTTCCTCTGACCACTGTCCCCAATTCATATCAGGTGGCCCAGAACCTCGGCATTAGGCCACATCACATCACCCACAATCCAACGGCCTACGCAAACTGGTCTACTCTTTAAAGGCTACTTGGAGGGCTTCCCTGACCGATGAGTTTTGGCATGACTGTCTCTCATAAATCCTGCTGGGGCTCAGAACTGCTCCAAAAGAGGACCTGCAGTTGTCCATGTCTGTTGGTATATAGAAACATAGAACACCTACAGCACAATACAGGCCCTTCAGCCTGCAAAGTTGTGCTGAACATGTCCCTACCTTAGAAATTACTAGGCTCCCCCATAGCCCTCTATTTTTCTAAGCTCCAAAAGTCTCTTAAAAGTCTCTATCGATCCGCCATTTTGCAGCGCCCGGAGTAAGTCGCATTTCACAGCGGCTCCACTTTTCTTTAAACTTTACATCTCACTGACAGGTTCCTTTTTAAGTCTGATGATTTAATACTTCTACTGAAGGATTTATGATTTAATTACGATGGCCAGAAGTTGATGTGGTATTGAACTGAGAAGCGGCAAAACCTTTCCTGAAACAGAGCAAACTGAACAAATAAAGAAAGCGGAGGAACCTATTGCTTTATCAGGAATATTTTCTTTAATACAAGACATGAAGTTTGAATTTGGATCGCTCAATACTAAGATTAATAAGCTGACGGACACCAACGGGAAGCTTGAAAAATCTATCTCTTATGTTCAAGAATCTCTGAAGAATTTGGACTTTCAATTTCAGACATTTAAGCAGACTACGAATCAAATTGAGGACGAACATGATCAATTCACGCAGACTATTAAAGAACAAGACGTACAAACAAGCTGGATGAACTCAGCAGGTCGGGTAGCATCCGTTGAAAGAAGCAGTCAACTTTTCGGGTCGAGACCCTTCGTCAGGACTAAAGAAGGGTCTCGACCCGAAACATTGACTGCTTCTTTCAACAGATGCTGCCCGACCTGCTGAGTTCATCCAGCTTTTTTGTACGTATTGATTTGACCACAGCATCTGCAGTGCACTTTGTGTTTATTAAAGAACAAGCAGAGAAGATGTCTTCGATGGAAAAGAAAATTAATGAAATTACCTCGGAACTATCTAAAATGAAGAAAAAAAAATTGATTTAGATAGTAGAGCACGTCGGAGGGAATTTACGTATACTAGGATTGCCTGAAAATACTGAAGCTAGTGATCTGTTAAAGTTCTTCTCAGACATGCTGTACTCACTTTTTAGTGAGACCCTGGAAATTATCCCTTTAATCTATAGAGTCCATAGAGTTCCATTTTTTCGGTGTTCATCTGAATTACATTTTCGACCAATTGCGGAACAAGTGCTACACTTGCCCTTACACTTCCTCCCTCACCACCATTCAGGGCCCCAGACAGTCCTTCCAGGTGAGGCAACACTTCACCTGTGAGTCAGCTGGTGTGGTATACTGCGTCCGGTACTCCTGGTGTGGCCTTCTATGTATCAGTGAGAGCCGACGCAGACTGAGAGACCGTTTCACTGAACACCTACACTCTGTCCGCCAGAGAAAGCAGGATCTCCCAGTGGGCACACATTGTAATTCCACGTCCCATTCCCATTCTGATATGTCTATCCATGGCCTCCTCTACTGTCAAGATGAAGCCATACTCAGGTTGGAGAAGCAACACCTTATATACTGGCTGGGTAGCCTCCAACCTGATGGCATGAACATTGACTTCTCTAACTTCCATTAATGTCCCTCCTCCCCTTCTTACCCCATCCCTGATATATTTAGTTTTTATTTTGTTTTTCTCCCCTCCCTTTTTTTTCTTTCTCTCTCTGCCCATCACTCTGCCTGTTCTCCATCTCCCTCTGGTGCGTCCCTCCCCTTTTCTTTCTCCCTAGGCCTCCCATCCCATGATCCTTTCCCTTCTCCAGCTCTGTATCCCTTTAGCCAATCACCTTTCTGGCTCTCAGCTTCACCCCACCCCCTCCAGTCTTCTTCTATCATTTTGCATTTTCCCCTCCCCCTCCTACTTTCAAATCTCTTACTATCTTTCCTTTCAGTAAGTCCTGACGAAGGGTCTCAGCCCGAAATGTTGACAGTGCTTCTCCCTATAGATGCTGCCTGGCCTGCTGCATTCCACCAGCATTTTGTGTGTGTTGCCTGAATTTCCAGCATCTGCAGATTTCCTCGTGTCTCGACCAATTGTACTTTGTTAGAAGAAAGCGAAAGTTAATCTTCAAATCAACAGAGATTCATATAGTCGAAGATTTTCCTCCTGAGATTTTTGCCGAAAGAAGGAAATACCGAGAAGTCATGAATGAAATGTATAAGCTAAATTTACATCCATCTCTTCGGCACCCAGCGCGGCTAATAATCTTTCCTGAAGGGTTTCAGTCACTGAGAATCTACACCCCCCAGGAGGGTTGGGAGTACATTAAAAATCTTAAAGTTAAGCCGATTGCTGAATAGGTAATTCTGATGTATGAGATGTTTATAGATGCCCTGCGTTAAGTTTATTCTATGCTTTTTGAGTCTCTGGTATGGGATGTGGCTGATTAAATTTGTTTTACTCATTAATAATTAGTATATATACATATATATATATATATAATTGTTTTGTAGGGAACTCTTACAGTATTATACTATAGAGGTCCGTATAGGGCCTGCCGTGTACTACTCTTTTTATTTTTTGTTTGTTTGTTTCAACATTAATATAGTTTTAGGTTTGTTATATATATATATATATTCTTTTTTTTCTTTTTGAGAGAAAGAACTTCGTTTATAATATTATTTGCTTGGATTTACTTTGCTTTGAATATGTGATTAATATACTTTAGATTAATTTAAGATGACTGTCGCCAGTTATGTTTTTATTACTGTTAGACAGAACATTGCAGTATTTGATATTTGTCCCTTTTATTACAGCTATATTGGATGGGATTAATATTTCAATTTTAATATACGTAGCTTCAAAATGGAGGATAGGGTCAAGGGTCACTAGGTTAGCATGCGACCAGCCGATTGGTTGCTGTCTTTCTGGCTTTGCGGGATGGAGCTATTCGAGTAGGTTTCTTTTCTCGATTGGGCGGTTCTTTGGATGGATTTTTTTTCGCAAATACATCATTCCTTCTAGTCATATCCGTGCCTTTTGGATTAATCTGCGCTTGTACAATAGTTTCCTTTATAAAATATTATATTAAATTTTAAACATGGATGTTAATAAAATTAATATAATCTCTTGGAATCTGAACGGTGCGATTAAGCGTAAAAAGATTTTTTATGCCTATTAAGCATAAGATTTTTAAGAAATTAAAAACACAACGCAGATATTATTTTTGCACAAGAAAATCATATATGGAGAAAGGATGAGGACCGATTTTTCAAATTTTGGAAAGATCCTTTATTTCATTATTTATCGACTAATAAAGTTAGAGGCGTATCTATTTCTGTTAACTCTAAAATCCCTTTTGTACATTTTAATACTATGACTGATTCGATTGGAAGATATTTAATTGTTACTGGTTTATTATGCGATCAAAAGGTAGCTTTGGTGTGTGTATACGCTGAATTTTTTAAGAAGCTTTTCTCTGAGCTACCAAATTTGAATGAATATAAGTTGATCATGGGCGGTAACTTTAATTGTTGTCTGAACCCGGCGATTGACAGGTCATCAACAAATCCATCGCTTCCTAATAAAGCGGCGGCGTGTATTAATTCTTTTTTACTAGTGATGCACCATCAATAACTCACACTGAGACGTAAGGTGAGATATCGGCTTTTATTGACTGGAAGAAGGAACCAGGAGTGAGTGTCCATCATACTATGTCCTGGAGACTGAGGCCGAGCGTCAGGCCTCAGATCGTCTTTATACAGGGGCCTGTGGGAGGAGCCACAGGAGCAGTCAGCAGGGGCGTGTCCAGACAGACACATAGTTCACCACAACTAGTATATGGCCTGGTTGATGTCTGGAGATATAAACTCCCTAACGACAAAGACTTCTTTTTTTCACATGTTCATCATAAATACTCTAGAATTGATTACTTTTTTCTAGACACACGTTTGTTACAGTCTGGTGTTGAATGTGCGTATGACATCATTGCGGTGTTGGATCACGCGCCTTTAAAGTTAACCTTGAAGTTTTCGGATAGCATTTTGAAAATGTCACAGTGGAGATTGAACCCTGTATTGTTACAGGATCCGGTTTTTGTTAGTTTTATTAAGGAGCAAATTTCTATATTTTTTGAATTTAATACAACTGAAGGAATGTCAAACCTGGTTATATGGGACACGTTGAAACCTTTTCTTAGGGAACAGATAATTTCATACTCAGCAGCTTTAAGAAAGGAAACTAAAGTGGACCTGTCAGTGCTTACTAATAAAATTAGAGAGATAGATAAAGCATATTCAGTTAAACCTACTGAAGACCTATATAAAGAACGGGTTGAACTTCAATCACAATATGATTTGCTTCTGACCTTTCCCATCAAACAGCAAATTCTTAAATCTATAAGTCTATTTTATATACATGGAGGTAAACTTCTGGCTGGTCAGTTAAAGGCTGGTATGGTTAGAAGACAGATTTTAAAAATTCGTAGACCATTAGATCCTTATGAAATTAGTAAGGTATTTATAGATTTCTACTCTAATCTTTATAAATCTGAATTATCTGACAATACTATTATTATAAATAGATTTTTGCAAAAATTAAATATACCCAAAATTTCAACTCAAGATGCACCTATTAAACAAGAGGAGATAGCTAAAGCTACATCCTCTATGCAATTAGGGAAAGTTCCGGGACCAGATGGTTAAATGGTGGAATTTTACAAGACTTTCCATGAAATGCTTATACCACATCTATCATCATCAAGCTTTTACTGATTCTATACCCTCTGGGAATCTTCCGAAAACTTTTTATGAGGCATTAATTTCATTGATTCCTAAAAAAGGAAAAGATTTACTGGAATGTGCATCCTATAGACTGATTTATTGGAATGTGCATCCTATAGACCTATCTCTTTACTGAATGTAGATTTTAAAATTCTCTCTAAGATTCTAGCTAGAGAATATTTTACCTACTGTCATCTCAAATGATCAAACTGGATTTATAAAAAACAGGTACTCACATTTTAATATTCAAAGACTGTTAAATATTCCCCCTCACATAAAGAATCTGAATGTATTGTGTTTCTGGATGCAGAGAAAGCTTTTGATCGGGTGGAGTGGCCTTATCTGTTTCAGGTTTTGAAGAGGTTTAATTTTGGTCCGGGATTTATTTCCAGGATTAAATTGATTTATCATGCCCCTGTGGCTGTGATTATAACTAATAATCAAAAGTCTCCTTATTTTAGACTATATAGAGGAACTTGCCAGGGCTGTCCTCTCAGTCCTTTATTATTTAATTTGGTTTTAGAACCACTTGCTATCGCTCTTAGGGATTCTAATTCTGTGCAGGGTATTAAGAGAGGGGATAAATTACATAAGGTTTCGTTATATGCGAATGATTTATTAGTTTACATTTCAGACCCTAGGAAATCTATTCCTTTTATGTAATCTGTATTTACGGAATTTAGTATTTTCTCTGGATATAAACTCAACTTACATAAAAGTGAACTATTTCCTATTAATAATTATTCTGATTATTATGATCAAGTACCTTTTAATATTGCTAAAAACTATTTCACTTACCTTGGTATTAAAATTACTAAAAATTTTAAAGACCTATATAAGTATAATCTTTCCCCTCTAATTGAATATACTCAACAAGCGCTTTCTAAATGGTCGCCTATGTCGATGTCATTAATTGGTCAAATAAATGCTATAAAAATGGTTATTTTACCGAAATCTTTATATACATTTCAAGCAATTCCATCTTTTGTTCCGAAAATAATTTTTGATAAAATAGATTCTATGATCTTGTCTTACATTTGGAATAATAAAAGCTCCAGAGTGAATAAATTTTTATTGCAAAAATCAAAAAAATGATGGAGGACTGGTGCTACCAAACTTTAGATTTTATTATTGGGCAATTAATATTCGTTATATCACCTTTTGGATCCATGGTATAGATAACCAGGATTGCCCTTCATGGTCACATTTGGAGGAGAATTCGGTGAGGGAGTTTTCTTTAGCTTCTTTACTAGGGGCTCCTCTTCCTGTTTTGTTCTCCAGGATAGGTAGACAAGGTCTTAGTCCTATTGTTAAACATACTTTAAAAATTTGGTTTCAGTTTTGTAGATTTTTTGAATTAAGTAACTTTGTACTCTCTAGTAATATCTATTCTAACTTTTTCTTCTTATCAATAAAATTTCCAATCTTTTTTTCTTTATGATTTATCAAGAGGAGTTGTGGTTTCTTGTTTATATACTATATACAACAGCTTAACATTATATTTGATTGACCTTGACAATATATATTTTTTGTTGTTTCTACGTCTTTTGTATTATGTGTTTGTTAAAACCTCCTCTGATTTGTAATTTTTTCTCTGTTGAAAAATTAATAAAAAAAGATAGAAATGAAAAAAAAATCTCTATTGTATCCACCTCCACCACCGTTGCCAGCAGCCAATTCCACGCACTCACCACTCTCTGAGTAAAAACTTACCCCTGACATTTCCTCTGTACCTACTCCCCAGCACCTTAAACCTGTGTCCTCTTGTGGCAACCATTTCAGCCCTGGGAAAAAGTCTCTGACTATCCACATGATCATTGCCTCTCATCATCTTATACACCTCTGTCAGGTCACCTCTCATCCTCCATCGCTCTTTTTCTTTCATCAGGTCACCTCTCATCCTCTGTAATGGGCAGCCATTACGAGTGCCAGGTGACTTTATTCTTAATGCCATGACCACTTGGTCAGCCTCTCAACAGCGTTCCACTCTCCTCAGTAAATTCAATTGCTTTTCACCTATTCCTATCTCCCATCATGGCGTACAATACTCTTGAATTCCTGTTGATCTACATTTGGCCTTATTTGTTTTTGACCACTATGACACAAACCAACATCCCCTTAGGCCCCCTTACAATGGCCTGTTCCACATTTTGGAACGGAAAAGATTTCTATCACAGATAAGGGGTAAACCTGAATGTATTTCAGAAGATTGTCTTAAACCAGCCCGACAAGGTTTGGAGGATTCCACTACCAAGACCTTGCCGTCATGACAGGACCATGAGTGTGTCAACACACCTCTGGATGAGCCAAAGGCACCTGCAGTACCTCCACCCATGGAACACAGGACCCGAGCTGGGCAGGTCGTCTGAGGCTCACAATGTCGGCGTTAGTGAATTCTGGGGTGGGGTGGAAATGGACGGACTTCACAGCCCCCAACATGAGCTGGGGTTCACTTTCAGAGGCTGGTCAGACCTGAAGATGTTTTACCAGAAGTTCTGTAATCCGCTTTGTGTTCTGTTTATGTTTTCAATAATTGAGTAGTTACAGTTTTACTTAAACATAAAATGCCTCATGTTGTATTATTTGAGAAAACTTACACTGCTCATGGACTGATTGTCCCACTCCCATCCAGGAGGAGATTACGTAGCATCCACACCAGGACCACCAGACTCAAAAACAGTTACTCTCCCCAAGCAGTAAGGCTGATCAACATCTCTACCCACTTACCCACCCCACCATGCCCCCAACCACCACTACTTTATCATTTCCTGTCAGAGTAACCTTACGTACAGACACTGTGCCTAGCATTACTTTATGGACATACAATCAATCTTTGTATATAAGCTATCTTATGTATTTATATTTATTCTGGTTTTTTCTTGTGTTCTTTATCTTATGCTTTTGTTAATGCGGTGTTTGATCCGGAGTAACAATTATTTCATTCTCCTTTACACTTGTGTACAGGAAATGACATTAAACGATCTTAAATCTTGAATCCTGATCTCACTGCCGTGAAATTCAGGCTATGAACAGAATGATTCCTCTGCCACTCCCAGCTGTTGTCCAGCCCTGAGCAAATGCTGTTAACCTTTGCAGCTCAGCCTTTTGGTGAAAGATGCTCACAGCTGCAGACAATGCCTGACCGTCCTGCCTAACCACATTACCTGTCTCATCAGTTTCTCGTGAGCATGGTGTACAGGTAATTGCCTCATGATATTGGCATGATGTAATTGTCTCTAGATAGTGGGTCATGTGATGACATGTTCCAGCCGGTATAAAAGGGGAGGTTAGGGTCAGGGTTAGAGTTGTTGTGCAGTTGTTTTGTTGGGAGTCACGGTCAGTGGTTACATAATCGTAGAAGGAGAGAGAGAGTGAAGAATCGGCAGCTTCGTGTGAACCTGAAGAATTGGGTAGAAATCAACGGTGTTCTGTGTGATTGATGTGGATTGTGGCACGCACTTTTGGTTAACCCCTGCATGGTTGAGGGTGTTGTGTGGTGACCACCTCCGGTGAAAAGTCAATTATTTTGAGAAATCTTATTCTTCCGGGTCTTTGGAAAAGGCATTTCTCAGCTGGGATCTGTGTCGGCAGTTTTGTCCTTTCTTCAAGCATCGATTCATCGCTGGTTCGGGAAGCCTCTCCTCTCACTTACTTTATGAATCATATGGACTTATTAAACTACCACTTTAAGACTGTGTTTGAATAAGCTCGGTTAAGAATTATCTCTAAGTTCGACTGTTTGATAACTATAGACGTTATAGTTATCAAACTATAAACTTCCGTTTAAGTTAGTTGTTTGTTTACTTTTCGATAATTTTGAGTAGAAGTTAATAACTTTTGTTGTTTATTTATAAAAACCCGACTCAATTTCATATCTATCGCTGCTGGTTCTGTAACAAAAATTGGGGGCTTGTCCAGGTATGAACAAATTTGGAGCTTAATTGACTGTTTAATTATCGATCTGTTTGGAAAAAGGTAAATACCCAATCCTCTTTGTTTGATTGGTGTGTGAGTGGAAATCAGCAGCAATGAATATTGGGGAATTTCTGGCATTGCCAACTCCTGAGGTATTAGCAAAAGCCAAAAAGGGTGAGGTGCTGGAATTTGCTAAAGAGCTGGAGCTTACAGAGATAAAGCAGGCTATGTCAAAGCCTGAGATTCAGAGGAAAATAGCTGAGCATTATATAGCTATAAAAGTGTCTGATGAGGCAGTGTCAGAGATGTTTCCTGTAAGAAAAGTGGAGATCCAGTTATGACTGGAACAAATGAGGTTAGGGGATAAAGAAAGACCTGATCACATTATGGCTAACTGTTTCCGTTTGAAGACGAGGGAAAAGATGCCTATGTGCAACACTTTGAAACACCCATAAACTCGCCGGGTTCGGGACATTCAAAGGAAGTTCTGTCAAGATCTGACCAAGTTTGAAAGGGATTCGATCATTTTATGTCAGAGGGGTTTGTTTTTTGTGAATGAAGGGTCCATTCAAGTACCAGTAAAAATTCTTCGAGATACTGGGGCTTCTCAGTCACTTATGTTAGACAGTGTTCTGGAGTTTAGCGATGAGACTGACACTGGTGAGGTAAATCTTATAAGAGGTTTTGGGGGCAACCTTATGTCTGTACCTCTGCACAAGCAAGTTTTACAGTCAGGGTTAGTTTCAGGACCTGTTAAAATCGGACTACAACCCAGTTTACTGGTGGATGATGTTTCTTTATTGTTAGGGAATGACCTAGCAGGTGGAAAAGTTGTTCCTGCAGTGCAGCTGATGACTAAGCCAATCACGGATGATCCAAAGATGGATTCTAACATGTATCACTGTTGTGCAGTAACCCGAGCCACGGCCAAACAGTCTGCCAAGGCAGATGGTTCTGTGCAGCATGGGTCTGATAGCCATGACAGCTCAAATTGGGATTCAGATTTTGTTGATTTGTCAGGAACTTTCCTATATTCCTTGTTTGACCAAGATTCTTGTTGTAAGTCTGATCATAATGCCTCTGTCTAGGAAGGAGATTATAGCGGAGCAGAAGGAGAGATTCTGAAATTGCCACCTTGAGAGAGAACACTCTCCCATATAGTGAAATTGAAAAAGTACCTGTAGGGTATTATTTCAATAGTGGAGTGTTAATGAGGAAGTGGAGACCACCTTGGATTCCGGCAAGTGAGGAATGGGCAGTTGTTCACCAGGCAGTATTTCCTAAAATCTATAGGAATGAGATTTTAACTTTGTCTCATAGTATGCTCTTGGGTGGCCATTTTGGTGTGAAGAAAACTGTGAACAAGGTTTATAAACACTTATACTGGCCTGGTTTGAGAAAAGATGTGGCGACATTTTGCAGAACTTGTCACACTTGTCAGGTTGGGGGTAAACTTAATCAGGTCACCCCAGTGGCCCCATTGCAACCATTCCTGCATTTGGTGAACCGTTTTCTAAAGTTATTGTAGATTGTGTTGGCCCTTTGCCAAAAACTAAAGCTGGCCTTCAGTACTTGCTGACCATCATGTAAACAGCATCTAGGTTTCCAGAAGCAATACGTCTCAGGAATATAAAAGCTAAAACTGTGGCGAAGGCTCTCATAGAATTCTTTACTTTATTTGGGTTGCCTAAAGAAATCCAGTCTGATCAAGGAAGTAATTTTATGTCTGGATTATTCCAGCAGGTAGTTTATAAACTAGGAGCCAAACAGATTACATCATCTGCATACCATCCAGAGTCACAAGGAGCCTTGGAAAGGTTCAATTCTACTCTCAAAACTATGATTAAGACGTGTTGTGTTGGAAATTAGGATTGGGATGACTGAGTTCATTTGCTTTTGTTTGCAGTAAGGGATCAGTGCAAGAGTCTCTAGGCTTTAGTCCCTTTGAACTTGTGTTTGGGCACAGAGTCCAAGGACCTTTGGCATTGTTAAAAGAATAGTGGATTAACAAAGAACTACATACTAATTTGTTGAATTATGTCTTAAAATTTAAGGAAAGATTACAAAAAGCTTGCATCTTAGCAAGGGAAAATTTAAAATCTGCTCAGGAAAGAATGAAAACTTGGTATGACAAAAATTAGCATGTACAAACAAGCTAGAGGAACTCAGCAGGTCAAGCAGCATCTGTGGAAATGAGCGGTCAATGTTTCAGGCCGAGACCCTTCATCAGAACTGAAGAAGGAGGGGGCAGAGGCCCTATAAAGAAGGTGGGGGGAGAGTAAGAAGATGCCAGGTGAAAAACCAATCAAAGGAAAGATCAAGGGGTGGGGGAAAGATCAAGGGGAAGCAGGGAGGGGATAGGCAGGAAAGGTGAAAAAGGAACGTAAGGGGAAAGCACTATGGGTAGTTGAGGAAGACAGAATCATGAGAGAGGTGATAGCCAGCTGGAAGAGGAGACAGAGTGAAAGTGGGATGGGGGAAGGGAGAGGGAGGGAATTACTGGAAGTTGGAGAATTTGATGTTCATACCAAGGGGCTGGAGACTACCCAAACGGTATATGAGGTGTTGCTCCTCCAACCTGAATTTGGCCACATCACGGCAGTAGAGGAGGCCATCTATGGACATACCCAAATGGGAATGTGAAGCAGAGTTGAAGTGGGTGGCAACTGGGAGATCCTGTCTGTTGTGGCGGACGGAGCAGAGGTGCTCGACAAAGCAGTCTCACTGATGTAGAGGAGGCCACACCAGGAGCACCGGATTCAATATATGACCCCAATAGACTCACAAGTGAAGTGTTGCCTCACCTGGAAGGATTGTTTGGGGCCCTCAATGGTGGTAAGAGAGGAGGTGTAGGGGCAGGTGTCGCACTTACGCTTGCAGGGATAAGTACCAGGTGGGAGATCTGTGGGGAGGGATGTGTGGACCAGGCAGTTGCAGAGGGAATGATCCCTGTGAAAAGCAGAGAGGGGTAGAGAGGGAAAGATGTGCTTGGTGGCAGGGTCCTGTTGATGGTGGCAGAATTTGCGGAGGATAATATGCTGGATCCAGAGGTTGATGGGGTGGTAGGTGAGGACAAGGAGAACACGGTCCCTGTTGTGGTGACAGGAGGATGGGGTGACGGCTGAGGTGCGGGAAATGGAGGAGATGTGGGTGAGGACATCATTGATGATGGCAGAAGGGAAACCACGATTCTTAAAGAAAGAGGACATTTGAGATGTCCTGGAATGGAAAGCCTCATCCTGGGAGCAGATGCGGCGGAGACAGAGGAACTGGGAATAGGGAATAGCATTTTTACATTTGGCAGGGTGGGAAGAGGTATAGTCGAGGTAATTATGAGAGTCAGTGGGTTTATAGAAGATGTCAGTGGACAGTCTGTCTCCAGAGATGGAGACCAAGAAATCAAGAAAGGGGAGAGAAGTGTCCAAGATGGACCAAGTGAATTTGAGGGCTGGATGAAAGTTAGAAGCAAAGTTGATGAGTTCAGCATGGGTGCAGGAAGCAGCACCAATGTAGTCGACAATGTATTGAAGGAAAAGTTGGGGAGCAGTACCAGTATAGATTTGGACCATAGACTGTTCCACAAAGAGGCAGGCATAGCTGGGGCCCATGCGAGTGCCCATAGCTACACCCTTGATCTGAAGAAAATGGGAAGAGCCAAAAGAGAATTTATTAAGTGTGAGTACCAGTTCCACCAACAAGCTAGAATTAGGTCATTTGAACCAGGAGATAAGGTTTTGGTTCTTTTCCCTGTGCAAACAAACCCTTTACAAGCTAAATTTCATGGTCCTTACGAGATTATATCTAAAGTTAATAATGTGCCCTATGTGGTAAAAACACCAGATTGATGAAGGCCAACGCAGCTTTGTCATGTAAACATGATAAAAACCATATTATGAAACTGGATTCATAACATGTTGTCATCAGTAACTATGAGTCTCCCTGGGAACTTGGTAGCTGATCCATCTGAGGCTTATTTTAAACTGAACATTATTTCCGCCAGACTACCAAATTCAACAATTTTGGAAAATATTGATGAGAAATTGACTCACCTACAGCCACAGCAGCGACAGCAAATGAAACAGTTAATTATGAAATTTAGGGATTTATTTCCAGACATTTCAAAAAGAACCACAGTAGTCTCACATGATGTAGATGTTGCAAACGCCAAACCTATAAAACAACATCCATATCGAATGGACATGGAAAAATGTAGAATTGCTGAGCAAGAGATAGAATATATGTTAGAAAATTATATTATTAGACCCTCTACTTCAGATTGGAGTTCACTTTGTGTCATGGTGCCTAAACCAGATGATAGTATTCGATTTTGTACTGATTACAGAAAGGTAAATGCTGTAACAAAAACCGATGCATATCCAACCCCTAGGGTAGATGATTGTGAGGACAAGGTTGGAAAAGCTAAGTTTCTTACAAAGATCTATCTGCTAAAAGGGTTACTGGTGTGTTCCGCTGACAGATAAAGGTAGAGAAATTGTATTCATATAACCCAGATGGCGTTACAAATGCAGCAATGTTTTGCCACTTGGAATGAAGAATGCTCCAGGAACCTTCCAGAGAATGATTAATTCATTAATTCAAGGGTTAAAACATATAGATGCCTATATTGATGATTTAGTCACGGGGAATGGCACTTGGGAAGCCCATATCTCTGCAGTGGAAAAGCTGTTTGAAAGGCTTTCAGAAGCTAACTTAACTGTTAATTTAGCTAAAAGTGAATCTTGCCATGGAACTGTGACCTATCTTGGTTATGTTGTGGGTCAAGGCAGGTTGGCTCCTGTTCAGGCAATTTTGGAGGTTCCCATTCCAACCAGAAAAAGGCTCTCAGAAGATGCTTGGGAATGATAGGATATTACCTCAAGTTCTGTGAGAACTTTGCCAAGGTTGCCCTTCCATTAACTAACCTCCTGAAGAAAGGTGAGAGGTTTGTTTGGAAAGAGCCTTGTCAGGAGGCCTTTGATAAATTGAAAGCTATCCTATGTCATCAACCTGAATTTGAAAAGCCATTTTCCCTAGCTGTGGATGCCAGTGACAAGGCTGCAGGAGCAGTGTTACTACAAAGGGATAATTGTGATGATGTTGACCATCCTGTGGCTTACTTTTCCAAGAAACTTAATGGGCCTCAAAGAAATTAATCAACCATAGAAAAGGAATTATTATCACTTATTTTGGCTCTGCAACATTTTGATATGTATGTTGGCACAAATCAGAAACCACTTGTGGTTTACACTAATCATAACCCATTGGTAATTTTAAGTGAACTGAAAAACAAAAATAGAAGGTTGTTAAATTGGAGTTTGATTTTACAAGAACATGATCACTTAATAACTTACATTAAAGGCAAAGATAATGTAATTGCCGACTGTCTGTCCAGATGTTGAACTTGGAGAGTAATTTTGATATTTGTATACATTCCTGCCATATGCTATGTTAGTTTGTAGAATGCTGTATGATAATTATATGTATATTGAGCATTTTGTAAGTTTTATACATTGGTGTATTTGTAAAGTATAATAGATCAAAATTTTCTTTTTTTACCTGTCTTATGAGTGTCTCATGAGCATGATGTAATTGCCTCATGATATTGGTATGATGTAATTGTCTCCTGATAGTGGGGTGATGTGATGTCATGTTCCAGCCAGTATAAAAGGGGGGACCATAATTTGTTGTGTAGTTGCTTTGTTGGGAGTCATAGTCAGTGGTTACATAATCGTAGAAGGAGAGAGAGTGAAGAATCAGCAGCTTCATGTGAACCCAAAGCATTGGGTAGAAATCAACGGCGTTCTGTGTGATTGACGTGGAGCGTGGCACGCACTTTTGGTTAACCCCTGCATGGTTGAGGGTGTTGTGTGGTGACCACCTCCGGTGAAAAGTCAATTACTTTGAGAAATCTTATTCTTCCGGGTCTTCGGAAAAGGCATTTCTCAGCTGGGATCTGTGTCGGCAGTTCCGTCCTTCCTTCAAGCATCGATTCATCGCTGGTTCGGGAAGCCTCTCCTCTCACTTACTTTATGAATCATATGGCCTTATTGAACTACCACTTTAAGACTAGGCTTGAATAAGCTCTGTTAAGAATTTGTCATAAGGGGGGCGTTGGGAATGGACCCAAATGCAGGCCACAGACACTGAACTACTAGGAACAGGACAGGACAAAACTAAAACTAGGGAAGCAGCACCAGGATGAGGGACTGGGAACAAAGAGCCTGGGCGTGGACTCCGAGCCCAAGACTGGACAAGGACCCGGAACCTGGGTCTTGACTCGGGCTTGGACCCCAAACCAGGCGAAGACGTGATGGGTCTCGAGGCTCGAGGCTTGCATAACTCAGAGGCTGGAGCTTCGAGGCAGACTATGAACTGTACATCAACATAGAGTCGGGACTTCTCCTTCGACAAGCCGGGACTCCTCTTTAACAAGACACTAACATGAGACTGGGTAGTACAGAGACATAGAGCCGGGACTTCTCCTTCGACAAGCCGGGACTCAACTTCCACTCCACACCAAGGTGGGGCAGATCCGTCCGTCAGGTAACGGCAGAACGGCCTGACTTACCTGACGGAGGCAAAGACAAGACAAGACAGATTCCCCCTTGCAGGGAAATGGCAGAACAGCCTGACTTACCCCACGGGGCGAGGACAGGAAGAGACAAACACCAAAGAACAACAGACAGTTCCATCTCTGCATCGTGGTTGCTCCGAGTTATGGCCAGCAACCTTGACTGGCTACGGAAACAATTGGATCCCTACCTAGCTCAGAGTGGCTGACAGCCACCCAGCAGGCCCAGGAAATGGCCGAATCCATATCACAATGACAGCTCCAACTACTGACAGCAAGGCTCCCAGAAGCAATGGTTCTGTAATGCGGCCTAAAGATGGCAAGTGGCCGTTCTAGCCTTCCACTGGCCATTTGCTCCCAGGGAAACTTGACAAGACAACCCCCCCGCCCCCCCCCCCAACCACACTCAATCCCAGGGGCACTTATATTCCCAGCCACAAGATGAGCATCAGGTGCTTATGATTAAGTCCAACTGAAACAAGGGACAGCCGGAGGACCCAGAGTCCCGAGTCCACAGACCGGACCGTCAACTGGAATGCGGACTTCAGACTGGACCATGACAGAATTATCTCTAAGTTCGACTGTTTGATAACTATAGATGCATTACTTCTGTTTAAGTTAGTCGTTTGTTTACTTTTTGATATTTTTGAGTAGAGGTTAATAAATTTTGTTGTTTATTTATAAAAACCTGACTCAATTTAATATCTATCGCTGCTGGTTGTGTAACACACACCACTGCTCGTTATCATTACTTTCCTTTTCATTATCCTGACTGGAACACCCTGCTCTCATCCCCCCCATTGCACTCTGTGAAAGGGAATTTGCAGAGAAAGGAGTCCATGGACATAGGAGCAGAATTAGAGGCCATTCTGCCCTTCAAGGCTGCTCCACCATCCCACCAGCTCTCTTGCTTTCTCCCTGTAACCTTTGGCACCCTGACTAATCAAGAACCTATCAACCTCCACTTTAAATATACCCAGTGAGTTGGCCTCAGCTGTCTGTGGCAATTGATTTCCACAAGTTCACCACCCTCTGGCTAAAGAAATTCTTCCATATCTTTGTTCTAAAGGGACCTCCCTCGATTCTGAGGCTGTGCCCTCTGGTCCTAGACTCCCCACCCTCTCCATATTCGCTCTATCCAGGCCTTTCAGTGTTTGATAGGTTTCAATGAGATCCCCACCCCTCATTCTTCTAAACTCCAGGAAGCACAAGCCCAGACCATAAGATGTTCCTCAAAACTTAATCCTTTTGTTTTTATTTGCACAATCTGTTGTCTTTTGCACATTGTGTTTTTGTCCATCTTTGTATTTACTGTGAAAAGCTACCTTTTTACTTAGCTTTATGCTCAAGATTTAAAAGGCAGAGCTCCATGGCAGGTTTTTGGGAGCTGGACTGCGACCAATCACTGAGTGGGAGTACAAGAAGCAAGCTACCTTTTCATAGGTTCTTAATCAAAATTAATAAGACAGTGGGATTCTTTAAAAAGGGTAAATAATAAGGCAGGGGCGAGCTGAGTGGCCATTATTGTGAACGGGCCAGTGTTGGAGTAGCTTTTGTTCATCAGGCTTGGCTGAGCTAAGTATCTGTATTTCTCTTTTTTCTTCATTCCTCGTCTGTTAGGGCACAGTTAATGCAGTGAGAATGTCTCCAGGGTGCTGTGCTGTGTTCTGTGTGTGTGAGATGTGGGAATTCTAGGAGACCTCCAGCGTCCCGGATAACCAAATCTGCACCAGGTGCACCGAGCTGCAACTGTGAAGGAACTGGAGCTGCAGCTCGATGACTTTCGGCTCATATGGGAGACTAAGGAAAAGAGAGATAGGAGTCACAGGAAGGTAGTCACCCTAGGTTGCAGGAGGCAAGAAGGTATCTGGCCAACTGTCAAGAGAGGGAAAAGGAATCAGCAGCCAGGGCAGAGCACCCCTTTTGTCATTATCCTCAATAATAAGTAATTATTAATAATTATTTTAATAATCCCCTCAATAATAAATAATAATAAGTATACCACTTAAGATACTGTTAAGGGGGTTGACCAACTCGGGGTGTGGAGGGGTGGGGAGTGATAGTGACCGTGTCTCTGTCAGAAGAGAAGAGAGGTGTTAGGAGATTCCACAGTCAGGGAATAGAGATCATTTTCTGTGGGCATGATAGAGACCTGTGGATGGTATAATGCCAGGTGTCACAGAGATGTCTTGGATTGAGTGCATGGCATTCTAAACGGGGTTGGGGAGCAGCCAGAAGTCTTGGAACATATTGGCACCAATGACAGAGGTAGACCAGGTGAGGAGGTCCTGAAGAGAGATTTTGGGGAGCTAGGTAGAAAGCTGAGAACACAATCTGCAGGATAGTAATCTCTGGATTGCTGCCTGTGCCACGTGCCAGTGAGTGAAAGAATAGGATGATTTGGCAGATGAATATGTGGCTGAGGAGCTAGTGCAGGTGCCAGGAGTTCAGATTTATGCATCATTAGGATCCCTTCTGGGGAAGGTACAATCTGTACAAAAGGGACAGATTATACCTGAACCTGAAGGGTCCAAAATCTTTGCAGGCAGGTTTTTGAGAGCAGTTCAGGAGGGTTTAAACTAATTTGGTAAGGGGATGGGAATTGGAGTGATAGAGCTGAGGAGGAGGTAGTTGGTTTACACACAGAGGCAGTGTGTATTGAGACTGCTAGCAAGGACAGCCTGATGATAGGGCAACATTGCAGTCAATGAGATGAGTTATAATGTAAAAGACTGACAAAATTGAAAAGGGTGAATATAGAACTGAAGGTGTTATATACGGAATAAGGTAAATGAACTTGGACCGTGTGGTATACACCTTTAGTATATACCAAGCATGGGCAAACTACAGCCCGGGGGCCATTTGCGGCCCGTTAAGCTTTTTAATCCGGCCCGCAGATCTTGATGAAATTATATTAATAAACTTTGTTAACGTTTTTTCCCCGCAATTCTGGCGTTTTCCCAATAGATGACGCACTCTATATACATTGACCTTTGTTGAGGTGCAGCGTATTACTCCACATTTGCGCTTTACTCTTTGTTCGGTCAACCTATTTGTGTGAACAGCGTCATGAACATCAACAAAGCCAGCCACAGATCCAAGTTAACTGACCAACACCTCAGATCCATCCTGAGAATTGCCACAACAAAACTAAATCCAGACTTTGATGCGCTGGCTAAAAAGGGAGACCAACAACACTGTTCCCACTGAAATTAAAAATAAGTTTCTTTGTTGTGTTATGTAAAAAATGCATTTGAAAATATCTTTTTCAATAAGCCTTACATGTTACATGTCATTTCTGTTAAGTGATGGACATGAGTAGTGCGCAGGTGCACGTACGTTCTCAAAATAAAAAATGCGCTCCAGATCAAATAACGCACTCCGCATACTGGCGTGCTGTCACTGTTCTGTCCTTGTGCTGGTCGTTGTTGAGTTTTGGCACAGGGGACAATTGAATAAGAAGGAGCAGGACAAGTAGACCTGCATCTCCTACCGTTTTTGAATTAAAGACAGGCAGGAGGAGAGTGATGATGATAATATCTTGAAGGATAACAGAATTTTCAGTGCTTTAAAATAATAACTGTTACTATTTAAAAAAGCTGTATTTTATTCATTTAATTTTCAGTGTTTTAAAAGTCATTTCAATAAATAGTTAAATACCATGGGACTTCAAAGACAGATATTTTGTTGTAATGCATTTGTTCATTTTCAATTGAAAATAAAGCACATGTTTTCTACATATCCCATGATATTTTATTTTCTCTTATGAGGTGTATTACCAAAACACTCCGTCCATCTGCCCCCCTGTCAAATTTTAGAACCCTTTGTGGCCCACAAGTCAAAAAGTTTGCCCACCCCTGGTATATACTGAAGGAGGTGGCTGAAGTGATGGGGGGGGGCACGGATTGGGGCATTGGTAATGATCTTTCAAGAAACATTTGATTCTGGCATGGTTCCAGAGGAATGGGAAATTTCAAATGTCACTTCATGCAGGGAGAGAGGCAGAAGAAGAGAAATTATAGGCTAGTTAGTCTGACCTCAGTAGCTGGGAAGATGTTGGAGTCGATTGTAAAGGATGTGGTTTCATAGGACTTGGAGGCACATGATAAAGTAGGCCATAATCAGCATGGCTTCCTTAAGGGAAAATCTTGCCTGACAAATCTATTGAAATTCTTTGAAGCAGGATAGAGAAAAACAAATCAATGGGTTTTGCATATTTTGATTTTCAGAAGGCCTTTGACAAAGTCAAAGTCATGAGGCTGCTTAACAATTTCAGAGCTAAAGGAATTACAGGAAAGATACTAGCATGGATAGAGCACTGGCTGATTGGCAGGAGGCCAGGCATGGGAATAAGGGAGCCGTTTTTGGTTAATTGCTGTTGACTACTGGTGTTTCGCAGGGGTCTATGTTGGGACCAATTATTTTATGTTATTTGTCAATGATTTAGATGATGGAATAGATGACTTTGTGGCAAGTTTGCAGATGAAACAAATAAAGGTGGAGGGGCAGGTAGTGTTGACAAAGCAGGGAGACTGCAGAAATACTTAGGCAGATTAGGAAAATGGGCAAAGAGGTGGCAGATGGAATATAGTGTCGGGAAGTGTGTGGCCGTGTACTTTGGTCAAAGAAATTAAAGCATAGACTAATTTTCTAAATGGAGCAGGTTGAGTCAGTGGTGAGGAAGGCAAATGCGATGATGACATTCACTTTGAGAGGATTAGATATAAGACCATAAGACATAGGAGCAGAGTTGGCCCATCGAGTCTGATCCACCATGGCTGATTCTTTTTATCCCCTTCCTCAGCCTAAAAACCCCAGCCTTCTCCCCATAACTTTTGATGCTGTGTCCAATCAAGAACCTATCCAACTCTACCTTAAATACACTCAATGACCTGGACTTCACAGCTCCCTGTGGTAATAAATTCCACAAGTTCACTACCCTCTGGCTAAAGAAATTTCTCCGCATCTCTGTTTTAAATGGATGCCTCTCTATCCTGAGGCTGTGCCCTCTTGTCATATACTCCCCCATCATGGGAAACAGTCTTCCTACATCTACTCTGTCTATACCTTTCAACACTTGAAAGGTTTCAATGGCATTCCCCACCCACACCCGATCCTTCTAAATTCCAATGAGCACAGACCCAGAGCTATCAAATATTCTTCGTATGATAACCCTTCCATTCCTGGAATCATCATTGCGAACCTCCTCTTGATGCTCTCCAATGCCAGCACATCTTTTCTTAGATAAGGAACCCAAAACTGTTCACAATACTCAAGGTGAGGCCTCACCAGTGCCTCATAAAGCCTCAGCATCACATCCCTACTCTTGTATTCTAGATGACTTGAAACGAATGCGAACATTGCATTTGCCTTCCTCACCACCGACTCAACCTGCAAGTTAACCTTTAGGGTGTTCTGCACAAGGACTCCCAAGTCCCTTTGCATGTTAGGATTTTGGATTTTCTCCCCATTTAGAAAATATTCTGCACATTTATTTTTTCTACCAATGTAATGACCATACATTTTCCAACACTGTACCTCACCTGCCATTTTGCCACCCACTCTCCCAGTCTGTCCAAGTCTCTCTGCAGCCATGTTTCCCCAACACCACAGACCCCTCCACCAATCCCTGCACCATCCGCAAACCTGGCAACAATGCCATCCAAATCATTGACATACAAGCATATAAAAGCAAGGATGTAATGTTGAGACTTTATAAAGCACTGGTGAGGCCTCATTTGGAGTATTGTGAGCAGTTTGGGTCTTTTATTTAAGAAAGGATGTGCTGACATTGGAGATGGTTCAAAGAAGGTTTATAAACATAATTTTGTGTTTGGAAGGGTCTGTGATGCAGAAGGGCACGAGTGATAGGGGGCTCAATAGTCAGGGGAACAGACAGGAGATTCTGTGGGCGTGAACGGGACACCCAGATAGTATGTTGCCACCCAGAATCCAGGGTCAGGGACATCTCGGATCGCGTCCACAACATTTTGGAAGGGGAAGGAGAAAAGCAAGATGTCATGGTACCTATCGGCACCACTGACAAAGAGTTCCTGAAAAGAGAATTTAGAGAGCCAGGCAGAAAGCTGAGAAGCAGGACATCCCAGGTAGTAATTTTTGTGTCACACGCCTGTGAGGGTTGAAACAGGATGATTTGGCAGATAAATGTGTGGCTGAGAAGCTAGTGCAGGGGGCAGTGCTTCAGGTTCTTGGATCATTGGGATCTCTTCTAGGGGAAGAATAACCTGTTCAAAAGCAACGGGTTGCACCCATACCCAAGGGTAACCAATATTCTCGTGGGCAGTTTTGTTAGAGCTGTTGGGGAGGGTTTAATCAAATTTGGCAGGGGGATGAGAACCAGAGTGAAGGGATGGATGGTAAAAAAAAGCAAAGACAGTGTGCAGTCAGACTGTCAGGAAGGGTGGGCAGATGATAGGACATAATTTCAACAAGCAGGGTATTTCTCCTACCAAAGTGCATGACCATGCATTTTCCAATATTGTACTTCATTTGCCACTTTCTTGCCCATTCTCCTAATCTAGCTAAGTCCTTCTGCAGCCTTCCTGTTTCCTCAACACTACCTGCCCCTCCACCAATCTTCATATCATCTGCAAACTTGGCAACAAAGCCATCTATTCCATCATCTAAATCATTGATAACACCGATCCCTGTGGAACATCACCAGTCACTGGCAGCCAACCAGTAAAGGAGCCTTTTATTCCCACTCGCTACCTTAACCATATTAGCAACTTTCCTGTAATACCATGGGCTCTTAACTTGGTAAGGAGCCTCGTATGTGGCACCTTGTCAAATGTCTTCTGAAAGTCAACATCCACTGCATCCCCTTTATCTATCCTACTTGTAATCTCCTTAAAGACAATAGACAATAGATAATGCAGAATAATGCAGAAGCTGCAGGATCGGTTCATTCCAAAGAGGAAGAAAGATCCTAAGGGGAGTAAAAGGCGGCCATGGCTGACGAAGGAAGTAAAGGGCAGTATAAAAATAAAAGAGAAGAAGCATAACATAGCAAAGATGAGCGGGAAACCAGAGGACTGGGAAGCTTTTAAAGAGCAACAGAACCTGCAGACTGGAGGGTGGCTAATGTTGTCCCACTTTTCAAGAAAGGAGGGAGAGAGAAAACAGGGAATTATAGACCGGTTAGCCTGACATCAGTGGTGGGAAAGATGCTGGAGTCAATTATAAAAGATGAAATTAGGACACATTTGGATAGCAGTAGAAGGATCAGTCTGAGTCAGCATGGATCTATGAAGGGAAAATCATGCTTGACTAATCTTCTGGAGTTTTTTGAGGATGTAACTATGAAAATGGACAAGGGAGATACAGTGGATGTAGTGTACCTGAACTTCCAGAAAGCTTTTGATAAAGTCCCACATAGGAGATTAGTGGGCAAAATTAGGGCACATGGTATTCGGGGCAAAGTACTGACATGGATTGAAAATTGGCTGGCTGACAGGAAACAAAGAGTAGGGATTAACGGGTCCCTTTCAGAATGGCAGGCTGTGACCAGTGGGGTACTGCAAGGTTCGGTGCTGGGACCGCAGCTGTTTACAATATACATTAAAGATTTAGATGAAGGGATTAAAAGTAATATTAGCAAATTTGCTGATGACACAAAGCTGGGTGGCAGTGTGAAATGTCAGGAAGATATTATGAGAATGCAGGGTGACTTGGACAGGTTGGGTGAGTGGGCAAATGTATGGCAGATGCAGTTTAATGTGGATAAATGTGAGGTTATCCACTTTGGTGGCAAGAACAAGAAGGCAGATTACTATCTAAATGGAGTCAAGTTAGGAAAAGGGGAAGTACAATAAGATCTAGGTGTTCTTGTACATCAGTCAATGAAAGCAAGCATGCAAGTACAGCAGGCAGTGAAGAAAGCTAATGGCATGCTGGCCTTTATAACAAGAGGAATTGAGTATAGGAATAAAGAGGTCCTTTCTGCAGTTGTACAGGGCCCTGGTGAGACTCCACCTGGAGTATTGTGTGCAGTTTTGGTCTCCAATTTGAGGAAGGACATTCTTGCTATTGAGGGAGTGCAGCATAGGTTCACAAGGTTAATTCCCGGAATGGCAGTACAGTCGTATGTTGAAAGATTGGAGCGACTGGGCTTGTATACACTGGAATTTAGAAGGATGAGAGGGGATCTGATTGAGACATATAAGATTATTAAGGGATTGGACACACTGGAGGCAGGAAGCATGTTCCCGCTGATGGGTGAGTCCAGAACTAGAGGCCACAGTTTAAGAATAAGGGGTAGGACATTTAGAACTGAGATGCGGAAAATCTTTTTCACCCAGAGAGTGGTGGATATGTGGAATGCTCTGCCCAGAAGGCAGTGGAGGCCAAGTCTCTGGATGCATTTAAGAGAGATTTAGATAGAGCTCTTATAGATAGTGGGGTCAAGGGATATGGGGAGAGGGCAGGAACGGGGTACTGATTGTGTATGATCAGCTATGATCACAGTGAATGGTGGTGCTGGCTAGGAGGGCCGAATGGCCTACTCCTGCACCTATTGTCTATTGTTTCCCTTGTAAGCTCAATGGCAAACTGCTCTAGAAAGTTTCTCATAGGCATTCAACAAATTTACTTTCTTGAGATCCATTTCCAACCCAATTTTCCCAATCAACCTGCATGTTAAAGTCTCCCATGACTATCATAGCATTGCACCTTTGACGTATGTTTATTTCCTGGTGTAATTTGTAGTCCACATCCCAGCAACTTTTATAATTGCCATCAGAGTCCTTGCCTGTAGAAGTTGCTGGGAAGACAAACACAGTTGCTTGTCTTCCACTGAGCGAACACTGGAGGGCAGCACCAAAGCAAGGGGTCAGCTTGCAGCCCAGCATGGGTGTCATGCCACACCTCCTCCGGTGTCTCCTCTCCTGGGAGGGAAAGGTTAGATTGATCTTAGAGAAGGTTAAAATGTCAGGGGACAGGAGGCTGAACCCAAGTGCAGGACGCAGGCACCGAAGTACTAGGGGCAGGATGGGAACAACTAAACGATGGACAAGATGTGGTGACCATGGTGTGGATGAGGGACATGACGTTCAAGGTGATTCTGGGGTTCCGGGAGAGTCTTAGAATTCAGGCAAAGAGGATCCAGGAGTTCAGGCAAGGCAGGGCCCAGACCTCCCAGGCAGGAACACGGGGGTCTGAGCAGGTTGCAGAGCACCTGGGTAGGTTGTGGGGCACAACCCTTCAGCAGTGAGGGATGGAAAGGGGCAGAATCCCCCACTGGGCAATGGCAGTCTGGCCCGGCTTGCCCGACAGAGGCAAGGGATAGGAAGGGAACTAGGTCCAGGGTGACTGCCAAACTTACTCGAAGAACTCATCTTTAACAAGGGAAACTCCAAGCCAGGGCACCCAGAGGAACAGGATAGGCAGGACAACCCCCCAGCCCCACTCAGTCCCAGAGCCCCCTATATACACCGCCAGCTGATGGGCATCAGGTGCGCCTCCTTGAGCCTCAACAAGCCACGATGATCCACAGGTGTGACTAATTGGGCTCAAGGGCAAAAGGAGGGCTAGAAGACCTGGAGTCTGGAGTCCGCAGACCAGATCAAGACCCAGAATGCGGGCTCCGGACCGGACCATAACACAGACATAACATCATGGGCCAAAGGGCCTGTATGTCCCATGTTCTAATTCCTGTGCAGTGGATTCCGGTTAATAGGGGCAGCTGTTTATTTGACCAACTCTTAAAGAACAAAATCTATTTGAGAAAATAGCCAGGATTTCTTTGTTTATTTATGACATTATTCCACTTAATTGGGGCAGGAGAACAGTTTCTAGCTAGCATCAGTCTGGTAAATATGTGTGGCCGTTATACACTGCACTGTGTTTAGAGTGACTAGGTTTTTAAGTAGCGTCAGTTGCGTGGTGTTTGTTTCTGCTCAAAAAGCAGTGATTTTTGTCACTGATAATCAGCATGGAATAAGGCAGTAAGGCAGTTTAGAACCGTTTTGCTCACTGCAGTTTCAAGCAATCAGTCTTGGATGTGCCAAAAGTGGCCCAGAGTGAAAATTAAACAATTTATATATTTCAACAAATTAGTAATTATTACGTTTGAAGGCATCAACAATCATCTTGAATGTTACAATGAAACTGAAGATTTGGAGGATGTATATCATCGATAGCATTGTATGAAGGCAGTCCATTATCTACACTAAGTATCTGTGCTGACTTTATTCATTTACCGACAGTCAAACGTACACGGCAACGTACACTGGATGAATTCCTCCATGGTAAACTATTAGGAACCACAGTTTTATAGCAGCCTAATAGTATTGATAGTGTTCCAAATTTGTCACTCAGTTAAACGGTAGTTTGTCTTTTGTGTACCTTTTTCATTGTCATTAAACCGGCTTTTTGGGGCAGCCATTTTACTGAGCCAAAATGTACTAGTCCCGATGTGTCCCAATTATCCGGAATCCACTGTATTTCTCACAGCCTCTAACGTCATTGGCTACTCAAGACTTATTTCTGTGGAAATCTGATTGGTTCCATATGTACCCATGAGCTGCACGTATCTCGTTGGCAACCCCCATCTTCGCTTGGCATTGGACTGCACATTTCTCGGGCTATTTTTGACCGGGCCACCATATTGACACGGAGCACATGGGCCGCAGATATCGCATTGGTTGAGCCTTGACAATTTATTACTTTCCATTCAGATTCACATATTTCAGTGACTGTAGAAACCCATCCATCAGGATCATATTGACCTGATCCCTCCGCTGATTAAATATTTTTTTTCACTCGCTGTGTTTATCTTATTACAACCCCACTGTGATATCTGGTGTCCTGTAATTTCGATGTTAACTTAGGAGATCGCATTGGCTGCAAGTATTTCACTGGCGAATCCAACTGGCTGTGTTCACCCCAGTACCAATCTCTCGTAAAATTCACGCCAGATCTGCCCATTTCCGTCGGGCAGCGCGTAAACTGAGGATTTGTTACTGTTTATAGATCTCTGTCTGGCGGCTGTTGGTTGTGGATATGTATGAGTGTGAATATGTGTGTGTGTGTCTGTGGGTTGTGTGTGTGTGTCTGTGGGTTGTGTGAGTGTGTCTGTGGGTTGTGTGAGTGTGTCTGTGGGTTGCGTGTGTGTGTCTGTGGGTTGTGTGTGTGTGTCTGTGGGTTGTGTGTGTGAATATGTGTGTGTCTGTGGGTTGTGTGTGTGAGTGTGAATGTGTGTGTGTGTGAATATGTGTGTGTGAATATGTGTGTGTGAACGTGTGTATGAGTGTGTGCCTGTATCTGTCCGGCGGCTGTTGGCTGTGATTATGTGTGTGTGTGTGTGTGTGAGTGTGAGTGTTGTATGTGGATGTGTATGAGTATGACTGTATATGTATATCGGTGTGGCAGTGTGTGCTGCGTTGTGTGAGTGTGCTGGGACCAAGGGTGGCCCTTCGCTCCGCCCAGCGACCTTGCCCCGCCAGGCTTCAGCGCCGTGGGGCGGGATCCCAACAGCCTGCGGACTATTTAAAGAGACCACCCGCTGCTCCAGACCCGCCTCAGTTGCTACAGCCTCTCCCGCACCAACCATGGATGCAAAGACCCCTAAAGCAGGTAAGGGAGAACAGGACAAAAAGACAACGGGTGTGGAGATAATCACTCCGCTAGTCTCGCTCCGTAACTCCGGTCTCATCCTTCCTCTCCATTTAACAAAAAAAATCTCTCCCTCTCGCTATTTTACTCTCTTTCTCTTCCCCTCCGTCGCTCTTTTGTGTTCTCTTTCTATCCACCTATTTCCCTTAATGGTGTTATTTTCTTCCCGCTGGGTTAACAATGATCTTGCTCTCTCTCTCCGCAAATCTGTACGTCCTCAGAACAATCTGACCTCCTTGCCGGATCGTGTCTTTCTCACAAACCCGCTAGACCCCTCCAATCCCTTTCTTATTTCGCGCTCCCTGAATCGTGTTCTTTCTGTCTCGCTGTCTCTCTCTCTCCACCTGTTGCTCTCTTCTCTCTCTCGTTCGTTCTCTATTGCGCTCGCTTTCTTCCCGCCTCTGACTTTGCAATCTCTGACCTTCTAATCCTCTCTTTATCTCTCCATGCCGTGCTATCGCCCCTTCTATCGTTCTTTTTCTCTCTCGGCATTACATTCCCTTGCTCTCCCCCCTTTCTCTCTCTATCGCTCTTTATTCTCTCTATCTCGTGCTCTCTTCCCCCTCTCTCTATCGCTCTTCATTCTCTCTATCTCGAGCTCTCTTCCCCCTCTCTCTATCGCTCTTTATTCTCTATCTCGAGCTCTCTTCCCTCTCTCTATCGCTCTTCATTCTCTCTATCTCGAGCTCTCTTCCCCCTCTCTCTATCGCTCTTTATTCTCTATCTCGAGCTCTCTTCCCTCTCTCTATCGCTCTTCATTCTCTCTATCTCGAGCTCTCTCCCCCTCTCTATCGCTCTTCATTCTCTCTATCTCGAGCTCTCTTCCCCCTCTATATCGCTCTTTATTCTCTCTCTCTCGAGCTCTCTTCCCCCTCTATATCGCTCTTTATTCTCTCTCTCTCGAGCTCTCTTCCCTCTCTCTATCGCTCCATTCTCTCTATCTCGAGCTCTCTTCCCCCTCTCTCTATCGCTTCATTCTCTCTATCTCGAGCTCTCTTCCCCCTCTCTATCGCTCTTCATTCTCTCTATCTCGAGCTCTCTTCCCCCTCTCTATCGCTCTTTATTCTCTCTATCTCGAGCTCTCTTCCCCTTCTCTATCGCTCTTCATTCTCTCTATCTCGAGCTCTCTTCCCCCTCTCTCTATCGCTCTTCATTCTCTCTATCTCGAGCTCTCTCTATCGCTCTTCATTCTCTCTATCTCGAGCTCTCTCCCCCTCTCTCTATCGCTCTTCATTCTCTCTATCTCGAGCTCTCTTCCCTCTCTCTATCTCGAGCTCTCTTCCCCCTCTCTATCGCTCTTTATTCTCTCTCTCTCTCGAGCTCTCTTCCCCCTCTCTCTATCGCTCTTCTCTCTGTCCACAAGCAAGAGAAAATCTGCAGATGCTGGAAATCCAAGCAACACACACAGAATGCTGGAGGACCTCAGCAGGTCGAGCAGCACCTACGGAATAAAGTACAGTCGACGTTTCTCTCTGTCCTCTTTTTCCTTTATCTGAAGATCTTCTTTCTCTCTCCCGCGTTCTTTCTTTCTTTCCCCCTTTCAATCTGTCTTTCTCTCTGCCCTTTCCCCCTCTATCGCTCTTTTCTCTCTGTTGCGCTTTCTCCATTGTGCTCCCTTTCTCCCACTCTCTGCATTTATTACTCTTTTTCTCCGTTCTGCTCTCTCTTTTCTCCCTCTCTATCTTTCTATTCTATCTCAGTCCGCCGGTGGCTCCCACCGCTCCAGTGGGGAGACGGAAGCCCGTTGTAATCTCTCTCTTACTCCTGTGCAGTTCCCGATGGAGAGCCCACGGAACTGACGGTGGACGACGTAACCAGCACGTCGGTGACCGTGAACTGGAACTCGCCCAAGCACATTGGCACGAGTGGCTTGGCAGGATACATTGTGGAATACTGCGTGGACAGCAGTAAGTGACGTTCTCTCGCCTTGGCTGAACTTATCCCGACTCTGCCGGCTCAGCAAAGCGGAGCTGGCCGGGCTCGGTGTTATGGAGTCATGGGTCCATAGGAGCAGAATTAAGTTATCGAGTCTGCTCCACCGATTTAGAAACATAGAAAACCTACAGAGCAATACAGGTCCTTCAGCCTACAAAGCAGTGTCCAACATGTTCTTACTTTAGAAATTACTTACGGTTACCCATAGCCCTCTATATTTCTAAGCTCCATGTAGCTATGCAGGAGTCTTTTGAAAGACCCTATTGTATCCGCCTCCACCATCGTCGCCGGCAGCCTTTCTACGCACTCACCACTCTGATGCACCATCAATAACTCACACTGAGACGTAAGGCGAGATATCGGCTTTTATTGACTGGAAGAAGGAACCAGGAGTGAGTGTCTATCATACAATGTCCTGGAGACTGAGGCCGAGCGTCAGGCCTCAGATCTCCTTTATACAGGGGCCTGTGGGAGGAGCCACAGGAGCAGTCAGCAGGGGGGGGGGGGGGGCGTGTCCCGACAGGCACATAGTTCACCACACACTCTCTGAGTAAAAAACTTACCCCTGACATTTCCTCTGTACCTACTTCCAAGCACCTTAAAACTGTGCCCTCCAGTGTTGGCCATTTCAGACCCCGGGGAAAAGCTTCTGACTATCCACACGATCAATGCTTCTCATCATCTTATACACCTCTGTCAGGTCACCTCATCTTCTGTCGCTCCAAGAAGAAAAGATCAAGTTCACGCAACCTGTTCTCATAAGGCATGCTCCCCAATCCAGGCGGCATCCTTGTAAATTTCCTCTGCACCCTTCCTATAGTTTCCAAATCCTTCCTGTAGTGAGGCAATCAGAACTGGGCACAGCACTCCAAGTGGGGTCTGACCAGGGTCCTATATAGCTGCAACATTACCTCTTGACTCTTAAACTCAATCCCACGGTTGATGAAGGCCAATACACTGTATGCCTTCTTAACCACACAGTCAACCTGCGCAGCAGACCCCAAGATCCCTCTGACCCTCCACACTGCCAAGAGTCTTACCATTAATACTATATTCTGCCATCATATTTGACCTACCAAAATGAACCACCAGACACTTACCTGGTTTGAACTCCACCTGCCACTTCTCAGCCCAGCTTTGCATCCTATCAATATCCCACTGTAACCTCTGACAGCCCTCCACACTATCTACAACACCCCAACTTTTGTGTTATCAGCAAATTTACTAATCCATCCCTCCACTTCCTCATCCAAGTCATTTATAAAAATCACAGAGGTCCCAAAACAGATCCCTGAGGCATTCCACTGGTCACTGACCTCCATGCAGAAAATGACCCATCTACAACCACTCTTTGCCTTCTGTGGGCAAGGCAATTCTGAATCCACAAAGCAAAGTCCCCTTGGATTCCCTGCCTCCTTACTTTCTCAATAAACCTTGCATGGGATACCTTATCAAATGCTTTACTGAAATCCATATACACTACATCTACTGCTCTACCTTCTTCAATGTTTTTAGTCATGTCCTCAAAATATTTAATCACGCTCATAAGGCATGACCTGCCTTTCACAAAGCCATGTTGACTATTCCTAATCATATTATACCTCTCCAAATGTTCATAAATCCTGCCTCTCGGGATCTTTTCCATCAGCTTACTAACCAACCACTGAAGTAAGACTCACTGGTCTATAATTTCCTGGGCTATCTCGACTACCTTTCTTGAATAAGGGAACAACACCTGCAACCCTCCAATCCTCTGGAACCTCTCCCATTCCCATTGATGATGCAGAGATCATCACCAGAGGCTCAGAAATCTCCTCCCTCACCTCCCACAGTAGCCTGGGGTACATCTCATCCGGTCCCGGTGACTTATCCAACTTGATGCTTTCCAAAAGCTCCAGCACATCCTCTTTCTTAATGTCTATATGCTCAAGCTTTTCAGTCCACTGTAGGTCATCCCTACAATTGCCAAGATCCTTTACCATAGTGAACACTGAAGCAAAGTATTCATTAAGAACCTGGGCCATTTCTTCCGCTTCCATACACACTTTTCCACTGTCACACTTGATTGGTCCTATTCTCTCATGTCTTATCTGGTTGCTCTTCACATATATGTAGAATGCCTTGAGGTTTTCCTTAATCCTGTCCACCAAGGCCTTCTCATGTCCCCTTCTGGCTCTCAGAATTTCATTCTTATCTCCTTCCTGCTCGCCTTATAATTTTCTAGATCTCTATCATTACCCAGTTTTTTGAACCTTTCGTAAGCTTTTCTTCTTGACTAGATTTTCAACAGCCTTTGTACACCACAGTTCCTGCACCCTACCATCCTTTCCCTGTGTCATTGGAATGTACCTATGCAGAATCCCACACAAATATTCCCTGAACATTTGCCACATTTCTGCCATACATTTCCCCGAGAACATCTATTCCCAATTTATTCTTTCAAGTTCCGCCTGATAGCCTCATATTTCCCTTTACTCCAATTAAACACTTTCCTAACTTGTCTGCTCCTACCCCTCTCCAATGCTCTGGTAAAGGAGATAGAATTGTGATCACTATCTCCAAAATGCTCTCCCACTGAGAGATCTGACACCTGACCAGGTTCATTTCCCAATACCAGATCAAGTACAGCCTCTCCTCTTGTAGGCTTATCTACATACTGTGTCAGGAAACCTTCCTGAACACACCTAACAAGCTCCACCCCATTTAAACCCCTTGCCAATCAATATCAGGGAAATTAAAATCTCTCACCATGCAAACCCTGTTATTATTACCTTTCCAGAATCTGTCCCCTTATCTGCTCCTTGATGTCCCTTTTACTACTGAGTGGTCTATAAAAACCACCCAGTGGAGTTATTGACCCCTTCCTGTTCCTAACTTCCACCCATAGAGACTCCATAGACAATCCCTCCAGGACTTCCCCCTTTTCTGCAGCCATGACACTATCTCTGATCAACAGTGCCACGCCCCCACCTCTTTTGCCTCCCTCCCTATCCTTTCTGAAACATCTAAAGCCTGGCACTCGAAGTAACCATTCCTGCCCCTGAGCCATCCATGTCTTTGTAATGGCCACAACATCATTGTTCCAAGTACTGATCCACACTCTAAGCTCATCTGCTTTGTTCATGATACTCATTGGATTAAAATAGACACATCTCAAACCATCAGTTTGCCTTCTCTATCACTCGCCTATCCTCCCTTTTACACTGCCTACAAGCTTTCTCGATTTGTGAGACAACTGCCCCTTCCTCCATCTCTTCAGTTTGGTTCCCACCCCACAGCAATCCTAGTTTAAACTCTCCCCGGTAGCCTTAGCAAACCTCCCTGCCAGGATGCAAGTGTAACCTGTCCTTTATGTAAAGGTCATGCCTTCCCCAAAAGAGGTCCCAATGATTCAGAAAATATCCTTGTAAGCGGAACAAGTGCTACACCTGCCCTTACACTTACTCCCTCACCACCATTCAGGGCCCCAGACAGTCCTTCCAGGTGAGGCAACACTTCACCTGTGAGTTGGCTGGTGTGGTATACTGTGTCCGGTGCTCCCAATATGGCCTTTTATATATTGGTGAGACCCGACGCAGACTGGAAGACCGTTTCGCTGAACACCTATGCTCGGTCCGCCAGAGAAAGCAGGATCTCCCAGTGGCCACACATTTTAATTCCACATCCCATTCTCATTCTGTTATGTCTATCCATGGCCTCCTTTACTGTCAAGATGAAGCCACATTCAGGTTGGAAGAACAACACCTTATACACTGGCTGGGTAGCCTTCAACCTGATAGTATGAACATTGACTTCTCCAACTTCCGTTAATGCCCCTCCTCCACTTCTTACCCCATCCCTGACATATTTAGTTGTTTGTTTTTCTCTCTCTCTCTGCCCATCACTCTGCCTGTCCTCCATCTCCCTCTGGTGCTCCCCCTCCCCCTTTCTTTCTCCCGAGGCCTCCCATTTCATGATCCTTTCCCTTCTCCAGCTCTGTATCACTTTCGCCAATCACCTTTCCAGCTTTTAGCTTCATCCCACCCCCTCCGGTCTTCTCCTATCATTTTGCATTTCCCCCCCCCCCCCACTACTTTCAAATGTCTTAGTAACTTTCTCTTCAGTTAGTCCTGACAAAGGGTCTCGACCCGAAATGTCGACAGTGCTTCTCCTTATAGATGCTGCCTGGCCTGCTGTGTTCCACCAGCATTTTGTGTGTGTTGTCCAATGATTTAGAAATCTGAATCCCTGCCCCCTGCTCCAATCCCTCAGCCATGCATTTATCTTCCACCTCACTCTACACCTATACTCTCTGTCATGTGGCTATCCCGAGATTACTACCTTTGAGGTCCTGCTTCCACAGAATCGCCTGATTGACCCCCTATCACTATTGACCTTCTTTTCGTTTCCCTACCCTTCTGAGCTACAGGACCAGACTTTGTGCCAGACTGTTGCTTCCCCCAGGTAGGCCGCCTCCCCCAACAGAACTCAAACAGGAGTACTTATTGACGAGGGGTACAGCCACAGGAGTGCTCTCTAGTATCCGCCTCTTGTGCTTCCCTCTCCCGACTGTTACCCGAGTCGACGCTGTGACTACCTGTGACGCTCCTCTCCAACACCTCCTTACTCTCCCTGACCAGATGAAGGTCTTCGAGCTGTACTTCCAGTTCCCTCATGCTGCAGCTGCAGATGTGGCCATCTGGGAGGCTGGGAGTCTCCCAGAACACATCTGACACCCAGAACAGAATACCGGCCTCACACACATACTTCCCTTTGTTATCCCTCTTTAACCCCATTCTCTCGCCTTCTCCCCAAAACTTCTGAAGCCATAGAGCCAGAGAACATTACAGCACAGAAACAGGCCTTTTGGCTCTCCTTGGCTGTGCCAAACCATTTTTCTGCCTAGTCCTACTGAACTGCACCTGGACCATATCCCTCCATACATCTCTCATCCATATACCTTGTCCAAGTTTTTCTTAAGTGTTAAAAGTGAGCCTGCATTCACCACTTTATCTGGCAGCTCATTCCACACTCCCACCACTCTCTGTGTGAAGAAGCCCTCCCTAATGTTCCCATTAAACATCTCCCCCTTCACCCCTAACCCATGTCCTTTGGTTTTTTTCTCCCCTGGCCATAGTGGAAAAAGCCTGCTTGCATTCACTCTATCTATACCCATCATAATTTTATATATCTCTATCAAATCTCCCCTCATTCTTCTATGCTCCAGGGAATAAAGTCCTAACCTATTCAACCTTTCTCTGTAACTCAGTTTCTCAAGTCCTGGCAACATCCTTGTAAACCTTCTCTACACTCTTTCAACTTTATTAATAACCTTCTTGTAATTTGGTGACCAAAACTGCACACAATACTCCAAATTCGATCTCACCAATGCCTTATACAATCTCACCATAACTCATACTCAATACTTTGATTTATAAAGGCCAATGTACCAAAAGTTCTCTTTACAAGCCTATCTACCTGTGACGCCACTTTTAGGGAATTTTGTATTTGTTTTCCCAGATCCCTCTGTTCTACTGCACTCCTCAGTGCCCGACCATTTACCTTGTATGTTCTACCTTGGTTTTTCCTTTCAAAGTGTAATACTTCACACTTGTCTGTATTAAACTCCATCTGCCATTTTTCAGCCCATTCCTCCAACTGGTCCAAATCCCTCTGCAAACTTTGAAAGCCTTTCTCACTGTCCACTACACCTCCAATCTTTGTATCGGCAGCAAATTTGCTGATCCAATTTGCCACATTATCATCTAGATCATTGATATAGATGACAAATAACAATGGACCCAGCACTGATCCCTGTGGCACACCACTAGGCACAGGCCTCCACTCAGAGAAGCAATCCTCCACTACCACTCTCTGGCTTCTCCCATTGAGCCAATGTCTAATCCAATTTACTACCTCACCATGTATACCTAGCGACTGAGTCTTCCTAACTAACCTTCCATGTGGGACCTTGTCAAAGGCCTTACTGAAGTCCATGTAGACAACATCCACTGCCTTCCCTTCATCCACTTTCCTAGTAATCTCCTCGAAAAACTCTAATAGATTGGTTAAACATGACCTACCACTTACAAAGCCGTGTTGACTCTCCCTAATAAGCCCCTGTCTATCCAAATACTTGTAGATCCTATCTCTTAATACTCCATACAAAAATTTACCTACTACTGACTTCAGACTTACCGGCCTATAATTTCCTGGGTTACTTTTAGAGCCTTTTTTAAACATGAGCTATCCTCCAATCCTCTGGCACCTCACCCATAGATACTGACATTTCAAATATATCTGCCAGGGCCCCCCTGCAATTTCAACACTAGTCTCCTTCAAGGTCTGAGGGAATACCGTGTCAGGTCCTGGGGATTTATCTATTCTGATTTGCCTCAAGATAGCAAGCACCTCCTCCTCTTCAATCTGTATAGATTCTATGACTTCACTACGTTTGCCTTATTTCCATTGACTCCATGCTAGTTTCTTTAGTAAATACAGATGCAAAAAAAACATTTAAGATCTCACCCATTTCTTTTCTTCCATACATAGCCGACCACTCTGATCTTCAAGAGGACCAATTTTATCCCTTACTATCCTTTTTCTCTTAACATACCTGTAGAAGCCCTAATTAATCTAGAACCTATCAACTTCCATTTTAAATAAACTTAATGACTTGGCCTTCACAGTTGTCTGTGGCAATGATTTCCACAGATTCACCAGGGACCCCATCCTATTCTGAAGTTGTACCCACTGGTACTAGTCTCCCTCATTATAGGAAACAAACTATCTAGTCCTTTCAATATTCAAAAGGTTTCAATGAGATCCCTCCTCATTCTTCTAAACTCTTGAGTACAGGCCCAGAGCCTGCAAACGCTCCTCCTACTTAAAATACTTACTTTCTTGTGAAGCTCCTCTGGACACTCTTCAATGGCAGCATATAGCTAAGGGGCATAAAGCTGTTCACAACACTCCTCATGTACAGCCTCAGCATCACATCTTTGTTTATTTATTTGTTTGTTTGTTTGTTTGGGATGCAGTGCAGGATAGGCCCTTCCAGCTGAACCACAATTTACTCTGGGCCTAATCATGGGACAATTTACAATGACCAATTAACCTTCCAATTGGTAGGCCTTTGGACTGTGGGAGGAAACTAGAGCACCAGGAGGAAGCCCACTCAGTCACGGGGGAACATACAAACCCCTTACAGGCAGCGGGGGGAATTAAACCCAGGTTACCTGTATTGTAAAGTGCTATGCTAACCACTATACTACCATGCAGTCAGTGAATCTATGGAATTCTTTGTCAAAGATGGCTGTGGATGACAGGTCTTTGGGTATATTTAAAGTGGAGGTTGATAGATTTGTGATTCAGATTGCCAAAGGTTTCAAGGAGAAGACAGGAGAATGGGGTCGAGAGGATAAATAACTTGGCCATGATGGAATGGCAGAGCAAACTCAACAGGCCAAGTGGCCCAATTTTTCTCCTATGTCTTATGGTCTTTGGAATGTGGGAAGCAGTCCAAGCAGCTCAGGGATAAAATCACGTGTCACAAGAAGTAGACTCCACAAAGCACAGAGAGAACTAAAACAGTCTTGATATGGTGAATAGCTGAATTCTTCTCCTACATCTTATGATTGCACAGACTGTTGTGGTTTGAGAAGGTGCCTCACCACGAGCACCAAAGTCAATTACAGATGGATAGGAAGCAATTATTAGAGAAACCCACAGAAGCTTATTACAGTGCATTTTGGTTAATTGGGCCACGTCAGATCCAGTACATTTTGGCCCAATTAAGCAGCTGCCCCAATTAGCCGGTTTCATGGAAATAGTTAAAAAAAGACAAACTACCATTTATACCAGAAGACCATAAGACATAAAAGCAGAATTAGCCATTCAGTCCATTAAGTCTGTTCCGCCATTCTATCATGGCTGATCCTGGATCCCACTCAACCCCATACACCTACCTTCTCTCCATATCCTTTGATGCCCTGGTCAATCAGGAAACTATCAACTTCCACCTTAAATATACCCACAGACTGGGCCTCCACCACAGTCTGTGGCAGAGCAGTCCACAGATTCACTACTCTCTGGCTAAAAAATTCCTCCTTACCTCTTATCTAAAAGGTCGTCCCTCATTTTTGAGGCTGTGCCCTCTAGATATGGATATCCCCATCATAGGAAACATCCTCTCCACATCCACCCTATCTAGTCCTTTCAACATTCAGTAGGTTTCAATGAGATCCTTCTGCATTTTTATAAATTCCAGTGAGTACAGGCCCAAAGCTGCCAAATGCTCCTCATATGTTAGCCCCTTCATTCCTGGAATCATCCTCATGAACCTCCTCTGGACCCTTTCCAAGGAGAACATGTCCTTTCTGAGATATGGGACTCAAAACTGTTGACGATACTTTGTGCAGCCTGACTGGTGTCTTATAAAGCCTCAACATTATCTCCTTGCTTTTATATTCTGTTCCCCTTGAAATAAATGCCAGCATTGCTTTTGCCTTCTTTACCACAGACTCAACCTGTAAATTAACCTACTGGGAGTCTTGCACGAGGACTCCTAAGTCCCTCTGCACCTCTGATGTTTGAATGTTGTCCCATTTAGATAATTGTTCACACTATTACTCCTTTTACCAAAATGCATTTTCATACATTTCCCAACACTGTATTCCATCTGCCACTTTTTTGCTCATTTGTCTGTCCTGCTGATTCCTCAGCACTACCTACCTCTCCAGCTATCTTCGTATCATCTGCAAACTTTGCTAAAAAACCATCACTTCCATTACCTAAATCATTGACAAACCATGTAAAATGCAGTGATCCCAATACTGACCCCTGAGGAACACCACTAGTCACTGGCAGCCAACCAGAAAAGACCTCCTTTATTCCCACTTATTGTCTGCTTCGGTCAGCCATTCCACTATCCATGCCAGTGTCTTTCCTGTATGCCATGGGATTTTATTGTGCTAAGCAGCATCATGAGTGGCACCTTATCAAATGCATTCTGAAAATCCAAGCTCTTACTCACACTGGTAATCATGGGTCGAAATTAATCGTTCTGTGGCCTCCACCCTTCTCCCGCACTTCTCCCATGACGTTCTCCTCTGCCATTATCAGACCAACGCTTCCACTTTTATTTTCCATCTGGAATTCCAACCATCCGTTAGCTCAACCACTCTGAGCTGTTACCATGGCGACTTCCCAGCTCATGTCTCAGCTGGCGCCGTACCCTCTCTCTCAAGATTACAATTAAAAGTGTTATCAAGTCAGAGTTCTCTCTCTCTTTTAATTGCCTCCTTGTTCATTAGACTGCTGAATTTTCTAGCAGTTTCTCACCTGCGTGACACTTCCCAATCATCCAACTTTCCACTCACTTTTGCTACCTCATATGTCCTTTCCCTGGCTTTTGTGCAAGTTCTTAACTTCCCTCGTCTGCTATGGTTGCCTAGCCCTGCCATTTGAGAACTATCAGAATCAGAATCAGGTTTATTATCACCAGCATGTGATGTGAAATTTGTTAATTTAGCAGCAGCATTTCAATGCAAAACATAATCTAGCAGAGAGATAGAAAAAGTAAAACATAATAATAAATAAACAAGTAAATCAATTACATACATTGAACAGATTTTTAAAAATGTACAAAAACAGAAATACTGTATATTTTAAAAAGTGAGGTAATGTCCAAAGCTCCGAAGTCCATTCAGGAATTGGATCACAGAGGGGAAGAAGCTGATCCTGAATGGCTGAATCGCTACTTCTTCTGTGGGACATATCTATCCAGCTCCTTGTGAACTATTCCCAGAAACTTCAGCCATCTCCGCTCTGCCATCATCCCTGCCTGTATCCTCCTCCAATCCACCTGGGAAAGCTCCTCTCTCATGCCTCTGTAATTCCCTTTATTCCATTGCAATACTGATGCATGTGACTTGTACTTCTCCCTCTCAAATTGCAGTATGAATTCAATCACACTGCAATTCTTTTACATTAACTGAGTAACAAATTCTGTATTTAGGTGAAATACAGAATAGGTTAGAAGACTCCCACTTTTACTTACAGTACTATAAAATTGTGTGTTAGTTCCTGCTGATGGAGAAATTCATCCAGTGTACGTTGTTGTGTTCTTTTGACTGTAAATGAACAAAATCAGCACAGACACCTAGTGTAGATAATGGTCAGCCTTCATTGCCTCCCCACATGAAGTACCTAAAATCACAGCTTTAATTTGGTGTTTGATCAACCCAAATGAATAAACATATGCAATTTAAAAACTGTCCACTCTAAGCATTCTAACAGCTACATTGTTGCATTCTCTAAATCTTCATTTTCAATGTAACATTCAAGATGATTGTTGATACCAAATTCTTCGTATGCCTTTGGACTGTGGGAGGAAACCAGAGCAGCTGGGGAAAACCCTGTGCGTACAGAGACTCCTTATAGAATGGTGCTGGAATTGAACTCTGAACTCTGGAACACCCTGGCATTGCGCTAACCACTCCGGTGTCGTGGCCCCCCGATGACGGAGGGGAAGAGGCAGTTCCTGAAACATTGAGTGTGTACTTTCAGGCTCTTGTACCTCCTCCCTGATGCAATGAGAAGAGTGCACATCCTGGGAGATTGGGGACCTTAATGATGGAAGCTGCCTTTTGAAGGTGGGGAAAGCTGGTGCCCACGACGGAGCTGGCAGAGTTCACAACTTTATGACTCTATCTATCTGTGATGGCACTTCCAAGGAATTATGGATCTGTACTTCCCCAATCCTTCAGTTCTACCACACTCCCTAGTGCCTCACATTCACTGTGTAACACCTACCCTGGTTAGTCCAACCAAAGTACAATACCTCACACTTGGTCTGCGTTAAATTCCACCTGACATTTTTCAGCCTGTTTTTCCAGCTGGTCCAAATCCCATTGCAAGCTTTGATAGTATTCCACGCCGTCCATCACTCCTCCATTCTTGGTGTCATCTGCAAACTTGTTGATCCAGTTAACCCCGTTATCATCTAGATTACTGACAAACAACAACAGACCCAGCATCGATATCTGTGGCGCTCGACTAGTCACAGGCTTCCAGTCAGGGAAGCAACCATTTACCACCACTCTCTGGCTTTTTCTGTGACGCCAGAGTGTAATCCATCCTGAATGCCAAGCAACTGAACCTTCTTGCCCAGCCTCCCATGCAGGACCTATCAAATACCTTGCTAAAGTCCACTGCTTTGCCTTCATCAATTTTCCTGATAACCTCCTTGAAAAACTCTATAAGATTGGTTTGGCATGATCTACCATGCATAAAGATACGTTGACTTTACTTTCTAATACTGAACTAACTCCACTGCTGTTTAAGGTCTCTGCAACTCAAGTTCTTGATAATATATTGCTTGGTTGTTTATCTATCTGTCCATCTGCCTGCCTGTCTATCTTTATTTATTTCCCGTTTTTTTCTATTTAGTTTGTTCTGTTTTGCACATTGGCTGTTCGTCCGTCTCTGCCATGTGTGGTTTTTCATTGATTCTATCGTGTTTCTTTTTGCTTACTGTGAATGCCTACAAGAAAATGAATCTCAGGGTGTATATGGTGACATATATGCACCTTGATACGTAATTTACTTTGAAATGTTGTGATCTGAGCTCCTACATTGTTTTGTGTGTTGCTCTAATGCACACAAACACTCCCTCAGGAAACCCCTGAGCTGGGGCTCTCTACTAATTCCTGCATTTCTTCTCCAAGCTGAGACCTGGGTGCCGGCCAACAAGGAACTGACCACGAAGAACGTCCTGGTGATTAAAAACCTGACAGAGGGAGACAAGCTGAGGGTGCGGGTAAACGCAGTTCATGGCAGCGGTGGCATCGCCACTGCCACCTTCCCGGACACCGTCCTCGTCCAGCAGCCTGTCGGTAAGTGAAGGATGCTGGGAAAAGGGCCAGTAACATCATGAAGGATCACACCCACCCTGCTCATGGACTGTTTGTCCCACTCCCATCAGGGTGGAGGCTACACAGCATTTACGCCAGGATCACCAGACTCAAGATTATTTACTTCCCCCAAGTAGTGAGGCTGATTAACACCTCCACTCACTAACTCCACCTCTACTTCATAATTTCTTGTCAGTCACCTTACGTACAGAGTAGTGTCACCTTATGGACATACAATCAATGTATACAAACTATATTTATTGTGTTCTTTGTCTTATTGTGGTTTTTTTTGTGCTGCATCGGATCCAGAGTAACAATTACTTAATTCTCCTTTACACTTGTGTACAGAATAGGACTTTAAACAATCTTGAAAATTGAAGCTAAAAGCCTCGGGAAGGAGTGAGGGAGGGTGTCGCTTTTCCCTACTCCTGTCAGACTGATGGTGACACATGGAGAATAATCCCCCTGTGGATTCCTGAGTCAGGGAGAAACTTGTAAACTGAGATGATTGGATCAGCAAAATTTAAACATCTGCCGCAGAAACGCGTGTTTCTGAAAGTCTTCTGCGGAATGTGGTTCCTTTAGGTTGTTTTGGCGGGGGGGGGGGTGGTAGGTGATAGTGGGGATAAGCTCCCACTACCTATTAAATGCTCCCAATGGCGTGTGTCTCAAATAGCCTCTAACAATCAAGTCCAGCACCTGCACTTCACGTGTACTTCGATACTAAATCCGGCGAAACAGTTTCTACTGACAGAAAGGGCAAAAGCTGTTTAATGTAACACACAAAATGCTGGAGGAACTCTACGGGTCTGGTGCCACAAAGCCTGTGGCATCGGGCAGATGGGGTCGTCAGCCCAGGATAGCTAGCGGCTCATCTAGGAAAAGGAAAACTTTGATCTCAAACCTCTGCTCCCTTGAGGTTGTACCCACTCATGGGTAAGGCTTCAAGGAAAAATCCAGAGCTGGAGTCCCTGAGACAGTCCTACATTGAGTTCAATGCTGACTTGCAACTCCTGTGACGCTGCTGGTACCAAACTGTATCAATCTCTGCCGTTCCTTTGGGTTCATCAGATGTGTGGAGAGGGGGAGCCTGCTGCGTGGGCAACAGTTTGCTCTCCATATCGTACTGCCCAGGCTTGTGTATCAAGTGAAAGTCTGGAACCCAGCATTCATGATCAGCCCCATCCAGTGGAGGGTCTCTCTCCAGAACTGCTAGGCTTTTCCATTTGGAGTGAAGAAGGATGAGGGGTGACCTGATAACAGTGTTCAAGCAGCTGAGAAAGCAGGCACACCCTGGTATGTCACTTCGACAGGGTGTGGGCAGCCAGCAGGTTGCAACTGTCAATTTTACTTATTTATTTAGAGATGCAGTGCCCTTTGAAACATGCTGCCTGCAACTCCTGACAACCCCGAGTTAACCCTAACCCAATTACAGGACAGTTTACAATGACCTTTTAACCTGCTAACTGGTTTGTCTCTGAACTGTAGGAGGAAACTGGAACACCCAGCGGAATCACACACATTCCACGGGGAAGACGTGCAGAAACTCCTCACAGGGAATGCCAGGATCGAACTCTCAACTCCAATGCCCCAAGATGTAATAGTGTCACAACCATTGTGTTAAGCACATGTGGGAAATCCTGTTAACAGCAGAATTCTTAACCCCTTAAATCCGCTCCACCTGAAGAGATCCAGAATTACTTATAGGTTTGCTGGTGATCAGGCCTAGACAAAAATTTCCCACCGCTGTCTGTAAGGAGGCTGTATGTTCTTCCCATGAGCATGTGAGTTTCCTCCGGGTCCGGTTTTCTGCCACACTCTAAAGATGTACGGGTTGGGTTTAGTGCGTTGTGGACATACTACGTTGTATCTAGACTCCTGCAGGCACATTGTGTTGTTTGCTTATGGAAATGAACACATTTCACTGCATGTTTCAATGTTCATGTGACAAATAAAGCCAATCTTTTTTTCCTTATCTTAAGTAACACTTAACAATCTGGAGGCAGGTCAGGCAGCATCAATGGAGAGGAATAAACCATTGCCATTTCAGGCAGAGACCCTTCTTCAGGACTGGAAAGGAAGGGGTCAAAAGCCAGAATAAGAAGGCGAGGAGAGGGGAAGGAGGGCTGGAAGTCACTAGGTAGATGGGAAAGGTAAAGGGCTGGAGAAGAAGGAATCTGAAGGGAGAAGAGGGTGGACCATAGGAGAAAGGGCAGGTCAGGCGAGGAGAAAAGGAGAAAGGGAGAAGGTGTAGGGCAGGTGAGGAGAAAGGGGGAGGTGTGGGGCAGGTGAGGAGGAAGGCGGAGGTGATGGGCAGGTGAGGAGAGAGGGGTGTGGGGCAGGTGAGGAGGAAGGGGAGGTGATGGGCAGGTGAGGAGAAGAGGAGAAAAGGGGAGGTGTGGGGTAGGTGAAGTGAAAGGGGGAGGTGATGGGCAGGTGAGGAGAAGAGGAGAAAAGGGGAGGTGTGGGATAGGTGAGGTGAAAGGGGGAGGTGTGGGGCAGGTGAGGAGGAAGGGGGGTGTGGGGCAGGTGAGGAGAAAGGGGGAGGTGATGGGCTGGTGAGGAGAAAGGGGGAGGTGATGGGCTGGTGAGGAGAAAGGGGGAGGTGATGGGCTGGTGAGGAGAAAGGGGGAGGTGATGGGCTGGTGAGGAGAAGAGAAGAAAAGGGGAGGTGTGGGGTAGGTGAGGTGAAAGGGGGAGGTGTGGGGCAGGTGAGGAGGAAGGGGGGTGTGGGGCAGGTGAGGAGAAAGGGGGAGGTGATGGGCTGGTGAGGAGAAAGGGGGAGGTGATGGGCTGGTGAGGAGAAGAGAAGGGGTAAAAGGGTAACAAGAATGGACAATGGAAAAAGAAAGAAGGGGGCAGAAATAACCAGAAGTTAGTGAAATCAATGTTCATGCCATCAGATTGGAGCATACCCAGATGGAATATGAGGTGTTGCTCCTTCAACCTGAGAGTGGCCTCATCGTGGCAGTAGAGGAGGCCATGCTGGAATGAGAATGGGAAGTCAAATTGAAATGTGTGACCACTGGCAAATCTCACCTTTTGCGGTGGACAGAACAAAAGTGTTCTTTCCTGGCAATATTCATCTCAAGGAATATAGCTGCTGAGATCCAATACTTAGTCAGAGAGTCACTGAGCATTAGCACACAGAAACAGGCCCTTCTACTCTGTCCTCCGTCCCACTACAAAACACACTTATAAAAACTTCCCTGAAATATTACAATCAAACCCACATCCAAGACTTCCACCAGCAGCTCCTTCCACACACCCACCACCCTCTGAGTGAAGAAGAACCCCCTTCGGTTCCCCTTAAGCATTTCACCTTTCACCTTTAACCCATGACACAACCTCAGTGGAAGGGGCCTGTTTACATTTACTCTATCTATAATCCTCATCATTTTGAATACCTCTATCAAATCTCTTTTCATTCTCCTACACTGCAGGGAATAAAGTCCTGACCTATTCAAATGTTCTCTATAACTTAGGTCCTCAAGTCCCGGCAATATCTTTGTAAATTTTCTCTTTGGAGCACACAATACTCCAAATCTGTCCTCACTAATGTGGTAGTGGAAGGGGATTCCATAGTTAGAACAGTAGATTCTGTGGGTGTGATGGAGACAGCCGGATGATACATTGACTCCAATGTGTCAGGGTCAGGGATGTCTCAGGATGGTGACAGCCAGAAATCTTGGTACATATTGGCCCCAGTGTCATAGTTGGGACAAGAGAGGAAGTCTGAAGAGCAAATTTAGGGAGCAAGTTAGAAAGCTGAAAAGCAGGACCTCTAGAATAATAATTTCCGGATTGCTGCCAATGAGGAAAATAATTATGATAACAGGCGAATGTGTGTCTGAGGAACTTGTGCAGGTGGCAGGGTTTCAGATTTTTGGATCATTGGGATATCTTCTGGGAAGGTATGACCTATACAAAAGTAAAAGGTTACACCTGAACTGAAGAGGGGGGGGGGCAATATCCTTGTGGACCAGTTGGGCTTGGTTTAACTGATTTGACAGGGGATGGGAACCAGAGTGATAGGGCTGAGGATGGGGCATTTGGTATACAAGCAGAGGCAGTGTGTAGTGAGACTGTCAGGAAGGACAGGCAGATGAAAGAACAAAATTACACTCAATGGGATGAATTGTAGTGTAATTGGGCGAATCCACATATAAAATGGAATGATCTTGTAGCACATTTAGAGATTGGCAGGTATAATGTTGTGAGCATCACTGAGTTGTGGCTGTAAGAAGATTATAGTTTGAGCTTAAAATCCAACAGTATACATTGTATCGATAGGACAGGCAGATAGGAAGAGTGGTTGACGTGGCTCTGTTGATAAGATATTAAATCAAATCCATAGGAAGAGGTGATAGATATTGAATCAGAAGATGTAGAATTGTTATGGGTAGAGTTAAACAGCTGCAAGGGTAAAAAGACCCTGATCAGAGTTATTTCGAATGTTGAAAGACCTTGATGGAGTGGATTTGGAAAGAATGTTTCCTATGGTGGAGGAGTCTAGAACCTGAGGACACAACCTCAGAATAGAGGGGTGTCCTTTTAGAACAGAGATGAGGAAGAATTTCTTTAGCCAGAGTGCGGTGAATCTGTGAAATTCATTGCCACAGGCAGCTGTGAAGGCCAAGTGTTTAAGATAGAGATTTGTGATTGTTCAGGGCATTAAGACATATGGGGAGATAGCAGGAAACTGGGGCTGAGAGGGAAAATGGATCAGCCATGATAAAATGGTGGAGGAGATTCTACGGGCCAAATGGCCTAATTCTGCTGCTGTATTGTCTTATTTTATTGGGAAGCTTAAGGTAAAGGAACCTTTATGAGACAGTGATCCTAATATACAAAATACTAGAGGAATTCAGCAGTCCAGGCAGCTATGGAAAAGAATAAAGAGTTGACATTTCAAGCCAAGATCCATCATCAGGACTGGAGAAAAAAGATGAGGTCAGTTATAAGATTGGGGGGAAGAAGAAAAAATACAAGGTGATAGGTGAAACCGGGGGGGGGGGGGGTGGTGGAGGGGTGAAGTAAAGAGCTGGGAAGTTGATTGATGAAAAAGATTAAGGGCTGGAGAAGGGGAAATCTGATAGGAGAGGTCAGAAGGCCATGGAAGAAAAGGAAGGGGAAAGAGCTCCAGAGGGAGGTGATGTGCAGGCAAGGAGAAGGAAATGGGAATGGGGAATGGTGAAGGAGAGGTGGGCGGGCATACCAGAAGTTTGAGAAATCGATGCTCATGCTATCAGGTTAGAGGTTACCCAGACGGAATACAAGGTGTTGCTCCTCAGGTCTTGAGTGTGGCATCATTGTGGCAGCAGAGGAGACCATGGACTGACATATAGGAATGGGAATGAGAAGTGGAATTAAAATGGATGGCCACTGGGAGATACCACTTTTTCTAGTGGATGGAGCATAGGTGCTTGGCAAAGTGGTTCTCCCAATATATAATCGGGTCTCATCGTTATGAAGGAGGCCACGAGGTCCTTCCAGGTAAGGCAACACTTCACCTGTGAGTTTGTTGGGGTCATTGACTGTTTCCAGAGTGGCTTCCTGTATCTTTTTTACTAATCAACCTCCCAGCTCTTTACTTCAGCCCTCTCCCACCCCACCTCCCCCCAGCCCCCCCCCCCCCAGCTTCACCAATCATCTTGTATTTCATCACAAACAAAGAGAAAATCTGTAGATGCTGGAATTCACCCTGCAATCTGAGATGGAGAAGCTGAAGTCTGGTCTCAATATTACAGTGGAATGAAGGAATTACAGAGGCATTGAAAACATAGAAATATAGAAAACCTACAGCACAATACAGACCATTCGGCCCGCAAAGTTGTGCCGAACATGTCCCTACCTTAGAAATCACTAGGCTTACCCATAGCCCTCTATTTTTCTAAGCTCCATGTTCTCAAAAGTCTCTTAAAAGACCCTATCATATCCGCCTCCACCACCGTTGCCGGCAGCCCATTTCATGCACAAATGCAACACCCGAACAGGAGTAATACGTGAAAGAATAGGACCTATCAATTGTGACAGTGGGAAAGTGTGTATGGAACCGGACGAAATAGCAGAGGTACTTAATGAATACTTTGCTTCAGTATTCACTATGGAAAAGGATCTTGGTGATTGTAGTGCTGACTCGCAGCAGACTGAAAAGCTTGAGCATGTAGATATTACGAAAGAACATCTGATCAAAGTTGATTGGAAGGGGACACTAGCAGGGATGATGGCTGAAGTTTCTGGGAGCAATTCTGAAAGCACAGATAGATACATCCCAAAGAAGAAGTATTCTAAAGGTAGGATGATGCAATTGTGGCTGACAAGAGTAGTCAAAGACAACATAAAAGCAAAAGAGGGGTATATAATAGAGCAAAAATTAGTGGGATGTTAGAGGATTGGAAAGCTTTTAAAACAACAGAAGGCAACTGAAAAGCCATGAGGCGTGAAAAGATAGCCACAATATCAAAGAGAATACCAAAATTTTATCCAGATATATAAATAGTAAAAGAAAGGTGAGATTAGATATTGGACCATAGGAAAACGATGGTGGAAAGGTAGTTATGAGGGACAAGGATATGAGGGACAAGTGGGCAAACTGAATAAGTATTTTGCATCAGTCTTCACTGTTGAAGACACTAGCAGTATGGTGGAAGTTTAAGAGTGTCAGGGGGCAGAAGTGAGTGCAGGTGCTATTGATAAGGAGAGGGTGCTTGGGAAGCTGAAAGGTCTGAAGGTTGATAAGTCACCTGGGCCAGATGGACTACAGCCCAGAGTTCTAAAACAGGTAGTTGAAGAGATTGTGGAGACATCAGTAATGATCTTTCAACAATCACTAGATCCTAGATTCTGGAGGGCTGGCAAAATTGCAAATGTCACTCTACTCTTCAAGAATGGAAGAAGACAGAAGAAAGGAAATTATAGACCAGTTAGCTTGACCTCAGGGGTTCTGAAGAGGTTTGAGTTAATTATTAGGTATGAGGTCTCAGGGTACTTGCAGGCACATGATAAAATCAACATGGTTTCCTTAAGGGAAAATCTTGTCTGACAAATTCGTTGGAATTCTTTGAGGAAATAACAAGTAGGATAGACAAAGGAGAATCGGTGGATATTGTGCACTTGGATTTTCAAAAGGCCTTTGACAAAGTGCCACACGAGGCTGATCAGCAAGGTAAAAGCCCACAGTGTTACAAGAAAGATACTAGCATGGATTGAGCAGTGGCTGATTGGAAGGAGGCAAAGAGTGGGAGTAAAGGGAGTCTTTTCTCATTGGCTACCATGACTAGTGGTGTTCTACTGGGGTCAGTATTGGGACTGCTTCATTTTATGTTATATGTCAGTAATTTGGTGATGGAATTGATGGCTTTGTGGCCAAATTTGCAGATGAAACCAATATAGGTGGAGGAGCAAGGAACGGGGAGAAAATTCAAAAACCTGAGGTGCGAAGGGACTGGGGAGTCCTCATGCGAGCTGTGTTGGTGGTGAGGAAGGCTTCTGCAATGTTGGTATTCATTTCAAGAAGACAAGAATATAAAGGCAAGGATGTAATGCTGAGTTTTTATAAGGCATTGCTGACGCCTCACTTGGAGTATTGTGAGAAATTGTAGGCCCCATATCTAAGAACTGATGTGCTGACATTGAAGAGGGTTCAAAGGAGATTTACAAAAATGATTCTGCGACTGAAAGGCTTACCTTATGAGGAGCATTTGATGGCTCTGGGCCCATACTTGCATGAGTTTAGAAGAATGAAGGGAATCTCATTGAAAGCTGTCAAATATTGAAAGGCCTAGATAGAGTGGATGTGAAGAGGATGTTTCTTATAGTGGGGGAGTCTAGGACTTGAGGGCACAACCTCAGAATAGAGGGACGTCCATTTAGAACAGAGATGAGGAAAAATCTCTTTAGTCAGAGGGTGATGAATCTATGGAATTTGTTGCACAGGCGACTGTGGAGACCAGGTCATTAAGTGTGCTTAAAGTGGAGGTTGATAAATTCTTGATGAGTCAGGGTATGAGAGGTTATGGGGAAAAGGCAGGGCAATGGGATTGAGGTAGAAATAGATCAGCCATGATCAGACTCAATAGGTCAAGTGGTCAAATTGTGCTCAATGATTAATTTATGGTCAAGTGGATGTGGGGTTCAGTGGATTTCCCAGGGTAGAGAAATCTAAGGCTAGAAGGATGATTTTACGTTGAGTGGGGAGAAATTTAAAGGTGACCTGAGGCTCACTGCTGTTCACGCTGCTGATACATGACTGCATTGCTAAATCCAGTCCAAACTCAGTCATCAAGTTCGCTGATGACACAATGGTTGGCCTCATCAACAGTAGTGATGAGGCATTGCACAGAGAGGCTGTAGAATGGTGCAAGCACAACAACTTGAGTCTCAGCATGCACAAGACCCAAGAGATAATTGTGGACTTTAGGAAGGTGCAGGCAGACCACACCCACTACACATGCATGGCTCCTTCAAGCAGAGAGTTAGGAGCACCAGGTTTCTGGGAGAGCACATAATGGACAATCTCACCCAGTCACCCGCACCACCTCTTTTGTCAAGAAAACACAGCAGCATCTCCATTTCCTGAGGAGATTGAGGTGAGTGAGACTGCCCACTCCCATTTTAATCAGTTTTTACAGGAGCACCATCGAGAATGTCCTGACCAGCTACAATCACAGTCTGGTACAGGAATTGCAAGGCATCTGACTGCAAGACCCTACAAAGGATTGTGGGGACTGCTGAGAGGATCAATGGGATCTCTCTTCCACCCATCCGAGATATTTATCAGGAGTGCTATGTACGCAGGGTTCTTAATACTGTCAATGAACCTTCCCATCCGTCCGACAATCTCTTTGACACCTTACCTTCAGGCAAGAGGTGCCATGGCATTAGGACAAGAATGGTTTGGATAGGAAAATGTTGTCTCCTTGGTTGTCTCATTGGGGGTACACATGCATACGGTTGTCTCGGGGTACACATGCGTTCCGTTGTCTCATTGGGGGTACACATGCATACGGTTGTCTTGTTGGTACATGTGCATTCCGTTGTCTCATTGGGGGTACACATGCATACGGTTGTTTTGGGGTACACGTGCGTTCCATTGTCTCATTGGGGGTACACGTGCGTACGGTTGTCTTGTTGGGGGTACACATGCATACGGTTGTCTCGGGGTACACATGCGTTCCGTTGTCTCATTGGGGGTACACATGCATACGGTTGTCTCGTTGGTACATGTGCATTCTGTTGTCTCGTTGAGGTACACCTATGTATGGTTGAGTGACAATAAACTGAATTTCAACTTGAACTGGAGGGGCAGTTTTTAACTCAGAGGTAGGTGGGTATTTGAAAAAGCTTCCAGAGGAGATGGTAGAGGAAGTGGGTGCCATTATAACGTTTTGGACAACTTCTGGACAAGTACATAAACAGGAAAAGTTCAGAGGGATATGGAGCAAATGCAGGCAAATGGGATTGGCTCGGGTAGGTAATTTGGTGTTGGGCTGAAGGGCCTGTGTCCATGCTGTCTACCTCTGTGACTCTGAAACTACCTGAGTATCTGTAAAATGCCTCAGAAAGTGCAGGAACATCGGGTTTCATGTTGCAAAGTTTGTTTGCTTGAGCAGCTCATGGCTCGTGTTTCGTGGCTCATGGCTTGTGGCTCGTAGCTGTCAACTCATTTTCAGCTCCAGTTTGATGCTTAATGTTCTTAATTCTGAACATGCTTTACTATTTGATCATGACACTTGGATCTGCGGTTGTGATCTGAAGCCATTGACGCAGCACTGAACTGATGGACTCGATAGCTGTGGCTGCTGCCAGCAGTTCCTGGGCTGGGCTTTCTCCCTTGGCGGCTTGTGGCTGTGGTTTATGATCTTGTACTGAGGGGGTTTTCTTTAAATGTGTTCTATGGTGTTTCTTTGTTTTGTGGCTGTCTGCAAGAAGACAAATCTCAAGGTTGCATACTGTATACATACTTTGATGATAATTGTATTTTTAACTTGAATCTGTGGAAGTCATTGGCCTTTTTTAAAGTGGAGGTTGATAGGTTCTTGATTAGTCAGAGTGCCTAAAGTTACGAGGAGAAGGCATGAGAAAGGTGTTGAGAGGGATAATAAGTTAGCCATGATGAGCCGAATAGAATTAGGCTATTCGGCTATTCAATGGGCCGAATAGCCTAATTCTGCTCCGATGTCTAGTGGCTTTCAATACCTTAGCAACTGAAGTGTTCATCTAAATACTTATGAAAAATTGTGAGGGTGTCTGTCTCCAGCATATGCTCATGCAGAGAGTTCCATACCTGGGTGAGAAGGCTGTTGCTCAGATTTCTTATGAAATCTTTATCTCTTGGGCCTAATCTTACGCCACCTAGTTTTAGAAACCTTGAGTTGGGCAGATACAAATCTTTCTTTATTCCCTTGATATTCTGCCCTTTGCTCATTGTAACTTGTCTGTTCCTCTGCAGCTCGCCCCAAGATCCGTTTACCCCGCAATCTCAGGGACACTTACATTCGGAAGGTCGGACAGAAGTTGAACTTGTCCATCCCAATCCATGTGAGTAACAGGGAACAGAAGGGGGGAGGATGGCCCATTGTCTCACAGATTGGTTTAATCGATATTGTGCTAATCTTTCTTACCCATGTAAAAGTAATTCCAGTAGGAATGGGGCAAAGCACAGAAACAGGCCCTTTGGCCCACAATTAAATTAGTAACCAAATGTCTAACTAAACTAATCTCTTCTGCCTACACAATGTCCATATACTTCCACTTTCCTCACGTTCATGTGTCTATACCCTAGGCAGCACACGTCAGGCAACCACCACTCTCTGTGTAAAAAAAACTTGCCCCTTACATCTCCTTTGAAACTACCACTCTCACCTTCAATGTACACCCACGTATTAGCCATTTCTACCCTGGGACACAGATACTCCCAGTCTACTCCATCTCTGTCTTTCATAATCTCATAAACTTCTATCAGGTTCTCCCCTTGGGTTCTGCCATTTCAGAGAAAACAACCCTCATTATACCACATTCCCTTTCATCCAGACATTTCTGCACCCTCTCCAAAGCCTCAATATCCTTCCTATAATGGGGCAACAAGATATGCAATACTCCAGATATGACCTAACGAGCATGCCTTGTGTCGACTTGTGTAGCCACTTTCAGGGAGCTATGAATCCTTTGCTGATCAAGGGTCTAATTAAGGGTCTTGCCTTTAACAGTATACTGCCTCTTTACATTTGCCCTACTAAGGTTCAACACTTCACATTTGGCTGGGTCAAACTCCATCTGCCATTAACTGCCCATATCCACAACTGATCTATATCCCATTGAATTCTTTGCCAGTCTTTCACACTATCCACAACAGCACCAATCAGCAAATTTACTAACCAACCCATCTACGTTTCCATCCAGGTCAATTATATACATTACTAGCAGCAGAGGTCCCAACACAGATTCCTGCAGGACACCACTAATCCCAGCACAGATTCCTGCAGGCACCACTAATCCCAGCACAGATTCCTGCAGGCACCACTAATCCCAGCAGAGATTCCTGCAGGACACCACTAATCTCAGCACAGATTTCTGCAGGACGCCACTAAACACAGTACAGATTCCTGCAGGACACCACTAATCCCAGCACAGATTCCTGCAGGACGCCACTAAACACAGTACAGATTCCTGCAGGACACCACTAATCCCAGTGCAGATTCCTGTGGGATGCTATTAATCACAACACAGATTTCTGCAGGACATCACTAATTCTAGTACACATTCCTGTGGGACACCACTAATCCCAGTTCAGATTCCTGTGAGGCACCACTAATCCCAACAAAGATTTCTGCAGGACACCACAAATTCCTGCACAGATTCTTGTGGGACACCATTAATCACAGCACAGATTTCTGCAGGACGCCACTAAACACAGTACACATTTCTGCAGGACACCACTAATCCCAGTACAAATTCCTGCAGGACACCACTAATCCCAGTACGAATTCCTTTTGGACACCACTAATCACAGACCTCTAGCCCTTTGATCACTACATTCTGTCTTCAATGGGCAAACCTGTTCTGATCCTGAACACCCAATTCACCATGGGTCCCATGCATCTTAATCTTCTGGATGAGCCTCCCATCAGGAACCTTTTCAAACCTTACTAAAATCCACGTAGACAACATCCACAGCTCTACCTTCATCAATCACCCTCATCACCAAGTTTGTAAGACATGACCTTCCCCACACAAAGCCATGGTTTAATTAGACCATGGTTTTCCAAATGCTCATAAATCCTAAGAATTCTCTACAGTAATTTCGCTACTACTGACGTGAAACTCATTGGTCTACCGGTTCCAGGATTATCCCTAGTTCCCTTCTTAGACAATGAAATAACATTGGCTACTTGCCATCCTCTGGGGCTTCGCCTGTGGCTAGAGAGGACATGATGATATTGGTCAAGGCCCGAACAATCTCTTCTCTCACCTCTCTCAATAACCTGGGGTATATTCCATCAGGCCCTGGGGACTTACCCACCTTAATATGAGTAGGGATAGTCAGTATGGCTTTGTCAAAGGCAGGTCGTGCCTTACAAGCCTGACTGAATTTTTTGAGGGTGTGACTAAACACATTGATGAAGGTGAGCATAGATATAGTGCATACGGATTTCAGCAAGGCATTTGATAAGGTACCCCATGCAAGGCTTATTGAGAAAGTAAGGAGGCATGGGATCCAAGGGGACATTGCTTTGTGGATTCAGAACTGGCTTGCCCACAGAAGGCAAAGAGTGGTTGTAGATGGGTCATATTCTGCATGGAGGTTGGTGACCAGTGGGGTGCCTCAGGGATCTGTTCTGGGACCCTTACTGTTCGTGATTTTTATAAATGACCTGGATGAGGAAGTGGAGGGATAGGTTAGTAAATTTGCTGATGACACAAAGATTGGGGGTATTGTGGATAATGTGGAGGGCTGTCAGGCATTACAGCAGGACATCAATAGGATGCAAAACTGGGCTGAGCAGTGGCAGATGGAGTTCAACCCAGATAAGTGTGAGGTGGTTCCTTTTGGTAGGTCAAATATGATGGCAGAATATAGTATTAATGGTATGACTCTTGGCAGTACGGAGGATCAGAGGGATCTTGGAGTTGAGTCCATAGGACTGCTGCGCAGGTTAACTGTGTGGTTAAGAAGGCATACTGTGCACTGGCCTTCATCAATTGTGGGACTGAGTTCAAGAGACGAGAGGTAATGTTACAGTTATACAGGATCCTGGTCAGACCCCACTTGGAGTACTGTGCTCAGTTCTGGTCACCTCACTGCAGGAAGGATGTGGAAACTATAGAAAGGGTGCAGAGGAGATTTTACAAGGGTGTTGCCTGGATTGGGGAGCATGCCTTATGAGAATAGTTTGAGTGAATTTGGCCTTTTCTCCTTGGAACGACAGAGGATGAGAGGTGACCCGATAGAGGTGTCCAAGTTGATGAGAGGCATCGATCATGTGGATATAGACAATAGACAATAGGTGCAGAAGTAGACCATTCGGCCCCTCGAGTCTGCACTGCCATTCTGAGATCATGGCAGATCATTCACTATCAATACCCAGTCCCTGCCTTGTCCCCATATCCCTTGATTCCCCTATCCATCAGATATCTATCCAGCTCCTTCTTGAAAGCATCCAGAGAATTGGCCTCCACCGTCTTCCGAGGCAGTGCATTCCACACCTCCACAACTCTCTGGGAGAAGAAGCTCTTCCTCAACTCTGTTTTAAATAACTGACCTCTTATTCTCAATCCATGCCCTCTGGTACTGGACTCTCCCAACATCTGGAACATATTTCCTGCCTCAATCCTATCAAATCCTTTAATTATCTTAAACGTTTCAATCAGATCCCCTCTCAATCTCCTCAATTCCAGTGTGTACAAGCCCAATCTCTCCAATCTCTCTGCGTAAGACAGCCCTGCCATCCCAGGAATCAACCTAGTGAATCTACGCTGCACTTCCTCAATTGCCAGAATGTCCTTCCTTAAACCTGGAGACCAAAACTGTACACAATATTCCAGGTGTGGTCTCACCAGGGCCCTGTACAAATGCAAAAGAACATCCTTGCTCTTGTATTCAATTCCCCTTGTAACAAAGGCCAACATTCCATTTGCCCTCTTCACTGCCTGTTGCACTTGCTCATTCACCTTCATTGACTGGTGAACTAGGACTCCTAGGTCTCTTTGCATTTCTCCCTTACCTAACTCGACACCGTTCAGACAATACTCTGCCCTCTTGTTCCTGCTTCCAAAGTGGATAACTTCACATTTATTCACATTGAATGACATCTGCCAAGTATCTGCCCACTCACTCAGCCTATCCAAGTCTCCCTGTATTCTCCTAACGTCCTCTTCGCATGTCACACTGCCACCCAGTTTAGTATCGTCAGCAAACTTGCTGATATAGTTTTCAATGCCCTCATCTAAATCATTGACATAAATCGTAAAGAGCTGTGGTCCCAATACAGTGCCCTGTGGTACCCCACTAGTCACCTCCAGCCAGTCTGAGAAACACCCATTCACTGCTACCCTTTGCTTTCTATCTGCCAACCAGTTTTCTATCCATGTTGAAACCCTGCCCCCAATGCCATGAGCTCTGATTTTACTCACCAATCTCCTATGTGGCACCTTATCGAATGCCTTCTGAAAATCTAGGTACACAACATCTACTGGCTTACCCTCGTCTAACATCCTTGTTACACCCTCAAAAAACTCCAACAGATTAGTCAAGCATGATTTGCCCTTGGTAAATCCATGCTGGCTCGGCCTAATCCTATTTCTGCCATCTAGATGTGCCACTATTTCGTCCTTAATAATGGACTCAAGCATCTTCCCCACGACTGACGTTAGGCTTCTTGAAAAGTGGGACAACATTTGCCACTCTCCAATCTTCAGGAACTGATCCTGAATCTAAGGAACATTGGAAAATGATTACCAATGCATCCACAATTTCCTGAGCCACCTCTTTTAGAACCCTCGGATGCAGACCATCTGGACCCGGGGGTTTATTAGCCTTCAGTCCTAACAGTCTACTCATCACAGTTTCTTTCCTAATGTCAATCTGATAGTCAGGGGCTTTTTCCCAGGTCTGAAATGGTTAGCACGAGAAGCAGCAGATGTTGAGAGTAAGTGTCTGGCATGGACTAGAAGGGCCGAGATGGCCTGCTTCTGTGCTGTAATTGTTATATGGTTATATGTTGTATATTTAGATTTTCAGAAAGCCTTTGATAATGTGCCATATATGAGTGCTTACCAAGTTAAGAGCTATTACAGGGAAGTTACTGGCATGGTTAGAGCATAGGCTAATTGATAGGAATGGAAAGGATAAGATATAGGATCAGAATTGGGCCATTCAGCCAATTGAGTTTGCTCTACCATTCCATCATGGCTGATCCCAGATCCCATTCAACCCCATACACCTGCCTTCTCGCCATATCCATAGAACCATAGAACATAGAACATTACAGCACAGAAACAGGCCTTTTTGCCCTTCTTGGCTGTGCCGAACCATCTTTCTGCCTAGTCCCACTGAACTGCACCTGGACCATATCCCTCCATACATCTCTCATCCATATACCTGTCCAAGTTTTTCTTAAATGTTAAAAATGAGCCCACATTTACTACTTCATCTGGCAGCTCATTCCACACTCCCACCACTCTCTGTGTGAAGAAGCCCTCCCTAACGTTCCTGTTAAACTTTTCCCCCTTCACCCTTAATCCATGACGTCTTTTTTTTCTCACCTATCCTCAGTGGAAAGAGCCTGCTTGCATTAATTCTAACTATACCCACCATAATTTTATATATCTCTATCAAATCTCCCCTCATTCTTCTACACTCCAAGGAATAAAGTCCTAACCTATTCAACCTTTCTCTGTAACTCAGTTTCTCAAGCCCTGGCAACATCCTTGTAAACCTTCCCTACACTCTTTCAACTTTATTAATATCCTTCCTGTAATTTGATGACCAAAACCGCACACAATACTCCAAATTTGGCCCCACCAATGCCTTATACAACATCACCATAACATTCCAACTCTTATACTCAATACTTTGATTTATAAAGCCCAATGTACCAAAAGCTCTCTTTACGACCCTATCTACCTGTGACGCCACTTTTAGGGAATTTTGTATCTGTATTCCCAGATCCCTCTGTTCTACTGCACTCCTCAGTGCCCTACCATTTACCTTGTATGTTCCAAATCCATCTGCAAGCTTTGAAAGCCTTCCTCACCGTCCGCTACACCTCCAATCTTTGTATCATCAGCAAATTTACTGATCCAATTTACCACATTATCATCCAGATCATTGATATAGATGATAAATAACAATGGACCCAGCAACGATCCCTGTGGCACACCACTAGTCACAGGCTCCACTCAGAGAAGCAATCCTCCACTACCACTCTCTGGCTTCTCCCATTGAGCCAATGTCTAATCCAATTTACTACCTCACCATGTATACCTAGTGACTGAATTTTCCTTACTAACCTCCCATGCGGGACCTTGTCAAAGGCCTTACTGAAGTCCATGTAGACAACATCCACTGCCTTCCCTTCATCCACTTTCCTGGTAACCTCCTCGAAAAACTCTAATAGATTTGTTAAACATGACCTACCACGCACAAAGCCGCATTGACTCTCCCTAATAAGTCCCTGTCTATCTAAATTCTTGTAGATCCTGTCTCTTAATACTCCTTCCAATAATTTATCTACTACCGGCGTCAAACTTACCGGTCTATAATTTCCTGGATTAATTTTAGAGCCTTTTTCAAACAACAACAATCCTCTGGCACCTCATCGTAAATACCAACATTTTAAATACATCTGCAATTTCAGCACTAGTCTCCTTCAAAGTCCGAGGGAATACCCTGTCAGGTCCTGGGGATTTATCTACTCTGATTTGCCTCAAGATAACAAGCACCTCCTCCTCTTCAATCTGTATAGGTTCCATGACCTCACTACTTGTTTGCCTTATTTCCATTGAATCCATGCCAGTTTCCTTAGTAAATACAGATGCAAAAAAAAACATTTAAAATCTCCATTTCTTTTGGTTCCATACATAGCCAACCACTCTGATCTTCAAGAGGACCAATTTTATCCCTTACTATCCTTTAACTCTTAATATACCTGTAGAAACACTTTGGATTATTCTTCACCTTGACTGCCAAAGCTACCTCATGTCTTCTTTTAGCCCTCCTGATTTCTTTCTTAAGTATTTTTTTGCACTTTTTATACTCCTCAAGCATCTTATTTGCTCCCTGTTTCCTATACATGTCATATATCTCTCTCTTCTTCTTTATCAGAGTTCCAATATCCCTGGAGAACCAAAGTTCCTTATTCATATTCACTTTGCCTTTAATCCTGACAGGAACATACAAACTCTGCACTCTCAAAATTTCTCCTTTGAAGGCCTCCCACTTACCAATCACATCCTTGCCAGAGAACAACCTGTCCCAATCCATGCTTTTTAGATCCTTTCTCATTTCTTCAAATTTGGCCTTTTTCCAGTTTAGAACCTCAACCCAAGGACCAGATCTATCTTTATCCATGATCAAGTTGAAACTAATGACGTTATGATCACTGGAACCAAAGTGTTCCCCTACACACTTCTGTCACCTGTCCTTACTTGTTTCCTAATAGGAGATCTAATATTACATCCTCCCTAGTCAGTACCTCTATATATTATTGATATCCTTTGATGCCTTGACCAATCAGGAAACTATCAACTATATCAACAGACTTAGCCTCCACAGATTCACTGCTCTCTGGCTAAAAATATTTCTCCTTACCTCTGTTCTAAAAGGTTACCCTTCTATTTTGAGATGGTGCCCACTCATTCTAGATATCCCCACCAGGGGAAACAACCTCTCCACATCTATCCTATCTAGTCCTTCCAACATTCAGTGGGTTTCAATGAGATTTCCCTGCATTCTCTAAATTTCAGTGAGTGCAGTCCCAAAGCTGCCGAACACTCCTCTTATGTTAACCCTTTCTATTGCTGGAATCACCCTCTTGAACCTCCTCTGGACTCTCTCCAATGACAACACATCCTTTCTGAGATATGGAACCCAAACCTGTCAACAATACTCCAAGTGCAGTCTGACTAGTGTCTTATAAAAGCTCAGCATTATCGCCTTGCTTTTATATTCTATTTCATTTGAAATAAATGCCAACATTGCACTGGCCTTCTTTACCATAGACTCAACTTGCATTCCATCTGCCACTTTTTTTGTGCATTCTTCCAATTTGTTTAAGTCCTGGGGCACTATTCCTGAAATTCCTTAAGATTGAAATTAGTTCGATCCTGACAAACAGAACCATATTTCGATTCAAAACAAATATTCATGTAAATTTCTGGAAGAAAATTTTCCCAGTACCTTTTATTCTCCTGGGCCTTGGCGAATTCTGTCGCCCCATGATCTGTGGCCAGTGCGTGCATCAGAATCAGATTCAGGTTTGTTATCACTGATTTGGATGTCAGGAAGTCTATTGTTTGGTAGTAGCTGTATAGTAAACTACAAAAACACTACAGTGGATTCATCAAGACCTGGAAATTTTGGCCCAATTAGCTGAAGCTTCTTGGAAATATTTTATAAGATACGAAAAAGATAAACTACCATTTAAATAAGTTATAAATTATGCATTTAAATGAAATACAGAACAAGTTAGAACACTACCAATGCTGCTCTAGAACTATAAAACTGTATTATTTCATAATAGTTATTGATGTTATGTGATTGTCTGTAAATGAACAAAATCACTGCAGACACCTAGTGCAGATAATGGACTTCCTACAATGCTATTGACGTTTGCATCCTCCAAATCTTCATTTTCATTGTAACATTCAAGAGGATTATTGATACCTTCAAATTCTTTGTACTTCCTAACTTGTTGAAGTAGAGAAATTGTTTCCTTTTCATTCCTGGTCAATTCTGGTACCTCTAAGCCTGAATGTTTGAAACCACCCTGAGCAAAGCAGTTCTTAATTGTCTGTCTGCTTGTTTCTCACTATCAGTGACAAAATATCACTCCTTTTTGAGCACATGCAACTGACGCTACTTAAAAACTGTAAGTGTGGTGTCGTGTCTAACAGCCATGCAAAGGCATGTATCTGATATGAGTTAGAAACTGTTTGGCATCAGTGCCTGCCCCAATTAAATGGAATTGTTACCCAAATAAATGAAGGAATCCCGGCTATTTCTTGATTGTTTTAGGTTCTTGAAGAGTTGTCCTAAATAAACAACTGCCCTGATGAAATGAAGGCTGAATGAAGCAGAATCCTCTGTACTATAAAACTAAATACATGTGAAGGGAGGCACAACCACATGTGCTTGTGGTTTCACGGACCATTCAGAAATCTGATGGTGGAGGGGAAGAAGCTGCTCCTAAAGCATTGAGTGTGTCTCCTCAGGCTCCTGTACCTTCTCCCTCTTGTTTTGTTTTGTTTATTGTTTTGTGACAAGAGTACAGAACAATACATAAAATAAATTACAATAAATGAGTAAGTAAATAGTGTGAAGGAGGAATAGCAAAGTAGTGTTGAGACTCAGGAACTCCTGACACAACAAAATACGATTAGATAGAGGCAGGAGTAGGCCACCTGCACTCATCCTGCCCTTGCATATAGAACAGAGTAACACAGAACCAGCCCCTTCAGTCCACAGTGCTGTACCCAACCAACTAAACAGTTGGCCAACTAAACTAATCCCCTCCTTCTACACAATGTCCATATCCTTCCATTTACACATTCATGAGCCTATCTAAACATCTCTTAAAGGTCTCTAATGTATCTGCCTCTAACACCAGCCCAAGCAATGCATTCCAGGCACCCAGCACTGTGTAAAAACACTTGCCCCTCATTCTCCTTTGAAATTACCCCCTCCCAACTTAAATGTTTGTCTACACTATTGTCTGGTATTAGACGTTTCAAACCTGGGCAAAAAAATACTGTTTGTCTACACTATCGTATGAGGGGTAGAGATTGTGTAAATACAAGCAGACTTTTCCCATTGAGCTTGGGGGAAGGGGGGAACTACAACCAGAGGCATGGGTTAAGGGTGAAAGGTGAAAAGTTTAAGGGGAACATGAGGGGAAACTTCTTCACTCAGAGGATCATGAGAATATGAAATGAGCTGCCAACACAAGTGGTGCATGAGAGCTCAATATCAATGTTTAAGAGAAGTTTGGATAGGTACATGGATAGTAGCAATATGAGAGGCTCTGGTTCCATGCAGGACAACAGGAGTAGGCATTTTAAAAGGTTTTGCATGGACTAGATGGGCAAAAGGTCCTGTTTCTGTGCTGTACTTCTCTATGACTCTATCTATGCCTCTCATATTCTTATAAATCTCTATCTTATATAAATCCTTAGCCTCCACTTCTCCAGAGAAAACAACCCAAGTTTGTCCAGCCTCTCTCATGAGAGCACAAGCCCTCTAATCCAGGCAGCATCCTGGTAAACCTCTTCCGAACCCTCTCCAGAGCCTCGAAATCCTTCCGATAATGGGATGACCAGAATTGTATGCAAAACTCCAGATGTGACCTAACTAGTGATTTACAAAGCTGCAGGTGACCTGAGCTCCCCGTTGCTGGGTCAGAGGAGTGGCAAGGATGGCTTTGGTTTCCCATCTCTCCTCCCTCAGTGACAAGAATTCTCTTTTGCACAGGGCAACGTGAAACCCACCATCTCATGGACCAAGGATGGGCAGCCTCTGCCTTCTGACCGGGTGAGTGTCTGTAGTACTGGCAATGACGCCATCCTCTTCATCAGGACACTGGAGAGGAAGGACTCGGGCAAGTACAAACTGGTGGCCCAGGTGGACTCGGCAACAGATGAAGTGGTCATTGATATCCAGGTCGTGGGTAAGACCAATGGTTGATAGGTTAGTCCATTATCCTTCCAGGAGTCCTCTGTCCTGGGTCAGTCTTTCAAGTTGTTCCCAGGCGTAGCCCATTTTCCTCTCCCAGGAATGAGATCTTTGGAGCTTCTGTAGCTTTGAGTTTTTACAGGATGGGGTTGCTAGTTCCAAGCCAACTCTCTTCCTTTCACAGGTGGGCTTGGGTAAGACCAATGTTCAATCACGAATCATGTCTTAGAGGTAGAGGACATCCCTGAGTTACAGACAACCCCCATACTGTGTTGGAGTGGCAGGACAGATATCACAGCTGCTCGGTGCTGCAGGCATTTCCTTCCGAATTGGATCAAGGCCACGTGCCTTCTCTCCCTGCTGACACCCCCAGTGCCGAGCCCAATGACCAGTTGCTGGATGCAGCCAAGCAGACTCACTCGCTCGCTCACTGAATGATGGAAGACTTCAGAACTTGGAAATACACTGAATACATTGTGAAATCTGATGTTTTGTGGAAGCGGAACAATGCAAGGTGCAAGAATTACATTAGAATACAAAAATAAATACACTCAATGGCCACTTATTAGGCTCTGCTGTGCACCTGCTTATTGATGCAGAATCAGGATCGGGTTTATCATCACTGGCATGTGTTGTGATATTTGTTAACTCAGCAGCAGCAGTTCAATGCAATTCATAATCTAGAAGAAAATAAATAAATGAATAAGTAAATCAATTACTGTATATGTATATACAATAGATTAATATCATGCAAAAAGGGACATAATCTGTTAAGATGTGGTAGTGTCTAAGGGTTCAATGTCTATTTAGAAATCAGATGGCAGAGGGGAAGAAGCTGTTCCTGGATCACTGAGTGTGTGCCTTCAGGCTTCTGTACCTCCTACCTGATAGTAACAGTGAGAAAAGGGCATGCCCTGGGTGCTGAAGGTCCTTAATAATGGGCACTGCCTTTCTGAGACACTGCTCCTTTAAGATGTCCTGGGTACTTTGTAGGCTAGTACCCAAGATGGAGCCAACTAAATTTACAACCCCCTGTAGCTTCTTTCAGTCCAGACAGTGATGCAGCCTGTCAGAATGCTCTCCACAGTACATTTACATAAGTTTTTGAGTGTTTTTGTTGACATACCAAATCTCTTCAAACTCCTAATGAAGTATAGTCACTGTCTTGCCTTCTTTATAGCTGCATCAATATATTGGGACCAGGTTAGATCCTCAGAGAACTTGACACCCAGGAACTTGGAACTGCTCACTCTCTCCACTTCTGATCCCTTTATGAGGATTGGCATGTGTTCCTGCATCTTACCCTTCCTGAAGTCCACTATCAGCTCTTTCGTCTTGAAAGAGCTGGCATATCTCACTCCTGTATACCCTGTCGTCTCTATCTGAGATTCTACCAACAATGGTTGCATCATCAGTATTTGAGTTAGGCCTAGCCACGCGGTCATGGGTATAGAGAAAGTAGAGCAGTGGGCTAAGAACACACCCCTAAGGAACAGCAGTGTTGATTGTCAGTGAGGGAGGAGATATTATCACCAATCCACATAGATTGTGGTTAGGGATCCAATTGCAGATCGAGGTGCAGAGGCCCAGGTTCTGTAACTTCTCAATCAGGATTGTGGGGATGATGGTGTTAAGTGCTGAGCTATAGTCGATAAACAGCATCCTGACAAAGGTGTTTGTGTTGTCTAGATAGTCTAAGGCTGTGTAAAGAGCCATTGAGATTGCATCTACCGTTGACCTATTGTGCCGATAGGCAAATTGCAGTGGGTCCAGGTCCTTGCTGAGGAAGGAATTCAGTCTAGTCACGACCAATCTCTCAAAGCGTTTCATCACTGTCGATGTGAATGTTGCTGGGCGGTAGTCAGTAAGGCAACTCACATTATTTTTCTTGCTGATATCTAATCAGCCAATCATATAGCAGCAACTCAATGTGTAAAAGAATGCATATATAAAACCTTAAGTCGGTAAGACATAGGAGCAGAATTAGGCCATTCAGCCCATTGAGTCTGTTCTGCCATTCTGTCATGGCTAATCCCGGATCCCATTCAACCCCATACACCTACCTTCTCACCTTTGATGTCCTGACCAATCAGGAAACTATCAACTTCCTCCTTAAAAATACCCACAGACTTGGCCTTCACCGCAGTCTTTGGCAGAGCATTCCACAGATCCACTACTCTCTGGTTAAAAATTAATCCTTACCTCTATTCTAAAAGGTTGCCCCACAATTCTGAGGTTGTGCCCTCCAGTTCTGGATACCCCCACCATAGGAAACATCCTCTCCACATCCACCCTAACTAGTCCTTTCAACATTCAATAGGTTTCAATGAGATCCCCCAAATTCTTCTAAATTTCAATGAGTACAAGCTGAAAGCTGCCAAATGCTCCTCATATGTGTGGATTGTGTGGATAGTCAGAGGCTTTTTCCCAGGGCTGAAATGGTTGTCACAAGAGGACACAGGTTTAAGTTGCTGAGGAGTAGGTACAGAGGAGATGTCAGGGGTAAGTTTTTTATGCAGAGAGTGGTGAGTGTGTGGAATGGGCTGCTGGTGATGGTGGTGGAGACGGATACGGTAGGGTCTTTTAAGAGACTCCTGGATAGGTACATGGAGCTTAGAAAAATAGAGGGCTATGGGTAACCCAAGGTAATTTCTAAAGTAAGTACATGTTCGGCACAGCATTGTAGGCCGAAGGGCCTGTATTGTGCTGTAGGTTTTCTATGTTTCCATGTTAACCCCTTCATTCCTAGAATTATCCCCGTGAACCTCCTCAGGACTCCCTTCAATGACAACACATCCTTTCTGAGAAAAGGGGCCCAAAACTGTTGACAATACTCCAAGTGCTACCTGACTAGTGTCTTACAAAGCCTCAGCATTATCTCCTTACTTTTAGATTCTATTCCCCTTGAAGTAAATGCCAACATTGCAATTGCCTTCTTTACCACAGACTCAACCTGTAAATTCACCTTCTGGCAGTCTTTCACAAGGACACACAATCCCTCTGCACCTCTGATGTTTGTTAGATAATGGTCAGCACTATGGTTCCTTTTACCAAAATGCATTATCATACATTTCCCAACACCGTATTCCAGCTGCCACTTATTGCCATTCTTCCAATTTGCCTAAGTCCTGCTGAAATTGCATTGCTTCCTGAGTACTACCAAACCCTTTACCTATCTTCATATCATCTGCAAACTTTACAATAAAGCCATCATTCCATTATCCAGTAGTTACTCGCAGCCAACTGGAAAAGGCCCCTTTTACTCCCACTTGCTGCCTCTTCCCTGTCAGTCATTCCTCTATCCATGCCACTATATTTCCTGTAACACCATAGGAATTTATCTTGTTCAACAACATCATGTGTGGCACCTTATCAAATGCCTTCCGGAAGTCCAAGTAAACAACATCCACTGCCTCTCCTTTGTCCACTCTGCTTGTTACTTCCTTGATGAACTCTAACAGATGTGTCAGGCAAGATTTCCCTTCACAGAAACCATGCTGACATTGACTTATTTTATCAATAGTCTCCAAGTACCTCAAAACCTCATCCTTAATAATAGACTCCTACACTTTCCCAACCACTAAGGTTAGGTTAACTGGCCCATAATTTCCTTTCTTTTGCCTTCCACCCTTCTTAAAGGGTAGAGTGACGTTTGCAATCTTCCAATCCTTTAGGACCTTCCCAGAATCAACTGATACTTGAAAGATCATGACCAAAGCATCCATTATTTCAGCATCCTCTCTCAGGACTCTGGTGTGTAGTCCATGTGGTCCAGGTGACTTATCCACCTTAAGACCTTTGAGTTTGTCTAGCACTTTCTCCTTTGTAATAGCAATGGCACTCACTCGTGCTCCCTGACACTCACGGACCTCTGGCAAACTGTTAGTGTCTTCCACAGTGATGACAGATGCAAAGTATCCATTAAATTCACCTGCCATTTCTTTGTCCCCGATTACTACCTCACCAACATCATTTCCAGTGGTCCAATATCAATTCTCACCTCCTTATATTCTATGTAACTGAAAAAAATTTGGTATCCTGCTTTATGTTATTGGCTAGTTTGCCCTTATATTTAATCTTTTCTCTTCTTATAGCTTTTTTAGTTGCCTTTTGTTGGATTTTAAAAGCTTCCCAATCATCCATCTTCCCACTCACTTTTGCTACCTTTCCTTGGCTTTTATGCAGTCCTTAACTTCCCTTGTCAGTCATAGTTGCTTAGCCCTACCATTTGAGAATTTCTTCCTCTGTGGGATATAGTTATCCTGCTTCTTGTAAGCTACTTCTGGAAACTTTAGCCATCTCTGCTCTGCTATCAACCCCGCCAGTATCCTCCTCCAATCCACCTGGATAAACTCCTCTCTCATGCATCTGTAATTTCCTTTATTCCATTGTGATATAGATACAGTACACGTGATTTATTCCTCTCTCTCTCAAATTGCAGTATGAATTCAATCATATTATGATCACTGACTCCTAAGGGTTCCTTTATGTTAAGCTCCCTAATAAGATCTGGGTTGTTACCCAACACCCAATCTAAGATAGCCTTTCCCCAAGTAGACTCAAGCACAAGCTGCTCTAAAAAGCCATCTCACAGGCATTCAACAAATTTACTCTTGTGATCTGACACCAACCTAATTTTCCCAATCCCGTTGCATATTGAAATCTCCCATTACAATGGTGTCATTACCCTTATTACATGCCTTTTTCAGCCCCCTTTGCAATCTGAACCCCACATCTTGGCTACTATTGGAGGCCTATATATGATTTCCATATTTTTTTAACCCTTGCAGTTTGTTAACTCCACCCACAAAGATTCAACGCTCTTTAACCCTACGTCACCTCTTTTAAAAGATGTAATTCCATCTATTAACACCAGAGCCACACCAAAGCTTATACTTTCCTGCTTGTCCTTTTGATATGAAGTATATCCTTTGACGTTAAGCTCCCAAGTACTCAGGAAGCTGAATAGTCTGAATAGTCTAAATCTTCTGGACCAGATGGAATGCACCCTTGTGTTCTGAAGGAAGTAGCAGTGGAGACTGCGGAGGCATTAGCAATGATCTCTCAAAAGTCGATAGATTTGGCCTGGTTCTGGAGGAATGGAAGATTGCAAATGTCACTCCACTATTTAAGAAGGGGGCAAGAAAGCAAAAAGGAAATTATAGATCTGTTAGCTTGACATGGTTGGGAAGTTTTTGGAATCGGTTATCAAGGATGAGGTTACTGAGTAGTTGGGGGCATATGACAAGATAGGCAGAAGTCAGCATTGTTTCCGTAAAGGAAAATCCTGCCTGACAAAACTAGTGCAATTTTTTAAGGAAATTACAAGTAGGCTAGACAAGGGAGATGCAGTGGATGTTGTGTATTTGGGTTTTCAGAAGGCCTTTGACAATGTGCCGCACATGAGGCTGCTAAACAAGATAAGAGCCCATGGAATTACGGGAAAGTTACATACGTGGATAGAGCGTTGTTTGATTGGTAGGAAACAGAGTGGGAATAAAGGGGTCCCATTCTGATTGGCTGCCGGTTACCAGTGGTGTTCCACAGGTGTCCGTGTTGGGGCCGTTTCTTTTTACGTTGTATATCAACGATGTGGATTATGGAATAGATGGCTTTGTGGCCAAGTTTGCTGATGATACAAAGATAGGTGGAGGGGCCAGTAGTGCTGTAGAAACATAAAGTCTGCAGAGAGACTTGGATAGATTGGGAGAATGGGCAAAGGAGTGGCAAATGAATTACAATGTCGAAAATGTACGGTCATGCACTTTGGTAGAAGAAATAAACGAGCAGACTATTATTTAAATGGGGAGAGAATTCAAAGTTCTGAGATGCAACGGGACTTGGGAGTCCTCGTGCAGGATACCCTTAAGGTTAGCCTCCAGGTTGAGTCAGTGGTGAAGAAGGCAAATGCAATGTTGGCATTCATTTCTAGAGGAATAGGGGGATATCAGTGGTCTTTCATGCAGAGAGTGGTGGGTGTGTGGAGTGCACTGCCATGAGTGATTGTAGAGTCAGACACAATAGGGGTATTTAAGAGAACCTCAGGTAGGAGGTTAGAGAAATGAGGGAGGGAAGGGTTCATTACAGGAAGGATGTGGAAGCTATGGAGAAGGTGCTGAGGAGATTTACCAGAATGTTGTATGGATTGGAGAACAAGTCATATGAAGCAAGGTTAGCAGAGCTGGGACTTCTCTCTTTGGAGTGTAGAAGAATGAGAGGAGACTTGACAGAGGTCTACAAGATTATGAGAAGCATAGATAGGGTGGATAGTCAGTACCCGTTTCCCGGGACACCAATAGCAAACATCAGAGGGCATATGTACAAAATTAATGGAGGGAAGTTTAGGGGAGAAATCAGGGGTAAGTTTTTTACACAGAGGGTTGTGAGTGCCGGGAATGACTTGCCAGGGATGGTGATGGAGGCTAAAACATTAGGGCTATTTAAGAGCCTCTCGGACAGGCACATGGATGAAAGAAAAATGGGGAGTTATGGGGTAGTGTGGGTTTAGTACTTTTTTTTAAGGATTATATGGGTCGGCACAACATGGTGGGCTGAAGGGCCTGTACTGTGCCGTAGTGTTCTATGGTTCTAAGGGTTAGAATGATCTTAGAGTAGGTTTAAAGGTCAGGGGGCTGAAGGATCTTTGCTGTGCTGTAAGTTTTCTATATTCCATGTTCAGAATCAGGTTTCTTATCACTAATATATGTCGTCAAATTTGTTGTTTTGTGGACCAGCACAATGCAACATAAAACTTAATGTAAGTTACAATCAATAGTTAATAATGCAAATATTGAGGTGGTACTCATAGGTTCATGGACCATTCAGAAACCTGATGGTGGAGGGCAAGAAGCTGTTTCTGAATGTTTAGTGTGTGACTCAGTGCTCCTGTACCTCCTCTCTGATGGTCGTAATAAGAAGAAAGCATGTCCCAGGTGGCGATGGCTACCTTCTGAAGCACTGTTGTTTAAAGGTGTCCTCGATGCTGGGAGGCTTGTGCCTGTGATGGAGCTGGCTGAGTTTATAACTCTCTACAGCCTTTTCTAATCTTGTTCATTAGCACTTCCATACCAGATGGTGATGCAATTGCTTAGAATGTTCTCCATGATACATCTACAGAGATTTAGTAATTTATTAGAGTCTTTGGTGGGATAGCAAATTTTCTCAGACTCCTAATGATACATAGCCACTGGTGTTACTTCTTCATAAGTGCATCAGTATTTTGGGCCCAGGATATATCTTCAGAGATGTTGACTCTCAGGAACTTGAAACTGCTCACCCTTTCCTTCATTGAGGACTGGTGGGTGTTCTCTCGACTTTTCCTTCCTGAAGTCCACAATCAGTTCCTTGGTCTGGCATTGAGTGCTATGCACAGTAGATCTATAGAAATTTGCAAGAGTCTTTGTTGACATATCAAATCTCCTGCCCAGTTGTCCAACACCCCAGTGTACACCATGTCTTCCAGGAACGTCACTACCTCGGCAATTTCAACCGTAACTAACTCTGTCCCAACAGCCATGTCATGAATGCAGACTGCATGTGGTTGAGGCATCCCCTCACCTACTGCTGTAAACCCACCTTCTGATATGTTTGACCCACAGAGAAGCCTGGACCTCCACAGAACCTGAAGCTGGCCAGTGTGTGGGGTTGCAATGTGAACCTGCAATGGCAACCCCCCAAGGATAATGGAAACGCGGAGATCAGCGGTTACACCATTCAGAAGTCCGACAAGAAGACAGGGGTGAGTGTGTAGTGGGGTAGAGGGGAGGTGTGTGAGCGAGTGACTGCTATGCCTGGTGGCCACTGCTCTAGCTAACATGACAGCATTCCCAGAGGATATAGAATTCTGACTTCCCCATTTGGCTGATTCAGTCGGAGCCAGAAGTCAATGGTCACCCTCTCACCTCAGCATGGTATAACCAATCTGGTCCAGGCACTTGGCCATAAGACTATAAGACATAGGAGCAGAATTAAACCATTTAGCCCCTCGATTCTGCACTGTTATTCCATCATGGCTACTTTATTATCTCTCTCAACTACATTCTCCTGCCTTTTCCCTGTGACCTCTGAATCCTTTACTAATGAAGAACCTATCAACCTGCAGTTTAAATATACCCAGTGAGTTAGCCTCCACAGCCAAATCCACAGATTTACCGCCCTTTGGCTAATGAAACTCCTCCTCATCTAAAGGAACGTCCTTCTTTTGAGACCGTGTCCTCTCTACATCCAGTCTGTCTAGGACTTTGAATATTCGATAGGTTTCAATGAGATCAGCCCGCGTTCTTCTAAACTCCAACGAGCCAACAAATGCCCCTCATACATTAACCCTTTCATTCCTGAGATCATTCTCGTAACCCTTTCCAATGCCAGTACATAATTTCTTAGATGTGGGGCCCATAACTGCTCACCATATTCAAAATGCAGTCTGATCAATGACATAAATCCTCAGATCAGAGACTCAAAGAAGACAATCTCCTGCCTTTCACGTCCAGTCCCAGGATGGTCTGCCATTCAAACTCCTGTCTGTCCCTTCGGTCTACATCACCCTGCGTGCCAGGTGTTTCATGATATTGACTAGGAAGGCTAGGACCACCAGCTGAATTCTCTTCCATGACACAAGTAACTGCAATAAAGGGAGGCTGAAAAACAAGTTGGTTCTTGTCTTTCGAACAGCTGAAGGAGACACTGGTGTCCTGTAGCCTTGGCAACCTGTTGGATTCTGATGTTTTTTTGATCCATGGTTCCTTCAGAAATCATGAAAGAGGCATAAAACTTATTGCTTCACAATTGTTTTAAGCCCTAATAGAACAAAGAAAATTGGAAATGGGGAGAAGCAGAAGTAAGGATAAGGGAAGATTTGGGTAAGGAAAGATGGTGATCCAATGACTTCAGCCCTTATACAGATAAGAAACATTCCATTCAAATTTGTAGATAAGAGTTAACCACTCAGATAGCCTTTATTCAAATAATGCAATTCCAAGAAGCTTCCAGAATGATAGAAGGAGTTGAATGACAGGGGGGTACACTGAACAATGACATGTACAATTGTATATACATATTGTGGCCACTAGGAATCATACTAAAAATTTACATGCATACAGTTAGTTACAATAGACAATAGACAATAGCTGCAGAAGTAGACCATTCGGCCCTTCGAGCCTGCACCACCATTCTGAGATCATGGCTGATCATCTACCATCAATACCCGGTTCCTGCCTTGTCCCCATATCCCTTGATTCCCCTATCCATAAGATACCTATCTAGCTCCTTCTTGAAAGCATCCAGAGAATTGGCCTCCACTACCTTCCGAGGCAGTGCATTTCAGACCCCCACAACTCTCTGGGAGCGGAAGTTTTTCCTTAGCTCTGTCCTAAATGACCTACCCCTTATTCTCAAACCATGCCCTCTGTTACTGGACTCTCCCAGCATCTGGAACATATTTCCTGCCTCTATCTTGTCCAATCCCTTAATAATCTTATATGTTTCAATCAGATCCCCTCTCAATCTCCTTAATTCCAGCGTGTACAAGCCCAGTCTCTCTAACCTCTCTGCGTAAGACAGTCCAGACATCCCAGGAATTAACCTTGTGAATCTACGCTGCACTTCCTCTACAGCCAGGATGTCCTTCCTTAACCCTGGAGACCAAAACTGTACACAATACTCCAGGTGTGCTCTCACCAGGGCCCTGTACAAATGCAAGAGGATTTCCTTGCTCTTGTACTCAATTCCTTTTGTAATAAAGGCCAACATTCCATTAGCCTTCTTCACTGCCTGCTGCACTTGCTCATTCACCTTCAGTGACTGATGAACAAGGACTCCTAGGCCTCTTTGTATTTCTCCCTTACCTAACTCTACACCGTTCAGATAATAATCTGCCTTCCTGTTCTTACTCCCAAAGTGGATAACCTCACACTTATTCACATTAAACATCATCTGCCAAGTATCTGCCCACTCACCCAGCCTATCCAAGTCACCCTGAATTCTCCTAACATCCTCATCATATGTCACACTGCCACCCAGCTTAGTATCATCAGCAAACTTGCTGATGTTATTCTCAATGCCTTCATCTAAATTGTTGACATAAATTGTAAACAGCTGTGGTCCCAATACCGAGCCCTGTGGCACACCACTAGTCACCTCCTGCCATTCCGAGAAACACCCATTCACCGCTACCCTTTGCTTTCTATCTGCCAACCAGTTTTCTATCCATGTCAATGTCTTCCCCCCAATGCCCTGAGCTTTGATTTTATCCACCAATCTCCTATGTGGGACCTTATCAAATGCATTCTGAAAATCAAGGTACACTACATCCACTGGATCTCCCCCGTCTAACTTCCTGGTTACATCCTCAAAAAACTCCAATAGATTAGTCAAGCATGATTTGCCCTCGGTAAATCCATGCTGGCTCAGCCCAATCCTATCACTGCTATCTAGATATGCCACTATTTCATCCTTAATAATGGACTCTAGCATCTTTTACCGATGTCAGGCTGACAGGTCGATAGTTCTCTGTTTTCTCCCTCCCTCCTTTCTTAAAAAGTGGGATAACATTAGCCATTCTCCAATCCTCAGGAACTGATCCTGAATCTAAGGAACATTGGAAAATGATTACCAATGCATCCACAATTTCCAGGGCCACCTCCTTTAGTACCCTAGGATGCAGACCATCTGGACCTGGGGATTTGTCAGCCTTCAGTCCTATCAGTCTAATCATCACCGTTTCCTTGCTAATGTCACTCTGTTTCATTTCCTCTGTTACCCTATGTCCTTGGCCCATCCATACATCTGGGACATTGCTTGTGTCTTCCTCAGTGAAAACAGATCTAAAATACTCATTAAATTCTTCTGCCATTTCTCTGTTTGCCATAACAGTTTCACCCAATTCATTCTTCAAGGGCCCAACATTGTTCTTAACTATCTTCTTTCTCTTCACATATTTAAAAAAGCTTTTGCTATCTTCCTTTATATTCCTGGCTAGCTTGCGTTCGTACCTCATTTTTTCTCCCCGTATTGCCTTTTTAGTTAAGTTCTGTTATTCCTTAAAAATATCCCAATCATCTGTCCTCCCACTTACCTTAGCTCTGTCATACTTCCTTTTTTTTACATTTTACATTTTTTTTACATTTTACATTTTTTACATAAAATGCTATTAAGTATAAATAGTTAAACTGTAAAGAAAATAACAATGATATAGCTAAGCCAACAACATCTAGGATAAGGTTCTAACATGTGTCAATACATTCATACATATGCACCTTGTCCTTCAATACGGTTCAGACAGCAAGTCACCACTGTACTCAACATGAGTGGGACACAACTCCAGAGATCCAGGTTCAATCCCCACTATGTTGTCTATGTGGAGTTTGCATGTTCTCCCTGTGACCACATGGTCTTTACCAGCCCATGTGCTGCCTGGTTTCATCCCACATCCAGGCGTTCATTACCAGAGATGGGAATGTGGAATCACAAACATGCTTATTTCCACCGACATGTGTTGCAAACTCTGTTGAAATGTGGCAGCAGTACAGTGAAAGATGCAAGTTTTAAAATGCACTCTGTGGCCGCTTTATTAGCACAGGGGTGGAACCTGGTGTGGTCTTCAGCTGCTGTTGCTCAACCACTTCAAGGTTCAATGTGTTGTGCATGCTCTTCTGAACACCACTGTTGTAATGCGTGATTATTCGAGTTACTGTTGCTTTCTTGCCAGCTTGAACCAGTCTGGCTATTCTTCTATGACCTCTCTCATTAACAAGATGTTTTCACCCACAGAACTGCTGTCCTTGGATGTTTTTTGTTTGTTTCACACCATTCTCCATAATTTCTAGAGACTGTTGTGTGTAAAAACCCACGAGTTCAGCAATTTGTGAGATAGTCAAATCACCCCATCTGGCCCAACAATCATTTACTTAGATCCCATTCCTTCCCCATGCTGAACAACCACCAAACCTCTTCATCATGTCTCCATTGAGTTGCTGCCATGATTGGATGATTGGATTTTTGTATTAACAAGCAGATGTACAGGTGTATCTAATAATACAGTGGCCACTGAGTGATGATAGATAAATAATCAGTGAGGTTGTGTTCATGTGAACTAAGTGATAGAAGTATCAGGGGAAAAGGGAGGGGGAGGGGTGGTTGATTGTTGGCATGGACTCGATGGGCCAGTTTCCTAGATGTCTGAATCTGAGTTTGATGATGTCAGAGATATAAAGTCTTTGCCCTGGTGACGAATTCTCCTTCTTCCATGGCAGGAGTGGTTCACCGTGATGGAGAAATCACATGCCACCACCTACACCATCTCCAACTTGGTGATGGGCAACCACTACAACTTCCGTGTCTTCTCCGAGAACCTGTGTGGACTCAGTGAAACGGCAGCACTCTGCAAGGACACTGTCTATGTCCCCAAAGAGGGTAAGGATCTGGCTCACCACACAGACATAGACCATAAGACATAGGAGCAGAATTAGGCCATTCAGCCCATCTACTCTGCTTCACCATTCCATCATGGCTGATCCTGGATTCCACTCAACCACATACACCTGCCTTCTCACCATATCCTTTGATACCCTGACCAATCAGGAAATTATCAACTTTCACCTTAAGTATACCCACGGACTTGCCCTCTACCGCAATCTGAGGCAGAGCATTCCACAGATTTACTACTCTCTGGCTAAAAAATATTCCTTTTTACCTCTGTTCTAAAAGGTCACCCCTCAGTTTTGAGGCTGTGCCTAAGCTCTCTCGCTCTGGATATCCTCACCATAGAAAACATCCTCTCCACATCCACCCTTTCTAGTCCTTTTAACATTCGGTAGGCTTCAGAGAAATTCCCCACTTCCAAATTCCAGTGAGTACAGGCCCAAATCTGCCAAATGCAGGTTTCTTCCAATTTGTCCAAGTCTTGCTGCAATTGCATTGCTTCCTCAGCACTACCTACCCCTCCACCTATTTTCGTATCATCCGCAAACTTTGCCACAAAGCCATCAATTCCATTATCTAAATCATTGACAAACATTGTGAAAAGTAGCAGTCCCAGTACTGACCCCTGAGGAACACCACTAGTCACTGGCAGCCAACAAGAAAAGGCTTTCTTTATTCCCACTTGCTGTCTCCTACCGGTCAGCCATTTCGCTATCCATGCCAGTAACTTTCCTGTAAAGCCAAAGAATTTTATCTTGTTAAATAGCCTCATGTGTAGCACCTTATCAAATGCCTTTGAAAAATCCAAGCAAATGTCACACACTGCCTTTCCATTGTCCACCCTGTTTGTTATTTCCTCGAAGAGCTCTAATAGATTTGTCAGACAAGATTTCCCTTTACAGAACCCATTCTGAATTTGAATTATTTTATTATTAGTCTCCAAGTACCCCAAAACTTCATCCTTAATAATAGACTTGAACATTTTTCCAACCACTGAGGTTAGGCTAACTGGCCTATAATTTACTTTCTTTTGCCTTCCTCCAATCCGAAAGAATAGAGTGACATTTGCAATCTTCCTGTAGTCCCGGACCATGCTGGAATCAAGTGATTTTTGGTAGATCATGACCCATGCATCTATTATCCTTCAGCAACCTCTCTCAGGACCCTGGGATGTAGTCCATCTGGTCCAGGTGACTTATCCACATTGAATTTGCACTTTTTCCTGACTCCTGCTCCCTGATCTCTGGCACACTTCTAGTGTCTTTCACAGTGAAGAATGATGCAGAGTACCCATTAAGTTTATCTGCCATTTGTTTGTCCCCATTACTACCTCACCAGCATCATTTTCCAGTGGTCCAGTATCAATTCTCACCTCTCTTTTACTCTTTATATTACTGAAAAAACTTTCAGTATCCTATTTTATATTCTTGGCTAGTTTGCCTTCATATTTCTCTTCTTGTAGCTTTTTCAGTCGCCTTTTGTTGGATTTTAAAAGCTTCCCAATCATCCAACTTCCCACTCACTTTTGCTACATTATATGCCCTTTTCTGGGTGCTTATGCAGTCCTTAACTTCCCTTGTCTGCCATGGTTGCCTACTCCTACCATTTGAGAACTTCTTCCTCTGTGCCTTGTGAACTATTTTCCGAAACTTCAGCCACCTCTGCTCTGCCGTCATCCCCACCAGTATCCTCCTCCAATCCACCTGGATAAGCTCCTCTCTCATACCTCTGTAATTCCCTTTAGTCCATTGCGATACTGATACATGTGACTTATGCTTCTCCCTCTCAAACTGAGGTAAGAATTCAATCATATTATGATCACTGCCTTCTAAGGGTTCCTTCAAGTTAAGCTCCCTAATAAGATCTGGGTTATTAGACAACACCCAATCTAAGATAGCCTTTCTCCAAATCAGCTTGAGCACAAGCTGCTCTAAAACCCAATCTTGTAGGCATTGAACAAATTCCCTCTCCTGTGATATGACACTAACCTGATTTTCCCAATCCCCTTGCATATTGAAATCCCCCATTACATTTGTGACATTACCCTTATTACATGTTTTTTCCAGCTCCCTTTGCAATCTCAACCCCACATGTTGGCTACTATTTGGATGCCTAAATTTGATTCCCATTATAGTTTTTTTTACCCTTGCAATTTCTTAACTCCCCCACACAATTCAACGTTCTCTGACCCTGTATCACCTTTCTAAACGTGAAATTCCATCTCTTATCAACAGAGCCACACCACCGCCTATGCCTTCCTGCCTGTCCTTCTGATACAAAGTATATCCCTTGATGTTAAGTTCCCAACTATGGCCTTTGTTCAGCCACAATTCAGTGATGCCCACAACATCAGATCAACCAATCTCTAACTGTGTAGAAATTCTTCCGGCTCATCCCAAATGCTATACATCTTCAGTCCTACATTCTTCACCCTTGTGAATTCGGCTTTGTGCTACAATTTAACTTTTTGCTCTGTCTGCAATTGTACCCAATTATTGTCTTGTCCTTCCTTACATTCATGTTACACCCATCATCTACCTGTAAACCTGCTGGCTCATCCTCAGCTCTATCATGTGGGTTCCACCCCCTGCCATATTAGTTTAAACCACTCTCAACTTCTAGTCAAAGGCAGGCAAGATGGAAGTGGGCAGCACCATCCCAAACCTGACACTTCCAGCTTCCCCGGGATCGACTGGGCAATCTCTTCTCTGGAGTCACCCAGCCACCAAAAACTCCTGCAGCAGATAATCCCAGAGACTCCCCACCCCCTAGATGAAGTACCTACACAACTCTGTTTTAACTGATCAGGATCAGAATTGGAATTAGGTTTATTGTCTCTGACACATTTGTGAAGTTTGTTGTTTTGCAGCATCATACTGGACATTAAACTATACCCTCAGTTACGATAAGATAAAAATCAATAAGTAGTGCAAAAAGTGAGCAAAAATAGTTTGGCACTGCCCATGGGTCGGTTCATTGTCTGTTCAGAAATCTGATGGGAGAGGGGAAGAAGCTGTTACAAAAATGTTGTGTCTTCAGGCTCCTGTACCTCCTCCTTGACTGTATTAATGAATAGAGTTTAACTATAAGTCCTGGGTAGTTCCTTGTGATGGATGCCGCCTTTTAGAGGCACCATGTTTTGAAGATGTCCATCCATACCAGGCTGTGATGCAATCAGCTGGAATACTCTCCATGGTACGTCTGTAGGAATACCAAAGCTCCCTATTTATTTGTTTGTACAATTTAACACTGATTGGTGGAGCCCGTGGAATCACTATCTGGTTCTTCTTCAATGACCTATGAAGATAATAATTAAATGCTAGTCTGGATCATTTATGTCTGATATCAACTCCTAGCACTCTGCTTTAAGTCTGCTCTGCATGCTGATGCTTGTGATGGCTGAAGGGCCTGTTTCATGCTGTATAATGGCTGCCTATCTCTGTCACAGGTAAAAAGTACAGCCCACCTGAGTATAAGGAGAAGGACTTCACCGAGCCCCCTAAATTCACTCAGCCACCAGTGGACAAGACCACCACAGTGGGATTTACCACCAAGCTCTTCTGCAGTGTAAGGGGTAATCCCAAGGTAAGATGCATATCTCAGTCCCCGGCTTGAACACACACACCCAGAAGCTTGCAGTCAAAGGCCCATGTCATGAGAGTTGTAATTATACAGTTGGAATTATCACATCCCAAAATCTCACAGTCAGGCACTCACTTCAGCCCATCAAGTTAGCTCTGCTACTTCATCATGACTGATCCCAAATCCCACTCAACCCCATACACCTATCCTCTCACCATTTTCCTTGATGCCCTGACCAATCAGGAATCTATCAACTTCTATTTTGAATATACCCATGGACTTGGCCTCCACTGCAGTCTGTGGCAGAGCATTCCACAGATTCACTGCTCTTTGCCACCTTAAGACCTTTCAATTTGCATAGCACTTCAGCCTTTGTAATTGCAATGGCACTCACTCCTGCTCCCTGACACTCATGGACCTCTAGTGTCTTCCACAGTGAAGACAGATGCAAAGTACCCATTAAGTTTATCTGCCATTTCTTTGTCCCCCATTACTACCTCACCAACATCATTTTCCAGTGATCCAATATCAATTCTCACCTCTCTTTTACACTTTATATAACTGAAAATTCTTTTGGTATCCCTTTATATTATTGGCTAGTTTGCCCTCATATTTCATCTTTTCCCTTCCTATGGTTTTTTAGTTGCTTCACAATCATCCAACTTCCCACACACTTTTGCTACCTTTCTGCCCTTTCCTTGACTTTTATGCAGTCCTTAACTTCCTTTATCAGCCATGGTTGCCTACTCCTGCCATTTGAGAACAACTTCTTCTGTGGGACATAGTTATCCTGTGCCTTGTGATTCCTTTTATACCCTTCAACAAGTTCATGGCTGGTTTACTCCCAAACCATATTTCATCTTCTCATCCATTGCTCGATAGTCCTTGATCCCCTGATCTCTCTGAAATGTACCCACTTCCACTTTCAATACCCCAGTGATCCCAGCCACCAACCACACCCGCCCTCCCACTGCTGAGGAGAGAATTCCAGAGACTCTCCACCTTCTACAAGATGATGTTGTGACACACCTCATTCTTAAATTACCAGAATCTGAATCAGAATCAGGTTTAATGTTGCTGACATGTGTTGTAAAATGTACTGCTTTGCAGCAGCAGTGCGGAACAATGCATAAAAACTACTATCAGAAACACACACACACACATCTATAAATAGGTAAGGCAAAAATTAAAAACAAAATCTCAAAATAAAAATAAAACGAGCAAAAATAGTGAGGTATGTTGATCGTCCATTTAGAAATCTGATAGCAGAGGGCAAGAAGCTGTTCTTAAAATGTTGAGTGTGTGTCTTAAGGCTCCCAGACTTCCTTGCTGGTGGTAGCATTGAGAAGAGGGCATGTCCTGAGTGGTGGGGGTCCTTAATGGCTGGAATTTCTGCTCCTAAATCTTACACTCTTAAGGTCTTATAACTTCTGGAAGCAATTCAGAAGGCGTAGGATATATACACTCCAAAGATGAAGAAGTATTCTAAAGGAAAGATGACACAAATGTGGCTAACAAAAGAAGTCAAAGTCAACATAAAAGCCAAAGGGAGGACATATAATAGAATAAAAGTTAGTGGGAAGTTAGAGGATTAGAAAGCTTTTAAAAAGCAACAGAAAGTCATCAAGAAGGTAAAGATGGAATATGAAATAATATTAAAGAAGATACCAAAAGGTTCTTCAGATGCATAAAGTGTCAAATAGAGGCAGGAGTGGATATTGGACCACTGGAAAATGATGCTGGACAGGCAGGAATGAGGGACAATGAAATAGTGGATGAACTGAATAAGTATTTTTGAATCAGTCATCACTGTGGAAGACACCAGCAGTTTGGAGGAAGTCTTCGAGAAGGGAGAGAGGCAGAAGAAAGGAAACCATAGGCCTGTTAGTCTGACCTCAGTGGTTGGGAAGATGTTGCAATCGATTATTAAGGATGAGATCTCAGGGTACTCGGAGACACATGATAAAATGGGCCATAGTCAGCATGGTTTACTCAAGGGAGAATCTTACCTTCCTGGAAGTTCAAAATCTGTTGCAATTCTTTGAAGAATTGACAAGTAAGATAGACAAAGGAGAATCGGTTGATGTTGTGTACTTGGATTTTCAAAAGGTCTTTAAAATAAACAAGGTGCCACACATTAGGCTGCTTAACAAGCTATGAGCCTATGGTACTACAGGAAAGACTCTAGCATGGATAAAGCAGTGGCTGATTGGCAGGAGGCTAAGTATGGGAACAAAGAGAACATTTTCAGGACAGCTGCCAGTGACTAGTGGTATTCCACAGGGGGCTGTGTTGGGACTAATTTTTTTTACATTATATATTAATAATTTGGATGATAGAATTGATGGCTTTGTTGAAAAGTTTGCAGACAATATGACAGGTGGAGGGGCAGGTAGTTTTGAGGAAGTATAGAGGCTACAGAAGGACTTAGCCAGGTTAGGAGAATGGGCAAAGAAATGCCAGATGGAATACAGAGTTGGGAAGTGTATGGAAATGCATTTTGGTGCAAATGGACTTGAGAGTCCTTGTGCAGGATCCCCTAAAATTTAATTTGCAGGTGTATTCTGTGGTGAGGAAGGCAAATGCAATATTGGCATTCAAGAACTAGAATATAAAAGCAAAGATGTCATGTTAAAACTTTGTAAAGCACTGGTGAGCCCTCACTTCGAGTATTGTGAGCAGTTTAAGGCCCCTTATCTTAGAACGGATGTGCTGAAACTGGAGAGTTCAAAGGAGGTTCACGAAAATGATTCCAGGATTGAATGGCTTGTCATATGAAGAGTGCTTGATGGCTCTGGGACTGTATTCACTAGAATTCAGAAGAATGAGGGGGATCTCATTGAAACCTATTGAATGGTGAAAGGTCTTGATATAGCGGATGTAGAGAGGATGTTTCCTATGGTGGGAGAGTCCCAGACCAGAGAACACTGCCTCAGAATAGAGGGGCGTCCTTTTAGAATGGAGATGAGGAGGAATTTATTTAGCTAGGTGATGAATCTGTGGAATTCTTTGTCAGAGGCAGCTGTGGAGGCCAAGTCTTATGTCTATTTATTGGTCAGGCATAAAAGGATATGGGGAGAAGGCAGGAGGTCAGGGCTGATAGGAAAACTGGATCAGCCATGATGAAATAGTGGAGCAGACTCGATGGGCCTAATGGCCTAATTCTGCTCCTACATCTCATGGTCTTAATGATGGTTGCAGCCGCTTTGAGGCATCTCTTTTTGAAGATATCCTTGAAACTGGGGAGACGGTAGCTATGATGGAGCTGGCTGTTCTTGATGAAACTTTTATAACCAGTTTTAACATGGTATGCTGTCACCAGCTGGACTGATGCAATTTATTTGAATCACCTACCATTAAACAGCAGTTATGCAATACACACTCAACAGCCAATTGATTATGTACTTCCTGTACCTGATAAAATGGCTTCTGATGTATATTGGTGGTCTCCTGCTACTGTAGCCCAAGACTTTCAGGTTCCATGTGTTGTGCATTCAGAAATGCTCTTCAGCACACCACTGTTATATTGTGTGGTTATTTGAGTTACTGTCACCTTCCTGCCAGCTTGAACGAGTTTGGCCATTCTCCTCCAACCTCTCTCATTAACAAGGCACTTTCACCTGCAGAACTGCCACTCACTGGATGTTTTTTTTCATTTTTCCACTGTTTACTCTAGAGAATGTTGTGCATGAAAATCCCAGGAGATCATCAGTTTCTGAGAAACTCAAACCACCCCGTCTAACATCAACAATCATTTCATGTTGAAGTCACCTGGATTACATTTCTTCCCCAGTCTGGTGTTTGGTCTGAACAACAACTGAACCTCTCAACCAGGTCTTCATGCTTGTATGCATTGAGTTGCTGCCATGTGATTGGCTGATGAGATAAATTAACACACATAAAATACTGGAGGAACTCAGCAGGCCAGGCAGGAGCTATGGAAAAAAGTACAGTCAACGTTTCAGGCCGAGACCTGGGAAGTTGATTGGTGCAAGACATAAAGGGCTGGAGAAGAGGGAATCTGATCGGAGAGGACAGAAGGCCATGGAAGAAAGAAAGGGGGGGAGCACCAGAGGGAGGTGATGGGCAGGCAAGGAGATGAGGTGAGAGAGGGAAAAAGGGATGGGGAATGGTGAAAGGGGGGGTTGGGGCAGTACTGGAGATTCGAGAAATCAATGTTCATGCCATCAGGTTGGAGGCTACCCAGACGGAATATAAAGTATTGTTGCTCCAAACTGAGTGTGGCCTCATCATGACAGTAGAGCAGGCCATGGATTATCATATCAGAATGTGATGGGAAGTGAAATTAAAATGGATGGCCATTGGGAGATCCCACTTGTTCTGGCGGACAGAGTATAGGTGCTCAGCAAAACGGTCTCCCAATCTATGTCGGGTCTCACTGATATACAAAAGGCTACACTGGGAGCACCATACACAGCATATGACCCCAACAGACTCACCTGGAAGGACAGTTCGGGGCCCTGGATGGTAGTGAGGGAGGAGGTGTAGGGGCAGGTGTAGCATTTTTTTCTGCTTGCCTGGAGGGACAAATGGACCAGGGAGTGTCTAAGGGAGTGATCCCTGAAGAAAGCAGAAAGTGCAGGGAGGGAATGATCTGCTTGGTGGTGGGATCCCGTTGGAGATGGCGGAAATTGCGCTGGTGGGTGGTAGGTGAGGACAACAGTGACCCTATCCATGGTAGGATGGCAGAAGGATGGGGTTAGACTAGACGTGCGTGAAATGGAAGATACATGGGTGAGGGCAGTGTTGATGTTGGAGGAAGGGAAGTCCCTTTCTTTGAAGAAGCAGGACATCTTCTTCTTTCTGGAATGAAAAGCTTCATCCTGAGAGCAGATGCAGTGCAGACAGAGGAATCGAGAGAAGGGGATGGCATTTTTGTAAGTAACAGGGTGGGGAGAGGTATAGTCCAGATAGCTGTGAGAGTCCATGGACTTATGATGAACATCAATAGATAAGCTGTCTCCAGAGATAGAGAGAGTGAGATTATTGGAAATAGAACAGGTAAATGTGAGGGCAGGGTGGAAATTGGAGGCAAAGTTGATAAAGTCAAAGAGCTTGGCATGGGTGCAGGAAGCAGCCCAATGCAGCCATTGATGTAGCATTGGAAAAGTGGGGGACAGACACCAGTGGAAGCTTGGAACATAGACTGTTTCAAGCGGCTGCCAAAAAGACAGGCGTAGTTGGGACCCATACAAGTGCCCACCATAACTATCCCTTTTGTTTAAAGGAAGTGGAAGGAGCCAAAGGAGAAATAATTAATAGTCAGGATAAGTTCAGCTAGACAGAAGATAATTAGATAATTGCATTAATGAGCAAGTGTACTTAAGTGACCACTGAGTATTATCAATAGTTTTAGACCATAAGACATAGGAGCAGAATTAGGCCATTCATCCTAACCAAGTCTGCTCCACCATTCTATCATGGCTGATCCCGGATTCCACTCAACCCCATACACTGGCCCTCTTCTCATATCCTTTGATGCCCTGACTGATCAGGAAACAATCAAATTCTGCCTTGAATATACACACGCACTTGGCCTCCACCACAGTCTCTGGCAGACCACAGTTTTACTACTCTCTGGTTCTTTTTACCAAAATGCATTATCATACATTTCCCAACACTGTATTCCATCTGCCACTTTTTTGCTCTTTCTTCCAATTTGTCTAAATTTTGGGCCCCATATCTCAGAAAGGACGTGATGTCATTGGGGAGAGTCTGGAGGAGATTCACAAGGATTATCCTGGGAATGAAGGGGTTAACATACGAGGAACATTTGGCAGCTTTGGGCCTGTACTCACTGGAATTTAGAAGAATGTGGGGGGGGGGGGGATCTCATTGAAATCTATCGAGTGTTGAAAGGACCAGTTAGGGTGGATGTGGACAGGATCATGGCACAGCCTCGAACTTGAGGGGTGACACTTTAGAATAGAGGTAAGGAGGAATTTTTTTAGCCAGAGAGTAATGAATCTGTGGAATGCTCTGCCACAGACTGCGGTGGAAGCCAAGTCCATGAGTATATTTAAGCAGAAGTTGATCGTTGCCTGACTGGTCAGCACATCAAAAGATATGGCAATGAGGCAGGCATATGGGGTTGAGTGGGATCAGGGATTAGCCATGATGAAATGGCAGATCAGACTTGATGGGCTGAATGGGCTAATTCTGCTCCTATGTCTTATGGACTGTAAATTGCATCAAGTCTCCTCAATCCACGTTATTATTGGTTGCAAAGTGTTTCACCCGATACTCAGGCAGCTCCATCGTGAGCAGTAGCCACCTCACCATTGAGGGCACCTTCGAAACATGATGTTTCAAGAAGGCAGCATCCATTATTAAGGACCCTTACCATGTACATTACTACCATCTGGAAAGACCTAAAGACTCACATTTAGAAACAGCTCCTTCTCCTCTACTATCATTTGTTTGAATGATCCATGAACCCATGCTCTATTCCTTTTCTTCCCCAACAACACTGCCTCATTATTCATCTTCTGCTCCTTGTGACATGCTAATTTTTAAGTCCAGTTGGTCTGAGCACACTTGCGTGGCCATTAGATGGTTCAGCAACAGTCTTCTGCCCCACCGCGGCATAGTGTCCCAGATATATGAAGGGAATCCCTGCAATTTTCTCAATTAGCTTTTCATATTTAACAGTTGCCCTAAATAAATGGTTACCCTGATTAACCGATGGCCAAATTAACCAGAATCCACACACACACACACATAAATATAGTACACTTTGTTTATTGCAATGTACTGTTGCAGTAGAACAATAAATGTCAGTGATAGTAAATCTGATTCTGATTCAGAACTGATTCAGAATTGTAAATCATCACACCATAACTGGTTGCACTTCACCCTGTGTCACCGATTTGGTTGTGTTATAACCCATTGGCTAATTTCTTTGTTACTTTATAGCCCAAGATCTGCTGGTTGAAAAACAAGACCTTGCTTGACGCTAACCCTAAGTTTCGGATTCTGACCAACGAGGGCATCTGCACCCTGGAAATCCGCAAGCCGTCTACTTTTGACGGGGGCGTCTACACGTGCCAAGCTGTGAACATGTTGGGAGAGGTAGCAGCGGACTGCAGGCTTGATGTGAAGGGTGAGTGAGAATAGACTGGAATTTCACAGCCCCAGGGTTTGTCAAAATGCTTCCAAGCAATTGGAAATTGGATTGATTTATTCTGAGGTACAATGAAAAGCCTGTGTTGTACTGTTCACACAGAGCATTGAGGTAAAACAATAACAATACAGAATAAAGGTGCAACAGCTACAGAGAAAGTGCAGTGCAGGTTGTTCAAGTTTCAAGATTGACATTTCGGTCACTCGGTGAGTCCCTTCATCAGGACGTGAAAGAAAGTTGAGAAGTCAGAGTAAGAAGGTTGGAGGAGGGGAGCAAAAAGTTCTAGGAGGCAGGTGATAGGCTACATAGCCTCCTCTTTGATGGGAGTGGGACACTCTATTCCAAAAATGTACAGAATAGGATTACTGACTCGTGGGCATGCGATGTTAGCACTGGAAACATCGTAACAGTTGCCAGCTGCCCCACCGCACATCCTCCGACTTTGTTGGTCACTGACGCAAACAACACCTTTCACTGTATGTTTTGACATCTTAATGTACATGTGACAAGTAACATTAATCTTAAAAATTGATTAAATCTTTTTTGATTAAAAATTAAAGATAATCTAAATCTTAGTAACAAATCTAAATCTCTGATAATCCGGCAGCCTTTGCACTTTCAAATGTTGTGGACCATCAGAAGATTTAAAAAAATTATTATTTCACAGTTTTTACGTATCAGACAGTAAGCAGTATATTTTCCTGTGACTTTAGAAGCAGGAACAGAAGTATTAGAGACCCTGTCTCTTGCCACAAGCCCATCCACCTCACTGATTCCTGGTCTTCTGCACCCATTCCCAGCTCCGACCACACTGCTGGCCCACAACTCACATCCTGGCTCTGCCTGCACACTGGAGCCTCAGCTCACACTCAGGACTAAAGAGTGAGGCAGATGCCAGACAGTTGGGATTTCTGAATGTTTGGGTAATTAGGGTTTGCCTCTCTCCATTTCTCTGTCTTCTCTAACTACATCACTCTCTCTCTCTCTCTCTAGCTGTTTCTGTGGCCTAGTGATACGTGGACCTATCAGAACAAGCAGGTGAGGCTCCCACTCGGGGCAGACATGGAACCAACATTTAACTAGAAATTGGGTTCAAACACACACAAATACACATGTACATTCAACACCCCCACACACATGCACACGTACACATATTCACAATCACCCATAAACACATCTCCTCCCACATACATACAGCCACACACACGCACAAACACATGCATTGGGTGTGTGTATGCATTAATTAGTGTGTGTATGTGTGATGGTCAAGGTGGTCAATAGCCAAAGAGTCTGTAGATGTGCACCCACCTTCCCACTTACCTGGCCTCATCAATCACCTGCCAGCTTGTACTCTTCACCCCACCTTCCTCCACCTTATTTTGTCTTTTCCCATTTCCTTTCCAATTCTGACGAAGGGTCTCAGCCCAAAACGTTGACTTTATTCCCCTCTATGGATTCTGCCTGACCTGCCGAGTTCCTCCAGCATTTTGCATGTGTTGCTCTGGATTTGCAGCATTTGCAGACCACTTGTGTTTATGATGTTTTGTTTTTGTCGCTCACAGATGCATTTCTTGTCAGCTTTCTCCTGCCTTGATAACATTGAAGGATGTCCTCCCGCTGCTGGAAGGTCGGCCAGTATTTAGAAGCACAGAGAACAATGTGTGTCCCTGAGTCGTGCATTCAGTCAATTCTCTCTTCACATGTCTGTACCCTGATATTTTAAACAGTGTGTGACTTTAGTCAGGTGTCATGACATTGAGACTTGGCAATGAATGAATCTACAAATAAAAAAACTATAAAAAGTTCCAGCATGTGGGTATTCAATAAAAGAAACTGCACACAACACAGATTCTGTGGGACAGAGAGCCCAGTCATGCAAATTGCACTGTGAGAAATACTCCAAGCTCACGGGGCGATGTTGACACATCAAGCTACACAGAGCAACACTTGCAGAAAAACTTGATCTGTTAAGCACAGAGTGCAGGTTGAACAGCTCGAGACCTGATGCCAGGCAAATAAACTCTTCCTCAATGAATCAGAAACAGAATCTGGTTTAATATCATTGGAGTACTTTGTGAAATTGTTGTTTTTGCAGCAGCAGTACATTGCAATATATAATAATAAAAAAACATAAAATACACTAAGTGTATATAAAAATAGAAAATAAAATGAAATTATTAGTGCAAAAAGAAAAAGGAAAAAACTACAGCTGTAGTTTTCATAGGTTCACTGTTCATTCAGAAATCTGATGGCAGAGGGGAAGAAGCTGCTCCTGAAACATTGAGTGTGTGTCTTCAGGCTTCTGTACTTCCTCCTTGATGGTAGCAATGAGAAGAGAGCATGTCCTAGCAGATGGGTATCCTTAATGCTTTTTGAGGCATCGCTTTTGAAGGTGTCCTTAATGCTGGGGAGGCTGGTGGCCTTGGTGGAGCTGGCTGAGTTGACAACTTTCTGCCACTTTTTCAAACCCTGTGCGGTGACCCCTCACCACGCCATGCAACTAGTCAGAATGCTTTCCATGATACGCCTGGAAATTTGTGAGTGTCTTTGTTGACATACAAATTCTCCTCAAACTCCTAATCAAATATAACCAAAACAACGGTTATCCACTTCAGGACAAATGTACCACTTTTTACACTCCTGGGAGTGCATATCTCACTCAACTTCTGATAGCCCCACAACTCATCTTCCAATAAGGAAAGCTCAGCAACACCTTTATTTTCTGAGGACGCCGATGGAGATGGACTGTGCACATCAATACTAACGTCCTTCTACAGATGTGCAGTAGAGAGCATCCTAACAAGCTGCAACACTACATGGTGCAGCGGACTGGGAGACTCCACAATAGGTAATCAAAACTGCCCAATGCATCACTGGCACCAGCCTACCCACCATCAAGCACATATAGGTGCCGGACAGAAAGATCAGCAATATCGTGAAGGATCTCACCCACCCTGCTCACTGACTGTTTGTCCCACTCTGATCAAGGAAGAGGCTAAAGAGCCGCCAGACTCAAAAACAGTTACTTTCTCCATAAGGCTGCAACCGTCCCCCACCCCTATTTTATCATTTCCTGTCAGAGTCACCTTATGTACACACACTCATACCCAGCATCACTTTATGGACATACACTCCATCTGTGTATAGAAGTTATCTTATGTATTTATATTTATTGTTTTTTATGATTACTTTCTTTATTTCATTGTTTTTTTTGTGCTGCATCGGATCCAGAGTAACAATTATTTTGTTCTCCTTTACACTTGTGTAGTGGAAATGACATTAAATTTTGAATCTTAAAGGAAAAGGTTGCTGACGTTTAAGGAGGGACTTCCATTGAGTTGGCAGACAGAGATGAAGTCTGACTACAACACAGAAACCACTGTGCCACCATGCAAGAGACACAAGTTCAGTCCCAACCTCCGACGCTGTTTGTGGGGAGTCTGCACGATCGCCTCACAACAACATGGGGTGCCCTTGGGCTTCCTGGTTTCCTCCCTCATCCCAGATACTTGGAGATTGCTGAGTTAACTGGCCACTCTGAATTGGTGCTTTGGTGGGTAGTAATTCTTAGAGGCACTGTCGGCTATGTGGAGAGCGTGGCATTAGAGCAAAGTGAGTAGTTGGTGGGCAGCATGGTCCTGCTGGTAGAAGGGTCTGCTTCCACGTTGTACCAGACCATTCGGCCCTTCAAGCCTGTCCTCCCGTTCAATGTGATCACCACAGCACAGTACAGGCCCTTCAGCCCATCATGTTGTGCTGACCCTTTAACATATTCCAAGATCAATCTAAACCTTCCCTCCCTCATAACCTGAAGCAGATCTACTTCCCTAAGAGACCAATTCATGATCTATGCTGGTGTCAGCTCCTTTCCTCGGCCACTTTTCCATTGCTCTCCATTGTTAAGATTGGATAGGTTTATTATTGGATTGATTGGCCTCTTCATACTCCTTCGATCTACACACCTATCCAAAGGATGAAAATGTACTTGCATATACCTCTTCTGCTCACAGCTTGTTCCACCCTCTCAGAGAGGTAGATCCCCTTCAGGTTATGAGGGAAGGAAGGGTTAGATTGATCTTTCAATATATTAAAGAGTCGGCACAACATGATGGGCTGAAGCGCCTTTACTGTTCTATGTTCCATGTTCTGTTGTAGCCCATTGTTATAGAGATACGTCTGTACTCTTTGGATTTTGGAAAAATGATAGATGACCTTGCTTGTCTATAAATTCCTAGAGGGATAAACAGGTTCAAGTTGAAGTTTAGTTGTCATTCAACCTGTAGTACTTAAAGTTCTTAATATCTAGCAAGGTCTAAATGGATAGATGTTGAGGTGCTTTCACTGTTAGTAGTGTCATGAGTAAAGGGGGTGGCTATTTAACAATGAGGTCTGTACAAATTTGCCCACTAAGGATATATGGAATTTAATGCAGTCAAGTGTGAGGTGCCGGACTACGGGAGGACAAACCAGGATAGGCCTTACACAGGGAACAACCGGGGAGGGTGGTAGAAAAGCAGGATCTGGGAATACAGATCCATAATTCCTTGAAAGTGTTGTTACAGGTAGATTGGGTTGTAAGGGAAGCTTTTGGCATATTGGCCATCATTAATTACTGAGCAGGAAATGGGATGTTATGCTTAAGTTGCATAAGATGTTGGTGAGGCCTAATTTAGAATATTGTATGCAGCTCTGGTTACTTACCTATAGGAAAGATATCAATAAGATTGAAAGAGTACCGAGAAAATTTACAAGGCTGTTGCCCAGACTTGAGGAACAGTTATAGTGTTGAACGGCCTGGATGTGCCTTACTGTTCCAAGTTCCAATTCTCGACTCACTCTGGCTATTTATCTGATGAGGGAAACCATGTCTTTTTTGGCACAAGCTGAAGATTAAGAACACAACAACTTTAGTAACAACAAGGACAAGACAAATATGATGATTGTGGACTTCAGGAAGGTGCAGATTGACAACTCCCTACTGCACATCAATGGCTCTTCCATGGAGTCAGGAGCACCAAGTTTCTTGGAGAGCACATCGCAGATTATCTCACCTGGTCCCTCAACACCCACCTCTTTGGGCAAGAAAGCACAGCACGATCTCCAATGCCTGAGAAGATAGAGGCATACAAGACTTCTCGCAACCCTCCTTCAGCACTATGGAGAGTGTTCTGACCAGCTGTTATCTGGTCTGATATGGGAATTGGAAGGTATCTGACCACAAGACCCTGCAATAGATTGTGAGGGCTGCTGAGAGAATGATCGGGGTCTCTCTCCCCCCACACCCACATCCAGGGCATACACCAAAATTGTTGCCTTTGCAGAGCCCTCAGCATCATGAAGGATCACTCTCATCCATCCCACAAACTCCTTGGCCTCCTCCTGTCAGGGCAGATGGTACCGCAGTATAAAAACAAGGCCAGTCAGCCTTGAGAACGGCTTCTTCCCCTAGGCTATGAGACTTCTGAAGACCCAAGTGGACATTATTTATGATAGTGCCAGAAGCATTATACAGTTGTTTATGACTATATGGCATAAATGCACTTTATGTCAACTTGTACATCAACAGAATCTTTTTAAATCTGTTAATATTATTGTGTTAAATATTATTTTATGTGCTCTATGTGATAAACAGTATATACTGTGCTTTGCACATACCTGTGTTTTCCCATAACCTATGAAGTCACTTTCAAGGACATTTCATCTCATGTATTCAATATTTTTGCTTATTTATTAATATTATTATTTATTTTTGTGTTTGTCCAGTCTGTTGTCATTTGCACATTGGTTGTTTGTTCATCCATTGATTGTGGTCTGTCATTGATTCTACTGTGCTTCTTGTACTTACTGTGATCGCCTGCAAGAAAATGAATCTCAGGGTTGTATATGGTGACATATATATACTTTGATAATAGATTTATTTTGAACTTTGAACCTTGGTCCCTGAGAATGTTGTTTCATTTACCGTATGCATTTGTCCAATTGAATGACAATAAACTTGAACTTGAACTTCCAAGAACACCATAATCTTGTCATAGTTTGGAGGCTTGCATGCTTCAGTGACCTTGAGGGTTATGTTAGCTGAAGTCAGAGCTTTATACTTTAGCTCTTGGTAGAGTCACCCATGGCAAACAGGTCAAAGAATAGAGGCCAAAATAAGAGTGGCCCACCGTTAAGTGAATGTGTGTCCCTGCCACAATGGTAGAACTATTTGTTTGGCCAGGCAGTTTCTGCTTAGTCACACTCACTTTCATTCCTGATAACACAAATTGCTGTTTCCATTAATACAGCGATTTCAACAGCTCTTTAAAATGTAAGTTGTGCTTCAGTTATGAACTATTTTAGAATGCTTTAAGATTCCACAGACTAAATCATCTCAGTGTATCATTAAGCCCATTATTGAACTAACAATGCTCAATCTCTTCAATTCAGCCATGTACGCTGAAATGAAGCCCTCTTTGTTTTGATTCCACTTATGAAACCTAAAACATTCTGCTATCATCGATGGCTTTGGTTCTAAATGTTCTCACATTACTTTGATAATATCAGGAAAGCTCATCTCTGGAGGTTTGGTTGGTCGAGTTAAACTTCGAAGCAAACTTTAAATCCAATGCACTTAGCAAAATTGGTACTCACTTCTCATTGGTTATTTCATTGGCTTAAAAATACTATTCCAATACATGAGCCAATTGTATAATCAAACCTGTCAGTCTTTCCAATGTAGCCAGGCATTTATGATTTTTTTTCTGATCATTATCACCCAGTACTCACTGTTTATGAGCTCTGAATTCTTCCGTTTTCTGACTTTAAAAAAAAAACTCGATTGTGTCTTGCCTTCCAATGAACACATGCTTTTTTGTAACTTGATTGTTTCTTGCTGCATTTTATTCTATTTGGAAAGTCTTGCTCTACTTTAACAGGTCATTTTAAAAATACCTCATGGCAATGTTGTTTTGTAATTTCAAAACATTAAACTAACTCAAAGGAAGGCATGGGAGTCTGAAATACAGGTGTAGTTCAAGTTTACTTTCAGCGAGGCACACACATATCATGTGGTAGCATGAAGACATATGCAATTAAAGTGTTCTTAAATATATCTTAAATAATAGATGACAGATGGAGTTTAATGTTGATTAAGTGTGACGTGCTACAGTTTAGTAGGAGTAATCAAAATAGGACATACATCGTAATTGGTAGGGCATTGAAGAAAGCAGTAGAACAGAGTGATCTAGGAATAATGGTGCATAGATCCCTGAAGGTGGAATCTCATGTGGATAGGGTGGTGAAGAAAGCTTTTGGTATGCTGGCCTTTATAAATCAGAGCATTGAGTATAGGAGTTGGGATGTAATGTTAAAATTGTACAAGGCATTAGTAAGGCTGAATTTGGAGTATTGTCTACAGTTCTGGTCACCAAATTATAGGAAAGATATCAACAAAATAGAGAGAGTACAGAGAAGATTTACTAGAATGTTACCTGGGTTTCAGCACCTAAGTTACAGGGAAAGGCTGAACAAGTTAGGTCTTTATTCTTTGGAGTGTAGAAGGTTGAAGGGGGACGATAGAGGTATTTAAAATTATGAGGGGGATAGATCGAGTTGACATGGATAGGCTGTTTCCATTGAGAGAAGGGGAGATTCAAACAAGAGGACATGATTTGAGAGTTAGGGGGCAAAAGTTTAAGGGTAACATGAGGGGGAATTTCTTTACTCAGAGAGTGGTAGCTGTGTGGAATGAGCTTCCAGTAGAAGTGGTAGAGGCAGGTTTGGTATTGTCACTTAAAGTAAAATTGGATAGGTGTATGGACAGGAAAGGAATGGAGGGTTATGAGCTAAGTGCGAGCCAGTGGGACTAGGTGAGTGTAGGCATCAGCATGGATTAGAAGGGCTGAGATGGCCTGTTTCTGTGCTGTAATTGTTATATGGTTATATCCCAAAATTAATTATTTAAATGAACAAGGATGCTGAATCAATCAATATACATACACGATTATCCAAATATTAAACACACTAGAATAAGATGGACCCTTGACCTCACAACCTGTGCTTGTGTGACTCCATGAGAACATAAACCATGTAGACGCCACAGCCAAGAAAATTCACCAATGCCTTGACTTCCTAAGCGGGATAAAGAAATTTGGCATGTCCATAGAATTTTTAGAGATGCACCATAGAAAGCATCCTATCTGGATGCACCACAGCTTTGTACGACAAATGCTCTGCTCGTGACCACAAGAAACTGCAATGAGTTGTGGATACAGCTCAGCGCATCATGGAAACCAGCCTCCCCCTATGGACTCTGTTTAAACTCTCGCTGCCTCAGTAAAGCATCCAAACTAATCAAAGACCAACCCACCTTGGACATTCTCTGCATTCCATCAGGCTCAAGGACAGTTATTAACTCACTGTTATCACTCTTGAATGGGCCTCTTTTACAATAAGGTAGACTTTTGGTCTCACAATCTACCTTGCCATGATCTCGCACTTTATTGTTAACCTGCACTGCACTCTTTCAGTCGCTTTTACACTTTCTACTGTATTGTTATTGTTTAACTTTGTTCTACCTCAATGCACTATGTAAAGATTCAATCCATGATTCAAGATAAGATCCAGGTACGTGTGACAATAATAAACCAACACCAATATTAGCCCACTTATTTCCCTCCACTGGTGCAGCCTGAACTGCTGGTCACTTTCTCTGTATTTCACAGAATTCTCATTCCTTCGCTTGTGTCTTTTTCTTTCTCTCTCTCTATAATACCTGATAGCTATAACAGACCATACTTGTAGTGAGCAATTTTGGGACCCTTATCTAAGAAAGGATGTGCTGGCATTGAAGATGGTCCAGAGGAGGTTCACAAGAATAATTCCAGGAATGAAAGGGCGCTTGATGGCTCTGGACCTGTACTTGCTGGACTTCAGAAGAATGGGCGGTGGGAGGAAACATAGAAAACCTACAGCACAAAACATGCCCCTCAGCTCACAAAGCTGTGCTGAACATGTCCCTACCTCAGAAATTACTAGGTTTACCAACAGTCCTCCATTTTACTAAGCTCCATGTACCTATCTAAAAGCCTCTTAAAAGACCCTATTCTATCCGCCTCCACCACCGTTGCTGGCAGCCCATTCCACGCACTCACCATTCTCTGAGTAAAAAACTTACCCCTGACATCTCCTCTGTACCTACGAAATGACAATAAAAAGTGACTTGACTTGACTTGACTTGAATGCATCTCACCTATATACTCAGTACACTATGTAACACAACTACTATATACAGACATCCACAACAGAGTAAGTTTGAAATTGTCTCATTCAGTCTTAAAGATTTCACTGCTGTGGAGAATTTCTTATTCTTGTGGGATAATGTCTTTCCCGGGACTTGGCAGGTGAGATGTGGCTGTGAAACAGTCTCCAGTTCTCGGGCCATGTCGGTTGTGGGAGTTGACTCTGAGACAGTAGGAAGTAGTTCTGAAAGCTCACGACAACTCTTTTTCTCCTTTTCTTTCTCTGGATCTCCTTTGATCCCTTTCTTTTTTCTTTCTCACATTCCTTCGATCTTTCACTTTTCTCTTTCTTGTTTACATTCTTTCTCTCAATCTCTTCCCTCTTTTTTCTTCTTCTAGCTGGTGCATCTTGGGAAGGTCCATTTAGTTCCCTGGAGTATTCCCTTATCAAGTCAAGTCACATTTTAATTGTCATTTTGACCATAACTGCTGGAACAGTACATAGTAAAAACAAGACAACGTTTTTCAGGAGCATGGTGTTACATGAAACAGTACAAAAACTAGACCAAACTGCGTAAAAAACAACACAGAAAAAACTACACTGGACTACAAACCGACCCAGGACTGCATAAACTGCACAAAACATTGCAGGCATTACAATAAATAATAAACAGGATAGTAGGGCAAGGTGTCAGTCCAGGCTTCGGGTATTGAGGTGTTTGATAGCTTGGGGGAAGAAACTGCTACATAGTCTGGTCGTAAGACCCCGAATGCTTAAGAGCCTTTTCCCAGACGGCAGGAGGGAGAAGAGTTTGTATGAGGGGTGCATGGGGTCCTTCATAACACTGTTTGCTTTGCGGATGCAGCATGTAGTGTAAATGTCTGTAATGGCAAGAAGAGAGACCCTGATGATCTTCTCAGCTGATGTCACAATCCACTGCAGGGTCTTGCGATCCCAGATAGTGCAATTTCCAAACCAGGCAGTGATGCAGCTGCTCAGGATGCTCTCAATACAACCCCTGTAGAATGTGATGAGGATGGGGGTGGTGGGAGATGGATTTTCCTCAGCCCTTGCAGAAAGTAGAGACGCTGCTGGACTTTCTTTGCTATGGAGATGGTGTTGAGGGGCCAGGTGAGATTCTCCGCCAGGTGAACACCAAGAAATTTGCTGCTCTTAACGATCTCTACCGAGGAGCTGTTGATGTTCAGTGGGGAGTGATCGCTCCGTGCCCTCCTGAAGTCAACAACCATCTCTTTTGTTTTGTTCACATTCAGAGACAGGTTGTTAGCTGCTGCACCTCCGCTGTAAGCTGATTTCTCGTTCTTGCTGATGAGACCCACCACGGTCATGTCATCAGCGAACTTGATGATGGGGTTCAAGCTGTGTGTTGCAGCACAGTCGTGGGTCAGCAGAGTGAACAGCAGTGGACTGAGCACACAGCCCTGGGGGGCCCCCGTGCTCAGTGTGATGGTGTTGGAGATGCTGCCTGCGATCCAGATTGACTGAGGTCTCCCAGTCAGGAAGTCTAGTATCAAGTTGCAGAGGGAGGTGTTCTTCTATTATTCCCTTTACCATCTGATCTCTCCTCTTGATTTCCTCATCCACAATATCATCTGACGAGTCCTCTGCTTCTGTGTCTCAATTGACTCCTTTCCTTTAGGCCTTCCATACATCTAGCTGGGGTTTGGCCTTTGCATCAAGTCAAGGTTAAGTTAGGAAAGTTAAGTTACTTCCAGAACAGTGGCGACACGTGGCGCATGTGGAAGGGCATCCAGGACATCACCAATTACAAGACAACATCTGATTGAAACGTTTAAGATAATTAAAGGATTTGATAGGATTGAGGCAGGAAATATGTTCCAGATGTTAGGAGAGTCCAGTACCAGAGGGCATGGATTGAGAATAAGAAGTCAGTTATTTAAAACAGAGTTGAGGAAAAACTTCTTCTCCCAGAGAGTTGTGGAGGTGTGGAATGCACTGCCTCGGAAGACGGTGGAGGCCAATTCTCTGGATGCTTTCAAGAAGGAGCTGGATAGATATCTGATGGATAGGGGAATCAAGGGATATGGGGACAAGGCAGGGACTGGGTATTGATAGTGAATGATCAGCCATGATCTCAGAATGGCGGTGCAGACTCGAGGGGCCTAATGGTCTACTTCTGCACCCATTGTCTATTGTCTAACATCACCTGACTGTGCAGGTGATGCCTCCCTCCCAAATGCACTGAATAACTTCTACGCCCGGTTTGAGGAGGAAAATGACGTGGTGGCGAGGAAGTCCACCCTTCCTACGAATGACCAGGTGCTGTGTCTTTCTGTGGCCGACATGAGAAGAACCCTGTGCAGGGTCAACTCACGGAAGGCTGCTGGACCAGACAACATCCCTGGTAGAGTGCTCAGAGGATGTGCAGACCAGCTGGCAGATGTTCTCACTGACATCTTCAACATCTCCCTGAGCAGCGCCACCATTCCAACATGCTTCAAGGCCCCGTGCCGAAGAAGTCTTCAGTGTCCTGCCTAAATGACTACCGTCCCATTGCACTCACATCCATCATCATGAAGTGTTTCGAGAGGCTCATCATGAGGCATATCAAGACCCGGCTGCCCCCCTCACTGGACCCCCTGCAGTTTGCGTACCGTCCCAACCGTTCAACAGACGACGCCATTGCCATCACCCTCCACCTGGACAAAAAAGACACGTACGTTCGGATGCTGTTCATAGACTTTAGTTCAGCATTCAACCCTCAGAAACTGATTGGAAAGCTGAGCCTACTGGGCCTGAACACCTCCCTCTGCAACTGGATCCTAGACTTCCTGACTGGGAGACCTCAGTCAGTCCGGGTCAGGAGTAACATCCCCAACACCATCACACTGAGCACGGGGGCTCCCCAGGGTTGCGTGCTCAATCCATTGTTGTTCACTCTGTTGACCCACGACTGTGCTGCAACACACAGCTCGAACCATATCATCAAGTTCACCGATGACATGACCGTGGTGGGTCTCATCAGCAAGAACGATGAGTCAGCTTACAGAGAGGAGGTGCAGCGGCTAACGGACTGGTGCAGAGCCAACAACCTGTCTCTGAGTGTGAACAAAACAAAAGAGATGGTTGTTGACTTCAGGAGGGCATGGAGCGACCACTCCCTGCTGAACATCGATGACTCCTCGGTAAAGATCGTAAAGAGCACCAAATTTCTTGGTGTTCACCTGATGGAGAATCTCACCTGGTCCCTCAACACCAGCTCCATAGCAAAGAAAGCCCAGCAGCGTCTCTACTTTTTGCGAAGTCTGAGGAAAGTCCATCTCCCACTCCCATCCTCATCACGTTCTATAGGGGTTGTATTGAGAGCATCCTGAGCAGCTGCATCACTGCCTGGTTCGGAAATTGCACCATCTCGGATTGCAAGACCCTGCAGCGTATAGTGAGGTCAGCTGAGAAGATCTTCGGGGTCTCTCTTCCCGCCATCACGGACATTTACACTACACGCTGCATCCACAAAGGAAACAGCATTATGAAGAACCCCATGCACCCCTCATACAATCTCTTCTCCCTCCTGCCGTCTGGGAAAAGGCTCTGAAGCATTCAGGCTCTCACAACCAGACTATATAACAGTTTCTTCCCCAAGCTATCAGACTCCTCAATACCTGAAGCCTGGACTGACACCTTGCCCTACTTTCCTGTTTATTATTTATTGTAATGCTTGCCCTGTTTTTGTGCACTTTATGCAGTCCAGTGTAGGTCTGTAGTCTAGTATAGCTTTCTCTGTGTTTTTTTTTACGTAGTTCAGTCTAGTTTTTTGTACTGTGTCATGTAAACCATGGTCCTGAAAAACGCTGTCTCATTTTTACTTTGCACTGTACCAGCAGTTATGGTTGAAATGACATTAAAAGTTGACTTGACTTGACTTGACTTGAAAAGGGAACGTACAATGAGATCTAGGTGTTCTTGTACATCAGTCGCTGAAAGTAAGCATATGCAGGTACAGCAGGCAGTGAAGAAAACTAATGACATGTTGGCCTTCATAACAAGGGGAGTTGAGTATAGGACCAAAGAGGTCCTTCTACAGTTGTACAAGGCCCTGGTGAGACCACACCTGGAGTATTGTATTCAGTTTTGGTCTCCAAATTTGAGGAAGGACATTCTTGCTATAGGGAATGCAGCGTAGGTTCACGAGGTTAATTCCCTAGATGGCGGGACTGTCCTATGTTGAAAGATTGGAGCAACTGGGCTTGTATATACTGGAATTTGGAAGGATGAGAGGGGATCTGATTAAAACACATCAGATTATTAAGGGATTGGACATGCTAGAGGCAGGAAACATGTTCCCGATGTTGGAGGAGTCCAGAACCAGTTTAAGAATGAGGGGTAGGCCATTTAGAACAGAGTTCAGGAAAAACTTTTTCACCCAGAGAGTTGTGGATCTATGGCATGCTCTGCCTCAGAAGGCAGTGGAGGCCAATTCTGTGGATGCTTTCAAGAAAGAGCTAGATAGAGCTCTTAAAGATAGCGGAGTCAAGGGATATGGGGAGAAGGCAGTAACGTGGTAGTGATTGTGGATGATCAGCCATGATCACATTGAATGGCTGTACTGGCTTGAAGGGCCGAATGGCCTACTTCTGTACCTATTGACTATTGCATCTACTTCTACAAGCAGCTTTTTAGAAACATAGAAAACCTACGGCACAATACAGGTCCTTCAGCCCCCAAAGTTGTGGCGAGCATGTCCCTACCTTAGAAATGACTAGACTTCCCATAGCCCTCGATTTTCCTAAGCTCCATGCACCTACAGTATCCAAAAGTCTCTTAAAAGACCTTATCGTATCCGCCACCACCACTGTTGCTGGCAACCCATTCCACGCATTCACCACTCTTTGAGTAAAAAAAACTTACCCCTGACATCTCCTCTGTTCCTACTCCCCAGCACCTTAAACTTGTGTCCTCTTGTGGCAACCATTTCAGCTCTGGAAAAAAGCCTCTGACTATCCACACGTTCAATGCCTCTCATCACCTTATACACCTCTGTCAGGTCACCTCTCATCCTCCTTCGCCCCAAAGAGAAAAGGCAGAGTTCACTCAACCTGTTTTCATAAGGCATGCTCCCCAATCCAGGCAACATCCTTGTAAATCTCCTCTGCACCCTTTCTGTGGCTTCCACATCCTTCCTGCAGTGAGGCAACCAGAACTGAGCACGGGTACTCCAAGTGGGGTCTGACCAGGGTCCTATATAGCTGCAACATTACCTCTCAGCTCCTAAATTCAATCCCATGATTAATGAAGGCCAATATACTGCATGCCTTCTTAACCACAGAGCCAACCTGTGTATCTGCTTTGAGCGTTCTATGGGCTTGGACCCCAAGATCCCTCTGGTCCTCCACACTGCCAAGAGTCTTACCATTAATACTATATTCTGCCATCATATTTGACCTACCAAAATGAACCACTTCACACTTATCTGGGTTGATCTCCATCTGCTACTTCTCAGCCCAGTTTTGCATCCTGTAACTTCCCGCTGTAACCTCTGACAGCCCTCCACACTATCCACAAGACCCCCAACTTTTGTGTCATCAGCAAATTTATAAACCCATCTCTCCACTTCCTCATCCAGGTAATTTATAATAATCCCAAAGACTAAGGGTCCCAGAACAGATCCCTGAGGCACACTACTGGTGACCACCCTCCATGCAGAATATGACCCGTCTACAACCACTCTTTGCCTTCTGTGGGAAAGCCAGTTCTGGATCCACAAAGCAATGTCCCCTTGGATCCCATGCCTCCTTACTTTCTCAATAAGCCTTGCATGGGGTACCCTTGTCAAATCCATATACACTACATCTACTGCTCTTCCTTCATCAATGTGTTTAGTCACATCCTCAAAAAATTCAATCAGGCTCGTAAGGCACGACCTGCCTTTGACAAAGCCATGCTGACTATTCCTAATCATATTATACCTCTCCAAATGTTCATAAATCCTGCATTCAGGATCTTCTCCATCAACTTATCAACTACTGAAGTAAGACTCACTGGAGTTAGGCTTCATCTGGAGTATTACATACAGTTATAGGAAGGATGTTGGGGCCTCTACAATTTCTAAAGTTTTAAAAATTAATTTACAACCTAATAAATTGACAGTTTTATTTGGTATAATTCCTCAATATATTCATGGTATTTCTCCATCAGACCAACATGTAATTGCATTTGTTACATTATTGGCCAGAAGGGCTATTTTGTCGAAATGGAAAGATGCTTCTGCTCCCACTTTGATACAATGGTTTTCTCAGGTGATGCTATGTCTTAGTTTGGAGAAAATCAGAAGTCGAACTTTTGATCCTCGATGTGATTTTGAGAAAAGGAGGGGTTCATTCACCTGCTACTACAATCTGATTTGAGTTAGTTAATATGGTTTCCTTCCGATTTTCCTTTAAATGGATTTGAGTTGGCGGATTGATGTTTTTCTTAATGGAAGCTTGTATGATGTATAGCTCCGGGGTTGTGCTCCCAGTGGTTTTTTTTTCTCATTCTTTTTCAGTTAGTAGGGTTTTCTTTAATTAGTAGGGTTTCTTTTTTTTCCTTCTTGTTTCTTTGAAAAAAATATTCTTAACACTTATTCTTACAGACTCACTGGTCTGTAATTTCCTGGGCTATCTCTTCTCTTTCCTGAATAATGGAACAACATCTGGAACCCTCCAATCCTCTGGAACCTCTCACGTCCCCATTGATGATTCAAAGATCATCACCAGAGGCTCAGCAATCTCCTCCCTCGCCTCCCACAGTAGCCTGGGGTACATCTCATCCGGTCCCGACGACTTATCTAACTTGATGCTTTCCAAAAGCTCCCGCACATCCTCTTTCTTAATATCTACATGCTCAAGCTCTTCAGTCTGCTGCAAGTCATCACTACAATCACCAAGATCCTTTTCCATAGTGAATACTGAGCAAAGTATTCATTAAGTACCTCTGCTATTTCCTCCAGTTCCGTACACACTTTCCCACTGTCACACTTGATTGGTCCTATTCCCTCACATCTTATCCTCTTGCTCTTCACATACTTGTAGAATGCCTCAGGGTTTTCCTTAATCCTGCCCGCCAAGGCCTTCTCATGGCCTCTTCTGGCTCTCCTAATTTCCTTTATAAGCTCCTTCCTGTTAGCCTTATAATTGTCTAGATCTCTAACACTTCCTAGCTCTCTGAACCTTTTGTAAGGTTTTCTTTTCTTCTTGACTAGATTTATTACAGCCTTTATACACCAAGGTTCCTGCCCTACCATAACTTCCCTGTCTCCTTGGAATGTACCTATGCGGAACTCCACACAGATATACGCTGAACATTTGCCACATTTTTGTCTCCCACTTGAATAGTAAAATTTAATTGCGTGCCTTAAGCTTCGTGCAATAACCTTAATGCACACAGAGTAGTCTCTGGTTGGTTACACTCACAAAAGCCGAATACTTGCAACTTTCTTCCAGGTTAAAACATAGCCACATTTTGCAAGTAACTGCCTAATTAGCATATCAGAAGCTTTCTCAGATATGTTGGCTACAAAAACTGTTGTAGTCAGACCACTGTTTCTGTCATTTTCACGCTTCCACTGAGCAGCATGGTCTTTCCTCGATCCAATATACTTTCCAACCAGAGTCACAGAGGTTGGCACCAACACCTGTTTGCCCTCTGTTGGGTATTTGTGGTGTTGGAATACCTCATGGTATTCGTCATGGATACAGATGTGGCATCATCCAACCCTTCTTAATTCACTTTCAGATGGTCTCATTACAGGGAATGCGACATGTAAATTGTGGATGGATCTCTGATCAAGTTGTAGTTGTCTCAGCCAATCACATCCCCACAATGGTGACCTTCCTGTTTTTACCACTTTTTGGTTGTTGTATTTCACTGTTAGAAATGTCATTCCCACAGAAGTTATCTTTTCGCCAGTTTAAGTTGGATTATCTTTAAAATGTCATTCAAACTCATTTTGTGGATTGACTGAAACAGCTGAACCAGTGTCTCATTCCATTGTAATTAATTTGCCATTCACTTCTGGCATAAACAATATTGCTTGTCTCTCACTAATTTTCACACTGTAAATCTCAAGGCTACACAGTGCTGTGTCATTCTCATTACTGTCAAATTTTTCATCAACAACATGCAGATTACTGCTTTTTTTGAAACTGCAACTTGACCTTTTAGCATTTTTTCTTCCGTGTGCAGACCATTTATATTTGTCTGCCCGTCATGCTCTTAGTATATGACCTACTTTGTTGCATTTTCTACAAATTTTGCCTTTAAATCTGCAATTATTTGATGTACGTGAGCCCCTGTCACAACAGCAACACAATCTGTTCAGCCAAGCTGGTTTCTGTTTAGACAATGCAATTTTGTTCACTCTCACTTTCATTGCTGACTGCAACTCAATTACACCTTTCTCTGCAGTTCCCACTGAAACAGTGATTTCCATTGCTTGTTTGAATGTAAGCTGTGATGCAGTTATGAGTCGGTTTTGTATTTTAAGATTCCATAAACTAAACTATCTAATTCATAGAGTATCATTAATGCCATTACCAAATTGACAATACTTACACTCTTCAATTCAGCCACAAACACTGAAATGGGCTCCCTCCCCTACCTTTTGATTCCACATATTAGACCTAAAGTATTCTGCAATCATTAATGGGTTCGGCTTTAAGTGTTCCTGCATCACTTTTACAATAGCAGCAAAGCTCATTTCCGCAGGATTGGTTGCAGCAACTAAATTTTGAAGCAAACTGTATACCTTCAAACATACTGCACTTAACAAAATTGGTATGTTTCTCATTGGTTATTTAATTTGTTTCAAAATACTGTTCCAATAGTTCAGTATACATGAGTGAATTATCCTTTGTGTAAGCAAACTCCTCAGTCTTTCCGAGGTAGAAAGCCATTTCTGCTTTAAAAAAAATTATCACCTGGTACTTGCCCTTCATAAACCCTGAATTCTTTGGTTTATGCCTTAAGTCTAGAACATTGCACACAAAATGCTGGAGGAACTCAGCAGGTCAAACAGCATCTATGGAAAGGAGTTAATAAGTGACAATTTGGGCTGAGACCCTTCAATGGGCTAACAGGACACTTCCTCTAGCTTCTGCCCCCTTCTTTTCCAATCCCGATGAAGGGTCTCAGCCCAAAACATCAATTATTTGTTCCTAAAAGTGCTGGAGGAACTCAGCAGGTCAGGTAGCATCAATGGAGGGGAATAAGCAGTTAATGTTTTGGGGTGAAACCTTTCATCAGGACTGGAAAGGAAGGGGAAAGACACCAGAATAAGAAAGTGGGGAAGGAGAGGGAGGACAAGGTAGATTGATAAAGCTAGGTGAGTGGAGGATGAAGTGAGAAGCTGAGAAATGCTAGGCTGGGAAAAGTAGAGTGGAAGAAGGAATCTGATAGAAGAGCGGATCATGACAGAAGGGGCAGGCGGAGGGGTGCCAAAGAGGTCTAGTGCTTTGTATTTAATTCCCAGATCAATTGCCTGTGCCTCATTTGCTGATATTCAGCAGTTCCTGATATTCCCGGATCTAAAAACAGAAAAGTGTGGAAATACTCCACAGGTCAGGATGAATCTTGAGTGCTGAAGTCGTATTCAAAATTGCACTTATTGTCATGTGCACAAGTGCAATGAAAAACTAATTTGCAGCAGCATCACAGGCACATCTAAATATTAAATTTAAAGATTAGCTTTATTTGTCACGTATAGAACTCCTGTAGCTAATAAAGTAGCCACTGAGTGTATGTTTGTGGTCTTCTGTTGCTGTAGCCCATCCACTTCAAAGTTCAAAGTTCAAAGTTCAGAGATGAACTGGCGTGGCTAACTTCACTCACCCCAACACTGAACTGAGTCCGCAACCCAGTGACTCACTTGGAAGGATTCTGCCACTCAGGTTCTTCTGTCTTTTGCAAATTAGTTACCAGTCTGTTTCTGTTGTACAGTCGGCCCTCATCTGCGGATTCAACCAACTGCGGATCGGGAAAACCCGGAAGTTCTCTCTCCAGCACTCGTTGTTTGAGCATGTACAGACTATTTTTCTTGTCATTATTCCCTAAACAATACAGTATAACAACTATTTACATAGCATTTACATCGTATTAGGTATTATAAGTAATCTAGAAATGACTTAAAAGTACAGGCAGTCCCCGGGTTATGAACAAGTTCCATTCCTGAGTCCGTCTTTAAGTCGGATTTGAGGTCGGAACAGGTACATCCGGTATTATTCAGCGTTAGTTAGTCAAACATTTTTCCTAGTATATAGTACATATTTTACCTTTCTATGCATATAAAACACTTAAGAAACATAGGTATTTCAAAAATTAAACCACTGCGTTGCTTAGTAATAATTGTAGCTTTCTTCGGGGCAAGGTCTATCACATGTTCCATTAAAATTGTTCCAATCGTTGACCGACTGTAGCCTAATGCTATTATTTCCACCTTATTTTCAATCGTGATCGTGATTATTCTTGTGAACAGAAACACTGCGGATTCAGACCTGCACCGCCAGGTCCTGATGACCAGCGCACTGAGCATGTAAAATAAAGTCCGGGGTTCCGCTGGGTCCTAAAGACCACTGCACTGAGCCAGGTTAAATAAGAGTATCTGCATTTTTTGTTATCAGCGGGGGGGGGGGGGGGGGGTCTCGTAACCAATCCCCTGCGGATAAGGAGGGCTGACTGCATTGAGTTTTTCAGTGATTCTATTGTGCTTCTTTATATGCCCACAGGGTCGTAAATGGTGACATATATGTATTTGATAACAAATTTACTTTGAACTTCTTCTGCACACTGCTGTTGTAAAGTGTAGTTATTTAATTTTACTGTGCTTTCCTGTCACCTTGAACCAGTCTAGCCATTCTCCTCTGACCTCCCTTATCAAAAAGGTGCTTTCTCCACAGAACTACCTCTCACTGGATGTCTTTTTTGTTTTTCACATCTTTCTCTTGTAAATTCTTAGAGACTGTTGTGTGAGAAAATAATAGGAGATCAGCCATTTCTGAGATACTCAAGCCACCCCATCTGGCACCAACAATCATTCCATGGTCAAAGTCACTTAGACCATATTTCTTCTGCATTCTGATGTTTGGTTTGAATGACAACTGAACCTCTTGACCATAATTATGTTTTCAACACATAAAGGAATAATTACATTTTCAAATATAATTATATATTTGTATTAATGAGCAGGTATACAGGTGCACCTAATAAGTGGCCTCTGAGTGTTTACTGAAACAATGAAAATGCATTATTTGTATCAACAGCCAACACACTGCAAGGATTGTGCTGGGGCAGCTTCAAGTGTTCCCATGCACAGCATGCGCACAAATTACTAATCCTAACTCTTACGTCTTGGCAATGTGAGAAAAACCCAGAGCACAGGCAAACATAGGAGAACACACCATCTCCTTAAGAGAGTGGTGGGAACTGAATGCTGATTGGTGATCACTAGTGACAACTTCGCTGCTGTACTGTCCCTAGCATCTGAAACACAACACTAACAAGCAAAACCAAAAATTAAACATAAACCATCAACACTTTTTACAAAAAAAAACACTTTAGTACAAAGTGATCAAAATGGCCATAGTGTTGTTATAGAAGGTAGTAATTAGGGTTCTGAATCCAAATGTTTGAGAGAAATAGCTGTTCTAGAACTAGCTACACATACATAGCTCCTGTGGACAGAGTTAAGTAAGTTTCTTGGAAAAACACAACAGGTGATCTCACCTGGTCCCTCAATACACCCTCGTTGGTCACAAAAGTACATCAGTGAGTCCTTCAGGGAGTAGAAGTGAGTTTGGCTCCACCTCATATTTATTAATTTTTACAGGAGCACCATCGAGAGTGTCCTCACCACTGGGTCACTGTCTGATGGGAATTGCAAGGCATCTGGCCACAAGTCCCAATAAACGATTGCAAGGACTGCTGAGAAGATCATCAGGGTCTCTCTTCCATCCATTATTAGTAGTGTAAGACAGACCCCGAGTACTGCGGGGTATTGTGTACGCAGGGTCTTTAGCATTCACAATGACCTCTTCCATCGGACCTCTACTAGCAGGCAGGAGGTACCATAAGCATTAGGACGACTGTTAGAATGGGAACCAGCTTCTTCCCCCAGACCATGACACTACTGAACTTCCTGTTGCCGCATTGTTATAACTTAATTTATTTGTGGTGATATTACTTTATGTGTTATGTGTGTGAGTTATATGTACTGTGTTGTGCACCTTGGTCTGGAGCAGCAGTTCCCAACCTGCAGACCCTCTCGGTTAATGGCAGGAGTCCATGGCATAAAAAAGGTTGGGAACACCTGGTCCGGAGGGATGATGTCTTGTATGGCAGTACATATTTGTATGGTTGAATGACAATAAACTTGAACTTGAGCTGGTGTGAGACTTCAGGCTCCTGTATCCCCTGCCCAGTGGTAGCTGTGGCAAGATGGCATGTCATGGCATGGATGGTGGAGATCATAGATTTTAGATGCTGCCTTCTTGAGGCAGTGTCTCCAGTGGATATGATGGGGAGGGATGTGCCAAAATGCTCTGGGCAGAGTCCACTCCATAGCTTTTTACATTCCCGCATACCTGAATCGCTCTACTGGACCATGATGCAACCATTCAGGATACCTTCAACAGTACCTCTAGAGACGTTTGTTAAAATGTTCCCTAGGACATAGAATCTACAACATATTACAGGTCCATCACCCCACAATGTTGTGCCGAGCGTGTCAGCTACTCTAGAAACTGCTTAGAATTTCCCTACTGCATAGCCCTCTATTTTTTTGAGCTCCATGTACCTATACAAGTCTCATAAAAGACCCTATTGTATCCACCTCCACCACAGTCACCAGCAACCCATTCCACGCACTTACCACTCTCTGTAAAAAAAAACTTACCCTCTGACATCCCCCTGGATCTACTTGCAAGCACCTTAAAACTGTGTACTCTAGTGTTAGCCATTTCAGCCCTGGGAAAAAGCCTCTGACTAGCCACACAATCAAAGCCTCTCATCATCTTATACACCTCTATCAGGTCACCTCTCATCCTCCATTGCTGCAAGGAGAAAAGGCCAAGTTCACTCAACCTATTCTCATAAGGCATGCTCTGCAATCCAGGCAATATTCTTGTAAATCTCCTCCGCACTCTCTCTATAGTACTGGTCACCAACCAGTTGATCGTGATCGACCAGTCGATCTTTGAGACTTTCCCAGTAGATCCCAAAACAAAAAAAGGAAAATAAATACACAAATACTGTTGTAATGTGAGCATTATAAAAATAAGTAATACTAATTATACTAAGTATAATACTAATACTAATTATACTAATACTATCATACTAAGTATAATACTAGTAATAATAGTACTAATTATACTTAGTATAATTATACTAAGGAGGTAGTCACACCAAAAAACCAAGAAGTAGGCAGATGGGTGACGGTCCAGAGGGGCAGGGGGAGCAGGTAGAGAGAGCAGAGCACCCCTGCGGCCATTCCCATTAACAATAAGTATACCGTACTGGATACTGTTGATGGGGATGACCTACCAGGAATGAGTTGTAGTGGTCCTGCCTCTGGCACAGAGGTTGAACCCTCAATTAGAAAGGGGAGGAGGGAAGAGAAGAGAGCGATAGTTTTAGGGGACTCTATAGTTAGGGGGGCAGATAGGAGATTTTGTGGGGCAGATCTGGAGTCTCGGATGGTATGTTGCCTCCCTGGTGCCAGGGTCCGGGACATCTCAGATCGGGTGCAGGCTATTCTTGACAGTGAGGGCATGAACCCAGATGTAGTGGTCCATGTAGGGACCAATGATGTAGGTAAAGTGAGTGAGGGGGTCCTGCTTAGAGAGTTCAGGGAGTTAGGAGTGAAGCTGAAAGGCAGGACCTCCAGGGTGACAATCTCGGGATTGCTACCTGTGCCACGTGCGAGTGAGGCGAAGAATAGAATGATTATGCACATTAATACGAGGCTGAGAGCATGGTGCAGGAAGGAAGGGTTCAGGTTTTTGGATAATTGGTCTTTGTTCCAGGGACATTGGGATCTGTTTCGAAGGGATGGTCTACATCTGAACCGGAGGGGTACTAACAATCGTGCAGGAGTATTTGCCAGTGCTGCTCGGGGGGGTTTAAACTAGATGTGCAGGGGGCAGGGATCCAGATCCAGAGGGTTGGTCAGAAGGTGCTTGGGGTTAAATGTGTACAAGGTTTGGGTGATCTTGAGAAGGTCATCAAAATTCAGGGTGCAATTTGCCCGATGGAAGTTCAAGGAGCTGGGTTAGGTACAGTAGACAGTGTTTTAAGCAAAGAGAGGAGGAATGGGCTAAGAATTCTATACTTGAATGCGCGTAGTGTCAGAAATAAGACAGATGAGCTTGAAGCTCAGATGAAAATGGGGAACTACGATATTGTTGGGATAACGGAGACATGGCTGCAAGGGGATCAGGCCTGGGAATTGAGTGTACCAGGGTATATGTGCTATCGTAGAGACAGAAATATGGGAAGAGGGGGTGGGGTGGCCCTGTTGGTGAGGAATGAGATTCAGTCCTTAGCAAGAGGTGACTTGGGAACAGGGGAAGTAGAGTCTGTGTGGATTGAGCTGAGGAACAGTAAGGGTAAAAAGACCCTAATGGGTGTTGTGTACAGGCCCCCAAACAGTAGCGTGGATATTGGGTACAAGTTGATTAGGGAGTTAACATTGGCATGTGCTAAAGGTAATGCAGTCGTTATGGGAGATTTCAACATGCAGGTGGACTGGGAGAATCAGGTAGGTGCTGGACCCCAGGATAGGGAGTTTGTGGAGTGTCTAAGGGATGTATTTTTGGAACAGCTTGTGCTTGAGCCAACCAGGAACGAGGCTATTTTGGACTTGGTGATGTGTAATGAACAGGAATTGATAAATGATCTTGAAGTAAAGGAGCCATTAGGAAGTAGTGATCATAACATGATAAGTTTTTATCTACAATTTGAGAGGGATAGGGGCAGATCAGAGGTGTCAGTGTTGCAATTAAATAAAGGAGACTACGGAGCCATGAGGGATGAGCTGGCCAAAGTTAAATGGGCGGATGCCCTGGCAGGAAAGACAGTGGATCAGCAGTGGCAGATATTCTTGGGCATAATACAAAAGATGCAAATGCAGTTCATTCCAATGAGAAGGAAGGATTCAAAGAGGGGGAAGGGGCCACAGTGGTTGACAAAGGAAGTCAGAGATTGTATAGCATTAAAGAAAAAGAAGTATGACAGGGCTAAGATGAGTGGGAATACAGATGATTGGGAAAGTTTTAAGGAACAGCAGATCTTAACTAAAAAAGCAATACGGAGAGAAAAAATCAGGTATGAGCTCAGTCTAGCCAGGAATATAAAAGGGGATAGCAAAAGCTTTTTTAGCTATGTGAAAAGAAAGAAGATAGTTAAGAACAATGTTGGCCCCTTGAAGAATGAATTGGGAGAAATTGTTATGGGAAACAGGGAAATGGCAACAGAATTTAATGCATACTTTAGATCTGTCTTCACCAGGGAGGACACAAGCAATCTCCCAGATGTATGGATGGGCCAGGGTCATAAGGTATCAGAGGAATTGAGACAGATTGACATTAGGAAAGAAACTGTGATGAGTAGACTGGTAGGACTGAAGGCTAATAAATCCCCGGGTCCAGATGGTCTGCATCCGAGGGTTCTAAAAGAGGTGGCTCAGGAAATTGCGGATGCATTGGTAATCATTTTCCAATGTTCCTTAGATTCAGGATCAGTTCCTGAAGATTGGAGAGTGGCTAATGTTATCTCACTTTTCAAGAAGGGAGGGAAGGAGAAAACGGAGAACTATCGTTAGCCTAACGTCAGTCGTGGGGAAGATGCTTGAGTCCATTATTAAGGACGAAATAGTGGCACATCTAGATGGCAGAAATAGGATTAGGCCGAGCAAGCATGGATTTACCAAGGGAAAATCTGTTGGAGTTTTTTGAGGGTGTAACAAGGATGTTAGACGAGGGTAAGCCAGTAGATGTTGTGTACCTAGATTTTCAGAAGGCATTCGATAAGGTGCCACATAGGAGATTGGTGAGTAAAATCAGAGCTCATGGCATTGGGGGCAGGGTTTCAACATGGATAGAAAACTGGTTGGCAGATAGAAAGCAAAGGGTAGCAGTGAATGGGTGTTTCTCAGACTGGCTGGAGGTGACTAGTGGGGTACCACAGGGCACTGTATTGGGACCACAGCTCTTTACGATTTATGTCAATGATTTAGATGAGGGCATTGAAAACTATATCAGCAAGTTTGCTGACGATACTAAACTGGGTGGCAGCGTGACATGCGAAGAGGACGTTAGGAGAATACAGGGAGACTTGGATAGGCTGAGTGAGTGGGCAGATACTTGGCAGATGTCATTCAATGTGAATAAATGTGAAGTTATCCACTTTGGAAGCTGGAACAAGAGGGCAGAGTATTGTCTGAACGGTGTCGAGTTAGGTAAGGGAGAAATGCAAAGAGACCTAGGAGTCCTAGTTCACCAGTCAATGAAGGTGAATGAGCAAGTGCCACAGGCAGTGAAGAGGGCAAATAGAATGTTGGCCTTTGTTACAAGGGGAATTGAATACAAGAGCAAGGATGTTCTTTTGCATTTGTACAGGGCCCTGGTGAGACCACACCTGGAATATTGTGTACAGTTTTGGTCTCCAGGTTTAAGGAAGGACATTCTGGCAATTGAGGAAGTGCAGCGTAGATGCACTAGGTTGATTCCTGGGATGGTAGGGCTGTCTTACGCAGAGAGATTGGAGAGATTGGGCTTGTACACGCTGGAATTGAGGAGATTGAGAGGGGATCTGATTGAAACGTTTAAGATAATTAAAGGATTTGATAGGATTGAGGCAGGAAATATGTTCCAGATGTTGGGAGAGTCCAGTACCAGAGGGCATGGATTGAGAATAAGAGGTCAGTTATTTAGAACAGAGTTGAGGAAGAGCTTCTTCTCCCAGAGAGTTGTGGAGATGTGGAATGTACTGCCTCGGAAGACGGTGGAGGCCAATTCTCTGGATGCTTTCAAGAAGGAGCTGGATAGATATCTGATGGATAGGGGAATCAAGGGATATGGGGACAAGGCAGGGACTGGGTATTGATAGTGAATGATCTGCCATGATCTCAGAATGGCGGTGCAGACTCGAGTGGCCGAATGGTCTACTTCTGCACCTATTGTCTATAGTCTATTGTCTATAATTAGGATAATGGTAATATAACAATTTTCCCGCTACAGAAAGCTGTTTGTAAAGAGAGGTTGTTTCCAGGGTTGCGGGGTTTTACTTCCGTTTGTTCTGCCCGGTGCGCATATGTGTATAGTCATTTCACCAGGCACCGCGGTTCAGTGAAAATCTCTGTATGTTAGATATTGGTTTTACCGTCCCAGATCAAGTTGTTCCTTTGGGCATTAAGTTGCTGAGTGGTCCGTTTTCAAAGTAGAAGTTATTACAAATACATTATGCCTGATAAACCTCTTGATGCAAAAGTAAATTTTACCCCTAGACCACATATGTGAGTCATTTTTAACACACACTTAGTTGCTTTCCCTGGTTATTGTGTTTCTCTTTTTCCACTGCCCAGCATCGTGTGTCACATGCGCATTGACATCATGTGGCTGTTGTATTTTTTCAGAGTAGCTTGTGCTGCATCAAAGTGACCAATTAGATTAGATAAGACTGTCACAAACATTAATATACGGCACTCGCTGGCGATATCCCGCAAGGTAGCTAGCTAGCATGGCAGAGGCTCCACAAAAGAAGGCAAAAATGTACAAATTCCATCCAGAATGGGAAGAGGAATTTCCTTTACCTTAGTGAAAGACACCAAACACAAGCACTGACTAAAAGAGGGAATCTGGAGTGGCACCACAACAGCCACCACCAGAAATTTAAAGACACCTACCCCCTCAAAGAGCGCAATTCATGCCTGGAAAGTTGAGGAGCTGAAATCGGGGTTGAAGGCCCAGCAATTGTTTTTCACAAAACATGTTGCCCAAATAAGGCTGCCATTGAAGCATCATTTTGTGTAAGACACCTTTTGGCTAAACACAAGAAGCCTTTTACAGATAGCGATTTATTCAATGGCCATTACCGCAGAGACTGTTTTTAATGATTTTAAAAACAAAAACAACATCAAAACCGCAATACATAATATACTGCTTGGCCCTGCAACAGTGACAAGGAGGGTAGAGTCACTGTCAGAGGACGTGGATTGATAAGTGTTAAAGGACTTGTCACTCTGTGAATATTTTTCACTACAGTTTGATGAATCCCTGGATATAATGCAAACAGCTCAGCTTGTTGTATTTGTCAGAATGGATTTCCAAGATTTTACAACAAAGGAGGACTTCCTCTCTCTTTTGCACTTAAAGGAGAGAACGAAAGGTAAGGATATTTACAATGAGTTTCAAAAATATGTCCATGAACATGACATCCCCATTCATAAACTGGTGGCAATTACTACTGATGGGGCCCCAGCAACGATTTTATAGCACTGTGCTGTAATGACCCTGATTTTCCTGACTTCCTGGATTATCATAGCGTGATTCATCAGCAGGCCTTGGCTGGAAAGGTCATGAACTTTCCTCATGTAATGACACTGGTGGTCAAACTCATAAACTTGATTCGAGCAAAAGCGCTTCAGCACCGCTTATTTATGGCGTTATTGGATGAGCTTGATGCTGCTTACGGAGATGTAATTCTTCATGTTGATGTTCGGTGGTTGAGTCGCGGTAAAGTGCTGCAATGATTTGTTGACTTGTTGCCTGAGATAAAGATTTTTCTGTTGACAAGAAACAAGGAGCACGAGGAACTGTCTACTGGATTTAGGGTTTCTGACAGACCTAACGACTAAATTAAATGCACTTAACAACGAGCTCATGGGCAAAAACCGACACATGCCCCACATGATAAGCTCAGTAAATGCGTTTAAGACGAAGCTCGGTGTTTGGATTTCAAATTTAAAGAATGGGAGATTGACACAATTTCCCAACTTGGAGAAAATATTACAGGCCATCAAGGAAAAACTGCTTTTTGCCCTGATGTTTCATCATGTTTCCTGATGAAGGGTCTTGGCCCGAAACATTGGCTACTCTTTTCTCACAGATGCTGCCTGACCTGCTGAGTTCTTCCAATGTTGTGTACGTATACTTCACTTGTGAGTCTGTTAGGGTAATCTATTGTATCCGGTGCGGCCTCCTCTACTTCGGCGAGACCTGACACAGATTGGGGGACCGTTTCATCGAGCACCTACACTCCAGACCACCACACCACACCACACACACGCCACACCAGACAGGATCTCCCAGTTGCCACTCACTTCAACTCTCCCTCTCATTCCCATTCGGATATGTCCATACATGACCTCCTCTACTGCCACGATGAGGCCAAACTTCGGTTGGAGGAACAACATCTCATATACAGTCTGGGTAGTCTGCAGCCCCTCGTATGAACATCGAATTCTCTAACTTCCGGTAATTCCCTCCCTCTCCCTTCCCCATCCCACCTCTACTCTGTATCCTCTTCTAGCTGCCTATCACCTTTCATGACTCTGCCTTCTTCTACTACCCATAGTGCTTACCCCTTAGATTCCTTCTTCACCTCTCCTGCCTATCCCCTCCCTGCTTCCCCTCCCCCACCCCTTGATCTTTCCTCTGATTGGTTTTCCACCCTCCCCCCACCTTCTTTATAGGGCCCCTGCCCCCTCCTTCTTTAGTCCTGACGAAGGGTTTCGACCTGAAACGTTGACTGCTTCACACACAAAATGCTGGTGGAACACAGCAGGCCAGGCAGCATCTATAGTGAGAAGCACTGTCGATGTTTCGGGCCGAGACCCTTTGTCAGGACCAGCATTTTGTGTGTGTTGTTATCATCCTGGTAAATCTCCTCTGTACCTTTTCCAATGTTTCCACATCCTTCCTATAGTGAGGTGACCAGAACTGGACACAGTACTCCAAGTGTGGCCTAACCAAAGTTTTATAGAGTTGAATCCGCAACTCTTAAACTCTATCCCTCGACTTATGAAAGTTAACACTCCATAAGCTTTCTTAACTACCCTATCTACCTGTGAGACAACTTTCAGAGATCTGCGGACATGTACCCCCAGATCCCTCTGCTCCTCCACACTCCCAAGTATCTTGCCATTTACTTTGTACTCTACCTTGGAGTTTGTCCTTGCAAAGTGTACCACCTCACACTTCTCTGGGTTGAACTCCATCTGCCACTTCTGCATCCTATTGATGTCTCTCTGCAATCTTCGACAATCCTCAACACTATCCACAACACCATCAACTTTTGTGTCGTCTGCAAACTTGCCAACCCACTCTTCCACCCCCACTTTCAGGTCGTTAATAAAAATCACGAAAAGTAGGGGTCCCAGAACCGATCCTTGTGGGACACCACTAGTCACAACCCTCCAATCTCAATGTACACCCTCCACCATGACCCTCTGCTTTCTGCAGGCAAGCCAATTCTGAATCCACCTGGCCAAACTTCCCCGGATCCCATGCCTTCTGACTTTCTGAGTAAGCCTACCATGTGGAACCTTGTCAAATGCCTTACTAAAATCCATGTAGATCACATCCACTGCACTACCCACATCTGGTCACCTCCTCAAAAAACTCGATCAGGCTTGTTAGACACGATCTGCCCTTCACAAAGCCATGCTAACTGCCCTTGATCAGACCATGATTCTCTAAATGCCCATAGATTCTATTTCTAAGAATCTTTTTCAACAGCTTTCCCACCACAGACGTAAGGCTCACTGGTCTATAATTACCTGAACTATCCCTACTACCTTTTTTGAACAAGGGGACAACATTCGCCTCCCTCCAATCCTCCGGTACCACTCCCGTGGACAATGAGGACATGAAGATCCTAGCCAGAGGCTCAGCAATCTCTTCCCTCGCCTCATGGAGCAGCCTGGGAAATATTCCGTCAGGCCCCGGGGACTTATTCGTCCCAATGTATTATAACAACACTAACCTCTTCTCCCTTAATGTCAACATGCTCCAAAACATCAACCTCACTCATATTGTCGTCACTGTCTTCAAGTTCCTTCTCATTGCTGAATACTGAAGTGAAGTATTCATTGAGGACCTCGCTCACTTCCACAGCCTCCAGGCACATCTTCCCACCTTTATCTCTAATTGGTCCTATCTTCACTCCTGTCAACCTTCTGTTCTTCACATAATTGAAGAATGCCTTGGGGTTTTCCTTTACCCTACTCCCAAGGCCTTCTCATGCCTCCTTTTTGTTCTCCTCAGCCCCTTCTTAATTTCCTTTCTTGCTACCCTATATTCCTCAATAGACCCATCTGATCCTTGCTTCCTAAACCTCATGTATGCTGCCTTCTTCCACCTGACTAGATTTTCCACCTCACTTGTCACGCATGGTTTCTTCAGCCTACCATTCTTTATCTTCATCACCAGGACAGATTTATCCCTATAACCCTGCAAGAGATCCCTAAACATCGACCACATATCCATAGTACATTTCCCTGCAAAAACATCATCCCAATTCAAACCAGCTTGTTCTAGCCTTATAGCCTCATACTTTTCCCTTCCCCAATTAAAAAATTTCCTGTCCTCTCTTGATTCTATCCTTTTCCATGATAATGTTAAAGGCCAGGGAGCGGTGAACACTGTCCCCCAGATGTTCACCCACTGAGAGATCTGTGACCTGACATGATTTGTTACCTAATACTAGGTCTAGTATGGCATTCCCCCTCGTCGGCCTGTCAACATACTGTGAAAGGAATCTGTCCGAGATGTACTTAACAAACTCTGCCCTGTCTAAACCACTGGAACTAATTAGCTGCCAATCAATATTAGGGAAGTTAAAGTCACCTGTGACAACCCCCTGTTATTTTGGCACCTTTCCAAAACTGCCTCCCAATCTGCTCCTCGGTATCTCTGCTGCTACTAGGGGACCTATAGAATACTCCCAATAGAGTAACTGCTCCCTTCCTGTTCCTGACTTCCACCCATACTGACTCAAAAGAGGATCCTGCTACATCACGCACCCTTTCTGTACCTGTAATAGTATCCCTGACCAGTAATGCCACCCCTACTCCCCTCCCCCCCCCCCCATCCCTTTTAAAGCACTGAAATCCAGGAAGATTGAGAATCCATTCCTGCCCTGGTGCCAGCTAAGTCTCCATAATGGCCACTACATCATAATTCCATGTAAGTATCCAAGCTCTCAGTTCATCACCTTTGTTCCTGATGCTTCTTGCATTGGAGTACATGCAATTTAGCCCTTCTACCTTACTACCTTTACACCCTTTATTCTGTTTCTCTTTCCTCAAAGCCTCTTTATACGTTAGATCTGGCTTTACTCCAGGCACTATACTTGCAGTTCCCACATAACCTTTATCCTCCTCCACCTCACTATCTGCTCTAACACTCTGGTTCCCCTCCCCCTGCAAATCTAGTTTAACCCCCCCCAGAGCAGCATTAGCAAACCTTCCCGCAAAGATGTTAGTCCCCCTCCAGTTCAGGTGCAACCTGTCCCATCGGTACAGGTCCCACCTTCCCTGGAACAAGGCCCAATTGTCCAGAAACATGAAGCCCTCCCTCCTGCACCAGCTCCTATATAGCTGAATTATCTTCCTATTTCTAGTCTCACTAGCATGTGGCATGGGTAGCAATCCTGAGATTGCAACCCTGGAGGTCCTGTCCTTCAACTTTGCACCTAACTCCCTAAATTCTCTTTGCAGGACCTCCTCCTTCTTTCTATCCATGTCATTGGTACCTACATAGACCGCAACTTCTGGCTGCCACCCTCCCTCTTGAGAATACTGAGAACTCGATCTGAGATGCCACGGACCCTGGCACCAGGGAGGCAACAGACCATCTGGGATTCTCAATCTCTTCCACAGAACCTCTTACCTGTCCCCCTAACTATCGAATCCCCTATCACTACTGCTCTCCTCTTTTCCCTCCTTCCTTTCTGAGCTGAGGGTCCAGTCTCGGTGCCAGAGACGCAACCACTGCAACTTGTCCCTGGTAGGTCGTCCCCACCAACAGAATCCAAAACTGTATACTTATTGTTGATGGGAATGGCCACAGGGGTGCTCTGCTCTTCCTGTCTATTCCTCTTCCCTCTCCTGACAGTCACCCAGTTACCTGTCTCCTGACTTTTAGGGGTGACTATCTCCCTGTAACTCCTGTCTATTCCTGCCTCACAAATTATCCTAAGTTCATCCAGCTTTCTCCAGTTCCCTAACTCAGTTTGTCAGGAGCTGCAACTGGATGCACCTTTTGCAGGTGTAGTCATCAGGGACAATTGTGCTCGCCCTGACTTCCCACATACTGCAAACGGAGCACTCAACTGCCCTAACTGCTGCCTCCATTACCTACTCCTAAGTCAATCAGAGTTAAAGGAGCCTACCCGGCCTTACCTCACTTGGAGCAAGCTCATCCTCAGCCTCTGCTCGCCAAAGCCTTCCTGCTCTGTCTCACACTACTCCAGCTCCCGCTACTACGTCACCCGCTCCGTTAATCTGCTCACTTTTTAAACTCTCCTGCTGCCTCACGGGCCGACTTTCACGTGCTTGCGCAGTCATGCCCCGTTCAAACTGCCACATGTGCACTAAAAGTCAGTGCCTACATCGGGTCAACTTATCAGTGTGAAATTGCATTTTCACAGATGAAAATTATTAAATCTAAGTACAGGAGCTGTCTTACAGTCAGACACCTCACAGACTGTCTCAGACTGGCTGTCTGTAATTATGAGCCAAATTTCAGGGAACTAGCAGAAAGTATTCAGCCCCAGTCAGCGCACTGAATGAATGAGTCAATTTTTATTCATTTATTTTTTTGTGTTGACATAAAATTAAATCATGAAACTTAGAATTAAAGGTATGAAGAATTGTAATATTCTTTAGAAAGACAGCTATAGCTTGTTTGATATGCTCATTACAGTGGTTTCTTGGTTGAATGAATTTGAAATTTGAAAGTTTGACAAAAGCATTTTATGTAATTCAAATACAATTAACCCAAATAAAAGGCCTCAATTTGGAAGTAAAATCTGAGCTGTTTTTTCTCTAAACAATTTAGTAGGTAGATCTTGCCTTTCACTGAGGCTGAGGTAGGGGATCTTGAGCTTACTCTATAGTATTCACATCCTTCCTGTAGCGAGGTGACCAGAACTGAACACAGTACTCCAAGTGGGGTTTAACTAAAGTCTTATATAGCTGTAACATTATGTCACGGCTCTTGAACTCAATTCCATGATTGATGAATGCCAATACACCGTATGCCTTCAATACAACATTGCCAACCTGCGCAGCAACTTTGAGTGTCCTATGGACATGGACCCCAAGATCTCACTGATCCTCCACCCTGCCAAGAGTCTTACCATTAATATTATATTCTGTCTTCAAATATGACCTACCAAAATGAACCACTTCACTCTTAACTGGGTTGAACTCCATCTGCTACTTCTCAGCCCAGCTCTGCATCCTATTGATGTCCAATTGTAACCCCTGGTAACCCTCCAGACTATCTACAACACCCCCAACTTTTGTGTCATCAGCAAACTTTCTAAGCAACCCTTCTACTTCCTCATCCAGGTCATTTATAAAAATTACAAAGAGGAGGGGTCCGACAACAGATCCACTGGTCGTCATCCTCCATGCAAAATATGAACCATCTACAATCACCCTTTGCAAGTCAATTCTGGATCCACAAAGCAGGGTCTCCTTGGATCCTATGTCTCCTTACTTTCTGAATGAGTCTTGCATGAGGAAACTTATCAAATGCCTTATGGAAATCCATATATTGTATATTCTTGAGTATAAGCCGACCGCCCCATTTTCAAAGTTAAAAAAGTGACTTTTGCATGTTACTTTTGTATAAGCCAACCCCTTTTGTAGAGCTTTTTGACTTAACCAGAAAAGATCACAAGATCTCACATGCCGGTACTCAGCTTTGCCGGATCCGGAACCTGGAAATTTTGTGAACCAGTACCTGCTAAGAGAACAGGCCTCCACATTGTAGAGTGTTATAGGCGAATTCTTAATAAATAAATCGGGGAGAGAAATTTTGGATTAGGTTTCCAATGGAAAAGAATCCTCTGAAATGTAATCCCCGCGAAACCATTTAGCGCCCATCGTAATCTCGTTAAAACATAACACGGGGTGGCGGGATCAGTACGTGCACTCAGTATTGAGTTTGCGACCACCATGTACAAAAGATTAAAACAAATGCGATATGATGCTGGCTTCAAGCTGATTTTGTTGATTTTGCTAAGTTCTGCAGCTGCTAAGAAGTTTAGTGTAAATGAGAAACAAGTGAGAGTGGGGAGAAAGGCAGAGGATACACTGAGGGAAATGCCAAAGACGAAGTGTGCAAACCATGGGAAAACATGCCAGTGGCCAGAACTGGAAGAAAAAGTTTTAGAGTGGGTGAATCACCAGCGAACGTCTGGATACATTGTCACCAGAGAAATGATTCGAGTTCAAGCGTTGAAATGGGACGAAAAATGCCGTGAGGTTAGCGAAAATTTCAAAGCTACGTAAAGTTGGTGCACCCAATTTATGAATAGATGTGATCTTGTGTTGAGACAAAAAACAAAGATTGCTCAGAAAATTCCCGCTGAGCGTTGTTTACTGCTGGATGGATGAAGCGGTTTGCTTGAAGTGGGTTAAAGAGGTGTGGTGTCATCGTCCCGAAGGTTTCAGGAAGGAAAAGTTGCTACCTGTCTGGGACATGTTCAAAGCGCACTTGTCAGGTGAGACAAAAGCAGCATTGAAAGCTGAAAATACGGACATTGCAGTCATTACCGGTGGTTTGATCTCCGTGCTCCAGCCACTAGATATAAGTTTAAACAAATCATTCAAAGAATTCATGCATCGACAGTGGAGCAAATTTGACTCAAAAACAGCCAATAAATACGACCTGCCTTCCGTGTATTCGTTTTTCCAAAGTTGGCACCCTCTGTATAAGCTGACACCCTAACTTTAGGACCAAAATTTAGGACCAAATTCTCAGCTTATACACCAGAATTTACGATACACTACATCCACTGCTCTACCTTCATCAATATGTTTGTTACATCCTCAAAGAATTCAATCATGCCCTTAACAAAGTCATGCTAACTATCCCTATTCAGATTATATCTCTCCAAAGGAACAGAGGAACTTCTGACATCCCTCGAAGCTGCCATTCAGGATGATAGGGTGGTTAAGAAGGCATGTTGGTGCTCATTCGTCTGGACTGAGTTCAAGAGCTCCAAGGTAATGTTGCAGCTATGTAGAACCCTGGTTAGATTACACTTCAGTTCTGGTCACTTCATTATAGGGACTATGAGGAAGCTTTTTCTAAAGTGCAGAGGAGATTTACCAAGATGCTGCCTGGATCAGAGAGCCTGTCTTAAAGGGCGAGTGCGCTAGGGCTTTTCTCTTTGAAGTAAGGGAGGATGAGAGGAGACTTGATAGAGAGTGTACAAGATGATGAGAAAATTGGATAGAGTGGACAGCCAGAGACTTTTACCCAGTGCTGAGAAGGCTAATATGAGGCAGAATAATTTTAAGGCGATTGGTGATTGGGGGGGGATTTCAGAGGAAAGAATTTTTACACAGGATGTGGTGGGTGCCAGGTGTAGTGGTAGAGGGGAATTTCTTTAGCCAGAGGGAGGTGAATCTGTGGAATTCACTGCCACATGGCTGTGGTGGCCAAGCCATTGGGAATATTAAAAACAAAGATTGACGGGTTCTTGATTAGTCAGGGTGTCAAAGGTTACAGAGAACAAGCAGGAGAATGGCGCTGAGAAGGAAAACAGGTAGGGATGATGAAATGGTGGAACAGACTCAATGGGCCAAATGGCATAATTCTGCTCCTTTGTCTCATGGTCTTTTTATTCCCTTAATGTCCCATTCCCTGATCTCCTGTGCCATTCCAAAATCCAGCGGGTCAGCCAGTATCTCTGGAGAGGAGTAAACAGTCAAGACCCTTCATCAGGACTGGAAAGGAAGGGGGAAGAAATCAGAATAAGATGGTGGGGGGAGGGGAGGAGTACAAGTTGGCAGAAAGTTGGCAGAGAGCAGGTGAGGGGGAAGGTGGGGGGAGGGGGAGATGGAGTAAGAAAGCTGGGAGGTGATTGATAGATGGTAAAGTACTTAAGAAGAAGGAATCTGATAGAAGACAGTGGCCCATGGGACAAAAGGAAGGAAGAGGGGAATGAGGGGTAGGTGATAAGCAGGTGAGAAGGAATAATGGAGAGCCAAAATGGGGAATTGAAAAGGAGGGAAGGGGGAGATTTTATAGGAAATTAGAGAAATTGATGTTCATGCCATCATGTTGGGGTCTACCCAATATCCATATCCATTGTAGCCAGTAAAACATGACATCAATGAAAAAAACATTGTAATCAATGAAAGGTTTCCAGGTCAACACCCTCAAAATGCTAGAGGAACCTAGCAGGTCAGGCAGTATCTCTGGAGAGGAATAAACAGTAAAAGGTTCATACAGTACAACATGAGGATGATAGTGGTGTCACAATTTCTGGCTTCTGCCTCTTCCTTTCCAGTCCCAATAAAGTGTCTCAGCCTAAAATGTCAGTTCATTCCTATCCGCAGATGCTGCCTGACCTACTGAGTTCCTCCAGCATTTTGAGTGGGCCAAGGTGCAAAACACATTGCCAACATCAGATAGCACAGAGCACAAATAGCTTTAAAAAAGCACCCTCATGTCTCATTCCCTGTTCCACTACCCATTCCCTACCTCTTTTCCCCAGATGATCCTGCCACGTGGTCTGGCCGGATGTGTATAGACGTCATGTCCGGCGGCGCCTGGCCGGTCCTGGAGCGGCGACGGGGGGTGTTTCCGTGCTCTGTGTCCAGGGAGACGAGCCGGACCGGGACCCTCAGGCCGTCAGTCAGTCAGTGCCTCCCATGAACGCGCAGCGGCGGAGAGAGGCCAGGGAGGCGAGCCCGGCGTTGAGCCGGGCGCCGGCTGGGAGACCTCGGGCTGTTAATGTCGGCCCGGCTCCGGGCCTCGGCGCCCTGCTGATGCAGCGGCCCCTGTCCCGGCAGCAGCTGAAGCGGCTGGAGGAGCACCGGTACCGGAGCGCCGGCGCCTCGCTGCTAGAGCCGTTAATGCAGGTGTGGTGGGAGTGGTTGGTCAGCCGTCTCCCGCTCTGGATGGCGCCCAACGTTATCACCGTCACCGGGCTGGCCCTCAACGTGTGCACCACCCTCGTACTCATCCTGTACTGCCCGACGGCCACCGAGCAGGTGAGTGCACGGTCCCATCTCCGCATAGTTACTGTAAGGAGTCTGATGTACTGTCCCATCTCCAAATGGTTAATGTACATGGACTAATGCAATGTCCCATCTCCAAATGGTTAATGTACATGGACTAATGCAATGTCCCATCTCCAGATGGTTAATGTACATGGACTAATGCAATGTCCCATCTCCAAATGGTTAATGTACATGGACTAATGCAATGTCCTATCTCCAAATGGTTAATGTACATGGACTAATGCAATGTCCCATCTCCAAATGGTTAATGTACATGGACTAATGCAATGTCCTATCTCCAAATGGTTACTCTATGGGGTCTAATTCACTGTCTTATCTCTAAGTGGTTACTATACGGGGTCTAATGCACTCTCATCTCCAAGTGGTTACTATACGGGGTCTAATGCACTCTCATCTCCAAGTGGTTACTATACGGGGTCTAATGCACTCTCATCTCCAAATGGTTACTGTACAGTGTTTAATACACTGACTCATCTCCAAATAGTTAATAGACAAAGTCCTTTCTCCACAGGATTAGTGTACACTGTCTTACACATGTCCCACTCCTATCCCCAGTGGTCACTGGAGTGTGATTAGTATGCACTGTTTCCCCTCACTGTCCCACCCCCAGTGGTCACTGGAGTGTGATTAGTATACACTGTATCCCTCATTGTTGCACCCCCAATGGTCACTGGAATCTGATTAATATACACTTTCTCTCACTGTCCCACTCACTTGTGGGATGGACAACCCACTGCAATGCTTATTCTATGAGATTGAATGTATTCTCTTTGTCAAAGTTTTAGATTCAAACATGTTTATTTATTCTGTGCAAAGGGTGATATTACTGACAGTAACTTCTGTAACTTTAGGAGCACACACATAAAACTAGTTGCAGACAACTCTAAATCATATGGTACGTAAAATTAAAGTTAGCACACCCATAATTCTCAGAATGACACAAAGCAAAACATTTGTGTGTGGAAGGTCATGTTTGATAAATCTTATTGAATTTTTTGAAGAGGTTACGAGGGTAAATCAGTGGATGTTGTCTATATGGACTTAAGGCCTTTGACAAGGTTCCACATGAAAGGTCAGTTAGGAAGGTTCAATCGTTAGGTATTACCATTGAAGTAGTAAAATGGATTCAACAATGGCTGGATGGGAGATGCCAGAGAGTAGTGGTGGAAAACCGTTTGTCAGGTTGGAGGCCAGTGACTAGTGATGTGCCTCAGGGATCTGTACTGGGTCCAATGTTGTTTGTCATATACATTAATGATTTGGATGATGGTGTGGTAAATTGGATTAGTAAGTATGCAGATGGTACTAAGATAAGGTGGCTTTGTGGATAATGAAGTAGGTTTTCAAAGCTTGCAGAGAGATTTAGGCCAGTTAGAAGAGTGGGCTGAAAGATGGCAGATGGAGGTAAATGCTGAGAAGTGTGAGGTGCTACATTTTGGTAGGACTAATCAGAATAGGACATACATGGTAAATGGTAGGTAGACTGATGTAGAAATAGGTGCATAGTTCCCTGAAGGTGGAATCTCATGTGGATAGGGTGGTGAAGAAAGCTTTTGGTATGCTGGCCTTTATAAATCAGAGCATTGAGTATAGGAGTTGGGATGTAATGTTAAAATTGTACAAGGTATTGGTGAGGCCAAGTTTGGAGTATTGTGTACAGTTCTGGTCACCGAATTATAGGAAAAATATCAATAAAATAGAGTACAGAGAAGATTTACTAGAATGTTACCTGGGTTTCAGCACCTAAGTTACAGAGAAAGGTTGAACAATTTAGGTCTTTATTCTTTGGAGCATAGAAGGTTGAGGGGGGACTTGATAGAGGTATTTAAAATTATGAGGGGATAGATAGAGTTGACGTGGATAGGCTTTTTCCATTGAGGGTAGGGGGGGATTCAAACAAGAGGACATGAGTTGAGAGTTAAGGGCAAAAGTTTAGGCGTAACTCAAGGGTGAACTTCTTTACTCAGCGAGTGGTAGCTGTGTGGAACGAGCTTCCAATAGAAGTGGTAGAGGCAGGTTTGATTTTTTTTCATTTAAAAAAAAAATTGGATAGGTATATGGACAGGAAAGAAATGGAGGGTCATGGGCTAAGTGCAGGTAGGTGGGACTAGGTGAGAGTAAGCATTCGGCACGGATTAGAAGGGCCGAGATGGCCTGTTTCTGTGCTGTTATTGTTATACGGTTATATGGTGACCCACTTTCTGCACAGGCGAACCGGCTCACAAATAGCCAGCACGCGGGGAGAGACTTTGGTAATGCACCTCTGATGTCATTTCCGTCCGGAGAGGGCGGGCTCTAGGGATTAAATGCCAGCGCCGTGAAGTTTGAATAAACTAGTCTCGAAACGACTTACCGACTGCGTGTCGTCTCTAGCTCTGTATGTAGTACATCGCTACAGTTATATGGTTAAGTAATAAAACAAGTCCCATCCCTCCCTCCCACCCATACACGTTCATGCACACAGAGATACAGACGCGCGCACAGCTACGTGCCTTCAACTCCTGGACTGGCCATCTTGGGCCTCCAATGGGCTGTAAGAGCAGAATTAGGCCATTTAGCCCATTGAGTCTGCTCCGCCTTTCCATCAAGGCTGATTTGTTATCCCTCTCAACCCCATACCCCTGCTTTCTCCCCATAACCCTTGACTCCCTGACTAACCAAGGACTTCATGCTAAAAGCAAATGCTAAGAAAGGCCAAGAGATTAACATTTTGTTTGGAAGAATTGGGTACAGAAACCTCAGGTCCCACATCATCAGGTTCAGGAACAGTTATTACCCCTACAACAATCATATTCCTGAACCAGTGTGGATGACTTCACTCACCTTAACACTAAACTGATTCCACAATCTACAGATAGTTTAATTTTTTATCTAAATCGCTATAGCACGGTCATGGGCTCCCACCGCAATGTGTTCATGCTGCCCTATTACACCCACTCTCAAACTCGTATGTCTTTGGAATTCGGATCTCAGCAGGTCAGGATCATCTATGGGAAAGAACAAATAGACGATGTTTTGGGCTGAGACCCTTCTTCAGGTCTTGTGAAGGGTTTTGGAATGTCATCTGTTTATTACCCTCCATAGATGCTGCCTGACCTGCTGAGTTCCTCCAGCATTTTGAGTGTTTCTCTGGATATCCAGCATCTGCAGAATCTCTGGTGTTTGTATTTCTTTTTATTTCCTGTAAAGACCTAAAAAAAAGTATTTCACGGTAATATAAATGCTAAAATATAAGTACAGTAAATTCCGGTTATTTGGGCAATTTAATAATTGGGGTAGCCATTTATTTGGGACAACTCTGCAAGAACAAAAAATAACTGATTATTTGGCTACTATGCCACTTATTTGGGGAAGGAGACTTGCCGAATAGGATCTAACTAGCTTCAGTCGCGTGCACTTGTGTAGCTGTTGGGCACTACACCATGATTGGAGCGATCAGTTTTTAAAAGCATCAGTTGTATGTGCTTATGTTCAAATATCAGTGCTTTTTGTCACTGATAGTTGCTGAGAAATAAGCAGTAAGACAATTCGAAACTGTTTTACTCAAGCATTCAGGCTTAGAGATGCCAGAAATGGTCAGGAGTGAGAATGAAACAATTTCACTACTTCAGCAAGTTAGGAACTACAAAGAATTTGAAGGTATCGACAATCATCTTGAGTGTTACAATAAAAATGAAGAAATGGGAGGATGCAATCGTCAAAAGCTTTGTATGAAGGCAGTCCATTATCTGCACTAGGTGTCTGCGATTTTGTGCATTGTGTACACTAGATGAATTCCTCCAATAACTAATACAAAGTTTTCTAATACTGTAGTACTATTAGTTGAGTTCTAATTTGTGTTGTATTTCATTTAATTACATAATAGAGGGGTGTACTTTTCGAATGCAGGTAAGGAATTTCTTCAAAGAGTGGAAAATCTGGAATTCTTTGCTGCAGGCAGCTGTGGAGGCCAAGTCTTTATCTGCTTTTGTGCTTTTCACATTGTTTGTCAATGATTTGATTAATGGAATTGATGGCTTTGTAGCAAAGTTTGTGGATGTTACGAAGCTAGGTGGAGGGGTAGGTAGTGCTGAGGAAGCAATGCAATTGCAGCAGGTCTTAGACAAATTGGAAGAACGGGCAAAAAAGTAGCAGATGTTGGTAAATTTATGATGTATTTTAGTAAAATGAACAATAGCGTGGACTATTACCTAAATGGGAAGGTTCAAACATTAGAGATGCAGAGGGACTCGGGAATCCTTGTGCAAGAGTCTGTGGTAAAGAAGGCAAATGCAAAGTTGGCGTTTATTTCCAGGGGAATAGAATATAAAAGCAAAGCGATAATGCTGAGCCTTTATACGACACTAGTCAGGCCGCACTTGGGAGTACTGTCAACAGTTTTGGGTCCCATATCTCAGAAAGGATGCGTTGTCATTGGAAGGAGTCCAGAAGAGGTTCACGAGGATGATTCTGGGAATGAAGGGGAATACAAGGCAGCCAAACACTTAAGCCTGTACTCACTGGAATTTAGAAGAATACTTGGGGAATCTCATTGAAACCTACCAACTATTGAAAGGACTAGATGGAGGGGACGTGAAGAGGATGTTTCCTATGCTGGGCACTAGAACTAGAGGGTACAGCCTCAAAACTGAGGTGCAACCCTTTAGAACAGATGTAAGGATGAATTTTTTTAATATAGCTGAAGAGTAGTAAATCTGTGGGACGCTCTGTTTCAGACTGTGGTGGAGGTCAAGTCCGTGTGTATATTTAAGGAGGAAGCTGATCATTTCGTGATCGGTTAGGGCATCAAAGGATATGGTGAGGAGGCAGGTGAGTGGGATCAGGGATCAGCCATGATAGAATGGTTGAGTAGACTTGATGGGCTGAATGGCCTAATTCTGATCCTACGTCTTGTGGTCTTTATGTTTAAAGAAGAAGTTAATAGATTCTTGATTGGTCAGGGCATGAAGGGATACGGGGGAGGGCAGGAGATTGTGGCTGAGAGGAAAAATGGGTCAGCCATTATGAAATGGTAGAGCAGACTATAACAATTACAGCACGGAAACAGGCCATCTCGGCCCTTCTAGATGGGTCAAATGGCCTAATTCTACTCCATTATCTTACTGTCTTCTAATTTGTTATTCAGTTTTCTTGGGTTTTTTATGTACCTTTTTAACTACTGCTGTGAAACATAGAACCGTAGAACATTACAGCACAGAAACAGGCCTTTTGGCCCTTCTTGACTGTGCTGAACCATTTTTCTGCCTAATCCCACTGACCTGCACCCGCCCCATATCCCTCCATACATCTCTCATTCATGTACCTGTCCAAGTTTTTCTTAAATGTTAAAAGTGAGCCCACATTTACCACTTCATCTAGCAGCTCATTCCACACTCACACCACTCTCTGTGTTTAGAAGCCCCCCCCCCCCGCCCAATGTTCCCTTTAAACTTTTCCCCCTTCACACTTAACCCATGTCCTCTGGTTTTTTTCTCCCCTAGCCTCCATGGAAAAACCTGCTCGCATTAATTCTATTTATACCCATCATAATTTTATATACCTCCATCAAGTCTCCCCTCATTCTTCTACACTCCAGGGAATAAAGTCCTAACATATTCAATGTTTCTCTGTAACACAGTTTCTCAAGTCCCGGCAATGTCCTTGTAAACCTTCTCTGCGCTCTTTCAACCTTATTAATATCCTTCCTGTAATTCGGTGACCAAAACTGCACTCAGTACTCCAAATTCGGCCTCACCAATGCCTTATACAATCTCACTATAACATTCCAACTCTTATACTCAATACTTTGATTTATGAAGGCCATGTACCAAAAACTCTCTTTTCTATCCTATCTACCTGTGATGCAACTTTTAGGGAATTTTGTATCTGTATTCCTAGATCCCTCTGTTCTACTGCACTTCTCAGTGTCCTACCATTTACCCTGTGTGTTCTACCTTGGTTTTTCCTTCTAAAATGCAATACCTCGCTCTTGTCTGTATTAAACTCCATCTACCATTTTTCAGCCCATTTTTCCAGCTGGTCCAAATCCGTCTGCAAGCTTTGAAAACCTTCCTCACTGTCCACTACACCTCCAATCTTTGTATTATCAGCAAATTTGCTGATCCAATTTACCACATTATCATTCGGACCATTGATATAGATGACAAATAACAATGGACCCAGCACTGAACGCTGTGGCACACCACTAGTCACAGGCCTCCACTCAGAGAAGCAATCCTCCACTACTACTGTCTGATTTCTCCCATTGAGCCAATGTCTAATCAAATTTCCCACCTCACCATGTATACCTAGGGACTGAATCTTCCTAATTAACCTCCCATGCAGGACCTTGTCAAAGGCCTTACTGAAGTCCATGTAGACAACATCCACTGCCTTCCCTTCATCCATTTTCCTTGTAACCGCTTCGAAAAACTCATAGATTTGTTAAACATGACCTACCAGGCACAAAGCTGTGTTTACTCTCCCTAATAAGTCCCTGTCTATCTAAATACTTGTAGATCCTATCTCTTAGTACTTCTGCCAATAATTTACCTACTACCAACATAAAACTTACCGGCCAATAATTTCCCGGGTTACTTTTAGAGCCTTTCTGAAACAATGGAACAACATGAGCTATCCTCCAATCCTCCAGCACCTGACCCGTGGATATCGACATTTTAAATATTTCTGCCAGGGCCCCTGCAATTTCAACACTAGTCTCCTTCAAGGTCCGAGGGAATACCCTGTCACGTCCTGGGGATTTATCTACTCTAACTTGCCTCAAGATAGCAAGCACCTCCTCCTCTTCAATCTGTATAGGTTCCATGACCTCACTACCTGTTTGCCTTATTTCCATTGACTCCATTCCAGTTTCCTTAGTAAATACAGATGCAAAAAACCCATATAAGATCTCCCCAATTTCTTTTGGTTTCATAAATAGCCGACCCCTCTGATCTTCAAGAGGACCAACTTTATCCCTTACTATCCTTTTGCTCTTAATATACCTGTAGAAGCTCTTTGGATTATCCTTCACCTTGACCGCCAAAGCTACCTCATGTCTTCTTTTAGCCCTCCTGATTTCTTTTTTATTGAAGTTCATCATCAAACATTTTCATAAGATGTATTTCAGACATTGTACATATATATCATATAATTATATATCACAAATCTCCACAAAGTATTTATCTGAGGTATACACTTACAGAAAAGAGCAGAAAGAAAAAACAAACAAAAGAAAAAAACCATGTAGAAGTAGGGAGTGATTTTTTTTTACAATATATTCATTGATTTGTGAGAATAAAATCAGACTTATGAGGCATTACACTTTTTATACAAAATGTTTGCAGTTTTTATACACCAAGTACCTTATTTGCTCCCTGTTTCCTATACATGTTACACATCTCTCTCTTCTTTATCAGAGTTCCAATATCCCTAGCGAACCAAGGTTCCTCATCCTTATTCACTTTGCCTTTAACCCTGACAGGAACATACAAACTCCGCACTCTGAAAATTTCTCCTTTGAAGGCTTACCAACGATATCCTTGCCAGAGAACAACCTGTCCCAATCTATGCTTTTTAGATCCTTTTTCATTTCTTCAAAATTGACCATTTTCCAGTTTAGAACCTCAACCCGAGCACCAGATCTATCTTTATCCATGATCAAGTTGAAACTAATGGTGTAATGATCACTGGAACCAAAGTGTTCCCCTACACACACTTCCATCACCTGTCCTAACTCGTTTCCTAATAGGAGATCTAATATTCCAACCTCTCCAGTCAGAGTGAGTGAGTGAGTGTGTGTGTGTGTGCGCCCGTCCGTACACTACCGGTTAATAGTCCAGACTGTACGGTACTCCTTCACATTGCACTTCAGAATGTCTCATTTCATTAGATGCAGAGAAAGCATTTCATAGGGTTGAATGGCCATACTTATTTACTGTGCTTGAGAATTTCAATTTTATTCCGACATTCATTTCCTGGATTCAACTGATATATCATAATCCAGTACCCTCAGTGCTTACTTACAATCAAAGATCTCCCTTTTTTCATTTATTTTGGGGTACTAGACAAGGTTGTGCTCTTAGTCCATTATTATTTGATATTGCTTTAGAACCCTTGGCAATTACTATCAGAGAATCACAGAACATTTCTGGCATTAATCGTGGGACAGATATACATAAGCGATCATTATATGCAGATCCTGAGAAATCCATTCCTGCAGTTATATCATTGTTGGCTCAATTTAGTGATTTTTCCGGGTATAAATTAAATCTTTATAATGAGTGAATTGTTTCCTTTAAATAGACAGCTTCCAATTTATGGAAATTTACCTTTTACATTAGTTACTGACTCTTTTATTTACTTGGGGATTAAAATCACAAAAAACTGTAAGGACTTATTTAAGGTTAATTTTTTACCCCTAATCAATTAGATTAAATGTTTGTTTACTAAATGGTCACCAGTATCTTTATCTTTGATAGGTCGGATTAATGCCATTAAGATGGTTATTTTACCCAAGTTTTTATATATATTTCAAGCGGTACCAATTTTTATTCCGAGATCTTTTTTTGCTAATGTTGATTCAAAAATTTCCTCATATATATGGCAGAATAAAAATCCTAGATTAGGTAAAAAAATATTTACTGAAGGCAAGGAAGGAAGGTGGATTGGCATTGCCTAATTTTAGATTTTATTATTGGGCAATTAATATCCGATATTTGATATGTTGGTTAAAGGATTGGGATTTATCTTTTAGCCCTCATTGGGTGAACCTGGAAATTAAATCTGTACAAGAATTTTCATTGGATTCTATTTTAGGGTCTTCTCTTCCTTTTGCTCTTTCTAAATTGCAGACACGAATTGACAATCCAATGGTTAAACGTACTTTACGTATATGGTTTCAATTTTGGAAATTTTTTGGGTTGACACAGTTTGTTTTAAATATTCTTATTGTATCCAATTGCTTTTTTTATCCTATTATAGACCAAGCTTTTTCAGCTTGGAAGACTAAAGGATTACTACAATTTTCTGATTTATTTTTGGATAATTGTTTTATGCCTTTTGAACAATTATCTAATAAATATAATTTGCCTAGATTTCATTTTTTTAGATTATTTACAGATTAGGAATTTCTTAAATACTGTACTTCCTACCTTTCCAAATCTTGTGTCTTCAGGTATTTTGGAGAATTTGTTTGAACTAAATCCTTCTCAGAAAGGGCTATTATCAAAACTCTACAATATAATTATGAAGATACGTTCAGAACCCTTCTATAAGATTAAAAATGATTGGGAAAGAGAACTTAACCTTACTATCCCTATTAGGAATTGGGATAAAATTCTTCAATTAGTTAATACATCATCTATATGTGCTAATCATTCACTAATACAGTTTAAGGTTGTGCATAGGGCTCATATGTCCAAGGATAAATTGGCTCATTTTTATTCCTATATAAATCCTATTTGTGACAGATGTCATTCTGAGATAGCGTCTTTAACTCATTTGTTCTGGTCTTGTCCGCTTTTGAAAAAATATTGGAAAGACATTTTTGATATTATTTCCACGGTATTGAACATTGATTTACAACCTCATCCTATTACTGCAATTTTTGGTTTACCAATGATGGACTCACCCCATTTATCCTCTTCTGCTTGTCGAATGATTGCATTTCTTACATTAATGGCTAGAAGATCTATTTTGTTGAATTGGAAAGAAATTAATCCTACCGTATTTCATTGGTTTTCTCAAACTATGTTATATCTAAATTTAGAAAAAATTAGAAGTGTTTTATTTGATACTTCTATTAAATTTGAAAAGATATAGAGACCATTTATTCAATATTTTCATATGATGTAATATGATGTTCCAAGCCAATTTGTTTTTTCAGTTTTGATTTTACATATGTTGAGAGGATCGGAGTTGACGACACTGATGATTTTGTATTTTTGTTAGATATTATAAACAGCCCTTTTTTTCATTTTTTCTTTTTCCCTTTTTTCTTTTTTCGTTTTTCGTTTTTTTTCTTATTAGTTATTAGATTGTTAGATTAGTTTTTTGCATTATTTTTTTTTCTTTTTTTTCTGTTTTTTTAATATATATTATGATATACCTAGGTTTGCCTTGTTTATTTGTTACTTGTATCGTCCATGATTTGGGAAGACTCATTTATACTGTAACTATTGCTTATGTATTCTTTCTTGTTCAGTTGAAATGTGTATGTTTGTAATCCCATTATGTATCAATTTTATTATGTTGATATTAATAATAATAAAAAGATTGAAAAAGAAAGAAAGATTAGTTAGATACAACCTATCACCCACAAAGCCATGCTGAGACTATCCCATATCTATCCAAATACTCATATATCCGGATCCTTAGAATACCTTCCAATAACTTTCCCACTACTGATGTCAGACTCACCAACCTATAATTTCCTGGTTTATTTTTAGAGCCTTTTTTTTTTTTGAAAACTTTTTTTATTGCATTTTTAAGTAGTTACAAAATGAAGTATGAAAAAAAATGTATATAACCCTTCCCCCCTCCCCTTAACCCCTCCCCCCTAACTGCCCTATATTAAAAAAAAAAGAGAATGAGAAAAAAAAAGAAAGAAAGAAAGATTGTCTGGTTGTTGGAAGATCTTCACATGCTCCATGGAATTCGTAAAAACTTTAATATGTATATTTATTTCTTTCCCCAAATGACCAATTGTTTCATCTTCAGAGCATCTATAGATTTAATCCTGTCTTTTGTAAATAAGGGCTCCAAATTTTCAGAAATGTTTCATATTTATCTCTTAAATTATAAGTAATTTTTTCTAATGGAATACAACCATAGATTTCTTTCTTCCAAGAGTCTATACTTAAATATGTATCCGATTTCCAAGTAACTGCAATAGCTTTTTTGGCTACTGCCAGTGCAATTTTTATAAATTCTTTCTGGTATTTATTTAGTTTGAGTTTTGGTTTTATCCCTTCAATATCACCTAATAAGAGTAATATTGGATTATGAGGAAATTGTGTTCCTGTAATTTGTTCCAGTAAAAGTCTTAAATTTGTCCAAAAAGGTTGAATTTTAGAACAAGACCATGTAGAATGTAAAAAAGTACCAGTTTCCTGGTTACATCGGAAACACTGATCCGATAAGTTTGGATTTAATTTATTTATTTTTTGTGGTGTAATATATAATTGATGTAGAAAATTATACTGCACTAATCTTAACCGAACATTTATTGTATTTGTCATACTATCAAGACATAGTCTTGACCAATTTGTTTCTTCAATTTTAATATTCAAATCACTTTCCCATTTTTGTCTTGACTTATGGATTCCTTGTTTAATTGCCTGTTTTTGAATCGTTATATATACAAGATATAATTTTTTTAATATTTCCTTTTTGAATTAAAATTTCTATTTCATTAGGTTTCGGCAATAAAATTGTTTGACCTAATTTTTCTCTTAAATAAGCCCTTAATTGAAAGTAACAAAATAAAGTGTTTATATTTATTCTTTAATTGATCAAATGACATTAATATACCTCCTTCAAAACAATTCCCTATATATCTAATCCCTTTTTGAATCCAATTATATAAAAGTTGATTGTCCATTGTGAAAGGAATAAGTCTATTTTGAATTAAAGATCTCTTTGCTAATAAAGATTTTTTTGTCTCATCATCAACATTTATCTTATTCCATAAATCAATCAAATGTTTTAATATAGGAGATTCTTTCTTTTCCCGTATCCATTTAGATTCCCATTTATATATAAAATCTGAGCCTTTCTTAAACAATGGAACAACATTAGCTTTTCTCCAATCCTCTGATATCTCATCTGTCACTAAGGATAAATTCAAATATCTCTGCTAGAGCCCTAACAATTTCTGCACTTGCCTCCCACAGGGTCCAAGGTAACACCTTGTCAGGCCCTGGGGATTTAGCTACAGTAATTTGCACTAAGGTAGCAAACACTCCCTCCTACTTACCAATATATCTTTGCTAAAAAACAGCCTGTCCCAATCCACACTTGCCAGATCATTTCTGATACCATCAAGAATGGCATTTCTCCAATTTAGAATCTCAACTCATGGACCAAATCTATCTTTTTCCATATTTACTTTGAATCTAATGGCATTATGAACACTAGCTGCATAATGTTCATATGCAGCATATGCAGCACTCTCCACAGATTTCTGTCAACCACCCTGTCTCATTGCCTAATTGGAGATCAAGAATCGCGCACTCTCCTTTTGGGACTTCTACGTACTGATTAAGAAAACTTTTCTGACCACATTTAACAAACTCCATCCCATCTAGTTCTTTTACTTATGGGAGTCCCAATCAACATGTGGGAAGTTAAAATCACCTGCTATAACAGCCTTGTGTTTCTTGCAGTCTGTGATCTCTCTTCAAATATTGGACTATTGGGTCATCTATAAAGCAGCCTCATTAGTGTGGTCATGCCTTATTTCTCAGTTCCACCCCTAAAGTGGCATGGTGGTGTAGTGGTTAACAGAGCACTTTACAGTATAGGCAACTTGGGTTCAATTCCCGCGGCTGCCTATAAGGAGCTTGCATGTTCCCCCGTAACTGCATGGGTTTCCTCTGTGTGACATTCATAGTGTTGCAGTTAGCGAGCCAATATTACAATGTCGGTATTCTGTGTTCAATTTGGGTACCATGTGTAAGCAATTTGTACATTCTCACCATAAACTGCATGGGCTTCCTCCAGATGCTCCAGTTTCCTCCCACAGTTCACAGATGTACTGTTTAGTAGGTTAATTGGCCATTGTAAATTGTCCTGTGATTAGGCTCTGATTAAATCGGGGGATTTTTGGGAGGCATGGTTCGAAGGGCCTATTTCACACTGTATCTCAATAAATATAGGAATAACGCCTCACTAGACAAGTTCTTCAGTCTGTCCTGACAGCACTGCCATGGCACCTCCCCTTTAAGCCCTCTCGTTCCATCGCGTCTAAACCTGATGTTGAGGGGTAAGGCCACGTGGTACTCTGCACTGGCTGTTTAACCTCTTTTCTGAATGTCACCCAGTCCCCTGTGCCCCACGCCTTGGGTGTAATGACCTTTCTATATGTCTAATCTATCACCCCCAAGCCTCCCAAATGATCTTGGGTTCATTCATTTCAATCTCCAACTCTTTAATGCGAAGTGTTGGAAGCTGCAGCTGGATGAAGCCATCAAGGACACTGGAGGTCTCCTTGCCTTCCCATATCTTGCAAAAGGAGCATTTCACCATCCCACCTGGCATCTGTATGGTTCTAATTGTGCAAATATAAAAATGAAACAATTAATATTTAAGTGGAAAAAAATTCTACCTACAGTTTTTTCACCCTCCCTCACTCAAGTCTCTCCTCTCTGAAGCCTCTCATACCAGAGGGATGCATTTAAGGTAAAAAGGGTTTGGACTTGCCTCTGACATTGTTTTTGAAATGATCCCTTTCTAGTTTAAATGTGTGCCCTCTGGTATTAGACATTTCAACCCTGGGAAGAGGATATTGCTCCTTTATCAGATCTCCTCTCAGCTTCTGCCACTCCAGAGAAAATAATCCAACTTTGTCCAAGCTTTCATTATAGCACATTTCCTCTAATACAGACAACATCCTGGTAAACCTCTTCTGTACCTTCTCCAAGGCCCCAACAACCTTCTGATAATGGGGCTGCCAGAACTGTATGTAATACTCCAAATGCAGCCTAACTCCAGTGAGTCTTACTTCAGTGGTTGGTAAGTGGATGGAAAAGATATTGAGAGGCAGGACTGATGAACATTTGGAGAGGTATAATATGATTAGGAATAGTCAGCATGGCTTTGTCAAGGGCAGGTTGTGCCTTACGAGCCTGACTGATTTTTTTGAGGATGTGACTAATCACGTTGATGAAGGTAGAGCAGTAGATGTAGTATATATGGATTTCAGCAAGGCATTTGATAAGGTATCCCATGTAAGGCTTATTGAGAAAGTAAGGAGGCATGGGATACAAGGGACATTGCTTTGTGAATCCAGAACTGACTTGCTCACAGAAGGCAAACAGTGGTTGTAGACGGATCATATTCTGCATGGAGGTTGGTGACCAGTGGTGTGCCTCAGGGATCTGTTCTGGGACTCCTACTCTTCATGATTTTAATAAATGACTGGGATGAGGAAGTGGAGGGTTGGGTTACTAAATTTGCTGATGACACTAAGGTTGGGTGTGTTGTGGATAGTGTGGAGGGCTGTCAGGGGCATTGATAGGATGAAAAACTGGGCAGAGAAGTGGCAGATGGAGTTCAACCCAGATAGGTGTAAGATTCATTTTGGTGGGTCAAATATGATTGGCAGAATGCAGTATTAATGGTAAGACTCTTGGCAGTGTGGAGGATCAGGGATATTGGGGTCCAAGTCCATAGGACACTCAAAGCTGCTGCCCAGGTTGACTCTGTGTGCATTGGCCTTCATCAACATTGGGATTGAGTTTAAGAGCTGAGTGGTAATGTTACAGCTATATAGGACCCCACATAGGTCAGACCCCACTTGGAGTACTGTGCTCAGTTCTGGTCATCTCACTACAGGGAGGATGTGGAAACTATAGAAGGGGTGCAGAGGAGATTAAGAATGTTGCCTGGGTTGGGGAGCATTTCTTAGGAGAATAGGTTGAGTGAACTCAGCCTTTTTTCCTTGGAGCGGCGGAGGATGAGAGTTGACCTGATAGAGGTGTATAAGATGATGAGAGGCATTGATCGTGTGGATAGTCAAAGGCTTTTTCCCAGGGCTGAAATGGCTAACAGGAGAGGGCACGGTTTTAGGGTGCTTAGAAGTAGATACAGAGATGTCAGGGGTAAGTTTTTTATGCAGAGTGTGTGGAATGGGCTGCTGGTGATGGAGGCTGATGCAATAGGGTATTTTAAGGGACTACTGGATAAGTACATGGAGCTTAGAAAAATAGAGGGCTATGGATAACCCTAGGTAATTTCTAAAGTAAGTACATGTTCAGCGCAGCATTGTGGGCTGAAGGGCCTGTATTGTGTTTCTAACTAGACTTTTAGAAAGCTGAAGCATAACTTCCTGAATTAGTGCTTGACTAGTAAAGGCAAGTATGCCACATGTCTTAGCCACCCTATCATCCTTTGTAGCTAGATCTCCCTGCTCATCAACACTGTTAAGTGTCTCTTACATTTGGTCTACCAAATGCCCTGTCGCACTCTTTGAGCAAATTCTTTGAGAGACTGGTTAAAGACTACTTCGGCAGCATGACCCCTTACAATTCGCCTACTGACAGAACCGGTCTGCTGATGATGCCATAGCCAATGTCCTCACTCACCTGGAGAAGAGGGATACATCCGTTCGAATGCTGTTCCTGGACTGAGTTCAGCATTCAACACCATAATTCCTTCCAGACTTGTCAGGAAGCTCAGAGTCCTCGGCTTGTATCTCACCTTGTGCAGCTGGATTCTAGACAACAGGTGGTAAGGATGTGCTCCCTCACCTCTGCTCCTCAACACAGGAGCCCCTCAGGGTTGTGTTCTGCCTTCCCTTCTCTACTCCCTTTACACCCATGACTGTACTGCCAAATATAGCTCCAATCCACTGAACAAATTCACAGATGACACAACTTTGATTGACCTTATTTTTAGTGGTGATAAGACAGCCTACAGAGGAAAGATGTGGACACTCTGACACAGTGGTGCCAGGATAACAATCTCTCTGTCAATGTCCAAAAACAAAAGAGATGATTGTGGATTACAGGAGGAATGGAGACAGGCTTGCGCCGATCAACAGCAGTGGGTCTGCATTTGAGTGGGTGAGTAGTTTCAAGTTCCTTGGTATACACATCACCAAAGATCTCAGCTGGACTGTACAAACCAACTGTGTGGCAAAAAAAAGCACAGCAGTGTCTCTTCCACCTCAGGTTTGGCATGTACCCTCAAATCCTCAAGACCTTCTACAGGGTTACCATTGAGAGCATAGAGACTGGCTGTATCAGCATCTGGTACGGAAACTGCACCAGCCTTAATTGCTGGGTACAGCAGAGAGTGGTACAGACAGCCCAGCACATTTGTGTATGTGAACTTCCCAGCATTGAGGACATTTATAGCAGCAGGTACAGAAAGAAGGCCTGAATGATCATCGGGGATATCAGTCACCCCAACCATAAACTGTCTCAGCTGCTTCTGTCTGGCAAACGGTGCCTCAGCATTAAAGCCAACAGGCTACAAGACAGCTTCTTTCTACAAGCCATTAAACTTTTAAATTCACATGCTTATACATTGCAACAGAGTCGTAATGCAAAGATTTTTACTTCCTCATGTTGTGGGATGGATGCAAGATTCAAATAAATTCTAAATTCCAGGGTGCAACACCACATCTGGCAGGGTTAAACTCTATCGGCCCTTTCTATGCCCATATTTACAACTGATCTATATCCCATTGTATTCTTTGCCAGTCTTGGACCTTGATGAGAACTTGGAGTAGGATTAGGTCCATTGTGTCTACACCGCCATTCTATCATGGCTGAACCTGGATACCACTCAACCCCATACACCTACCTTTTCGCCATATCCTTTGATACCTTGCCTGATCAGGAAACTGCCTACTTCTACCTTAAATATACCCACAGTCTGTGGCAGAGCAATCCACAGATTCACTACTCTCTGGCTAAAACAATTCCTCCTTCTATTCTAAAAAGTCACCCCTCAATTTTGAGGCTGTGCCCTTTAGTTCTGGATACCCCCACCAGAGGAAACATCCTCTGCACATCCACCCTATCGAGCCCTTTCAACATTCAGTAGGTTTCAGTGAGATCCCCATGCATTCTTCTAAATTCCAGTGAACTCTCCTCATAAGTTAACCCCTTCATTTCCTGAATCATCCTTGTGAACCTCCTCTGGACGCTCTCCAATAACAACACATCCTTTCTGAGATACAGGACCCAAAACTGTCAACAATACTCCGAGTGCAGCCTGACTAGTGTCTTATAAAGGCTCAGCATTATCTTTTTTGCTGTTATATTCCTCTGGAAGTAAACGGCAACATTACATTTGCCCTCTTTACCATAGATTCAGCCTGTAAATTAGCCTTCTGGGAGTCTTGCACGAGGACTCCTAAGTCCCTCTGCACCTCTGTTTAAGACTTTATAACCATTAGACATAGGAGCAGAATTAGGTCATTCAGCCCATTGAGCTGCTCTGCCATCCCATCATGGCTGATCCTGGATCCCACTCAACTCCATATGTCTGCTTTCTCACCATATTCTTTGATGACCTGACCGATCAGGAAACAATCAACTTCCACCTTAAGCATACCCGCAGACATGGCCTTCACAGCAGTTTGTGGCAGAACATTCCACAGATTCACTACTACCTGGTAAGAAATATTCCTCATTATCTCTTCTAAAATATTACCCCTCAATGTTGAGGCTGTGCCCTTTATTTTTGAACCTTCTCATTTGGATAATAGTCCTTTTACCAAAATGCATTATCATACATTTTCCAACACCGTATTCCATCTGCCACTTCTTTGCCCATTCTTCCAATTTGTCTAAGTCCTGATGCAATCGCATTGCTTCCTCAGCACTACCTACCCGTCCACTTATCTTCGTATCGTCTGCAAACTTTGCCACAAAGCCATCATTCCATTATCTAAAACACTGACAATGTGAAAAATAGTGTTCCCAATATTCCCCCTGAGGAACACCACTAGTCACTGGCAGCCAACCAGAAAGGATCCCTTTTATTCCCATTCACTGTCTCCTGGCTGTCAGCCATTTCTCTATCCATGCTGATATCTTTCCTGTAATTCCATAGTGTTTTATCTTTTTAAGCTGCCTCGTGTGGCATCCCATCAAATGCCTTCTGAAAATCCAAGTAAAAGACATCCGCTGTCCACCCTGCTTGTTACTTCTTTGAAGAACTCTTAACAGATTTGTAAGGCAAGATTTCCCTTTACAGAAACAATGACTTTGACTTATTTTATCATTAGTCTCCAAGTACCTCAAAACCTCGTCCTTAATAATAGACTCCACCATTTTCCCAACCACTGAGGTTAGGCTAACTGGCCTATAATTTTTTTTTCCCTTTCTCCCTTCTTGAAGAGTGGAGTGACACTTGCAATCCTGCAGTCCTCCAGGAATGTGCCAGAGTCAAGTCATTCTTGATGATGACTAATACATCTGTTATCTCCACCCTCAGGACGGTGGGATGTTGTCCATCTGGTCCAGGTGATTTATCCACCTTAAGACCTTTCAGTTTGCCTTGCTCTTTTTCCTTTGTAATAGCAATGGTTATTACTATGCTGTTCTCACACTACCAACCTGAACACTTACTAGCCCACCTAATGACATTTTCATCAAGGTCACTTATATACATCACAAGCAGCAGAAGTCACAGTCCAGGTCACTCCAGAACACCACTTGTCACGAAACTCAGATAGATTAAATTCCTTCAGTCACTACCTCCTGTGAATTCTGAATCCAAACGGCCAATCCAACATTGATCCCATGTATCTTAATCTTCTGAATGAGCTTTCCATGAGGGACCTTGTCAAATGCCTTACAAAAATCCATATATGTGACATGCACAGGTCTGCCTTCATCGATCACCCTCGTCACCTCGCCAAAAAGATCTCAGACCTTGCTTGTGGCTAGGGAGGACACAATAATATTAGTCAAGGCCTCACCAATCTCTGCTCTCACCTCTCTTAATAACCTGGGGTATATTCCATCAGGCCCTGGGGACTTAGCCACGTTAATACTCTTTAAGAGACTTAATCACTCTTTCCTTTACTTCGAAATGCTCTAGCAATTAATACTCTTGGCACCGATCTCCCTGTTTTCCATGTCCTTCATCAGTAAATACTGATGTAAAATACTCATTAAGTACCTCGCTCTCATTCTCCACATCCAAGCAAATGTTCTTCTCTTTGTCCTTGAGTGATCCTTCCCTCTCCCTTGTAATTCTCTTGCTCTTGATTTATGTATAAATGCCTTGGGATTCTTTTTCATCCTACTTCTCAAGGACTTTTCATGGCTCCTCCAGACTTTCCTAATTCCCTTCATTTCTTTTCTGTCTCCTTTATAATCCTCCAGGGCTCTGTTTGATTCTAGCTTCCTAAGCTTTACATACTTTTCCTTTTTCTTGACTAAATTCATCTCCTCTCTCTTTATTTCTTGATATATATGACCTAAAATGTAATCAGATTTTTTTCAGCAAAACCCTATAACTAGATAAAGAGAACCCAATTAAATCAGAAAACAGAATAATACTTGTTCATTTACTTATTGCAAAAAGTTATCCAATGTTACATGTATTTGTTGGAAAAGGTATGTGAACCTTGACTTTCACTAATTGGTCTGACCCTTTGTACCGCAATAACTTCAAACAAACGTTTCCAGTAACTGTTGATCAGTCCTGCACATCAGCTTAGAGGAATTTTAGACCATTCTTCCATACAAAACTGTTTCAGTTTGTTAATATTTCTGGGATACCTTGCATGAACAGCCCTCTTCACTGCATCTGAATTAGGTTAAGATCTGAACTCAGATTTGGCTATATCAAAGCATGAATTTTCTTTTTAAATCATTCTGTGTTTCGGATCATTGTCTTGATGCTTCATCCAACTTCTGTTAAGCTTCAGGTGACGGACTGCTACCCTGACATTCTCCTGTAAAATGTCTAGATACAACTTTGAATTAATGGTTCCCTCAACGATTGCAAACTGTCCAGGCTCTGAGGCAGCAAAGCCAAGTCATGATGCTCCTTCCACCATGCTTCACAGTTGGGATGAGGTTTTGGTGTTGGTGTGTAGTGCCTGTTTTCCTCCAAACCTGGCAGTGTGCATTTCTACCTAGAAGTTCAACTTTTGTCTCATCTGTCCAGAGATTATTGTCCCAGAAGTGCTGTGGAACATCCAAGTGACCTTTGCAAACTTGACATGCAGCAATGTGTTTTTTTGGAGAGCAGTGGTGTACTTCCATGAATACCATTATATGATGGACACATAAACGGAGACATTAGCAAGTTCTGGAAATTTCTTCAGATCTTTTGCTGTTGCTCTTGGGTTCTTTTTCACCTCCTTCAGCATTGGATGTTGTGTTCGTGGTGTGATCTTTGCAGGACATCCACTCCTTGGGAAAGTAGCAACAGTACTGAATTTCTTCCATTTGTAGACAATTTCTCTTACTGTGGACTGATGAACACTCAGGTCTTTAGAAATGCTTTTGTAGCCTTTTCCAGCTTCAACCAACTCTACAATTCTTCTTCCATTGTCCTTTGAAAGTTGTTTTGATTAAGGGATGGTGCAGATAAAGAGATCTTTCTTGAGAAGCACAGGCTCTGTCAGTAACCTGACTTAGTGTGTCTCTTTTTAATGTGCAGGGCACCTTTACAACCCACACCTCCAATCTCATCTTATTGATTGGAACACCCGACTCCAAATCACTTTTGTAGGAGGAATTACCCCAGAGGTTCACATACTTTTTGAACCTAGCCTATGATTGTTTAAATGGTGAACTCAATATTGAAGAGAGTCACCCTAGCATCACTTATGGGCATGCATACAAGCTGTGTATGTATACAAGCTATCTGGTGTATTTATATTGTGTGCTTTTATTATTGCGTTCTTTATCTTTTGTGCATTTTACACTGCATTGGATCTGGGGTAACATTTATTTCATTCTCTTTACACTTGTGTACAGGAAATGATATTAAACAATCTTAAGTCTTCAATATCTTATGGTCTTGTGTGTGTAATATGGCTGCTTCCTTTGGCTTACTGTGCTTTCTGTACTCTCCAGGCACCTCTGTGGGCATACCTGGCTTGTGCTGTAGGTCTGTTTGTGTACCAGACACTCGATGCCATTGATGGGAAGCAGGCAAGACGAACAAGCAGCAGCAGTCCTCTCGGAGAGCTGTTTGACCATGGATGCGATTCACTTTCCACGGGTAGGAGTCGTTCTTAATCGGCTGCTTTTCACATACAGTACAAAGATTTCTTTCTTGTGCATTTAACTCTAGTTACTGTGATCCACATTTGAAAAAGACCATAAGTCATAGGAGCTGAATTAGGCCATTTATCCCAATGAGTCTGTCTGCTCTGCCATTCCATCACAGGAGATGTTTTTATCCATTGTCATAGAGAAGTACAGCACAGAAACAGGCCCTTTGGCCCATCTAGTCCAGACCAAAAATATTTTAACTGTCTGCTCTCATCGACCTGTAGTGGGACCATAGCCCTCCATATTTCTACTATCCATGTACCTATCCAAACTTCTATTAATCATTGATATTGAGCTCACATGCATCACTTGTGATGGCTACTCATTTCACACTCTCATGAGCCTCTGAGTGAAGATGTTTCCCCTCATGTTGCCCTTAAATTTCTCGCCTTTCATCTTTAAGACATGCACTCTAGTTGTACTCCCACCAAACCTCAGTGGAAAAAGTCTGCTTGCATTTACCTTATCTATGCCCCACATAATTTTGTATAGCTCTATCAAATCTCTTACGTTCTGAAGAATACAGTATTAACCTATTCATTCTTTCCTTATAACTCCTTGTAAATTTTCTCTGCACTCTTTTAACCTTGTTTACAATTTTTCCTGTAGTTAGGTGACCAACTGCACATGATACTCTAAATTAGGCCTTATACAACTTAAACATGACATCTCATCTCATGTACTTAGTAGATTGATTTATGAAGGCCAATGTGCCAAAAGCTTTCTTTACAATCCTATCTATCTGTGCTGCCACTTTCAATGAATTATGGACCTGCGTTCCTAGATCCCTTTGTTCTCCCACACTCCTTCGTGCCCTACTGTTCTTTGTGTTTAAACCTACCCTGGTTGGTCCTTCTGAAGTGCAAAACCTCACACTTGTCTGCATTAAATTCCATCTGCCATATTTCAGCCCACTTTTCCAAACTGATACAGATCCCTAGCTGTCAACTACACCTCTAATCTTGGTGTCATCCATAAATTTGCGGATTCAGTTAACCACATTATCATGTAGATCACTGATGTAGATGACAAGCAAAGTACCCAGCGTCGATCTCTGCGGTACACCACTAGCCACAGACCTCCAATCACTTTACTACTGCTCTGGTTTCACCCACAAAGCCAATGCCTAATCCAATTTAATACCTCATCCTGAATACCTTCTTGACAAGCCTCCCATGCGGGATCTTGTCAAATGACAACATTTGACAACATCCACTGCCTTGCCTTCATCTTCTTTCATGATAACTTCCTCAAAAAACTCCTTAAGATTAGTTAGACATGACTACCACACAAAGACTATCCTAAATCAGCCCATGTCTATCTAATATTTGTATCCAGTTAGCATATTCCAATAACTTTCCCATTTCTGATATCAGTGTCTCTGGCCTGTAGTTTTAAACAGTGGAAAACCACTGGCTATCCTCTAATCCTGTGGTACCTCTCCTGTTGCTAAGGATGCTTTAAATTGTGCCTTCCATAGGGTCTGAGGGAACTCTTTGCCAGACCCTGGAGATTTATCCACCCTGATTTGCCTCAGGGCCGCGAACACCTCCTCCTCTATAATCTGTACAGGGCTCATAAAATTGTTGCTATTTTGTCTCATTTCTATAGACTCTGAATCCTCCTGAGTAAATACAGATGCAAAGAATGGATTTAAGATTTTCCCACCTCCACACACCCCTCCATCTGCTTTGGCTCCACGCATGGATTACCATTCTGGTCTTCCAAAGGGCCAATTTTGTCTCTTGCAGTCCTTTTGCTGTTAACGTGCCTGTAAAATCACTGATGATTCTCCTTAATAGACAATAGGTGCAGAAGTAGACCATTCGGCCCTTTGAGCCTGCACCACCATTCTGAGATCATGGCTGATCATCTACTATCAATACCCGGTTCCTGCCTTGTCCCTGTATCCCTTGATTCCCCTATCCATAAGATACCTATCTAGCTCCTTCTTGAAAGCACCCAAAGAATTGGCCTCCACTGCCTTCCGAGGCAGTGCATTCCAGACCCCCACAACTCTCTGGGAGAAGAAGTTTTTCCTTAACTCTGTCCTAAATGACCTACCCCTTATTCTCAAACCATGCGCTCTGGTACTGGACTCTCCCAGCATCTGGAACATATTTCCTGCCTCTATCTTGTCCAATCCCTTAATAATCTTATATGTTGCAATCAGATCCCCTCTCAATCTCCTTAATTCCAGTGTGTACAAGCCCAGTTTCTCTAACCTCTCTGCGTAAGACAGTTCGGACATCCCAAGAATTAACCTCGTGAATCTACGCTGCACTTCCTCTATAGCTAGGATGTCCTTCCTTAACACTGGAGACCAAAACTGTACACAGTACTCCAGGTGTGGTCTCACCAGGGCCCTGTACAAATGCAAGAGGATTTCCTTGCTCTTGTACTCAATTCCCTTTGTAATAAAGGCCAACATCCCATTAGCCTCCTTCACTGCCTGCTGCACTTGCTCATTCACCTTCAGTGACTGATGAACAAGGACTCCTAGATCTCTTTGTATTTCTCCCTTACCTAACTCTACACCGTTCAGATAATAATCTGCCTTCCTGTTCTTACTCCGAAAGTGGATAACCTCACACTTCTTCACATTAAACGTCATCTGCCAAGTATCTGCCCACTCACTCAGCCTATCCAATACACCCTGAATTCTCCTAACATCCTCATCATGTCACACTGCCACCCAGCTTAGTATCATCAGCAAACTTGCTGATGTTATTCTCAATGCCTTCATCTAAATTGTTGATGTAAACCGTAAACAACTGTGTTCCCAATACCGAGCCCTGTGGCACCCCACTAGTCACCACCTGCCATTCCGAGAAACAGCCATTCACCGTTACCCTTTGCTTTCTATCTGCCAACCAGTTTTCTATCCATGTCAATATCTTACCCCTAATGCCATGAGCTCTGATTTTACCCACCAATCTCCTATGTGGGACCTTATCAAATGCTTTCTGAAAATCAAGGTACACCACATCCACTGGATCTCTCTTCTCTAACTTTCTGGTTACATCCTCGAAAAACTCCCAACAGATTAGTCAAGCATGATTTACCCTTGGTAAATCCATGCTGGCTCGGCCCAATCCTATCACTGCTATATAGATATTTCATTTTTAATAATGGACTCTAGCATCTTCCCCACTACTGATGTTAGGCTGACAGGACGATAGTTCTGTTTTTTCCCTCCCTCCTTTCTTAAAAAGTGGGATAACATTAGCCATTCTCCAATCCTCAGGAACTGATCCTGAATCTAAGGAACATTGGAAAATGATTACCAATGCATCTGCAATTTCCAGAGCCACCTCCTTTAGTACCCTAGGATGCAGACCATCTGGACCTGGGGATTTGTCAGCCTTCAGTCCCATCAGTCTACTCATCACTGTTTCCTTCCTAATGTCAGTCTGTTTCAGTTCCTTTGTTACCCTATGTCCTTGGCCCATCCATACATCTGGGACATTGCTTGTGTCTTCCCTAGTGAAGACAGATCTAAAGTACTTATTAAGTTCTGCCATTTCTCTGTTTCCCATAACAATTTCACCCAATTCATTCTTCAAGGGCCCAACATTGTTCTTAACTATCTTCTTTCTCTTCACATACCTAAAAAAGCTTTTGCTACCTTCCTTTATATTCCTGGCTAGCTTGCATTCGAACCTCATTTTTTCTCCCCGTATTGCCTTTTTAGTTAAGTTCTGTTGTTCCTTAAAAACTTCCCAATCATCTGTCCTCCCACTCACCTTAGCTCTGTCATACTTCTTTTTTTTAAATGCTATGCAATCTCTGCCTTCCTTTGTCAATCACTGTGGCCCCTTTCCCCCCTTTGAATCCTTCCTTCTCTGGGGGATGAACTGATTTTGTGCCTTGTGCATTATTCCCAAGAATACCTGCCATTGCTGTTCCACTGTCTTTTCTTCTAGGATATCTGTCCAGTTAACTTTGGCCAGCTCCTCCCTCATGGCTCCATAGTCTCCTTTGTTCAACTGCAACACCGACACCTCCGATCTGCCCTTATCCTTCTCAAATTGCAGATAAAAACTTATGGTCACTACCTCCTAATGGCTCCTTTACTTCAAGATCACTTATCAAATCCTGTTTGTTACACAACACTAACTCCAGAATAGCCTTGTCCCTGGTCGGCTCTCGTCCAAGAATGCATCCTGTAGGCACTCTACAAATTCCCTATCCTGGGGTGCAGCACCAACCTGATTCTCCCAGTTCACCTACATGTTGAAATCCCCCTTAACTTCTGCGACATTACCTTTGCCACATGCCAATGTTAACTCCCTGTTCAATTTGCACCATGCTACTATTTGGTGGCCTGTAGACAACACCCATTAGGGTCTTTTTGCCCTTACTGTTCCTCAGTTCTATCCACACAGACTGTACTTCTCCTGATCCTATGTCCTCCCCCCCCCCCCCCCTTGCAAAGGACTGAATCTCATTCCTCACCAACAGGGCCACTCCACCCCCTCTGCCCACATTTCTGTCCCTACGATGGCACATATACCCTTATACATTCATTTCCCAGGTCTGATCTCCCTGCAGCCATGTCTCCGTTATCCCAACAACATATTGCACGAATTGTCAGAAATAAGGCGGATGAGCTTGAAACCCAGGTGCGAATGGGTAACTATGATGTTGTTGGGATCACGGAGACATGGCTGTAGGGAGATCAGACCTGGAAATGAATGTACAAGGGTATACGTGCTATCGTAGGGACAGAAATGTGGGCAGAGGGGGTGGGGTGGGCCTGTTCGTGAGGAATGAGATTCAGTCCTTTGCAAGGGGGGACAAAGGGTCAGGAGAAGTAGAGTCTGTGTGGATAGAACTGAGGAACAGTAAGGGCAAAAGGACCCAAATGGGTGTTGTCTACAGGCCACCAAACAGTAGCAAGGATATTGGGTGCAAGTTGAATAGGGAGTTAATATTGGCATGTGGCAAAGGTAATGTCGCAGTAGTTATGGGGGATTTCAACATGCAGGTGAACTGGGAGAATCAGGTTGGTGCTGGACCCCAGGATAGCGAGTTTGTAGAGAGCCTACGGGATGCGTTCTTGGAACAGCTTGTACGAGAGCTGACCAGGGACAAGACTATTCTGGATTTAGTGTTATGCAATGAACAGGATTTGATAAGCGATCTTGCAGTAAAGGAGCCATTAGTAGGTAGTGATCATAATATAAGTTTTTATCTGCAATTTGAGAAGGATAAGGGCAGCTTGGAGGTGTCAATGTTGCAGCTGAACAGGGGAAACTATGGAGCTATGAGGGATGAGCTGGCCAAAGTTGACTGGACGGATAGCCTAGCAGAAAAGACAGTGGAACCGCAATGGCAGGTATTCTTCGGAATAATGCACAAGGCACAAAATCAGTTCATCTCCCAGAGAAGGAAGGATTCAAAGGGGGGAAAAGGGGCCACAGTGATTGACAAAGGAAGTCAGAGATTGCATAGCATTTAAAAAAAAAAGTATGACAGAGCTAAGGTAAGTGGGAGGACAGATGATTGGGAAGTTTTTAAGGAACAACAGAACTTAACTAAAAAGGCAATACGGGGAGAAAAAATGAGGTTCGAACGCAAGCTAGCCAGGAATATAAAGGAAGGTAGCAAAAGCTTTTTTAGGTATGTGAAGAGAAAGAAGATAGTTAAGAACAATGTTGGGCCCTTGAAGAATGAATTGGGTGAAATTGTTATGGGAAACACAGAAATAGCAGAAGAACTTAATAAGTACTTTAGATCTGTCTTCACTAGGGAAGACACAAGCAATGTCCCAGATGTATGGATGGGCCAAGGACATAGGGTAACAGAAGAAATGAAACAGATTGACATTAGGAAGGAAACGGTGATGAGAAGACTGAAGGCTGACAAATCCCCAGGTCCAGATGGTCTGCATCTGTACTAAGGAGGTGGCCCTGGAAATTGCGGATACATTGGTAATCATTTTCCAATGTTCCTTAGGTTCAGGATCAGTTCCTGAGGATTGGAGAATGGCTAATGTTATCCCACTTTAAGAAAGGAGGGAGGGAGAAAACAGAACTATTGACCTGTCAGCCTGGCATCGGTGGTGGGGAAGATGCTGGAGTCCATTATTAAAGATGAAATAGTGGCATATCTAGATAGCAGTGATAGGATTGGGCCGAGCCAGCATGCCAAAATCATGCTTGACTAATCTATTGGAGTTTTTCGAGGATGTAACCAGGAAGTTAGACGGGGGAGATCCAGTGGATGTAGTATACCATGATTTTCAGAAGGCATTTGATAAGGTCCCACATAGGAGATTGGTGGGTAAAATCAAAGCTCAGGGCATCAGGGGTAAGACATTGACATGGATAGAAAACTGGTTGGCAGATAGAAAGCAAAGGGTAGCGGTGAATGGGTGTTTCTCGGAATGGCAGGAGGTGACTAGTGGTGTGCCACAGGGCTCGGTACTGGGACCACAGCTGTTTACAATTTACGTCAACGATTTAGTTGAAGGCATTGAGAATGACATCAGCAAATTTGCTGATGATACTAATCAGGGTGGCAGTGTGAGATGTGATGAGGATGTTAGGAGAACTTAGGGTGACTTGGATAGGCTGGGTGAGTGGGCAGATACCGTTTAATGTGAATAAGTGTGAGGTTATCCACTTTAGTAAGAACAGGAAGGCAGATTATTATCTGAACGGTGTAGAGTTAGGTAAGTGTTCATCAGTCACTGAAGGTGAATGAGCAAGTGCAGCAGGCAGTGAAGAAGGCTAATGGAATGTTGGCCTTTATTACAAAGGGAATTGAGTACAAGAGCAAGGAAATCCTCTTGCATTTGGACATCCTGGCTGTAGAGGAAGTGCAGCGTCGATTTACAAGATTAATTCCTGGGATGTCTGGGCTGTCTTACGCAGAGAGGTTAGAGAGACTGGGCTTGTACACGCTGGAATTAAGGAGATTGAGAGGGGATCTGATTGCAACATATAAGATTATTAAGGGATTGGACAAGATAGAGGCAGGAAATATGTTCCGGATGCTGGGAGAGTCCAGTAACAGAGGGCATGGTTTGAGAATAAGGGGTAGGTCACTTAGGACAGAGTTAAGGAAAAACTTTTTCTCCCAGAGAGTTGTGGGGGTCTGGAATGCACTGCCTCGGAAGGTAGTGGAGGCCAATTCTCTGGATGCTTTCAAGGAGCTAGATAGGTATCTTATGGATAGGGGAATCAAGGGATACAGGGACAAGGCAGGAACCGGGTATTGATAGTAGATGATCAGCCATGATCTCAAAATGGCGGTGCAGACTCAAAGGACCAAATGGTCTAGTTCTGCACCTATTGTCTATCATAGTTACCCATTCGCACCTGAGCTTCAAGCTCATCCCCCTTATTTCTGACACTACGTGCATTCAGATATAGAATTTTTAGCCCATTTCTCCTCTCTCTGTTTAAATCGCTGCCTATTGTGCTTAACCCAGCTCCCCGAACTCCCATCGGGCTATAAGCCCCTTGAATTTTGTTGCCCTTCCTAAATTTACTTATTCTTTCTGCACATTTAACTCTATGTTCCATCACACCATCCCTCTGTACATGTGTCCTCCTCACCTTGTTCTCCTTGTTCCGCCTCACTTTTCTCTACCGTTCAATATTCCACCTTTTAATATTCTGGAATTCACACTTAATCTTGTCTGCTAGAGCAACTTCATGCCTTATTTTAGCCTTCCTGATTTCTTAAGTATTCTCTTGTGTTTCTTGTAGTCCATAAGCACTTAATTTGTTCCTACTTGCATATACCTGCTATGCATCTCACTTAACCAAGGGCCTCTACCTCTTGAAAACCAAGGTTCCTTTCTCGTATTATCTTTACCTTTTAGTCTGAGACAGGCACATATAATCCCTCTTAACACCTGTCTATTGCCTTCCCCCCCCCCATAACTTGGTCTCTACAGCTGTCTGGCAATTAGTTCCACAGATTCACCACTCTGGCCAAAGAAATTCCTCCTCATCTCTACTCTAAAGGGACATTTCTCTTATTTCTGAGGCTGTGCCTGCTGCTCCTAGACTCAACCACATCATAGAACGTAGAACAAAACAGCGCAGTACAGACCCGTTGGCCCACAATGTTGTGCCGACCCTTAAACCCTGCCTCCCTTATAACCCTCCACCTTAAATTCCTCCATATACCTGTCTAGTAGTCTCTTAAATTTCACTAGTGTATCTGCCTCCACCACTGACTCAGGCAGTGCATTCCATGCACCAACCACTCTCTGAGCAAAAAAACCTTCTTCTAATATCCCCCTTGAACTTCCCTCCCCTTACCTTAAAGCCATGTCTCTCGTAATTCTTCTTAATATCTTGTATACCTCTATCATGGCTCCTCTCATCCTCCTCTCCAGAGAGTAAAGTCCTAGTTCCCTTAATCTCTGATCATAATCTATACTCTCTAAACCAGGCAGCATCCTGGTAAATCTCTGTACCCTTTCCAATGCTTCCACATCCTTCCTATAGTGAGGCGACCAGAACTGGACACAGTACTCCAAGTGTGGCCTAACCAAAATTTTATAGAGTTGCATCATTACCCCACGACTCTTAAACTCTATCCCTTGACTTATGAAAGCTAACACTCCATAAGCTTTCTTAACTACCCTATCTTACCTTTGAGGCAACTTTCAGGGATCTGTGGACATGTACCCCCAGATCCCTCTGCTCCTTCACACTACCAAGTATCCTGCCATTTACTTTGTACTATTCCTTGGAGTTTGTCCTTCCAAAGTATACCACCTCACACTTCTTTGGGTTGAACTCCATCTGCCACTTCTCAGCCCATTTCTGCATCCTGTCAATGTCTCTCTGCAGTCTTCGACAATCCTCAACACTATCCACAAAACCACCAACCTTTGTGTCGTCTGCAAACTTGCTAACCCACCCTTCTACCCCCACATCCAGATCGTTAATAAAATTCACAAAAAGTAGAGGTCCCAGAATTGATCCTTGTGGGACACCACTAGTCACAACCCTCTAATCTGAATGTACTCCCTCCACCATGACACTCTGCTTTCTGCAGGCCAGTCAATTCTGAATCCACCTGGTCAAACTTCCCTGGATCCCATGGCTTCTGGCTTCTGACTTTCTGACCTACTAAAATCTATGTAGATTACTTCCACTGCACTACCCTCATCTATATGCCTGGTCACCTCCTCAAAGAACTCAATCAGGCTTGTTAGACATGATCTGCCCTTTACAAAGCCATGCTGACTGTCTCTGATCAGACCATGATTCTCTAAATGCCCATAGATCCTATCTCTAAGAATCTTTTCCAACAGCTTTCCCACCACAGATGTAAGGCTCACTGGTCTATAATTACCTGGACTATCCCTACTACCTTTTTTGAACAAGGAGACAACATTTGACTCCCTCCAATCCTCTGGTACCATTCCTGTTGACAACGAGGACATAAAGATCCTAGCCAGAGGCTCAGCAATCTCTTCCCTCGCCTCATGGAGCAGCCTGGGAAATATTCCGTCAGGCCCCGGGGACTTATTAGTCCTAATGTATTTTAACAACTCCCAACACCTCTTCTGCCTTAATATCACCATGTTCCAGAACATCAACCTCACTCATATTGTCGTCACCGTCTTGAAGTTCCCTCTCATTGCTGAATACCGAAGAGAAGTATTCATTGAGGACCTCGCTCACTTCCATAGCCTCCAGGCACATCTTCCCACCCTTATTTCTAATCGGTCCTATCTTCACTCCTGTCAACCTTTTGTTCTTCACATAATTGAAGAATGCCTTTGGGTTTTCCTTTACCCTACTCGCCAAGGCCTTCTCAAGCCCCCTTGCTCTCCTCAGCCCCTTCTTAAGCTCCTTTCTTGCTACCCTAAATTCCTCAATAGACTCAGCTGATCCTTGCTTCCTAAATCTTATGTATGCTGCCTTCTTCCTGCTGACTAGATTCTCCACCTCACTTGTCACTCTACTATTCTTTATCTTCCTCACTGGGACAAATTTATCCCTAACATCCTGCAAAAAATCCTTAAACATCGACCACATGTCCATAGTATATTTCCCTGCAAAAACATCATCCCAATTCACACCCGCAAGTTCTAGCCTCATTGCCTCATAACTTGCCCTTCCCCAATTAAAAATTTCCCTGTCCTCTCTGATTCTATCCTTTTCCATGATGATGTTAAAGGCCAAGGAGTCTGTCCCCCAGGTGTTCACCTACTGAGAGATCTGTGACCTGACCTGGTTTGTTACCTAATACTAGATCTAGTATGGCATTCCGCCTAGTCAGCCTGTCAATATACTGTGAGAGGAATCCATCCTGGACACACTTAACAAACTCTGCCCCATCCAAACCATTGGAACTAATCAGGTGCCAATCAATATTAGGGAAGTTAAAGTCTTCCATGATAACAACTCTGTTATTTTTGCACCTTTCCAAAATCTGCCTCCCAGTCTGCTCCTTGGTATCTCTGCTTCTACCAGGGGGCCTATAGAATACTCCCTATAGAGTAACTTCTCCCTTCTTGTTCCTGACTTCTACCCATACTGACTTAGAAGAGGATCCTGCTGCACTACCCACCCTTTCTGTAGCTGTAATTACCTGACCGGTAATGCCACCCCTCCTCCCCTTTTTTCCCCTCTTTATCCCTTTGAAAGCACTGAAATCCAGGAATATTGAGAATCCATTCCTGCCCTGGTGCCAGCCAAGTCTCCATAATGGCCACTACATCATAATTCCATGAATGTATCCAAGCTCTCAGTTCATCACCTTTGTTCCTGATGCTTCTTGCATTGAAGTACACACACTTTAGCCCTTCTACCTTACTACCTTTACACCCTTTATTCTGTTTCTGTTTCCTCAAACCCTCCTTATATGTTAGATCTGGCTTTACTCCATGCACTATACTTGCAGCTCTCGCATGACCTTTATCCTCCTCCACCTCACCATCTGCTCTAACACTGTGGTTCCCCTCCCCCTGCAAATCTAGTTTAAACCCCCCCGGAGCAGCACTTGCAAACCTTCCTGCAAGGATGTTAGTTTAGGTGCAACCTGTACCGTCAGAACAAGTCCCACCTTCCCTGGAACAATGCCCAGTTGTCCAGAAACATGAAACCCTCCCTCCTGCACCAACTCAGCCACGTATTTAGCTGCATTATCTTCCTATTTCTGGCCTCTCTAGCACGTGGCACAGGTAGCAACCATGAGATTGCAACCCTGGAGGTCCTGTCCTTCAACTTTGCACCTAACTCCCTAAATTCTCTTTGCAGGACCTCCTCCTTCCTATCCATGTCATTAGTCCCTACATGGACCCACATCCTCTCCACATTCACTCTGTTTAAGTTTTTCAATGTTCAGTAGGTTTCGTGAATTCTTCATTCTTCTAAACTCCAGTGAGTATAGGCTCAGAGCTATTGAATGCTCTTCATATTTTAAGCCTTTAGTTCTCTGGATCATTCTCATGAACCTGCTCTGGACCTTTTCCATTGCTAGAACATCTTTTCTTAGATCAGGGGCCAAAAACGACTTGCAGTACTATAAGTGCAGTCTGACCAGTGCATAAGTGATATGAAAACCTGAAGGTGGATCCAAGGAGGCTCCAATGTGATATACGCAGGCTGGGTGGGTAAGCAAGTGTGTGGCAGCTGCATTAAGTATAAATCATTATCTGAGTGGTAGTAAGTTGAGAAAGAGGAAGATGAAGTGAGAATTGGATGTCCTAGTACAGCTGTTGTCAAAAGCAAACATTGAAAATAATGTAGAAATTGATGGGGCCATGCTAGAGAATTTTAAAACATCTTTACCTTTGGGAGAGCTGTCAGAGAATTGAAGAATAGCTAATGTTGTTCTGTCGTTTAAGAATGGCTCTAAAGATAAACCAGAAAATTATCAGCTGGTGAACCTAATATCAGTAGTGCTAAAGGACCAGATATGAGTGTTTGGAATAATATGGACTGATTAGGGATAGTTAGCATGACTTTCTGTGTGGTAGGTCATATCTAACCAATCTTATAGTGTTTTTTGAGGAAGTTAGAAAAGTTGCTGAAGCCAAGTCAGAGGGTGTTGTCTACAGTGACATTCAGCAAGCCTTTGACAAGGTTCTGCCTGGGAGGTTAGTCAAGAAGGTTCATTCGTTCAGCATTCAAGATGAGGTTGTAAAGTGGATTAGACATTGACTTTGTGGGAGAAGCTAGAGTGGTAATATATGATTGCCTCCAGTTGGCAGCCTGTAACTAGTGGTGTGCCATAAGGATTGGTGCTGGGTCCATTGTTTCTCATCCCCGTGTTGCGTATGAGTTCTGTTCCTGAGACCGTCTTTAAGTCGGATTTGTACGTAAGTACTTCCGGTATTATTTAGCGTCAGTTAGTCAAACATTTGTCTTAGTATATAGTATACATTTTACCTTTCTATGCATGTAAAACACTTAAGAAACGTATGTATTCCAATAATTAAACCACTGCGTTGCTTAGTAATAACTGTAGCTTTCATCGGGGCAGGGCCTTTCACATGCTTCATTATTCTCACTTTATCCGTTATCCTTTAAAATTGTTCCATCGTTGACCGACTGTAGGCTAACGCTTTTCCAATGACCGATGGCGTTCCACCTCTTTCCAAACACTTTATTATTTCCACTTTATTTTTAATTGTGGTCGCTTCCCGTCAATGGAACAGAAACACTGCGGGCGGCGGGTCCCGACCTTCGCCGGCTCCAGAGGTCCGCTGGGTCCTAAGGACCACAGTGCTGAATTCCCTGGGTCCTAAACTGCACTGAGACAGATTAAATGGGACAAGTGGGGGCTGTGCTGGGTTTGGGTATTTGATCCTCCACAATAGTCCATGTGGGAATTTAAACTGGAAGTGGGAGTGTTTTTTTTTACGAGGTCAAGTTGCGAGCTTGACATCAACCCGGCACGGATGGTACGGGAGTCACTGGATTGACATCAACCTGGCACGGGAGTGGTCTGTCACTAAATCGAACTTGGGAACCTCCGTTCTCCAGCCCGGTGCTGATCTGTCTGTGCCACCAGCCAACCAGAATGGGGGGTGGGCAGGGTCAGGGTGAATCTTACTAAGAAAATTTTAAGCCAAATACAAATTTAAACACTTAACACAGTGTCAATGGTAAGACTTAAAATGGTGGACGGTGTCGTGATCCGACTTAAAATGGCGGACGGCGTCCTCCTTCCTCGGTTCGTAAGTACGAGTTGTCTGTAAGTCGGATATAATAATGTAAATTGGATCAGCAAATTTGCAGAGGACACCAAGATTTGGGAGTGTAGTGGGATCTGGACCAGTTGGGAAAATTGGCTGAAAAAAGGCAGATGAAATTTAATGTAGACAAGTGAGTTGTTCAATTTGGGAGGATGAACCAGCGTAGGTCTTACAAGGTGAGGGGTAGGGCACTGAGCACTGTGGTAGAACAGAGAGATCTGGGAATACAAATCTATAATTCCTTGAAAGTGGCAGCATAAGTAGATAGGCTCCTAAAGAAAGCTTTTGCCATATTGGCTGTCATAATCAACATATTGAGTACAGGAGTTGGAATGTTATTTTGGTGAGGCCTAATTTGGAATATTATGTGCAGTTTTGGTTGTCATCTTACAGAAAAGATTTACATAAAATTGAAAGGGTGCAGAGAAAATTTACAAGGATATTGCGGGAACTCGAGGACCTGAGTTATAGGGAAAGGTTGAATAGATCAGGACTTTATTCCTTGGAACATAGCAGATTGATGGGAGATTGATAGAGAGATACAAAATTATGAGGGGGAAACCTCTTCACTCAGTAGTGAGAGTGTGGAATGAGCTGCCAGCACAAGAGGTGGATGCGGGTTGGATTTCAAAATTTTAAGAAATGTGGAGAGGTGATGGATGGCTCTGGTCCAGTTTCAGGTCAGATTAATGGTACAGTATGGACTAGATGAGCCAAAGTGCCTGCTTCTGTGCTGACAATGTGAGTTGTATATGTTTTGAAGGTGAATCTGCAGATTGAGGCATCAGTCATTCCAAATTGTCTCTCTGCCCTTGAAATAGCCCTCCGGAAATCATACCTGGCTTTCTGGTACAGGCCTGGGCCGCCAGACGTGAATGCCATAGATCTAGCCTTTAGCAGACAACGTACTTACTGGTTCATCCATAGCCTTTGGTTTGGGAATGTACAGTAAGTCTTTGTTGGCACACACTCATCTACACAGGTTTTATTGAAGTCAGTAACAACTGCTGCATACTCATTCAGGTTCGAAGATGAATCCCTAAATATAGTCCAGTCCACCGATTTGAAATAGTCCTGTAGGTGCTCCTGTGCTTCCCTTGTCCAAATCTTCTTGATCCTCACCACTGGTGCTGCAGACTTAAGTCTCTGTCTATACTCGGAGTAGAAGTGCAGCTAAGTGATCAGACTTCTCGAAGTGAGGGTGTGGAATAGCACAGTATGTATTCTTGATGATGGTGATGTCCAGTGTGTAGTTTCCTCTGGTATTACAAGTGATCTGCTTGTTGATGGTAGTTGCTTAGTGATTTTTTTTCAGACTGGCCTGGTTAAAATTTCCCAAAATGACAGTAAAGGCATTAGGCTGCCTGACCTGCTGAGTTCTTCTGGCATTTTATGTGGGTTGCTTGGATTTCCAGTATCTGCAGGTTTTTTCTTGTTTGAGAACATGAGATGAAGGGTCTTTGAAAGTGAGCCCATAGATTGTGGCAACAATTCAACAATGGGGCGAGTGAAGTTATCTCCACTGGTTCAAGAGCCTAATGGCTGAGGGATGATAACTTCCTGAAGCTGGTGGTGTGGGCCCTGAGGCTCCTGTACCACCTTCCTGATGGCAGCAGCGAAAAGAGCAGCTCAGTCCAACCAAGGATGATGTGCACTTAGTGGCAACTTTTTTAGATGCAGCAGTGAAAGCTCCTGTGGTCTGCTGCTGTAAGACATACTCAAGATAAAATCTTACAGTTTCCTCCCACATAACTCCATTTTTCTATTATCCATGTGACTAATAAAGTGGCCACTGAATGCATGTTTGTGGTTTTCTACTGCTGCAGCCCATCCATTTCAAGTTTCGATGTGTTGTGCATTCAGAGATGTTCTCTGCATACCACTTTAAACCCATGGTTATTTAAGTTAATGTTGCTTTCCTGTCAGCTTACACCAGTCTTGCCAATCTCTGACATCTCATATTATTTTTGCCACAAAACTGCTGCTCATTGGATTTTTAATTTTTTTTCGCTTTTTGCAACATTCTCTGTAAACTTTGGAGACTGCAAGAAAATCTCAAGAGATCAGCAGTTTCTGAGGTTCTCAGCTTCCCCATCTGGTACCAACAATCATTCAATGCTCAAAGTCACTTGGATTTTTTCCCCATTCTGAAGTTTGGTCTGAAAAACAGCTGAGCCCATCAAAATCAGGTTTAATATCACCAGCATATGTTGCAAAATTTGTTAAACTTAGTAGCAGCAGTACCATGCAATACATGATAATAGAGAGAAAAAGAAAACAATGAATTACAGCAAGTATATATGCAGTTGCTAGAAAAAGTTTGTAAACCCTTTACAATTACCTACTTTTGTACATTAATTACTCTTATAATGTCAAGTCAAGTCACTTTTTAATGTCATTTCCACCATAACTGCTGGTACAGTACACAGTAAAAACGAAACAACATTTTTCAGGACCATGGTGATGCGTGAAACAGTACAAAAGCTACACTGAACTACGTAAAAGCAACACAGAAAAAAACTACTCTAGACTACAGACCTACCCAGGACTGCATAAAGTGCACAAAACAGTGTAGGCATTACAATAAGTAATAAACAAGACAATAGGCACAGTAGAGGGCAGTAAGTTGCTGTCAGTCCAGGCTCTGGGTATTGAGGAGTCTGATAGCCTGGAGGAAGAAACTGTTACATAGTCTGGTTGTGAGAGCCCGAATGCTTCTGTGCCTTTTCCCAGACGGCAGGAGGGAGAAGAATTTGTTTGAGGGATGCGTGGGGTCCTTCATAATGCTGTTTGCTTTGTGGGTGTGGTCTGATCTTCATCTAAGTCACAATACAGGTAGTCCCCGAGTTACGAACGTCTGACTTACGGACAACTCGTACTTACGAACCGAGGAAGGAGAACGACGTCCGCCATTTTAAGTCAGAATGTGATGCCATCCACCATTTTAAGTCGGATTGCAATGCCGTCCGCTATTTTAAGTCGTTCCATTGACACTGTTGAGTGTTTAACTTTGTATTTGGCTTAAATTTTTCTTAGTAAGATTCACACTGATCCCACCCTCCTGTTTCGGTCCGCTGGTGGCGCAGTAAGATCAGTGCCGGGCTTGAGTTCGATCCAGTGACAGACTGCTCCCGTGCTGGGTTGATGTCGAGCTCGAAACTCGACCTAGTAAAAAAAAACACTGCCACCTCCAGTTTAAATTCCCACGCGGAATATTGTAGAGGATCAAATACCCACTTGCCCCATTTAGCCTGTGTCAGTGCGGTGGTCCTTAGGACCCAGGGAATTCAGTGCGGTGGTCCTTAAGACATAGAAACATAGAAGATAGATGCAGGAGTAGGCCATTCGGCCCTTCAAGCCTGCACCGCCATTCAGTATGATCAGGGCTGATCATCCAACTCAGAACCCTGTACCTGCTTTCTCTCCATACCCCCTGATCCCTTTAGCCACAAGGGCCATATCTAACTCCCTCTTAAATATAGCCAATAAACTGGCCTCAACTGTTTCCTGTGGCAAAGAATTCCACAGATTCATCACTCTGTGAAGAAGTTTTTCCTCATCTTGGTCCTAAAAGGTTTCCCCTTTATCCTTAAACTGTGATCCCTCGTTCTGGACTTCCCCAATGTCGGGAACAATCTTCCTGCATCCAGCCTGTGCAATTGCTTTAGAATTTTATACATTTCAATAAGATCCCCCCACCCCCCCAATCTTCTAAATTCCAGCGAGTATAAGCCTAGTTGATCCAGTCTTTCTTCATATGAAAGTCCTGCCATCCCAGGAATCAATCTGGTGAACCTTCTTTGTACTCCCTCTATGTCTTTCCTCAGATTAGGGGACCAAAACTGCACACAATACTCCAGGTGTGGTCTCACCAAGGCCTTGTACAACTGCAGTAGAACCTCTCTGCTCCTGTACTCAAATCCTCTTACTATGAATGCCAACATACCATTCGCCTTTTTCACCGCCTGCTGTACCTGCATGCCCAATTTCAATGAATGGTGTACAATGATACCCAGGTCTCATTGCACCTCTCCTTTTCCTAATCGGCCACCATTCAGATAATAATTTGTTTTCCTGTTTTTGCCACCAAAGTGGATAACCTCACATTTATCCATGTTAAATTGCATCTGCCATGAATTTGCCCACTCACCTAACCTATCCAAGTCACCCTGCATCCTCTTAGCATCCTCCTCACAGCTAACATTGCTGCCCACCTTCATGTCATCCGCAAACTTGGAAATGCTGCATTTAATTCCCTTGTCTAAATCATTAATATATATTGTAAACAACTGGGATCCCAGCACTGAGCCTTGCGGTACCCCACTAGTCACTGCCTGCCATTCTGAAAAGGTCCTGTTTATTCCCACTCTTTGCTTCCTGTCTGCCAACCAATTCTCTATCCACATCAATACCATACCCCCAATACCATGTGCTTTAAGTTTGCACACTAATCTCCTGTGTGGGACCTTGTCAAAAGCCTTTTGAAAATCCAAATATACCACATCCACTGGTTCTCCCCTATCCACTCTACTAGTTACATCCTCAAAAAATTCTATAAGATTCATCAGTCATGATTTTCCTTTCACAAATCCATGCTGACTTAGTCCGATGATTTCACCGCTTTCCAAATGTGCTGTTATCACATCTTTGATAACTGACTCTAGCATTTTCCCTACCACCGATGTCAGGCTAACCGGTCAGGACCCAGCGGACCTCGAGAGCCAGCGCAGCTCGGGACCCGCCGCCTGCAGTGTTTCTGTTCCATTGACGGGAAGCGATCGTGATTGGAAATAAAGTGGAAATAATAAAGTGTTTGGAAAGAGGTGAAACGCCATCGGTCATTGGAAAAGCATTAGGCTACCGTCAGTCAACGATCAGAACAATTTTAAAGGATAACGGATAAAGTGAGAATAATGGAGCACGTGAAAGGCCCTGCCCCGATGAAAGCTACAATTATTATTAAGGAACATAGTGGTTTAATTATTGGAATACGTATGTTTCTTAAGTGTTTTATATGCATAGAAAGGTAAAATATATACTATATACTAAGACAAACGTTTGACTAATTGACGCTAAATACCGGATGTGCTTGTTCTGACTTGCATACAAATCCGACTTAAAGACAGATTCAGGAACGGAACTCGTACGTAACCCAGGGACTGCCTGTAGTAGATTAATGCAAACTGCCTGAATTAATAACATAAGCAATTATACTTTTCATGTCTTTATTAAACACTTTGTTTTATCATTCACAGTACAGGCTGGAAAAAGTATGTGAACCCTTGTATTTAAGAACTGGTAGAACTTCCTTTAACAGCAATAACCTCCACCATATGTTTCCTGCAGCTGCTGTTCAGACTTGCACAATGGCCAGGAGAAATTTCAGACCATTCCTCCATATGAATCTTTCAGTTTGTCAGTATTTCTGAGATACCTTGCATGAAGAGCCCTCCTTAGGTCATGCTACAGCATCTCAATTGACTCGCCATTTGACAATACAGTTTTCTTCTTTTTAAACCATTGTTGATTTACTCACTCATGTCTTTCCGATCATTGTCTTGTTGCATCATCCAACTTCTATTAGCCATGATGCTCCTCCTGCCATGCATCTCGGTTGGGCTGAGGTTTTGGTGTTAGTATGCGGTGCCCATATTCCTCCAAGCATGGCAGTGTGGATTTCTCCCAAAAAGTTCAACTTTTGTCTCATCTGTCCACAGGACATTATCCCAGAAGTTTTGTGGAACTTTCAAGTGGTCTTTCACAAACTTGAGAAGTACTGCAATATTTATTTGGAGAGTAGTGGTTTCCTCTGGTGTCTTTCCATGAACACTATTCTTATAGTGGAGACATCAACAGAGACTTTACAAGTTCTAGAGATTTTGGCAGGTCTTTTGTTGTTGCTCTTGAGTTCTTTTTTCACCTCCTTCAGCATTGCACGTTGTGCTCTTGGTGTGATCTTTGCAGGACACCCAGTGTTAGGGAGAGTAGCAACAGTACTGGACCTCCTTCATTTCTCTTGCTGTGGACTGATGAATACTCAGGTCTTTAGAAATGCTTTTGCAGCACTTTCCAGCTTCAGCCATCTCTACAATTCTTTTGTCAGTAACCTGACTTTGTGTCTTTTATAGGGCAGGGCACCTCTACAACCCACACCTCCAAACTCCAAACATTGACTGGAGTACCTGACCCCAAATAGCTTTTGTAGAAGGCATTACCCCAGAGGTTCATATACTTCTCTGAACCTAGACTGTGATTGTTTAAATATTGTCAAGAGTAAGTACAATTGTTTGTGTGTTATTAGTTTAGATTGTGTTTGTCTATTATTGTGACTTGGATGAAGATCAGACCATATTTTATGAGTAATTAATGCAGAAAACCAGGTAATTGCAAAGGGTTCACAAACTTGCAATGGTATATTAAATAGTTAAATAAGTATTGCAGAAAATAGGAAATAAAAAGAGTAGTGAGGTAGTGTTCATGAGTACAATCTGATGACAGAGGTGAAGAAGCTGTTCCTGAATCATTGAGTGTCTACCTTCAGGCTTCTGTATCTCCTTCCTGACGGTAGCAATGAGAAGAGGCATGAGCTGGGTGGTGGAGGTCCTTAATGATGGATACTGCTTGACTGAGGCATTGCTCCTTGAAGGTGACCTGGATACCTGGAGGCTAGAGTCCATGATGAAGCTGGCTAATTTTACAACTCTCTGCGGCTTACTTCGATCTCATTCCAGACAGTGATGTAGGCAGTTAGAATGCGGTACATCTGTCGAAGCTTGCAAGTGTTTTTGGTGACGTACATCTCCTCAAAATCCTAATGAAATACAGCCACTACCTTGTCTTCTTTATAGCTGTAACAATATAATGGGTCCTTTGCTCACTCTCTCCACTTCTAATCCCTGTATGAGGACTGGTGTCTGTTCCCTCATTTTATCCTTTCTGGTCCAAAATCAGCTCTTTGGTCTGACTGACATTGAGTGCAATGTTGTTGCAGTGACACCACTCAACCAGCTGGTGTATTTTGCTCTCACACGCCCTCTTGTCACCATCTGAGATTCTGCCAACAATGGGTGTATCATCAGGAAATTCATAGATGGCATTTGAGCTGTGTCTTGTCAGTCATGGGTATAGAGAGAATAGAGCAGTGAACTAAGGACATATCCCTGAGGTGCGACAGTGTTGATTGTCACCGAGGTGGAGATGTTATTAACAATCTGCACAGATTGTGCTCTCTGGTTAGTACCAGAGTTGCTACCACATGATTGACTGACTAGATATTTGCATTAATGAGTAGGTGTACAGCTGTACCTAATAAAATGGCCACAGTGTATGTCTTACTGCCAAATGGAGGAAGGGGTAAGGGAAGCATGGTTCGAACGTATGCCATCAGCCTTGGTCATATTAAATGGTGGAGCAGAACTAGGGGTCTTGTACCTCTCTCTAAAACAGGACAAAGTTCATTTTGGGCACCAAAAGAGAACTTTTATTCCTGCTTGGAGAGAAAAATTGGCCGTTGGTTCCAATCCTGTATTTAGTGCGCCTTTTTATTTATTGAACTCCGGTTCTTAAATCGGCTGCCAAAACCCTCATCACTGGTTTTACAACTATCAACACCTGGATCACTTTGCACTAAAATGGACTGTTCTGTTTTGTAACATACACAAAATGCTGGTCAGGCACCATCGATGAAAGTGAATAAACAGTCAATGTTTAGGGCCAATACTCTTTATCAGGACTGGGAAGGAGGGGAAAATGTGGGAATAAGAAGGTGGGGAAGGGGGGAGGAGGACCAGCTTAGAAGGTGATAGGTGAAGCCAAGTGGATGGGAAAGGCTAAGGGCTGGAAAAGAAGAATCTGATAGGAGAGTGGACCATAGGAGAAGGGAAAGGAGGAGGGTGATAGGCAGGGGGAGATAAGAGGCCAGAGTGAGGAATAGAAAAACTGTTAAGGGGGAGGGGAAAAGGAAAAAAATTACTGGTAGGAGAAATTGCTGTTCATGCCATCAGTTTGGAGGTTACCTAGACGGAACATGAGGTGTTGTTCCTCCACACTGAGAATGGCCTTTCGTGTAAAAACTATGTTTAATTTTTTTTTCTTGTGAATTTTGCTTGAACTAAACCAGGTTCAAGAACAGTTATTACCCTTCAACCACAAGGCTCCTGAACTTCACTTTCCTCAACATGGGACTGATTCTGCAACCTATGGACTCACTTTTAATGGCTCTATAACTCATGTTCTCAGTATTATCTATTTGCATAATTTGTCATCTTTTGCATATTGGTTCTTTGTCAGTCTTTGTATGGTTTTTCATAAATTTTACTGACATCTTTATTTTCCTGGACATGCCTGCTAGAAAATGTATCTTAGGGTAGTGTATGATAACTTCAATAATGAATTTACCTTGACTTTGACTGTGTCAGTGATATTACCCCAAGTAAGTTTTTCACCGCACCTGTGCACATGTATTTGTGTATAACCATCAATTTGACTTTATTCTTGCTGAGTGAAATTGTTCTGTGGAATTCCTTCAAAGTAAAATTTATTATCAAAGTACGCATCTGTCTGTGTGAGTGGAGCAAGAGCGATGATTAAACTTTTCGTTAGTAACGATACACGTTGGACAACTTAGTGTGTGAGTCAACCGGGTCTGCCGAAGCAAAAAACATGCACACCAGGCTGCAAATGCAAAGTCTACTCGTTTCTATTGCAGGAAGAAAACTGGCTACTGGCTGTAATCTCAACAGGGCTGGTTCATCACTCCCGCGCAGTAGTTTACATTACACAGTGACAGATTAAAGATTCAAGATTGTTTTGTGTCATTTATTGTACACAGATGTAAGGTGAATAATATAATTGTTAGAATGCAGCACAAGGGAAAGAACAAGATGATAATTTTAAAAACAATAAATATAATAAATACCTAAGATAGCTTATATACATTGATTGATTGTATGTACATAAAGTGACACCAGGCTATACATAAGGTGACTGATGGGAAATAATATGTGGTGGAGTTTGTCGGTGGAGGTGTTGATCACCGTTACTGCTTGTGAAAAGTGTTTTTGAGTCTAATGGTCCTGGTGTGGATACTACATAGCCTCCTCCTTGATAGGAGTGAGACGGTCTGAGCAGGGTGAGCGGGATCCTTCGTGATGCTTGCTCCATTGATAAATAACAATTACCATATGCCTCATATGTTGAGGTTGTCCTGTCCAGATTACCAGTCCAGATTAAAGTAAATCCAGATTACCAGACCTGTCTTTGGAATTTGGATGCTCTCCTTGTGACTGTGTGGATCCTGCCCTCCATGGTCCTCCCAAACATTCAGGTTAGGGAGTTAATTTGCCTTCATAGATTCCTCCTTTTGTGCAGGTGAGGGGGTAAAATCCGGTGTAAATGCTATGTAAAATAGTTGTTATACTGCATTGTTTAGGGAATAATGACAAGAAAAAAAGTCTATGCATGCTCGAACAACAAGTGCTAGAAGAGCACTTCTGGGTTTTCTCGATTCGCAGTTGGTTGAATTTGCGGATGTGGAACTCGTGGATAAGGAGGGCTGACTGTACTCCTTGTGGTGCCACTGAGAGATCTGGAAATCTTAATGCAATGTTAGCTTTCATTTTGAGAGGACTGGAATATAAAAGTGAGGATGTAGTGCTGAGGCTTTATAATTGGTCAGACTACATTTGGAGTATTGTCAGCAGTTTTGGCCCCTTATCTAAGAAAGGATGTGCTGACTTTGGAAAGGGTCAAAGGAAGGTCCAAGAGAGCATTTTGGGAATGAAAGGGTTAATGTATGAGGAACGTTTGCTGCTCTGGGACTGTATTCACCAGAGTTTAGAAGAATAAGAGGGGAATCTCATTAAAACCTGCCGAATATGAAAGAACTGGATAGAATGGAAACTGCACGCCTTTTTAAAAGTTCCTTCCCATGGATGGTTGATCTGATGAACCATCCTAGTCACTGCATGCACTGTGAACACTATAAGCTACTTTCTATATTTCTGTTTACATTGTAAATACATGCTGGTATTTATTCCAATCCACACTCCCATCTCCAACTTTATTTTAATTCTTGGTGTATTTTGCTGCATGTGGCGCCCTGACAACAAATTCCCAACTTGTGAATGTACAGTGCCTTGAAAAAATACTCAGCCCCCAGAACTATATTCACATTTTACTGCCTCATTTTCTGAAATTAAAATGTACTTAAGTAGGACTTTTTGAGCTAATCTACAAAACATTGTGCCTCCTGTCAAATCAAAGGAAGGATTCCAAAGCCTGTATACAATTTTACTAAAAATTTAAAACCGATATTGAGGCTGAAGTATTCATCCCTTTTGTAATTACTACACTGACTTTCCTCAGGTTCAGTACTGTGTATTACCTTACCAGCTCACCAAATTTGTTGATATAGAAAATTGGAAAATCACCTGAATAAATACCCCCTCCCTCTGTAAGGTCCAACAGTAGATTTTCAACAGACCAAACCAAAATGAAGATAAAGGAGCATTCAAAGCAAGTCAAAGAAATGATAACATCTGGGGAAGGGTACATGAGCATCTCAAAGGCACAGACCATAGCTCAGTGCAGTCATCGTGAAAAAATAGAAATCACAACCACACTGCCAAGATTGGGGTGCCCCTCTTAAACTAGTCGTCACAGAAGAATAGTACTTGTAAGAGAGACTACTGTGACGCCAACAATCACTGAGTGAACTGCAGTAGTCAGTGGCTGCAACTGGAGATAAAATTCATGGCTCCATAGTCTCTAAGGTCTTGCACAAGAAGTTTCTTTATGGAGGAAGCCGTGGCTAAAGAAAAAAACATATCCTTACCTGTAAAAACTTTGCAAAGCATCACTTAAAGATACTGTAAAGATGTGGAAGAAGGTCTACAGACTACAGTGGAACTTTTTGGCCTCAACAGTAAGTGGCCTATATGGCATAAATCTAATACTGCACAACAGCCAGGTAACCATCCCTACTGTAAATTATGGTGAAGGTAGCATCATACAATAGGGATGTTTTTCAGCAGCAGGGACTGGAAATCTGGTCAGGATTGATGGGAAGATGAAAGCTGCTAAATACAGAGAGATCCTGGATAAAAACCTGCTGACCTCTGTCATGAAGTTTAAACTGGGGAGGAAGTTCATGTTACAGCAGGACACAGACATGAAGTGCACTGCCAGAGCAACCATGCAGTGACTTCAAATGAAGAAAATTGATGCCGTTGAGTGTCCCAGTCAGAGTCCTGACCTTAACCTGATCGAACGTCTCTGGCAGGTCCTCAGATTGCTGTCCACTGCCACTCCCCAGCTAACCTGGCACAGCTCGAGCAATTTTGCAAGGAGGAATGGACAGATTTTGTTTTGCCTCCTTGTGAAAATCTAATAGAGACTTATCCAAAAAGACTACTAGTTGATTTTGCTGCGAGAGATGGTTCAACTAAGTACTCATCAAAGGGGGATAAATACTTTGGAACTGCTTACATTTCAGTTTTTTGATTTTTTTTGTTTTTCATGCTTTACCATTTTCCCTGTTTTAGGGCTCTACTATGGAGAAAATGAGCATCTGATTCACAGGTACAAATTCGAAATTAAACTGATTAAAATCCCTGGTTGTAATACTCACTTGTGTAAACAAAAGGTGGGGGGTGAATTTTCATAAAAGGCACTGTATAAAGTTGAACCTTGCAGGCAATCATTTCCTATATCAGAGGTCACCAGGAGTAAGCGACAATAGTTTAGGACGAACAATTCAAAAGGGATCTGAGGACCATATGATATAGGAGCAGAATTAGACCATTTAGCCCATCAACACACACCAAATACTGGAGGAGCTCAGCAGGCCAGGCAGCATCTATGCAAAAGAGTACAGCTGGCATTTTGGGCCAAGACCCTTCATTGGGACTAGAGAGAGAAAAAAAGACGAGCAGCTTTAAAAGGTTGGGGGAAGGGAGGGAGAAATACAAGCTGATGGGTGTGAAATGGGGAGGGTTGAAGTAAAGAGCTGCAACATTGATTGGTGAAAGAGATACAGGGCTGGGGAAAGGTGAATCTGATGGGAGAGGACAGAAGGCCATGGGGGGATAAAGGGGGAGGAGCAACAGGTGGTGATGGGCAGGTAAGGAGATAAGGTAAGAGAGGGAAAAGTGAGTGGGGAATGGTAAAGGGGAGAAGGGTTAGGGACATTACCAGAAGTTCGAGAAATTACTGCTCATGCCATCAGGTTGGAGGCTACCAGACAGACTACAAGGTGTACTCTTTCACCAATCCATTTCCTTGCTCTTTACTTCACCACTTCACCTCCCCCTCCACTTCCAGTTTTGCCTATCACTGTGTTTCCTCTTCCCTCCCCACCCCCACTTACTGTGACTCCGTCTTTTTTTTCCAGTCCTGGTGAAGGGTCTTTGTCTGAAATTTCGACTTTACTCTTTCCATAGATGCTGCCTGGTCTGGTGAGTTTCTCCAGCATTTTGTGTGTGTTGCTTAGATTTCCAGCACCTGTAGATTTTCTCCTCTTCATAATTCCACTCATTTGGTTATCCCTCTCAACCCCAGTCTTGTGCCTTCTCTCATTAATCTTTGACACCCTGACTAACCAGGAACCTAACAATTTCTGTCTTAAATATACTTAATGACTTGGCCTCCACAGCTGCCTCTGGCAATTAATTCCAGAGATTCACCAGTCTGACTAAAGAAATTCCTTTTCATCTCTCCTAAATGGACATCCCTCTATTCTAAGGTTGTGCCCTCTGGTCCAAGACTCCCCAACTATAGGAAGCATCTCCACATCTTGGCTTCTTGGACACACTTCATATCCAGGCCTTTAAATATTTGATAGGTTTAAATGAGATTCCCCCTTCATTTTTCTAAACTAGCGAAGCCATCAAATGCTCCTCATTCTGAACCCCTTTAATTCCTGGGGTTCTTGTGACCCTCTCCAATGCCTGTATATCTTTTGGATAAGGGGCCCAAAGGTGCTCAGCACACTCCAAATGTAATCTGACCAATACCGTATTAAAATTCAGTATCATATCCTTGCTTATGTATTCCTCCGGAGGACCATTTATACACAGAGTACTTGATGTGGTAGTAGGTGACTTAGTAACAGGGGAGTTTTGGTCTCTAGTAACGTGCCTGATTGGGCAGTGTGAAATTTGCCCAGGCGGACACAAGACACTCCGCTTAGCATACAGTGAGCTTAAGCATGCATGGGGACTTGCACTTTGGTGTTTCTGTGGTCCAAGATTGCAAGGAGGTAGAACACAGAACAGTTCAAATATTGTGCCAAAGACGTAGCTTGATTTAAAATCAATATAACACTTCCATCCCACTCCATTTCCCATAACCCATATACCTATCATCTAAGAGCTTCTTAAATGTTCCTAGTGTATTTGCCTCTACCACCTCCCCGGTAGGATGTGACACACACCCACCACTTTCTGTGTTTATGAGAAAAACCTTACCTCTGTCTTCCCCCTATACTTTTCCTTCAGTCACCTTGTATTAACCATTCTTGCCCTACAAAAAGGTCTCTGGCTGGCTACTCGATCTAGACCTGTCATCATCAATCATGTTGCCTCTCATTTTCCTTTGCTTCAAAGAGGAAAGCCCTAGTTCACTCAGTTTCTCCTTATAAGACATGCTCTCCATTGCATGACTTTCCATCCAGATGTACCTCCATTCTACATCCACAACCTTCTTATAATGTGGTGACCAAACCTAAATACAGCACTCCAAGTGTGGTCCAGCTAGGGGTTTTATAGATTTGCAACGTTATCTCACTGCTCTTGAACTCAGTCAAGAGTTCAAGACTAATGAAGTCCAACCCATCATTTGCTTTCTTAAGCTCCCTATAAATTTGCACGGCAACTTTGAGGGATCTATGGATGTGGACCCAAATAGTCCAGATTTATGAAGACGCAGGATGATAGAATTGTTCATGGTGGGCTTACTTGATTCTGGAACTCCAGTGATCTGCATTTGATTTGAGTGAAATTGGAATCAGGTTTAATATTGTTGGCATATGCAGTGCTGAGAAAAGTATTCGCGTCCCCCCCCTCCCCCCCGGAAGTTTTCATGTTTTATTGTTTTACAAATATGGAAGTTGAATCCGGATAAAGTCATTCAGAGACTGTTTAAGTACAAACTCTTTATTCAAAGCACCTGGGGCTTACTCAGTTAGTCATTCAAACAGGAACAGTCTGTGCTATGCGACTGTTCCTGCCTGGTCCACCAAATAACTAACAATTTCCCTTACAAATGGGTATATTCGTTCAGATACTGCCACACAAGGCAGTCTGGAGCCAAAGTTAACTACTGCATGACAGTCTCGAAAGACAAATTACAGAATAGGCATAATGGTCTTACATACACAAAACAGACTGGAGCTGTCCTATCTCTATGCATGACTACACAAGGAGATCCTGAAACCCTAGCTGGCTACCTTAAAGAAAAAATGTTGCTCAGCATTGAATAACAAAATTAGCATATCTCTTGATCATCAGCGGTTTCTTTCAGAAAAACAGGCTGCTATTGTTTAACTAACGTGTTAACCCTTTTACATACTTTATCACAACATTGAATCACTGTTATTCCATCAGAAATGAGGAGATCTGCAGATGCTGGAAATCTAAAGCAGCACACACAAAATGCTGGAGACCAAGCAACATCTATGGAATAGAGTATAGTCAAGTACATTCCTGATGAAGGTCTGAAACGTTGACTGTATTCTTTTCTGTAGATGCTGCCTGACCTACTGAGTACCTCCAGCATTTTGTGTGTGCCACTCTGATTCAATGTCGTAAAACAAAACATGAAAACTTCCAAAGGGGGTTGAATACTTTTTGTAGGCACTGTACCATGAACTTTGTTGTTTTGTGACAGCAGTACATGTCGATACATAACAAAAGTTATAAATTACAGTAAGTACAAAAATATAAATTATGTAGTGCAAAAAGAGAGGAGAAAAATACTGAGAATGTTCGTGGGTACATAGTTCATTCAGAAATCTGATTTCTGAACGTGGAGGGCAGAAGCTGTTCCTGAAACACTGAGTGTGACTTCAGGCTCTGGTACCACCTCGATGGTAGCAATGAGATGAAGGCATGTACTGAGTAATGGGGACCCTTAATGCCTTCCTGAGGCATCGCATTTTCAAGGTGTCCTTGATGTTGGGGAGGCTAGTGCCCATGCTGGAGCTGACTGAGTTGGCAACTTCCTGCAGCTTTTTCCGGTCCTGTGCAGTGACCCCAACATACCAGATGGTGATGCAACCAGTTTAGAATGCTCTCCACGGTGCACTTAATAGAAATTTGTGAGTGATTTTGGTGACTTTCTCCTCAAACTCCTAATGCAATTTTGGTGACAGTCTCTAGCACTGAGTCTGGTGCTATGGCTCAAGAGCAGAGAGGTGGAGAGGACTGGAGTGTTGATAGGAGATTTCTGAGTCAGAGGAACAGTGAAGGTCTTGATAGAGATACCAGGATGATATGTTGCCTCCCTAGTATCAGGTTCAGGGATGTCTCAGATCGGGTCCATGGCATTCTCAACGGCGAGAATGAGCAGCCAGAAGTCTTGGTACATATTGGCACCAATATCATAGGTAGACCAGATGAGGAGGTCCTGAAGACAGGTTTGTGGTAGCTAGATAGAAAGCTGGACTCCCTGGATAGTAGTTTCTGGATTTTTGCCTGTGCCATTTGCCAGTGAGCATAAGAATAGGATGATTTGGCAGGTGAATGTGTGGCTGAGGAACTGGTGCAGGTGGCAGGGGTTCAGATTTATGGATCATTGGGATCTTTTCTGGGGAAGGTATGACCTGTACAAAAGGGACAGGTTACACCTGAACCTGAGGGGTCCAGTATCCTAAGAGTTGTTTAGGTGGGTTTATACTAATGTGGCGGGGGGGTGGGGACCGGACTGATAGTGCTGAAAACAGAGGCAATGTGCTGGACTCCTAGCAAAGAGAGGCTGATGATAGGGCAAAACTGCAGTCAACAGACTGAGTTGTAATGTAAAAGATGGACAGAATTGAAAAGGGTGAATACAGGCTGAAGGTGTTGTATTTGAATGTGTGGTGTATATGGAATCAGGTAGATGAACTTGTAGCATTGTGGATAGAACTAAGGAAAAGCAACGGTAAAATGACACTGATGGAAGTTATATACGGAACCCCAGACAACTGTAAGGATGTGGTCTACAATTTACAGTGGGAGATAGAAAATGCATGTTAAAAAGGCAATGTTATAATAGTTACAGAGGATTTCAGTATGCAGGTAGATTGGGAAAATCATGTTGGTGTTGGATTCCAAGAGGGGGAGTTTGTAGAATGCCTATAAGATGGCTTTTTCAAGCAGTGCATGGTTGAGCCCACTAGGGGGATCAGCTATTCTGGATTGGGTGTTGTGCAAAGAACCAGAATTGATTAGAGAGTATAAGGTGAAAGAACCCTTGGGGTGCGTGATCATAATATGATCAAATTCACCCTGACGTTTGAGAAGGAGAAGCTAAAGTTAGGTGTATCAATATTACACTGAAGTAATGGGAATTACAGAGGCATGAGAGAGGAGTTGTCCGTAATTGATTGGAAAAGAACACTGGCAGGGAGGACGGCAGAGCAGCAATGGCTGGAATTTCTGGAGGTAATTCAGAAGGTGCAGGATATATACATCCCAAAGAGCAAGAAGTATTCTAAAAACAAGATGACACAACCGAGGCTAACAAGAGAAGTCAAAACCTACATAAAAACCAAAGAGAGAGAAAATATAATAGAGAGACAATTGGTGGGAAGCTTTTAAAAATAACAGAAGGCAACTAAGAAAGTCATAAGGAAGGTAAAGATGGAATACATAAGTAAGCTAGCCAATGTTGTTTGTCCTTCGGCGTCGAAGACGACCACGACTTCTGTCAGGTGGAGGCTTTGTGACTATGGGTCCGGAGGTGACTGGTGAGGCCAATCCAGGCCTTGAAAGCTCGCCCACGTGTGGGACACATGAGGGTAGGTGCTGAAGTGGAGGTAGCTCGAGCCTTGCGCGTGGAGCGTTTCCTTTGAGCCTCTGCTGCTTATGCTCCTTTAGTGGTCCTGCTCCACCAGGTTGGGCAGTCCAGAGCAAGCGATTCCCAGCTAATAATATTAAAGAGGGTACCAAAAGTTCCTTTTGCAACTTTTGAGACAAGGAAATGGTGGAGAAACTGAATAAATATTTTGCATCAGTCTTCACAGTGGAAGACGCTATAATAATGATAAGTAGTTCGTTGATACCAAGTGGGAAATTCATTAGTTAATGCAGCAACATTTCAAAACACACTTAGCAGTGTGCAGGCTTAATAATAATGTACCAATGTTCAATAATGTACAAAATAATAAAGCAGAGACTGTTGTATGGTGATGAGTGTTCTCATACAACAGTTATGGACTGTTGTATATGCTTTCGGTAGGAAAGATTTTCTGTAAGGCTCCAGCAGCATGGTGGAGTTTTCTGATATCAGGGGTCATGTGTGTGAAGTTATCAAAACCAAAGAGCAGGTTCTTGAGAAACTGAAAGGTCTGAAGATAAGTCACCTGGACCAGATGGTGTACACCCCATGTTTCTGAGAGGTGGCTAAAGAAATTAAGGAAGCATTAGTAATGATCTTTCAAGAATCACTAGAATCGGGAATGGTTCCAGAAGACTGGTAAATTGCAAATGTCACTCCACTCTTCAAGAAGGGAGAGAGGCAGAAGAAAGGAAATTATAAGCCAGCTAGTCTGACCTCAGAAGATGTTGGAGTCAATTATTAAGAATGATGTCTCAAGCTATTTGTAGACACGGGATAAAATAGGCTGAAGTCAGCATGGTTTCCTTGAGGAAAAATCTTGCCTGACAAATCTGTTGAAATTGCCTGACAATTCTTTGAAAAAATAACAAGCAGGATGGACAAAAGAGAATCAGTTGATGTTGTTTACTTGGGTTTTCAGAAGGACCTCACATGATTCTGCTTAACAATTTATAAGCCCATGGTATTACAGGAAAGGTTCGAGCATGGATAAAGAAGTGGCTGATTGGTAGGAGACAGAGTGGGAATAAAGGGAACCTTTCTGGCTCGTTGCCAGTGACTAGTGGTGTTTCATAGGGGTCTGTGTTAGGACCGCTTCTTTTTACGTTATATGTTAATGATTTAGATTATGGAATTTGTAGCTTTGTTGCAAAATTTGCAGACCATATGAAAATAGGTGGAGGGGCAGGGTAGTTTTGAGAAAGTAGATGCTACAGAAGGACTTCGACAGATTAGGAGAATGGGCAAAGAAATAGCAGATGGAATACAGTGTTGGGAATTGTATGCTCATGCACTTTGGTAGAAGAAATTAAAGGATTGACTGCATTTTACATGGAGAGGAATTACAATAATCTGAAGTGCAAAGGGATTTGGGAGTCCTTGTGCAGGATTCCCTTGAGGTTAATTTGAATGTTGAGTTTGTGCCAAAGAAGGCAAATGTGATATAACCACATAACAATTACAGCATGGAAACAGGCCATCTCGGCCCTTCTAGTCTGTGCCGAACGCTTACTCTCACCTAGTCCCACTGACCTGCACTCAGCCCGTAACCCTCCATTCCTTTCCTGTCCATATATCTATCCAATTTTACTTTAAATGACAATACTGAACCTGTCTCTACCACTTTTACTGGAAGCTCGTTCCACACAGCTACCACTCTCTGAGTAAAGAAATTCCCCCTTGTGTTACCCTTAAACTTTTGCCCCCTAACCATCAACTCATGTCCTCTTGTTTGAATCTCCCCTACTCTCAATGGAAAAAGCCTATCCACGTCAACTCTATCTATCCCCCTCATAATTTTAAATACCTCTATCAAGTCCCCGCTCAACCTTCTACGTTCCAAAGAATAAAGTGATGCTAACTTTCACTTTAATGGGACAAGAATATAAAAGCAAGGATGTAATGTTGAGAGGAACAGAAGCCTGAAGGTACACAAACAGCGAATCAAGAACAGCCTCTGCCATCCAATTCCTAAATGAACATTGAACCCGTGAGCACTACCTCAGCTTTTTCATTATATTTCTTTCCTCACTTTTTAATTTAACTATTTAATATACGTACAGTTGCAAGAAAATATTTGCAATTACCTGGTTTAATGACTCAAAATATGGTTTGATTTTCATCTAAGTCACAATAGTAGACAAACAATCTGTCTAAACTTAGATAGACAGGCATCCATTAGTTTTTGAGAGACCATGGATTTGCACCTTGGAAAGTTTGTAGGGCAACTTTCCTTGGACAACATCGATGGCATGAAGAGGGGAGACTTGCAGCATGGGCAACTGCCGATACATCTTGGTGTTGTCACAGAGCAATCTGTGGTTAAGTGTCTTGCTCAAGGATACAACACGCTACCTTAGCTGAGGCTCGAACTAGCAACCTTCAGATCACTAGACCAACACCTTAACCACTTGGCCACGCGCTAACATGTAATAAACCACAATCTAAACTAATAACACACAAACAATTGCTCTTCTTTTGGAGAATGCTGTGTACAGCATTTAAACAAACAGTCTAGGTTCAAAAAAGTATGTGAACCTCTGAGTAACGACTTTTATAAAAGCAATTTGGGGGTCAGGAGTTCCAATCAATGAGATGGGATTGGAGGTGTGGGTTGCAGAGGTGCCCTGTCTTACTCAAAAAAAGACACACAAAGTCGGGTTACTGACAAAGTCTGTAGGAGTCGGGGTAGCAGGCTGTCACCTGAAGCTTAATAGAAGGTGGATGATACAACAAGACAATGATCCGAAAGTCGAGAGTAAATCAACAACAGAATGGTTTAAAAAGGAGAAAATTGTGTTTTGGAATGGCCGAGTCAATTGAAATGCTGTGGCATGACTTGAAGGTGGCTGTTCATGCAGGTTATCCCAGAAATATTGATGAACTGAAACAGTTTTGTATCGAGGAATGGTCTAAAATTTCTCCTCGCATTGTACATCTGATCAGCAGCTACAGGAAACATTTGGTGGAGGTTATTGCTGTTAAAGGAGATTTTACCAGTGATTAAATACAGGGTTCACATACTTTTTCCAGCTGAGACTGTGAATGATTAAACAATGTATTCAATAAAGACATGAAAAATACAATAGTTTGTTTGTTACGCACACAAAATACTGGAGGAACTCAGCAGGCCAGGCAACATCTATTGGAAAAAAGGTCAGTCGACTTTTCGTGCTGAAAACCTTGGGCAGGACTGGAGAAAAAAAAGCTGAGGAGTAGATTTAAAAGATGGGAGGGGAGAGAGAACCACCAGGTGATTGGTGAAATCTGGAGGGGGTGAAATGATTTAAAGAGCCGGAAAGTTAATTGGTGAAAGAGACAGAAGGCCATGGAAGAAAGAATAAGGGGGAAGAAACACAGGGAGATGGGCAGGCAAGGTGAGGGGGGGGGGGGGTGGTCATTACTGGAAGTTTGAGAAATCAGTGTTTATGCCATCAAGTTGGAGGCTACCCAAACAGAATATAAAGTGTTGTTCCTCCAACCTGATGTGGCCTCATCACGACAGTGGAGGAGGCCATGGATGGACATACCGGAATGGGAGTGGGAAATGGAATTAAAATAGGTGGCCACCAGGATATCCCACTTGTTCTGTAGATTAGGATACCGCTTCACCAAGCATCTACGCTCCGTTCACCAGAATAAGGAAGGGAAGTGGGCAGGAGTTTGGAGCTGAGAGAAAAAATGGATTAGCCATTATAAAATGGCGGAGCAATCTGAATGAGCCAAATCACCGAATTCTGCTCCTTTATCTTATGGTCATATGGTCTAATGTAGACACTGTTCTGCCTTCTTTGTAAATGCATGGAAGGTGAACTTTATCCTGTAGAAAATAAGATTGTAAGGCATGAAAGAGTAAATGAGCTTCTCTCCTCCAGTTAGCTGTTCACCTATTGTGTCAGGAATCCATCCTAGACACATTTGTGTCCCACCTAAACCTTTTGTACTAAGAAGATGCCAATCAATATTAGTGAAGTTGAGGTCTCCTATGACAACAACTCTGGTATTTTGCAAATTTCCAAAATCTGCTTCCTAATTGGCACCTCAGTGTCTCTGTTACTATTGGTTGGGAGAGGTGGTCGAGAGAATATTCCCAGTACAGTGACTGCTCCTTTCCTGTTCCTGATTAACCCCCACACTGACTCAATGGACAATATCTCCATGGCTTCCCCTCTTTCTGTAGCTGTGATACTATCACTGGTTCCTTAAGGTGGTTGTACTGTGTATAAAATGTTCTCCAATGGGATAACCAAGTCCAGCTCTTGGCCTTAACATGTAGCTGAGCTACTAACCCCTTCAGAACCATTTCCATTGACAGGAGGAGCAGAGGTGGGTTACTGGTGCCTTAAAACCAGTTGCCTCAGGCAGATAGGTCTTATCAGCTGTGGTTGGCAGCTCATCTGGAGGGAAGATTCTGATCTCAATCCTCCGCTGTCTCGCAGCTATACCCACTCATGGAGAAGGTTTGGAAGTAAATTCTGAGGAAATAAAACCTGATTCTAATTCTGAAAAATCGGAGCTGGAGTTCCTAGGGCAGTTCGACGCTGACTTGGCAACTCCTGCGATATTGCTGGTTTCAAACTGTATCGGTCTCTGCCATTCCTTTGGATTCATCAGCTCCTTGGAGCCTGCTACATGGGCAACAGCTTGCTCTCCATCACAAACTGCCCTGTGTATCACGTGGACAGCTGGGATGCAACGTCCGTAGTCGACCCTGACCGACCGAAGGCCTCACATTTAGCAATGCCATTCCTTTACCTTTCTCCCTGTCCCTTTGGAAACATCTCAAACCCAGGAGCCATTCCTGCCCTTGTGACAACCAAGTCTCAATAATCTCCCTCTAAAACAGACCAGCACTGGACACAGTATGCCTCTGATACCTTGTAGTGGACTGTTTTCTCGTACCACCCTCCACAGTCCTTCTCTAATCTTGCCTATTGAACCAAAGCTTGAACCAAAATGTTCTCACCTCAGAGACTCATTTCCCTCAGCCAACCTCCACTTCCACCGTCTGTCTTGTTGCCATGCGGTATTGAAAACTTGTTCATTTGTGTGGCAAAATAAAAACCCCAGATTAAGTAAAAGACAGTTACAGAAATCTAAAAAAGATGGTGGTTTAGCTTTACCCAATTTTAGATTTTACTATTGGGCGAATAATATTCGGAATTTATTATACTGGAAATTAGATTTAGATTTACCGTTGTGCACACAATGGGTAAATTTAGAATGTAACGCTACACAAGGATATTCTTTATTTTCTGTTCTTGGCTCTTCTCTCCCTGTTGACTTGGCTAAACTTAATAAACAGATATCTAACCCTATTGTCAAACATACATTACGAATTTGGTTTCAATTTCGTAAATTTTTTACTCTAAAAAACTTTGTTCTTGATAGCCCTATCTTACTTAACTTTTTCTTTAAACCCTCTTTAACAGATCAAGCTTTTAGTATATGGAAAAGGAAAGGTATAATATGTTTTCGCGATCTTTTTTCTGAAGGTAGTTTGATGTCTTTTGATCAACTTTCTAACAAATTTAAATTACCTAAATCTAATTTTTTTAGATATTTACAAATTAGAAACTTTTTATATAAAGTTTTACCATCCTTCCCTAATTCAACTTTGATAGATTTTTCAGATATGATTTTTACTTTAAATCCCTGTCAGAAGAGATTAGTGGCTCTTATTTATAATATGATTATGAAGATACAGCCAGAGATATCAGGTAGAATTAAACAGGAATGGGAAAAAGAACTTCAATACAATATTTCAACGGAAAAATGGGAAAAAATTTTACAAATGGTTAATTCATCTTCTATATGTGCTAAACATGCTTTAATACAATTTAAGGTTGTACATAGAGCTCATATGTCTAAAGATAAGCTTGCTCGATTTTATTCTCATGTTAATCCTCAATGTGACAGATGTCATTTAGATGTGGCTTCATTGACCCACATGTTTTGGTCATGTCCTATTTTACATAATTAATGGAAGGACATATTTGCTACCATTTCCTCAATTTGGAATATTGATTTACAACCTCATTTTATCACTGCAATTTTTGGTATTCCAAATGAAGATGATAGTCAATTCTCTCCTCCAATTAGACGAATGATTGCCTTTGTAACATTAATGGCCAGGAGATCTATATTACAAAATTGGAAAGAAGTAAATCCTTCTACCACATTTCAATGGTTTTCTCAAACTATTTCTTGTTTAAGTTTAGAAAAAATTAGAAGTACTATTTTTGATTCATCAATTAAATTTGAAGAAACTTGGGGACCGTTCATTCGACACTTTCACATGAATTAATTTGACTTCTTCCAGACCTATACTCTTATTATTCTTGTTCTGGTATGGAGTTCCGGAGTTTTTTGACACTATCATATACTTATAAACTATTATTATTGCCCATGTTAGTTTAGGTTTAGTTTTTTTTTATTATTTCTTTAAATATACATTTTTTCTTATATTTTACATTTTTTTCTTTTTCTTTTGATGATTATTTTTACTCTTTTCATTTATAATCAATATAGATTAGATTGATATTGTATGATCCTTTTTCGCTGATAGTTAATAAGATATTGTTATCTTGTTATCAACTCAATTTTAAATCTATTGTATTCATAACATATGTAATATAATATTATGTTATGTTTTTTTTTAAAAAAATAATAAAAAGATTGAAAAAGAAAGAAAAGAAAACTTGTTTTAACCTGATCTGGCTGCTGCATTGACTGAAGGGTATTTGTGCCACAGCTGACCTATATGGATACTTCCCGTACCTAATAAAGTGGCCACTGAGTGGATGTCCATCCACTTCAAGTTGAACCTGTGTATTCAGAGATGCTTTTTTGCACACCATTGCTGTAGCATGTGGTTATCTCCTTCCTGTCAGCTTGAATCTCTGACCTCTCTCATTAACAAGGTGTTCTCTTCCACAGATCAGCCGCTCACTGGTTAATTTTTTTCACACCATTCTCTGTAACGTATAGAGACTGCATGAAAATCCCGGGAGTTTAGGAGTTTCTGAGGTACTCAAACCACCCCGTCTGGCACCAACAATCATTTCATGGTCAAAATCACTTAGATCAGATTTCTTCCCCATTCTGATGTTTGGTCAACACAGCAACATGATGGGCTGATTAGGTATTTTTGTTAATCAGCAGGTGTACAGGCATACTAATAAAGTATGCTCTGAGTGTCTGTGATGTATTGGAATAGTGGTAATCACTGCCAGCAGGGTTTCTAAAGCATGACACCCACAATGTGGAGGAATTCGGCTCACCTGGTCTCACCTATCACCTGCCACCTTCTGCCCCCTTCCCCTACAGCCCCAATGAAGGATATTGCCTTGAACCATTGTTGCTGACTGACAGTTTCTCCAGCATTTTGTGCGTGTTGCTCAACATTTCCAGCATTTCTTGTGTCCACAGTTTGCTTGAAGCGTGTTTTGTTTTCAATAAATTCTTGCCCCTTACTGCCCGCAGTCTTCGTCGTCCTGGGGATATGTATAGCTGTGCAGCTGGGCACCAACCCAGACTGGATGTTCTTCTGCTGTTTCGCTGGCGTGTTCATGTTCTACTGCGCTCACTGGCAGACATACGTCTCTGGGACGCTGCGTTTTGGCATGTAAGTATTGACCAGGTTGAGAAAATCCACAAACTGTTCTCCCCCCACCCTGATGCCTGGTGGCTGGAGGTTCCCTGAATACCTGCAGTGTAACTAGCCTGTTCCCTCCCCTTGAGCGCAATCATGGACCCCTCAGGTGGGGAGTGTTGTTAGAGCCCAAGTTATTTCTGTGCATATTTTTCCTTTTAAATGGGTCACCTAGTTGCTTTTGCTAACAAATTCCACTTTAGATTTGAACAGTACAGGCCCTTTGGCCACGAAGTTGTGCTGCCCTTTTAATCTACTCCAAGATCAATCTAGCTCTTCCCTGTGCTCACCCTCCTCTCTGTGTATAAAAAAACTACCTCTGACATCCCTTCTATCCTTTCCATCAATCGCATTGATAGTATGACCGCTTGTATTAGCAATTTTCATCCTGGGAAAAAGTCTCTGGCTGTCCGCTCGATCTATACCTCTATCAAATTGCCTCACATCCTTCTTTGGTCCAAAGAGAAAAACCCCAGCTCGCTGAACTGCTCCTCATAATGCTCTCTAATCCAGGCAGCATTCTGGTAATCCTGCTCTGCAGTATTTCTAAATCGTGCATATCCTTCCTACAATGAGGCAATAATTTGAGCATCGAACATAGAACAGCACAGGCCCTTGGCCTGCAATGTTGTGCTGACCCTTTAACCTGATCCAAGATCAGTCTAACCCTTTCCTCCCACAGATCCTCCATTTTTCTTTCATGCATGTGTCTCCTAAACATCCCCGATGTACTTGCCTCTACCATCACCCTGGCAGCGCGTTCCACGCACCCACCACTCGATGTATTTTTTTTTAAAAGCCTTTGACATCCCCTCTATGCTTTCCAGCAATTTCATTAATAGTATTTCCCCCCCCCCCCCATATTACCCATTTTCATCCTGAGAAAAAGTCTCCATCCATGCTATCACTGCCTCTTATCATTTTGTGGACTGCTATCAAGTCACCTCTTGTCCTGCTTTGCTCCAAAGAGAAAAGTCCTAGCTTGCTCAGCCTATCCTCGTAAGACATGCTCTCCAATCCAAGCAGTATCCTGCTAAATCTCCTTTGCACCCTCTTTAAATCTTCCGTATCCTATCTCCTAATGATGGAATAATTTGAACTTGGAACATAGAACAGTGCAGGCCTTCTGGCCCACGATGTTGTGCCAACCCTTTAACCTACTCCAGGATCAATCTAACCCTTCCCTCCCACAGAGTCCTCTTCCCTTAAATGCCCCTAATGTACCTGCTTCAGCCATCATAACTGGCAGTGCATTCCATGGACCCAACGCTTGTTGTGTACAAAGGGAAGCCTTCCTTTGGTATCGCCCGCTCAAAGTTGCCTGCTTTGTCCTTTGAGATCCTGGGGGGTAGTGTGGGGTGTAATTGGACCTAGGCCATCATTGCAAGGAGCTGTTGTGCTTTATGCCTCTTGGTGTATTTCTGTTCTGTGCACGTTGTTTCATTGAGTTCTAATTATTCCCTGACCGACAGATTTGACATCACTGAAGCCCAGCTCTGCATTGTATCAGCACAAGTTGTGACGGTGGTTTGGGGGCCCTCAATGTGGAGCACGCCGGTAAACAGCGGTCTTGCGGGTGCACGCACGATGACTGCAGCCTATCAAAATGGCTGTTCCATAATGCATCACAGTCAGAAACGTCCTCATCCCCTTCGGATCCGCCAGCCATTCCCGGTCAAGAATTAACCCTAGAAATACCAGTGGCATACAAAACCTAGGTAGAATGGATATGGAGAGGATGTTTCTTTTAGTGGGGGAGTTGAGGGCCAGAAGATCCAGTCTCAGTATGGAGGGACATCATTGAACAGAGATGAGAAATTTCTGTAACCGGGGGTGGTGAATCTGTGGAATTCATTGCCATAGGCAGCAGTGGAGGTCATCATTGGGTATAGTTTAAGTGGGGGCTGATAGGTTCTTGCTTAGTGTGTCAAAGGTTACGAGGAGAAGGCAGGAGAATGGGTTTGAGAAGGAAAACAAATCAGCCATGATGGAATGGCAGAGCAGGCTCAACGGGCTGAATGGCCTAATTCTGCTCCTAGGTCTCTGGCATCTTCGTCCAGAAAGGTCATGGAGTCATAGAACTCTAACAGGCCTTTCAGTCCAGGGGTTCCCAACCTGGGGTCCACAGACCCCTCAGTTAATGGTAGGAGTCCATGGCATAACCCCTGCTGAGCTGTTATTCTGCCCATTCCCATTGAACTGCCCCCAGAATGTCGCTGTCCACATCCCTCCAATCTATGTACCTGTCCAAATTTCTCTTGCATTTTGAAATTGAACCCGCATCCATCATTTGCACTGGCAGCTCGTGTCACACTCTCACTACTCTCTGATTGAAGAGGCTGCCCCTCAGGTTTCCCTGAAGTCTTTCACCTTTAGCCGTTAACCCTTGACCTCCAGTTCTAGTCTCACCCACCTTGAGAGGAATTAGCCTACTTACATTCACTTTATCCATACCTCCCTTAACTTTGTACACCTTAAGGTAGCGTAAGGGAGTGTTTTTTGTGACTACACCACTGTTCACACTGCAGAAGGTAGGCAAGGTGAATTACTGTAATACATTTCAGGCTCCAAGTGTGTCTGGTTGAGGAAAGGGGTGAAAGGTGCAACAAAGGAACGAAACCTTTTTGTACCCAGTGCCAGCCACTCATGTTTATTTATTTCCATAGCACAGTAGCAGACCCAAGCCTGTACATCCCAATTACTAACCTGTGCGTCTTTGGAATATGGAAGGAGAACACTCGGAGGAAACCTGTACGGGCATGGGGAGAGTGTGGAAACTCCTTACGTGGCAGAATTTGAACACGGGTCATTGACACAGTAAAGCATTATGCTACAGTTCCGCTGTTAACAATCTTCCATGACCAGGAATCAAACCCTGGTTGCGCTGACCCCTAAAACCGTAAGACCGTAAAATATAGGAGTTTGCTTTGCCATTGCATCATGGCTGATTTGTTATCCCTCTCAACCCCATTCTGCCTTCTCCCTGTAACTTTTGACAGCGAACTAATCAAGAAGCTGTTAACCTCCACTTTAAATATACCTAGTGACTTAGTACTGAATTCCACTGCTTCTCCACCCTCTGGCTAAAGGAATTTCTTCTCATCTCTGTTCTAGTGATTGTGTCTTTACTCTGAGTCTGTGCCCTCTGGTCCTAGACTCTCCCACTATAGGAAACATCCTCTCCACGTTCACTCTATCAAGGCCTTTCAACACTCGATAGGTTTCAATCAGATCCACTTTCATCCTTCTAAACTCCAATGAGTAGGTGCCCGGAATTAGTAAAGGCTCCTCATGCTAACTCTTTCATCCCCAGAGTCATTCTCATGATTAACCACTAGGCCATTGAAGAACCTGTGGGAAATATTCCCCATTTATTCTCCCCACATTTCCATCTACTACTGCTGGATTCTCCCACAACCCACGCACCAAGGGCAAATTATGCACTTTTGGGATGTGGGAAGAAACCTGAAAACACACTCTCTTGTGGGATGTCTAAACTCCACGCTGACAACATTAGGTCATGAGGTATTTGCTCTTTCTTTTCAGCTGTATCTCTGCTGGTAAAGATTCATTCTGCTATTGCCCCATCCCCCAGTAGAAAGTGTTGCTCTTCAATCTGTTTTCCTTTATCCCTCCCTTAATGTATAAATCAAGCCCTCTCCCTGCTGCATTGGCCACCTCACCCATAATTCTGAGGCAACTATCTGGTTATAAGACCATAAGGCATAGGAGTAGAATTAGTCCATTCGGCTCATCAAGTCTGCTGCACCATTCATTCACATCTCAACCCACTCTCCTGCCTTCTTCCTGTAACCTTTGGCGGCTTGACCAATCAGGAACCTATCAATCTCTGCTTTAGGCATACTCGGTTATTTGGCCTCCACAGACATCTGTGCCAATGAATCCCACAGAGTTACTACCCTCTGGCTAAAGAAATTCCTCCTCATCTCTGTTCTAAATGGGCATCCTTCTATTCTGAGGCTGTACCCTCAGATACTAGACTCCCGCACTATAGGAAACATCCTCCCCATATTCACCCTATCTAGGCCATTCAGTATTCGATAAGTTCAACGAGTACCCCTCCCATTCTTCTACACTCCAGCGAGTACAGGCCCAGAGCCATCAAATGCTCGTTATATGTTAACCCTTTCATTCCCAGAATCATTCTTGTGAACTTCCTGTGGACCCTCTCCAATGCCAGCACACCTTTTCATGGATAGTGGGCCTAAAACAGCTCACAAATACTCTCTGCAGTCTGACCAATGCCTTATAAAGCCTCAGCATTCCATCTTTGGTTTTATATTCTAGTCCCCTTGAAATTGCTTTCCTCACCATTGACTCAACCTGTCAGCAGTCCTACACAAAGACTCGCAAGTCCCTGTACACCTCTGATTTTTAAATCAGAGCAGGCAGGCATGTTTTAATGACCAAGCAAAATTATCCACCCAATGCCTTCAGTAGAGATCAGCTTGATGATGGGGAGTCCTTTCGCCAATCCCAGCAGCTTCTCGGCAATGCCTACAATGACCCTTTCTCTAACTCAAGCAGAGATTAACAGCAACTATTGATTCTCTCTTTTGAAGGGTTCTGCACCATAGACAGAATTAAGCCCCTTGGCCCATCAACTCTTTTCCTCCAATCCATCATGGCTGATTCCTTAACCCTCTTGTTAAAAGGATTAACCCTGAATAATAATGATTAGTAAGCATAGAGTGAATCTGTATTTACTGACAAGTACCTTTATTAGCTCAGCTAACAAATACTCATTTTACAAAACGAGAAACCTGTGTTCATATCCACCTTTATGAATGTCAAAGGTAATATGCAAGAAAAGGTGTCTACGCTGGCCAGCCATTCTTCTTGATCCGATGTAATCTCCACTACACGATGGTTGCTGCCTGTTTCCCAAAATCCTCTGTTATTATTCATTATTTTATGGGATCAATTATGATGTTTTGAACGCTGTGGGCTTATGGCCTGTGTCAGATCCAGGTTCTCATTGGATGTGGCTCAGGGCTAAAAGCATTTATGGTTATTTCCTCAAGCCTTGTGTCTGTTGTTCTGCCCAACTTGGACTGGTTCAAACCAATCTGGCTAGGTCAGCCAAGCACTGGGCCCAAACGACCAGAGTCACTGGCTGTTCCTGCCATTTCACATAATAAACAGCTTTTTACTGGAGAATGGTCTCAGGTTTAGCAGATCCTCACAGTAACTCCTTGTGTTCATGTTCAGTTGCTCTGATTAAGTTATCCCTGAAGAAGAACCAGTTCACAAAATGGTGGCTACCAGGACAGTCTCACAAAATGGGTGCCTTCATTCGTGTTCACTGATTTGTAGATTATAATTCTTTCTGGCCCACATGCTCATCCTCGTTTTCCTGCACCTTCTCCCTATAACCTTTGACATCCTTATTAATTAAGAACCTACATCCTTCACTTTAAATATACCCAATGACTTGGCCTCCACAGCTGTCTGTGGCAATGAATTCCACAGATTCACCACCTTCTGGCTAAAGTAAGTCCTGCTCATATCTGTTCTAAAAGGATGTCCTATTCTGGTCCTAGACATCCCCACTAATGGGGAAATATCCTCTCCACATCCACTCTGACTAGGCCTTTCAAATTCGATAGGTTTCAGGAAGATCCTCTCTCATTCTTAAATCCAGCGAGAACAGGCCCAGATCCATCACACGCTCCTAATGCGTTAACTCTGTCATTCCTGGGGGAAAAGTCAATGATTAGTGATTTTGAGCTGAGGAGGGGGAAGGTGTAATAGAGCACGTTACTCCTGCTGTGATGCATGGCAGAACAGCAATTGCTTTGCTTTGGGTTGGACTAACTTTCTCTGAATAGCTATAAATCTGATTTATGCTTTTTTTGCCCAATCAGAATTGATGTGACTGAAGTGCAAATCTTCATAATTGTCCTGTTTTTATTGGCCGCCAGCGGAGGAACAGCATTTTGGGAATCTATGGTAATTGACCTCGAATCTAAATTCTGATCTACCACCTCTTCATCTTTCTTGGGTGGGGGTGACAGCAGCAAATGGCAGGCAGGGAGAGGCAGTAATGGGGTTGTGGGAGGATATAGACCTTTTGAGGCAAAGGAGACTCCTGCCTTCAGGCTCCAAAATGGAAAACGAAGGAAACCCATAGAGTGTTTCCAAAATCTACACTCAGTAGCCTCTTTGATGAGGTAGAAGAGCGGAACCTGCTGTAGCCTAATGTCAACCACTTCAAGGTTTGACATGTGTGTTCAAAGATGCTCTTCTGCAGAGAACTGTTGTTGCCCATTGCTGTTTGAATTACTGTCGTCTTCCTGTCAGCTGGAACCAATCTGGCCATTCTCCTCTAACCTCGCTCAATAACAAGGTGTTTTCACCAACAGACCCTGCTGCTCATTGGATGTTTTTTTTTTGCACTATTCTTTGTAAATTCTAGAGACTGTTGAGTGTGAAAACCCCAGGAGATCAGCGGTTTCTCAGATACTCAAACCACCCAGTCTGGCACCAGCAATCATTCCATGGTCAATGTCACTTAGACATTTCTTCCCTATTCTGATGTTTGGTCTGAACAACAACTGAACGTTTTGACCATGTCTGCATGCTTTTATGCATCGAATTGCTGCCACATCATTGTCTGATTAGATATTTGCATTAATGAGCAGATGTACCTAATAAATTATGTCCTTTGCCTCAAACCCCCTGAATTTGCTGTTGTCCTCTTAACTGCATGGAAACCCATCTTGTGTCCACATGGGTAGCTCTACGTTTTGTGTGGTTTGTACTTCATGCTTTTGCTCTGGTCTAATTCAGTGAGTTTTTTTCTTAAACATGTTTGAATGTTGCATTTTGATTTTCTTTTTTTTGTAATTTATTTTTTATTGAAGTTTATCATCAAACAAACATTTCCATAAGGTGTATTTCAGATACTGTACATATATATCATATAGTCATATTTGTCACAAATGTCCACGTAATAATTATCTGAGGTAGAAAGGAGAGGAGAGAAAGAACAATCAAAATAAGAAAACTATGTACAAAGTAGGGAGTGATCTTTTTGTTACAATATATTCATTGATTTGTGAGGATAAAATCAGGGCTATGATTTTCAATATTTGGGATGCAAATTCCTGAAACTGGAGACTTATAATTCCTGGTTTTGGAAAAAGGGAATTAATGGTGTGCAGTTCCTCTGAAGCCCATCACCCCTTTAGTGGGGCATAGGTCACCCAACAGCAGCTCACCGGAGTCCTGAGCCCTGTGGCTTCCACTTCCGATGCGACTTCAAATGTCTTCCAGGCGAAGGTCCTTTGTCTCCCAGGGATCAGGTCTTAGTTTTTCTGTAGCTTTGTTTTTTGCAGGATGGTGTTGCTGGCTCATGCCCAGCCCTCCTGTTTTTGCAGCGGGGCTTAGGACCGTTCATGATGGAGTTGTGTGCAGCTCTGGTCCCGTCATAAGACCAGGAAGCAAAATTGGGCCAATCAGCTCACTAAGTTGAGTCAACCATTCGATCATTGCTGATTTATAAGGAGAATGTGGAGGCTTTGGAGATGGGGCAGGAGAGGTTCACCAGGATGTTTCTTGGATTTGAGAGCATGCGGAGAAGTCAGATGAACTTGAATTGTTTTTTTTAGAGTGTCAGGAGCTAATAGTGTGACATAAAATCTTCTTTCTAGAAGTCTGTAGAATGCTGTGAGGCACAGATAGGCTCGATGTTTGGAGTCTCCTTCTGTAGGGTGAAAATGCCAAATATTAAGTATGAGATTTTGCAGTTTGGGAGGACACACCACGTTCGGGCTTGCATGGTCAGCTGCAGGGCAATGAGGATAGAGATCCCTAATTCCTTGAAAGTGATGTCACAGCAAGAGAGAATTGTAAAGAAAGCTTTTGGTACGCTGGCCTATGTAGATCAAAGGAATAAGTTGCGATGTTATGATGAATTTGGAATCTCTGTGGAATTCTGGTCACCTACCTACAGAAAAGATATCAATGAGTTTGAAAGAGTACAGAGAAATTCCAAGTATGTTGCTGGGACTTGAGGACCAGAGTTACAGGGAAAGGTTGGAAACGTTAGGACTTTATTCCCTGGTGTGTAAGACAAAGTGGTGAGATTATGAGGGGTATAGATAGGGTAAACGCAAACAAGCTTTTTCCACTGAGCTTCGATGAGACTCACAACTAGAAAGCAAAGGTCAATTGTAAAATATTTAAAGAGAACACGAGGAGCACTTCACTCAGGGTGGAGAGGGTGTGCAACAAGCAGGTTTGATTGCAAGATTTAACAGAAATTTGGGTAAGTAGATGGATAGGAGGGCTATAGAGGGGTATGTTCCAGGTGCAAAACAGTAGAATACTAGTTTGGCACTGACAAAATGGGATGAAGGGCGTGTTTCTGTGCTAAAGTACTCTATGACAGAAGGGCACAGGTATAAATTAACGGGATAGATGTTTTCATTTTCAAAGAGTTGCAGGAGTGTGGAGGGTTCTGCTAGTTGAAGTGGTAGAAACCAGTACGGTTTGGAGGCTGTGCGAATGCACAGGAGGTGGAGGGATATAGACAGTGTGAACGGACATCAGGTGGAGGGATAAAGACAGTGTGAACAGACAGGAGGAGGAGGGATATAGACAGTGTCAACGGACAGGAGGTGGAGGATATAGACAGTGTGAACGGACAGGAGGTGGAGGGATATAGACAGTGTGAACGGACAGGAGGTGGAGGGGTATACACAGTGTGAACGGACAGGAGGTGGAGGGATATAGATAGTGTGAACGGACAGGAGGTGGAGGATATAGACAGTGTGTACGGACAGGAGGAGGAGGGATATAGACAGTGTGAATGGACAGGAGGTGGAGGGATTTAGTGTGAACGGACAGGAGGTGGAGGGATATAGACAGTGTGAACTGACAGGAGGTGGAGGGATATAGACAGTGTGAACGGACAGGAGGTGGAGGGATATAGACACTGTGAACGGACAGGAGGTGGAGGATATAGACAGTGTGAACAGACAGGAGGTGGAGGGATATAGACAGTGTGAACGGACATCAGGTGGAGGGATAAAGACAGTGTGAACAGACAGGAGGTGGAGGAATATAGACAGTGTGAGAAAAGACCGGAGGTGGAGGGATATAGACAGTGTGAACGGACAGGAGGTGGAAGGAAACAGTGTTAACGGAAGGGAGGTGGAGGGGTATAGACAGTGTGAACGGACAGGAGGTGGAGGATATAGACACTGTGAACGGACAGGAGGTGGAGGGACATAGACAGTGTGAACGGACAGGAGGTGGAGGATATAGACAGTGTGAACAGACAGGAGGTGGAAGGAAACAGTGTTAACGGACAGGAGGTGGAGGATATAGACACTGTGAACGGACAGGAGGTGGAGGGATATAGACAGTGTGAACGGACAGGAGGTGGAGGATATAGACAGTGTGAACGGACAGGAACTGGAGGGATATAGACAGTGTAAACGGACAGGAGGTGGAAGGAAACAGTGTTAACGGAAGGGAGGTGGAGGGGTATAGACAGTGTGAACGGACAGGAGGTGGAGGATATAGACACTGTGAACGGACAGGAGGTGGAGGGACATAGACAGTGTGAACGGACAGGAGGTGGAGGGATATAGACAGTGTGAACGGACAGGAGGTGGAGGGACATAGACAGTGTGAACGGACAGGAGGTGGAGGATATAGACAGTGTGAACGGACAGGAGGTGGAGGGACATAGACAGTGAGAACGGACAGGAGGTGGAGGATATAGACAGTGTGAACAGACAGGAGGGAGCCACAGGAGGTGGAGGGATATAGACAGTGTGAACGGACAGGAGGTGGAGGATATAGACAGTGTGAACGGACAGGAGGTGGAGGGATATAGACAGTGTGAACAGACAGGAGGTGGAGGGATATAGACAGTGTCAACGGACAGGAGGTGGAGGATATAGACAGTGTGAACGGACAGGAGGTGGAGGGATATAGACAGTGTGAACGGACAGGAGGTGGAGGGGTATACACAGTGTGAACGGACAGGAGGTGGAGGGATATAGATAGTGTCAACGGACAGGAGGTGGAGGATATAGACAGTGTGTACGGACAGGAGGAGGAGGGATATAGACAGTGTGAATGGACAGGAGGTGGAGGGATTTAGACAGTGTGAACGGACAGGAGGTGGAGGGATATAGACAGTGTGAACTGACAGGAGGTGGAGGGATATAGACAGTGTGAACGGACAGGAGGTGGAGGGATATAGACAGTGTGAACGGACATCAGGTGGAGGGATAAAGACAGTGTGAACGGACAGGAGGTGGAGGGATATAGACAGTGTGAGAAAAGACCGGAGGTGGAGGGATATAGACAGTGTGAACGGACAGGAGGTGGAGGGATATAGACAGTGTGAACGGACATCAGGTGGAGGGATAAAGACAGTGTGAACAGACAGGAGGTGGAGGAATATAGACAGTCTGAGAAAAGACCGGAGGTGGAGGGATATAGACAGTGTGAACGGACAGGAGGTGGAGGGATATAGACAGTGTGAACGGACAGGAGGTGGAAGGAAACAGTGTTAATGGAAGGGAGGTGGAGGGTATAGACGGTGTGAACGGACAGGAGGTGGAGGATATAGACAGTGTGAACGGACAGGAGGTGGAGGGACATAGACAGTGAGAACGGACAGGAGGTGGAGGATATAGACAGTGTGAACAGACAGGAGGGAGCCACAGGAGGTGGAGGGATATAGACAGTGTGAACGGACAGGAGGTGGAGGATATAGACAGTGTGAACGGACAGGAGGTGGAGGGATATAGACAGTGTGAACAGACAGGAGGTGGAGGGATATAGACAGTGTCAACGGACAGGAGGTGGAGGATATAGACAGTGTGAACGGACAGGAGGTGGAGGGATATAGACAGTGTGAACGGACAGGAGGTGGAGGGGTATACACAGTGTGAACGGACAGGAGGTGGAGGGATATAGATAGTGTCAACGGACAGGAGGTGGAGGATATAGACAGTGTGTACGGACAGGAGGAGGAGGGATATAGACAGTGTGAATGGACAGGAGGTGGAGGGATTTAGACAGTGTGAACGGACAGGAGGTGGAGGGATATAGACAGTGTGAACTGACAGGAGGTGGAGGGATATAGACAGTGTGAACGGACAGGAGGTGGAGGGATATAGACAGTGTGAACGGACATCAGGTGGAGGGATAAAGACAGTGTGAACGGACAGGAGGTGGAGGGATATAGACAGTGTGAACGGACAGGAGGTGGAGGATATAGACAGTGTGAACGGACAGGAGGTGGAGGGTTATAGACAGTGTGAACAGACAGGAGGTGGAGGGATATAGACAGTGTGAACGGACATCAGGTGGAGGGATAAGGACAGTGTGAACAGACAGGAGGTGGAGGAATATAGACAGTCTGAGAAAAGACCGGAGGTGGAGGGATATAGACAGTGTGAACGGACAGGAGGTGGAGGGTTATAGATAGTGTGAACGGACAGGAGGTGGAGGGTTATAGATAGTGTGAACGGACAGGAGGTGGAGGATATAGACAGTGTGAACGGACAGGAGGTGGAGGATATAGACAGTGTGAACGGACAGGAGGTGGAGGGATACAGACAGTGTGAACGGACATGAGGTGGAGGGATACAGACAGTGTGAACGGACAGGTGGAGGGATATAGACAGTGTGAACGGACAGGAGGTGGAGGATATAGACAGTGTGAACGGACAGGAGGTGGAGGGTTATAGACAGTGTGAACAGACAGGAGGTGGAGGGATATAGACAGTGTGAACGGACATCAGGTGGAGGGATAAAGACAGTGTGAACGGACAGGAGGTGGAGGGGTATACACAGTGTGAACGGACAGGAGGTGGAGGGATATAGATAGTGTGAACGGACAGGAGGTGGAGGATATAGACAGTGTGTACGGACAGGAGGAGGAGGGATATAGACAGTGTGAATGGACAGGAGGTGGAGGGATTTAGTGTGAACGGACAGGAGGTGGAGGGATATAGACAGTGTGAACTGACAGGAGGTGGAGGGATATAGACAGTGTGAACGGACAGGAGGTGGAGGGATATAGACACTGTGAACGGACAGGAGGTGGAGGATATAGACAGTGTGAACAGACAGGAGGTGGAGGGATATAGACAGTGTGAACGGACATCAGGTGGAGGGATAAAGACAGTGTGAACAGACAGGAGGTGGAGGAATATAGACAGTGTGAGAAAAGACCGGAGGTGGAGGGATATAGACAGTGTGAACGGACAGGAGGTGGAAGGAAACAGTGTTAACGGAAGGGAGGTGGAGGGGTATAGACAGTGTGAACGGACAGGAGGTGGAGGATATAGACACTGTGAACGGACAGGAGGTGGAGGGACATAGACAGTGTGAACGGACAGGAGGTGGAGGATATAGACAGTGTGAACAGACAGGAGGTGGAAGGAAACAGTGTTAACGGACAGGAGGTGGAGGATATAGACACTGTGAACGGACAGGAGGTGGAGGGATATAGACAGTGTGAACGGACAGGAACTGGAGGGATATAGACAGTGTAAACGGACAGGAGGTGGAAGGAAACAGTGTTAACGGAAGGGAGGTGGAGGGGTATAGACAGTGTGAACGGACAGGAGGTGGAGGATATAGACACTGTGAACGGACAGGAGGTGGAGGGACATAGACAGTGTGAACGGACAGGAGGTGGAGGGATATAGACAGTGTGAACGGACAGGAGGTGGAGGGACATAGACAGTGTGAACGGACAGGAGGTGGAGGATATAGACAGTGTGAACGGACAGGAGGTGGAGGGACATAGACAGTGAGAACGGACAGGAGGTGGAGGATATAGACAGTGTGAACAGACAGGAGGGAGCCACAGGAGGTGGAGGGATATAGACAGTGTGAACGGACAGGAGGTGGAGGATATAGACAGTGTGAACGGACAGGAGGTGGAGGGATATAGACAGTGTGAACAGACAGGAGGTGGAGGGATATAGACAGTGTCAACGGACAGGAGGTGGAGGATATAGACAGTGTGAACGGACAGGAGGTGGAGGGATATAGACAGTGTGAACGGACAGGAGGTGGAGGGGTATACACAGTGTGAACGGACAGGAGGTGGAGGGATATAGATAGTGTCAACGGACAGGAGGTGGAGGATATAGACAGTGTGTACGGACAGGAGGAGGAGGGATATAGACAGTGTGAATGGACAGGAGGTGGAGGGATTTAGACAGTGTGAACGGACAGGAGGTGGAGGGATATAGACAGTGTGAACTGACAGGAGGTGGAGGGATATAGACAGTGTGAACGGACAGGAGGTGGAGGGATATAGACAGTGTGAACGGACATCAGGTGGAGGGATAAAGACAGTGTGAACGGACAGGAGGTGGAGGGATATAGACAGTGTGAGAAAAGACCGGAGGTGGAGGGATATAGACAGTGTGAACGGACAGGAGGTGGTGGGATATAGACAGTGTGAACGGACATCAGGTGGAGGGATAAAGACAGTGTGAACAGACAGGAGGTGGAGGAATATAGACAGTCTGAGAAAAGACCGGAGGTGGAGGGATATAGACAGTGTGAACGGACAGGAGGTGGAGGGATATAGACAGTGTGAACGGACAGGAGGTGGAAGGAAACAGTGTTAATGGAAGGGAGGTGGAGGGTATAGACGGTGTGAACGGACAGGAGGTGGAGGATATAGACAGTGTGAACGGACAGGAGGTGGAGGGACATAGACAGTGAGAACGGACAGGAGGTGGAGGATATAGACAGTGTGAACAGACAGGAGGGAGCCACAGGAGGTGGAGGGATATAGACAGTGTGAACGGACAGGAGGTGGAGGATATAGACAGTGTGAACGGACAGGAGGTGGAGGGATATAGACAGTGTGAACAGACAGGAGGTGGAGGGATATAGACAGTGTCAACGGACAGGAGGTGGAGGATATAGACAGTGTGAACGGACAGGAGGTGGAGGGATATAGACAGTGTGAACGGACAGGAGGTGGAGGGGTATACACAGTGTGAACGGACAGGAGGTGGAGGGATATAGATAGTGTCAACGGACAGGAGGTGGAGGATATAGACAGTGTGTACGGACAGGAGGAGGAGGGATATAGACAGTGTGAATGGACAGGAGGTGGAGGGATTTAGACAGTGTGAACGGACAGGAGGTGGAGGGATATAGACAGTGTGAACTGACAGGAGGTGGAGGGATATAGACAGTGTGAACGGACAGGAGGTGGAGGGATATAGACAGTGTGAACGGACATCAGGTGGAGGGATAAAGACAGTGTGAACGGACAGGAGGTGGAGGGATATAGACAGTGTGAACGGACAGGAGGTGGAGGATATAGACAGTGTGAACGGACAGGAGGTGGAGGGTTATAGACAGTGTGAACAGACAGGAGGTGGAGGGATATAGACAGTGTGAACGGACATCAGGTGGAGGGATAAGGACAGTGTGAACAGACAGGAGGTGGAGGAATATAGACAGTCTGAGAAAAGACCGGAGGTGGAGGGATATAGACAGTGTGAACGGACAGGAGGTGGAGGGTTATAGATAGTGTGAACGGACAGGAGGTGGAGGGTTATAGATAGTGTGAACGGACAGGAGGTGGAGGATATAGACAGTGTGAACGGACAGGAGGTGGAGGATATAGACAGTGTGAACGGACAGGAGGTGGAGGATACAGACAGTGTGAACGGACAGGAGGTGGAGGGATACAGACAGTGTGAACGGACATGAGGTGGAGCGATACAGACAGTGTGAACGGACAGGTGGAGGGATATAGACAGTGTGAACGGACAGGAGGTGGAGGATATAGACAGTGTGAACGGACAGGAGGTGGAGGGTTATAGACAGTGTGAACAGACAGGAGGTGGAGGGATATAGACAGTGTGAACGGACATCAGGTGGAGGGATAAAGACAGTGTGAACAGACAGGAGGTGGAGGAATATAGACAGTCTGAGAAAAGACCGGAGGTGGAGGGATATAGACAGTGTGAACGGACAGGAGGTGGAGGGATATAGACAGTGTGAACGGACATCAGGTGGAGGGATAAAGACAGTGTGAACAGACAGGAGGTGGAGGAATATAGACAGTCTGAGAAAAGACCGGAGATGGAGGGATATAGACAGTGTGAACGGACAGGAGGTGGAGGGATATAGACAGTGTGAACGGACAGGAGGTGGAAGGAAACAGTGTTAATGGAAGGGAGGTGGAGGGTATAGACACTGTGAACGGACAGGAGGTGGAGGATATAGACAGTGTGAACGGACAGGAGGTGGAGGGACATAGACAGTGAGAACGGACAGGAGGTGGAGGATATAGACAGTGTGAACAGACAGGAGGGAGCCACAGGAGGTGGAGGGATATAGACAGTGTGAACGGACAGGAGGTGGAGGATATAGACAGTGTGAACGGACAGGAGGTGGAGGGATATAGACAGTGTGAACAGACAGGAGGTGGAGGGATATAGACAGTGTCAACGGACAGGAGGTGGAGGATATAGACAGTGTGAACGGACAGGAGGTGGAGGGATATAGACAGTGTGAACGGACAGGAGGTGGAGGGGTATACACAGTGTGAACGGACAGGAGGTGGAGGGATATAGATAGTGTCAACGGACAGGAGGTGGAGGATATAGACAGTGTGTACGGACAGGAGGAGGAGGGATATAGACAGTGTGAATGGACAGGAGGTGGAGGGATTTAGACAGTGTGAACGGACAGGAGGTGGAGGGATATAGACAGTGTGAACTGACAGGAGGTGGAGGGATATAGACAGTGTGAACGGACAGGAGGTGGAGGGATATAGACAGTGTGAACGGACATCAGGTGGAGGGATAAAGACAGTGTGAACGGACAGGAGGTGGAGGGATATAGACAGTGTGAACGGACAGGAGGTGGAGGATATAAACAGTGTGAACGGACAGGAGGTGGAGGGTTATAGACAGTGTGAACAGACAGGAGGTGGAGGGATATAGACAGTGTGAACGGACATCAGGTGGAGGGATAAAGACAGTGTGAACAGACAGGAGGTGGAGGAATATAGACAGTCTGAGAAAAGACCGGAGGTGGAGGGATATAGACAGTGTGAACGGACAGGAGGTGGAGGGATATAGACAGTGTGAACGGACATCAGGTGGAGGGATAAAGACAGTGTGAACAGACAGGAGGTGGAGGAATATAGACAGTCTGAGAAAAGACCGGAGGTGGAGGGATATAGACAGTGTGAACGGACAGGAGGTGGAGGGTTATAGATAGTGTGAACGGACAGGAGGTGGAGGGTTATAGATAGTGTGAACGGACAGGAGGTGGAGGATATAGACAGTGTGAACGGACAGGAGGTGGAGGATATAGACAGTGTGAACGGACAGGAGGTGGAGGGATACAGACAGTGTGAACGGACATGAGGTGGAGGGATACAGACAGTGTGAACGGACAGGTGGAGGGATATAGACAGTGTGAGAAAAGACCGGAGGTGGAGGGATATAGACAGTGTGAACAGACAGGAGGTGAAAGGAAACAGTGTTAACGGAAGGGAGGTGGAGGGATATAGACAGTGTGAACGGACAGGAGGTGGAGGATATAGACAGTGTGAACGGACAGGAGGTGGAGGGTCATAGACAGTGTGAACAGACAGGAGGGAGGGACAGGAGGTGGAGCGATATAGACAGTGTGAACGGACAGGAGGTGGAGGAATATAGACAGTGTGAGAAAAGACAGGAGGTGGAGGGATATAGACAGTGTGAACGGACATGAGGTGGAGGGATATAGACAGTGTGAACGGACAGGTGAAGGGATATAGACAATGTGAACGGACAGGAGGTGGAGGATATAGACAGTGTGAACAGACAGGAGGTGGAGGGATATAGACAGTGTGAACGGACAGGAGGTGGAGGGATATAGACAGTGTGAACGGACAGGAGGTGGAGGATATAGACAGTGTGAACGGACAGGAGGTGGAGGGTTATAGATAGTGTGAACGGACAGGAGGTGGAGGATATAGACAGTGTGAACGGACAGGAGGTGGAGGGTTATAGACAGTGTGAACGGACAGGAGGTGGAGGGATAAAGACAGTGTGAACGGACAGGAGGTGGAGGGATATAGACAGTGTGAACGGACAGGAGGTGGAGGAATATAGACAGTGTGAGAAAAGACAGGAGGTGGAGGGATATAGACAGTGTGAACGGACATGAGGTGGAGGGATATAGACAGTGTGAACGGACAGGTGGAGGGATATAGACAATGTGAACGGACAGGAGGTGGAGGATATAGACAGTGTGAACGGACAGGAGGTGGAGGATATAGACAGTGTGAACGGACAGGAGGTGGAGGGATATAGACAGTGTGAACGGACAGGAGGTGGAGGATATAGACGGTGTGAGCGGACAGGAGGTGGAGGATATAGACGGTGTGAACGGACAGGAGGTGGAGGGATATAGACGGTGTGAACGGACAGGAGGTGGACGGATATAGACAGTGTGAACGGACAGGAGGTGGAGGGATATAGACAGTGTGAACGGACAGGAGGTGGAGGGATATAGACAGTGTGAACGGACAGGAGGTGGAGGATATAGACCGTGTGAGCAGACAGGAGGTGGAGGATATAGACGGTGTGAACGGACAGGGGGTGGAGGGATATAGACAGTGTGAACGGACAGGTGGAGGGATATAGACAGTGTGAATGGACAGGAGGTGGAGGGTTATAGACAGTGTGAACGGACAGGAGGTGGAGGGTTATAGATAGTGTGAACGGACAGGAGGTGGAGGGACATAGACAGTGTGAACGGACAGGAGGTGGAGGGATATAGACAGTGTGAACGGACAGCAGGTGGAGGGATATAGACAGTGTGAACGGACAGGAGGTGGAGGGATATAGACAGTGTGAACGGACAGGAGGTGGAGGGATATAGACAGTGTGAACGGACATGAGGTGGAGGATATAGACAGTGTGAACGGACAGGAGGTGGAGGGATATAGACAGTGTGAACGGACAGGAGTTGGAGGGTTATAGACAGTGTGAACGGACAGGAGGTGGAGGGACATAGACAGTGTGAACGGACAGGAGGTGGAGGGACATAGACAGTGTGAACGGACAGGAGGTGGAGGGATATAGACAGTGTGAACGGACAGGAGGTGGAGGGTTATAGATAGTGTGAACGGACAGGAGGTGGAGGGACATAGACAGTGTGAACGGACAGGAGGTGGAGGGATATAGACAGTGTGAACGGACAGGAGGTGGAGGGTTATAGATAGTGTGAACGGACAGGAGGTGGAGGGTTATAGATAGTGTGAACGGACAGGAGGTGGAGGGATATGGACAGAGTGAACGGACAGGAGGTGGAGGGATATGGACAGTGTGAACGGACAGGAGGTGGAGGGTTATAGACAGTGTGAACGGACAGGAGGTGGAGGGTTATAGACAGTGTGAACGGACAGGAGGTGGAGGGATATAGACAGTGTGAACGGACAGGAGGTGGAGGGATATAGACAGTGTGAACGGACAGGAGGTGGAGGGTTATAGACAGTGTGAACGGACAGGAGTTGGAGGGATATAGACAGTGTGAACGGACGGGAGGTGGAGGGATATGGACAGTGTGAACGGACAGGAGTTGGAGGGATATAGACAGTGTGAACGGACAGGAGGTGGAGGGTTATAGATAGTGTGAACGGACAGGAGGTGGAGGGACATAGACAGTGTGAACAGACAGGAGGGAGCCACAGGAGGTGGAGGGATATAGACTGTGTGAACGGACAGGAGGTGGAGGGATATAGACAGTGTGAACGGACAGGAGGTGGAGGGATATAGACAGTGTGAACGGACAGGAGGTGGAGGATATAGACAGTGTGAACGGACAGGAGGTGGAGGATATAGACAGTGTGAACGGACAGGAGGTGGAGGATATAGACAGTGTGAATGGACAGGAGGTGGAGGGATATAGACAGTGTGAACGGACATGAGGTGGAGGATATAGACAGTGTGAACGGACATGAGGTGGCGGATATAGACAGTGTGAACGGACATGAGGTGGAGGGATATAGACAGTGTGAGAAAAGACAGGAGGTGGAGGGATATAGACAGTGTGAACGGACAGGAGGTGGAGGGATATAGACAGTGTGAACGGACATGAGGTGGAGGATATAGACAGTGTGAACGGACATGAGGTGGAGGATATAGACAGTGTGAACGGACATGAGGTGGAGGGATATAGACAGTGTGAGAAAAGACAGGAGGTGGAGGGATATAGACAGTGTGAACGGACAGGAGGTGGAGGATATAGACAGTGTGAACGGACAGGAGGTGGAGGGTTATAGATAGTGTGAACGGACAGGAGGTGGAGGGATATAGACAGTGTGAACGGACAGGAGGTGGAGGATATAGACAGTGTGAACGGACAGGAGGTGGAGGGTTATAGATAGTGTGAACGGACAGGAGGTGGAGGGTTATAGATAGTGTGAACGGACAGGAGGTGGAGGGATATAGACAGTGTGAACGGACAGGAGGTGGAGGGATATAGACAGTGTGAGAAAAGACAGGAGGTGGAGGGATATAGACAGTGTGAGAAAAGACAGGAGGTGGAGGGATATAGACAGTGTGAACGGACAGGAGGTGGAGGGATATAGACAGTGTGAACGGACAGGAGGTGGAGGATATAGACAGTGTGAACGGACAGGAGGTGGAGGATATAGACAGTGTGAGAAAAGACAGGAGGTGGAGGATATAGACAGTGTGAACGGACAGGAGGTGGAGCGACATAGACAGTGTGAACAGACAGGAGGGAGGGACAGGAGGTGGAGGGATATAGACGGTGTGAACGGACAGGAGGTGGAGGGATATAGACAGTGTGAACGGACAGGAGGTGGAGGGATATAGACAGTGTGAACAGACAGGAGGTGGAGGATATAGACAGTGTGAACGGACAGGAGGTGGACGGATATAGACAGTGTGAACGGACAGCAGGTGGAGGGATATAGACAGTGTGAACGGACGGGAGGTGGAGGATATAGACAGTGTGAAAGGTCAGGAGGTGGAGGGATATAGACAGTGTGAACGGACAGGAGGTGGAGGGATATAGACAGTGTGAACGGACAGGTGGAGGGATATAGACAGTGTGAACGGACAGGAGGTGGAGGGATATAGACAGTGTGAACGGACAGGAGGTGGAGGGTTATAGACAGTGTGAACGGACAGGAGGTGGAGGGTTATAGATAGTGTGAACGGACAGGAGGTGGAGGATATAGACAGTGTGAACGGACAGGAGGTGGAGGGATATAGACAGTGTGAACGGACAGGAGGTGGAGGATATAGACAGTGTGAACGGACAGGAGGTGGAGGATATAGACAGTGTGAACGGACAGGAGGTGGAGGATATAGACAGTGTGAACGGACAGGAGGTGGAGGGATATAGACAGTGTGAACGGACATGAGGTGGAGGATATAGACAGTGTGAACGGACATGAGGTGGCGGATATAGACAGTGTGAACGGACATGAGGTGGAGGGATATAGACAGTGTGAGAAAAGACAGGAGGTGGAGGGATATAGACAGTGTGAACGGACAGGAGGTGGAGGGATATAGACAGTGTGAACGGACATGAGGTGGAGGATATAGACAGTGTGAACGGACATGAGGTGGAGGATATAGACAGTGTGAACGGACATGAGGTGGAGGGATATAGACAGTGTGAGAAAAGACAGGAGGTGGAGGGATATAGACAGTGTGAACGGACAGGAGGTGGAGGATATAGACAGTGTGAACGGACAGGAGGTGGAGGGTTATAGATAGTGTGAACGGACAGGAGGTGGAGGGACATAGACAGTGTGAACAGACAGGAGGGAGCCACAGGAGGTGGAGGGATATAGACTGTGTGAACGGACAGGAGGTGGAGGGATATAGACAGTGTGAACGGACAGGAGGTGGAGGGATATAGACAGTGTGAACGGACAGGAGGTGGAGGATATAGACAGTGTGAACGGACAGGAGGTGGAGGATATAGACAGTGTGAACGGACAGGAGGTGGAGGATATAGACAGTGTGAACGGACAGGAGGTGGAGGGATATAGACAGTGTGAACGGACATGAGGTGGAGGATATAGACAGTGTGAACGGACATGAGGTGGCGGATATAGACAGTGTGAACGGACATGAGGTGGAGGGATATAGACAGTGTGAGAAAAGACAGGAGGTGGAGGGATATAGACAGTGTGAACGGACAGGAGGTGGAGGGATATAGACAGTGTGAACGGACATGAGGTGGAGGATATAGACAGTGTGAACGGACATGAGGTGGAGGATATAGACAGTGTGAACGGACATGAGGTGGAGGGATATAGACAGTGTGAGAAAAGACAGGAGGTGGAGGGATATAGACAGTGTGAACGGACAGGAGGTGGAGGATATAGACAGTGTGAACGGACAGGAGGTGGAGGGTTATAGATAGTGTGAACGGACAGGAGGTGGAGGGATATAGACAGTGTGAACGGACAGGAGGTGGAGGATATAGACAGTGTGAACGGACAGGAGGTGGAGGGTTATAGATAGTGTGAACGGACAGGAGGTGGAGGGTTATAGATAGTGTGAACGGACAGGAGGTGGAGGGATATAGACAGTGTGAACGGACAGGAGGTGGAGGGATATAGACAGTGTGAGAAAAGACAGGAGGTGGAGGGATATAGACAGTGTGAGAAAAGACAGGAGGTGGAGGGATATAGACAGTGTGAACGGACAGGAGGTGGAGGGATATAGACAGTGTGAACGGACAGGAGGTGGAGGATATAGACAGTGTGAACGGACAGGAGGTGGAGGATATAGACAGTGTGAGAAAAGACAGGAGGTGGAGGATATAGACAGTGTGAACGGACAGGAGGTGGAGCGACATAGACAGTGTGAACAGACAGGAGGGAGGGACAGGAGGTGGAGGGATATAGACGGTGTGAACGGACAGGAGGTGGAGGGATATAGACAGTGTGAACGGACAGGAGGTGGAGGGATATAGACAGTGTGAACAGACAGGAGGTGGAGGATATAGACAGTGTGAACGGACAGGAGGTGGACGGATATAGACAGTGTGAACGGACAGCAGGTGGAGGGATATAGACAGTGTGAACGGACGGGAGGTGGAGGATATAGACAGTGTGAAAGGTCAGGAGGTGGAGGGATATAGACAGTGTGAACGGACAGGAGGTGGAGGGATATAGACAGTGTGAACGGACAGGTGGAGGGATATAGACAGTGTGAACGGACAGGAGGTGGAGGGATATAGACAGTGTGAACGGACAGGAGGTGGAGGGTTATAGACAGTGTGAACGGACAGGAGGTGGAGGGTTATAGATAGTGTGAACGGACAGGAGGTGGAGGATATAGACAGTGTGAACGGACAGGAGGTGGAGGGATATAGACAGTGTGAACGGACAGGAGGTGGAGGATATAGACAGTGTGAACGGACAGGAGGTGGAGGATATAGACAGTGTGAGAAAAGACAGGAGGTGGAGGATATAGACAGTGTGAACGGACAGGAGGTGGAGGGACATAGACAGTGTGAACAGACAGGAGGGAGGGACAGGAGGTGGAGGGATATAGACGGTATGAACGGACAGGAGGTGGAGGATATAGACAGTGTGAACGGACAGGAGGTGGAGGAATATAGACAGTGTGAGAAAATACCGGAGGTGGAGGGATATAGACAGTGTGAACGGAGAGGAGGTGGAGGGATATAGACAGTGTGAACGGAGAGGAGGTGGAGGGATATAGACAGTGTGAACGGACAGGAGGTGGAAGGATATAGACAGTGTGAACGGACAGGAGGTGGAGGGATATAGACAGTGTGAACGGACAGGAGGTGGAAGGATATAGACAGTGTGAACGGACAGGAGGTGGAGGGATATAGACAGTGTGAACAGATGTGAGGTGGAGGGTTATAGATAGTGTGAACAGACAGGAGGTGGAGGGATATAGACGGTGTGAACGGACAGGAGATGGAAGGATATAGACAGTGTGAACGGACAGGAGGTGGAGGAATATAGACAGTGTGAGAAAAGACCGGAGGTGGAGGGATATAGACAGTGTGAACGGAGAGGAGGTGGAGGGATATAGACAGTGTGAACGGACAGGAGGTGGAAGGATATAGACAGTGTGAACGGACAGGAGGTGGAGGGATATAGACAGTGTGAACGGACAGGAGGTGGAAGGATATAGACATTGTGAACGGACAGGAGGTGGAAGGATATAGACAGTGTGAACGGACAGGAGGTGGAGGATATAGACAGTGTGAACGGACAGGAGGTGGAGGATATAGACAGTGTGAACGGACAGGAGGTGGAGGGACATAGACAGTGTGAACAGACAGGAGGGAGCCACAGGAGGTGGAGGGATATAGACTGTGTGAACGGACAGGAGGTGGAGGGATATAGACAGTGTGAACGGACAGGAGGTGGAGGGATATAGACAGTGTGAACGGACAGGAGGTGGAGGATATAGACAGTGTGAACGGACACGAGGTGGAGGATATAGACAGTGTGAACGGACAGGAGGTGGAGGATATAGACAGTGTGAACGGACAGGAGGTGGAGGGATATAGACAGTGTGAACGGACATGAGGTGGAGGATATAGACAGTGTGAACGGACATGAGGTGGCGGATATAGACAGTGTGAACGGACATGAGGTGGAGGGATATAGACAGTGTGAGAAAAGACAGGAGGTGGAGGGATATAGACAGTGTGAACGGACAGGAGGTGGAGGGATATAGACAGTGTGAACGGACATGAGGTGGAGGATATAGACAGTGTGAACGGACATGAGGTGGAGGGATATAGACAGTGTGAGAAAAGACAGGAGGTGGAGGGATATAGACAGTGTGAACGGACAGGAGGTGGAGGATATAGACAGTGTGAACGGACAGGAGGTGGAGGGTTATAGATAGTGTGAACGGACAGGAGGTGGAGGGATATAGACAGTGTGAACGGACAGGAGGTGGAGGATATAGACAGTGTGAACGGACAGGAGGTGGAGGGTTATAGATAGTGTGAACGGACAGGAGGTGGAGGGTTATAGATAGTGTGAACGGACAGGAGGTGGAGGGATATAGACAGTGTGAACGGACAGGAGGTGGAGGGATATAGACAGTGTGAGAAAAGACAGGAGGTGGAGGGATATAGACAGTGTGAGAAAAGACAGGAGGTGGAGGGATATAGACAGTGTGAACGGACAGGAGGTGGAGGGATATAGACAGTGTGAACGGACAGGAGGTGGAGGATATAGACAGTGTGAACGGACAGGAGGTGGAGGATATAGACAGTGTGAGAAAAGACAGGAGGTGGAGGATATAGACAGTGTGAACGGACAGGAGGTGGAGCGACATAGACAGTGTGAACAGACAGGAGGGAGGGACAGGAGGTGGAGGGATATAGACGGTGTGAACGGACAGGAGGTGGAGGGATATAGACAGTGTGAACGGACAGGAGGTGGAGGGATATAGACAGTGTGAACAGACAGGAGGTGGAGCGACATAGACAGTGTGAACAGACAGGAGGGAGGGACAGGAGGTGGAGGGATATAGACGGTGTGAACGGACAGGAGGTGGAGGGATATAGACAGTGTGAACGGACAGGAGGTGGAGGGATATAGACAGTGTGAACAGACAGGAGGTGGAGGATATAGACAGTGTGAACGGACAGGAGGTGGAGGGATATAGACAGTGTGAACGGACAGCAGGTGGAGGGATATAGACAGTGTGAACGGACGGGAGGTGGAGGATATAGACAGTGTGAAAGGTCAGGAGGTGGAGGGATATAGACAGTGTGAACGGACAGGAGGTGGAGGGATATAGACAGTGTGAACGGACAGGTGGAGGGATATAGACAGTGTGAACGGACAGGAGGTGGAGGGATATAGACAGTGTGAACGGACAGGAGGTGGAGGGTTATAGACAGTGTGAACGGACAGGAGGTGGAGGGTTATAGATAGTGTGAACGGACAGGAGGTGGAGGATATAGACAGTGTGAACGGACAGGAGGTGGAGGGATATAGACAGTGTGAACGGACAGGAGGTGGAGGATATAGACAGTGTGAACGGACAGGAGGTGGAGGATATAGACAGTGTGAGAAAAGACAGGAGGTGGAGGATATAGACAGTGTGAACGGACAGGAGGTGGAGGGACATAGACAGTGTGAACAGACAGGAGGGAGGGACAGGAGGTGGAGGGATATAGACGGTGTGAACGGACAGGAGGTGGAGGATATAGACAGTGTGAACGGACAGGAGGTGGAGGAATATAGACAGTGTGAGAAAATACCGGAGGTGGAGGGATATAGACAGTGTGAACGGAGAGGAGGTGGAGGGATATAGACAGTGTGAACGGAGAGGAGGTGGAGGGATATAGACAGTGTGAACGGACAGGAGGTGGAAGGATATAGACAGTGTGAACGGACAGGAGGTGGAGGGATATAAACAGTGTGAACGGACAGGAGGTGGAAGGATATAGACAGTGTGAACGGACAGGAGGTGGAGGGATATAGACAGTGTGAACAGATGTGAGGTGGAGGGTTATAGATAGTGTGAACAGACAGGAGGTGGAGGGATATAGACGGTGTGAACGGACAGGAGATGGAAGGATATAGACAGTGTGAACGGACAGGAGGTGGAGGAATATAGACAGTGTGAGAAAAGACCGGAGGTGGAGGGATATAGACAGTGTGAACGGAGAGGAGGTGGAGGGATATAGACAGTGTGAACGGACAGGAGGTGGAAGGATATAGACAGTGTGAACGGACAGGAGGTGGAGGGATATAGACAGTGTGAACGGACAGGAGGTGGAAGGATATAGACATTGTGAACGGACAGGAGGTGGAAGGATATAGACAGTGTGAACGGACAGGAGGTGGAGGATATAGACAGTGTGAACGGACAGGAGGTGGAGGATATAGACAGTGTGAACGGACAGGAGGTGGAGGATATAGACAGTGTGAACGGATGGGAGGTGGAGGGATATAGACAGTGTGAACGGACAGGAGGTGAAGGGATATAGATAGTGTGAACGGACAGGAGGTGGAGGGATATAGACAGTGTGAACAGACAGGAGGTGGAGGAATATAGACAGTGTGAGAAAAGACCGGAGATGGAGGGATATGGAGAGTGTGAACGGACAGGAGGTGGAGGGATATAGACAGTGTGAACGGACAGGAGGTGGAAGGAAACAGTGTTAACGGAAGGGAGGTGGAGGGATATAGACAGTGTGAACGGACAGGAGGTGGAGGATATAGACATTGTGAACGGACAGGAGGTGGTGGGACATAGACAGTGTGAACAGACAGGAGGGAGCCACAGGAGGTGGAGGGATATAGACAGTGTGAACGGACAGGAGGTGGAGGGATATAGATAGTGTGAACGGACAGGAGGTGGAGGATATAGACAGTGTGAACGGACAGGAGGTGGAGGATATAGACAGTGTGAACGGACAGGAGGTGGAGGGATATAGACAGTGTGAACGGACAGGAGGTGGACGGATATAGATAGTGTGAACGGACATGAGGTGGAGGGATATAGACAGTGTGAACGGACAGGTGGAGGGATATAGACAGTGTTAACGGAAGGGAGGTGGAGGGATATAGACAGTGTGAACGGACAGGTGGTGGAGGGATATAGACAGTGTGAACGGACAGGAGGTGGAGGATATAGACAGTGTGAACGGACAGGTGGAGAGATATAGACAGTGTGAACGGACAGGAGGTGGAGGGATATAGACAGTGTGAGAAAAGACAGGAGGTGGAGGGATATAGACAGTGTGAACGGACAGGTGGTGGAGGAATATAGACAGTGTGAGAAAAGACAGGAGGTGGACGGATATAGACAGTGTGAACGGACAGGAGGTGGAGGGATATAGACAGTGTGAACGGACAGGAGGTGGAAGGAAAGAGTGTTAACGGAAGGGAGGTGGAGGGATATAGACAGTGTGAACGGACAGGAGGTGGAGGATATAGACAGTGTGAACGGACAGGAGGTGGAGGGACATAGACAGTGTGAACAGACAGGAGGGAGGGTCAGGAGGTGGAAGGAAACAGTGTTAACGGAAGGGAGGTGGAGGGATATAGACAGTGTGAACGGACAGGAGGTGGAGGATACAGACGGTGTGAAAGGACAGGACGTGGAGGGTTATAGGCGGTGTGAACGGACAGGAGGTGGAGGGATATAGACGGTGTGAACGGACAGGAGGTGGAGGATATAGACGTTGTGAACGGACAGGAGGTGGAGGATATAGACAGTGTGAACGGACAGGAGGTGGAGGATAAAGTCAGTGTGAACGGACTGGAGGTGGAGGTATATAGACAGTGTGAACGGACAGGAGGTGGAGGGATATAGACAGTGTGAACGGACAGGAGGAGGACGGATATAGACAGTGTGAACGGACAGGAGGTGGAGGGATATAGACAGTGTGAACGGACAGGAGGTGGAGGGATATAGACAGTGTGAACGGACAGGAGGTGGAGGATATAGACAGTGTGAACGGACAGGAGGTGGAGGGATATAGACAGTGTGAACAGACAGGAGGTGGAGGATATAGACAGTGTGAACGGAAGGGAGGTGGAGGGATATAGACAGTGTGAACGGACGGGAGGTGGAGGGTTATAGATAGTGTGAACGGACAGGAACTGGAGGGATATAGACAGTGTGAACGGACGGGAGGTGGAGGGATGTAGACAGTGTGAACGGACGGGAGGTGGAGGGATATAGACAGTGTGAACGGACGGGAGGTGGAGGGATATAGACAGTGTGAACGGACAGGTGGAGGGATATAGACAGTGTGAACGGACAGGAGGTGGAGGGATATAGACAGTGTGAACGGACAGGAGGTGGAGGGATATAGACAGTGTGAACGGAAGGGAGGTGGAGGGATATAGACAGTGTGAACGGACAGGAGGTGGAGGATATAGACAGTGTGAACGGACAGGAGGTGGAGGATATAGACAGTGTTAACATGACACGAGGTGGATGGATATAGACAGTGTGAATGGACATCAGGTGGAGGGATAAAGACAGTGTGAGAAAAGACAGGAGGTGGAGGATATAGACAGTGTGAACGGACAGGAGGTGGAGGATATAGACGGTGTGAACGGACAGGAGGTGGAAGGATATAGACAGTGTGAACGTACAGGAGGTGGAGGGATATAGACAGTGTGAACGGAGAGGAGGTGGAGGGATATAGACAGTGTGAATGGACAGGAGGTGGAGGGATATAGACAGTGTGAACAGATGGGAGGTGGAGGGTTATAGATAGTGTGAACAGACGGGAGGTGGAAGGATATAGACAGTGTGAACGGACAGGAGGTGGAGGGATATAGACAGTGTGAACGGACAGGAGGTGGAAGGATATAGACATTGTGAACGGACAGGAGGTGGAAGGATATAGACAGTGTGAACGGACAGGAGGTGGAGGATATAGACAGTGTGAACGGACAAGAGGTGGAGGATATAGACAGTGTGAACGGACAGGAGGTGGAGGATATAGACAGTGTGAACGGATGGGAGGTGGAGGGATATAGACAGTGTGAACGGACAGGAGGTGAAGGGATATAGATAGTGTGAACGGACAGGAGGTGGAGGGATATAGACAGTGTGAACAGACAGGAGGTGGAGGAATATAGACAGTGTGAGATAAGACCGGAGATGGAGGGATATGGAGAGTGTGAACGGACAGGAGGTGGAGGGATATAGACAGTGTGAACGGACAGGAGGTGGAAGGAAACAGTGTTAACGGAAGGGAGGTGGAGGGATATAGACAGTGTGAACGGACAGGAGGTGGAGGATATAGACATTGTGAACGGACAGGAGGTGGTGGGACATAGACAGTGTGAACAGACAGGAGGGAGCCACAGGAGGTGGAGGGATATAGACAGTGTGAACGGACAGGAGGTGGAGGGATATAGATAGTGTGAACGGACAGGAGGTGGAGGATATAGACAGTGTGAACGGACAGGAGGTGGAGGATATAGACAGTGTGAACGGACAGGAGGTGGAGGGATATAGACAGTGTGAACGGACAGGAGGTGGACGGATATAGATAGTGTGAACGGACATGAGGTGGAGGGATATAGACAGTGTGAACGGACAGGTGGAGGGATATAGACAGTGTTAACGGAAGGGAGGTGGAGGGATATAGACAGTGTGAACGGACAGGTGGTGGAGGGATATAGACAGTGTGAACGGACAGGAGGTGGAGGATATAGACAGTGTGAACGGACAGGTGGAGGGATATAGACAGTGTGAACGGACAGGAGGTGGAGGGATATAGACAGTGTGAGAAAAGACAGGAGGTGGAGGGATATAGACAGTGTGAACGGACAGGTGGTGGAGGAATATAGACAGTGTGAGAAAAGACAGGAGGTGGACGGATATAGACAGTGTGAACGGACAGGAGGTGGAGGGATATAGACAGTGTGAACGGACAGGAGGTGGAAGGAAAGAGTGTTAACGGAAGGGAGGTGGAGGGATATAGACAGTGTGAACGGACAGGAGGTGGAGGATATAGACAGTGTGAACGGACAGGAGGTGGAGGGACATAGACAGTGTGAACAGACAGGAGGGAGGGTCAGGAGGTGGAAGGAAACAGTTAACGGAAGGGAGGTGGAGGGATATAGACAGTGTGAACGGACAGGAGGTGGAGGGATATAGACAGTGTGAACGGACAGGAGGTGGAGGATATAGACAGTGTGAATGGACAGGAGGTGGAGGGATATAGACGGTGTGAACGGACAGGAGGTGGAGGATATAGACGGTGTGAACGGACAGGAGGTGGAGGATATAGACGGTGTGAACGGACAGGAGGTGGAGGATACAGACGGTGTGAACGGACAGGACGTGGAGGGTTATAGGCGGTGTGAACGGACAGGAGGTGGAGGGATATAGACGGTGTGAACGGACAGGAGGTGGAGGATATAGACGTTGTGAACGGACAGGAGGTGGAGGATATAGACAGTGTGAACGGACAGGAGGTGGAGGATAAAGTCAGTGTGAACGGACTGGAGGTGGAGGTATATAGACAGTGTGAACGGACAGGAGGTGGAGGGATATAGACAGTGTGAACGGACAGGAGGTGGAGGGATATAGACAGTGTGAACGGACAGGAGGTGGAGGGATATAGACAGTGTGAACGGACAGGAGGTGGAGGGATATAGACAGTGTGAACGGACAGGAGGTGGAGGATATAGACAGTGTGAACGGACAGGAGGTGGAGGGATATAGACAGTGTGAACAGACAGGAGGTGGAGGATATAGACAGTGTGAACGGAAGGGAGGTGGAGGGATATAGACAGTGTGAACGGACGGGAGGTGGAGGGTTATAGATAGTGTGAACGGACCGGAACTGGAGGGATATAGACAGTGTGAACGGACGGGAGGTGGAGGGATGTAGACAGTGTGAACGGACGGGAGGTGGAGGGATATAGACAGTGTGAACGGACGGGAGGTGGAGGGATATAGACAGTGTGAACGGACAGGTGGAGGGATATAGACAGTGTGAACGGACAGGAGGTGGAGGGATATAGACAGTGTGAACGGACAGGAGGTGGAGGGATATAGACAGTGTGAACGGACAGGAGGTGGAGGGATATAGACAGTGTGAACGGACAGGAGGTGGAGGATATAGACAGTGTGAACGGACAGGAGGTGGAGGATATAGACAGTGTTAACATGACAGGAGGTGGATGGATATAGACAGTGTGAATGGACATCAGGTGGAGGGATAAAGACAGTGTGAGAAAAGACAGGAGGTGGAGGATATAGACAGTGTGAACGGACAGGAGGTGGAGGATATAGACGGTGTGAACGGACAGGAGGTGGAAGGATATAGACAGTGTGAACGGACAGGAGGTGGAGGGATATAGACAGTGTGAACGGAGAGGAGGTGGAGGGATATAGACAGTGTGAATGGACAGGAGGTGGAGGGATATAGACAGTGTGAACAGATGGGAGGTGGAGGGTTATAGATAGTGTGAACAGACGGGAGGTGGAGGGATATAGACAGTGTGAACGGACAGGAGGTGGAGGGATATAGACAGTGTGAGAAAAGACCGGAGGTGGAGGGATATAGACAGTGTGAACGGACAGGAGGTGGAGGGATATAGACAGTGTGAACGGACAGGAGGTGGAGGATATAGACAGTGTGAACGGACAGGAGGTGGAGGGACATAGACAGTGTGAACAGACAGGAGGGAGCCACAGGAGGTGGAGGGATATAGACAGTGTGAACGGACAGGAGGTGGAGGATATAGACAGTGTGAACGGACAGGAGGTGGAGGGATATAGACAGTGTGAACGGACAGGAGGTGGAGGGATATAGACAGTGTGAACGGACAGGAGGTGAGGGATATAGACAGTGTGAACGGACAGGTGGAGGGATATAGACAGTGTGAACGGACAGGAGGTGGAGGGATATAGACAGTGTGAGAAAAGACAGGAGGTGGAGGGATATAGACAGTGTGAACGGACAGGAGGTGGAGGGATATAGACAGTGTGAACGGACAGGAGGTGGAAGGAAACAGTGTTAACGGAAGGGAGGTGGTGGGATATAGACAGTGTGAACGGACAGGAGGTGGAGGATATATACAGTGAACGGACAGGAGGTGGAGGGACATAGACAGTGTGAACAGACAGGAGGGAGGGACAGGAGGTGGAGCGATATAGACAGTGTGAACGGACAGGAGGTGGAGGATATAGACAGTGTGAACGGACAGGAGGTGGAGGAATATAGACAGTGTGAACGGAGAGGAGGTGGAGGGATATAGACAGTGTGAACGGACAGGAGGTGGAGGGATATAGACAGTGTGAACAGATCTGAGGTGGAGGGTTATAGATAGTGTGAACAGACGGGAGGTGGAGGGATATAGACAGTGTGAACGGACGGGAGGTGGAGGGATATAGACAGTGTGAACGGACAGGAGGTGGAGGGATATAGACAGTGTGAACGGACAGGAGGTGGAGGATATAGACAGTGTGAACGGACAGGAGGTGGATGGATATAGACAGTGTGAACGGACAGGAGGTGGAGGATATAGACAGTGTGAACGGACAGGAGGTGGAGGATATAGACAGTGTGAACGGACAGGTGGTGGAGGGATATTGACAGTGTGAACGGACAGGAGGTGGAGGATATAGACAGTGTGAACGGACAGGAGGTGGAGGGATATAGACCGTGTGAACAGACAGGAGGGAGCCACAGGAGGTGGAGGGATATAGACAGTGTGAACGGACAGGAGGTGGAGGGATATAGACAGTGTGAACGGACAGGAGGTGGAGGGATATAGACAGTGTGAACGGACAGGAGGTGGAAGGAAACAGTGTTAACGGAAGGGAGGTGGAGGGATATAGACAGTGTGAACGGACAGGAGGTGGAGGATATAGACAGTGTGAACGGAGAGGAGGTGGAGGGACATAGACAGTGTGAACAGACAGGAGGGAGGGACAGGAGGTGGAGCGATATAGACAGTGTGAACGGACAGGAGGTGGAGGAATATAGACAGTGTGAACGGACAGGAGGTGGAGGATATAGACAGTGTGAACGGACAGGAGGTGGAGCGATATAGACAGTGTGAACGGACAGGAGGTGGCGGGATATAGACAGTGTGAACGGACAGGAGGTGGAGGGATATAGACGGTGTGAGCAGACAGGAGGTGGAGGATATAGACAGTGTGAACGGACAGGAGGTGGAGGATATAGACAGTGTGAACGGACAGGAGGTGGCGGGATATAGACAGTGTGAACGGACAGGAGGTGGAGGGATATAGACAGTGTGAATGGACAGGAGGTGGAGGGATATAGACAGTGTGAACGGACAGGAGGTGGAGGGATATAGACAGTGTGAACGGACAGGAGGTGGAGGGATATAGACAGTGTGAGAAAAGACAGGAGGTGGAGGCATATAGACAGTGTGAACGGACAGGAGGTGGAGGGATATAGACAGTGTGAGAAAAGACAGGAGGTGGAGGGATATAGACAGTGTGAATGGACGGGAGGTGGAGGGATATAGACAGTGTGAGAAAAGACAGGAGGTGGAGGGATATAGACAGTGTGAACGGACAGGAGGTGGCGGGATATAGACAGTGTGAACGGACAGGAGGTGGAGGGATATAGACAGTGTGAATGGACAGGAGGTGGAGGGATATAGACAGTGTGAACGGACAGGAGGTGGAGGGATATAGACAGTGTGAACGGACAGGAGGTGGAGGGATATAGACAGTGTGAGAAAAGACAGGAGGTGGAGGCATATAGACAGTGTGAACGGACAGGAGGTGGAGGGATATAGACAGTGTGAGAAAAGACAGGAGGTGGAGGGATATAGACAGTGTGAACGGACGGGAGGTGGAGGGATATAGACAGTGTGAACGGACAGGAGGTGGAGTGATTTAGACAGTGTGACTCTTTGTGAGGTGATGGCATACAGACCGGGTATGGGCTGCTTCTTTTACTCTTCCCCTCCCTCTTCTAATTCCCACTCTGGTCTTTTCTCCTCACTTGCCTTTCACTTCCTGCTCACTCCTTCCCTTTCTCAGATGGTCCACTCTCCTCTCCTATCAAATTCCTTCAGCCCTTTTACTTTTCCACTTTTCACCTCCCTGCTTTTTACTTCATCCCCGTCCATTTGGCTTCACCTATTACTTTCTAGTTTGTCCTCTTTCCCTTCCCCTCCACCTTTTTATATTCTCACAGCTTCTCCTTCCTTTCCAGTCCTGATGAATGGTTTCAGCCTGAAATGCCGACTCTGTATTCTTTTCCATGGATGCAGCCTGGCCTGCTCAGTTCCTCCAGCATTTTGTGTGTGTTGCTCTGGATTTTCAGCATCTGCAGAGGTGATGAGTACAGGGAATGATAGCATAGGTTATAAAACCATAGAAGGACTAAGACATAAGATATTGGAGCAGATTTAGGTCATTTGACCCATTGAGTCTCTCTGCCATTCAGTTATGGCTGATCCTGTTTTCCCCTTCTTAGCCCCACCCCCAGTAACCTTTGAAGCTATGTCCAGTCAAGAACCTATTGAGCTCTACCTTAAACTACCTGGCCTCCATGTCTGCCTGTGGTAATAAATTACACAAATTCACCACCCTTTGCCTAAAGAAATTTCTCTGCATCTCTTTTATGGGCAGAGTGCAGGTCAGTGGGACTAGGTGAGATTAAGCTTTCAGCAAGGACTAGAAGGGCCGAGATGGCCTGTTTCCGTGCTGTAATTGTTATATGGTTTTAAATGGATGTCCTTTTGGCCTAGAGTCCCCCACCATAAGAAACATTTACATATCTACTCTGTGCAGGCCTTTCAACATTTGACAGTTTTTGATGAGATCCCCTCCTCGTTCTTCTAAATTCCAGCGAGTACAAACCCAGAGCCATCAAACATTCCTCGGTATGTTGACCCTTTGATCCTGGAATCATCCTTGTAAACCTCCTCTGGACCCTCTCCAATGCCAGCACATCTTTTCTTGGATGAGGAGCCCAAAACTGTTCACAATACTCAGGTGAGACCTCACCATTGCCTTATAAAGCCTCAGCATCACATCCCTGTACTTCTATTCTAGACTGCTTGAAACAAATGCTAACATTGCATTTGCCTTCTCACCACCAACTCAACCTGCAAGTTTAACCTTCAGGGTGTTCTGGACAAGGACTTACAAATCCATTTGCATCTCAGGTTTTTGGATTTTCTCCCTATTTAGAAATGTCTGCACATTTATTTCTACTGCCAAAGTGCATGACCATGCATTTTCCAATATTGTTTTTCATTTGCCACTTTTTTGCCCAGTTTCCTAATGTGTCCTTCTGCATCCTACCTGTTTCCTCAACACTACCTGCCTCTCAAGAAATCTTCATATCATCTGCCAACTTGTCATCAAAGCCATCTAGGCAGCCAACCAGAAAAGGATCCTTTTATTCCCATTTGCTGCCTCCTACCAATCAGCCAATACTCTAACCATGTTAGTAACTTCCCTGTAATACCATGGGCTCTTAACTTGGTAAGCAGCCTCATGTGTGACACCTTTTCAAAGGCCTTCTGAAAGTCCAAATATATAACATCATTCCCTTATCTATCAAAGAATCCCAATAGGTTCATCAGGCAGGATTTTTCCCCTAAGGGAACTATGCTGACTTTGTCCTATCTTGTCCCATGTCACCAAGTACTCTTATCACCTCATCCTTAACAACTGACTCCAACATCTTCCCAACCATTGAGGTCAGGCTAACTGGTCTATAATTTCTTCTCTGCTGCCTTCCTCCTTTCTTAAAGAGTTGACTGATATTTGCAATTTTCCAATCCTTGGCACCATGCCAGAGTCCAATCAATTTGAAACATCATTATTAACGCCTCCACAATCTCTACCGCTACCTCTTTCAGAACCCTAGGGTACTGTTCATCTGGTCCAGGTGCATTATGTACCCTTAGGCCTTTCAGCTTTTTGAGCACTTTCTCCCTTGTAATTAGTAACTGTGCTCACATCTCTTCCCTCACCCCCATCAACATCTGGCACACTGCTAGGATCTACCACAGTGAAGACTGATGCAAAATACTCATTTAATTCATCTGCCATCTCCTTGTCCCCCATTATTATTTCTTCGGCCTTGTTTTCTAGCAGTCCTATATCCATTATCATCTCCCTTTTAATTTTTACATACTTGAAAAAGCTTGCTTCTTGAAAATCCACTTTGATACTCTTTACTAGCTTGCTTTCATATTATTATTCCTGGAATGAGGGGAGATTTGATATAAGTACAGAGAATGATGAGGGGTATAGATAGGATAAATGTAGTCAGGGTTTTTCCATTGGAGTTGTTTGAGTGAAAGTACATCCATGTCACCATATATGTAATACGCTGAGATTCAAAGTGAATATGAGGGAGTGGAGTTGACTGTGAGGGAGCAGTGTGTAAGGGCCAGTCTTAGTAAGGAAGGTGATTGGCGGAACGAGCTATGAGAACACCATTAGTTGCTTAGAAGAATGTAGGGGGATGGATGGAACCAGGCAGTGTGATAATGTAGCAGTAACGCTTTAGAGTGCCAGCAATCTGGATTCAATTCCTGCCTCGCTGTAAGGAGTTTGCACACTCTGTATGACAGCATGGGTGTCCTCTGGGTGCTCCTGTTTCCCGCCACGTTACAAAGATGTACCTGTTAGGGTTAGTGAGTTTTGAGCATGCTATGTTGGTGCTGGAAGCATGGTAACACTTGCAGGCAGCCCTCAACTCATCCTGGTCGTTGACATAACACATTTCACTGTATGCTTCTTTATAAGTACTTAATACAACTAAAGGAAATATTTAATATTTGGAGAGGGTTGTGGCTGTGGTGGGCATGGGGGAGGGAGTGAAGAAAAGAAGAATGTGGGAAGACCATAGTGGGGCAGTGAAATATCTAACTGTGTACAGATAGTTTTTAATACACACAGTGGGGTAGGGTGTGGTCTGTACAGACATTTCCCAGCACACGCCATGGGATGGGGTATCGTGTCTCTGTACAGACAGTTCTGAGTACACATTGTGGGATGTAGCCTCTCTGTGTGCCAGTGTTCCCCACTGTACAGTGTGGGGTGGGATATAGCCTTGCCAGCAGCCCAGGGCAGCAACAGAGCAAGAGAGGACGGTGTGACTTCCCTAATGATGTGTGCTGTTGCTGCAAAACAACATATTTCACTGTATGTTACAATATGTCTATGACAAATCAAGCTAATCTGTAGGTGGGGCTCGATGTGGGTATGGGGAGGAGAGTGGGGGGGAAGAAAAGGATGGGAAGACTTAATTGAGGCATCTGACTGACTTAAAATCAGACCACTATGCATGGATGACCCAGACAGGGCATGGCATGATTGACTGGGTGACTGAGGTTTCTCACTGTGCAGACAGTTCCCAGTATACTGCATGGGATGAGTTATGGCTTTGCCGACAGTATGACTACCCTTTGGTGTTGCTTGAAGCTGCTCTCCAGTGTTTGCTCAGGTGGAAGAACAAGCTACACCAGGACAACTCAGGGACTTGGGCTATTTTTTTCTCTTCCTGTGACTATTTTTTTCAGAAATCGTAACCATATGTTATTTGTGCTTTACTGTGTGCTTTTGGTACTGTTTTGCACCTTGACCCTGGAGGAACGCTGCTTCATTTGGCTGTATTCATGTATGGTTGAATGATAATTCAACTTGAAATTGAACAGTGTTGAAGTGTAGTCTGTTGTGCAGGAAGCAGATAGGGCAGTCAGAATTCCTCCCATTGGCATCATCTGCTGCCATACCTATCTTTGGACAGTTCACTGAATGGCATATAACTTAGATGTTTAAAATCAAATTGTAGATCAGTGACCAGTGCGCTGGAATTTATGTAAAGTTCTGCTACTAGTTGTCATTCTTTAAAATGTCTTTCTCCTACAAAGATCCCAGTGCTGGACATTCAGGTTAAAATTGTGCCCGCCCTCTTCGTGGTGGCAGGTGCCATCTTCTCCTGCACCAACTACTTCACTGTCATCTTCACTGGCGGCGTTGGCAAGAACGGCTCCACCATTGCGGTAAGGGCGCTGGGACTGGGAGGGAGTTGGTCCATGCACATCTGTGTCTGAGAACGGGGTGATTTCCAGATCTCCCGAGGGATGGTGAGAGATTATCCAAGGATTAAATTTGAGGCCAGGTTGTGTGAATGAGAGAGCAGAGGGAGTGTAGTGGGCTGTGCAGTGGTGGGGGGTTGTGGTTCAGAGGTGTTAACACTCATATTGGGGATAAAGGCCCTTTGGCCCACAATGTTGTGGTCACTTTTTAATCTACTCCAAGATCAATATAACACTTCCTTCTCAAATCGCCCTCCATTTTTCTATCATCTGTTCTTTCTTTCTTTCTTTTTAAATCTTTTTATTAGTTTTAAACAAACATAAATGAAACATGAATACAAAATGTTTGAGAGTACGTAATTAATAGTTTAAATAGACATTCAAATATGTAATAATAAAAGTATATAACCTCTCAAACCCAGAACATTAATGAACAAAGAAGTAAAAAGAGAAAAGAAAACACCCCCAAAAAAAGAGAAAAAAAAGCAAAAAAAAAACACTAACCAACATGGGCCATTGAATAATATTAAGTACCTATACAGTAGTGCCAATAACTCCGAACCTCCATCCAATTGATTAAGGATAATATAATTAAGGTTTAGGAAAAGACAATTCAACTCGTGAAAATGTTGAATAAAAGGTCTCCAAGTTTCTTCAAATTTAACTGAAGGATCAAAAACAACACTTCTCATTTTTTCTAAACTCAAACAAGAAATAGTTCGAGAAAACCACTGAAATACAGTTGGAGGATTAATTTCTTTCCAATTCAATAAAATAGATCTTCTAGCCATTAATGTAACAAATGCGATCATTCGTTGAGATGAAGCAGATAAACGATTATTATCCGTCATTGGTAAACCGAAAATTGCAGTAAGAGGATGCGGTTGAAAATTAATATTTAAGACTTTTGAAATAATACTGAAAATATCTTTCCAATAATTTTGTAAACAAGGACAAGACCAGAACATATGAGTCAATGAAGCAACATCAGAATGACATCTATCGCAGGTTGAGTTAAGATGAGAATAAAATCGAGCCAGTTTATCCTTAGACATATGAGCTCTATGTACAACCTTAAATTGTATTAGGGCATGTTTAGCACAAATAGAGGACGAATTTACCAATGATAAAATTTTTTCCCGTTGCTCAGTAGATATAGGACAATGCAACTCTTCTTGCCATTCCTTCTTAATTTTTTCTGATACATCTAACTGTAAATTCATGATCATCTTATAAATGATGGCTACTAAACCCTTTTGATAAGGATTAAGGGCTAAAATTCTATCTGTAATGTCCAATGGACATTCTTTTGAAAAAGACTAACTCATTATACAAAAAATTTCTAACTTGCAAATATCTAAAAAAATGGGTTTTAGGTAAATTATATTTATTAGATAGCTGTTCAAAGGACATGATCATCTGTATCCCTAATGTATCTGCCTCTGCCACCAGCTGTGGCAGGATATTTCACAAACCCACCATTCCATGTGGTGGAAAAAAAATAAAACCGACATTGCCCAAAACTTTAAGTTACTATTATTAGCTCTTTCCTCCTTGGGAAAAGTCCCTGACTGTCCACTCGATCTTCCTCTTAGCACCTTGTACGCCTCTTATCAAGTCACCTCTCATCCTCCTCTCCAGAGAGAAAAGTCCTCGTTCACTCAGCCTTTTCTCATAAGACATGCTCTCTAATCTAGGCAGCATGGCATTATCCCTGCACCCTTTCTAAAGCTTCCACATCTTTCCTAGAATGAGGCCATCGGGAAAGAAGACAGTGCAGGCATTTAATTCATAGCTGCACATGTGGTGGGGACAAAGGTTGGAAACTGAGGGTGTAGTAAGTTTGTTGTAAGTAGAGTGCTGGCAGTTGTTTATTAGCATTTCATGTTGGCCTGATGAGGTACAATTTGGTCGCTCGGGTTGGGTGCCTGGTCACCCCAGGTCATGCACAACCCCCCACCCCCCGCAGTGGTTGCATTGTGGACATGCATTCACCCACTACTCTATTAATCTCATGCATTTGTTTTTAAACAGGATACAAGTGTACTGTCCCCATTCTTGCACATTGGGGCAGTGATAACCCTGGCGTTGATGATCTACAAGAAATCGACCAGCCGGCTCTTTGAGAACAACCCCTGCCTCTACATCCTTGCATTTGGTTTTGTCTCAGCCAAAATAACCAACAAATTAGTGGTAGGTTCTGCAGCGTCACCTCTGACATGGCACATTAGTCCATCAGAATTGGCAATGAACCGTGGGGACAGCGGTCCCAGCAACAAACGTCCTGCAGTGACAACCAAGGGTGGTTTGTTCTCATCGTAAAGCAGTGCAGATCTTCATTAAATCCTTGAATCTGTAACCTCAAATATTCCAAGTAATTGTGCGACTGTTCAGTAAGAAATCTCATCGTTATGGAGAACTACACACAAAAACTGGCCCTTCAGCCCATCTAGTCCATGCCAAACTGTATTTCTGCTTGGTTCTATCTACTCACAGCTGAACCATAGCCCTCCATGTGTCTCCCATCCAATTACAATTAAAACTTCTCTTAAGTGTTGCAGTCGAACCCCCATCCACTACTTCCATTGGTAGCTCATTCCACACTTGCACCACCCTCTGAGTAAAGAAGTTACCCCTCAGGGCCCCCTTAAGTATTTCACCTTTCACCCTAAAACTATGACCTCTGTCTCTAGGATCATTGTCACCCCAACCACAATCTATTCCAGCGGCTACCATCCGGGAAACGGTACTGCAGCTAAAAAGCCAGGACCAACAGGCTGCGGGACAGCTTCTTCCACTAGGCTATCAGACTGATGAAATCATGCTGATTTTTTGAGTGTACTCTATATTACATTGACTGTTCTGTGTATTATAACTTATTATAAATTACTATGATTGCACATTTAGATGGAGACATAAGTGGCATGCAAAAGTTTGGGCACCCCTGGTCAAAATTTCTGTTACTGTGAATAGCTAAACGAGTAAAAGATGACCTGATTTCCAAAAAGCATAAAGTTAAAGATGACACATTTCTGTAATATTTTAAGCAAGATTTCTTTATTTCCATCCTTTACAGTTTCAAATAACAAAAAAGGAAAAGGGCCCGAAGCAAATGTTTGGGCACCCTGCATGGTCAGTACTTCGTAACACCCCCTTTGACAAGTATCACAGCTTGTAAACGCTTTCTGTAGCCAGCTAAGAGTATTTCAGTTGTTTGGGGGATTTTCACTCATTCTTCCTAGTTCTGTGAGATTCTTGCACCGTCTTGCATCCTCTTTTTATCTTCAGCTTTTTTACAGGTGGTGTGATGTTTGCTTCCAGAATTTGCTGGTATTTAATTGAATTCATTCTTCCCTCTACCAATGAAACGTTCCCCGTGCCACTGGCTGCAACACAAGCCCAAAGCATGATTGATCCACCCCCGTGCTTAACACTTGGAGAGGTGTTCTTTTCATGGAATTCTGCACCCATTTTTCTCCAATCATATCTTTGCTCATTGCAGCTAAAAAGTTCTATTTTAACTTCATCAATCCACAGAACTTGTTTTCAAAATGCATCAGGCTTGTTTAGATGCTCCTTTGCAAACTTATGATGCTGAATTTTGTGATGAGGACGCAGGAAAGGTTTTCTTCTAATGAAGGTCATATTTGTGTAGGTGTCGCTGCACAGTAGAACAGTGCACCACCACTCCAGAGTCTGCTAAATCTTCCTGCAGGTCTTTTGCAGTCAGACAGAGGTTTTGATTTGCCTTTGTAGAAATCCAATGAACACTTTTCTCAGAAATTTTTCTTGGTCTTCCAGACCTCAACTTGACCTCCACCGTTCCTGTTAACTGCCATTTCTTAATTACATTACGAACTGAGGAAATGGCTTTGAAAATGAAAATGCTTTGCTACCTTCTTAAGCCTTCTCCTACTTTGTGGGCATCATTTATTTTAATTTTCAGAGTGCTAGGCAGCTGCTTAGAAGAGCCCATGGCTGCTGATTGTTAGGACAAGGTTTGAGGAGTCAGGCTATTTATAAAGCTTTGAAATTTGCATCACCTGACCTTTCCTAACGATGACTGTGAACAAGCCATAGCCCTAACAAGCTAATTAAGGTCTGAGGCCTTGGTAAAAGTTATCTGAAAGCTCAAATCTCTTGGGATGCCCTAACTTTTGCATGGTGCTCCTTTCTTTTTTTTCACTCTAAAATTGTACAAATAAAAATAATACACTAATCTTGCTTAAAATGTTGAAAAGAATGTTTCATCTTTAACTTTATGACTTTTGAAGATCAGTTCATCTTCTACTCACTTAACTATTCACAGTAACAGAAATTTTGACCAGGGTGCCCAAACTTTTGCATGCCACTGTATGTGAAGGATATAAGAAATAGTCAATTCAATTCAATTCAATAGTCTCACCCAAATTCAGTGGGAAAAGCCTGTTTGCATTTACCACTCATAATTTTGTATAACTCTATCAGATCTCCTCCATATTCTGCTACACTCCAGGGAATAAAGTCCTAACCTATTCAAACTTACCCTATGATTCAGGTCCTCAGGGTTTGTGCAGACTATTATTTTTCTCCACTATTCAGAAGGAAAGGGGTATTCTGTGCCCTGGCCCACCTTCTGACGGCCTGAGCATTGAGCCTGTTGCCATTTGTCATTCTGCTTCATGCAATCTAGCCACTGCATATTCTAAGCTACGGGAGTGACTACGGTGCGGAAAAGATTCCAGGAGCACTCGGGGAACCCGGAGACGTGAAGGATACCGCAGAGTTCGCAAACACAAAGAGATTGTGCAGATGCTGAAATCCAGAATATCATGTGCAAAAAGCTGGAGGAACTCAGCAGGTCAGCCAAGCATCTATGCATCTATGGAGGGTAATACACAGCTGATGTTTCAAGAACCGAAACCTCATGGGTCTGATTCTTCCCTTCGTCTTGGTGAAGGGTCTCGGCCTGACTGTTTGTTTATTTTCATGGATGCTGCCTGACCTGCTGAGTTCCTCCTGCATTGTGTGATACTGAAAAGCTCAAAGTTTGTTCATACATTAATGGCTTTGTTTGACTCTGCATTATTTCAAACCCATTCTGCGGCAGTAAACAGGTTTTCCATTCTAATCTCAGGTGGCTCACATGACGAAGAGTGAAATGCATTTGCAAGACACTGCCTTTGTTGGCCCAGGGCTGCTTTTCCTAGACCAGTACTTCAACAGTTTTATCAGCGAGTATTTGGTGCTCTGGATTGCTTTGGTAAGTGGCAGGAATCTTGCAGACATTTGCAAGAAAATAAAGATTTATGAAAAACTATACATAACAAAGACTGGCAAACATCCAATGTACAAAAGACAAACTGTAAATAAAAAAAATGAATATTAAGAATGCATTGTAGAGACTTTGAAAGTGAGTCCACAGATTGTGGAATCAATTCAGTGTTGAGGTAAGTGAAAATGGTTCAGGAGTCTGATGGTTGAAGGATGATGACTGTTCCTGAAACTGCTGGGGTGGGATCTAAAGCTCCTGTACCTATTGCCTGATGGTAGTAGTGAGAAGAAAGCATTGCCTGACAGACAGACAGCAGACAGACATACTTTATTGATCCCGAGGGAAATTGGGTTTTGTTACAGTCGCACCAACCAAGAATAGTGTAGAAATATAGCAATATAAACCATAAATAATTAAATAATAATAAGTAAATTATTCCAAGTGGAAATAAATCCAGGACCAGCCTATTGGCTCAGGGTGTCTGACAATCCGAGGGAGGAGTTGTAAAGTTTGATGGCCACAGGCAGGAATGACTTCCTATGACGCTCAGTGTTACATCTCGGTGGAGTGAGTCTCTGGCTGAATGTACTCCTGTGCCTAACCAGTACGTTATGAAGTGGATGGGAGACATTGTCCAAGATGGCATGCAACTTGGACAGCATCCTCTTTTCAGACACTACCATCAGAGAGTCCAGTTCCACCCCCACAACATCACTGGCCTTACGAATGAGTTTGTTGATTCTGTTGGTGTCTGCTACCCTCAACCTGCTGCCCCAGCACACAACAGCAAACATGATAGCAATGGCCACCACAGACTCGTAGAACATCCTCAGCAACGTCCAGCAGATGTTAAAGGACCTCAGTCTCCTCAGGAAGTAGAGGCGGCTCTGACCCTTCTTGTGGACAGTGTTCTTTGACCAGTCCAGTTTATTGTCAATTCGTATCCCCAGGTATTTGTAATCCTCCACCATGTCCACACTGACCCCTTGGATGGAAACAGGGGTCACCGGTGCCTGAGCTCTCCTGTATGGTTGGAGTTCTTGATGATGGATGCTGCTTTCTTGTATGAGTGACATGACAGAGTGAATCCCTCACACTTTCTTCCATTCCCCTTTCTGTCTCTTCTCCTTACCTGCCCATCACCTTCCTCTGGTCCCTCTCCTCCCTCCCTGTCCCCAGTGGTTCACTCTCTCCTCCTATCAGATTCATTCTACAACCTTTACCGTATTTTCCACCTATCATCTTCCAGCTTCTCACTTCATCCTCCCACCCCTCAACCATCCACCCACCTCCCCCTCGCCTGGTCTCACCTATCACCTGCCACCCTGTACTCCTCCCCTTCTGCCCCCTTCCTTTCCAGTCCTGATGAAGATTCTCAGCCCAAACTGGTGACTGTTATTTACCTCCATAGATGCTGCCTGACTTGCTGAATTATTCCAGCATGTTATTTATTATAAATACCTGCTACTACTTCTCAATTACGCAGTCATTTTCCATTGTGGATCTAGATCTGGGTGTGTGGTATGAAGTTGTACCATGACAGTAAACCCACCCCCAGGTGGAACTGCTACATCAGCAGGTCATCTTCTTGGTCTCCCTCATTTTCTTAGTGTCAGGGGCCGCTTGATGCTCCCAAGGTGAAACCTGCTGGTCATATAGAGCAGGGAGCTTTGATGAATGTATTTAAATTCATAGAGATTCAAAGTTGTACAGAACAGAAACAGACCTTGTGGCCCAACATGTCTATGCTAACCAAGATCCCTATTATAGTTAAACACGAGTCTGCAGATGCTGGAAATCCAGATGTACACACACAAAAGGTGCTGGAGGAAAGGAAAGGGGAAGAAACCAGAATAAGGCTGGGCAGTGTGTACCACATGCCCATTACCCTCTGTAGGAAGAAGTTCTCTCTTCAATCATCCGTACATCTGGTCCTTCTCACCTTAAACCCATTTCCTATAGTTTAACGCTCCTACAGGAAAAAGACTGACCATTCACCTCATCTGTGGCTGTCATGTTTTTACGGACCTGTTAACATCACCTCCTCCACTGATGTGCCACAGGAAAAAGTCACAGCCTATCCCACCTTTCCTTGTAACTCATAAAACATCAGATTAGAATTAGTCCATTCAGCCCATTAAGTCTGCTCTGCAATTTGATGATCCCTCTCAAGCCCATTGTCCTGCCTCTTTCCCCATAACCTTTAACACCCTGACTAATCAAGATCCTATCAACCTTTGCTATAAATATGCTCAAAAATAGCCACCACACATTCACCATCCTTTGGCTAAAGAACTTCCTCCTCATCTCTGTCCCTCTTTTCTGAGGCTGTGCCCTCTGATCCTAGATTCCCCACTATAAGAATCTATTTGCCTTTCAATATTTGCTAGGTTTCATTGAGATTCCACCCCCCCCACCTCCCATTCTTCTAAACTCCAGTGAGTACAGAGCCATCAAACGCTCCTGGTGTATTAATCTATTCATTTCCAAGATCATTCTGGTGAACCACCTCTGGATCCTCTTCAAAGCCAGCACATCCTTTTTTATATATGGCACTCAAAATTGCTCACAACCCAAGCCCTGTGATGCAGGTTTTTATGGCTAGTTGTGAGACTTGAAGTTGGAAGTCCTTTTGCTGCAGTGGGAGTAATATAAAGTCTCAGCCAGTTCTGGAACGGGCTCACAATTGATTGGAGTACTGTGGTGGATACCATGTGAGTGTGGATGTATAAATTGAGTCCTGTGTTTGTATGGATTGGTATTTTATAACTGGACCTTGGAGCTGGTACAGGAATGTTATTTACCAAAGAGGTGTTGGACTTAGAGAATATAGGATATTACAACACAGTACAGGCCCTTTAGCTTAAGATGTTATGCTGACCTTTAAACCTACTCCACGATCAATATACATAGCCCTCCATTTAATATTAAACTTAACATGTCCCTAATATATCTGCCTTCATCACACCCCAGCAGTGTTCCATGTGCTCACCTTCACTTTCTATGTCGAAAGAAAGGCACGTACCTCTAAGTTTCTTCTAATCAGTTTAAAATTATGCCCCCTGTGATTAGCCATTTCCACCCCGGAGAAAAAGTCTGTAGCTTTCCCTCTTGAGTGGTGCATCCTCCCATCCTGGAAGTGAATTGGCTCTCCTTCAACAACACTGGGAATAAATCCAGCTAAGCTCTACCTAACAGCAGTCCCACCAGGAGCACTGTAGTGGTTTGATACTTCGGGGAAACCATCAACTAGTAAGTAAACACCAGCTTAGCCAGTGATGTCCAGTTCCCCAAAATAGCATGTTAGAAAAAAGTCTAACTGAATGATTAGTAGACTGAGAGCTAACAGTTTTAGTGTCCACCCAAGAATGTACAATGCCTTCGGGCCACCAGTAAAGAGTGTTATATAGAGAAGAGGATGTTACCTGGGTTTCAGCACTTAAGTTACAGAGGAAGGTTGAACAAGTTAGGTCTCTATTCATTGGAACGTAGAAGGTTGAGGGGGGATTTGATCGAGGTATTTAAAATTTTGAGAGGGATAGATAGAGTTGACGTGAATAGGCTGTTTCCATTGAGAGTAGGGGAGATTCAAACGAGAGGACATGATTTGAGAGTTAGGGGGCAGAATTTTAAGGGAAACACGAGGGGGTATTTCTTTACTCAAAGAGTGATAGCTGTGTGGAATGAGCTTCCTGTAGAAGTAGTAGAGGCCAGTTCAGTTGTGTCATTTAAGGTAAAATTGGATAGGTATATGGACAGGAAAGGAGTGGAGGGTTATGCGCTGAGCGCGGGTAGGTGGGACTAGGTGAGATTAAGAGTTCGGCACAGACTAGAAGGGCCGAGATGGCCTATTTCTGTGCTGTGATTGTTATATGGTTATATAAGAGATGTGTGCTGCAATTCACTGAGCTAAGGTGAAGTCATTGTGCGATCAGGTTAGAAAATTGACTTTGTGCTTCTCTTAGACAAAACAGACATTGGCAGTTCTGCTACGTGTCTGTCAAATTGTACTCTGGCTGGAAGAAAACACCATTCGTCTTCAGTCTCTATCAGAGAATAGTGAGTGTCCTAATCACAGGACAATTTGCATACCATGACCATTTAACCTATCATTTGGACTGTGGGAGGAAACCAGAGGCCCCAGAGAAAACTCAAGCAGCCAAGATTAAACTCTGAATTCTGAAGCCCCGAGCTGGAAAGTGAGTGAGTGGGCCAGTGAAGGAGTGGAGATTTGAGGCTTTGACTCGTGAGATTCTGGCAGTTTTGGCAGTTGGACTGTGCAGTCAAGTCGATCAAGATTTGAATAGCTCAGCAGAAAGCCATTGATTAGACAATCAAGATTTGAATAGCTCAGACTCAGCAGAAAGCACCTGATTGGGCAATCGAGGTCAGGTGACCAAGCAGTTTGAAAAGCTCAAACAAATAAATAGAGGGTTACCTCAAGCAAAGTGGCCAGTGAGTGAGTGGGCCAGTGAAGGAATGGAGATTTGAGGCTTTGACTCAAGAGGCTTCGACGAGAAGAGGCTGAGAACGAGCTTCACTCCAAGTGAGGTAAGGCCAGGTAAGTTCCTTTCAAAGAAGGAAGTTTCAAAAGTTGAGGCAAGTATTGGGTAGGTTATGGCAGCTGAGATCGGCCCCGTGGTCTGTTCATCCTGCAGCATGTGGGAAATCAGGGATACTTCCAGTGTCCCTGACAACTATGTGTGCAGGAAGTGTGTCCAACTGCAGCTTCTGGCAAACCGCATTGAGCGTCTGGAGCTGTGATTGGATTCGTACTGGAGCATCCGCAATGCTGAGAAAGTCGTGAATAGCACGTTCAGTGAGTTGGCCACACCACAGGTAAAGACTACACAGGCAGAAAGGGAAGGGGTGGCCACTAGACAGCATAGCAGTAGGCAGGTAGTGCAGGAGACCCCTGAGGTCATCTCCCTCCTAAACAGATATACTGTTGAGGGAGATGTCTCATCAGAGGAAGGCAGCAGCAGCCAAGTTCATTGCACCATGGGTGGCTCTGCGGCACAGGAAGGAAGGAAAAGGAGTGGGAGAGCTATAGTGATAAGGGATTCAATTGTAAGGGGAATACATAGGCATTTCTGCGGCCGCAAATGAGACTCCAGGATGGTATGTTGCCTCCCTGGTGCAAGGGTTAAGGATGTCTCTGAGCGGCTGCAGGACATTCTGGAATGGGAGGATGAACAGCCAGTGGTCGTGGTGCACATAGGTACCAATGATATAGGTAAAAAACGGGATGAGGTCCTACAAGGTGAATTTAGGGAGTTAGCAGATAAACTGAAAAGTAGGACCACAAAGGTAATAATCTCTGGATTACTACCAGTGCCACGTGCTAGTCAGAGTAGAAATAGGAGGATATTTCAGTTGAATACATGGCTTGAAAAATGGTGCAAGGGGGAGGGATTCAAATTTCTGGGGCATTGGAACCAGTTCTGGGGCAGGTGGGACCGGTATAAACAGGACGGTCTGCACCTGGGCTGGACTGGAACCAATGTCCTAAGGGGAGTGTTTGCTACTGCTGTTCAGGAGGCTTTAAACTAATGTGGCAGGGGGATGGGAACAAGTGCAGAGAGACAGAGGGGTATAAAATGAGGGTAGAAGCAAAAAGTAGTAAGGTGAAAAGTAAAAGTGGCAGGCAGGCAAATCCAGGGCAAAAAGCAAAAAGAGCCACTTTTCAACATAATTGTATCAGGGCTAAGAGTGTTGTAAAAACAAGCTCTGAAGGCTTTATGTGTCAATGGGAGGAGCATTCGTAACAAGGTGGATGAATTGAATGTGCAGATAGTTATTAATGAATATGATATAGTTGGGATCACAGAGACATGGCTCCAGGGTGACCAAGGATGGGAGCTTAACATCCAGGGATATTCAATATTCAGGAGGGATAGACAGGGAAGAAAAGGAGGTGGGGTAGCATTGCTGGTTAGAGAGGAGATTAACGCAATAGAAAGGAAGGACATTAGCCTGGAGGATGTGGAATCGATATGGGTAGAGCTGCATAACACTGAGTGGTAGAAAACGCTGGTGGGAGTTGTGTACAGGCCACCTAACAGTAGTAGTGAGGTTGGGGATGGCATTAAACAAGAAATTAGAAATGCATGCGATAAAGGAACAGTAGTTATAATGGGTGACTTCAATCTACATATAGATTGGGTGAACCAAATTGGTAAGGGTGCTGAGGAAGAGAATTTCTTGGAATGTATGCGGGATGGTTTTCTGAACCAACATGTCGAGGAACCAACTAGAGAGCAGGCCATTCTAGATTGGGTATTGAGCAATGAGGAAGGGTTAGTCATGTGAGGCCCCTTGGGTAAGAGTGACCATAATATGGTGGAATTCTTCATTAAGATGGAGAGTGACATAGTTAATTCAGAAACAAAGGTTCTGAACTTAAAGAAGGGTAACTTTGAAGGTATGAGACGTGAATTAGCTAAGATAGACTGGCAAATGATACTTAAAGGGTTGACGGTCGATATGCAATGGCAAGCATTTAAAGATCGCATGGATGAACTACAACAATTGTTCATCCCAGTTTGGCAAAAGAATAAACCAGGGAAGGTAGTGCACCTGTGGCTAACAAGGGAAATTAGGGATAGTATCAAATCCAAAGAAGAAACATATAAATTAGCAAAAAAAAAGCAGCACACCTGAGGACTGGGAGAAATTCAGAGACCAGCAGAGGAGGACAAAGGGCTTAATTAGGAAAGGGAAAAAAGATTGAGAGAAAGCTGGCAGGGAACATAAAAACTGACTGTAAAAGCTTTTATAGATACGTGAAAAGAAAAAGATTGGTTAAGACAAATGTAGGTCCTTTACAGTCAGAAACAGGTGAATTGATCACAGGGAACAAAGACATGGCAGACCAATTGAATAACTACTTTGGTTCTGTCTTCACTAAGGAGGACATAAATAATCTTCCAGAAATAGTAAGGGACCGAGGATCTAGTGAGATGGAGGGACTGAGGGAAATACATGTTAGTAAGGAAGTGGTGGTAGGTAAGTTGAAGGGATTAAAGGCATAAATCCCCAGGGCCAGATGGTCTGCATCCCAGTGTGCTTAAGGAAGTAGCCCAAGAAATAGTGGATGCATTAGTGATAATTTTTCAAAACTCCTTAGATTCTGGATTAGTTCCTGAGGATTGGAGGGTGGCTAATGTAACCCTACTTTTTAAAAAAGGAGGGAGAGAGAAACCGGGGAATTATAGACCGGTTAGTCTGACATTGGTGGTGGGGAAAATGCTAGAGCTGGCTATCAAAGATGTGATTATGGCACATTTGGAAAGAGGTGAAATCATCGGACAAAGTCAGCATGGATTTGTGAAAGGAAAATCATATCTGACGAATCTTATAGAATTTTTTGAAGATATAACTAGTAGAGTGGATAGGGGAGAACCAGTGGATGTGGTATATTTGGATTTTCAAAAGGCTTTTGACAAGGTCCCACACAGGAGATTAGTGTGCAAACTTAAAGCACACGGTATTGGGGGTGTGGTATTGATGTGGATAGAGAATTGGTTGGCAGACAGGAAGCAAAGAGTAGGAGTAAATGGGACCTTTTCAGAATGGCAGGCAGTGACTAGTGGGGTACCGCAAGGCTCAGTGCTGGGACTCCAGTTGTTTACAATATATATTAATGATTTAGACGAGGGAATTAAATGCAGCATCTCCAAGTTTGCGGATGACATGAAGCTGGGCGGCGGTGTTAGCTGTAAGGAGGATGCTAAGAGGATGCAGGGTGACTTGGATAGGTTAGGTGAGTGGGCAAATTCATGGCAGATGCAATTTAATGTGGATAAATGTGAGGTTATCCACTTTGGTTGCAAGAACAGGAAAACAGATTATTATCTGAACGGTGGCCGATTAGGAAAAGGGGAGATGCAACGAGACCTTGGTGTCATTGTACACCAGTCATTGAAGGTGGGCATGCAGGTACAGCAGGCGGTGAAAAAGGCAAATGGTATGTTGGCATTCATAGCAAAACGATTTGAGTACAGGAGCAGGGAGGTTCTACTGCAGTTATACAAGGCCTTGGTGAAACTGCACCTAGAATATTGTGTGCAGTTTTGGTCCCCTAATCTGAGGAAAGACATTCTTGCCATAGAGGGAGTACAGCGAAGGTTCACCAGATTGATACCTGGGATGGCAGGACTTTCATATGAAGAAAGACTGGATCAACTAGGCTTATACTCACTGGAATTTAGAAGATTGAGGGGGATCTTATTGAAACGTATAAAATTCTAAAGGATTTGGACAGGCTAGATGCAGGAAAATTGTTTCCAATGTTGGGGAAGTCCAGAACGAGGGGTCACAGTTTAAGGATAATGGGGAAGCCTTTTAGGACCGAGATGAGGAAAAACTTCTTCACACAGAGAGTGGTGAATCTGTGGAATTCTCTGCCACAGGAAACAGCTGAGGCCGGTTCATTGGCTATATTTAAGAGGAAGTTAGATATGGCCCTTGTGGCTAAAGGGATCGGGGGTATGGAGCGAAAGCAGGTACAGGGACTGTACAGTACAGGGACAGGTACAGAGCAGAATGGCCTACTCCTGCACCTATTTTCTATGTTTGTATGTAACAATGTCACACTAACAGCTATGCTTCCATGGCACCCCTTTTGTGTCTCTTATCAGAAATAAGTTTATCACGATGTCGTTAAACTTGTTTTGCGACAGCAATACAGTGCAATACTTAAGTTACTATAAATTACAATACATATATTTTTTAAAAGTGCAAGAAGAGAACAAAATAGTGTGTCAGTGTTCGTGGGTCCATGTATCTGATGGCAGAGGGGAAGAAGTTGTTCTTAAAATGTCTCTCTCTTCAGGCTCCTGTACCCCCTTGATGGTAGCAATGAGAAGAGGGCATGTCCTGGGTGATGGAGGTCCTCAATGATGGATACTGCCTTTCTGAGGCATTGACTTTGGAAAATGTCCTAGATGCCGGGGAGGCCAGTGTCCACGATGGAGCTGGCTGAGTTTACAACTTCTGCAGCTTTTTCCAATCCTGTTCAGTGGCCCTTCCAAACCAGAAAATAAATTTAAATAAGTAGTGCAAAAAGAGAAGAAAGATAGTAAGGACAATGGATTCATTGTTCAGAAAACTGATGGCAGAGGAGAAGAAACTGCTCCTAAAACATTGAGTGTGTCAATAAGATATAGGAGCAGAATTAGGCCATTTGGCTCATTGAGTCTGCTCCACCATTTCATCATAACGGATCCAATTTTCCTGTCAGACACAATCTGCCTTCTCCCTGATCAATCAAGAATCTATCAACCTTTCCTTAAATATACATAAAGACTTGGCCTCCACAGCCGCCTGTGGCAAAGAATTCCACAGATTCACCTCTCTCTGACAAGCCATTTGACCCTAGAATCATTTTTGTGAACCTCCTTTGAACTCTCACAAGTGGATCTCACCAGTCCTTTACAAAGTTTCAACATGACATCCTTGCTTTTATATTCCAGTCCTTGAATGCTAACATTGCTTTTGCCTTCCTTACCACAGACTCAACCTACAAATTAACCTTTAAGGAATCCTGCACAGGATTCTCAAGTCCATTTGCACTTGTTTTTTAAATTTTTTTATCTCCATTTAGAAATAGTCAACTCTTTAATTTCTTCCACCAAAGTGCATTTCCAAACACTGACTGATTGTATTCCATCTACCGTTTCTTTGCCCATTCTCCTAATTTAAGTCCTTCTCTAATTCCTCAAAACTACCTGTCCCTCCACCTATCTTAACATTGTCTGTAAACTTTTCAAGAAAGCCATCCATTCCATTGTCCAAGTTATTAATATATAGCGTAAAAAGAATTAGTCCCAACACAGACCCCTGTGGAACACCATAGCCACCATCCAGAAAAGACTGCCTTTATTTCCACATTTTGCCTCCTGACAATCAGCCACTGCTTTATCTATGCCAGAATTTTTCCTGTAATATCGTAGGCTCATTACTTGTTAAGCAGCCTTATGTGTGGCACCTTGTCAAAAGCCTTCCGAAGACTTCAGGATTCTGTACTTCCTCCCTGATGGTAGCAGTGGGAAGAGGGCATGTCCTACTGTAGATGTCCTGAATGTGAAGTTTAAATGCAATGCTCTGGGTATGAAAGGGACTGATTCCACTGGGGGCAACTCTTTGTAAAATCACAACTACCATGAGACCGTAGATACTGTTTGAATGTGCTCTGTAGCTTGAGTTGAGTGACCCCAGACCAGAATGTGCTGTGTTTGGTTTGTCTGTTCCATTGTGGTTCGTGACAGAGGAGCCACTGTACTCTTTTTCCCCACTAAGTGTTCTCTCTGCTTTGACCCTCAGGTGTGGTCTCTCTTTGACCTAATCCGTTACTCAGTGGGAGTCTGCAATCAGATCGCCTCTCATCTCCACATTAACATCTTCAAAATCAACTCCATCTCCTCCTCGCCAATCAGCTCCCAGGAGCAAAACCATCATGAGTGACTTAACCACTGTGCTTGCTGAAGCGACCCCAGGGCATGACTGAGGAAATGTATATAGAGAAAAGCATCAGAATGGAAGAAGTGAACAAATTATTTAATTTATGGTTCAATCATTGTGTGCACTTTTTTTTATTTAAGCCTCAGTTTCTGAATGAAGTCTAACTAGCACTCCTAAATAGGCAGACTGTGGAAAGAGCTGGCTTGCTGCTGCACGCATGACTCCCTGTAACATGGGCAGGTCAGGAAGGGACCTGGTCTCATACAGGATGTAGAAGAGCACATGGGGTTTTGCTCAATCTTTTCCCACCTACTTGGCCAACTTTCCATTGTGCTGAAGGCTTGAGTGTGAACTTAATTGAAGTTACTACTGTCTTGTGGAAGTCAGATGAGCCATATTGCAGGTAAGGACTGTGAGTGAGGGAATAGGGTTCCTTGTGCCAAGTGAGAGCCTCGCTCCTGAGGTGAGTGAACTGCAGACAGTACTTTACAAGAAAGCAAATTGTTTTGGCTATGTGATCTGGAGAGTTTCCTTAAAATTTAAAAAGAAGTGGCAGAAGAGACTGTACCTCCTGTGGGTTAAAGTTTTGCAATGCACTATTTTGTAATATATGTCCTAATTACACCAATAATGCTGTATCTGATTCTGATATTAACTACTGAACCGTATGAAAGTGTGTAATTAAAGGGGCCTTGTGTATACTGTACTGGACTGCAAGTTAAGGTGCAGTGTCATGTGACTGTTTAGTTTGCGATGCTTTTGTCTTTTTTTACACGTCAACATGTAAAGGAGTAAATAGCCACAAAAGTGCTTTCACTTTCAAAAAATAAAACTCACCCCACAAGAGCGAGGCTGCAACTTCCTGACTTATTCAGAATGCCATTTCCCATGAATCATTAACTTTCCAAACTAGCCTTCACCTTGTGCCATCACCAAGAGGAACAAGACACTGATCTTCACAGAGGGTCCTGCCCTGAACAGTTTCTCTTTGGGGGAATTCTTTAAACAAATCAAGTCACTTCACGGGACATCAAACTAAAAGAGACTTTTTCTCTTGGTCTGAAATCCTGTGAAGTGATTTCATGCAGAATGATTTATTGGCCTAAATAGTACTGGAAATGTGCACAGTATCCTCAGTGCCTAGAGTTGTAGGCAAAGAGAATTACTTGCTGGACTGGTGCTGGATTTGACCCGATTCCTTGCACCTGCTTACTGCCTGTCAAGTAATAGCATACTTCATACTGAAGTGCTCTTTCCTCCATGTGGGTAATGAGTCAGTACCTTTCTATAATAAAATGATCTCCACAATGAGGGTGTAGTTCATCTCCTGTTGCAGAATATAGTCTGCCTCCCAAGCCTGGGTGGGTCCATGTTTCCACCACAGCTCAGAACAAGCCTGGCCTTCAACTATTTTGGTAGTTGTCCAGTTTCAGATGGCTCACTCATACCTACACTGCTGTGAGTAATACATATTTTTTCCATTCTGAAATAGATGCTGAATTTAATATAGGGTTTTAGATGGATCACATGGTTTCTTAGTTTCAGTACACACCACACAATTTTTCTAACTTCGAGTATTTCCAGTTAATTAGCTGAGTGGTTCATGGATTGGGCATCTTGGATTTGTGTTGTTATACATCAGAGATCAATACCCTATGTTCTCCTTTGGCTGTGGAAAAAAAGAGCAGAATGTGACCTGATTATTGTTGCGTTTTGTACATAGTTTCAGTGCAAAAGTTGGTAACTATATCTTCATTGGCATCTATTAATAATTTCAATCTTCTCTGGTGCTTGAGGGTTTGGGGTACCACTATGATCAAACGTGGTGGCTCAGTGCTTAATCTAGCCTGCCTCTGTTTCCTGTAGCAAGCGTTGCTGCTGTACAGTAATCTATTCCTGTGCATATGTAACAACTTTTCCTGAGAGATAACTGCTAAATGTCATTTTATGTAGTTTCTTCTAGAAAATGCAGACAGGACAACGAATATAGTAATAGATGGAATCAAAATTTTCACCTCTTGTACTGGGGACTTTTGGGCAATGTGTAAAAGTCTAAATTTCAGATAGTAACAAGGGCTGGCTTTGCCAGATATAACAGATAGCTTTTTTTGCATTATGTAATTATTTTATTAAATATACACCATACATTTTGGTCCAATTATTTTTTTGGTGTACAAAGCTCCTGATAGTGTGGGTAATACAGGGTTTGGAGATGAGTACTATATTGATCTTTGAAGTGAACTCTGAGTCTGAAGCTAATTTTAAATAACGTTAAATGACTAATGACACATCAGATCTCTAAAATAAAAAAATATTTCAGAATGATTTTGCATCTTGAACAGTGGGGAAAGAAGGCTGCTGAGTACTCAAAGTCCTTTCACACATGACAATTCCCAAACTATGCAGCAACCTGGAATTACTTGTACTTGTAGCACTGAAGCCATATAGTGTTTGTTATCATCAGTCTGTTGCAACAGCAAGTATTACAAATGGATCTGTGGCAGTATTTCTCAAGCATATGGATCGGAATGGGTGTGGGGATTGTGGATACGGGCATCTGCTCATATTGTGTGCACTGAACATTTAAGAAGGGTTCTCTTTGTTCGCAGTGAGAGTGGGATCTGGACCTCACTAGCCTACCATCTCTAAATATATTTCTGAATGCCAGACATGATTAACAGAATGATCCAAAGCATCTGTTGTCTATGCCCCTTTTTCTTGGGCTTAGCTGTTTCTGAAAAACATCTTGTAACTGGAAAATTCCATGAATAGTTGGAATAATCTGCTGACAGGTAATCTAGTCAACATATTTTCTTACTGAGCATCCCCATTCACCTGGAACAGGATCTAATGGCAATATAATTAATTTGCACAAACCTTGGTTGTTTATGAGAATACAGAAAGCTTCACCTAATATTGCCTTTAGTGGATTGAGCCTCTTGATTTTATTCTTGTAATCTTTCTAAATAAGTGCTGATGTAAATAAAGATTGCTTTATTCATGATAAGTGTGTATGTTGTGGTCATTCTGGTTTTGTTTTGGCTCATGACATGGTGGTGTCTCCTCTCAATGGCTTTGCTTGTGTGTAAGCAGCCCTCTTCTGTCTTTGCCCTCCCCCCCCCCCCCATGTTTGTGGTTTACAGTGCTTCAGTTCTGTCTCATCATAGCAAAGCAGAGTGGAGACCCTTTGGCTTACTATGTGTTGACCTTTTAACCTGCTCCTGTTGACCTTTTAACCTGCTCCAAGATCAATCTAACGCTTCCCTCCTACATAGCTCTCCATTTTCCTATCATCCATGTGCCTCTATAAGTGTTTCTTATATGTTCCTAATGTACCTGTCTCTACCACCACCCCTGATAGTGCTCAATACTTTACTCAAATCACATTAAAATAATATGCACTCATATTAGCCATTTCTACCCTGGGAAAATGTCTGGCTGTCCATTTGAACTATGTCTCTCATAATCTTGTACAGTTCTATCAAGTGATCTCCCATTCTCCTTCACTCCAAAGAGCAGAGCCCTAGTTCACTCAACCTATCCACAAAAGACATGTTTTCTAATCCAAGCAGCATCCTGTTAAATCTTTACACCCTCTAAAGCTTCCACATCCTCTATAATGAAGCAACCAGAACTGTTCACAATACTGCCAAGTGTGGTCTAATCACTATCCTCTGAAATAGTATTAATCAGCTACCCAGGCTTCAACTGATCATTGTTAATGACTATTGTATAACTGAAAATGGCTAATAAAAGTGACCTGGGTTCAATTCCCACTGCTATGAAGAATATGTACATTCTCCCCATGCATTTCCCCCAGGTACTCTGGTTATCTCCCACATTTCAAAACCGTATGGGTAAGCGAGTTGTGGGCATGCTATGTTGGCACTGGAAGTGTGCTGACACTTGTGGACTGACCCCAGCACAATTCTCCGACTGTCATGGATACAAAAGTAGTGCATGTCACTGTATGTTTAGTGCACGTGACAAAATTAATCTTTTCTAATGTAAGTGTAGTTGTGCCTGTGGAACCAGAATTCAATTGGGAATAGTGCACTATTAGCCACTCCTTTCCATCAGGTTGTCACCATCTCATCTATTCCCAGTGGCTACTCTGACTTTTCCAATCTATTTGGGACAAGGTGCCCAGTGGATCTATAGGTAATACACCTGTTTTTTTGGTTCCAGTAACACGAGCTTGCTTCTAAGTTTGTCTGCAATTGTATGGAGTTTGGTCTCCCTGTGTGGATATTCTGTAGTTCAGATTTCTTCCCACATCCCAAAGATGTTGTTTGGTTGGTTAATTGGCACTTAAGTTATCCCAAGGCAAGAAGGGAGCAACATGGTCATATCCATTAAGATACAGAGCAGTATTATTAGGCCATTCAGCCCAAAAGACTTAGGCATATACATGATAGAAAAATGTAGAGTTGTGTGAGGGAAGGATTAGGTTGACCTTGAAGTAAGTTAAATGGTTGGTACAATATCGTGGATTGAAGGGCCTGTACTGTTCCATGTTCAAAGTATACCTTGAGATTCATCTTAATGCGGACATTCACAGTAAGTACAAAGAAACAATAGAATTAATGAAAAAGTGAACACAAAGATGGATAAACAACCAATGTAGAAAAGACTAAAAATATGGAAAAAAAGCAGTGATGAATAGATCATTCTGAGACCTTACCTTGTCTATCAGCCTGCTCCACCATTCAATCATGGCTGATTTATCCCTCTCAACCTTATTCTCTTGCTTTCTCTCCTTAACCTTTGATGCCTTAACTAATCAAGAGCCTGTCAAACACTGCTTTAAATGTAAACATATATAGGTGACATTAGGTTAAGGCAAATGAAGGAGAAAATGCCATTGGATGGACTTGATGACCAGAGAAAACCTCCAGTGTTTCATAGAAATGAAAGCAAGATGATGTGAAAAGCAATACATTAATGGGATCCTTACACATATCAACATAAGGCTATGATCTTGTGTTAATCAGATTGCTTAACTCTGATCTACATATTTGAATGGAATGTTTCTTGGCTGGTATAAAACAGCAGAAACCAATAAGCACTGCCTTTACAATGAAATGGAGGTGTTGTTTGTATAAACATGGAAATTTTTGACCCAATTTTGGTCTAGTGCAGGGGTTCCCAACCCCTTGCCTAACGGTATTGGTCCATGGTAAAAAAGGTTGGGACTCCCTGGTCTGGTGGAAACCTGGTGTGTATGTAACACCCTTGGAAAGGTTTCACTGCTAACATAATGGTTTCTCAACAGCAGCAGTGTTTGGGTTATGGCTAGAAATAATGGGGGCTTTGGAATGTGCACCATCCAATGAAGGGAATGATTTTATTTTCTTGTGTTCCTGAGAACAAAGTGATCTGGGTCTTTTGTTAAGCGAGAGATGGAGAGAAGACGCCTGAAAAGAAAGGTCGTAGCCAGCAAGACTGAGTGGACTTGGAGTGGGGCCAGGAGTCAACGAAACCCAGGGAAATTGATGGAGGACCAATGGAAGGGAAACGGTGATCTCCAACATGTGCACATTAGATAGTTTCATTAAAATGTGCCTTTTTTACTTCCTTTACTAACCCTTTAATTAAATTAATAATTATAAAGCTAAATCATTTAATTGCATATGGTATACTGTCTTTTATTTCGTGGTGATTTGTAACAGGGTAACATCACACAGCATCCACACAAACAGGAGGATTTGCACCTCAGATTCCACACGTTTGGCAGGGCTGTCTTCCTTAGACTAACACTGCCGGCCAAACCTGAGGGTTACACGTAAAAGATGGCTAATTCTACTGAAGTCAGTGATGAGGTGGGAAAATCTTAAATTCTGGGTCGAAGCCTAGGTGGCTTCTTACAACCTACCTTTTTGACTAGCTACATATGGACACAAACTGGGGTCTGATCAGCCCCAGCTGGGTCACCTGGAGGAGGGTGTATGATGTTGAAAGACCCGAAACACCCAATGATCCCAGGAACATAACTGATGTATCCAGAAGCATCAGTAGATGTATGCACACAGTTTTAACCATGATTTTGCTGCTTTGTCCTGTGTTTTCTCAAACAGCTTAATGTGAGATTTTATTTGTATTAATGCAACTAAAACAAACTCAGCGCAGAAGTTAGCAACTTGCTTATTCAAGCCGGTATACCTGTTAAAGCTTGCTTGGCCATAGCTGTTTTAATTTTAATCTCTACTCAGCATTTATGTCCACATTCATCAATTTCATCTACTTGCTTTTCAAATATCCACTCATCTCTGCCTTAATATTCCAAGATACTCCCTCCATTTCTCTTTGGGAGAAATATTTTTGCCTTGTCTCAGGTCTCTTTTTAAATTCTGATTCCTAGTTCAAACTTCTCCCATGTGAGGAAACATCCTCTCAACACATGATTCAGCAGAAGATGGAAATCCACAGTAACACACACAAAATGCCGGAGGAACTCAGAATGTCAGTCAGTATCTATGGTAATGAATAAACAGTCAATGTTTTGGGCAAAGACCCTTCACGATGGAAAGTATGGGGGAAGATGCCAGAATATAAATATGGAAGGAGAGAAAGAAGGACTAGCTAGAAGATGACAGGTGAAGCCAGAAGGGTGAGAAAAGTAAGAAGAAGGAGGGACACCAAGGGGAAACTACATCTTGGTCAGGCCCCTGATTGAAGTGTTTTACACATTTAATGCAACTGAACAATAATAATACACATTGGAGGGCAGGATAGGAAGAAAACAGCTTTTAACCAAGTGGCAGAGTAAAACCGTTTTATTCTGGTTAATAATTTCAATATAGTGACTTGGCATTGAAGAAATAAACATACTGAGAAGGCAGCTTTATAACCAAGCTTTGAGATTACAAAGACTGAGATGACTAAATTTTGAACTTTGAGATAATAACAATAAACTGAGATTGTTGCAGCAACATGAAAAAGCTTTTAATATAAAACAGCCACTAGGCACTGTGAAGGATGGGTATCCACTGAATGACATCACATCAGCATGGACTGTAGGGACTTGCGCACTGTAGCCATCTCCTGTTGTTGCTGTACATTAGAGCAAAGAGAGCTTATTACAACATATTTTGAGTTATAAAGAAACAATAATAAACTGCACTCAGTAGCCACTTTATTAGGTACACCTGCTCATTAATGCAAACATCTAATCAGCCAATCGTGGCAGCAAATCAAACATTAAAGCATTCAGACATGGTGAAAATATTCAGTTGTTCAGACCCAACATCAGAATGGGGAAGAAATGTCATCTCAATGATTTTGACCATGGGATAATTGTTTGTGCCAGACAGGTGGTTTCAGTTTCTCAGAAACTGCTGATCTGGAGTTTACACAGACAGCAGCTTGTAGAGTTTACAGAGAATGGTGCAAAAAAAAATCCAGTGAGCGGCAGTTGTGTGTGAGAAAATGCCTTGTTATAAAGAGAAAGGTAAGAAGATAATAGCCAGACTGGTTCAAGCTGATTGGAAGGCACAGTAATTTAAATAATTACACATGGTGGGCCGAAGAGCATCTCTGAATTCAATTGGCCCTCCTTATCCGTGGATTCAACCAACCACGGATCGGGAAAACCTGGAAGTTCTCTCTCCAGCACTTGTTGTTTGAGCATGTACAGACTTCTTTTTTCTTGTCATTATTCCCTAAACAATACAATATAGCAACTATTTACATAGGATTTACTTTCTAATTGGCATTATAAGTAAGTCGGAACAGGTACATCAGTATTATTTGGTGTCAGTTAGTCAAATGTTTGTCTTAGTATATAGTATATATTTTACCTTTCTATGCATATAAAACACTTAAGAAATGTATATATTTCAATAATTAAACCACTGCATTGCTTAGTAATAGTTGTAGCTTTCATCGAGGCAGGGCCTTTCACATGCTCCATTATTCTCACTCTTATCCTTTAAAATTGTTCCAATCATTGACCAACTGTAGCCGAACAGTTTTCCAATGACTGATGGTGTTTCACCTCTTTCTGATCGCTTTATTATTTCCACTTTATTTTCAGTTGTGATAATTTTCCATCAATGAAACAGAAACACTGAGAGCAGTGGGTCCTGAGCTCCACTGGGTCCTAAAGTCCACCGCACTGAGCCAGGTTAAATAAGGTCCAGAGCTCCGCCGGGACCTAAAGTCCACCGCACTGAGATAGATTAAATAAGGAACTTGAGCATCCACGTTTTTTGGCATCCGCAGGAGGTCTCTACACCTCGGACTTCAACTACTGCACAGAGTCTTACCATCTTCAGAAGTTTTCTGATGACTCTGCCATAGTTGGAAGCATTAGCAAGGGAGATGAGGCTGAGTACAGGGCTACGGTGGGAAACTGTCACATGGTGCGAGCAGAATCATCTGCAGCTTAATGTGAAAAAGACTAAGGAGCTGGTGGTGGACCTGAGGAGGGCTAAGGCACCAGTGTCCCCTGTTTCCATCCAAGGGGTCAGTGTGGACATGGTGGAGGATTACAAATACCTGGGGATACAAATTGACAATAAACTGGACTGGTCAAAGAACACTGAGGCTGTCTACAAGAAGGGTTAGAGCCGTCTCTATTTCCTGAGGAGACTAAGGTCCTTTAACATCTGCTGGACGTTGCTGAGGATGTTCTACGAGTCTGTGGTGGCCATTGCTATCATGTTTGCTGTTGTGTGCTGGGGCAGCAGGCTGAGGGTAGCAGACACCAACAGAATCAACAAACTCATTCGTATGGCCAGTGATGTTGTGGGGGTGGAACTGGACTCTCTGACGGTGGTGTCCGAAAAGAGGATGCTGTCCAAGTTGCATGCCATCAATGACTCCCATCCACTCCATAATGTACTGGTTAGGCACAGGAGAACATTCAGCCAGACTCATTCCACCGAGATGCAACACTGAGCATCATAGGAAGTCATTCCTGCCTGTGGCCATCAAACTTTATAACCTCTCCCTCGGAGTGTCAGACACCCTGAGCCAATAGGCTGGTCCTGGACTTATTTCCATTTGGCATGATCAACATTATTATTTAATTATTTATGGCTTTATATTGCTATATTTCTACACTATTCTTGGCGGGCGCAGCTGTAATGAAACCCAATTTCCCTCGGGATCGATAATGTCTGTCTGTCTGGGTCCTGGAACCAATCCCCCGCGGATAAGGAGGGCTGACTGTACACATATTGAACCATGAAGTCGATATTTTACAGCAGCAGAAGACTAAACCGGGTTCCACTCCTGTACCTAATAGAGTGCCACTGAGAGTATATTGTGATGTAAGTGCCACTGTTGTGAAGAATTGTGTACCTTCTTCCCTTACAGTCTTCCCTTCTTCCTGGACCTTTGAAGAGTTAAGCATAGCACTCCAAGTTCCAGTCAAAAGGAATCACTAGTTGTCAGAGCAAGTTAGAAGATGTCATTTCTTCAAATTAATGATGTAAATTGATTTTAGACCATTAGACCATAATACATAGGAATGGAATTAGGCTATCCAGTCTGCTCCGCCATAGCTGATTCTTTTTTTTCCTCTCCTTCCCAGCCCCAGTTCCTGGCCTTCTCCCCATAACCTTTGATGCCATGTCCAGTCAAGAACCGATAGATCTCTGCCTTAAATACACCTAACGACCTGCATATTTCAACAAATTTCACAAATTCACCACCCTTTGGCTAAAGAAATTTCTCTGCATCTTACTTTTGAAAGGGTGCCCCTCTATCCTGAGGCTGTGCCCTCTTGTGTGCACACATTTTGCGTGTTTTCAATTTTAAAGAAATGCTTCCTTCATATTTATGGGTCTGTATTTTATTAGATATTTGTGGATGTTAAGTCATTTACAGATAGTCTAAAGCCATGATTGAATGCCAGTGAACCTGGGCACAGAGCTTTATTCTCGGTGTTAGACTACAAGTCTCTAAGATACAGGAACAGAATTAGGTCATTTGGCCCACTGAGTGCTCCACCATTTCCTCAGTCCCAATATCCTGCCTTCTCCTTGTATCCCTTCATGCCCCAACAAATCAAGAATCTATCATTAAATATAAAGACTTGGCCTCCACAGCTAACCCTGGCAATGAATTCCACAGATTCACCATTCTCTGGCTAAAGAAATTCCTCCTCATCTCCGTTTTAAAAGGACACCCCCCTTATTCAGAGGCTGTGTCCTTGGTCTGAGACTCTCCCACCACAGGGAAGTCTATCAAGGTCTTTCACCACTGGATAGGTTTCAATGAGGTCACCCCTCATTCTTCTGAATTCCAGTGAATAAAGGCCCAGAGCCATCAAATTCTCTTCTTGTGACAAGCTATTCAACCCTGGAATAATATTTGTGAATCTCCATTGAACCCTCTCCAGTTCCAGCACATTCACTCTAAGATAAGGAGCCCAAAACTGCTCACAAAACTCCAAGTGAGGCCTCACCAATGCTTTATAAAGTTTCAACATGATATCCTTGCTTTTATATTCTAGTCCCCTTGAAAGGAATACTAACATTGCATTTGCCTTCCTCACCACAGACTTGACCTGCAAATTAACCTTTAGGGAATATCACAAGTAGCTTCAATGTAATATGTATGACTTTTTCATTATAATATGTATACAGTGTGGCTTTTTCATATGGTAGCAGATCTACTTAATGCTTTCAAATATGATAAGCCAGCAAGAATATCATGAGTAGGTTTATAGCTTCATTATCCTATTGCCTACTTACACTTAGAAAGTGATACATTCAGTTACAAAGTCAGTACTGGAGACACTGTGCTAAATTGCAAGGAAGAATTGAATAAGTGCCTGGAGTGGGGAAGTGCCTGAACTGAGTCTGGGTGAAAACACAGAGGACAAGCCTGCAGAGAACTACCCATGCTATTTCAGTCTGCCTGTGAAAATTAGCAGGACAGCACTATATAATAGCATACTCAATCACCCATGTGCTTACTTTCCTATCAGTATTACACAACTTACGGTGTCCATTAAAATTCGTTTCTGAAAGAGTGCCATCTCTTTGCGAAGCTCACTCTGCACGGCTGACTGCTGTTCAGTGTGGCTTTTCTCCAGCTCCTCCAAGTTCTAGAAGTAACATTAAATCCACCATTAATCCATCTCACTCAATGTCAGCAAAACAAAAGAGTAGATTATTGACTAGAGGAGGAGGAATTTGGATATCCATCAGACAGTCCTCATTAGGAGATCAGAGGTGCAGAGGGTCGGGAATTTCAATTCCTCAGTGTTATCTGTGGAATTCACTGCAACATGTGGCTGTTTAGGCAAAGTCACTGAGTACATTTAAGACAGAGGTTGATAGATTCTTGGTTAGTCAGGGCATGAAGAAATAGGGGAGAAGGCAGAAAATCAGAACTGAGAGGGTAAATGGATCAGCCTTGATAGGCCATTGGCCTACATCTTGTGGTTCTCATTCCAGAGGATCTGTGCTGGGACCAAGTTAAGTGCCATCACAAATAATGCTTCTACTTTCTTAGAAGTGTGAGTAGATCTGGCATGAGACTTGGTTGCAGGAGGGGCAGTACAGACAACTCAGTTACTGGGTTTCCATTGTTTTAGATGTGACTGAGTGGGAGGGATGACGTTACTAGTTAGGGAAAATGTCACGGCAGTGCTCAGTCAGGACAGATTGGAGAACTTGTCCAGTGAGGGTTTATTGATGGAACTGAGGAATAAAAAGGCATGACCACGTTAATGGGGCTATATTATATTTCACCCAACAGTCGATGGGATTTAGAGGAACAAATCTGTACCAAGATCACACACTATTGCAAGAAACAGAAGGTTAATATTTAGGTGATTTTAACTTTTCACACATTGACTGGGACTCCATACTGTAAAAGGACTAGATGTGATAAAGTTTGTCAAATGTGTTCAGAAAGTTTCATTAATCAGTACATAGAAGTCGCACAAGACAGGCATAGTGTCATAGAAAAGTACAGCATAGAAACTGGTCCTTTGGCCTACCAAGTCCATGCTGAACCATTTAAACTGTCTACTCTCATTGACCTGCACCTCCATACCTGGACCACAGCCCTCCATATCCTTACCATTCGTGTACCTATCCAAACTTCTCTTAAACATTAAAGTTGAGAGTGCAAGTACCACTATGCTGGCAGTTCGTTCCAAACTCACAAGACCCTCTGAGAGAAGAAGTTTTTCTACATGTTCTACTTAAACTTTTCACATTACACCCATAACCCATCATCTCTGGTTGTAGTCCCACCCAGCCTCAGTGGAAAAAACCTGCTAGCATTTACTCTATCTAAGCCCCTCATAATTTGATAGATGGCTAGAGGCCTGTGACTAGTGGCATGCCACCGGAATTGTTCTGTACCTGTTTGTCATCTACTGTATATCAATGCTCTGGATGATGATGTGCAAATTTGCAGATGACACCAAGATTAGGGGCACAGTGGACAGCAAGGAAGGAAGACTATCAACATGATTTGGATCAGCAAGAAAAATGGGCTGAAAATGGCAGATGGAATTTAATGCAGACAAGCATTTGAACGGGGCACGACTGTGCAAGTGCATGAAGGTTGGCCTGTGAGATCAGCGGAAGTGTTTAAAAAGCCAGTAGATTAATGGAGTGGGCAATGGAGTAGTGGGAGACAGAGTAGGAAGGCTTTGGCTCGAGAAGGCTTTGGCGAGCAGAGGCTGAGGACAGGCTTGCTCCCAGTGAGTTAAGGCCAAGTAAGGTCCTTTAATTAATCTAATTAACTTAGTAGGTAATGGAGGCAGCAGTTAAGGCAGTTGGGTGCTCCGTTTGCAGTATAACCATATAACAATTACAGCCCGGAAACAGGCCATCTCGGCCTTTATAGTCCGTGCTGAACACTTACTCTCACCTAGCCCCAGGGGCCAGCTAGATTTTCAGAAGGCATTTGATAAGGTGCCACATAGGAGATTGGTGAGTAAAATCAGAGCTCATGGCATTGGGGGCAGGGTTTCAACATGGATAGAAAACTGGTTGGCAGATAGAAAGCAAAGGGTAGCAGTGAATGGGTGTTTCTCGGACTGGCTGGAGGTGACTAGTGGGGTATCACAGGGCTCTGTATTGGGACCACAGCTCTTTACGATTTATGTCAACGATTTAGATGAGGGCATTGAAAACTATATCAGCAAGTTTGCTGACGATACTAAACTGGGTGGCAGTGTGACATGCGAAGAGGACGTTAGGAGAATACAGGGAGACTTGGATAGGCTGGGTGAGTGGGCAGATACTTGGCAGATGTCATTCAATGTGAATAAATGTGAAGTTATCACTTTGGAAGCAGGAACAAGAGGGCAGAGTATTGTCTGAACGGTGTAGAGTTAGGTAAGGGAGAAATGCAAAGAGACCTAGGGGTCCTAGTTCATCAGTCAATGAAGATGAATGAGCAAGTGCAACAGGCAGTGAAGAGGGCAAATGGAATGTTGGCCTTTATTACAAGGGGAATTGAGTACAAGAGCAAGGATGTCCTTTTGCATTTGTACAGGGCCCTGGTGAGACCACACCTGGAATATTGTGTACAGTTTTGGTCTCCAGGTTTAAGGAAGGACATTCTGGCAATTGAGGAAGTGCAGCGTAGATTCACTAGGTTGATTCCTGAGATGGCAGGGCTGTCTTACGCAGAGAGATTGGGGAGATTGGGCTTGTACACGCTGGAATTGAGGAGATTGAGAGGGGATCTGATTGAAACGTTTAAGATAATTAAAGGATTTGATAGGATTGAGGCAGGAAATATGTTCCAGATGTTGGGAGAGTCCAGTACCAGAGGGCATGGATTGAGAATAAGAGGTCAGTTATTTAAAACAGAGTTGAGGAAGAGCTTCTTCTCCCAGAGAGTTGTGGAGGTGTGGAATGCACTGCCTCAGAAGACGGTGGAGGCCAATTCTCTGGATGCTTTCAAGAAGGAGCTGGATAGATATCTGATGGATAGGGGAATCAAGGGATATGGGGACAAGGAAGGGACTGGGTATTGATAGTGAATGATCAGCCATGATCTCAGAATGGCGGTGCAGACTCGAGGGGCCGAATGGTCTACTTCTGCACCTATTGTCTATATGTTAGTATCATCTGCATACTTACTAATCCAATTTACCACCTCATCATCCAGATCATTAATGTACTGTACGTGACAAACAACATTGGACCCAGTATAGATCCCTGAGGCACACCACTAGTAACCGGCCTCCAACCTGACAAACAGTTATCCACCACTACTCTCTGGCATCTCCCATCCAGGCACTGTTGAATCTATTTTATTACTTCAATATTAATACCTAATGATCGAACCTTCCTAACTAACCTTCCGTGTGGAACCTTGTCAAAGGCCTTACTGAAGTCCATATAGACAACATCCACTGCTTTACCCTCGTCAACTTTCCTAGTAACCTCTTCAAAAAATTCATTAAGATTTGTCAAACATGACCTTCCACGCACAAATCCATGTTGACTGTTCCTAATCAGACCCTGTCCATCCAGATAATTATGTATACCATCTCTAAGAATACTTTCCATTAATTTACCCACCACTGACATCAACATCATAGATAATTGCTAGGTTTTCTCTTAGGACCCTTTTTAAACAATGGAACCACATGAGCTATAAGCAATGTATTAGTATGTGGGAAGTCAGAGCTAGCACAATTGTCCCTGATGACTACACCTGTAAAAGGTGCATCCAGCTACAGCTCCTGACAAACCGAGTTGGAGAACTGGAGCTGGAGCTGGATGAACTTCCAATCATTCGTGAGGTAGAGGCAGAAATAGACAGGAGTTTCAGGGAGATAGTCACCCCTAAAAGTCAGGAGACAGGTAGCTGGGTGACTTGTCAGGAGAGGGAACGGTAATAGACAGGAAGAGCAGAGCACCCCTGTGGCTGTTCCCATCAATAATAAGTATACCGTTTTGGATACTGTTGGTGGGGACGGCCTACCAGGGATAAGTTGCAATGGTCGCATCTCTGGCACTGAGACTGGACCCTCAGCTCAGAAGGAGGGAAAAGAGAGCAACATACACAAAATGCTGGTGAAACACAGCAGGCCAGGCAGCCTTATAGACTGTCGACGTTTTGGGCTGAGACCCTTCGTCAGGACTAACTGAAAGGAAAGATAGTAAGAGATCTGAAAGTAGAGGGGGGAGGGGGAATTGTGAAATGATAGGAGAAGACTGGAAGCGGTGGGATGAAGCTAAGAGCCGGAAAGGTGATTGGGGAAAGTGATACAGAGCTGGAGAAGGGGAAGTGTCATGGGAGGCCTCGGGAGAAAGAAAGGTGGAGGGGGGAAGCACCAGAGGGTGATGGAGAACAGGTAGAGTGATGGGCAGAGAGAGAGAAAAAAACCCAACTAAACATGTCAGGGATGGGGTAAGAAGGGGAGGAGGGGCATTAACGGAAGTTAGAGAAGTCAATGTTCATGCCATCAGGTTGGAGGCTACCCAGCCGGTATATAAGGTGTTGTTCCTCCAACCTGAGTTTGGATTCAAAGAGGAGAGCAGTAGTGATAGGGTATTCGATAGTTAGGGGGACAGATAAGAGGTTCTGTGGGAGAGATCAAGAATCCCGGATGGTCTGTTGCCTCCCTAGTGCCAGGGTCTGTGATATCTCAGATCGAGTTCTTGGTATTCTCAAGAGGGAGGGTGAGTAGCCAGATGTAGTGGTCCATGTAGGGACAAGAAGGAGGAGGAGGTCCTGCAAAGAGAATTTAGGGAGTTAGGTGCAAAGTTGAAGGACAGGACCTCCAGGGTTGCAATCTCAGAAATGCTACCCATGCCACGTGCTAGTGAGGCTAGAAATAGGAAGATAATGCAGCTAAATACGTGGCTAAGGAGTTGGTGCAGGAGGGAGGACTTCATGTTTCTGGACAATTGGGCCTTGTTCCAGGGAAGGTGGGACTTGTTCCGATGGGATGGGTTGCACCTGAACTGGAGGGGGATTAATATCCTTGTGGGAAGGTTTGCAAGTGCAGCTCCGGGGGGGGGGGGGGGGGGTTTAAACTAGATTTGCAGGAGGAGGGGAACCAGAGTATTAGAGTAGATAGTGAGGTGGAGGAGGATAAAGGTCATGTGAGAACTACAAGTATAGTGAATGGAGTAAAGCCAGATCTAACATATAAAGCAAACACGAGGAAATCTGCAGATGCTAGAAATTCAAGCAACACACACAAAATGCTGGTGGAGTGCAGCAGGCCAGGCAGCATCTATAGGGAGTAGCACTGTCGATGTTTCGGGCTGAGACCCTTCGTCAGGACTAACTGAAAGGAAAGATAGTAAGAGATTTGAAAGTAGGAGGGGGAGGGGAAAATGCGAAATGATAGGAGAAGACCGGAGGGGGTGCGATGGAGCTGAGAGCCGGAGAGGTGATTGGCAAAAGGAATACAGAGCTGGAGAAGGGAAAAGATCATGGGATGGGAGGCCTAGGGAGGAAGAAAGGGGGAGGGGAACACCAGAGGGGAGATGGAGAACAGGCAGAGTGATGGGCAGAAAGAGAGAAAAAAAGGGGGAAACTAAATATATCAGGGATGGGGTAAGAAGGGAGGAGGGGCATTAACAGAGTTAGAGAAATCAATGTTCATGCCATCAGGTTGCAGGCTACCCAGCCAGTATACAAGGTATTGTTCCTCCAACCTGAGTGTGGCTTCATCTTGACAGTAGACGAGGCCATGGATAGATATATCAGAATGGGAACGGGACGTGGAATTAAAATGTGTGGCCACTGGGAGATCCTGCTTTCTCTGGCGGACAGAGCGTAGGTGTTCAGCGAAACGGTCTCCCAATCTGCGTCAGGTCTCACCAATATATAAAAGGCCACACCGGGAGCATTGGATGCAGTTCACCATACCAGCCGACTCACAGGTGAAGTGTTGCTTCACCTGGAAGGACTGTCTTGGGCTCTGAATGGTGGTGAGGGAAGAAGTGTAAGGGCAGGTGTAGCACTTGTTCCGCATAAAAGGGTAAGTGCTAGGAGGGAGATCGGTGGGAAGGGATGGGGGAGACAAATGGACAAGGGAGTTGCGTAGGGAGTGATCCCTGCGGAAAGCAGGAAGGTTGGGGAGGGAACGATATGCTTGGTAGTGGGATCCCGTTGAAGGTGGTGGAAGTTACAGAGAATTATACGTTGGATGTGGAGGCTGGTGAGGTGGTTGGTGAGGACAAGGGGAACCCTACCCCGAGTGGGGTGGTAGGCGGATGGAGTGAGGGCAAATGTGAGGGAAATGGGAGAGATGTGTTTGAGAGCAGAGTTGATGGTGAAAGAAGGGAAGCCCCTTTGTTTAAAAAAGGAAGACATCTCCTTCGTCCTGAAATGAAAAGCCTCATCCTGAGAGCAGATGCGGCAGAGACGGAGGAATTGCGAGAAGGGGATAGCATTTTTGCAAGAGACAGAGTGAGAAGAGGAATAGTCCAGGTAGCTGTGAGAGTCTGTAGGCTTATAGTAGATAAGCCATCTCCAGAGATGGAGACAGAAAGATCAAGAAAGGGGAGGGAGGTGTCAGAAATGGACCAGGTTAATTTGAGGGCAGGGTGAAAGTTGGAGGCAAAGTTAATGAAGTCAACGAGTTCATCAGGTGTGCAGGAGGTAGCGCCAATGTAGTCGTCGATGTAGCGAAGGATAAGAGGGGGATGGATACCTGTATAGGCTTGGAACATGGACTTGGTAGGCATAACTGGGACCCATGGCTACACCTTTGGTTTGGAGGAAGTGGGAGGAAACATATAAAGAGGCTTTGAGGAAAGAGACAGAGAATAAAGGGTGTAAAGGTTGTAAAGTAGAGGGGCTAAAGTGCATGTACTTCAATGCACGAAGCATCAGGAACAAATGTTATGAACTGAGAGCTTGGATACATACATGGAATTATGATGTAGTGGCCAGCCAGAGACTTGGCTGGCATCAGGGCAGGAATGGATTCTCATTATTCCTGGATTTCAGTGTTTTAAAAGGGATTGGGGGGGGGGGGAGGGGAGAAAGGTGGCATTACTGGTCAGGGATACTATTACAGCTACAAAAAGGGTGGCCAATGTAGCAGGATCCTCTTTTGAGTCAGTATGGGTGGAAGTCAGGAACAGGAAGGGAGCAGTTACTCTATTGGGAGTATTCTATAGGTCCCCTAGTAGCAGCAGAGATACCGAGGAGCAGATTGGGAGGCAGTTTTGGAAAGGTGCCAAAATAACAGGGGGTTGTCACAGGTGACTTTAACTTCCCTAATATTGATTGGCAGCTAATTAGTTCCAGTGGTTTAGACAGGGCAGAGTTTGTTAAGTACATCTCGGACAGATTCCTTTCACAGTATGTTGACAGGCCGACGAGGGGGAATGCCATACTAGACCTAGTATTAGGTAACAAATCATGTCAGGTCACAGATTCTCATCTGGGGACAGTGACCACCGCTCCCTGACCTTTAGCATTATCATGGAAAAGGATAAAATCAGAGAGGACAGCACAATTTTTAATAAAAGAAGGGCAAATCATGAGGCTATAAGGCTAGAACTTGCAGGTGTGAATTGGGATGATGTTTTTGCATGGATATGTACTATGAACATGTGGTGGATGTTTAGGGATCTCTTGCAAGATATTAGGGATAAATTTGTCCCGGTGAGGAAGAAAAAGAATGGTAAGGTGAAGGAACCATGGGTGACAAGATTGATTCACCAGATTGATTCCTGAGATGGCAGGACTTTCATACGAAGAAAGACTGGATCGACTAGGCTTATACTCACTGGAATTTAGAAGATTGAGTTGGGATCTTATTGAAACGTAAAAAATTCTACAGGGATTGGACAGGCTAGATGCAGGAAGATTGTTTCCGATGTTGGGGAAGTCCAGAACAAGGGGTCACAGTTTAAGGATAAAGGGGAAGCCTTTTAGGACCGAGATGAGGAAAAAACTTATTCACACAGAGAGTGGTGAATCTGTGGAATTTTCTGCCACAGGAAACAGTTGAGGCCGGTTCATTGGCTATATTTAAGAGGAAGTTAGATATGGCCCTTGTGGCTAAAGGGATCGGGGGTATGGACAGAAAGCAGGTACAGGGTCCTGAGTTGGATGATCAGCCATGATCATACTGAATGATGGTGCAGGCTTGAAGGGCCAAATGGCCTACTCCTGCAACAATTTTCTATGTTTCTACAAGTGAGGTGGAGAATCTAGTCAGATGGAAGAAGGCAGCATACATGAGGTTTAGGAAGCAAGGATCAGATGGGGCTATTGAGTAATACAGGGTAGCAAGAAAGGAGCTTAAGAAGGGGCTGAGAAGAGCAAGAAGGGGCATGAAAAGGCCTTGGCGTAAAGGAAAACCTCAAGGCATTCTTCAATTATGTGAAGAACAAAAGGATGACAGGAGTGAAGGTAGGACCGATTAGAGATAAAAGTGGGAAGATGTACCTGGAGGCTGTAGAAGTGAGCGAGGTCCTCAATGAATACTTCTCTTCAGTATTCACCAATGAGAGGGAACCTGATGACGGTGAGGACAATATGAGTGAGGTTTAAGTTCTGGAGCATGTTGATATTAAGGGAGAGGAGTTGTTGGAGTTGTTAAAATACATTAGGACGGATAGGTCCCCGGGGCCTAACGGAATTTTCCCTAGGCTGCTCCACGAGGCAAGGGAAGAGATTGCTGAGCCTCTGGCTAGGATCTTTATGTCCTCGTTGTCCACAGGAATAGTACCGGAGGATTGGAGGGACGCAAATTTTGTCCCCTTTTTCAAAAAAGGTAGTAGGGATAGTCCGGGTAATTATAGACCAGTGAGCCTTACGTCTGTGTTGGGAAAGCTGTTGGAAAAGATTCTTAGAGATAGGATCTATGGGCATTTAGAGAATCATGGTCTGATCAGAGACAGTCAGCATGGCTTTGTGAAGGGCAGATCGTGCCTAACAAGTCTGATAGAGTTCTTTGAGGAGGTGACCAGGCATATAGATGAGGGTAGCATAGTGGATGTGATCTATATGGATTTTAGTAAGGCATTTGACAAGGTTCCACACAGGCTTATTCAGAAAGTCAGAAGGCATGGGATCCGGGGAAGTTTGGCCAGGTGGATTCAGAATTGGCTTGCCTGCAGAAAGCAGAGGGTCATGGTGGAGGGAGTACATTCAGATTGGAGGGTTGTGACTAGTGGTGTCCCACAAGGATCGGTTCTGGGACCCTTACTTTTCGTGATTTTTATTAACGACCTGGATGTGCGGGTAGAAGGGTGGGTTAGCAATTTTGCAGATGACAAAAAGGTTGGTGGTGTTGTGGACAGTGTAGAGGATTGTTGAAGATTGCAGAGAGACACTGATAGGATGCAGAAGTGGACTGAGAAGTGGCAGATGGAGTTCAACTCGGAGAAGCATGAGGTGGTACACTTTGGAAGGACAAACTCCAAGTAAATGGCAGGATACTTGGTAATGTGGAAGAGCAGAGGGATCTGGGGTGACATGTCCACAGATCCCTGAAAGTTGCCTCACAGGTAGATAGGGTAGTTAAGAAAGCTTATGGGGTGTTAGCTTTCATAAGTCGAGGGAAAGAGTTTAAGAGTCGCGAGGTAATGATGCAGCTCTATAAAACTCTGGTTAGGCCACACTTAGAGTACTGTGTCCAGTTCTGGTCGCCTCTCTATAGGAAGGATGTGGAAGCATTGGAAAGATACAGAGGAGATTTACCAGGATGCTGCCTGGTTTAGAGAGTATGCATTATGATCAGAGATTAAGGGAGCTAGGGCTTTACTCTTTGGAGAGAAGGAGGATGAGAGGAGACATGATAGAGGGATACAAGATATTAAGAGGAATAGATAGAGAGGACAGCCAATGCCTCTTCGCCAGGGCGCCAGTGCTCAATATAAGAGGACATGGCTTTAAGGTAAGGGGTGGGAAGTTCAAGGGGGATATTAGAGGGAGATTTTTTACTCAGAGTGGTTGGTGCGTGGAATGCACTGCCTGAGTCTGTGGTGGAGGCAGATACACTAGTGAAAGTTAGGAGACGACTAGACAGGTATATTGAGGAACTTAAGGTGGGGGGATATATGGGAGGAGGGTTTAAGGGTTGGCACAACATTGTGGGCTGAAGGGCCTGTACTGTGCTGTACTATTGTATATGTTCTATGTTCTAAGTTGCTGCACTGCAATAGGACCAACCAGGGTAGGTCTTACACAGTGAATGGTAGGGCATTGAGGAGTGTGGTAAAACAAAGGAATCTGGGAATACTAGTCCATTATTCTTCGAAGGTGTTCTCACAGGTAGATAGGGTCCTAAAGATAGCTTTTGGCCTTTATAAATCAAACTATTGCCTAAGGTCCTGCATTACAGTCTTGCTGAAGTGTCTCAGTACAAATCAACTGTACTCTTTTCCATAGATGCTGCCTGACCTGCTGAGTTCCTCCAGCATTTTGTCTGTGTAATTAAGCACAGGAAATGGGATGTTATGTTGAAGTTGTATAAGGCATTGGTGAGGCCTAATTTGGAGTATTGTATGCAGTTTTGGTCACCTACCTACAGGAAAGATGTAAATAAGGTTGGATGTTGCCGGGACTTTTCCACTGAGGCCAGGGGAGAAAAAGAGGTGAAGGGTGAAGAGGGAACATTAGGGGGGACTTCTTCACGCAGAGAGTGGTCGGAGTGTGGAATGAGCTGCTAGATGAAGTGGTGAATGTGGGCTCACTTTTGACATTTAGGAAAAACTTGGACAGGTATATGGGTGAGAGGGGTTTGGAGGGATATGGCCTCAGTGCAGGTCAGTGGGACAAGGCAGAAAAATGGTTCAGCATAGCCAAGAAGGGCCAAAAGGCCTGTTTCTGTGCTGTAATGTTCTATGGTTCTAAGGACTGGAGGACCTGAGTTATAAGGAAAGACTGAATAGGTTAGGACTTAATGGCTTGGAATGTAAAAGATTGAGGGGAGATTTGATAGAGGTATACAAAATTATGAGGGGTTCAGATAGAGTATTTGGAAGCAGGCTTTTTCCTCTGAGGTTAGGTTGTACTTTTGTATCTGTTTCATTTCAATCTGTACTATTGTTTCACCATCTGAGTGAAACTTCTTCACTCCGAGGATTGAGAATGTGTACTGACCTGCCAGCTTAAGCTGTACATGTAAGCTCATTTTCAATGTTAAGAGAAGTTTGGATTGGTACATGGATGCCAGTGGTATGGATTGCTATGATCTGGGTGCAGGTCTATGGGACTAGGCAGTTAAAATAGTTTGGCACAGACTAGATGGGCCAAAGGGCCTATGTTGTACTTTTCTATGACCCTATGTCATCTAAAATGTTTGCAAACTTCTTCAAAAGTACCACAAATGAAGTTCTTAAATAACAGGAGTAGGCAACTATGGTTGACACAGGAAGTTAAGGACTGCATAAAAACCAAGGAGAGGGCATATAAGGTAACAAAAGTGGGATCCTGGATGATTGGAAAGCTTTTAAAATCCAACAAAAGGCAACTAAAAAAGCTAAAAGGGAAAAGATTAAATATGAAGGACAGGTAATAATATAGCCAATAATATAAAGTAGGATACCATAAGTATTTTCAGTTTAATAAAAAGTAGGTGAGAGTAGATATTAGATCACTGGAAAATGATGCTGGTAAGGTAGTAATGGGGGACAAAGAAGTTACAGATAGAATACTTTACATCAGTCTTCACTGTGGAAGATACTAGCAGTGTGCCAGAGGTCCAAGAGTGTCAGGGAGCACGAATAAGTGCCATTGACATTACAAAAGATAAAGTGCTGAGCAAACCAAAGGTCTTCAGGCGGATAAGTCACCCGGACCACATGGACTACATCCCAGAGTCCTAAAAGTGATTCCTGAAGAGATAACGTATGCATTAGTTATGATCTTTCAAGAATCGCTTGATTCTGGTATGGTCCTGGAGGACTGGAAGATTGCAAATGTCACTCTACCATAAAAAGGGAGGAAGGCAAAAAAAAAAGGAAAATATAGGCCAGTTAGCCTAACCTGAGTGGTTGGGTAAGTGTTGGAGGCTATTATTAAGGATGAGGTTTTGGGGTACTTGGAGACTAAATCAGCATGGTTTCTATGAAGGGAAATCTTGCCTGACAAATCTGTTAGAGTTCTTCGAGGAAGTAACAAGCAGGGTGGACAAAGGAGAGGCAATGGATGTAATTTATTTGGATTTTCAGAAGGCATTTGATAAGGTGCCACAGATGAGGCTACTTAACAAGATAAAATCTTATGGGATTACAGGATATATATTGGCATGGATAGAGGAATGGCTGACGGGCAGGAGTCAGCGAGTGGGAATAAAAGGGGCTTTTACTGGTTGGCTCCCAGTGACTAGTGGTGTTCCTCAGTGTCAGTATTGGGACCGTTACTTTTCACATTGTCCGTCAATGATTTAGATAATGGAATTGCTGGATTTTTGGTAAAAGTTTGCAGATGATACAAAGATAAGGGAAGAGGTAGGTAGTGCTGAGTAAGCAATGCGATTGTAGCAGAACAAATTGGAAGAAAGGCCAAAAAAGCGTCAAATGGAATACAGTTTTGGGAAATGCCTGATAATGCATTTTGGTAAAAGCAACAATAGTGTAGACTATTATCTAAATGGAGAGAAAATTCAAACACCAGAGGTGCAAAGGGACTGTGTGTCCTCATGCAATTCTCCCTGAAAGTTAATTTACAGGTTGATTCAGTGGTAAATACGGAAAATGCAACTTTGGCATTTATTTCAAGGGGAACAGAATATAAAAGCAAGGTGATAATGCTGAGCCTTTATAAAACATTAGTCAGGCAACACTTGGAGTACTGTCAACAGTTTTGGGCCTCATATCTCAAAAAGAATATGTTGTCATTGGAGACAGTCCAGAGGATGTTCATGAGAATGATTCTGGGAATGAAGAGGTTAACATACAAGGAGCGTTTGGCAGCACTGGGCCTGTACTCACTGGAACTTAGAATGCGGGGGATCTCATTGAAACCTACCGAATGTTGAAAGGACTAGATACGGTGGATGTGGAGAGGATGTTTCATATGATATAGATATCCGGAACTAGAGGGCAACCTTTCAGAACTGAGGTAAGGAGGAATTATTTTAGCCAGAGTAATGAATCTGTGGAATGCGCTGCCACAGACTGCAGTGGGGGCCAAATCCGTGTGTATATTTAAGGCGGAAGTTGATAGCTTCCTGATTGGTCTGGGCATCAAAGGATATGGTGAGAAGGTATGGGGTTGAGAGAGATCTGGGATCATCCATGAATGGTGGAGCAGTTTCGATGAGCTAATTCTACTATGTCTTATGATGTATGACTTATCTTGACTGCTTGCATCATGGACTAGTATGGAAATACCCATGACCAGGAATGCAAAAGGCTACAAAAAGAGTTGATACAGCCTGGTCGATCACAGGAAAAGCTTTACCCATCATTGAACAAATCTACAAAGAGTGCTGCCACAAGAAAGCAAGTGCCATCATCAAGGACCCCCACTATCCAGGCCATCCTCTCTTCTTACTGCTGCAGGAAGAGGTACAAGAGCCTTGGGTCCCACACCACCAGGTTGAACAGTTATTATCCTTCAACCATCAGTCTCTTGAACCAGTGTGGGTACCTTCACTCACTGCAACTCTGAACTGATTTCACAACCTATAGACTCACCTTCAAGGACCATACAATTCAACTCAATATTATTTATCTACTTTTTAATAAATTGCACAATTTATCTTCTTTTACATATTGTATTTTGTTAATCTTTGTTGTATATACTTTTCATTATTTCTAATGTATTTCTTTATTACAAATCATAACAGAAATAAAAGCAAAATAAGCCTCTTTTCCTACCCTCCCACCCACCTACCCCTCACCGACACTGGGCCTCTAGTCCTTAGCCCTGGGATCTCAGACATTAGACCTCCAACCTACAGTCACAGACCAAGACTTGTCCTTTGGGCCTCTACCTCCGTACTTACCTTACCAGCTTTTTACCTTTGGACTACTGAGTTCTGGACTATGACCTACAGCTTTGCCCTCTGGACTTCGCTGATCTCTTGGTATTGACCCCAGGGTGTGCCAATCACAGGTCAGGAATTGCCAGTCATGGGTTTGACTTTGAAGCTCTGACTGATCCCACCTCCACAATTGCTTATCTTTTGACAATGGTGCAATCTGGCTCTTGACTTCCAAACTTCCAGATTTCTGATCCTGTGACCTGGGAGGAATTGAGGGAGGTCAATAGCTCTTATGACTACTGCCATTATGACCTCCAACTCAGGATTCACTGACCTGGGGATCAATGGTCTCCTCAGTGACAGTGACCCGACCTCCAGAATCACCAACCTTTGACCACAGAGCATTCCAATACAGGATTTTCATTCTCCCTCATCTCTATCCCCAGACCCTAAGCTAGCCCCTAACTCCCCGTGCTGTCCGCAAAATCATTCCTATAACCTTAAAAACAGAGCAAAATAAAAGTCCTCACTCCAAGTGCAATCTCAAAGCAGGAGCAGACACAAGAGACACTCAAGGACCCAGATCACAATGAGAAATTCCAGAGATTTTGATTTTGTTGTCTACATCAGTGGGAAACAAGAAGTGGAGATACTTCAAGGCAAAGGAGAAATTGGACACTGGGACCTGGGGGAAAAAAATCAGGATGCTCAAAGAACTGTCAGGTCAAGCAGCATTTGCGCGAGGTGTAAGATAATGCTGTAGGTTGAAATTGTGCACCATGATAGAGAGAAAATACATATATACAGATTGGCTTCATTTGTCATATGTACATTGAAACATACAGTGAAATACATCATTTGAGTCAGCCCACAAGTGTCACCACATTTACGGCGCCAACACAGAACGTCCAATACTTATTAACTCTAACTCTAACCCATGTGATTTTGGAATGTGTGAGGAAACTGGAACACCTGGAGGAAACTCCCACGGAGAGCATACAAACTCCTTACTGGCGGGGCAGTAATCACTGGTGCTGTAAATTGATTGCACTAACCACTACACTGATAGATGATAGGTCGGTGGATGGAGAGACTTCACATAATTGTCTATTGGTCTCTGCACAGCCTTACCAATACTGCCAGGGTATGAGAAGCAAGGAAACTCTAATCCTGAACACCATGACGCTGAACTGGGAGATGAGCTGGAGGAAGAAGGCTGCATCTAATGAGGAAGATCTTGCTCAACATCAACAGTTCCATCTCCCAGCTAATTAAAGAAGGCAGTTTCAGCAGCAGATATAAAGATCCCCCTAAAGTAACGACCTTCCTGAGCAGTCAGTGACACATAACACCATAGAAAAAAAAAAGTGATTCCTCCTGACTACAATGCTTAACATAGAAAATACATTACAGCACAATAATGTATGGCTCTTTGGCCCATGATGTTATGCCAACCTTTTAACCTACTCCATGATCAATTTAGCCCCTCCATTTTTCTATAATCCAGTGTCCACACACTTTGTCAGGACAAAGGGTCTCGTGTCGACAGCGCTTCTCCCTATAGATGCTGCCTGGCCTGCTGTGTTCTACCAGCATTTTTTGTGTGCGTTGTTGTTTGAATTTCCAGCATCTGCAGATTTCCTCGTGTTTGCTCCCTAATGTACTGTATCTGTCTCTACCACCACCCCATCAACATCAATATTTCCTCAATAATGAGCCAGGATTGATAAGATGAAATTTAAAATCCCCTCAAATCTCAATGTTCAGGTCTATCTGCACTGAATATTTATTTATTTTTAATTTAGCAATACAGTGGAGAATAGGCCCTTCAAACCAAGCCACCAGCATTCCCTGATTTAACCCTTATCTAATCACAGGTCATTTTACAATGACCAACTAACCTACAAAACGCCACATCTTTGGACTGTGGGGGGGAAACCCATGCATTCTAAGCGGAGGATGCACACACTCCTTACAGAGGATGCCAGTATGAAACTCTGATGCCCCATGCCATAACAGCATCACACTAACTGCTATGCTACAATGGCATCCCATATATACACATGGACAATTCCTCGGTGCTGTTATGTGAACTATAGCCTTTGCACACCACATATTTTCCTTAGATCGCTTCCACTCTGCTCATTTCAACTCCCTAACCCTTGGTGCTGCTCCTCAATATTGACAGCTAGTTAGCAATGTAAAGGCTGAACAGTGAATAATAAACTCAGTAGCCACTTTATGAAGTACCTCCTGTACCTAATAAAATGCCCATTGAGTGTACGTCCATATCTTCTACTGCCGTAGCACATCCACTACAAGGTTCAACATGTCAGAGATGCTCTTCTGCGCACTTTTGTAAAGCATGGTTATCTATTGTCTTCCTATCAGCTTGAACCAGTCTGGCCATTCTATTCTGACCTCTCTAAGACATTTTCACCCACAGAATTGCCACTCACTGGATTTTACTTTTGCTTATCGCACCATTCTCTGAAAACTCTGAGTTTTGCATGAAAATCCCAGGAGATCAGCAGTTTCTGAGATACTCAAACCACCCCGTCTGGCACCCCCTCTGACATTCCACAGTCAGAGTCACTTCTTTCCCATTCTAATGCTTGGTCTATAACAAATGAACCTCTTGACCACGTCTGCATGCATTTATGTATTGAGTTGCTCCCAAATGACTGGCTGATAGATAATTGCATTAATAAGCAGGTGTACAGGTGAACCAAAAAGAGGTGGCAACTGAGTATATTTATCAGGCGCAGTTGGCACAGGCAAGCTTACGGCAAACAAAATATGGGGCAGACTTGACCTTCGGGTTGCTACCTCCAGACTTGTTGACTTCAGTCTTTCAACTTTCGGGGTTCCTATCTCCAGATTTGCCAAGTTCTGGATGTCAACTTTTGGCATTGCCCCCCCCACCTCAGAATTCACTGACCTCTGAACTTGCCAATCATTAGCTTGAGCTTCGGGTGTCAACTCCTGGGCTTGCCAATCAAGGGTTTGCCCTTTGGGCCCTGACCGTCGCAACCTCTTGACTATGGACTGCTTTGGGCATCAACTTCTGGACTTGTACAGACTTCTGATCCCAGAGACCTACAGGTTCACCTGTCTTCGTTTCTCCCACCTATACGGATCTCGGTCTCCGAATTCACCAGCCTGGGTATCACTGGTCTCCTCAGGTCGGGAAACCTATGTTGAAATGTCCTGTGACCAAGTAGTGCCTGTGGTTTTTATGTTGACATCAGCTGTACTTGCTACGTTTCAGTCACTATCACAAACCAGTAAATGAAGTAGACGATCAAGAGTAGCAATCTTATCTTATTCAATTTTCTACTTCTATTTTAAATGCATTCTCTTATTCTAGTGCTGTGCCCACCCAATTCACTTTCCTGCAATTTAATTTTCATTGCCATCTCCATAATGTGAGCTGCAATAATAATAGGGTTGTTGTGATGGATGATTTTAACTTTCCTAATATTGACTAGCAGCTCCTTCGAGCAAGGGGTTTAGATGGGATGGAGTTTGTTAGGTGTATTCAGGAAGGTTTCCTGACAGAATATGTAGATAAGACAACTAGAGGAGAGGCTGTACTTGATTTGGTATTGGGAAATCAACCTGGTCAGATGTCAGATCTCTCAGTGGGAGAGCATTTTGAAGATAGTGCTCATAACTCATCTCTTTTGATCCCATGCCTCATTACTTCCTGAATGAGCCTCACATGGGGAACCTTACTGAAATCCATAGACACTATATCCACTGCTCTAGCTTCATCAATGTATTTTGTTACACTCTCAAAGAATTCAATCAGGTTCGTAAAGCATGACCTGCCCTTGAGAAAGCCATAATCAGATTAAGTCTCTCCAAATGCTGATAAATCTTGCCTCTCAGGATCTTCTCCAACAACTTGCCCACCACTGAATTAAGACTCACTGGTCTATAACTTCCTGGATTATCTCTACTCCCTTTCTTGAATAAGGTAACAATGTTTACGACCTTCCAATCCTCTGGTACTTCTCCTATACCTATTGTTGATACAAAGGTCATTGCCAGAGGCTCAGCAGTGTCCTCCCTTGCTTTCCACAGTAGCCTGGGGTTTATGTTGTCCAGTCCCGGCACCTTATATAATCATATAACAATTACAGCATGGAAACAGGCCATCTCGGCCCTTCTAGTCCGTGCCGAATGCTTACTCTCGCCTAGCCCCACTGACCTGCATTCAGCCCATAACCCTGTCCATATACCTATCCAATTTTTTTAAAATGACAATATCGAACCTGCCTCTACCACTTCTACTGGAAGCTCATTCCACAATCTAGCTTATCTAACTTAATATCTTTCAAAAGCTCCAGTACATCCTCTGTCTTAATGTCTGTACACTCAAGCTTTTCAGTCCACTATAAGTCATCTCCAAGGTCCTTTTCACTGATGAATACTAAAGCAAAGTATTCATTAAGTACTTCCGCTACCTCCTTCAGCTCCATGCATGTTTCCACTCTCACACCGCTCATCCTCTTGCCCTTCACATGCTTATAGAATGCCTTGGAGTTTTCCTTTATCCTGCTACCATCAAGTGGGAGGTATGGGAGATTGAAGACACACACTCAACATATTAGGAACCACCTTTTCCCCTCCGCCATCAGATTTCTGAATAGACAATGAACCCATGAACACTAATTCAGTATTTTCCCTGTCTTTTTTGCTCTATTTATTTAATATATATATATATATACATACATACACGCACACACACACATATGTGTGTGTATGTGTATGTGTAAGTGCATTGTAATTCATTGTTTCTATTTTTCACGACATTTGCCAGTGATATTAAACCTGATTCTGGTCCTGTAGTCTCTGCTTGCTCACACAGCTATTCCTGCAAACTATTTACTTTCATGTGCCCAGAAGCACCACCCTGATTTCTCACCACCCACCTATACCAGGAAAAACTCACAGCAACCAATTAAATAATTGGCACCACGATAGCATAGCAGTAAGCGAGTCACTATTCCAGCTCGGCGTGTCAGAATTCTAAGTTCAATTCAGGTGCCACATGTAAGGAGTTTGTACACTCTCACCATAAACTGCATGGGCTTCCTCCTGATGTTCCAGTTTCCTCACACAGTCCAAAGACATACAGGTTGGAGGTTAACTGGTTATTGTAAATTTTCCTGTGATTAGGCTAGTGTTAAATAGGTGGGATGCTGCGTGGTGTGGCTTATTGGGCCGGAAGGGCCTGTTCCATTTTGTACCTATAAATAAATAAGATAGATAGATAAATAATTCAATACACCTGCATCTTTGGCATTTGGGAGAAACCTTCCCAGTCATAGGGAGAACATGCAAACTCCACACAACAGTACTGCGGCTCAGAAATGAACCTGAAACACTGGAGCTGTGAAGCAACTGAACTACAGCAATCATTTTTACTGCTTGATCTTTCTTCAATATTTTAAATTCTGCAATGTTCAAGTCATAGTCTTGACTTTTGTTTCTGTACCCAAGCCTCAGCACTTCCTTTTTCTCATCACATAGAACACTATATCACAATACAGGCCCTTTGGCCCACAATGTTGTGCTGACATTTTAACCTAGTCAAAGATCAATATAACCTTTTCCTCCCACATAGCGCTCCATTTCTCCATCATTCATGTGCCCATCTAAGAGTTTATTAAATGTCCCTAAAGTATCTGCTTCTACCACCACCCTTGGCAGGGCGTTTCACTCTCTGTATAGACTTACCTCTGACATCTCCCCTATACTCTCCTCCAATCAACTTAAAATTATGTCCTTGTAGTAATCATTTCAGTCTAAGAAAGTCTTTGATTACCTCCTCACTATACACACAGTGTGTTTTGCTGTACATTTTTGATATGACTTCCTCCTTTCTGAGGAACTGAATTTATGAGTATTTAGACAGACATGGATAGATTAAGGATAGCCAGCATAGCTTTGTGCATGGTAGGTTATGTCTAACCAATCTTATAGAGTTTTTTGAGGAAGTTACCAGGACAGTTAATGAAGGCAAAGCAGTGGATGTTGACTACATGGATTTCAGTAAAGCATCTGACAAGTTACCAGATCGGAGATTGGTCAAGAAGGTATTCAAGATGAGATAGTAAAATGGATTAAACATTTGCTTTGTGGGAGAAACCTGAGAGCCGTAGTAGATGGTTGCCTCTCGGACTGGAGGCCTATGACTAGTGGAGTGCTGCAGGAATCGGGCAGGGCCACCAAGATTGGGGGTGTAATGGACAACAAGGAAGGCTATCATTACTTACAGCTGGTAAAGTGAGCTGAAAAATGGCAATGGAATTTAATGCAGACAAGTGTGAGATGTTGCACTTCAGTAAGACCAATTAGGATAGGTCTTACACAGCGAACAGCAGGACACTGAGAACTGTGGTAGAACAAAGGCAACTTGGAATACAGATCCATAATTCATTTAAAATGCCATCACAGGTCATAAAGAAAACTTTTGGCACATTGGCCTTCATAAATCAAAATACTGAGTATGGGAGATAGGACGTAATGTTAAAGTTGTATAAGACATTGGTGAGGCCTAATTTGGAGTACTGTGTGCAGTTTTGGTCACCCACTGGAAAGATACTTATAAGTTGAAAAAACACAAAGAAAATGTACAAGGATATTGCTGGGTCTGTAAGACCTGAGTTATAAGGTAAGATTGACTATGTTAGGACTATATTCATTGGAACATAGAAGATTGAGGGGAGATTTGATAGAGGTATACTAAATTATGAGGGCTAGATGCCGGGTTTTTTCCACTGAGATTGGGTGGGACTACATCCAGAGATCGTGGGTTAAGGGTGAAATGTGAAAAGTTTAAGGGGAATATAAAGGGTAACTTCTACACTCAAGAGGGTCATGAGAGTATGGATGAGCTGCCAGCACAAGTGGTGCATGCAAGCTCAATTTTACCATTTAGGAGAAGTTTGGATAGATACATGGATGGTAGGAGTATGGTGGGCCATGGTGCTGGTGCAGTTCAATTAGAGAAGGCAGTTTAAATGGTTCAGCGTGGAGTAGATCGGCTGAAGGGACTGTTTCTACGCTGTACTTTTCTATGACTTTATTTTATTATTTGTTGTCCTCCAATTTCCTCATTAAAATTTAGGCAGCATATGTTTCTATTAGGAACATCTTCCCCTCCACCATCAGGTTTCTGAATAGTCCATGAACACTACCTTGTCATTCCTTTTTCTCACACTACTTGTTTATTTTGTGATTCAGAGTAATTTTATGTTTTTGCATTATATTACTGCCAAAAAACAACAAATTTGACATAAAACATAGAACAGGCTCATCAGCACATAATGCTGTTCTGAACAAATTACATCAGTAATTAAATGGCTAACTAATCTACCTACACAATATCCATATCCTCTATTTTCCTCACATTCATGAGACCATAAGATATAGGAACAGAACTAGGCCATTTGGTCCATCAAGTCTGCTCTGCCATTTAATTATAGCTGATCCAATTTTCCTCTCAGCCCTAAACTCCTGTCTTCTCCCAGTATCCCTTTATGCCCTGACCAATCAAGCATCCATCAATCTCTGCCTTAAATACACATAAAGGCTTGGCCTCCACAGCTACCTGTGTCAAATAATCCCACAGATTCACCACTCTCTGGCTGAAGAAATTCCTTTCATCTCCATTCTAAAAGGACACCACTCTATTCTGTTATGGTAACTTCACACACTTCATGACCCTACCACCTGGAACTTTCACCATACTACTAGTGTCTTTCACAGTGAAGACAGTTTGTCCACCATTTTGTCCCCACCCCATTCCTGACTCTCCAGCATACTTTTCCAGCAGTCCAATATCCACTCTCTTTTACTGTCTATGTATCTGAAGAAATTTATGGGATCCTCTTTTTTAATGACTTTTTAGTTGCTTTCTGTTGATTTTTTTAAAAGCCTCCCAATCCTCTAACTTCCCATTGTTTTTGTTCTATATGCCCTTCCTCTGGCTTTGAATTCTCTTGTTGGTCACTGTTGTGTCATCTTCCCTTTTTGGAATGCATATATCCTGTGCCTTCTGAATTGTTTCCAGAAATTCTAGCCATTGTTGCTCTGCTGTCATCCCTGCCAGTGTTCTTTTCCAATCAATTTATGCCAGCTCCTCTCTCATGCCTCTGTAATTCCCGTTACTCCAATGTAATACTGATACATCTGATTTAGCTTCTCCTCAAATTTCAGAGTGAAACCGATCATATTATGACTACTTACCCCAAGGGTACTTTTACCTTAAGCTTTCTAATCAATTCTGATTCACTGCACAACGATCAATCCAGAATAGCTGATCTCCTAGTGGGCTCAACCACGAGCCACTCTAAAAACCCATCTGAAAGGCACTACAGAAAGTTCCCCTCTTGGAATCCAGCACTGATCTGATTTTCCCAATCTACCTGCATATTGAAACCCCCCCATGACAATTGTAACATTGCTGTTTTGGCATGTATTTTCTATCTCCCACTGTAATTTGTAGAACACATTGTTGCTACTGTTTGGGGGTATGTATACAACTCCCATCTTTTTACCCTTGCAGTTCCTTAGCTCTATCCATAATGATTCCGCACCTTCCAACCTTATGTCACCTCTTTCTAATGAATTTGTGTGTCTATCTGAACAGATATTGATTATGACTGATGTTATAAATACCACCAGACTGGACATGCCCAGAAAACATCCCTGAAGAAGATGGGAGAGTTCAGAAGATGGTAGAAACATGAGAAGAGTTTGTCATATATGCCGGGAAAGCATTAGATCCTTTTTTTTTTATCTCTTAAATGTCTTGAAATGAATACTAACATTGCATCTGCCTTCCTCACCACAGATTCAACCTGCAAATTAACCTTTAGAGAATTCTGCACAAGGATTTCCATGCCCCTTTGTGCCTCAGTTTTATGTATTTTCTCTCAATTTAGAAAAGTCAAACCTTCTACCAAAGTGCATGATCATAACTTCCCGACACTGTATTCCACCTGCCATTTCTTTGCCCATTCTCCTAATCTGTCTAAGTCCTTCTGTAGCCTCTCTACTTAAAGTCTCTTGTGTTTCTGCTTCTAACACCCTCTCCAGGCAGCGCATTCAAAGCATCCACCACTTTTCTGTGAAAAAAACTTACACCTCACATCTCCTTTGAAGTATCTCCCCCAACCTTAACTGTATGCCCTCTGGAATTATTCACTCCAACCCTTGGAAAAAGATACTGTCTATCTACTCTATCTGTCCCTTTCATAAACCTCTATCTGTCCCTCTTATAAACCCCTATCAGATCTCCTCTCAGCCTCTGCTGCCCCAAAGAACACAACTCAAGTTTCTCCAAACTCTACTTATAACACATGCCTTCTAATCCCGGCAACATACAATAATCCTGGCAAGTCTCTTCTGCACCCTCTCCAAAGCCTTGACATCCTTCCTATAATGGTGATAATAAACCTGATTCTTATTCTGGGTTGTTAGATCCTTCTCCGCTCTTACTTTGCCACTTGCTTCAGTACTTTTTGTGTCAGAGCCTTTGGTACAATGGGCTCCTGAACCAGACCTGATCAAGGATCAAGGATTAACTTTATTTGTCATATACGTTTATATGTATTAGGAACTTGTTGTGGTGTGTTGGTCAAGGTGGAACATGCAACACAAAGCAAAAATGTTCCAACAATAATAAAGAATATAAGATTATATAAAAATAAGGAAATATATAAGACATAGGAGCAGAATTAGGCCATTCAACCTATCAAGTCTGCTCTGCCATTCCATCAGGGCTGATCTTTGATCCCACTCAACACCACACATCTACCTTTTCACCATATCCTTTGATGCCCTCACCAATCAGAAATCTATGAACTTCTGCCTTAAATACACCCATGGACTTGGCCTCCATCGCCACTTGTGGCACATTCTATAGATTTACTACTGTCTAGTTAAAAATAATTCCTCCTTACCTCTGTTCTAAAAGGTTGCCCCTTAATTTTGAGGCTTTGCCTCTTGTTCAGGAGACACCCACCATGGGAAGCATTCTCTCCACATCCACCCTATCTAGTCCTTTCAACATTCGGTAGGTTTAATGAGATCCCCACACATTCTTCTAAATTCCTGTGAGTACAGGCCCAAAGCTTCTCATATCTTAATCCCTTCATTCCTGGAATCATCCCCATGAACCTCTTCTGGACTCTCTCCAATGAAAACACATCCTTTCTGGGATAAGGGGCCAAAATTGTTGACAATATTCCAAGTGCATCCTGAATAGTGTCTTATAAAGGCTCAGCATTATCTTCTTGCCTTTATATTCTATTCCCCTTGAAATAAATGCCAACATTGCGTTTGCCTTCATTACCACAGACTCAACCTATAAATTAACCTTCTGGGAGTCTTGCAGAGGATTCATAAGTCTTTCTGCAGCTCTAATGTTTGAACCTTCTCCCTATTTAGTTAGTAGTCCATACTATTGTTCCATTTACCAAAATGTATTCTCATACATTTCCCAACACTGTATTCCATTTGCCACATTTTTGTCCATTCTTCCAATTTGTCTAGGTCCTGCTGCTTCCTCTACCTAGCTACCTACCCACCCCTCCACCTATCTTTGTATCATCCTCAACCTTTGCCACAAAGCCATCATTTCTATTATCTAAAACATTGACAAACAATGTGAAAAGTAACGGTCCCAGTATTGACCCCTGAGGAACACCTCTAGTCACTGGCAGCCAACCAGAAAAGGCCCCTTTTCTTCTCACTCGCTGCCTCCTGTCAGCCATTCCTTTATTCATGCAGTATCCTTTCTCTAACACCATAGGATTTTCTCTTGTTAAGCAGCCTCATTTGTAGATAATACAGAAAGGCTAATAAAGTTAGACATCAGAGTCCTCTGAAAAAGAAACTATTTTCCCACACAGGCCCTTTAGTGTTATAATTTTCTACAACCATTCTTTATTTAACACAGTTAGATGCTACGTTTGCACTGGAATGTGTAGACCCAGAACACTCTTGGGTGTTTTGGTTGCTAACACAAATGACACATTTTTCGATGTACATGAGATAAATACATATGAATTTACAATTTCAAACATACATTAACCCACCCCACTGCAGTCCCCACCACCACTACTTTCTCATTTCCTGTCAGTCACCTTATATACAGATACAACTGTCAGTTACCTTATGTACAGATACAGAGATACTTCACATACATAAAATCAGTTTATGTACATACGCCAATTATCTGTATTTTTATAATGGTTTTATTGTCTTCTTAAGATTATTGTGTTTTTTATGCTGCATCGGATCCACAGTGACAATCATTTCATTCTCCTTTACATTTAAAGCGGAGTGAGCTGGGAGCAGAGTGAAGGCTTAAGGCTTTGGCTCAACGGGCTTAGGTGGAAACAGGTGAGGCAAGGTAGGCTTAGTTTTCAGTTTTTCCTGTTATTGAGGAAAGGGGGAATTATGAGTGTGAGGGCAGCTTGTTGTTCTCTGTGTAGGATGTGGAAGGTCCTGGAGTCTCCTGGCTTCGTGGAGGTCCATATCTGTGTAGGTGCACCGAGCTGCAGCTCCTAATGGACTGTGTTAGGGAACTGGAGCTGCAGCTCGATGACCTTCATCTGGTCAGGGAGAGTGAGAAGTTGATAGAGAGGAGTTACAGGCTGGTGGTCACACCAGGGCCACGGGAGGCAGACAAGCGGGTCATGGTTAGGACAGTGAAGGAGAAGAGTCAGGTACTAGAGAGTACCCCTGTGGCTGTACCCCTTGACAATAAGTACTCCTGTTTGAGTACTGTTGGGGGGGGGGAACAGCCTACCTGGGGGAAGTGGCAGTGGCCATGTCTCTGGCACAGAGTCCAGCCCTGTAGCTCAGAAGGGTAGAGAAAGGAAGAGGAAGGCAGTAGTAATAGTAATATTTAGGGGGTCAGATAGGCGATTCTGTGGACGTAGTCAGGAGACCCCAATGGTAGTTTGCCTCCCTGGTGCCAGAGTCCGGGATGTTTCTGATTGCATCCAAGATATCCTGAAGTGGGAGGGTGAGGAGCTACAGGTTGTGGTATGTATAGGTACCAATGACATACATAGGCAAAGGGAAGAGGTCCTGAAAGGAGAACATCGGGAGTTAGGAGGGGAGTTGAGAAGGAGGACCGCAAAGGTAGTAATTACTGCCTGTGCCACGCGACAGTGAGAGTAGGAATGGAATGAGGTGGAGGATAAATGTGTGGCTGAGGGATTGGAGCAGGGGGCAGGGATTCAAGTTTCTGGATCATTGGGACCTCTTTTGGGGCAGGTGTGACCTGTACAAAAAGGACGGGTTGCACTTGAATCCTAGGGGCACCAATATCCTGGCGGGAAGATTTGCTCAGGCTACTGGGGAGACTTTAAACTAAAATGGTTTGGGGGTGGGAATCAAATTGAAGAGACGGGGAGAGAAGAGGTTAGTTCACAAATAGAGGAAGCTAGTAGACAGTGTGTGAGGGAGGATAGGCCGGTGACAGAGAAGGGGAGCGCTCCAACCGAAGATGTAGGGGAGAAGGAAGAAGAAGATAATAAAGTTGTTTGCACCGTTAGGGATAAACAGAGAGTAAGAGGTGGAGAATTTCTTAAATGCATCTATTTTAATGCTAGGAGCATTGTAAGAAAGGTGGATGAGCTTGGAGCATGGATTGATACCTGGAAATATGATGTTGTAGCTATTAGTGAAACATGGTTGCAGGAGGGGTGTGATTGGCAAATAAATATTCCTGGAATTCATTGCTTCAGGTGTGATAGAATCGGCGGGGCAAGAGGGGGAGGTGCTGCATTGCTTGTCAGAGAAAATATTACAGTGGTGCTTTGGCAGGATAGATTAGAGGGCTCATCTAGGGAGATTATTTGGGTGGAACTGAGGAATGGGAAAGGTGTAGTAACATTTATAGGGGTGTATTATAGACCACTTAATGGGGAGTGAGAATTGGAGGAGCAAATTTGTAAGGAGATAGCAGATATTTGTAGTAAGCACAAGGTTGTGATTGTGGGAGATTTTAATTTTCCACACATAGACTGGGAAGCCCATTCTGTAAAAGGGCTGGATGGTTTGAAGTTTGTAAAATGTGTGCAGGATAGTTTTTTTGCAGCAATGCATAAAAGTAACAACTAGAGAAGGGGCAGTGTTGGAACTCCTGTTAGGGAATGAGATCGGTCAGGTGACGAAGGTATGTGTTGGGGAGCACTTCGGGTCCAGTGATCACAATGCCATTAGTTTCAATACGATTAAGGAGGATACGTCTGGACCCAGGGTTGAGATTTTTGATTGGAGAAAGGCTAACTTTGAGGAGATGCAAAAGGATTTAGAAGGAGAGGATTGGGACAATTTGTTTCATCGGAAGGATGTAACAGAGAAATGATCATTTAAAGCTGAAATTTTGAGGGTACAGAATCTGTATGTTCCTGTTAGGTTGAAAGGAAAGGTTAAAAGTTTGAGAGAACCATGGTTTTCAAGGGATATTGGAAACTTGGTTTGGAAAAAGAGAGATAAATATAGGCAGCATGGAGTAAACGAGGTGCTCGAGGAATATAAAGAATGTAAAAAGAATCTTAAGAAAGAAATTAGAAAAGCTAAAAGAAGATATGAGGTTGCCTTGGCAAGTAAGGTGAAAATAAATCCAAAGAGTTTCTACGGTTATATTAATAGCAAAAGGATAGTGAGGGATAAAATTGGTCCCTTAGAGAATCAGAGTGGACAGCTATGTGTGGAGCCAAAAGGGATGGGGGAGATTTCGAACAATTTATTTTCTTCCGTATTCACTAAGGAGAAGGATATTGAATTGAATAAGGAGAAGGGAAACAAGTAAGGTAGTTATGGAAACTATTATGATTAAAGAAGTACTGGCGCTTTTAAAGAATATAAAAGTGGATAAGTTTCCAGATCCTGACAGGATGTTCCCTAGGACCTTGAGGGAAGTCAGTGTAGAAATAGCAGGGGCTCTGACAGAAATATTTCAAATGTCATTAGAAATATAACCATATAACCATATAACAATCACAGCACGGAAACAGGCCATCTTGGCCCTCCTAGTCCGTGCCGAACCCTTAATCTCACCTAGTCCCACCTACCCGCACTCAGCCCATAACCCTCCACTCCTTTCCTGTCCATATACCTATCATGGGATGGTGCCGGAGGATTGGTGTATTGCTCATGTGGTTCCATTGTTTAAAAAGGGTTCTAAGAGTAAATCTGGCAATTATTGGCCTGTAAGTTTGATGTCAGTGGTGGGAAAATTAATGGAAAGTATTCTTAGAGATGGCATATATAATTATCTGGATAGACAGGGTCTGATTAGGAACAGTCAACATGGATTTGTGTGTGGAAGGTCATGTTTGACAAATCTTATTGAACTTTTTGAAGAGGTTACTAGGAAAATTGACGAGGGTAAAGTAGTGGATGTTGTCTATAAGACCTTTGACAAAGTTCCACACAGAAGGTTAGTAGGAAGGTTCAATTGTTAGGTATTAATATTGAAGTAGTAAAATAGATTCAACAGTGGCTGGATGGGAGATGCCAGAGAGTAGTGGTGGATAACTGTTTGACAGGTTGGAGGCCGGTGACTAGTGGTGTGCCTCAGGGATCTATACTGGGTCCAATGTTGTTTGTCATATTCATTAATGATCTGGATGATGAGGTGGTAAATTGGATCAGTAAGTATGCAGGTGATATGAAGATAGGTAGTGTTGTGCATAATGAAGTAGGTTTTCAAAACTTGCAGACAGATTTAAGCCAGTTAGAAGAGTGGGCTGAAAGATAGCAGATGGAGCTTAATGCTGGTTAGGTGTGATGTGCTACATTTTGGTAGGACTAATCAAAATAAGACATACATGTTAAATGATAGGGCATTGAAGAATGCAGTACAACAGAGTAATCTAGGAATAGGAATCTAGTGCATAGTTCCCTGAAGGTGGACTCTCATGTGGATAAGGTGGTGAAGAAGGCTTTTGGTATGCTGGTCTTTATAAATCAGAACATTGAGTATAGGAGTTGGGATGTAATGTTAAAATTATACAAGGCATTGGTGAGCCCAAATTTGGAGTATTGTGTATAGTTCTGGTCACTGAGTTATAGGAAAGATGTCAACAAAATAGAGAGAGTACAGAGGAGATTTACTAGAATGTTACCTGGGTTTCAGCACCTAAGTTACAGAGAAAGGTTGAACAAATTAGGTCTTTATTCTTTGGAGCGTAGAAGGTTGAGGGGGGACTTGATAGAGGTATTTAAAATTATGAGGGGGGATAGATAGAGTTGATGTGGATAGGCTTTTTCCATTAAGAGTAGGGGAGATTCAAACAAGAAGACATGAGTTGAGAGTTAAGGGGCAGATGTTTAGGGGTAACACGAGGGAGAGTTTCTTTACTCACAGAGTGGTAGCTGTGTGGAATGAGCTTCCAGTAGAAGTGGTACAGGCAGGTTCGATATTGTCATTTAAAAAAAATTGGATAGGAATATGGACAGGAAAGGAATGGAGGGTTATGGGCTGAGTGCAGGTCAGTGGGACTAGGCGAAAGTAAGCATTCAGCATGGAGTAGAAGGGCTGAGATGGCCTGTTTCCATGCTGTAATTGTTATATGGTTAAGTTGGTGCTTGATAGATTTTTGATTAGTAAGGGCATCAGAGGGTATAGGGAGAAGGCAGGAGAATGGAGTTGAGAGGGATAATAAGTCAACTATGACAGAATGGTAAAGCAGGCTTGATGGGCTGAATGACCTAATTCTGCCACTACTGTATGTGTTATTGTCTTATGGATTTATAGAAACACTGCATAACACCTTGGAGAAGTCAGCTCCATACTGTGGATACCTGGCCTTACCTGCATCCCGATGACCGTGTACATGAAGAACAGCATCCCAATAAGGTGATCTATAAAAATCATACAACCTTGAGATTTATCTCCTTACAGGCAGCCACAAACAAGAAACCTAAAGGAACCCATTAAAAAAAGCTAACAAACACCCAATGCACGTGGAGAAAAAAACACAAATCGTTCAAACAATAAAAACAAGTAACAACATTCAGAACTAAAGTGAATCCATAGATATGAAGCCTAGGAGCTGGCCCACATCCTCAGCCTCAGTTCATCACACAGTGGAGCAAAACAGAGCTTGCAGACAAAAAGCCCGGAGCAGGCCAAAGCCTCAGGTTTGCAGAAAGGGAATAAATGTCACAGAGCAGCAAGCAGAACCAGAACCCTTATCTCTGGCCCCGACACCCGGCATCAGCCCATGTTTAAGCTGTCCAAACGACTGGTCATCTCTTGCACTAGGACCTGAACCCTGTCGTTTTAATATGCTCTGGACCTGGACCTGCTGTCACATTCCAACATGTACCCAACCTAACTAATTGACCCAGTATTTAGATCCATCCAACCTCTCTTTCAATTTAGGTGGACAGGCTCCAAAACTCCTCCATCCTGACTCCGTCGCAACCATGCCTTGACCTCGATCTGACACTTCTCCTCAAACATTTCTCGACCTCGCTCCAACTTTGGATCACACTCACATGCCTCGACCCTTGAGTCAGCCTTGCTTTCACTTGCCTCTTCATTGTTTGAGGTGATTTACCACAATTTTCCACAGAAAAAGTGCTATTAATAAAGTATATAGTTGCAATTCTTGCTTTATGAAAAACACCAGTAAGCTGTCACCTGTCTTAAGTAGCACCATCTTAAACCCAAAGCCAGTATGGTTAGATAAGAAGATCAAAGATTCAAGACTGTTTAACGTTATTTTCAGTAAACTAGTAGAGAGTTAAATAGTTGCTACTCCAGATTCGATGCAGTCCCAAACAAAACCAATAAGTATAAATACATAAGATAGCTTATATACATAGATTGACTGTACGTACATAAAGTGACAATAGGCACAGGAGTGTTTATATCTAAGGTATCTGATAGGTAATGATAAGGTAGTGCTGGTTGAGGGCTGTGGAGGGGTGGGTTTGTGATTGGAGGTGTTGAGCAGCCTGACAGTTTCAAGAAAGTAACTTCTTATGTCTGGTCGTCCTGGTATGCATGCTACATAGCCTCTTCCCTTACGGGATTGCAATGAACAATCCATTTGAAACAGACAAGCAAAAGAATTAAGTTTCAACGAATAATACTTTGGATTGGCATTCTTTTATTAAAAAGAGAACAACTGTTCAGAGAACTGTCTATTCCCACCCCTCTCCAGGATTTACCTTCAGGAACTGGTCAAACAACTGCTTAATGCTCTTCAGCCTTTGTCCTTGGACCACCCTCATCTGCTGGAAAAGCTTCTGTTGCTGCCGAAACAGGTTCTGTGGAAGAAGTGCATCAACACTTACATCCCCTCTGAAAGATTCTCTTTCTCAAGTAGCATGAATACACAGGAGATTGTCAGCATCAGTACAAGCTGTGTAGAAATGCAGAAAGCCTCCCTGTGATGGAACACTTGGCAGGACTCTGGATGAGTACACACTCTTACTCCTCAAAGTTCAAATACTTCTCTTATGTTGAAGCTCAGCCTATTCAAGCTACCAGAAACATTCTCACCTTAATCCCAACTGCCACAGATGACTTTGCAAGCTGAGTTCAAAAGTTTATTATCAAAGTATGTATCTACATACAACTGAGATTAGTCTTCTCCAGACAGCCACAGAACAAAATAAGAAAATGAAAGTCATTCAGAGAACCATCAAACCCACCCCCACCCACACATAAAAGAATGGCATGCCAATCATCAACCCCCCAAACCACCCCCAGAACAAAATGGAACAAGAACATCAACACCCCACCAGACCCCTCTCCCCCTGCAACAACAACCCCAACCCCCCCCCCGCACAAAACAGAAAAAGAACGCGCATAAAAAAATCACAGGATATAAAAACCATGTCTAAAAAAATCCATAAACACAAAACTATCCTCTGACATCACCAACATTCATCAAAAGAGGGTGACAACACATGAGACAGAGGCCTACTCGCCTGCTACAGCAAGCCATGCAGCACTAGCCCACTCAGACAAGGCAGGCATTCGCCGCTGAACTCTCGCTTGCCTTCTGCATTCATTTCAATTTCTCAATCTTCTTCGATGAAATGGAGTCGAACATCAGCTCATGCCCCATCTCTGAGTTTCCTTGCATTGAGACTGTCCAAGTATGCGCTTGCTTCCCATAATCATCCCAGAGATAGCAAAGTGTTCAATCACTCAAACGATCTCCAAACTGTAAATCACAGTCATTAGGAATGATTAAAATAGGGGTGGGGGGGGGGGGTTGATAAATGCTAGGCTAAAAGACATAGGAGCAGAATTTGTCCATTCAGCCTATCGATTCTGCTTCATAATGGCTGATTATTCCTCTCAACCTCACTCTCCTGTCTTAATCCCGTAACCAATCAAGAACCCATCTATCTCATCTTTAAATATACCCAATGATCTGTCCTCCACAGGCATCTGTGGCAATGAATATTCTTGATTACTAAGGATATCAAAGGTTTCAGGGAGAAGGCAGGAGAATTTAGAGGGATAATAAATCAGCTGTGATGGTATGGTGGAGCAGACTTGATGAGCCAAATGCCTAATTCAGCTCATACGTTTAATGGTCTAATTCTGAGAAATTAAACTTCCAGTGGTTGAGCTGGGATTCCCTGGGAATCAATCACTGAGTATTCTTCAACTGGTGGACTTCATGCTTTCACTCCTAAGCATGGCAGAATTCACCTGGCTGATGCATTCACTGTATATGCTTCATCCTCATTTCAAAATCTGGTAAGGTAACTTCAAACTGCATTTACTTCATTGTGAATCAAATTCTATAATCAAGTCTGATGAGTGTTTCAGGACAATAACACACATACACACACCAGGATAACCTCACACACAGTGTTAATTTCATTTCTATATGAGAATCACACCAAAAACTAATCAATAGTTACTTTGAAAAGTGGAGTTCAAATGATCACATTGAGCAGCCGATGAAGTTGACATTGTGCATTAATTACACATGATGACCACCTTGCTCATTATTAGGTGCCATTTAGCATTCTACTTCATAGAACAGTACAGCATAGTACAGGCCCTTCAGCCCATGAGGTTGTGCCGACATATTAAGCTACTTCAAGTTCAACCTAACCCTTTTCTCAGACATAGCCCTCCATTTACTGTCATCCATGTGCTTATCTAAGAGTCTTAAATGTCCCTAATCTATCCACCTCTACCACTGCCCTTGCACAATGTTCCATGCACCTCTGTGTAAAGAACTTACCTCTGGCATGTACCCCTATACTTTCCTCTAATTACCTTTAAAATATGCCCTCTCACTGTGGCCATTGGCACCCTGAAAAAAAGTACAAAGTAAATTTATTATCAAAGTTTTAGATGTAATGCCAAATCTTCACAAACTCCAAAGGAAGTAGAAGCCCTGTTGCCTATTCTTCGTAATTATACTTATGTGTTGGGATTGGACAGAAATTATAACACTGAAGAATTTGAAGTTGCTATCCCTCTCCAACTCTGATCCCCTGATAAGCTAATGGACCTCTGGTTTCCTCTTCTTGAAGTCAATGGTCAGCACCTTTGTCTTGCTGACATTGATGGAGAGGTTGTTGTTGTGGCTCCACTCTGTCAGATTTCCTATGTCCCTCCTATCTGCTGGTTTCATCTCTACCTTTGATTCAGCCAACGACAGTGATGATTTATGCCTCTTATCATTTTATACACCTCGATGAAGTTACCTCGCATCCTCCTTCGCTCCAAAGAGAAACACCCTAGCTCACCTGACAGATCCTCATAAGACAATCCAGGCAGCATCCTGGTAAATATCTTCTGCACCCTCTAGAGTTTCCACATCCCTCCAAAATGAGGTGATCAGAACAGGACACAATACTCCAAGTGTGGTATAACCAGAGTTTTATTGAGCTACAGTACTTCATGGTTCTTGAGTTTATCCCCAAACTAAGGAAGGCCATCACAACATATGCCTTCTTAACAAGTCTATCAACTTGAAGGATCTATGAACATGGATCCCAAGATCTCTGTTTCTCCTCACTTCTAAAAGTCCTGCCATTAACCCTGTACTCTGACTTCAAATTCAAACTTGAAGTATATCACTTCATATTTCTCTGGATGGAACTCCATATACTCTTCTCAGCCCTGCTCTGCATCCTGCCAATGTCCCGTTGTAATTTAAAACAACTTTCTACACTATCCACACCTGCTAAGTTCTTCCAGCATTTTGTGTGTGATTACCACCACCCTTTGTGTCATCTGCAATACCTCTGAATAGCCTCCCACATCATCTCACAGCTGATCTACCACTCAAACATATACCCTTACCCCATGTTACACCACTATTTATTCTTCATATCATTTCTATTAAAATAAGTATTCTCAATATTCCTGGATTTCAGTACATTAAAAGGGATAGAGAGGGGGGAGAAAGGGGCGGAAGGGTGGCATTACTAGTCAAGGATACTATTACAGCTGCAGAAAAGGTGGATAATGTAGCTGGATCCTCTTTTGAGTCAGTATGGGTAGAAGTCAGGAACAGGAAGGGAGCAGTTACTCTACTGGGGGTATACTGGCGGTACTGGCACTTTTAAGAAATTTAAAAGTGGATAAATCTCCGGGTCCTGACAGGATATTCCCCAGGACCTTGAGGGAAGTTTGTGTAGAAATAGCAGGAGCTCTGACGGAGATCTTTAAGATGTCATTAGAAATGGGGATTTGCCGGAGGATTGGCGTATTGCTCATGTGGTTCCATTGTTTAAAAAGGGTTCTAGAAGTAAGCCTAGCAATTATAGACCTGTCAGTTTGACATCAGTGGTGGGTAAATTAATAGAAAGTATTCTTAGAGATAGTATTAATAATTATCTGGATAGACAGGATCTGATTAGGAGTAGCCAGCATGGATTTGTGCGTGGAAGGTCATGCTTGACAAACCTTATTGAATTTTTTGAAGAAGTTACGAGGAATGTTGACGAGGGTAAGGCAGTGGATGTAGTCTATATGGACTTCAGCAAAGCCTTTGACAAAGTTCCACATGGAAGGTTAGTTAAGAAGGTTCAGTCGTTAGGTATTAATGCTGGAGTAATAAAATGGATTCAACAGTGGCTAGATGGGAGATGCCAGAGAGTAGTGGTGGAGAGTAGAGTATAATTGTTTATCGGGATGGAAGCTGGTGACTAGCAGGGTGCCTCAGGGATCTGTTTTGGGCCCAATGTTGTTTGTAATATACATAAGTGATCTGGATGATGGGGTGGTAAATTGGATTAGTAAGTATGCCGATGATACTAAGGTAGGAGGTGTTGTGGATAATGCTTTCAAAGCTTGCAGGGAGATTTATACCGGTTAGAAGAATGGGCTGAACGTTGGCAGATGGAGTTTAATGCTGAGAAGTGTGAGGTTCTACATTTTGGCAGGAATAATCCAAATAGAACATACAGGGTAAATGGTAGGGCATTGAGGAATGCAGAGGAACAGAGTGCATAGTTCCCTGAAGGTGGAGTCTCATGTAGATAAGGTGGTGAAGAAGGCGTTTGGAACACTGGCCTTTATAAATCAAAGCATTGAGTACAGAAGTTGGGATGTAATGTTAAAATTGTAAGGCCAAATTTGGAATATTGTGTGCAGTTCTGGTCACCGAATTATAGGAAAGATATCAATGAATTAGAGAGAGTGCAGAGACGATTTACTAGGATGTTACCTGGGTTTCAGCACTTAAGTTACAGAGAAAGGTTGAACAAGTTAGGTCTCTATTCATTGGAGCGTAGAAGGTTGAGGGGGGATTTGATCGAGGTATTTAAAATTTTGAGAGGGATAGATAGAGTTGACATGAATAGGCTGTTTCCATTGAGAGTAGGGGAGATTCAAACGAGAGGACATGATTTGAGAGTTAGGGGGCAGAAGTTTAAGGGAAACACGAGGGGGTATTTCTTTACTCAGAGAGTGATAGCTGTGTGGAATGAGCTTCCTGTAGAAGTAGTAGAGGCCAGTTCAGTTGTGTCATTTAAGGTAAAATTGGATAGGTATATGGACAAGAAAGGAGTGGAGGGTTATGGGCTGAGTGTGGGTAGGTGGGACTAGGTGAGATTAAGAGTTCAGCACAGACTAGGAGGGCCGAGATGGCCTGTTTCCATGCTGTGATTGTTATATGGTTATATTCTATAGGCCCCCTGGTAGCAGCAGAGATACCGAGGAGCAAATTGGGAGGCAGATTTTGGAAAGGAACAAAAGTAATAGGGTTGTTTTCATGGGTGACTTTAACTTCCCTAATATTGATTGGCACTTGATTAGTTCCAAGGGTTTAGATGGGGCAGAGTTTGTTAAGTGTGTCCAGGATGGATTCCTGTCACGGTATGTTGACAGGCCGACTAGGGGGAATGCCATACTAGATCTAGTATTAGGTAACAAACCGGGTCAGGTCACAGATCTCTCAGTGGATGAGCATCTGGGGGACAGTGACCTTTAGCATTATCATGGAGAAGGACAGAATCAGAGAGGACAGGAAAATTTTTAATTGGGGAAGGGCAAATTATGAGGCTATAAGGCTAGAACTTGCGGGTGTGAATTGGGATGATGTTTTCGCAGGGAAATGTACTATGGAGATGTCGTCGATGTTTAGGGCTCTCTTGCAGGATGTTAGGGATAAATTTGTCCCGGTGAGGAAGATAAAGAATGGTAGGATGAAGGCACCATGAGTGACAAGTGAAGTGGAAAATCTAGTCAGGTGGAAGAAGGCAGCATATGTGAGCTTTAGGAAGCAAGGATCAGATGGTTCTATTGAGGAATATAGGGTAGCAAGAAAGGAGCTTAAGAAGGGGCTGAGAAGAGCAAGAAGGGGGCATGAGAAGGCCTTGGTGAGCAGGGTAAAGGAAAACCTCAAGGCATTCTTCAATTATGTGAAGAACAAAAGGATGACGGGAGTAAAGGTAGGACCGATTAGAGATAAAAGTGGGAAGATGTGCCTGGAGGCTGTGGAAGTGAGCAAGGTCCTCAATGAATACTTCTCTTCGGTATTCACCAATGAGAGGGAAATTGATGACGGTGAGGACAATATGAGTGAAGTTGATGTTCTGGAGCATGTTGATATTAAGGGAGAGGAGTTGTTGGAGTTGTTAAAATACATTAGGACGGATAAGTCCCTGGGGCCTGACAGAATATTCCCCAGGCTGCTCCACGAGGCGAGGGAAGATATTGTTGAGCCTCTGGCTAGGATCTTTATGTCCTCGTTGTCCACAGGAATAGTACCGGAGGACTGGAGGGAGGCGAATATTGTCCCCTTGTTCAAAAAAGGTAGTAGGGATAGTTCGGGTAATTATAGACCAGTGAGCCTTACGTCTGTGGTGGGAAAGCTGTTGGAAAAGATTCTTAGAGATAGGATTTATGGGCATTTAGAGAATCATGGTCTGATCAGGGACAGTCAGCATGACTTTGTGAAGGGCAGATTGTGCCTAACAAGCCTGATAGAGTTCTTTGAGGAGGTGACCAGGCATATGGATGAGGGTAGCACAATGGATATGATCTACATGGATTTTGGTAACGCATTTGACAAGGTTCCACACAGTAGGCTTATTCAGAAAGTCAGAAGGCATGGGATCCAGGGAAGTTTGGCCAGATTAATTCAGAATTGGCTTCTCTGCAGATGGCAGAGGGTAGTGGTGGAGGGAGTACATTCAGATTGGAGGGTTGTGACTAGTGGTGTCCCACAAGGATCTGTTCTGGGACCTCTACTTTTCATGATTTTTATTAACGACCTGGATGTGGGGGTAGAAGGGTGGGTTGGCAAGTTTACAGATGACACAAAGGTTGGTGGTGGTGTAGATAGTGTAGAGGATTGTCGAAGATTGCAGAGAGACATTGATAGGATGCAGAAGTGGGCTGAGAAGTGGCAGAAGGAGTTCAACATGGAGAAGTGTGAGGTGGTACACTTTGGAAGGACAAACTCCAAGGCAGAGTACAAAGTAAATGGTAGGATACTTGGTAGTGTGGAGGAGCAGACGGATCTGGGGGTACTTGCCTACTGATCCCTAAAAGTTGCCTCACAGGTAGATAAGGTAGTTAAGAAAGCTTATGGAGTGTTAGCTTTCCTAAATCGAGGGATAGAGTTTAAGAGACGCAATGTAATGATGCAGCTCTATAAAACTCTAGTTAGGCCACACTTGGAGTACTGTGTCCAGTTCTGGTCTCTATAGGAAGGATGTGGAAGCATTGGAAAGGGTACAGAGGAGATTTACCAGGATGCTGCCTGGTTTAGAGAGTATGGATTATGATCAGAGATTAAGGGAGCTAGGGCTTTACTCTTTGGAGAGAAGGAGGGTGACTGGAGACACGATAGAGGTGTACAAGATATTAAGAGGAATAGACAGAGTGGACTTCCTCATCCCTAGGGCACCACTGCTCAGTACATGGCTTTATGTTAAGGGGAGGGAAGTTCAAGGGGGATATCAGAGGAAGGTTTTTCACTCAGAGAGTGGTTGGTGCGTGGAATGCACTGCCTGAGTCAGTGGTGGAGGCAGACACGCTAGTGAAGTTTAAGAGACGACTAGACAGGTATATGGAGGAATTTAATGTGGGGGGTTATATGTGAGGCAGGGTTTGAGGGTCAGCACAACATTGTGGGCCGAAGAGCCTGTAATGTGCTGTAGTATTCTATGTTCTAAATCTGGACTTAACACTGTGCTACATTGAGGACACTAAATGAAGAAACAGCAATGGTTCCTTTATAAAGTGAAATTCTTTAGATTGCTCTATAGATAGGCACATGAACACAAGGAAAATGAAAGGATATGGACATTGTGTAGGCAGAAAGGGATTAGTTTGATTACTAATTTAATTGGTTTAGCTCAACATTATGGGCCGAAGGGCCTGTTCCTGTGCTGTACTGCTCTACAGTATATTCCATGATCTTCTTAAGAAAGCTAATGTCCCCACACAGTTTTACTAAATCAGTGCTATATTTTGTTGGTTATATACACTCATGAGGATGAGAGGTAACCTGATAGAGGTGTATAAGATGAAGAGAGGCATTGATCATGTGGATAGTCAGAGGCTTTTTCCCAGGGCTGCAATGGCTAACACGAGAGGGTACAGTTTTAAGGTACTTGGAAGTAGATACAGAGGAGATGTCAGGGTTAAGTTTTTTACGCAGATTGATGAGTGCGTTGAATGGGCTGCCAGTGACTGTGGTGGAGGCGGATACGATAGGGTTTTTCAAGAGACTCCTGGATAGGTACATGGAGCTTAGAAAAATTGAGGGCTGTGGGTAACCCTAGGTAATTTCTGAAGTAAGTACATGTTCGACACAGCATTATGGGCTGAAGGGTCTGTATTGTGCTGTAGGTTTTCTATGTTTCTATTAAATAGGTTGTTAAGTTCTATGTGACATCATGGAGACACTGCAAATGTATAAACCATAGAGTTAAACAGAAGATGAAATAAAAATATTCAAGACAATACTTCTATTTTCTCTTCTTGGTCTTTGGCCTTCTGAATATCTTTCTCCCATTGCTGGAAGATTCCAGTAAACTGCTTACAATAATCATCCGAAAGCTTTTGCCTTTATAAATAAAACAGAGCAAAATTTTATAGCATGGACAATGAATCTAATAACCATTTAGTGATCAGCATCAGTCACAATCAATATCACACACTGCCACCTCATGTATCAGGAATACATTCTCAGTGGCCACTTCATTAGGTATACCTGCTCATAAATGCACATATATCACCAACCAATCATATGGCAGAAAAGCAATGCATAAAAACATACAGACATGATCTGATATAGCAGTATTTCAGTGGAGTAAAGGATACTACTGGAAGGAGATGCTGGCAGGGATTACAGCAGAGCAGCAATAGCATGTTTCCAGGAAAACTGAGGAAGGTGCAGGATAGATGTATTCCAAAGTCAAAGAAATACTCAAGTGGCAAAATAGTACAACTGTTGTGGTCAAGGGAAGTCAAAGCTGACATAAAAACAAAAGAGAGGACATACAATGAAGCAAAATTATTGGGAAGACAGAGGAATCAAAAGCATTTAAAATCCTACAGAGAGCAGCTAAAAAGACCATTAGGAGAGAAAAGCTGAAATATGAGGCTAGCAAACAATATCAAAGTGGATAGTAAAAGTTTTTTCAAGTATCCAAAAAATAAGAGAGAAATGAGAGTGGATGTAAGACCACTAGAAAACAAGGCTAGAGAAATAATAAGAGGGTACAAGAAGATGACAGAAATGAGTATTTTGCATCAGTCTTCACTGTGGAAGACACTAGTGGTGTGATAGATGTTGAAGGGTGTATGGGAAGAGAAGTGAATGCAGTTACTATTACAAGGCAGAAGGTGCTCAAAAAGCTGAATGACCTAATGAGCCACCCAGGCCAGATGAACTGCACTCTAGGGTTCTGAAAGAGGTAACATTCGAGATTGTGGTGGCATTAGAAATGATCTTTCAAAAATCATTGGACTCTGGTATAGTGCCAGAGGCCTGGAAAATTGTAAATGTCACTCCACTCTTTTGGAAAGGAGGAAGGCAGCAGAAAGGAAGTTATAGACCATTTAGCCTGACCTCAGTGTTTGGGAAGATATTGGAGTCAATTGTTAAGGATGAGGTGATGGAGTACTTTTTGATGCAGGACAAGATAGGACATGGTTTCCTTAAGGGAAATCTTGCCCGACAAACCTGTTGGAATTCTTTGAGGAGATTACAAGTAGGATAGATAAAGGGGATGCACTGGATGTTGTATATGTGGACATTTAGAAGACACTGACAAGGTGCCACACATGAGGCTGATTACCAAGCGATGCTGTATATCAATGATAGGGACATGTTCAGCACAACTTTGTGACCTGAAGGGCGTGTATTATGCTGTAGGTTTTCTCTGTTTCTGAGGGTCAGTGGATGTTTATTTTGATTTTCAGTTCTTTGACAAGGTGCCACACATGAGGTGCCTTAACAAGAGCCCATCGTATTACAGGAAAGATACTAGCATGGATAGAAGATTGGCTGATTGGCAGCAGGCAAAGTGTGGGAATAAAGGGGGCCTGTTCTGGTTGGCTGCCGGGGATGAGTGGTGGTCCACAAGCATCGGTGTTGAGATTGTTTCTTTTCAGATTATGTCAGTGATTTGGATGATAGAATTGATGGTTTTGTGGTCATATCTGCAGACAATATGAAGTCAGGTGGAGGTGCAGGTAGGGTTAGAAACATAGAAAACCTACAGCACAATACAGGCCTTTTTGGCCCATAATGCTGTGCCGAACATGTACCCTAGAAATCACCTAGGGTTACGCATAGCCCTAGGGTTGAGGAAGCAAGGTGTCAGCAGAAGACTGATTAGGAGAGTGGGCAAAAAAGTGGCAGATGGAATATTGTATCAGGAAGTGTATGGTCATGCACTTTGATAGAAGGAATAAAGGCATAGACTATTTTCTAAATAGGAGGAAAATCCAAAAATCAGAAGTGCAAAGTGACTTGAGAGTCCTTGTGCAGGATTCCCTGAAGGTGAACTTACAGGTTGAGTCTATGGTCAGGAAGGCAAATGCAATATTGGCATATGTTTCAAGAGGATTAGAATACAAGAGCAAAGTTGTGATACTGACACTTAATAGGGCATGGGTAAGACCACACTGGTATTGTGAGCAGTTTTGGGCCTCTTATCTGAGCAAATACGTGCTGGCATTGGAGAGGGTCCAGAGAATGAGAATGATTGTGAGAATGAAAGTCTGAGAGGTGTTTGATGGCTCTGGGAATCTACTGGTGGGAGTTTAGAAGAATAACGGGAGGGGAGCAGTGGATATAGTGTGTATGGATTTAGGTAAGGCATTTGATAAGGTTCCCCATATAAGACTCCTTCAGAAAGTAAGGAAGCATGGAATCCGAGGAGACCATGCAGAATTGGCTTGCCCACAGAAGGCAAAGGGTACAACTGTAGATGGTTCATATTCTGCATGGAGGTTGGCGACCAGTGATGTTCTGCAGGGATCTGTCTGGGTCCCCTCCTCTTTGTGATTTTTATAAATGACCTGGATGAAGAAGTATAAGGGTGGGATAGTAAGTTTGCTGATAACACATAGGTTGGAGGTGTTGTGGATAGTCTGGAGGGTTGTCAGAGGTTACAGCGGGACATCAATAGGATGCAGAACTGGACTGAGAAGTGGCAGATGGACTTCAACCCAGATAAGTGTGAAGTGGTTTATTTTGGTAGGTCAAATTTGAAGACAGAATATAATGGCAGTGTTGAGGATCAGCGAGATCTTGGGGTCCATGTCCATAGGACTCTGAAATCTGCTGCGCAGGTTGAGTGTTGTTAAGAAGGCGTATGGTGTGTTGGCATTCATCAACCAGGAGACCGAGTTCAAGAGCCGTGAGGTAATGTTACAGTTATATAAGACCTTGGTCAGACCCCACTTGGAGAACTGTGCTCATTTCTGGTCACCTCACTACAGGAAGGACGTGGACACTATAGAGAGTGCAGAGGAGATTTACAAGGATGCTGCCTGGATTGAAAGGCATACTTCATGAGAATAGGTTGTGTGAACTTGGTCTTTTTTCCTTGGAACGATGGAGGATGAGAAGTGGCCTGATAGAGATGTATAAGATGATGAGGGGCACTGATCCTGTGGATAGCCAGAGGCTTTTTCCCAGAGCTGAAATGGCTAACACAAGGGGGCATAGTTTTAAGGTGCTTGGAAATAGCTTCCAAGTGGATGTCAGGGGTAAGTTTGTTTGTTTGTTTTTATACACACAGAGAGTGGTGGGTGCATGGAATGTACTGCCAGCGGTAGTGGTGGAAGCAGATACAATAGGGTCCTTTAAGAGCCTCATGGAGTTTAGAAAAGTAGAGGGCCACGCGCTAGGGAAAGTCTAGGCAGTCTCTAGAATAGTTGGCACAACTTTTGTGGGCCAAAGGCACTGTAATGTGCTGTAGATTTCTATGGTCTATGATCTCATTGAAACCTATCAAATATTGAAAGGACTCGACAGAGTGGATGTAGAGAGAATGTTTCCTATCGTGGGTGAGTCTTAGACCAGAGGGCACAGCCTCATAATACAGTAGAGGAATATCATTTAGAACAGAGATGAGAATGAATTTCTTCAGCCACACAGTAGTGAATCTGTGGAATTCACTGCCACTGACAGCAGTGGTGGCTAAGTCATTGGGTATATTTAAAGTAGAGGTTGATAGGTTCTTGTTTAGTCAGGGTGACAAAGGTTACCTGGAGTAGGCAGGAAAGTGGGATTAAGAGGGATAGTAAATCAGCCATGAAAGAATGGTGGATCAGACTCAAAGCACCAAGTGGCCTAATTCTGCTCCCATGACTTATGGTCTAAGTCTAAAGACTACTAGCATCTGTTGTGTTTTCAAACAAATGAGAGCTTCTGTTACAATGCTATTTTTATGCTTGCTTCAGGGGATTTATGATTCGTGGGTCCCACAGTTGTGTTGTAGTTAGTGTAACGATATTACAGTTTAGGGTATTCTGAAGTTTGGAGTTCAATTCAGGCGTCATACACGAGTTTTACATCGTTCCCGTTGAATATATAGGTTTCCTCCAGCCGTGCTGGTTTCACCCCACAATCCAAAGCCAAACCAGTTAGTAGGTTAGTAATTAATTTGTTTCCGGCCCTCAATCTCCTTACAGGAGTGAACAGTAGTCTAAGGAACCATCGGCAGTTTAGAGCATCGTGACTGCTTTGTGAGGGTCATTTTAGATCAGCTTTTTCTCTGCAACTACTTATGCTGCTACTAATGTTTCAATATTCCTTCAAAGAAATATGCCTGACTCTGGTGGCAGATGGCTCACTTGATCACAAATAGGAAGATTACCAGTGCAGCTGTGTCAGTGCCTGATGTAAGTTTTCAGCCCCCAATCCTTTGTTCACATAAATGAGTATAACAACCAAGGATTTTGATCAATTTAACTGAGGATTTTTATCTGTGAATCAGGTGCTCCTTTTTTTTCATAGTAGAGTCCAACAACATTAAAAACAAAAAAAAATCAAAAAACTGAAATGTCAGCAGTTTGAAAGCATTCATCCCTCTTTGCTCAGTACTTACTTGAACCACTTCTCACAGCTATTATAGTCGACAGTATTTTTAGACAAATCCCTATTAGCTTTGCACAACATGATGGAGCAAGATTTGCCCATTCCTCCTTGCAAAATTACTCAAGCTGTGGACAGCAGTCTTGAGGTCTTTCCAGATGTTTGATTGGCAAGTTCAGGACTCTGACTGGGCCATTCAAGTACATCAATGTTCTTCATTTGAAGCCACTCCATGGTAACTCTGGCAGTGTGCTGCTGAAAGACGAACTTCCTCCCCAATTTAAGCTTTTTCTTTCAGGATCTCTCTGTATTTAGCAGCACTCATCTTCTGATCAATCTTGAGCAGATTTTTGGTTCCTACTGCTGAAAAGCATTCCCATAGCATGATGCTATTTCCACTATAACAGTAGGGATGGCATTACCTAGCTGATGTGCAGTACTAGATCTACGCTGCACATAAATCTATGTCAGCATAATGAGGTCAAAAAGTTTCACTTCAGTCTCATCCGATCACAAGACTTTCTTCCACATCTTTACACTATCTTCTAAGTGGCACCTCACAAGGTCTTTATGGGTAGGGATATGATTTTTCTTTTAGCTTCTTCCTTCCATAAAACCCTTTGTGCAAGGCCTTCAAAATTGTGGAGACATGAACTTCACCTCCATTTGCAGCCACTGGCTTCTGCAGCTCACTCAGAGTGACTGATAGATTCACAGTAGTTTCTCTTATAAGTGTCATTCATCTGCTGTGACTATGTTTAGAGGGGTGACCAGACTGCACTGAGCTCCAACGCCTTTGTTCAGTGCCTTTGAGATATTCTATATCCTTCCCCAGATTTGTACTTCTTTATTACCATTTCACTGACTTGTCTTGAATTGTCTTTTGTCTTCATTTTGGTTTGGTCTGTTGAAAATCTATCATAGTGTTGGACCTTACAAAGAAAGGGGGTATTTATTCTTATGAATTCATTGAAAAATAGTGATCCTCCAATTTTCTACATCAACAAATTGGGTGAGTTGATAAGGTCATATATTGCACCTGAAGAAAGTTTGCATTATAATTTTGAAGGGGATGAACACTTTTCAGCCTCAGAATTTTGGTTTTTAATTTTTAGTAAATAGACAGGTTTTGAAATTTTTCTTTGACATGATGTACATTTTTGTGTAGAATAGCTCAAAAAAATCCTACTTCACATTATTTTAGATTTAGAAAGTAAAACAGTAAAATGAGAAAATAGTTTTGGAGGCTAAATGCTTTTTCAAGGCACAGTATATCAGGAAACTTGACTCAGTTTTAGTTCCTTTACAGATTGCACTGATATAGTCAACGTTTTAGGAACAGCTTCTTTCTCTCCACCATCAGATTTCTAACTAGACAATATCTCACTATCTCACACTATCTCACTATTTTACACTATCTCACTATTTTCTCACAAACTTTTCTCATTATCTCACAATCAAGATTTGAATAGCTCAGACTCAGCAGAAAGCAGCTGATTGGGCAATTGAGGTCAGGTGACCAAGCAGTTTGAAAAGCTCAAACAAATAAATAGAGGGTTACCTCAAGCAGAGCGGCCTGTGGAAAGTGGCCAGTGAGTGAGTGGGCCAGTAAAGGAGTGGAGATTTGAGGCTTTGACTCGAGAGGTTCTGGCAGTTTTGGCAGTTGGACTGTGCAATCAAGATTTGAATAGCTCAGTTGATTAGTTGATTAGACCATCAAGATTTGAACAGCTCAGACTCAGCAGGAAGCAGCTGATTGGGCAATCGAGGTCAGGTGACCAAGCAGTTTGAAAAGCTCAAACAAATAAATAGAGGGTTACCGCAAGCAAAGCGGCCAGTGAAGGAGTGGAGATTTGAGACTTTGACTCGAGAGGCTTCAACGAGAAGAGGCAAAGTACAAGCTTGTTCCCAGTTAGTCTTTACAATGCCTCCTGAGACGGTGATGTGCCTCTCCTGTGAGATGTGGCAGTCTTGGGGGAACTCCCCTCTCCCGCAGAGTCACATCTGCCAGAAGTGCTTGCAGCTGGGTGATCTGGAAGACCGTGTGAGGAATCTGCAGCAGCAGCTGGATGACCTTTGACTCATAAGGGAGAATGAGGCAATCATAGATGAGAGCTACAGGGAGGTAGTCACACCTAGGCTGCCGGAAGCAGGTCGTTGAGTGACAGTCTGAGGTGGGAAAGTGAAGGAGAGTAGACAAGTGGTGCAGAGCACCCCTGTAGCCAGTCCCCTGAATAATAAGTTTACCGTCCTGGATGCTATTGGTGAGGACGACCGACCAGGTGTGAGCCATGGTGGCAGGGCCTCTGGCCCTGTGGTGCAGAAGGATGGGATGGAGAAGAGGAAAGTTATCGTCATTGGAGACTCTATAGTCAAGGGAGCAGACAGGAGATTTTGTGGACGTGAGAAGGAAAACCGTATGGTTTGTTGCTTCCTGGGTGGCAGGGTCTGGGGATGTCTCTGACCAGGTGCATGACATCCTGGTATGAGAGGGAAAGCAACCAGAAGTCGTGATACATGTTGGGACCAACGAAATAGGCAGGAAGAGACATGAGGTCCTGAAGTGTGAGTTATGAGAACTGGCAGAAGGATGAAGAACAGGACCTCAAGGGTGGCGTTCTCAGGATTGCTGCCAGTACTACGGGATATGATGGTAAAAATTGGAGGAGATGGCAGTTGAATGCGTGGCTGAGGAGTTGGTGCAGGGGGCAGGGTTTTAGATTTTTGGACCATTGGGATCTCTTCTGGGGAAGGTGGGACCTGTACAGATTTGATGGGTTGGACCTGAACTCGAGGGGGAGCAATATCCTTGTTGGTAGGTTTGCTAGCATGGTTTGGGAGGGTTTAAACTAATTTGCAAGGGGGTTGGGACCCAGAGCGATAGAGCAGTGAAAGAAGTGCATGGAGTAAAGCTAGATCTAACATATAGAGAAGTTTTGAGGAAAGAGCAGCAGAATAAAGGGTATAAAGGTAGTAAAGTAGAAGGGCTAAAGTGTGTGTACTTAAATGCAAGAAGCATCAGGAACAAAGGTGATGAACTGAGAGCTTGGATACATACATGGAATTATGATGTAGTGGCCATTACCGAGACTTGGCTGGCACCAGGGCAGGAATGGATTCTCAATATTCTTGGATTTCAGTGCTTTAAAAGGGATAGAGAGGGGGGAGAAAGGGGCGGAGGGATGGCATTACTGGTCAGGGATACTATTACAGCCACAGAAAGGGTGGGTAATGTAGCAGGATCCTCTTTTGAGTCAATATGGGTGGAAGTCAGGAACAGGAAGGGAGCAGTTACTCTACTGGGGGTATTCTATAGGCCCCCTGGTAGCAGCAGAGAAACCGAGGAGCAAATTGGGAGGCAGATTTTGGAAAGGTGCAAAAATAACAGCTTTGTTACCATGGGTGACTTTAACTTCCCTAATATTGATTGGCACTTGATTAGTTCCAAGGGTTTAGATGGGGCAGAGTTTGTTAAGTGTGACCAGGATGGATTCCTGTCACAGTATGTTGACAGGCCGACTAGGGAAAATGCCATACTAGAACTGGGTCAAGTCATAGATCTGTCTGTGGGTGAGCATCTGGGGGACAGTGATCACCACTTCCTGACCTTTAGCATTATCATGGAAAAGGATAGAATCAGAGAGGACAGGAAAATTTTTAATTGGGAAGGACAAATTATGAGGCTATAAGGCTAGAACTTGCGGGTGTGAATTGGGATGATGTTTTTGCAGGGAAATGTACTATGGACATGTGGTTGATGTTTAAGGATCTCTTGCAGGATGTTAGGGATAAATTTGCCCCAGTTAGTTAGATAAGGAATGGTAGGGTGAAGGAACCATGGGTGACAAGTGAAGTTGAAAATCTAGTCAGGTGGAAGGCAGCAGCATACATGAGGTTTAGGAAGCAATGATCAGATGGGTCTATTGAGGAATACAGGGTAGCAAGAAAGGAGCTTAAGAAGGGGCTGAGAAGAGCAAGAAGGGGGCATGAGAAGGCCTTGGTGAGCAGGGTAAAGGAAAACCTCAAGGCATTCTTCAATTATGTGAAGAACAAAAGGATGACAGGAGTGAAAGTAGGACCGATTAGAGATAAAAGTGGGAAGATGTACCTGGAGGCTGTGGAAGTGAGCGAGGTCCTCAATGAGTACTTCGAAATTCACCAATGAGAGGGAAATTGATGATGGTGAGGACAATATGAGTGAGGTTTAAGTTCTGGAGCATGTTGATATTAAGGGAGAGGAGTTGTTGGAGTTGTTAAAATACATTAGGACGGATAGGTCCCCGGGGCCTAACGGAATTTTCCCTAGGCTGCTCCACGAGGCAAGGGAAGAGATTGCTGAGCCTCTGGCTAGGATCTTTATGTCCTCGTTGTCCACAGGAATAGTACCGGAGGATTGGAGGGACGCAAATTTTGTCCCCTTTTTCAAAAAAGGTAGTAGGGATAGTCCGGGTAATTATAGACCAGTGAGCCTTACGTCTGTGGTGGGAAAGCTGTTGGAAAAGATTCTTAGAGATAGGATCTATGGGCATTTAGAGAATCATGGTCTGATCAGAGACAGTCAGCATGGCTTTGTGAAGGGCAGATCGTGCCTAACAAGCCTGATAGAGTTCTTTGAGGAGGTGACCAGGCATATAGATGAGGGTAGCATAGTGGATGTGATCTACATGGATTTTAGTAAGGCATTTGACAAGGTTCCACACAGGCTTATTCAGAAAGTCAGAAGGCATGGGATCCAGGGAAGTTTGGCCAGATGGATTCAGAATTGGCTTCTCTGCCGAAGGCAGAGGGTAGTGGTGGAGGGAGTACATTCAGATTGGAGGGTTGTGACTAGTGGTGTCCCACAAGGATCTGTTCTTGGACCTCTACTTTTCGTGATTCTTATTAACGAACTGGATGTGGGGGTAGAAGGGTGGATTGGCAAGTTTGCAGACAACACAAAGGTTGGTGGTGTTGTAGATAGTGTAGAGGATTGTTGAAGATTGCAGAGAGACATTGATAGGATGCAGAATTGGGCTGAGAAGAGGCAAATGGAGTTCAACACGGAGAAGTGTGAGGTGGTACACTTTGGAAGGACAAACTCCAAGGCAGAGTACAAAGTAAATGGCAGGATACTTGGTAGTGTGGAGGAGCAGAGGGATCTGGGGGTACATGCCTACTGATCCCTGAAAGTTGCCTCACAGGTAGATAGGGTAGTTAAGAAAGCTTCTGGAGTGTTAGCTTTCCTAAGTCGAGAGACAGAGTTTAAGAGATGCGATGTAATGATGCAGCTCTATAAAACTCTAGTTAGGCCACACTTGGAGTACTGTGTCCAGTTCTGGTCGCCTCACTATAGGAAGGATGTGGAAGCATTGGAAAGGGTACAGAGGAGATTTACCAGGATGCTGCCTGGTTTAGAGAGAATGAATTATGATCAGAGATTAAGGGAGCTAGGGCTTTACTCTTTGGAGAGAAGGAGGATGAGAGGAGACATGATAGAGGTGTACAAGATATTAAGAGGAACAGACAGAGTGGACAGCCAATGCCTCTTCTCCAGGGCGCTCAGTACAAGAGGACATGGCTTTAAGGTAAGGGGAGGGAAGTTCAAGGGGGATATTAGAGGAAGGTTTTTCCACTCAGAGAGTGGTTGGTGCGTGGAATGCACTGCCTGAGTCAGTGGTGGAGGCAGATACACTAGTGAAGTTTAAGAGACTACTAGATAGGTATATGGAGGAATTTAAGGTGGGGGGTTATAGGGTTATATGGGAGGCAGGGTTTGAGGGTCATCACAACACTGTGGGCCAAAGGTCCTGTAATGTGCTGTACTATTCTATGTTCTATTTATTTAACCTTTCTTTTAACAAACATTTTTTATTTTTATGTTTACACTTCTATCCCATTGAAAACCACTTAAAAAGAGCTCTATAAATAAGTTACTAGTTTATTTTTTGTTCTTTTTGCTCTACTTATTTAATTCGTTATATATTTTTCTATTGTAATTTATAGTTTTTTTAAAAAATAGGTATTGCCGCTGTAAAACAGCTGCTGCTGTAAAATAACAAATTTCACAACATATGCCAGTGATATTCAACCTACTTGATTCTGATGGGGTTCAATTGAGAAAGGTACCTCCTCTTTTCTACAACAGAATTCTTTCTGCTAGATCAAATAGGACTACTACTGAGGCTAGGTGACAAATTTGTATTTATCTATCTATTTATTTATTTAAATAGAGATACTGCATGGAATATGCCCTTCCAGTCTTTTGAGCTGCTTCACCCAGCAACCCTGGTTTAATTCTAATCACAGGACAATTTACAATGACCAAGTTACTACCCAGTACATCTTTGGACTGTGAAAGGAAACCAGAGGACCCGGAAAAACCCACAAATTCCACAGAGAGGATGTACGGACTCCTTATAGAGGACCATTGTCACAGATGCAGAATTAGTCCATTCAGCCATTCGAGTCTGCTCTCCCAAGTCCCACTCAACCCCATACACCTGCTGTCTCACCAAGCCTTTTGACTGATAAGGAAACTATCCACTTCCACCCTAAATATATGCACAGACTTGGCCTTCACCGCAGTCTGTGGCAGAGCATTCCACAGATATACTACTCTCTGTCTAACAAAATTCCTCCTTACCCCTGTCCTAAAGACTCACCCCTCAATTTTGAATATCCCCACTACAGGAAACATCCTTTCCACATCTTCCCTATCTAGTCCTTCCAACATTCGGTAGGTTTCAATGAGCTTCTCCCTGCATATTTCTAAATTCCAATGAGTACAGGCCCAATGCTGCCAAACGCTCCCCATATGTTAACCCCTTCATTCCCAGAATCATTCTCATGAACCTCCTCTGGACTCTCCAATGACAACACATCCTTTCTGAGATACAGGGCCTAAAACTGTTGACAATACTCTAAGTGCAGCCTGACTAGCATCTTATAAAGTCTCAGCATTATCTCCTTGCTTTTATGTTCAATTCCCCTTGAAATAAATGCCAATATTGCATTTGCTTTCTTTACGACAGATTCAACCTGTAAATTAACCTTCTGGGTATATTGCATGAGTCCCTCTATACCTCTGATATTTAAACCTTTATTTAGGTAATAGTCCACACTATTGTTCCTTTTATCAAGATGTATTATCATATATTCCCAACACTGTATTCCATCTGCCCCTTTTTTTTGCCCATTCATCCAATTTGTGTAATTCCTGCTGCAATCGCATTGCTTCCTCAGCACTACCTACCCCTCCACCTATTTTTGTATTATCCACAAACCTATTCAATTCCATTATCTAAATCATTGACAAACAATGTGAAAAACAGCAGTCACAATACTAACCCCTGAGGAATACTACTAGTAACTGGCAGCAACCAGAAAAGACCCCTTTTATTCCCATTCGCTGTCTCCTGCCTGTCAGCCATTCCTCTAACCATGCCAGTATCCTTCTTGTAACACCATAGGATTTCATCTTGTTAAGCAGCCTCATGTGTGGCACCTTATCAAAACCTTCTGAAAATCCAAGTAAATGACATACACTGCCTCTCCTTTATCCACCCTGCTTGTTACTTCCTTGATGAACTCTAACAGATTTGTCAGGCAAGATTTCCCTTCACAGAAACCATGCTGACTTTGACTTATTTTATCATTAGTCTCCAAGTACCTCAAAACCTCAACCTTGTTAATAGACTCCAATACTTTCCCAAACACTGAGTTAGTCTAAGTGGCCTATACTTTTCTTTCTTTTGCCTTGCTCCCTTCTTAAAGAGTGGAGTGTCATTTGCAGTCTTCCAGTCCTCTGGAACCATGCCTGAATCAAGTGATTCTTGAAAGGTCATGACCAATGCATCTGTTATCTCTTCAGCATCCCCTCTCAGGACTCCGAGATGTAGTCCATCTGGCCCAGGTGACATCCTCCTTAAGACCTTTGGGTTTGCCTAGCACTTTTTCCTTTGTAATGGCAATGGCACTCACTCCTGTTCCCTGACACTCACAGACCTCTGGCACATTGCTAGTATCCTTCCACAGTGAAGACAAATGCAAAGTACCCATTAAGTTCATCTGATATTTCTTTGACCCCATTACTACCTCATCAGCATCATTTTCCAGTGGTCCAATATCAACTTTCACCTCCCTTTTACTCTTTATAGAACTGAAAAAAACTTTTGGTATCCTGCTTTGTATTATTGGCTCATCTGCCCATATATTTCATCTTTTCCCTTCTTTTAGCTTTTTAGTTGCCTTTTGTTGGATTTTAAAAACTTCCCAATCATCCAACTTCCCACTTACTTTTGCTACCTTATATGCCCTATCCTTGGCTTTTATGCAGTCTTTAACTCCTGGTCAGCCATGGTTGTCGACCCCTGCTAGTATTGAACACTGAACTGCAACAACCAAGCTGTAATAGTGTCGTGCTAACAGCTACACTACTGTGGTGAGATTTTTAATCTCGGTATGTAATGGCCTTCAGCAGGATTTCCAAAGCACTTTTTGACTATCCCATTTCATGGATATGTCATTTACACAAACATTAACTGAGAGGAAATGTACTAGCTGCAATAACCACAGTGTTTAAAAATGTATTTCTGTTTCCAAGAAATAACATATAAAAATGAGGGATATTGAGAGTTTTCTACCTGCTGATGTTGTGAAGAGCTTCTATTAATTTTATTCTGATTATAACTGGTCTACAGCTGTGAAATGAGCTATTTGGTGTATTATGAGCAGTTTTAGGCCCTTTATCTCCAAAAAGATACGTTGGCATTGGAGACAGTCCAGCAGACATTCAGAGAACAACTCCAGGAATGAAAGGATTAACAAAAGAGGAGCGTTTGATGACTCTGGGCTTGTACTCACTGAAATTTAATAGAATGAGATGGGGGATCTTATTGAAACCTATTAAATAGTGAAAGGCCTGGATACAGTTTCTTATAGTGGACGAGTCTAGGACTAGAGAGTATAGCCTTAGAATAGAGGGATGTCCATTTAAAACAGAAATGAGAAGAAGTTTCTCTAGCCAGAGCGTGGTTAATCTGTGGAGGCCAAGTCATTGGGTATATTTAAAGCTGAGCTTGATAGGTTTTTGATTAGTCTGGGCATCAAAGCTTATGAGGAGATGACAGAAGAATGTGGTTGAGAGGGATAATTAATCAGCAATGAAGTAATGGCTGAACAGACTCGATGGGCTGACTGGCCTAATTCTGCTTCTTTGTCTTATGGTTTTATGGGGATATGTGGCATACTAATGTACTATCTAGAGTTTTGAACTGAGCCTGGGTATTCCACAGAGAGGAAAAAGAACCACTATTAAATCGATTGTCTTTATACTTTGTTTTGGAGGCCATTAAATGAAATACCTATGCATATCAAGATACCTAGCGGACAAAACAAACCTACAAAATAAATTAGAATATACAGAAAATTATGTTCAGTATTACAATCAAATCTTGAATTTCAAATAAATTCTAGCTTTGGTTGGAGTCAGTTAGGTTTACAATTGCCAGCCAAATCTGCAAAATATTTCAGAGTGATTTCAGGATGTAGTAATCTGATCATTAAGAAACATATACCTATTCTATGACACAAGTTGCATGCATTATTTTTTTCTATAAATGAATTGAATTTAAAAAACTACCAGTATTCAAATACTGCATATTTGAAAATTTGCAACAAATATCCAGGTCAAGCAGTATCAGTAGAGAGGAAATGGTTTAACAAACCACTAATTTTCTTTCTATCCTCCTGTCTCTTTCTCTCTCTCCTCCTTCACTTCCTCTATCTCTCTCTCCACCCCTCTCATATACCACCTGTCTTTTCTCTCTCATCACCCCCATCATAGAAACATAGAAAACCTACAGCACAACACAGGCCCTTTGACCCACAAAGTGGTGCTGAACATATCCCTTACCTTGGAACTACCTAAACTTACCCCTCTATTTTTCTAAGCTCGATGTAGCTATCCAGGAGTCTCTTAAAAGACCCTATCGTTTCCATCTCCACCACCGCCACCTGCAGCCCATTCCACACACTCACCACTCTGCGTAAAAGAACTTACCCCTGACAGCTGCTCTGTACCTACTTCTAAGCACCTTAAAACTATGCCCTCTCATGCTAGCCATTTCAGCCCTGGAAAAAAGCCTCTGACTATCCACATGATCAATGCCTCTCATCATCTTATACACCTCTATCAGGACACCTCTCATCCTCCGTCGCTCCAAGGAGAAAAGGCCAAGTTCACTCAACCTATTCTCATAAGGCATGCTCCCCAATCCAGGCAACATCCTTGTAAATCTCCTCTGCACCCTTTCTATGGCTCCACATCCTTCCTGTAGTGAGGCGACCAGAAATGAGCACAGTACTCCAAGTGGGGTCTGACCAGGGTCCTATATAGCTTTAACATTAACTCTCGGCTCCTAGCATTCTCTCTCTCTGTGTACAGATGCTACCTGTCCGTGTTTCAAGTCAAAGACCTTTTGCCACAACTCCAGACCCTACTGCATTTCTTGCTTTAGTAGCTTGACTAACACCTTGATACCACCTGACGTTTCCAGCATTTTCTGTTTTTGTTCCAGATGTGCAAGAACTACATTTTTTTTAAAATTTCACTTTGATTTTACATTTGTCTGAAATAAATTTTCTCTGCACTACCTTTCTTCTTGTTGCACTTTCCAAACTTGCTCTATCTTTTGGTTGCTGGTCTTTAATGAGGATTTTGTGTACACCTCCAGTCGTTTCTTCTTAGCCAAGATAGCCTTATTAATATCAGCTGCAAAGGAATTAAGAAGCAATGACAGACTGGTAACATTGACCTGCTGCAGCCATTCAGTAACAACTCCACAAACTATCTGAAATGTATCTCAACTCTCTGCCACTTACTGATAACATTATTTCTGAAATTCTGCAATAACATGTAGGTTAGCCAATGTTGTATTACTTCTAGTTGATAAGAGATTAGAAATAGAGACTCTAAAATATAGAAAAATGTAAATAGGATACCTACAGCAGCCTCCTTTTGTCAATACAGTGGATTCTGGTTAATTGGGACACATCAGGACCAGTATATTTTTCCCAATTAGCCAAAGTTTCATGGAAATAATTAAGAAGGTATATAAAAAAAAGACAAACTGTGTGACAAATTAGAACACTACAGTATAGTACCATGAAACTATGTATTAATTCCTCATAGTTATCAACAGAGAAATTTATCCAGTGTACATAATAAACAAGACCAGTGCAGACAACTAGGCAGATAATGGACTGCCTTAATACAATTTTCGATGCTTGCTATCTCCAATTCTTCATTTTCATTATAAAATTCAAGATGATTATAGATACCTTTAAATTCTTGTTGAAGTAGTGAAATGATTTCTTTTTCATTTCCAGCATCTCCAAGCAATGAAAATTAAAAATAGTTTTAAATTGTCTTACTGTTTAGAAATCATTAACTGTCAGTGACAAAAATCAGTGCTTTTTGAATACAAACGCGCAGCTGATGTTATTTAAAAGCTGATCACTCTAAGTAAGCATGGTGTAGTATCTAACAGCCACACAAGTGCCCCGACTAACTCTACTTAGAACCTTAAACACAAAATACTCTGCAGATGCGGGGGTCAAAGCAACACGTACAACATGCTGGAGGAACTCAGCAGGTTGGGCAGCATCCGTGGAAACAAACAGTCAATGTTTGGGACCCTTTGTAAGGACTGAAGAGGGAGGAGGCGGGGCCCTATAAGGAAGGTGGGGGAAGGGTGGGGAGAAGGCTGGTAGGTGCCAGGTGAACAACCCCAGTAAGGGGAAAGATTAAAGGGTGGGGGAGGGGAAGCAGGGAGGGGATAGGCAGGAAGGATGAAGAAGGAATGTAAGGGGAAAGACTATGGGTAGTAGAAGGAGGCAGAACCATGAGGGAGGTGATAGGCAGCTGGAGGAGGAGGCAGAGTGAAACTGGGATGGGGGAGGGAATTACCAGAAGTTGGAGAATTCAATGTTCATGCCAAGGGGCTGGAGACTACCCAGACTGTATATGAGGTGTTGCTCCGCCAACCTGAGTTCATGGCAGTAGAGGAGGCCATGTTTGGACATAACCGAATGGGAATGTGAAGCAGAGTTGAAGTGGAGGTGCTCAACAAAGCGGTCCCCCAATCTGCGTCAGATCTCACCGATGTAGAGGAGGCCGCCCCAGGAGCACTGGATGCAACTGATGACCCCAACAGACTCACAAGTGTTGCCTCACCTGGAAGGACTGTTTGGGGCGCTGAATGATGGACAGAGAGGAGGTGTAGGGGCAGGTGTAGCACTGACGCTTGCAGGGATAAGTGCCAGGTGGGAGATCCGTGGGGAGGGACGTGTGGACCAGGGAGTCGCAGAGGGAACAATCCCTGTGGAAAGCAGAGAGAGGTAGAGAGGGAAAGATGTCCTTAGTGGTGGGGTCCTGTTGAAGGTGGCGGAAGTTGCGGAGGATAACATGCTGGATCTGGAGGCTGGTGGGGTGGTAGGTGAGGACAAGGGGAACTCCATCCCTGTTGTGGTATTGGGAGGATGGAGTGAGGGCTGAAGTACGGGAAATGGAGGAGATGCAGGTCAGGGCATCATTGATGATGGCAGAAGGGAAACCACAATCCTTAAAGAAAGAGGACATTTGAGATGTCCTGGAATGGAAAGCCTCATCCTGGGAGCAGATGTGGTGGAGATGGAGGACTAAGAATAGGGAATAGCATTTTAGCATGTGGCAGGATCAGAAGAGGTTTAGTCGAGGTAGTTATGAGAGTCAGTGGGTTTATAGAAGATGTCAGTGTACAGTCTGACCCCAGAGATACGAGACTGAGAGATCGAGAAAGGGGAGAGAAGTATCCGAGATGGACCAAGTGAATTTGAGGGTTGGGTGGAAGTTGGAGGCAAAGTCAATGAAATTGATGAGCTCAGCATGGGTGCGGGAAGTAGGTTGAACCTGTTTGGCAACAGTCTCCTGACACAAAGTGGCAAAGTGTTTCAAATAAAGAAGGGGAATCCCAACTAATTTCTCAATTAATATTTGTTTTTTAAGAGTTGCCCAAGTAAGTGGCTGCTTTGATTAAGCTGATGGTTCAATTAACCATAATCCATTGTAATTCATCTCTCTGTATGCAAATGTTTCTGTTTTCAATTATCTACCCCTGTTTATCAGGCTTTTTCTCTCTTGAGTATTGACCAGAAATTTGAATTCCACATCATTGTGGACTCTATACAGATATTTTCCATGCTGTTAGTTCTGAGGTTCTCATATTCAACCAAATCCCTCATCTACCATTAACTGCATACTTCCAAAACCCAACCCCTTCCCCATCATAATAACCTGTGTTTCTAATTACATCAGTATTAGTCTGTATTGTTTGAATGTAATTAACCACCAATCTTTCTTGTCTTTTTATCTGTATTTCCTCATGCCTAGTGACATCCTTGTGAATCAAGCTTTTGATTATAAAAGCCAAGAGGTAATGATGTACCTATTGAAAGTGATGCTAAAATAAATGGGTCCATACTACAAAAATTATGTTGATGGTTTAAAAGTTACAGTATAGATTCACAAGGATGTTGCTAGGCAGTAAGATGATTCCTGGGATAAATAATTGTGGAATCCGCTGACCTTTTAGTGTACAGCAATACTTAGAGTGACCATCTCAAATAACTGAAAGCTTTGCTTGTCAGGCTTATCTAAGCCAAAACAGAAAGTCTGCTAAGTTCATATATCAGAATCAGAACTATTACCACTGACATACAGTATATCATGAAATTTGTTGCTTTGTGGCCACAGTAGAGTGCAATACATAAAAATTGCTACAAGTTACAATAAGATATAAAAAATAAATAAGTAGTGCAAAAAGATAGCAAAAAGTCTGTTTGAGGATTTGTGTCCAGAAATCTGATGGCAGAGGGGAATAAGCTGTTCCTAATCTTGGACGTGAAATTGATCACAATCAAATGCTACCGTAACAAGTTATGGCTTAAGTGATACTAGACTTTCCTGCAACTGGAAAAAAAAGTGATGAGACTTCTTCATGTAACTTGATTGTACAAGGAGTTTGCTTCACACTTCTCTACAGTAATAGTCCCGATAACATGTGTAGAAGAGAAAAAACATGAAGTTTGTCAAGTCAGAATCATGCATGCCATTTGGGAATTGATCATTTTAATAAATAAACTAAAACTAAAGTAAGTAGAGGCCACTCCAAAGTGCCGGTATGGAAAGGCCAGACAGTTACTTCTCAGTGAAGCACATTCAGCAGTCAAGCATTATGAAATATATTATACTAGTTCAACAATTTGATTTATCATTTCAAGACCATTAGACATTGGAGCAGAATTAGGAGATATGGCTACTGGGTCTGTTCTGCTATTCCATCATAGTTGATTTATTTTCCCTCTCAACACCACTCCCCTGCCTTCTCATAACCTTTTGCACTCTTACTAAGCAACAACCTATTAACCTCTGCTTTAAACAATACCTAATGACTTGGCTTCCATAGTCATCTGTGGCAATGAATTCCAGATTCACCACACTCTAACTAAAGAAATTCCCTGTCACCTCTGTTCTAAAGTCACATCCTTCTATTCTGAGGCTATGCTCTCCGGTCCTGGACTCTTCCACTATAGGAAACATCCTCTCCATGCCCACTCCATTTAGGCCTTTCAATATTCAATAGGTTTCAATTGTTTCCCTCTCATTCTTCTAAACTCCAGCGAGTACAGGTCCAAAAAACATCAATGCTCTTCATATGTTAACCCTTTTCATTTCAGGACCATTCTCACAAAACTCCTCTGGACCCACATCCTTTCTTAAAGGCCAAAAAACTATTCACAATACTCCAAGTGCAGTCTAACCAATGCTTTATAAAGCCTCAACATTACATCTTTGTTTTATATCCTCGTCCTCTAAATATGAACATTGCATTGCCTTCCTTAACAATTTGAAGTGTATGCTACAGGTCATGGTTATATTAACCATAACTTACTTAAGTTCTTGAAAAGGTTCAGAACCAAGAACCAAAGGCTGTTTTGGAGTCTGTTGTTGCAATTCTTTACTCAATAGGGGAGGCAAGTTGGCATAGCGATCAGCAAAACACTATTAGAGCGCCAGTGACCCAAGTTCAATTCCCATTGCTATCTGTAAGGGGTTTGTACATTTTCCCCACATCTGCAAGATTTTCCTCCCACACTCCAAGATGTATGGGTTAGTAGGTTAATTGGTCACATGGCTGTAATTGGGAAGGTGTTGGTTACCATGCTGTACCTTTACATCTAAAGCTAAGTCTAGAGATTGTACATGTGAAAGAGAACCTGAATATTGATGTTCTGAAAATGGAGACAGTATAATATAAAGAAACTCAGACACTAAAAGCACACTGTATGAAAAAAATCTGTTGTAAAGAACTTTACAACAGTAACACTTCTATTTTTCAAAAGCAAGATTTGTGAATAGGATATGATATTACCTCATGCTAAGATCACTCACTTGTCTGGATGTGATCCTTGCTGTTCATGGCTGGAGAGGGACTGAAACTACAACCAGGAACATGATGCACCTTGTGCAAACTCTGAATGGAGAAGCCAATATAATCTTCATCCAGCAGGTACAGGAAAGGACCCATGTAAAGAATCAACAACAGCTCAACAGGCCACTCATGCCTGCTCTGCCATTCAATAGTTCCTTTCCCATATGCCTTAAGACCATAAGACATAGGAACAGATGTTAGGCCATTTGGCCCATAGAGTCTGCTCTGCCATTCAATCATGGCTCCCTCCTCAGCCCCACTCATTTGCTATCTTCTTTCCCCCATTGTTTCTTCAGTCTCATTTTCTAGTGGTCCTATATCCACTCTCATCTCTCTTTTATTTTTATTATTTCTTTTTACATACTTGAAAAAGCATTTACTATCCACTTTGATATTGTTTGATAGATCGCTTTATATTTCATCTTTTCCCTCGCATTAGGGTTCTTTTAGTTACTCCCTGTAGACTTTTAAAAGCTTCTCAATCCTCTGTCTTCCCACTCAATTTTGCTTTGTTGTATGCTCTCTTTTGCTTTTACATTAGCTTTGACTTCCCTTGTCAGCCAGTTGTACTGTTTTGCTTTTTGAGTATTTCTTTGTTTTTGGAATCAGAAACTCACGCCATTGCTGCCCTACTGTCATCCCTGCCAGCATCTCCTTCCAATTTACTTTGGCCAACTCCTCTCACATCCCACTGTAATTTCCTTTACTCCACTGAAATAATGCTACATTAGACTTTACTTTCCCCCTATCAAATTTCAAGTTGAACTAAATCATATTGTGATCACTGCCTCCGAAGGGTTCTTTTACCTTAAGCTCCCTAATCACTTCTGGTTCATTACACCCAATGCAGTATAGCTGATCGCCTAGTAGGTTCAATGACAAACTACCCTAAAAAGCTATCTCATAGGCATTCAACAAACTCACTTTCTTGAAATCCATTACCAACTTGATTTTCCAAATTGACCTGCATGTTGAAATCTCACACTTCTGTCATAACATTGCCCTTTTGACTCACCTCTTTCCTGTTGTAATCTGTGGTCCACAACCAGCTACTGTTGGGAGGCCTGTACATAGCTGCCATCACAGTCCTTTTACATTTGCAGTTTAACACAACCCACAATGATTCAACATCTTCCAATCCGAGTCACACCTTTCTAGTGATTTGTTGCCATTCTTTACCAGCAGAACTACACCATCCCCTCTGCTTAATTTCCTATACCTCCAATAGAACATGTAATCTCAGACAGCCAGCTCCCAACTACAACCATCCTTCAGCCATGATTCAGTAATGTCAACAAGATCATCTGCCTTATTTTTATACTCAGTGCATTGAGTACTGTATTTGCTACCCTTTTGAATTATGCATCCGTAATGTACTGACAGTCACAGTGCTGCCTGCAATTTTGTCCTATCATCTGCCTGCCCTTCCTGACAGCTCACTATCTTGGCTTTTCTACCATCCGTCCTGAGTCCCATCACTCCAGTTCCCCACCCCCTTGCCAAATTAGTTTAAATCTTCATCAACAGCTCTAACAAACCTACACTTAAAAATACTGGTTCCCCATAGGTTCAGGTGCAACCTGTCACTTTCGAATAGGTTATACTTCCCCCGGAAGAGATCCCAATGATCCAAGAACCTGAGGCCCTGCCCCCTGCACCAGCTTCTGAGTCACACATTAATCTGCCAAATCATCTTGTTTCTACCCTCACTGGCGTGTGGAACAGGAGTAATCCAGAAATTACTATACAGGAGGTCCTGCTTTTTAGCTTTCTGCCTAGCTCTCTAAATTCTATATCATATCTCTGTATCTCTATCTATATTCTCTATCATGTATCAAGAGTATCCTGAGCAGCTGCATCACTGCCTAGTTCGGGAATTGCATCATCTCGGATCGTAAGACCCTGCAGCAGATAGTGAGGTCAGCTGAGAAGATCATTGGGGTCTCTCTTACTGCTACTACAGACATTTACACTACACGCTGCACCCGCAAAGCTTATTGTGAAGGACCCCACGCACCCCTCACACAAATTCTTCTCCCTCCTGTCATCTGGCAAAAGGAACTGAAGCATTCGGGCTCTTATGACCAGACTGTGCAACAGTTTCTTCCCCCTAAACCATCAGACTCCTCAATACTCAAGAGTCTAGACCATAGGTGTCAAACTCAAGGCCCGCGGGCCATATCCGGCCCGCGAGATCATTTTAGATAGATCTATTATTTTAATTATTAATGGCCCGGTGATATGAAGCCTTTGATTGTAAGTTAATATCATAAAAATAATGCTTCCTCAGCAGTCTTCTTCATAAGAAATGGAATTTGTGAAGTGAAACACTTTGTAGTTATAGCAGAGACTGAGACACATGAGAACAGGCTGAAAAAAAGGAGGCAATGAAAGCTGCGTTCGCACGCGCCCGACTGATCCGGCCCACATGAAGCTGTATTTTGCCCAATCCGGCCCGTGACCTAAAATGAATTTGACACCCCTGGTCTAGACTGACATCTACATCATTAATTATTATATTGTAATTTGTCCTCTACTGTGCCTATTGTCTTGGTAATTAATTATTGTACTGCCCTGCACTGTTTTGTGCACTTTATGTAGTCCTGTGCAAGTCTGTAGTCTAGTGTAGTTTTTATGTTGTTTTGCATAGTCTAGTGTAGCCTTGTGCTGTCTCACATAGTCTACTGTAGTTTTGTGTTGTTTCATGTAGCACCAAGGTCCTGGAGGAACATTGTTTCATTTTTACTGTGTACCATACCAGCAGTTTATCGTCGAAATGACAATAAATTTGACTTGACTTCAGGACCTCTTTCCTTTTCCTTCCAATGTCATTGCTACCAGTATGTACCAAGACATATACCAAGGCTGCTCTTCATTTCCCTCCCTTAGGAATGTCTTGACTCCCTTAGGAATCAGCCTGGAGATTCCTTGCTGCACTTACAGTATCTCAAGTATATCCAACCTTCATTTGGGAGACTGGAACTGTACACAATATTCCAGGTAAGTCTCAGTTGGGTTCTACATAATTAATGCTCAAGATGGTATCACACTACAACCTCTGTTGAGATCGTGGCTCAGCTTTAGTTGTTTCTTGGTGTTTTTTGTTTGGATTTGTGGAGATGTTTTGGGGACAGAGAAACCAGTTAGGGATCAGGTTAGGGTTTTAGGGAATGGGATGTGGGGATTAGAGGAATTAGAAGTCAGGCTGGAGTCTTAATTCTCTGCTCCATGTTTGAAGGGTTCCTGAGAATCAATCTGGTAACCCTTGCTGCACCTCCGGTATTGCAAGTACATCCTACATTGGTTGGGAGACGTGTGAGAATGTGAAGAGGGTAAGGGGTATATGTAGAAAGGGTGGGCGAGGGGTAAGTGCAGCAAAATACGTAGACAGGACCAGGGAGAGGATACATCATTGGGGAAGTGTAGGACAGGGAAGAGGTAGCTAAAATAAGATGCCAGGCAGCATGTGGCAACCACAAAGAAGAGGAACCTTGCAACCACAAGACAATGTGTTCGGCAAAGTATTTTGAGCTATATACCCATTTCGAGTGTTTTGCTTGCGTCCATACCCCTTTCCAAGTATTATGCTTGCGTCTATGCTTATTCCGAGTATTTCGCGTGCTTAGCTATGCCAATCAATCAATGAATTTGAATCGGTAACCATATTTGCGAATGCAGTGCCCCGTTTTTGGGTATAAGTATGACCTTTGTAAACCGACAAATTGGGAATTGGCTACCTTACGCCCGAAGTGAGTGGGGCTGTGAACTCCTCTCTGAATAAAAACCGTTTCAGAGGTAATTTCGTGTCTCTGGTGTTTTTCCTCAACTGAGCAGGTTAATAATTTCAATTGAACAACTGGACCTGTTACACAATACTCCAGATACAATCTCAATTAGACTCCACATAACTGCCTCAAATCCAGCACTTAAATCCTCTTGCTCTGAGGCTGACATGCCGTTTACCTTCCCAAGTGCTTGATGAACCTTATGCGAGGACACCCCAGACTCGCTGAACATCAATGCTTTTACATCTCTCACCATTCAAAAAATAAATTAAGACCATAGGACATTCGAGCATTGTGTTTGTTCTGCTATTCAATCATGGCTGTTCCCTTTTTCTCTTCCTCTACCCCATTCCGCGGCCTTCTCCCCATAACCTTTGGTGTCCAATCAAGAATTTATCAATCTCTGCCTTAAATACACCCAATCACCTGGCCTTCACAGTTGCCTGTGGTAACAAATTCCACAAATTCACCACCTGCTGAATAAAGAAATTTCTCCACATCCCTGTTTTAAATGGACACCCCTCAATCTGGAGGCTGTGCTTTCTTGTCCTAGACTCCTCCAACATGGGAAATATCCTTTCCACATCTATTCTGTCTGGACTTTTCAACATCAGAAATGTTTCAGTGAGATAGCCCCTTTCTTTCTAAATTCCAGTGAGTACAAACCCAGAGCCAATCAAACATTCTTCGTATGATAACCCTTTAATTCTTGGAATCATCCTTGTGAACCACCTCTGGACAGTCTCCAATGCCAGCACATCTTTTTTTAACTGAGGAACCCAAAACTGCTCACAATATCTCAAGGTGAGGCCATACCAGTGTATTATTAAGTGTCAGCATCACATCCTTGCTCTCGTATTCAAGACCTCTTAAAATTAATACTAACATTGCATTTGCCTTCCTCACCACCAACTTAACTTGCAAATTAACCTTTAGGGTATTCTGCACAAGAACTCCCAAGACTCTTTGCATGTCAGATTTTTGGATTTTCTTCCCATTTAAAAAAGTCTGAACATTTATTTCTACTACCAAAATGCATGACCATGCATTTTCCAAAATTGTACTTCCTTTGCCATTCTCCTTATCTAAGTCTTTCTGCAGCCGACCTGTTTCAACACTACCTGCCCCTCCACCAATCTTTGTATCACCTGCAAACTTGACAACAAAGCCATTTATTCCATCAAAATCACTGATATACAGCATAAAAAGAAGTCATCCTAACACTGACCCCTACATAACACCACTCGTCACTGGTAGCCAAGCAGACAAGGATCCTTTTATTTCCACTTGTTACCTCCTACCAATCAGCCAATACTCTAACCATGCTAGTAACTTTCTTGTAGTACCGTGGGCTCTTATCTTGGTAGGCAGCCTCATGTGTGGCACCTTGTCAAAGGCCTTACGGAAGTCCAAATATACAACATCCACTGCATCTTTATCCATTCTACTTGTAATTTCTTCAAAGAATTCCAACAGGTTCATCAGGCAAGATTTTCCCTGAAGGAAACCATGCAGGCTTTCTCCCTTCTTGTCCTGTGTCACCAAGTACCCCATAACCTCATCCTTAACAATAGACTCCAACATTTTCCCAACCACTGAGGTAAGGCTAACAGGTCTATAATTTCCTCTCTGCTGCCTTCCTCCTTTCTTAAAGGATGGAGTGACATTTGCAATTTTCTAGTCCTTTTGCATCATGCCAGAGTCCAATGACTATTGAAAGATCATTGCAATTATCTAATGCTGCCTCTTTCAGAACCCTAGTGTGCAGCTTATCTGGTCCGGCTGTCTAATGTACCCTTAGGTTTTCAGGCTATATGAACAAACTTTTCCATTGTAATACTAACTGTACATCTCTTCCTTCACACTCTATAACACCCGGCACACTGCTAGTGTCTTCCACAATGAAGACTGATGCAAAATACTCATTTAGTTTAACTGCCATTCCTTGTCCTCCATTATTATTTCTCTGGCCTCATTTTCTAGTGGTCCTATATCCACTCTTATCTCTCTTTTATTTTTTACATACTTTTTTGCTTTGTTGTATGCCCTCTCTTTGGTTTTTACAGTTGCTTTGACTTCTTCGTTATTGGAATACATGTGTCCTGCAACTTCCTTGTTTTTCCCAGAAACTAATGCTGTTGCTGCTCTGCTGCCATCCCTGCCAGCAGCTCCTTCCAATTTACTTTGCCGAATTCCTCTCTCATCCCACTATATTTTTTTTTACTCCACTAAAACACTGCTACATCAGACTTTACTTTCTCCCTATCAAATTTGAAGTTGAACTCAATTGTATTGTGATCACTGCCTCCAAAGGGTTCTTTTACCTTAAGCTCCCTAATCACTTCTGGTTCATTGCATAACACCCAATCCTGTATAGCTGATCCCCTAGTAAGCTCAACGACAAACTGCTCCAAAAAGCCATCTTTCAGGCATTCACCAAACTCACTCTCGAGATCCATTACCAGCACGATTTTCTGAATTGACCCACATGTTAAAATCTCCCACGACTATCATAACATGCCTTTTATATTTTCTCATATAATCTGTGGTCCACATCTCAGCTACTGTTGGATGGCCTGTATATAACTGCCATCAGGGTCCTTTTACCCTTGCATTTTCTTGACTCAACCCACAAGGGGTTCAACATCTTCTAATCCTATGTCACATCTATTGATTTGATGCCATTCTTTACCAGCAGAGCCACAGCACCCCCTCTGCCTACCTTCCTATCCCTCTGATACAACGTGTAACCTTGGACATTCAGCTCTCAACTACAACCATCCTTCAGCTATGATTCAGTGATAGCTACACCATCGTATCTGACAACCTGTAACAATGCAACATGATCATCCACCTTGTTTCTTAAACTCCATGCATCGAGATATAACAGTTTAAGTGCTGTATTGCTACCCTTTTTGATTTTGCATCCCTAATGTATTGATATTCACTCTGCTGGCTGCAATTTTGTCCTATCATCTGCCTGCCTTTCCTGTCAGTCTGACTGCTATCTTGGCTTTTGGCCATCAGCCCTATCCTGAGTCCCTTCACTCTGGTTTCCACACCCCTGGCAAATTAGTTTAAAAACTCCCCAACAGCTCTAACAAATCTGGTAGCAAAAATATTGGTTCCCCCTTGCGTCAGGTGCAACCCGTCACCTCCCCCAGAAGAGATCCCAATAATCTAAGAACCTGAAGCCCTTCACCTGCACCAGTTTCTCAGCCACTCATTTATCTGTCAAATCTTACCTTACCAGCACGTGGCACAGGTAGCAATCCAGAAATAACTATCCTGGAGGACCTGCTTCTCAGCTTTCTGCCCAGCTCTCTAAATTCTTTCTTCGGGATCTTATTGCTTTTCCTTCCCAGGAATATGTACCAAGACATCTGGCTGCTCTCCCATTCTCTAAAATGCTATGGACGCAATCCGACATGTCCCTGACCCTGGTAACTGGAAGGCAACATACCTTCCGGGAGTCCTGTTCATATCCAAAGAATCTCTTGTCTGTTCCTTTGAATACTGAGCCCCTAGTCACTACTGCTTCTGTCTTCTCCCTCTTTATCTTCTGCACCACAGACCCAAGTAGTGACATTCCTCGCTTTACAATTTTTCTATCAAAATTGATAACCACATCCTTCTATATTATATTCCATCTATTATGACCCTGCCATTTCACTTAGCCTATCAATATCTCCTCACAGCTCATAAGGCCATCTAGCTTTATTTCATCAGCAAAGTTGGATGGAGACAGTGACAATCCCAGCAGCACTCTCCAGCCAGGAAAGATCCATTTCCTCAGTTGTCAGTCCCCCAACCAAACTTCATCTTAATTTGCAAGTGTCGTGTTACCGCTTTCCCATAAAGGTTTCACTTCTAAGCAGACAGTGGAAAAGATCAGAATCAGTCAGGTTTAATATCACCGGTATACGAGTGAAATCTGTTGATGTTGCAGGATTGAAGGTGCTATATTTAAATGCGTGTAGCTTTTGGAATATGATGGACAAACTCGTGGCGCAATTAGAAATTGGTCGGTATGACGTTGCAGGCATCACTGAGTCATGGAAGGAAGAGCTGGGAGTTTAACATCAAAGGATATACTTTGTATTGAAAGGACAGGCAGGAAGGCATAGGCAGTGGTGTGGCTCTGATGGTAAGAGATGGAACCATCTTTAGAAAGAGGTGATATCGGGTCAGAGAATGTTGTAACTGTGCGTGGAAGTAAGAAACTGCAAGGGTGAAAAAAAACATGGGAATCATAGATAGGCCTCCAAATATTAGCCAAGATGTGAGAATGAGATTGCAAAGGGAGCTGGGCAAAGCATGTAATAAGGGTAATGACACTACTGTAATGGAGGACTTCAATATGCAAGACGACTGCGCAGATGAGGTTGGTGTCGGATCGCAAGAGAGGGAATTTGTTGAATGCCTAAGAGGTGACTTTTTAGAGCAGTTTGTGTTTGAGCCTACTCGGAGAAAACCTATCTGAGATTGTGTGTTGTGTAATAACCCAGATCTTATTAGGGAGCTTAATGTAAAGAAACCAAGGAGACAATGATCATAATATTATTCAATTTATTCTGCAATTTGAGAGGGAGAAGCATAAATTACATGTACCAGTATCACAATGGAATAAAAGGTACTCCAGTGGCATGAGAGAAGAGCTTGCCCAGGTGGATTGGAGGAGGATACTGGTAGGGATGGCAGCAGAGCAGAGGTGGCTGAGGTTTCTGGGAATAGTGCACAAGGCGCAGGATAAATATGTCCCACAGAAGAAAACATTCTCAAATGGCAGGGGTAGGCAACCATGGCTAACAAAGGAAGATAAGGACTGCGAAAAAGCCAAGGAAAGGGTTTATTAGGTAGCAAAAGTGAGTGCGAAGTTTTGAAAATCCAACAAAAGGCAACTAAAAAAACTACAAGAGGGGAAAAGATAAAACATGGGAGCAAACTAGTGAATAATGTAAAGCAGGATACTAGAAGTTTATTTTTCAGTTATATGAAGAGTAAAAGGTGAGAGTTGATACTGAACCACTGGAAAATATGTGGTTAGCTAGTAACGGGGGACAAAGCAATGACAGGTGAACTTAATGAGTACCTTGCATCTGTCTTCAATGTCGAAGACTCCAGCTGTGTGCCAGAGATCCATGAGTGTCGGAGAGCAATTATGTGTATCAATGCTATTGCAAAGGAAAAAGTGCTAGGCAAACTCAAAAGTCTCAAGGTGGATAAATCACCTGGACCATCCCACAGTCCTGAGAGAGTTGCTGAAGAGATAACAGATGCATTGGTCATGATCTCTCAAAATCACTTGATTCTGGCGTGCTCCCAGAAGAGTGGAAAATTGCAAATGTCACTCCACACTTTAGGAAGGGAGGAAGGCAAAAGAAAGGAAATTATAGGCCAGTTAGCTTAACCTCAGTGGTTGGGAAAGTATTGGAGTCTATTATTAAGGATGAGGTTTCAGCATACTTAGAAACTAATAATAAGATAAATCAAAATCTGCATGGTTTCTGTAAAGGGAAATCTTGCCCGACAAATCTGTTAGAATTCTCTGAGGAAGTAACAAGCAGGGTGAACAAAAGAGAGGCAGCGGATGTCATTTTCTTGTATTTTCAGAAGACATTGGATAAGGTATCATACTTGAGGCTGCTTACCAAGATAAAATCCTGTGGTGTTTCAAGAAAGGTACTGGCATGGATAGAGGAATGGCTGACAGGCAGGAGGCAGCAAGTGGGAATAAAAGGGGCCTTTTATGGTTGGCTACCAGTGACTAGTGGTGTCCCTCAGCGGTCAGTATTGGGACTGCTACTTTTCACATTGTTTGTCAATGATTTGGATAATGGATCTGATGGCTTTGCGACAAAGTTTGCAGATGATACGAAGATAGATGGAAGGGTAAGTTGTGCTGAGGAAGCAATGTGATTACAGCAGGAGACAAATTGGATGAATGGGCAAAAAAGTGATAGATGGAATACAGTGCTGGGAAATGTATGATAATGCATTTTTACTATGGGAAGAAGGTTCAAACATCAGAGGTGCAAAGGGACTTGGGAGTCCTTGTGCAAGACTCCCAGAAGGATAATTTACAGGTTGAGTCTGTGGTAAAGAAGGCAAATGCAATGTTGGCATTTATTTCAAGGGGAATAGAATATAAAAGCAAGAAGGAAATGCTCAGTAAACACAAAGTACACTGCAGATGCTGTGGTCAAATCAACACGTACAAACAAGCCGGAGGAACTCAGCAGGTCGGGCAGCATCCGTTGAAACGAACATTCAATGTTTCGGGCCAAGACCCTTCTTCAGGACTGAAGAAGGAGGGGGCAGGGGCCCTATAAAGAAGGTGCCAGGTGAAAAACCAATCAGAGGAAATATCAAGGGATGGGGGGGGGAAGCAGGGAGGGGATAGGCAGGAGAGGTGAAGAAGGAATGTAAGGGGAAAGCACTATGGGTAGTAGTAGAAGGCAGAATCATGAGAGAGGTGATAGGCGGCTGGAAGAGGAGGCAGACTGAAAGTGGGATGGGGGAAAGGAGAGGGAGGGAATTACCAGAAGTTGGAGAATTCGATGTTCATACTAAGGGGCTGGAACCATAACAGTGAATCTGTGGAATGCTCTGCCACAGACTGCTGTGGAAGCCAAGTCTATAGCTACATTTAAGGCAGAAATTTATTGCTTCCTGATCAGTCAGGGCATCAAAGAATATGGCGAGAAGACAGGTATATGGAGTTCAGTGGGATCTGGGATCAGCCATGATGAAATGGCGGAAAAGACTTGATAGACTGAATGGTCCAATTATGCTCCTACGTCTCATGCTCTAACCTCAATAATCAGCCAATTGATTTGCAAGGCGAGATAGAAGAAAGGTGATTTAACAGCCGTCTGGTTAAACCGAACCAACACCGATGGATTAATTCCACAAGTCCTCATCCAAGTTGGCCTGGACCTCTACCATATCCTACCAGTAACGCAAGAGATGATCACCAGCTACCTAGGAAGGTTCAAGCTAAGCTTCACTTCAGCCCACTTTACAATCAGGTGGCAAGACCTCCAAAAAGGAATTCCAACCAAACATGCCATCCCATCTTGTTAGTCATGGGTATGAACCTCCTCATATCAGCAGCAGTGGACGTAACCTGAAGCCCAGTGTGAAGTTTGGTATCCAACAGCGTGCAATACAGGTTCATAGATGACATCACAGTAACCACTGTTACCCATGTCCACGCAAGTTGGGTATTAAAAACCCTAGACAACTAGCTGCCTGGGCTAGGATGACCTTCAAGGCCAGGAAGTCCAGATATACGGTGGTCAAAAAGGGCAAGGTTACTAGCAAGTTCAGTCTTCAAGTACAGGGAGAAGTCATTCCATCCATAAAGGACAACCCAGTAAAGTGTCTAGGAGAGTAGTTTATTGCAGCAATGGTGAACAGCGCCAACATCACTAACACTGTATAGCAAACCAAAGAGTGACTGAAGAAGAGCAACAAAACCAGATCACTGGTAAAGTTAAGACATAGTTGTACCAACATGGTCTTTTATGAAGGCTGCTCTGGCTTTTCACAGTGTACAAGCTCCCCATGACCACTACAGAAGGCATTGAGAGAAATGTCATCAAGCACCTGTGGAGGTAGCTGGGGATGCCCCAAGTTTTACTTCAGATGGGACTCTACATAAGATCAGGCCAGCTACAGCTCCCATTGTCATTGGTAATGGAGGAGTTCAAAGTGGCAAAGTGTACAGTTGTATTAACACTGAGGGTATCCAATGACAAGCAAATAAACCAAGCAGGAGTCACAAGAAGTCTGGGCTGAAACTGGGCTGCCAACTCGGCCATAGACCAGGTAGAGTTCCTTGCAATTGAGAGACATCACTGGCAACCCATGCCTGGGATGGTTAGGTCTTGGCTCTGCACACTTCCAACAATGGGGGAGGTACAAGTGCAAGGAAAGGTGTGACATGGTCCAGGCAGTCTGCATAACAGCTTTAACATAAGACAGCATAGGTGGTGCCACGACAAAGTCACGCTGTCCCTTGCTGACATGCTGGAGCGGGAGAAGTGTAAAAATAGACCAGCTGGAAGAGAGGCAAACAGGGCAATCATTTTCATCAAGAAGGCCACACCAGTCATATCAAAGAGGCCTAAATCCAATCTGCTGCAAACTGCCAAATCTTGGGAGATGAGGGTCGATGTGGAGAGTAAGCTGCAGTTCCTGGAGGTGGTACAAACAACACTTTGATCAGACATCATACAGTGGTCCAACAAAGTCAAGAAAATTGTCTTGGTGGAGCTCACAGTATCATGGGATGAAGGATGCGAGGTTCATAAGACATAGGAGCAGAATTAGGCAATTTCGCTGATCCTTTCTCTTGTCCTCCTCAACCCCACTCCCTGGCCCTCTCCGTAACCTATCAAGCTCTGCCTTAAATACCCCCAACGTCTCCATAGCTGCCTATGATAATAAATTCCACAGGTTCACCAGCCCCTGGCTAAAGGAATTTCTCCACATTTGTTTTAAATGGACACTATCCTGAGGCTGTGCCATCTTGTCATTGACTCCGCACCATGGGAAACACCCTTTCCATATCTACCATGTCTAGGCCTTTCAACATTCGAAAGGTTTCAATTAGATCCCCTCTCCTCCTTCTAGATTCCAGTGAGTTACAACACAGAGCTAGCAAACATTCCTCATGTGATAACCCTTTCATTCCTGGAACCATCCTTGTGAACCTCCTCTGAACCCTTTCCAAATCCAGCACATCTTTTCTTAGATGAGCAGCCCAAAATTGTTCATATGCTCAAGGTGAGGCCTCACCAGTGCTTTATAAAGCCACAGTATCACATCCCTGTTCTTGTATTCTAGACCTCTTGAAATTAGAGGAAGGCCCCGAAATACCAGTTCTTAGTCCAAGAATGCAGGGACATAGAATGGCAGATGTGGCTATTGCTTGTGGATATCGGCTGTAGAGGGTTCCCGGAAAGGTGGGTATGAAGGTGACTATCTGCACTGGGCCTTGATGAAAAGAGCAAGAACCAAGCAGCTCACAGGATGGGGGAGGAACCAGAAAGAGCCTCTTGCTGGAAATGCAGCATGCAAGAGGAATTGAGCTGGAAGTCAGGAGCAGATGGTCGTGACTTGGCAACCACTGCTGACCTGCCAATTGGAGAGTGTAGTGGTTAAGAGTCGAAAGACCACCTGTCAACATCTGCTCCTGGCCAACGGCTATGGTTACCTCATCAGGTAACTGAAGAAATCACCCTGGTGTATGGAAAGGAATAAACAGTAGATGTTTCAGGCCAAGACCCTTCATCAGAATCTCTTGTGTTTTTGACTGATTTACCAGTCGTCCCATTCTTTTCAAAGGGGATATATTTCAGCAAAGGGGTAACATTTCAACAAATGTGTGTACCATTTATCTCACTGACTCCAGCTGGTGACTTTACCAGCATTGTTTGCAGAGAAGAATGAGACCCATTTGCTGAGAAATTTACCCTGAAACTTCTCAAGGTGGTGTTGGATTTGACTGTATAATTGTGATTTCCCTTGTAGCTGTGTGAGACAATGTTTACTGTGGTTACTGTGTTGGGCTTACATCTGATAGAAGTACATAGGATAAAAGGTATTGAGTCAATGGACAGAGACTTTTTTCAGGTTGGAAATGGCTTATATTAGGAGCATGATTTTATGTCGATTGGAGGAAGTATTTTTTTTTAGAGTGGTGAGTGCATGGAACGTGTTGCTAGAGATGGTGACAGAGTTTGATAATAAATTTACTTTGAACTTTAATGTTTCTAAGTACACGTTACATATACAAACCTGAGATTCATTTTCTCACAGGCATACTTAATAAATCCAATAACTGTAACAGAATCAATGTAAGACCACACAAACTGGGTGTACAATCAGTGTGCAAAAGACAATAAATTGAGCAAATACAGAAAGAAAAAAAATAATAAATAAATTAGCAATAGATAGAGAACATGAGATGAGCAGTCTTTGAAAGTGAGTCCACAGGTTGTGGGAACATTTCAGTGATATCCCCTTTGGTTCAACAGCCTGATAACTGTTCCTGAACCTCAGTGTGAATCCTGATGCACCTGTACCTTCTTCCGATAGCGCTCTGTGTAGGTGTGCCAATGGTGGAGAGGGCTTTACCCATGATGGATTGGGCCACATCCACTACTTTTTGTAGGTTTTTCCATTCAAGGGCACTGGTGTTTTCATGCCAGGCTATGATGCAGCCCGTCAATATACTCTCCACTACACATCCAAAGAAGTTTGTCAGAGTTTCAGATGTCATACTAAATCTTCACTAAGTCCTAAGGATGCAGAGGTGCTACCATGCTTTCATCGTAATTGCACTAATATGCTGCACCCACGACGTCCTCTTAAGTGATAACACTAAGGAATTTAAAGTTGCTGATCCTCACCACCTCTGATTTCCCTGATGAGGTTGATGGATCTCAACATTCCTCCTCGGAAGTCAATAATCATCTCCTTCGTCTTGCTGACATTGAGTAAGAGGTAGTTGGTATGGCACCAGTCAGTCAGATTTTCAATCTCCTTCCTATATGTTGATTCATTACCACCTTTGATGCGGCCTATGACAGTGGTGTCATCAGCAAACTTGAATGTGGCATTGGAGTTGTGCTTAACCACACAGTCATAAGTGTATGGTGAACAGAGCAAGAGGCTAAGCACATAGCACTGTGTTGCTGATAAAGATTGTGGAGGAGATGTTGCCAATCCAAACTGACTGGGATCTGCAAATGAGAAAATCGAGGATCCAATTGCACAAGAGGGTATTTAGGCCAAGGTCTTGAAGTTTATTGATTAGTTTTAAGGGGATGTTAGTATTGAATGCCAAGCTGTAGTTGATCTTTGCTGTCCAGATGTTCCAGAGTTGAGTGAAGAGCCAGTGAGATGGCATTTATTGTGGACCTGTTGTGCTGACAGGCAATTTGGAGCAGATCCAAGTCAGTTCTCCAGCAGGAGCTGAAATGTTTCATCAACAACCTCTCGAAACAATCAATCTCTGTGGATGTAAGTGCTACTGAAAAATAGTCATTGAGGCAGGTTACCATGTTTTTATTAGCCACCAGTACAATTGAAGCCTACGTGAAGCAAGTAGATACCTCAGACTGCTGAAGCAAGGTAATAAAGATCTCAGTGAACACTCCAGCCAGTTGATCAGCAGTGGTCTTTAGCAAGTGGCCAGGTACACCATCTGAGCTGGATACAAAGCCGTTTGATTATGGAGGCACACCGCAGAGGTACTTTTGCTTTTCAAAATACAGTCATTCGTTTTGTGGAGGATTTTGTCCCCCAGGTTCTGAAGATGTGTGCTGAGTTTAAAGGTGTAATGAAAGTGCCTTTTGATTGTGGACTCAGACCCTCCCTTCGAAACCCAGCCGATCTTCGAATTATGCTTACTACTGGAGAATATAAGTGGTTTAAATCAGTGAAGGAGGCTGAGGCATTTGTTGGAAGTCTTCCGGCCATCCCGTCTCCTTCGGAACCCGGTCTGACCTTCTAAAATGGTGGATAAGTACCTCTCGTAGTAAGTACAAACAGTGGCTGAACTGAACACACATCACTGGTGATGTAATAGTATATGTAATAGTGATGTAATAGTGGTAGCTACTACACTACTGTGTCATTCTTACCTACTATTAACTCATAGGAACATAAACATAGAAAATAGGTGCAGAAGTAGGCTATTCGGCCCTTCGAGCCTACACTGCCATTCAGTACGATCATGGCTGATCATCCAACTCAGAACCCTGTACCTACTTTCTCTCCATACCCCCAATCCTTTTAGCCACAAGGGCCATATCTAACTCCCTCTTAAATATAGCCAATGAACTGGCCTCAACTGTTTCCTGTGGCAGAGAATTCCACAGATTCACCACTCTCTGTGTGAAGAAGTTTCTCCTCATCTCAGTCCTAAGGCTTCCCCTTTATCCTTAAACTGTGACCCCTCATTCTGGACTTCCCCAACATCGGGAACAATCTTCCTGCATCTAGCCTGTCCAATCCCTTTAGAATTTTATACGTTTCAATAAGATCCCCCTCTCAATCTTCTAAATTCCAGCGAGTATAAGCCCAGTCGATCCAGTCTTTCTTCATATGAAAGTCCTGCCATCCCAGGAATCAATCTGGTGAACCTTCTTTGTACTCTCTGTATGGCAAGAATGTCTTTCCTCAGATTAGAAGACCAAAACTGCACACAATACTCCAGGTGTGGTCTCACCAAGGTCTTGTACAACTGCAGTAGAACCTCCCTGGTCCTGTACTCGAATCCTCTTGCTATGAATGCCAAATACCATTCGCCTTTTTCACCGCCTGCTGTACCTGCATGCCCACCTTCAATGACTGGTGTACAATGACACCCAGGTCTCACTGCACCTCCCCTTTTCCTAATCGGCCACCATTCGGATAATAATCTGTTTTCCTTTTCTTGCAACCAAAGTGGATAACCTCACATTTATCCACATTAAATTGCATCTGCCATGAATTTGCCCACTCACCTAACCTATCCAAGTCACCCTGCATCCTCTTAGCATCCTCCTCACAGCTAACACTGCCTCCCAGATCCGTGTCATCCGCAAACTTGGAGATGCTGCATTTAATTCCCTTGTTTAAATCATTAATATATATTATAAACAACTGGGGTCCCAGCACTGAGCCTTGCGGTACCCGACTAGTCACTGCTTGCCATTCTGAAAAGGTCCTGTTTATTCCCACTTTTTGTTTCCTGTCTGTCAACCAATTCTCTATCCACATCAATACCATACCCCCAATACCATGTGCTTTAAGTTTGCACACTAACCTCCTGTGTGGGACCTTGTCAAAAGCCTTTTGAAAATCCAAATATACCACATCCACTGGTTCTCCCCTATCCACTCTACTAGTTACATCCTCAAAAAATTCTGTAAGATTCGTCAGTCATGATTTTCCTTTCCCATTTCAAATGTGCCGTTATCACATCTTTGATAACTGACTCTAGCATTTTCCCCCACCACCAATGTCAAGCTAACCGGTCTATAATTACCCGGTTTCTCTCTCCCTACTTTTTTAAAAAGTGGGGTTACATTAGCCACCCTCCAATCCTCAGGAACTAATCCAGAATCTAAAGGGTTTTGAAAAATTATCACTAATGCATCCACTATTTCTTGGGCTACTTCCTTAAGCACTCTGGGATGCAGACCATCTGGCCCTGTGGATTTATCTACCTTTAATCCCTTCAATTTACCTAACACCACTTCCCTACTAACATGTATTTCCCTCAGTTCCTCCAGCTCACTAGACCTTCAGTCCCTTACTATTTCCGGAAGATTATTTATGTCCTCCTTAGTGAAGACAGAAGCAAAGTAGTTACTCAATTGGTCTGCCATGTCCTTGTTCCCCATGATCAATTCATTATTGCTTGATGAAAATATAGCAACCATGGCAAAAACCATTAGTCTGCTCACATAAAGATGTAATCATGAAAAATAAGGATAAAGTAATTAGAAACATTCAGCTTATTTATTGACCTGGGTATTTTCCCCCTTCAAGATGCTTTGTAACTACATCAGTCATGCTTGAGGGGCTGGAAAATATGCCCTATTGTTAGGTGAAGGAATTATTACAAAATGTTATGCTCCTAGCACTTGTTTGTGTTAAATCCATACTCTGCTGTAGAACAGCTGCTTTAATAAACAAGTGTCTATACACATTCTGTGAACACTGTGAATTCTTGGTCTGTATAATCTGAAATACAATCCTGCAATACTTGGGCAAATGTGTGGTATCTGCAACTGACTGCAAAAATACTGAAGATATTAAATCAATCATAGTTCTTAATAGTTTTCCTTTTGCAAATATTGGCTTTATTTTAAAGTAATTAACTCAAACAATTCTGAATTAGAGGATCTCAGTTTTACACATGACTAGACGAGTTCTTCCATTTTGTCCATTCCTACAAATAGAAATCCATTTTTATAATATTTTAATATAAAAGCACTCACCTCCAAATCGCTCAAGCATGGTGGCCACATCACTGCTATAAAGACAGATAACAAAAATTAATACAAGTCCATTCACCTGCAGTATTAGTTAATATCGGGAAGTGATATTTAGATTAAAGCAAAACAAAATGTGATTGTTTTTGGGCTGGGGTGGGGGGAACTGAAGGTACAGCAAATACTGATGTATTTGTTACAATAAAATACAGTATTCCCTCTGGCAGAAGAATCTTGAATAGCATTTGTACTGTTCTTCTTCTTACTTTGCCAGGACTGCACACAACTAAATTCGATATCTAAATGTTCATAGAGAGGAGTATGCTCTTTCTGATCATGGTTCAGTGCATGTTCTAAATACTCAATTATCTAGAAACATGGAGCTTTGAAAATGCAGAAAAAACTCAACACCATCCAGGAATGAGCTGGATTGGCATCGACTCCATTTCAGCCTGAACCTTTCACTTAGTAAACAACTGTCCATAAAATGCAATGTGGTTACTAGGCTGGACTAGAACATAGAACAGTAGAGCACAGTACAGTACAGGTCCTTCAGCCCATGATGTTGTATCAACCCTTTAACCTACTACAAAATCAATCTAAGGCAACACGAGTGAATCTGCAGATGCTGGAAATAAATAAAAATACAAAATGCTGGCAGAACTCAGCAGGCCAGACAGCATCTATGGGAGGAGGTAGTGACGACGTTTTGGGCCGAAACCCTTCATCAGGAGCGATCCCAATCCAGGCAAGACCCTTGCAAATCTCCTCTGCACCCTTTCCATAGCTTCTGCATCCTTCCTGCAGTGAGGCAACCAGAACTGAGCACAGTACTCCAAGTGGGGTCTGACCAGGATCCTATATAGCCGTAACATTACCTCTCGACTCCTAAATTCAATTCCATGATTGATGAAGGCCAATACACCATACCATATCTTAACCATAGAGTCAACTTGCGCAGCAGCTTTGAGCGTCCTATGCACTCGGACCCTAAGGTCCCTCTGATCCTCCACACTGCCAGCTGTCTTACCATTAATACTATATTCTGCCATCATATTTGACCTACCAAAATGAACCACTTCACACTTATCTGGGTTGAACTCCATCTCCACTTCCCAGCCCAGTTTTGCATCCTATCAATGTCCTGCTGTAACCTCTGATAGCCCTTCACACTATCCACCACACCTTTGTGTTACCAGCAAGCTGATAACAAACTTACTAACCCATCCCTCCACTTCCTCATCCAGGTCATTTATAAAAATCACAAAGATTTTGGGGTCCCAGAACAAATCCCTGAGGCACCCCACTGGTGACCAACCTCCATGCAGAATATGACCTGTTTACAACCACTCTTTGCCTTGTGTGGGCAAGCCAGTTCTGGATCTACAAAGCAATGTCCCCTTGGATCCCATGCCTCCTGACTTTCTCAATAAGCCTTGCATGGGATAACTTATCAAATGCCTTGTGGAAATCCACATACATTACACCTACTGCTCTTCCTTTAACAATGTGTTTAGTCACATCCTGAAAAAATTCAATCAGGCTCGTAATGTTCATAAATCCTGCCTCTCAGGATCTTCTCCATCAACTTACCAACAATTCAGATTCAGTTTATTGTCATTTAGAAACCACAAATGCAATGCAGTTAAAAAATGAGACAATGTTCCCCCAGAATGATATCACAAAAGCATATTACAAAACAGACACCAGAAAATCCACATAACGTTTGGCAATCCCCAATCCAGAGTCCGAAGTGGCCGCTGCAAGCTATGTCGCGCCGCCATCTTGGATCAATTGAGGTAAGACTCACTGGTCTATAATTTCCTGGGCAATCTCTACTCCCTTTCTTGAAAGGGACATCTGCAACCCTCCAATCCTCCATAACCAGTCCCATCCCCACTGATAATGCAAAGATCATTGCCAGAGGCTCATCAATCTTCTCCCTCGCCTCCCACAGTAGCCTGGGGTACATCTCATCCAGTCCCGGCGACTTATCCAACTTGTTGCTTTCCAAAAGCTCCAGCACATCCTCTTTTTTCATATCTACATGCTCAAGCTATTCAGTCTACTGCAAATCATCACTACAATCACCAAGATCATTTTCCATAGTGAATACTGAAGTATTCATTAAGTACCTCTGCTATTTCCTCCGGTTCCATACACACTTTCCCACTGTCACACTTGATAGATCCTATTCTTTTACATCTTATCCCCTTGCTCTTAACATACTTGTAGAATGGCTTGGGGTTTTCCTTAATCCTGCCCGCCAAAGCCTCTTCTGGCTATCCTAATTTCCTTCTTATGCTCCTTCCTTATAATCTTCTAGATCTCTAACATTACCTAGCTCTCTGAACCTTTCATAAGCTTTTCTCTTCTTCTTAACTAGATTTATTACAGCCTTTGTATACAACAGTTCCTGTACCCTAACCATAACTTCCCTGCCTCATTGGAACATACCTAAAAGAAACTCCACTCAAATATCCCATGAATACTTGCCACATTTCTTCCATACTTTTTCCTGAGAACATCTGTTTCCAATTTAAGCCTCCAATTTCCTGCCTGATAGCCTGACAATTCCCCTTACTCCAATTAAACACTTTTCTAACTTGCCTGTTTCTATCTCTCTCCAATCAGAATTAAAGCAGACAGAATTACGATCACTATCGCCAAATGCTCTCCCACTGAGAGATCTGACACCTGACCAGGTTAATTTCCCAATACCAAGTCAAGTACAGCCTCTCCTCTTGTAGGCTTATCTACATATTGTGTCAAGAAACCTGCCTGAACATAAAAACATAAACACAAAACATTAAAAATTAAATATAAAACACAAAATAATTGATTGCTTAAGTATTCACTCCCTTCAAGTATGTAGTAGATGCACCTTTGGCAGCAAATACAGCCTTCAATTTATGTGGATAGGTGTCTATCGTCTTTGCACATCTGGACACTGCAAATTTTCCCCATTCTTCTTTACAAAACTGCTCAAGATCTGTCAGATTGCACAGGGATTGTGAGTGACCATCCTTTCTCAAGTCCAGCTACAAATCCTCAATTGAATTGAGGTCTGGACTCTGACTTGGGCATTCCAGGACATTAACTTTGTTGTTTTTAAGCCATTCCTGTGTTGCTTTGGCTTTATGCTAGGGCCATTGTCTTGCTGGAAAACAAATCTCCCAAGTTGCAGTTCTCTTGCAGACTTCATCAGATATTTCTCCAGGATTTCCCTGTATTTTATCCTCTACCTACACAAGCTTGCCAGGGCCTGCTGCAGTGAAACATCCCCACAACAAGATGCAGCCACCACCATGCTTCATGGTATGGATGGTGTTTTTGATACTGTGCAGTGTTTGGCTTACACTAAACACAGCATTTAGTCTGATGGCCAAAATGTCAGTATGTTTCATCAGACTATATAACCTTCTTCCAGCTGACTTCAGAGTTTCCCACATGCGTTCTGGCAAACTCTGGCCAAGATTTCATTTGAGTTCTTTTTTCATCAGCAGCTTTCTCTTTGCCACTCTCCCATGAATCACCCAGGAAACAGTTGTATGCACTGTCTCTCCCATCTCAGACACTGAAGTTTGTAACTCCTCCAGAGTTGTCATAGGTCTCTTGATGGCCTTCCTCACTAGTCCCCTTCTTACACAATCACTCAGTTTTTGAGGATGGCCTGCTCCAGGCAGATTTACAGCTGTGCCATATTCTTTTCATTTCTTGATGATTGACTTAACTGTACTCCAAGGGATATTCAATGACTTTGGAAAGTTTCTTCTATCCATCAATTAGTCTGGTTCTCTTTCTCTCTCTTTTTCCCCCCACACTATAATCTCCCCCCAGCCCTACCTTTCTTTCTCGTTTATTTCCCATAATTCTCCACCTTCCCCCAGCCCATTTCCCTCCAGCCTATCACTTCCCAGCTCTCTACTTCATCCGTCCCCCCACTTCTTATCCCCTCTCCACCATCCCATGATACTTCACTCCTGATGAAGGGTTTTGGCCTGAAACATCGTCACTACCTCCTCCCATAGATGCTGTCAGGCCTGCTGAGTTCTGCCAGCATTTTGTGTTTTTATTTCCAGCATCTGCAGATTCACTCAAGTAATCTATCTTTGCCTCTTTTCCTGTCAGTAGAAACTGTTCCACCAGGCATAGTAGCTAAACTACATATAGAAAATATAGAAACATAGAGAAACTACAGCACAATACAGACCCTTCGGCACAGAGTTGTGCCGAACATGTCCCTATCTTAGAAGTTACTAGGCTTACCTATAGCCCTCTATTTTTCTAAGCTCCATGTACCTACCCAAAAGGTTCTTAAAAGACCTGATCGTATCCACTTCTACCACCATTGCCGGACCACTCTCTAAGTATAAAATTTACCCCCGACATTTTCTCTGTACCTACTCCCCAGCACCTTAAACGCGTGTCCTCTTGTGACAACCATTTCGGCCCTGGGGAAAAGCCTGACTATCCATACCATCAATGCCTCCCATCATCTTGCGCACCTTTATCAGGTCACCTCTCATACTCCGTCGCTCCAAGGAGAAAAGGCCAAGTTCACTCGACCTATTCTCATAAGGCATGCTCCCCAATCCAGGTAACACCCTTGTAAATCTCCTCTGCACCCTTTCTATAGCTTCCACATCCTTCCTGTAGTGAGGCGACCAGAACTGAGCACAGTACTCCAAGTGGGGTCTGATCAGGGTCTGATATAGCTGCAACATTACCTCTCAACTCCTAAATTCAATTCCACGATTGATGAAGGCGAATGGCCAATACACCATACATCTTCTTAACCACAGAGTCAACTTGCGCAGCTGCTTTGAGCATCCTATGGACTCAGACCCCAAGATCCCTCTGATCTTCCACACTGCCAACTGTCTTACCGTTAATACTATATTCTGCCATCATCTTTGACCTACCAAAATGAACCACTTCGCACTTATCTGGGTTGAACTCCAACCGCCACTTCTCAGCCCAGTTTTGCATCCTATCATTGTCCTGCTGCAACCTCTAACAGCCCTCCACACTATCCACAACACCCCCAACCTTTGTGTCATCAGCAAACTTACTAACCCATCCCTCCACTTCCTCATCCAGGTCATTTATAAGAATGACAAAGAGTAAGGGTCCCAGAACCCTTACTGGATAAACAGGGGGCTCTAGGGGGACAGAAGCTAACTACGATTCAAATCACCAAGGAAATGGTACTTGATAAATTAATGGGACTGAAGGTGGATAAATCCCCTGGGCCGGATGGCTTGCATCCTAGGGTCTTAAAGGAAGTGGCAGTCGGGACTGTGGATGCAATAGAGATAATTTTTCAAAACTCGCTGGACTTGGCAATGGTCCCGGCAGATTGGAAAAATGCTAATGTAACTCCTTTATTTAAAAAGGGCAAAAGACAGAAGGCTGGGAATTATAGGCCAGTTAGCCTAACATCTGTGGTTGGCAAAATGTTGGAATTGATAATTAAGGAAACAGTAACAGGGCATTTGGATAAACATAGCTTAATAGGACAAAGTCAGCATGGCTTTACAAAAGGGAAGTCATGTTTGACAAATTTGTTGGTGTTCTTTGAGGACATAACATATAGGGTAGATAAAGGGGAACCAGTGGATGTGGTGTATTTGGACTTCCAAAAGGCATTTGACAAGGTGCCACAACAAAGGTTATTACTTAAAGTAAAAAATCATGGGATTGGGGATAATATTCTGGCATGGGTGGAGGATTGGCTTTCTAACAGAAAACAGAGAGTTGGGATAAATGGTTTATTCTCAGACTGGCAATTGGTGACTAGTGGTGTTCCGCAGGGGTCGGTGTTGGGACCCCAACTCTTTACAATCTATATTAATGATTTGGAGAAAGGGACTAAGTGCAATGTATCGAAGTTTGCTGATGACACAAAGATGGGAGGGACTGTAATGAGTGCGGAGGACATTAAAACCCTGCAGAGGGACATAGATAGGCTGAGTGATTGGGCAGATGAAATATAATACTGACAAGTGTGAGGTCATGCACTTTGGCAGGAAAAATAATAGAGCAAGTTATTATCTAAATGGAGAGAAACTGGAAAGTGCTTCTGTGCAAAGGGATCTGGGGGTCCTGGTGCAGGAAACACAAAAAGTTAGTATGCAAGTGCAGCAGGTGGTCAAGAAGGCCAATGGAATGCTGGCTTTTATTGCTAGGGGAATGGAGTATAAGAACAGGGAGGTCTTACTGCAGTTGTACCGGGTATTGGTGAGACCACACCTGGAGTACTGCCTGCAGTTCTGGTGTCCATATTTAAGAAAGGACATACTGGCTCTCGAGGCAGTGCAGAGAAGGTTCACTAGGTTAATTCCAGGGATGGGTGGGTTGATGTATGATGAGAGGTTGAGTAGATTGGGACTCTACTCATTGGAGTTCCAAAGAATGAGAGGTGATCTTATTGAAACATATAAGATTGTGAAGGGGCTTGATCGGGTGGATGCAGGGAGAATGTTCCCAATGATGGGTGAAACTAGGACTAGGGGGCATAATCTTAAAATAAGGGGATGCCGTTCCAGGACTGAGATGAGGAGAAATTTCTTCACTCAGAGAGTAGTGGAGCTGTGGAAGCTACTGCACTCAATAAATTCAAAACAAAGATAGACATTTTCCTGGATAAAAATGGCATTAGGGGATACGGTGAGCGAGCAAGTAAGTGGACATGAGGCTAGGTTTAGATCAGCCATGTGATCTCCTGGGCCAGTTTTCGATAGCCTGGATGGGTCCGAGAGGAATTTTCCAGATATTTTCTCCTCAATTGGCAAATCGTTTTTTCCCCCCCGGGTGATCACATGGGTTTTGGCGGGATGAATAATAAAATAAAATGGGCGGCATGGTGCCCTGTTGGTTGGCATTGTTGCCTTGTGGGATTCGGTGATAACTAGAGTTAAGATTGGATCAGCCATGATCTTGTTGAATGGCAGAGCAGGCTTGAGGGGCCGATTGGCCTACTCCTGCTCCTATCTCTTATGTTCTTATGTTAACAGATCCCTGAGGCACTCCACTGGTGACCGACCTCCATGCAGAATATGACCTGTCTACAACCACTCTTTGCCTTCTGTGGGCAAGCCAGTTTTGGATCCACAAAGCAATGTCCACTTGGATCCCAAGCCTCCTTACTTTCTCAATAAGCCTTGCATGGGGTACCTTTTAAAATGCCTTGCTGAAATCCATATACACTACATCTACTGCTCTTCCTTCATAAATGTGTTTAGTCACATCAACAAAAAATTCAATCAGGCTTGTAAGGCCCTTGACAAAGCCATGCTGACTATTCCTAATCATATTATACCTCTCCAAATGTTCATAAATCCTACTTCTCAGTATCTTCTCCATCAACTTACCAACCACCGAGGTAAGACTCACTTGTTTATAATTTCCTGGGCTATCTCTACTCACTTTATTGAATAAACGAACAACATTCGCAACCCTCCAATCCTCTGGAGCCTCTTCCGTCCCCATTGATGAGACAAAGATCATCGCCAAAGGCTCAGCAATCTCCACCCTCGCTTCCCACAGTAGCCTGGAGTACATCTCATCTGGTCCCGGTGACTTATCCAACTTGATGCTTCCCAAAAGCTCCAGCACATCGTCTTTCTTAATATCTACATGCTCAAGCTTTTCATTCTGAAGATCAGGAGCTGAACTTGGTTGACAGAGTCTATTTATGACGCATGCCACCAGGAGCATTTAAAAGGTAGTGGGAGCTTATCCCCACTACTTCCTCCAGCTATAACCTTGGCGAACCATATTCACATATGAACAAATAAAAAGGCAGTTGATAGAAACAAGATACAGTGTTTATTATGTGCATGAGCTTGCACCATAGCTCAGAAATTTACAGGACTAACTCATGATTTTATTTAGGGATACAGTGTAAAACAGGACCTTCAGGCCCAATGAGCCATACCACCCAGCAACCCACCTACTGAGTACTAGTCTAATCACAGGACAGTTTACAATCACTAATTAACCTACTAACCAGTATGATTTCAGACTGTGGGAAGAAACTGGAGCACCCAGAGGAAACCATACACTCATAGGAAGTAAGTCCAATTTTTTTTTTACAGATGGTGCCGGAATTGTGCTTACAAAGCTCTCCTTCACCCAACTTTTGGAAAATCAGATCACGCTTTGATCTTTTGCCAACATACAGGCAGAAGCTGAAACAAGAGATGGCCACAGTTAAAACCGTCCACTGTTGGTCCAACCAATCGGTCTCCATACTGCAAGACAGCTTCGATGACGTCAACTGGAATGTCTTCCATGATGAGAATGTCTCTGAGTTCATGGATGGAGACACGTGCTTCATCAGAAGTTGGTCAGGGTGAGTCCGAAACTCTGGATCAATAGTTCCGTGTGAGCAGCACTGACTGCACAACAGAGCTTATGCTGTCAGCAGTCAGCAGGAGCTCAAGAAAAACAGCTACAATCTGCAGTAAGCTATCAAGGCTGCAAAACAACAATACAGGGACAAGATAGAGTCAAGGTTCACTATGAATAGCACGTGACTCTTGGCGAGGGTTGCCTACCATCGTAGACTTCAAAGCCAAACATTAGTGGTGCTGCCAACATCATGGCCTCTCTCCCAGATGAGCGCAATTGCTTTTACACTTGGCTCAATATCGCTAACTCTGAGCATCCGAGGAAAGTCATCGCTACAACCTGGTCATCTCTGAGGCTGAGGTACAGATGTTTCCAACGAGTGGACAGTCGCAAGGCTGCTGGACTGGATGGCATCCAGTGGTGAGTACTCAGGATGTGTGCAGTACAACTGGCAGGTGTGTTTACATACATTTTTAATCTGTCCCTCTCCCAGCGTAGAGTGTCCTCCTGTTTGAAATTATCCATCATTGTCCCTGTATCAAAAAAGACCAAGGTAACATGCCTGAACATCTGGCGTCCTGTCGCACTCACCTCAATAATAAGCAAATGCTTTGAGAGGCTGGTAAACGACTACATCTGCAGGATGCTACCACCAAAACTGGATCCCCTACAATTCGCCTACTGACACAACTGATCAACAGATGAATCAATAGCCACTGCACTACATACACTCCTTACACATCTGGAGAAGAAGGATGCTTATGTGAGAATGGACTACAGTTCAGCATTCAACACCATAATTCCCTCCAGGCTCGACAGATAGCTCAGCCTTGACCCTGCCTTGTACAGCTGGATCCTAGTCTTTCTGTCAGATCACCAGCAGGTGGTAAGAGTGCGCTCCCTCACCTCCACCCCTCTGACCCTCAACTCAGGAACCCCTCAGGAAGAAAACAACCTCTTCCTCAATGTCGCAAAAACAAAGCAGCTGGTTGTGGATTAGAGGAGGAAAGGAGACAGACTAACCCATATTGACATCAATGGATCTGGGGTTGAGAGGGTAAACAGCTTGAAGTTCCTTGACATCCACATCACCAAGGACCTCACATGGTCTGTACACACCAGCTCTGTGCTGAAAAAGGCACAGCAGCGCCTCTTTCACCTCAGACAGTTGAGAAAGTTTGGTATAGGCCCCCAAATCCAAAGAACTTTCTACAGGGGCCCAATTGAGAGCATCCTGACTGGCTGCATCACTGCCTGGTATGGGAACTGTATCTCCGTTAATCGCAGGATTCTGCAGAGAGTGGTGCAGACAGCCCAGCGCATCTGTAGTTGTGAACTTTCCATGATTCAGGACATACACAAAGGCAGATGTGAGAAAAGGTCCTGACGGATCATTGGGGACCTGAGTCACTCCAACCACAAACTGTTCCAGCTGCTACCAAATAGAAAACGGTATTGCAGCATAAAAACCAGGACCATCAGGCTCCGGGACAGCTTCTTCCACCACGCCATCAGACTCATAAACTCACACTGATTTGAGTGTATTTCTATGTTACATTGACTGTTCTATTTATTATAAATTACTATGATCGCACATTGCACATTTAAACAGAGACACAACGTAAAGATTTTTGTTCTTCATGTACTTAAAGGATCAGAAAGTCAATTCAAATCTAACTCCAAACTTCAATGCTCAGAGCTGTAATAGTTTTGCACCAACTGCTACACTACTGTAGCATCCTATATATTTTCTCTCAGATCTGTTTTGCCAGTCAGTGCAAACTTGAGAGTAGATTAGATTTGAATTCTAATGGGAAATGGAGCGCAAGACGTTTTGGGTAGAAGCATCCAATTGGCTTTGCATTTCTTATGGTAAACAGTACAAGGTAGTGCTCTCAAGAAGCAAGCTCCTTTCTTGCTCGTGAAGAACCCCTTCAGCAACATCCTCTGATGAGCTTCTATAAGGAAAGTGCAGGGGTTTGATATATCTAACTGTACAAAATACAAGATTGGGAGTAGAAAATTACTGATTTTGATGAAATCATTTAAACATTTAAAGTAAATATTGAATACAGTAACTGAAAAGGAAATAAAAATAACTTACTTAGGAATATGACAGTTAGTTAAAACTGCCCAAAGCATCACCAGCACCAGCCTACCCACCATCAAGGACATATATACAAAAAGATGCTGGAAAAGGACTAGGAACCCACCCACCCTGCTCATGGACTGTTTGTCCCACTCCCTTCAGGGAGAAGGCTACACAGCATCCATGCCAGGACCACGAGACTCAAAATCAGTAACTTTCCCTAGGCAGTAAGGCTGATCAACACCTCCACCCACTAACCCAGACCCTACCCAACCACTACCATTTTATCATTTCACGTCTGTCATCATATGTGCATAGCATCACTTTATGATCAATCTATACATATAAACTCTTCCAGCCCAATGAGCCTATAATGACCAATGACACTCATATAACCAATTATCCTGCTAACCCATATATCTTTAGAATGTGCAAGGAAACCGGCATAACCAGAAGAAACCCACCCACACAGTCAGAAGGAGAATGTACAAATTCCTAACAGTTGTGTAAGTTAACATGGATCGCTGGTGCTATAATACTGTTACATTAACCATTGTGCTACCGTGCAACTCCAATACAATTTAATTATTCTAGTAATAGAGAACTCATTCCTTTTGTAAATGCTGATGTATACTGAGAAAATTGAGCAGTATTTTGAAGCAAATGAAAGAGCCAATGAGAAACAAGTACCAGTTTTATTGTGAGTAATAGGTGTAAGAGCATACAGCTTAGAAGTTTCACTATTACAACCAAACCAGTTGAAATGAGCTTTGCTGATATCATGAAAGTAATGCAAGAACACCTAGAACCAAAACCTTTGCTTATTGCACAACACTTTGTTTCAGAAGTAGAATCAAAAGAAAAGCTTGTCAATATCAGTGAATATTGCTAATTTGAAGAGACTGTCTATTTAGTAATGTGCTTTATGATCATTATGAGATCATTTAGTTTGTGGAATCTTATGTAACACCGTTTCACATTTTGCTGCTATGCTGTAGGTGTTTCATTTTAGCAGTTCAGTAAGAGCAGTCTGTTCTGCTTTCAGCCTGTTTGGGTTATCATTGACGATAACGGATGCTGAGGAATGTACGTCATACAATTAGGATAGTGGAACTGAGAGAAGGTTCGAGAGAACTCTGGGGAGAGAGGTTTTGTAAGGGTCTTGGTTTTTTTTTGTTCGGCAAGAGATGAAGAGAGAAGATGCTGGACAGAACTAGTCATAGGAGTTGACCCAGTGTGGGACTATGATTTGATGGAGCCAGGCACTGAGACTGGGGATCAGTGAACATGCATTTTGAGAAGAGTTGAGCTCCAACTTGTGTACATTTGACTGTTCAATTATAATTGGGCCCTTTTTGTTTTTTTTCTCTTTCTTTTCTTTACCAACCATTTATTTAAGTTAAGAATCATAATTCCTTTAATCGTATGTAGTGTGTTGTCTGTTGTTTCTTGGCACTGAGTTGTAATAAAGTAGCAAGTAACACAACATCCACACAAACCCGGGTTTGGGGTGGGAGAGCTCTCTCACTCTCACAGGTTTGGCAGGACCAGACAGTGCATTTCCTAGACTTACACAGCCAATGAAACCAGTGGGGTTTCGCTTACATGAAAGCATTCAAAAACTGCTCCTAACTGAAGCACAACTCACACTTAAAGAGCAGTTGAAATCACTGTATCAATGGAAACCATGGCCATAGATGCAATTGAGTTGCAGTCAGGAATGAAATAGAACTTGAACGAAATTGCAATATCTAAACAGAAACTTGCCTGGCCGAACAAACTGTGTTACTGTTGTGGTAGGGGCTGACCAATGCAGATTTAAAGGTGAAATTTACAGAAAATACAACAAAATAGGACACATACAAAGAGCATGTGGAGCAGACAAAAATACTTGGACTTCAGGATGCACATGCAGAAATTGCCAGGCCCTAGCAGATGTATTTAAATCATCTTAGTGATAGGTGAAGTAACAGAGGATTGGAGGGATAGCCAGCATTGTTCCACTGTTCAAGAGGGGCTCAAAAATAAACCAGGAAATTACAGGCCGATGAGCCTTACATCACTAGTGGGGAAGTTATTGAAAGGTAATCTGCGGGATCAGATATGAGTTATTTGGATAGACACAAACTTATTAAGGATAGTTATGGCTTTGTACATGGTAGGTCATGTCTAACCAATCTTATAGAGTTACCAGGAAAGTTGATGAAGGTAAGGCAGTGGATGTTGTCTACATGGACTTCAGTAAGGCATTTGACATGTCCCACATAGGACGATGTCAAAAAGGTTCAATCACTCGCCATTCAAGATGAGGTAATAAATTGGATTAGATATTGGCTTTGTGAGAGAAGCCAGAGAGTGGTAGTAGATGGTTGCCTCTCTGATTAGAGGTCTGTGATTAGTGGAGAGCCGCAGTGATCAGTGCTGGGTCCGTTGTTGTTTGGCATCTATAGTATATCAATGATCTGAATGGTAATGTGGCTAACTAGATCAATGAATACGTGGATAACACCAAGATTGGGGCTGCAGTGGACATCAAGGAAGGTTACTATGGCTTGGACTGGGATCTGGACCAGCTGAAGAATGAGCTGATAAATGGCAGATTGAATTTAATGCAGGCAAGTACAAGGTGTTGCTCTTTGGTAGGACCAGCCAGAGGAGGTCTTACACAGGCAGGGCACTGAGGAGTGTGGTAGAACAAAGGGATCTGAGAATATAGTTGAAAGTGAAATCATGGGTAGATAGGGACGGTAAGAAAGTGTTTGGTACATTGACCTTCATAAATCAAAGTACTGAGTACAGGAGATGGGATGTTATATTTAAGTTGTATAGGATGTTGGTGAGGCCTAATTTGGAGTTTGGTGTGAAGTTTTACCTACAGGAAAGATGAAAGGTTGAAAAATTACAGAGAAAATTTACATGGATGTTCAAGCAACACACAGAAAATGCTGGTGGAATGCAGCAGGCCAGGCAGCATCTATAGTTAGAAGCACAGTTGACGTTTCAGGCCGAGATCCTTCGTCATTGAGTCCTGATGAAGGGTCTCAGCCTGAAACGTCGACTTGCTTCTTCCTATAGATGCTGCCTGGCCTGCTGCGTTCCACCAGCATTTTGTGTGTTGCTTGAATTTCCAGCATCTACAGATTTCCCCCTGTTTACATGGATGTTGCTGGGTCTGGCAGACCTGAGTTATAAGGAAAGATTGAATAGATTAGGACTTATTCCTTGGAACGTAGATGTTTGAGAGGAGATTTAACGAAGAATAAAAAGTTATGAGGGGTATAAATTGGGTAAATTCACTGAGGTCATAGCTTAAGGTGAAAGCTGAAAAGTTTAAGGGGAACAAGAGGGGAAACTTCTTCACTCAGAGGATCATGAGAGAGTGGAACTAACTGCCAGCACAAGTGGTACATCCAAGCTTGAGTTCAACGTTTAAGAGAAGTTTGTCTAGGTACTTGGACAAACTTAAACAACCTGCACCTGGACCATTGCACTCCATACCCCTACCAACCAAGTTTGACTGGGTACTTGGTTGTTAGGGGTATGGAGTGCAATGGTCCAGGTGCAGGTTGATGGGAGTAGGTAGTTCAAATGGTTTGGCATGGACTAGATGGGCCAAAGGCCTGTTTCTGTGCTGTACTTTTCTATGACTCTATGAATCATACAGTGAAATGTGTCATTTACATTAATAATCAACACAGCTAGGGATGCACCTACGTCAAGCACCTATGCTCTGTCCGTCACAATAGACAGGACCTCCCGGTTGCCACCCACTTCAACTCTGCCTCTCATTCCCATCTAGATATGTCCATACATGGCCTCCTCTACTGCCATGATGAGGCCAAACTCAGGTTGGAGGAGCAACACCTCATCTACCATCTGGGTAGCCTCCAGCCTGGTGGTATGAACATTGAATTCTCCAATTTCCAGTAATTCCCTCCCCTTCCCCCTATCCCAGGTCCCTCTCTGCCTCTCTCCCCTTTCAACTTTCTGCTTCTTTATCTCTACAGTTCTTTCATGCTTATCCCCTCCCCTTCCCCCTTTATCTTTCCTCTGATTGGTTTTCCACCTGGCGCCTCTGGAACCTACCCCCTCCCCTATCTCTATTACTGGGCTTCGGTCCTCTCTTCCCCCACCCCCCCATTCCTGATGAAGGGTCTCGGCCCGAAACATTGGCTACTCTTTTCCCACGGATGCTGCCTGACCTGCTGAGTCCTTCCAGCGTTGTGTACGTACAGCTAGGGATATGCTGGGGCCAGTGTGCAAGTGGCACCACACATTCTGGTGCCAACACTGCATGTCCATAATGTTCAGTAGAACCAGAACAAGCAACAGCAACAAAACAGAACAGGAACACAAACAAGCTCATTATCCACCCACCCACCCACTCAGGCAGACAGGCTTCCAACCTCAGGATAAGCCACTTCCAAGCCTCTAACCTCCTGTTCATAGGACCATAAGACATAGGAGCAGAATTAGGCCATTCAACCCATTGAGTCTGTTCCATCATGGTTGATTAATTATCGTTCTCAACCACATTTTACTGCATTCCCCCCATATCGTTGATGCCCTGACTAACCAAGAATCTATCAACCTTTGCATTAGACTCAAACATCAGAATGCAGCCTCTGGCACCAACTCACAGATATTAGGTCTCCAATCTCTGGACATGCTGTTTAGGTTCTACAACCTCCAACCTGTGGCCTTGACTCACAGATATTACGTCTCCAACCTCCAGACACACTGTTTAGGGTCTGTCCTCCAGGGATGCCAGTTAAAGGGGGCATGGACACAGGCATTACAGTTCTGAAGTGTAGAGCAATGGGTAAGTAGTTTGAAGTTGATCTCGGGATCTGTTATACTGTCGACTTCTGGTTCAGCTTTAGACAGATGTGAAAGAAAGGTTATGCTGCTTATAACATCAATGGTGGAACTGCACTTTAACTTTATGGTAGTGCAAGAAATGCTTCTGTTCTTATAGCCTCAATTGTGCAGTCTGCCAGTACTAACAAACAACACTCACTCTTTAACCAACACACTCAAAATGCTGGTGGAACACAGCAGGCCAGGTAGCATCTATAAGGAGAAGCACTGTCGATGTTTCGGGCCGAGACCCTTCGTCAGGACTAACTGAAAGGAAAGATAGTAAGAGATTTGAAAGTAGTGGGGTCCATGTTCCAAGTCTATACGGGTATCCATTCCCCTTTTCCTTCGCTACATCGACGACTGCATTGGCGCTGCCTCCTGCACGCATGCTGAGCTCATTGACTTCATTAACTTTGCCTCCAACTTTCACCCTGCCCTCAAATTTACCTGGTCCATTTCCGACACCTCCCTCCCCTTTCTTGATCTTTCTGTCTCCATCTCTGGAGATGGCTTATCTACTGATATGTACTATAAGCCTACAGACTCTCACAGCTACCTGGACTATTCTTCTTCCCACCCTGTCTCTTGCAAAAATGCTATCCCCTTCTCACAATTCCTCCGTCTCCACCACATCTGCTCTCAGGATGAGGCTTTTCATTCCAGGGTAAAGGAGATGTCTTCCTTTTTTAAACAAAGGGGCTTCCCTTCTTCCACCATCAACTCTGCTCTCAAACGCATATCTCCCATTTCCCGCACATCTGCCCTCACCCCACTCGGGATAGGATTGCCCTTGTCCTCACCTACCACCCCACCAGCCTCCAGGTCCAACGTATAATTCTCTGTAACTTCCACCACCTCCAACGGGATCCCACTACCAAGCACATCTTTCCCTCCCTCCCTACTTTCTGCTTTCAGCAGGGATCGCTCCCTACGTGACTCCTTTGTCTACTCGTTCCCCCCCATCCCTTCCCGCCGATCTTCCTCCTGGCACTTATCCTTGTAAGCGGAACAAGTGCTACACCTGCCCTTACACTTGCTCCCTCACCACCATTCAGGGCCCCAGACAGTCCTTCCGGGTGAGGCAACACTTCACCTGTGAGTTGGCTGGTGTGGTGTACTGCGTCCGGTGCTCCCAGTGTGGCCTTTTATATATTGGTGAGACCTGACACAGACTGGGAGACCGTTTCGCTGAACACCTATGCTCAGTCTGCCAGGATCTCCCAGTGGCCACACATTTTAATTCCACGTCCCATTCCCATTCTGATATGTCTATCCATGGCCTCCTCTACTGTCAAAATGAATCCAAACTCAGGTTGGAAGAACAACACCTTATATACCGGCTGAGTAGCCTCCAACGTGATGGCATGAACATGGACTTCTCTAACTTCTGTTAATGCCCCTCCTCCCCTTCTTGACCCATCCCTGCCATATTTAGTTGTTTTCCTGTTCTCGATCTCCCTCTGGTGCTTCCCCCCCCCCACCTTTCTTCCTCCCTAGGCCTCCTGTCCCATGATCCTTTCCCTCCTCCAGCTCTGTATCACTTTTGCCAATCACCTTTCCAGCTCTTAGCTTCATCCCACCCCCTCCGGTCTTCTCCTATAATTTTGCATTTCCCCCTCCCCCCCACTACTTTCAAATCTCTATCTTTCCTTTCAGTTAGTCCTGACGAAGGGTCTCAGCCCGAAACGTCGACAGTGCTTCTCCTTATAGATGCTGCCTGGCCTGCTATGTTCCACCAGCATTTTGTGTGTGTTGCTTGAATTTCCAGAATCTGCAGATTTCCTCGTGTTAACACTCACCTTTATTTGGATGGACTTACTTGGCATGATTAACTTATTATTTAATTATTTATGGTTTACATTGCTATATTTCTTCACTATTCTGGGTTGGTGCGGCTGTAACAAAACCCAGTTTCCCTCGGGATCAATAAAGTATGTCTGTCTGTCTGTGTCAGGTGGTGTTCCATGCCTTGGATCAAACTACAACAATGAGTTGGGCAGAAGGATAAAGAAATTAGGAACTAAATTCATGGAAAAGGTTACAGGAAGCACAAAATACTTTGTATAAGCCCTGCAAAAAAAGTGACAGTCCTTCTTACATTGTTAAGTTCATAATTCTGCCCAGTGATCTGAGCTAAATTACACTAAATGCTTCAACATCAGCTAAAGCTGTGACGGACTAGTGGTTTAGGTATTGGACTTGAAATCCAGTATGGATCCCTGCGCAGATTTGATGCCTGAATGTGGTGCTTGCACAAGGGACAAGAATGTCCACCTGCCACTTAAAGCTTTAATAGGACAGTATGGAAGTGTAGCGCATAGCATTACACTATTAGAGTGCCAATGACTTGGATTCAATTCCTGCCACTATCTGTAAGAAGTCTGTATGTTCTCACCATTATCTGTAAGAAGTCTGTATGTTCTCACCATTACCATGTGGGTTTCCTCCAGGTCATCCCATTTCCTCCCACATTCCAAAGATGTATGGGTTAAAAGGGTTACATGGATGTAATTGGACACCATGGGCTCATTGGGCTTGGAAGGGTCTGTTACCATGCTGTATTTCTAAGTAAATAAATAAAAATAAAATCAACACCAACAGTCAGCTAATGGAGTTGGCAATTATGACAGCAGATTGAAGCAATATTGTATTTTAAGAAAAATAAGAAAATTCTGGTTAGACAATTGGAGTACATTGTTCAGTTCTGGTCACCTCATTAGAGAAAGGATCCGGAATTTTTAAAGATGATGCAAAACATATTTACCACGAATCTGCCTGGATTACAGAGCATGTCTTATGAGGGTAGGTTGTGCAAGGTTAGGGCTTTTCTCTTTGTAGAGATGGAAGGGTGATGACTTGATAGAGGTGTACAAGCTGCATAGATTGAGTGTACTGTATAGTGTGGAAATGTACTTTACTTGTAGTAACAAAATGACATTTTTGTCTGTAAAAAAAAATGGAACCCATATTGTACCAGAGTGCTTTGCTAACAGTTTTCATGCAACATTATGCTAATAGATCTTGCATATATGTCAGACAGAAAGATACGCAGATTTGGCTATTGAAAGAATGCCAAGTACACTAATTAAGCAGACTAACAGAATGCACCCTGTTCTTGAACTGGCGGGGGTAGATAACGCTTGTGTATAAAGGAGTGACTATACTGTTTCTTTGAAGCTATCTGCAGCTCTTTTGTGGTGCTAACTTTCCCCTTCAGCAAATCAAATGAGTTAAATGTTTAAGATGGCGCCGGTAACTGGCGACTCTGCGCATGCTCTGCCGAGCAAACTGCCCTCTACACCATTCTATAACCGAAAAACCCTTCTAAACCTCCAATTTGCTACATCTAGTAAGATTAACAACACCCTGGTAAAGTTATTGACCCAGCAGGAGATCATCGACGGTGAGTGCATGGTATGCCCTTCCTGGTGTGGTGGCAGAGACTGATACATTAGGGGCATTTGAGAGATTCTTTAGATTTCCCAGTGTGAAAATTCTTAGATAGGCACATGAATGATAGAAAAATGAAGGGCTGTGTGGGAAGGAAGGATTAGATTGATCTTGGAGTAAATTAAAAGGTCGGCACAACATTGTGGGCCAAAAGGCCTGTACTGTGCTATAGTGTTCTATGATCTACGTTTAATATTGTAAAATTACTGTGAAGTAACTATTACAGTTTAAGTGCAATTCTCTCACCAGAAAAGCGATACAGAAAAGCATGGTGCATACACGAGTCACCATTTTGAACAAGGTGCTATTAGTAACTCCAACTTGGCATCTATTTATAAATTGTTAAATGTGGAAAATGCTTATGTGAGTGAAGCTAACATTACTGGGCACCATATGCTGCTGCATGAACATCATTAATCCCACAAGCTTCTGCAGCTTCCAAAAACACACCAAATAAGCACACATGAATCACTTTTGCAGGCAATGCCCATGCACAATACAATAATGGACAAGATTAGCATAAATGCCCTGCTGAAATAAAGTCAGATTTTATTGTGGCCTGGTTGATTCTGGATTATTTTAAAAGGATTATAAATCATTTAAAGAATGGTATGCATAGCTAACAACTGGCATCCATACTGAGACAGAGCAATACTTTCTCATCGGTAACAGCCTATCACAACACATCAGAAGAACACATAGATTGCAGTGCCCTCAAGTGTCAGGATCCTTTGCATGGGAACAGCTTTGCCTCATGAACAGCATTAATCCTGCACTGCAATTAACCTGCACTCCTTGCTGGAAACTCATTACACAAGTTGATGAAGTTGTTAAGAATTCGTTGGTATGTAGGCCTTCACTAGTTGAAGGACTGAATTCAAGATCCACAGGGTAGTGTTGCAATTCTATAAAAACCCTAATTAGACCACGTGTTGAGTTTTGTGTTCAGTTTTGGTTGCCTCATTACAGGAAGGATGTGGAACCTTTAGATGAGGTGTAGAGGTGAGTGTAGAAAGCAGGTCTTATGAGAGGGCAGGTTAAGTGATCTTGGGCTTTTCTCTTGAGAGGGAAGGAGAATGAGAAGTTAATTTCATACAGATGTACAAACTGATTAACATGCATAGATCGAGAGGAGAGCTGGAGACTTTTTCCCCAAAGGCTAATGCCAAGGGGCATAATGTCAGAATAAGTTGTTTATACAGACACTGGTAGGTGTGTGGAACATGTTGCCAAGGGTGATAGCAGAGGCAAAAAGATTAGGAACATTTAAAAGTCTCTTAGGTAGGCACACAAGACCGTAAGACATAGGAGCCGAATTAGGTCATTCAGCCTATTGAGTCTGTTAAACCTTCCATCATGGCTGGTCCTGGATCCCACTCAACCATCTACACTTGCCTTGTCGCCATATGTTTTGATACCCCAACCAATCAGGAAACTACCAACTTCTGCTTGAAATATACCCATGGACTTGGCCTCCACCACAGTCAATGGCACAGCATCCCCGATTTACTCTCAGACTAAAAAATACTGCTCCTTTCCTCTGTTCTAAAAGACCACTCCTCAAGTTTGAGGGTGTTCCTTCTAGTTCTGGATAAGCCCACCATAGGAAACATCCTCTCCACATCCACTTCATCTAGTCCTTTCAAGATTCAGGAAGTTTTGATGAGATTCCCCCCCCCCCCCCGCATTCTTCTAAATTCCGGTGAGTACAGGCCCAAAGCTGCCAAACACCCCACATTTGTTAACCCTTTCGTTCCCAGAATCATGCCAGTGAACCTCCTGTGGACTCTCCCCAATGACAACACATCCTTTCTGAGATATGGGGCCCAAAATTGTTGACTGCAGCCTGACTAGCATCTTATAAAGACTCAGCATTATCTCCTTACTTTTATATTCTATTTCCCTTGAAATAAATGCCAATCTTGCATTTGCCTTCTTTATTAGACTCAACCTACAAATTAACCTACTGGGAATCTTGCACAAGAACTCCTAAGTCCCTCTATACATCTGATAGAAACATAGAAAACCTACAGCACAATACAGGCCCTTCGGCCCACAAAGTTTTGCCAAGCATAGTTAACCATAGCCCTCTATTTCACTAAGCTCCATGTACTCATCCAAAAGTCTCTTAAAAACCCTATCGTCTCTACCACCGTTGCTGCCAACCCATTCCACGCACTCACCACTCTCTGAGTAAAAAACTTAACCCTGACAGCTCCTCTATACCTACTCCCAAGCACCTTAAACCTGTTTCCTCCTGAGGCAGCCATTTCAGCACTGGGGAAAAAGCTGATTATCCACATGACCAATGCCTCTCTTCATCTTACACCTTCGCTTGCAAGGATAAGTATCAGAAGGGAGATCAGTGGGGCGGGATGAATGGACAAGGAAGTTGCGTAGCAAGTGATCCTTTTGGCAAGCAGAAAGTGGCGGGGGGGGGGGAGATGAGCTCGGTGGTGGGATCCCATTGGAGGTGGTGGAAGTTTCAGAGAATTCTGTGCTGGACGTGGAGGCTGGTGGGGTGGTAGGTGAGGACAAGAGGAGCCCTATCCCTGGTAGTGTGGCAGGAGGATGGGGTAAGGGCAGAAGTGCGTGAAATTGAGGAGATGCGGTTGAGGACAGTGCTAATGGTGGAGGAAGGGAAGCCCTTTTAGAAACATAGGAAACCTACAGCACAATACAGGCCCTTCGGTCCCACGAAGTTGTGCCGACCATGTCCCTACTTTAGAAATTACTAGGCTTACCCATAGCCCTCTATTTTCTAAGCTCCATGTACCTATCCAAAAGTCTCTTAAAAGACCCTACTGTATCTGCCTCCACCACTGTTGCCGGCAGCCCATTCCATGCACTCACCACTCTCTGAGTAAAAAACTTCCCCGACATCTCCTCTGTGCCTACTCCCCAGCACCTTAAACATGTGCCCTCTTGTGGCAACCATTTCGGCCCTGGGGAAAAAGCCTCTTACTATCCACACGATCAATGCCTCTCATCATCTTACACACCTCTATCAGGTCACCTCTCATCCTCCGTCGCTCCAAGGAGAAAAGGTCGAGTTCACTCAACCTATTTTCATAAGGCGTGCTCCCCAATCCAGGAAACATCCTTGCAAATCTCCTCTGCACCCTTTCTATGGTTTTCACATCCTTCCTGTAGTGAGGCGACTTAGAACTGTGCACAGTACTCCAAGTGGGGTCTGTCCAATGTCCTATATAGCTGCAACATTACCTCTCGGGGGCTAAATTCAGTCTCATGATTGATGAAGGCCAATACACCATACGCCTTCTTAACCACAGAGTCAACCTGTGCAGCTTCTATGAGTGTCCTATGGATTGGGACCCCAAGATCCCTCTGATCCTCCACACTGCCAAGAGTCTTACCATTAATACTATATTCTGCCATCATATTTGACCTACCAAAATGAACCACTTCACTCTTATCTGGGTTGAACTCCATCTCCACTTCTCGGCCCATTTTTGCATCCTATCAATGTCCCGCTGTAACCTCTGACAACCCTCCACACTGTCCACAACACCTCCAACCTTTGCGTCATCAGCAAACTTACTAACCCATCCCTCCACTTCCTCATCCAGGTCATTTATAAAAATAACAAAGATATTTGAATTTTATCCCCATTTAGATAATAGTTTACACATGAACGATAGAAAACTGGAGGGCTATGTTTCTATTAAAGAGTTAGAATGGTCTTAGAGTAGGTTAAAAGCACAACGTTATGGGCCAAAGCACCTCTACTGTGTTGTATCATTCTAAGTTCTATTTTCTAAATTCTAATCCCCCACAACAGCATCTGTCAGAGTCTATTTTCTAAATTCTAATCCCCCACAACAGCATCTGTCACAGTGGCTCATAGAGGCACCAATATGAAGGAGATCGTCTCTGATTTCTCAGTTCTCAGTGAGCAATCTCAATTTTGTTATGGTGGAATGTTGAAACTGGACCTTGCGGGGGTCTCAGGAGCTGATTAAAGGTCAGGCAGCAGATGAGTTATCTTTCAGGAGTGAAGAGCCCTAGAGCTGGGAGCAGTGTGGTAAGTAATACTGTGTGTCAAGACATGCCTGCTTGCACCTCCTCCAAACATATATTTACTACCCTCTTTCAGCAGGAAACACCTCCTATCCAATCTCTCCAGCTACAAAATAAGAACTGTTAGGATGGGAAACTGATTCTTCCCCTAGGCTGTGGGACTTCTGAACACCCTGCCACCACCCAGGTCTCATCATTTATGAAGCACTAACAGTGTTATACAATTTACTTTTTAACTTACTTTGTTAATTTGTTTGTGGTGTTTATGTGTGTTTGTGAGTTGTATGTACTGTGTTGTGCACATTGGTCTGGAGTAATATTGTTTCGTTTGGCGTATGCATGTATACAGTTGAATGACAATAAACTTGAACTTTAACTAATATAGATATTCCATCTTGCTGTCTCTGACTGCCTCCACTCTACTACCTTTTCTGAAATTTAAAACTCGCTTCATTTATATCTATTATTGGTCTGATGAAAGGACGTGACCAGAATGCTTAGCTGTTAATTAACTCTCACCACAGATGTTACTAACGTATCTATATTTATTCCTGACATTCAGCATTTGCAGAATTCTTCTTAAAGATGTGTCAAGGCCAGAGTTCTAACATGTGCTGTCTTCAAACACAACAACAAGCAACACTCACATCTCTAGATGTCAACTCAAGGACAGCTGATCACAATGACGGTCACAAGTTCAGCTGCTTTTTTGCACTCTCCGCCTACACTCATGCTTGCAAAATTTCTTCTCTTGACTCTCAGTGCAAGCAACAAGTGCCTCAAGCAAGAAGGGAAGGGCAACAAAGAATATGACGAGAAGGCAGGTGTATGGGTTTGAGTGGGATTCGGGATCAGACATGATGGAATGGCATACCAGACTCAATGAGCTGAATGTCCTAATTCTGCTCTTATGTCTTATGGGAGCTTGCTCTTCATACAGACACCTGCAACACATGGAGCAGAGAGTTTTCGTCTGAACAGCAATGTTTTGCCTCAAGCCACAGGACCTGTTATAACTGAGAATGACACAAACACACCATGCTCTGTAAGGCAACATGAGTGAATCTGCAGATGCTGGAAATAAATAAAAACACAAAATGCTGGCAGAACTCAGCAGGCCAGAGAGCATCTATGGGAGGAGGTAGTGACAATGTTTTGGGCCAAAACCCTTCATCAGGAGTGAAGTAACATGGGATGGTCGAAGGGGGATAAGAAGTGGGGGGAGGGATAAAGGAGAGAGTTAGGAAGTGATAGGCTGGAGGGAAATGGGCTAGGGGGAAGGTGGAGAATTATGGGAAATAAAAGAGAAAGAAAGGTAGGGCTGGGGGGGAGATTATAGTGAGGGGGGTGGGGAAGAGAGAGAAAGAGAACCAGACTAAAATAATAGATAGGGATAGGGGTAAGGGGGGGCAGGAGAATCTACGGGGGTCTGTGAAGTTGGATGTTCATGCCGGCAGGTAGGAGGCCACCTAGGCGTGTCGGAGTGGGAGTGGTCTGTGGAATTGAAGTGTGTGGCCACAGGGAGATCCCGTCACTGCTGGAGGCCGAACACCGGCGCTCAGTCCTCCAGCAGTGGCGGGATCTCCCTGTGGCCACACACTTCAATTCCACAGACCACTCCCACTCCGACATGTCTGTCCATGGCCTCCTCTACCGTCAAGATGAGGCCACATGCAGATCGATGGAGCAATACCTTATCTCCCGCCTAGGTAGCCTCTGACCTGCCGGCATGAACATCCAACTCACTGACCTCCGTTGATACCCCTGCCCCCCTTACCCCCATCCCTATCTATTATTTTAGTCTGGTTCTCTTTCTCTCTCTTCCCCACCCCCCTCACTATAATCTCCCCCCCAGCCCTACCTTTCTTTCTCTTTTATTTCCCATAATTCTCCACCTTCCCCCTAGCCTATTTCCCTCCAGCCTAACACTTCCTAGCTCTCTACTTTATCCCTCCCCCCACTTCTTATTCCCCCCCTCCCCCGACCATCCCATGTTACTTCACTCCTGCTGAAGGGTTTCGGCCCAAAACATTGTCACTACCTTCTCCCGTAGATGCTGTCTGGCCTGCTGAGTTCTGCCAGCATTTTGTGTTTTTATATACTCTATAAGGATCTACTTAACCATTATAATGCATTCTTTCCTCTGAACAATGAACTTACCACCCAAGTTCATCAACATGTGTGCTGGGCAGTTCAAAACATAGAGCATATAGAACAATACAGCACAGAACAGGCCCTTCAGCCCACAATGTTGTGCCGACCCTTAAACCCTCCACCTTAAGTTCCTCCATATACCTGTCTAGTAGTCTCTTAAATTTCACTAGTGTATCTGCCTCCACCTCTGACTCAGGCACAGCATTCCACTCACCAACCACTCTCTGAGTAAAAAACCTTCCTCTAATATCCCCCTTGAACTTTCCACCCCTTACCTTAAAGCCATGTCCTCTTGTATTGAGCAATGGTGCCCTGGGGAAGAGCCGCTAGCTGTCCATTCTATCCATTCCTCTTAAGCATTGCTTATCAATGCTCACTATAACATACTAGCTACTCTGCATTGCCTTCCTGTATTTTTTAGAATTGTTTTTAAAGTTCTTAATGTTCTGGGACCGAATACATCACAGAATCATTTTTGTTTTATAATCCTGCTCAAGTTCTCAGGTTTTCTACCACTAGTCTCTTAAAGTTAAACCATCTCCCACGAAAGATAATTGGCAGGTCGTCTTTTTTTTGAACTAGGCCTCTAAACTGAAGAATTCATTAACTAAAACTATAAGAGATGCAGATTCCGTTAACACTTTTAAATGCCAGCTTAAAATCTTGCATTCATTTAGCATCTTCTTGTCTTTTATTTTCATGTTTATTTATATTTGTATTTATTCTAATACTATGTTTGTACATTTATCCCATTGCAAAGCACTTTGCACTACAAACATACGTCATCTGTATGAAAAGTACTCTATAATTAAAACTTTAGTGTTAGCATTCTTTATAGTTAACTCTTTCTGCCTTAATCATTGGTTTATTATCAAATTCATGTTCAAATGAAAGTGTGTTCCTCAGGGGCCAATGTGCTAAACACATTATGTACATTCACACAGAGCACACTGCAGAGTTACAATAGGACATACAGGTAGTCCCGAAGTTACGAACGTCCGACTTACGGACAACTCGTACATACGAACCAAGGAAGGAGAACACCGTCTGCCATTTTAAGTCAGAACACAACGCCGTCGGCCATTTTAAATTGTTGCCGTTGACACTGTATTGAGTTTTCTAACTTTGTATTTGGCTTAAATTTTTCTTAGTAAGATTCACCCTGATATCCCCCCCCCCCCCCCCCCCGTTCCAGTCAGCTGGTGGTGCAGTGAGATCAGCGCTGGGCTAGAGTTCGATCCAGTGACAGACCGCTCCCGTGCCAGGTTGATGTTGATCCAGTGACTCCCATACCGGGTTGATGTCGAGCTTGCAACTTGACCTCATAAAAAAAAACACTGCCACCTCCAGTTTAAATTCCCACGCGGAATATTGTGGAGGATCAAATACCCAAACCCAGCACAGCCCCTGACGAAGGGTCTCGGCCCAAAACATTGACAACGCTTCTCCCTACATATGCTGCCTGGCCTGCTGTGTTCCACCAGCATCTTGTGTGTGTTGTTGTTTGAACAGCCCCCATTTATCCCATTTAGCCTGTCTCAGTGCGGTGGTCATTAGGACCCAGAGGACCTCGGGAGCCGGCACAGCTGCCCGCAGTCTTTCTGTTCCATTATGGGAAGCGATCGTGATCGAAAATAAAGTGTTTGGAAAGAAGTGAAACGCCATCGGTCATTGGAAAAGCATTAGGCTACAGTCGGTCAACGATTGGAACAATCTTAAAGGATAACAGATAAAGTGAGAATAATGGAGCGTATGAAAGGCCCTGCCCCGATGAAAGCTACAATTATTACTAAGCAACACAGTGGTTTAATTATTGGAATACATACATTTCTTATATACTATATACTAAGACAAACGTTTGACTAACTGATGCTAAATAATACCGGATGTACTTGTTCCGACTTACGTACAAATCCGACTTAAAGACGGACTCAGGAACGGAACTCGTATGTAACTCGGGGACTGCCTGTACAGTCAAAAATAATTAGCACAAGTCCCTGAGTGGCATGACCAGAAGTTTGATGGTGCACAGCATGTGGTCCTGGAGCCATTCCTCTGCAAGAACAAATATGCAGCAGTTCATCTTGCTCCGAGACAGTAGACAAAGGCTATCATCACATGCTCAGTGAAAAGCTTGTCTCACACACGGTGCTTTCAGATCAAATTATTACACAGTGCACTGGAGAACAACAGGATAATTATGCAGAATAAAGTGTAACATCTACCCAGAAAGTGCAGAGCAAGTAAACAATAAGGTGAAAAATCATAATAAGATAGATTGTGAGGTCAAAAGTCTAATGTATTGTACTAGGGAACTATATAATAATCTGATAACAATGGGATAGAACCTGTCCTTGAGCCTGGTGGTATGTGCTTTCAGGCTTTTGTATCCCCTATCTGACAGGACAGGGGAGAAGAGAGAATGTCCGGGATAGGTCTGGTCTTTGATCTTTGCAGATCCTTAGGCAATAACACCCACATAGTTTACTGCTCACACTCCCATCGAGCAACACGTGAAGAACAGGAATTGGAGAACATGGCATAATTGCCCCAACATCACCAAAGCACGGAGACTGGGAAGAAATGCAAAGGCTAGGTCTGACATGCACATTTCATGCAAAGAACCACTTTGTACTGATGAACTACATGGGAGGAGGATGCCAGCTCCTAAGATTGGAAGAGATTTTAATCATCACAACTTTAAAGGACTGAGGCAAGGACATTTAATTGCAGGGTTACAGGGCAAAAGAGTTGGGCAGAAATAGGATTGGTGTGATAAACACAAGGGATTCCGCACATACTGAACATCTTGAGCAATATTCTTCTGAATCATACTAATCAAGTAATTTTTTTGATTCTTGACTGATTCATAATGAATCCACCTGATTATTTGGAAGGTTTCTTCTTTCTATTCTGAGAAGTCCTCTGGGCACCCTTTGCTGATACTGAAGGAACATTTGTTGCATCTGTAACTATAAACTATAAACCTGTAATTATAAACTATAACTGCCTGCTTGAAACAGGAAGTACTTTCAAATTCTTTTAAATGAAGGATCCCACAAATCTTGCTCACAGACTGTTTGTCCTATTCTCATCAAAGAGGAGGCTACGTGGCATCCACGCCAGGGCTACCAGACTCAAAGTTACTTTCCCCAAACATAAGGCTGATCAACTCTTCCACCCACTAATTCCACACTACTTTATTATTTCCCATCAATCAGCTTATGTACAGCCTAAAATCACTTTATAGACATACAAATCAATCTATGTATATCAGCAATCTTATGTATTCATATTTATGTATTTTATATATTTATATTTATTGTGTTTTACTATTACTATTTTTGTGTTCTTTATCTGTCGTGTTTTTTTTGTTTGCGTTGCATCAGAGCCGGAGTAACAATTATTTTCTCCTCCTTACAATTGTTGCAGGAAATGACATTAAACAATTTTGAACCTTGAACTCAGCAGAAGCCTCCCGAGAATCATGGCAAACTGTGCAATATACTACAAGTAAACAAGCGCCAAGGCTTTCCGAAGCAATTGGGGGCATTGTCAACAGTAACTGAAGTGCACTGTGTGAGTTACTAAACGGTGACTTTACAAGTCACGGCCTTGGCAAATTAATACCAACAACAGGTCCTCCAGGCATGGCCCAGCATTTCCACCATTATTATCTTCCTGCCCTTGTACAGTGTTGGTGGAGTCCTCAAGAGATTTACATAGCAGTTAGATGAAAACCCAAGGAGTGTTTTGCTTCACCGCTGATTGTTACGGTCCATATGACCACAAGATTCAGAATCACAGAAAATATATTAGCAAGTTTAGCCTCGTATTTCACCTTCTCCCTTACAGCTTTTGTAGTTGTCTTGCATCGGCATTTGAAGGCTCCAAATCCTCCGGGTTTTCACTAATCTTTGCCATATTGTATGCCTTCTTTTATGCTATCCCTGACTTATCTTGTTTGCAGGCACACACTGCTGTTACCTTTAATCAACTATACAGCTTCTCCAACTCAAGGTGCAGGGCAAATTCTATCCTATTGTGGTCACTGCTTCCTAAGGGCTCTTCCATCTTAAACTCTCTAATCAAGTCTATCTTATTACACAACACTAACTCCAGAACTGCCTGTTCCCTAGTGGACACTACCATAAGCTGGTCCTGGGCCAACAAATTGCTGCAACAACAAGAAGGCACACCAGTGACTATACTTCATTAGAAGTCTTGAGAGGATTTGCAATGGAAAGAATAGAGAAACTAAGTAATTATCTTTCATTTATCTTCATGGAAGAAGACAAGAAAAAATTGTCTGCCTCATCAGAATGTTACACAGGGGTTGGCACAACATTTAACAAGCATCCATATAAGCATGTACTGGTAAAAGGGAATAGAATAGAGAGGTATTAGTGGTTAGCATGGGCACAGCGGGCCAGAGGGCCTGTTTCTCTGATTTTCAGAAGGCTTTTGACCAAATCTTACACAGATGGTTAGTCAGTATGGGGAGAGCATATATCATCAACTTTTATACCAACATGGAGAAAGAACTGATTAGACAGGAAGCAATAATGAGAATAAACCAATCATGTTCATAATGTCAGGCTTTAAAAGTAGGGTGCCATGTGTATAAGCACTTGCACCCATAGGATATGTCTGTTTTATTTTGTTATATCCTTTGCAGTTGCTCTTTAAGTAGCCTTTACATACACTGTAGTTTAATATGCCTCCAGTGGCTATCCACAGTATAAATCTGGAAGCTTCTTAGCTTCTTTTGTTCTGAAGGAGTATTTTCTCAATGGCTGATTTTATAGGAGTATTTTCTTAAGTATTTTCTAATTGGATTATGCTTCTCTATAGAATTTTATTACCTTTGGATTTAAAAATATTATGTTAGGCACCAACTTTTTCTTGAGCTTGTCTTCAAAGTAATAGGGCCCCTATCACTGACCTGTTTCTGTTTCATTTGTTCTATTGATTTTTAATAAACGATCATTACGCATCTTTTGTCTGACTCCTAAAAGAACCTAGAATTTGAAATACATCAGAATCCTACAGACCTCATCTGTTCACAAACAATAAAAATAATTTAGTGAAGGGGACCAAATGTCACATTTCCAGATTTGCTAATACTAAACAAGTTAAGATTGTGAGTATGTAAAGAGGCTTTGGAGGACAGGCAAGCTCTGTGGGTGAGAATATGACAGATGGAATATAATGTGGAAAAATATGAATACATCCACTATGAAGGACACAATAAGAAAGTAGTTATTGCCTATTGTGTTGCCAATGTTTGAAGGAACCAGTGTTCTTGTGCACAGACCAATATGTCAGGCAGCACGGCAGTGTAGTGGTTACTGCAATACTTTACAACACCACCAATCAGTGATTGGGGTTTGATTCCCACCACTCTCTGTAAGGATCCTATATGTACTCCCTGTGACTGCATGGACTTCCTCTTTGGTTTCCTCCCACATTCCAAAGGTGTACAAATCATGGTTAGTGAGTTAAAGGCATGATATATTGGTGCTGGAAGCTTGGTGACACTTGCCAGCTGACCCCAGCACATTGTTATAGTGTGATAGTCGCTGATACAAAATGGTGCATTTCACTGTATGTTTCAATGTTTTGATGTATATTTGACAAAGCTAATCTTTAAATTTTTAAATATGCAGCTGCAGATCCAGCATATTAGCCAATTTTTATAGGGGCACCATTGAGTGGGACAGGAATTGCAAGGCACCTGACTTCAAGTCCCTACAAAGGACTGTGAGCATGTCTCTTCCACCCATTCGAGCTATTTATCAGGACCAATGTGTACACAACACCCTTAGCATTGTCAATGATCCCTCCCATCCATCCAACAATCTCTTTAACAACCACCCCCCCCACCCCCACCAACAAGAGGCAGGAAATACCGTACATAGCATTAGGACAAGAACTGTTAGGATGGGAAACAGTTTCTTCCCCCAGGACGCACAACCACTGATCTCCATGCTACCACCAATTATGGTCACCAATCACCATCACCAATTATGTTATACTGTTTACTTTTTTTAAACTTGTATTGCATAGGCACCTTATTATTTGTTAATGTATTTGTGGTATATATGTGCATGGTTGAATGACAATTAACTTGAACTTGAGAAAGTGATATTAAGCAAAAGTGGTATGTTAACCTTTATAAAAGAAGAGTTTGATTCCAGGAGTAAGGAAGTCTTTATTGCAATGGTATATAATGACTGCAACTGGAGAATCGTGTACAGTTCGATCTTCTTATTTAATGGAGGAAGTGCAATAAAGATTCACTACACTGATGCCAGAGATTATGGGTTTACTGTCTGAGAACAGATTGAATACATGGCAATGGTTTCCTCTAGCTTACATGAATGAGAGAGGATTTAATTGAAACTTACAAAACCTGGCCAGGGTTTGACAAGCCAGGTGCAGAGAAGATGTTTCTCCTGACTGAGACATCTGGGACCAGGAAGTATAATCAAAGAGTAAGAGTAGGATGCTCAAATTCAGAATTAAGTCATGAAATTTGTTGTTTTGCAGCAGCAGTACGGTGCAATGCCATCTGACCTACATGGAGTGCCATTGCAGGAAAGCAGCATTCAACATCAGAGACACCCACATTCCAGGCCATGCTCTTTTGGATGCTGCCATCAGGAAGGTATAGAAGCCTCAGTTATTACCTCATAACCATCAGGCGCTTGAACCAGTGGGGATAATTAAACTCAACTTTAAATGAAATACAGAACAATTTAGAACACTACCACTACTACTATGGTACTATAGAACTGTGTATGAATTCCTAATACTTATCAACAGAGGAATTAGTCAGAGTGAGAAAACACTACAGCACTGAAACAGCCTCCTTGCCTCATCTAGTCTGTGCCGAACCATTAATTTGCCTGGTACCATTGACCTGCACCTGAACCATAGCCCTCCACACCCCTCTCATCCATGTACCTATACAAATTCCACATCCACCACTTGCACTGACAGATCGTTCCACACTCTCACCACCCTGAGTGAAGAAGTTCACCCTCATCTCTCACTTAAATATTTCACTTTTCATCTTTAACCTCTAGTTGCCGTCTCACCCAACTTCAGCAGGAAAAGCCTGTTTGCATTTACACTGTCTGTACCCCACATAATTTTGTATACCTTCATCATATCTCCTCTCAATCTTCTATGTTCTAGAGAATAATGTCCCACCTATTCAACATTAACTCAGGTCAAGTCCCAGCAACATTCTTTTAACTTTTCTCTGTACTCTTGTAATCTTTCCTGTAGATAGGTGACCAAAACTGCACACAATACTCCAAATTAGGCCTCATCAACATCTTATACAATTTCAACATAACATCCCAACTCCTGTACTCAAAACATTGATTTTATAAGGTCAGTGCCAAAAGCTTTCTTTACGACCCTATCTACCTGTGAAACTATATTCAAAGAATTATGAGTCTGTTTTTCTAAATTCTTCTAACTACCATACTGTTCAGTGTCTTACTGCTCACTGTGTAAGACCTACCATGATTGTGGAATTCATCCGCATTGCATTATTTTGACTATAAAGGAACAAAATCAGCATAGACCCCTAGGGTAGAAAATGGGTAGTCTTCATAAAATGCATCCTCCAAATCTTCATTTTCATTTTAACATTCAAGATGATTGTCGATACCTTCAAATTCTTCATAGTTCTTAACTTGTTGAAGTAGTGAAATCATTTCATTTCCCATCCAGCTGTTTCTGGCATCAGCAAACCTGAATGCTTGAAACCACAGTGAGTAAAACAGTTCTGAATCATCTTATTGCTTATTTCTTACCAATTACCGCTGCTTTTTGAATAGAAAAACATGTAACTGACTCTATTTAAAAACGTTTGCTCCAAACAGTGTTGTCTAATAGCGATGCAAGTGCATGCAACTGAAGCTAAACAGAAAATGTTTGGCAACATTTTCCTGCCCCAATTAAGCAGTAATAATGCAAATCGTGGCTATTTTCTCAATTAGTTTTTCTTCTTTAGAGGTTGTTCCAAACAAACAGCTGCTTGATTAATTGTTGGCCCAATTAAGTGGAATCCACTGAATATTTAAGGTGGAGTTAGATAAATATATGGCATATCAAGGAATAAAGGATTGTAGGGAACTGGCACAAAAGAGCAGTTGAGTCCATCATAGATCAGCCATGATGATATTGTCAGTCAGGAAAACCCTGAGATGCCTGGAGGCCTACTCTTGCCCTATTTGCTTGAGTTCCTGTGAGCATTTATTGGATCATAATTTATGCTGATGGTTCTGAAAAATGGCACTAAGCTAGCCATGATCTTGACAAATTGCAGATGCATAATTCCTGGTCCTACTACTTTCCTTAGTTGAAGCTACAGAAAGCAGTCTGACTTTTTCAAATTAATAATGGGCTCCTCAAAACCATGCATAACCCTAGAAAGGACTGGAAAGCTAATTCTTAAAAATTAGAAATCTATCTCCAAACTGCTTCAATGAGCCAGCCTGGGTGAAGAACCCGCTCAAAAGCAGGTTAGGAATTTAATTTAAAGGCTGGTTTTTTTTTTCTGCAAACCTTGGCAACAATTTACACTAGGGTAGCATAACTGTTAAGCAACACTTGTAAGTTCAGAGCTTGGAGCTCAATTGTAAGGAGTCTATACATCCTGTCCGTGGAACACATGGGTTTCCTCCAGGTGCTCCAGTTTTCTCCCACAGTCCAAAGATGTAATGGTTAGTAGGTTAATTAGTGATTAAAAATTGTCTAGTGTTAAATAGGTGGGTTGCTGAGCTGGAAAGGCCCATTCTGTGCTGTATCTATGTACATACGTACATATATATACACACACACACACACACACACATTTTATATATATATATATATATATGAATAAGTAAATAAGACTTCTCTTTGGGTGCCACAGAAGAGTAGTGGTTAGCGCAATGCTATTGCAGCTCAAGGGTTTTGGAGTTTGGCGTTCAATCCCAGCATCCTCTGTAAGGAGTCGTTGTACAAACTCCCCATGGAATGCATGGGTTTTCTCTGGGTGCTCCAGTTTCCTCCTACAGTCCAAGGTCATACCAGTTAGTAGTTTAATTGGTCATTGTAAATTAGGTTAGGGTTAAATTGGGCTGTCAGGGTTTGCAGGGCAGTGCAGCTTAAAGGGTTGGAAGGACCGGAAGGACCTATTCCACACTGCATCTCTAACTAACTAAGTAAATACAGTTGAGATTGAGTGGCTAAGGGGGCAGAATTCCACAGTTTTGTGCAGCATGATGAGAATGGTCAGGCAACACAGAATCAGAATCAGGTTGATTATCACCTGCATATGTTGTTGAATGTGTTAACATTCTGTTAACATTTCTGTTCTTGTTTACTGTCTCCAAGTGCATCAAGGAAACCTCATTATTCCTGCCACTGAGAAAGTCAAACGTCCTGTTTCAGTGACCAGTCTCTCATTGACCATAATGAAACCAGGCTACTGGACGATCTAGAACCTACTCATCCCCATAGCCCCCGCGATTCAGTTTAAGGAGGATGCCACCTTAAACTACAATCAGTTCTAAATCATTAAGTGTACATATTTCAGGATGTTATTCATTGATTATAGCTCAGTCTTCAACACAATAATACATCATATGCTCATCTCCAAACTCCTGGATCTTGGCCTCAGGGACACCATCTGTAACTGACTTCCAGACTTCTGATGAGCACACCTCGGTCGACTTGTATTGGTTATAATATTTCTTCTACCCTGAACTTCAATATTGGTGAAGCTCCCCAGCGTGCTCAGTCCCCTTGTCTACTCTATGTATACCTATGACTGTTCAAATTTCATTCAATGAACCCCACTATTTGGGTCATGCCATCTTCTCGGAGCTACTATTGAGCAGGAGGTGCAGAATCTTGAAATGTCACAACATCACGGTTAAGAACAGCTATTTCTACAGATTTCCTATGGAGAGCATTCTAGCAGGTTACATCACTGACATGGATGAGCCATTGCACGGGGTTGAAAAAAGTTGCAGAAAGTTGTAAACAAATCAGCCATGATGTATTGGAGGAGTGGCTTAATTCTGCACCCATGTCTTATGTTCTTATTTCTCCATGTATAGAAGCACAGTGAGAACTCTGCAGCTGAGAAAAGAGATGGGGGACAGCAGGTTCCAACACATATAACAGGAAGTGATAAGAGAGGTCTTAAGATTTAGGCAGCCTGTAACAACATAATACAAAATACGCTGCAAATGCTGGGGTCAAAACGCACAACATGCCGGAGGAACTCAGCAGTCAACGTTTCGGGCCAAGACCCTTCGTCAGGACTGTAACAACCCGGAGTAGCCATGGAGAGTCCCCCTTAGTGTGACATTCAGAATGAACCCCTGGGTCCTGCAACTTAGCATTGAGCAGCAGCACATTTCACACCAGCCCTCACAGGCAACCTCTGCACATGGACTCCTTGGCTCGCTTCACATACAGTCATATGACAACAAGATCCTTCTCTACCACCCCTCCTATTCATCCATTGGCTGTTGTGGCTCCCCCCCAACCTTTCTCTTCTCACCTGCCCATCACCTTCCTCTGGTTTCTCTCCCATCTCTCTTTCTCCCATGGTCCATTCACTTCCTATCATATTCTTTCTTCAATCCCTTACCTCTTCCACCTACTGCCTCACAGCATCTTAATTTATTGCCTCCTCCATCCCTCCCATGATTTTTCCCCTCACCTGGTCTCACCTATCACATGCCAGCTTGTACTCCTTCCCCTCTCCTCCCACCTTCTAATTCTGGCTTCTTCCTGGTCCCTTCCAGTCTGATGAAGGATTTCCATGCGAAACATTGACTATTTCTTTCCACAGATGCTGCCTGACCTGCTGATTTCCTCCCGCATTTTCTGTGTGTTGCTCTTGATTTTCAGCATCTGCAGAATCTCTTGTGGAATGATCACTAACTTCATCATCTCAATGGGATCCCTATGTCAGTTTCTTAGTAGAGCAGAGCGCAATAGTGGTGAAGGCCCTGGTTTGTGCTAGTTTCCCAGCAAGGCACTTTGCACAGTACTGTAGTAATGTTATGTATTGCTGCCACAAAAAAAATTAATGACATATGTGAGTAAACGTGATTCTGAAATTAAGACGGTAGCGCGATATTAATACGCAGCAGCCTCTCTGGACTCTGGACTGGGGATTGCCAAACGTTATGTGGATTTTCTGGTGTAGTCTGTTTTGTCATACGCTTTTGTGATATTGTTCTGGAGGAATGTTGTCTCATTTTTTAACTGCATTGCATTTGTGGTTTCTAAATGACAATAAACTGAATCCGAATCTGATCTTGAAGAATGGGAAGGGGGCAGGGAGAGGAGAATCAATTATTTGGAATAAAATGATGTTGCCTGGTATCCCAGGGCTGAGCATGTCGACATTCATACCACCCCACCCCTGGCATTCCTTCTGTCACCTGTCCCACATCCTTCCCGCAGTGCACCACCCTCGCGATTCCCAACAGAATTCCCACTAAATTTGCGAACTCACTCTCTGCTCCACTTTGACAAGTGCAGTACTATGCATGTGTATATTCTACCATCATTTATAAAACCTACAGTATAAAAGCAATAAAATTGCTGCTCACACATCATACCCAACGCTAATTTCGTCCATTTCCTCTTCCTGTTCAATGCCTGTGCTGGCCATCGTCCGTTTCCTCGCGAGTGGCAACGCAGCATCCTCTATGAATACAAAAATTCTCCATATCAGAATCAGAATGAGAATCAAATTCAATACCACTGATATATGAAGGTGCTCAAAAAGCTGTAAGACCTAAGGCCTAAGTAACCCGGAGCAGCTGAACTGCACCCTAGGGTTCTGAAAGAGGTAGTGGTAGAGATTGTGGAGGCATTAGTAACGGTCTTTCAAAAATCATAGCATGATAGCAGTGGACTGGAAAATTGCAAATGTCGCTCCACATTTCAAAGGAGGAAGGCAGCAGGAACAAAATTATTGACCACTTAGCCTTATCTCATTGGCTGGGAAAATGTTGGAATCTATCGTTAACGATGAGGTTATGGAGTACTTGGTGACACAGGACAAGAGGACAAGGTCAGCATGGTTCCCTTATGGGAAAATCTTGCCTGACAAACCTGTTGGAATTCTTTGAGGAGATTACATGTAGGATATATAAAGGGGATGCAGTTGATGTTGTATATTTGGAATTTCAGAAGGGCTTTAACAAGGTGCCATACATGAAGCTGCTACCAAGTTAAGAGCCCTTGGTACTACAGGAAAGTTACTGACATGGTTAGAGAATTGGCTGATTGGTAGGAGGCAAGTGGGAATAAAAGAACCCTTCTCTGGTTGTCTGTCAGTGACCAGTGGTGATCCACAGGGGTCAGAGTTGCCACTGCTTATTTTTATACAGTACATCAATTATTTGGATGATGGCTTTGTTGCCAAGTTTGAAGATGATATGAAGATTGGTGGAGGGGCAGGTAGTGTTGAGGAAACAGGTAGGCTGCAGAAGGACTTAGACGAGGAGAACGGGCAATATAGTGGCAAATGAAATACAATGTAGGAAATGCATGGTCATATGCTTTGGTAGTAGAAATAAATGTGCAGACTATTTTCTAAACACTGAGAAAATCCAAAACCCTGAGATGCAAAGGCACTTGGGATCCTTGTGCAGAACTTGCAGTTAGAGTTGGTGGCAAAAAAGTCAAATGCAATGTTAGCATTCATTTCAAGAGATCCAGAATACAAGAGCAAGGATGTGATGCTGAGGCTTTATAAGGCACTGCTGAGGCCTCACTTTGTGTATTGTGAACAGTTTTGGGCTCCTCATCTAAGAAAAGATGTGCTGGCATTGGAGATGTTCACAAGGATGACTCCAGGAATGAAAGGGTTATCATACAGGGAATGTTTGATAGCTCTGGATCTGTACTCACTGGAATTGAGAAGGATGAAGGGGGATCTCATTGAAACCTTTTGAATGTTGAAAGGCCTAGACAGAGTAGATGTGGAAAGGATGCTTCCCATGATGGGGGAGACTAGGACAAGAGGGCACAGCCTCGGGATAGAGGGGCATCTACTCAAAACAGAAATTTCTTTAGCCAGAAGGTGGTGAATTTGTGGAATTTATTACCATAGGTAGCTGTGGAGGCCAGGTCATTAAGTGTATTTAAGGAAGAGCTTGATAGGTTCTTGATTGGACACAGCATCAAAGGTTGGGAAGTTTAGGGGAGACATCAGGGCTAAGTTTTTGTTTTTTTTTTACACAGAGGGTTGTGAGTGCCTGGAATGACTTGCCAGGGATGGTGGTGGAGGCTAAAACATTAGGGGTATTTAAGAGCCTCTTGGACAGGCACATTTATGAAAGAAAAATAGAGGGCTACAGGGTAGTGTGGGTTTAGTACTCTTTTTAAGGAATATATGGGTCAGTACCACATCGAGGGCCGAAGGGCCTGTACTGTGCTGTAGTATTCTAGTGTTTAGTGCGGGGGTCGGCAACCTGCGGCTCCCGAGCCATTTGTGGCTCTTTCACCTCTGTGCTGCGGCTCCCTGTGGCTTTGGGAAATAATTGGTCAGTATTTAATTAAAATGTATTTTATGTTAGTTTGTTAGCTTTTGAAATGTAATTCTAAATTTGAAGATTATGGTGATCTTGTACAATCTAAGTGTGGCGACACATTTCCTCACAATTAGCCAGCATTCCGGCTAAGGGAGATAGCCTACGGGGGTTTGTGAGTACATGTCTTTTGCAGCATCTGCGCCCACGGGGACGGGTTGAGGGAGGCTTAAAAGCAAGGCTGTTTAGTTCGAATAAAGTTACCTTTGACTGCAGTCTTTATTTTAGCGCTGCGTGTAGCGCTACACCGCTACAACATGTTTTTTATCGCTATTAATATACATCACCACAGCCAATGCCTGACACCCGCCAGTGCGCGCTTTCTTTTAATTCTTCGATCCAAGGTAGGCTACCTATGTAGTAACCTTCAACCCAACGTCTTTTTTTCGGAGTTCAAAATGTTTTTGTTGCATGCAGAAATGTAATTTCGTTTTCTCTGCAGGAGTTCATCAATTTCAAAAATGCAACACATTATAGTTTGTTTATACATAGCATAAAGGCAAAAAAAACCCGTTGTATGCAGTGTTATTTCATTTTGTGGCTCCCAGTGTTTTCTTTTCTGTGGGAAATGGGTCCATATTGGCTCTTTTAGTGGTAAACGTTGCCGACCCCTGGTTTAGTGTTATGAGGAGAAGGCCGGGGAGCAGGGCTGAGGGGAAAAAAAACAATCAGCCATCATTGAATGGCGGAGCAGAATTGACGCACCAAATAGCCTGATTCTGCTCTTATGTCTTACATGGCGTGAAACTTGTTGCTTTGCAGCAGCAGTGCAATATAGCACAGCAGAGAGGTAGTGTTCATGGGTTGGTTCATTGTCCATTTAGAAATTTAATGGCAGAGGGAAAGAAGCTGTTACTGAAACATTGAGTGTATGTCTTCACACACCTGTATCTCCTCCTTGATGGTAGCAATGAGAAGAGGGCATGCCCTGGGTGATGGGGGTCCATAATGATGGATGCCACCTTTTGAAAGTGTTGCTGGGGAATCTAGTACCCATGATAGAGCTGGCTCAGTACGCAATCCTCTGCTGCTTTTTCCAATCCGATACAGTGGCCCCTCCATACCAGACAGTCATGCAACCAGTCAGAATGCTATCCACAGTACATCTGTAGTAATTTGCTGGAGTCTTTGGTGACGTACCAAATCTCCTGAACTCCTAATGAAATATAGCCACTGGTCTGCTTTCTTTGTAATTGCACCATTGTGTTGGACTGAATGTATGAGTGAATGCTGGCAGAGATTATATATTATCAGCTCATACAGAAAAATGAGGAGGTGATAGACTTGTTCTCCAGGGAGGTAGTCACCCCTAAGCTACAGGACGCAAGTACCTGGGTGACTGTCAGGAGAGGGTTAAAGGGACAGGCAGCCAATGCAGAGTACTCCTGTTGCTGTTTCCCTCAATAATAAGTATACTGCTTTGGATACTGTTGGGAGGGGCTCCTACAAGGGGGAAGCCTCAGTAACCAAGGCAGTTTCTGTGGCTCAGAAGGGAAAGGGGAGAAGAAGAGTGCAGTAGTGATCAGGGATTCCAAAATTATAGGAGCAGACAGCAGATTCTGCGGACATGAAAGAGCTATCCAAATAGTATGTTGCTTCCCAGGTGCCAGGATCAGGGATATCTTGGATCAGGTCCACAACATTCTAAAGGGGAAGGGTGAACAGCTGAAAGTCATGGTACAAATTGGGACCAAAGACATAGGTAGAAAAAGGAAAGTGGTCACAGAATTCAAAGTAGTTTCTGGGGAAAAAAGCACGATGGAGAAACAGCTCCGTAAGACTATAAGATTATAACACATAGGAGCAGAATTAGACCATTCAGCTCATCAAGACACCACTCAACCCCACCTTATCACCATATCTTTTGATGCCATGACCGAGCAGGAAATGATCAACTTCCGCCTTAAATATACAGTTGTCATGGTCCCTTCTGGCAATCGCCCACCTTGCTATTTACCTCAGGTATTGGGCCTCAATCACCTCATTTAGTTTCCAATCATTCCCAGGTTCCACTAACTACAAACACCTGCTTTCCATCAGCAAATGCAGCGTAAAAACCCCATGACCACAACAAGAAGCTGCCAGTTTGTTGGTTGACTCCGGTGTGAGTAGCCTCATTTCATGAATCTTAGGACTTTGGTAGTTGGTAGGGGGTTGAATTTTTTTTTATATAAAAAATTTATTTTATGAAGTATGACCTATCTTTAAATTTTTGATTAGAGTTGTATACCTTTATGTGATATGCTATAACATTTTGATCAATTTTATTACAATATATGAACGTACACAATTTATGTTGAGATGTATCTATGTGTTGTACTCTGTGAATCTTGTTTTTTTCTTCTGAATAAAAATATTGTAAAAAGAAAGGGCTGCCAGTTCTAAGTCTAGCATCGCTCCTGGATACCAACTCCATGCTCACTATGTTAATAATGCCTCCTGAACAGTATGCATGGACTTGGCCACAACTGCAGTCTGTGGCAGATCAGTCCATAGATTTACTGCTCTCTGGCTAAAAAAGTCCTCCTTACCTCTGTTCTAAAAGATTGCCCCCACAATTTTGAGGCTGTGCCCTCTAGTTCTGGATACCCCAACCATTTGAAACATCCTCTGTACATCCACCCTGTTTAGGCCTTTCAACATTCAGTAGGTTTCAATGAGATCCCCACACACTCTTCTAAGTACCAGTGAGTTCAAGCCCAAAGCTACCAAATGCTCCTTATATGTTAACCCCTTCAAGTCATTCTCATGAACTTCCTCTGGATTCTCTCCAATGACAACACATCCTTTCTGAGATATGGCGCTCAAAACTATTGACAATACTCTAAGTATGGCCTGACCTGCGTCTTATATAACCATATAACAATTACAGCACAGAAACAGGCCATCTCAACTCCTCTAGTCCATGCCAAATGCTTACTCTCACCTAGTCCCACCGACCTGCACTCAGCCCATAACCCTCCATTTCTTTCTTGTCCATATATCTATCCAATTTTACTTTAAATGACAATATCACGGGGCTCAGCATTATCTCTTTGCTTTTATATTCTATTCCCCTTGAAATAAATGTCAACATTGTATTTGCATTCTTTACCACACAACCTGTAAATTAACCTTCTGTGAGTCTTACAAGAGGACTCCTAAGTCCCTCTGCACCTCTGATGTTAAAACCTTCTTATTTAGACATGTTATGAACCCACAGGTTTTGTTTACTGTGGACTGTTACTTTAAGAGCGCCTAAGGCAGGCGGGTTTATATCAGTCACAGGCTGTTGCAAACTGTGCAGATTAAAATATAGAGAACAGAGATAGAGAGAGAGAGAGAAAAAGAGAACAGCTACTCTCACAGCCTTCACAACACTTGGAACTATGAACTACGAACTGCCAGGGCAAGTTTGCTCCAGATTGGGTGTCTGTCACTTCGTATAATCCACAGGAGTGGATTTTGGGATATTGTGGGACCACTTGTGTAGCCCTTGCCTGGGTATGTGGTTTCGTAACCATTAGAAGACAATATCCTTTCGGTGATAATTCATATGTGGATTTAGAACAATACGACAGACAAAATCTATGGCGACTGTTATCTCATTTCTAGCATGGAACCAGTGGAATACTTCGTACTTACCTTTTCTCTCTGTTACAACCTGGATTACAAATACCTTTCTCCCATCATTTATTTCATGGATTACTGAATTTTCCTATTTTACCATCTCAAGACTCTGAGCTTTGTTTCCCCCCACCCCCCACTCCCAAGCTCAATATAGTTTGAGAGCTATATTTATTTATATCTATCTCTATCTATCTATATATACACATACACAACACTGTTAACTTCTGTTTATCTTGGTTTAAGTTACTATATTATACGTAGTTACTAACAAAGATAGTAGTTTTAACAGCAAAACCAGACTCCATGTGTAATCTATTGCTGCTGCTTCATTTCTAAAACATTACAGTTTGCAACAAACTGGGGGCTCGTCCTTGAAATGAACAAAAATTGGAGCTTATTGATTATTGATCTCATTGGTTACTTCTCTTTTGATTTACTTGTGTGTGGAAATCAGCAGCAATGGATATTGATGCATTTCTAGTTTTACCAACCCCTGAGACATTGGAGAAAGCCAAAATGGATGAATTGTTGGCAATTACTAAAGAGTTGAAACTTACTGAGGTAAAACGGTCTATGAAAAAGTTACAGATTCAGAGGATAATAGCTGAGCACTACATAGACAAGGAGGAGTTTGATGAAGAGATGTTAGAGAGGTTTCCTGAAGTTAAACTGGAGGCCCAGTTACGACTAGAACAAATGAAGTTAGAGAGATTTAAATTAGAGGCTAGGGAAAGAGAGAAACAAAGGCAGTTTGAGATAGAGATGGAGAAGTTAAAGCTCGAGAGGCAAACTTCTGGCTCTAGAGAGCTGGTTGTACCGTTTGTTGCCAGCCAGGAAGTTAAACTGGTCCCTCATTTGATGAGGCTGAGGTTGATAAATACATCCAGCTTTTTGAGAAAGTGGCTCAGAGTCTAGGGTGGCTAAAAGAAGGCTGGCCTCTCTTGTTACAGAGTGTAATTAAGGGTAAGGCTCAACAGGCTTATTCTGACCTATCAATTGAAGATGCAGCTGATTATGAGATCATGAAACGGGCTGTACTTAAAGCCTATGAATCGGTTCCAGAAGTCAATAGGCAAAGGTTTAGAAATCTGTGAACCAGACTTATGTGGAATTTGCTTATGAGTTTTGACCACTGGTGCACATCTAAAAATGTGAATGATGATTTTAACAGCTTGAGAGAGTTGGTTTTTATTGAAGAATTTAAGAGATGCCGCCCTAATGACATAAAGGCATATTTAGTTGAAAAGGATGCTGCAACTTTGCAGGAGTCTGCTAGATTAGCAGATGAGTTTGCTTTAACGCATAAGGTTAAGTTTATGCTGAGTAAGACCTTCCAAAAGAGTAGCATGGACAGTCAGGGTAAACCAGAAATTAAATCTAGGTGTAGTGACAAAGATAAGGATGAAGGGAAGCAAGTGAAGGAAAAATATTCTGGTCTTACTTGTCCCTATTGTAAGAGAACTGATCACATTATGGCTAATTGTTCCAGCCTGAAGAAGAAGAAAGAAAAAGATGCAAGAAAAAGATGCAGTCCCAGATGCTTGTAATCAGCGTTGTGAAGCACCTATAAACCCACAGGGATCTACACATTCTGATAAGGCTCAGTTAAGGACTGAGAGGTCTGACCGAGTTTTTTTATATTATTGGCTCATCTACCTTCATATTTCATCTTTTCCATTCTTATAGATTTTTAGTTGACTTTTTTTGGATTTTAAGAGCTTCCCAATCATCCATCTTGCCAATGACTTTTGCCACCTTAAATGCGCTTGACTTGGCTTTTATGCAGTCCTTAACTTCCCTTGGCAGCCATGGTTACCTACCCCTGCCATTTGAAAACTTCATCCTTTGTGGGACATATCTATCTTGCGCCTTGTGAAATATTTCCAGAAACTTTAGCCAACTCTGCTCTGCCGTCATCCCTACCAGTATCCTCCTCTAATCCATCTGGGCAACTCCTCTCTCATGCCTCTGTTATTCCCTTTATTTCACTGTGATACTGATAGATATGACTTATGCTTCTCTCTCAAATTGCAGTATTAATTCAGTCATATTATGATCACAGTCTCCTAAGGGTTCCTTTACGTCAAGCTCCCTAATAAGATCTGGGTTATTACACAACACCCAATCTAAGATAAGTTTTCCCCGAGTAGGCTCAAACACAAACTGCTCTGAAAAGCCATCACATAGACTTCAACAAATTTCTTCTATTGCGATCCAACCCCAACCTGATTTTCACAAACCCCTTGCATATTGAAGTCTCCTATTACAATTGTGTCATTACCCTTATTACATGCTTTTTCCACTCCCACATCTTGGCTACTATTTGGAGGCCTATATACAATTCCCATTTTTTTTTAAACCTTGCAGTTTCTTAACTTCACCCACAAAGTTTCAACATTCTCTGACCCTATGTCACGTCTTTCTTTTTGTAATTTTTTTTATTGAAGTTCATCATCAAATAAACATTCCATAAGATGTGTTTCAGACATTGCGGAGATTTGTGATATATATGTACAAAGTATTTATCCGAGGTATACACTTATAGAAAAGAGTGGAAAGAAAAAAAAAGCAAAAGGAAAGAACTATGTACAAGTAGGGAGTGATTTTTTTTCTTACAACAGATTCATTGATTTGTGAGAATAAAATCAGGCCTATGAGGCATTATGTAGTTAAACCATTTTTCCCAGAATGAATCAAATTGTCCCAGCTTATGATTAACAGATGCTGTTACCTTCTCCATTTTGTAAATGTCCATTGTAATTTCCAGCCATTTATTTAAAGTTGGGCTCTCCTGTGATAACCATTTCCTAGTAAGAGTCTTTTGCAGGTTGTTATCAGCCAAAATTGCTTGTATGGGGATGGGAAGTACCTGCTCCTCAATGTTTTTCCATTGAGCGTCATATGTTAGGTTGCACCAACATATCACAGCTCTCAACTGTGCTGCAAAATAATAATCTCTAAGAGAAGGTAGGCCCCATCCCCCCCTTTTCCTTTGCAAATTGCAAAGTTTTGAGACTAACTCCAGGCCTTTTACCCTGCCAAATATACCTTGATAGCATCTTGTTCCATTCATTGAATTGATTTTGATTCATCTCTATTGGTAGGGTCTGAAAGAGATATAATAGTCTGGGCAGTATATTCATTTTAATAGACTCAATCCTTGAAATGAGACTGAAAAAAGGAATCAGGTTCCATCTTGCCACATCTTTCTTAAAATTTTTTTATATAAAGGCTGATAATTACATTCTGATAATTTTGCCAAATCTTTTGGCATAATGATGCCCAAATATTTGAAAGACTCTGTGTGCCATGCCCAGGGGTATCTACTTTCAATTTCTCTTGGTGGGCTATAGTAATATGACAGTAATTGGGTTTTATCTATGTTGATCTTGTATCCTGATAACTGACCATATTGTTCAAAGGATTGCATCAATTTAGGTAAAGAGTATGTTGGTTGCCCTAGATAGATCAAAATGTCATCCGCATAACAAGCCAATTTATGCTCTGTCCCTTTAATAGTAATTCCCGATATCTTCATTTTGTCTGATGTATTGAGCTAATGGTTCTAGATATAACACAAAGAGTAGTGGTGACCATGCACAATCCTGTCTCGTGCCCCTTTCTAGGGTAAGAATATTTGATAAATATCCATTGATTTTAATCCTAGCAGTAGGATTGTCATATAGTGTTCGTATAGTTTTAAGAATTGTGTCTTGGAAACCAAATCTATGTATAACTCTGTAAAGAAAATTCCAATTAACCCAATCAAATGCTTTTTCAGTGTCCACACTTATCACTATTGCTTTAATTTTATTTTTTTTGTATATGATCCATAATGTGAAGTGTCCTTCGTATATTGTGTCTGGCGTTGTCGTATAAAACCTGTCTGATCGTTACGTATCAGTATGGGTAGAAGCTCCTCTAATCGTTTGGCCATGATGGAGGTAAATAATCTATAATCTGCATTAAGAACAGATATTGGTCTAAATGACCCGCATTCCATTTTATCCTTGCCTTCTTTCGGTATAGCTGAGATTATCGCTTCCTTCCAACTGGGTGGCATTTGTGCCTTTATTAGAGCCCAGTTCAGTGTGGGGAGTAAAACAGGAATTAACTCATTTTTAAATTCTTTGTACCACTGTGCCGTATACCCATCGGATCCTGGTGATTTGCTTAATGTAAGCCTACTAATTGCAGCTTTTAATTCAACTTCAGTTATGTCAGCAGTCATCATTCTATTTTGTTCTTCGCTTAAAGTGGGTAACTCTGGAGAATTCAAGAAGGTGTCAATTTGGGTTATGCTTCCCCCGGAACTTTGGAATATAGAGTTTTGTAAAACACTTCAAGAGCTTCTTGAATTTCACTTAGCTTATTTTTTATCATTTTCGTTCTTGGGTCCCTAATTCTATGAATTGTATTTTCTGCTATCTTTTTTTTCCAGTTTCCACAGCAGTACCTTCATAGATTTCGATCTACTTTCATAATGCCTGTTTCAGAAACATTACATTTTTCCTGATTTCTTGCGTAACCAAACTAATTATTTCATTCCTAATTCTTTTAATTTCCCCTAATGTATCCTGTGCCAAATTCAATTTCTGTTTTTCTCTCGTTCCTTCAGCCTATTTTGTAATTCCTCTGTTTTTTTTCTTCTATGAAGATATTGCTATAATTTTCCCTCTTAATACCGCCTTCAGAGTATCCCATAACATGGGAGGTGAAACCTCTCCATTATCATTAAATTCTAAGTAGAGACCAATTTCTTTTTTAATTTGTTCCTTAAAGTACAGATCATTGAGTAGACTTGAATTTAGTTTTCAAATAGTATTCTTTGGTTGTACGAAGGGGCGGGCATCGGCCACCGCTGCAGCGGCCATACGAGGGGCCGTTTATGGTGCTCCGGAATAACGGGTCCACGTTCGTGCTGGACGTTGGGGGGAAAGAGGAGGTTTTCACGGTGGACCGCCTCAAACCGGCCCATGTGGACCTGGCGCAACCGGCCGAGTTTCCGGCACCTCGGCGCAGAGGCCGGCCTCCCAAGCAGGTTCTGGCCCAGACTGTGGACATTGGGGGGGTGTATCGCTGGTTCTGGGGGGAGGGGGGGTTATGTGGCAACCCATTTCCTGGCACATCCGAACCGGCTCACAATTAGATAGCCTACGGGGGTTTGCGAGCACAGAGCTTTGGAGCCTCTGCGCCACGGGGGGCAGGTTGAGTGAGGCTTAAAAGTGAGGCTGAGGATTTCGAATAAAAGTTTTTCCTTCGACTGCAGTTACCGACTCTGTGTCGTAATTTTAGCGCTGCGTGTAGCACACCGCTACATTACCTTAATTATGCGGATAACATTCTGATTTATATAACAATATCGTCAAGTGACTATGGTCCCACATAATCACTAAAAAAAAACTATACTCAACAAATCACTAATTGGATGAGCCAAAATTTTTGCCAGTTAAACAAAGAGAAAACTGAAATAATCGCTTTTGGTGCCAAAACAATATGATTGAAAATCAGTCCCGTCATTACAACCACAAACTAAGCCAGAAACCTTGGTGTTGTGATGGACTCCGACATAAATTTTAACTGCCACGTTAAGACAATTACAGTCAGCCTACTGCCATCTTAAAAATATAGTGAGTTAAAGGGCTTATGTCTCAGCAAGATCGAGTAGGCTTGACTACTGTAATGGCGTTTTCACAGATCTCTGAAATAGCCCTCAGACAACTGGAGTTCACTCAGAATGCTACAGCTAGAATCCTCATTAAGTCCAATAAAGTAGAACATGTCACTCCAGTTCTCAGATCACCACACTAGCTTCCTGTCCAGAGGATTGACATTAAAATATTACTACTGATTTATAAAATATGTATGTAATTAGTTTTGCTATAATAAGTGTATGGGACACTGGAAAAATGTTGAATTTCCCCTTGGGGATGAATAAAGTATCTATCTAAAGCACTGAATGGAGTAGGGCCAAAATACATCTCCAATCTCCTGCTGCATTATATACCTTCCCAAGCTCTCAGGTCGTCTGGGGCGGATCTGTGTACCATCCCCAGGGTCAAAATTAAACATGGTGAAGCAGCTTTTAGTTAATATGCTCCACATATATGGAATAACCTTCCAGAGGATCTGAAGAGTGCTTAAGACTTTTCTTTTTGCTGTAGCTTTTAATTAGAATCTCCTGCACTCTTCTATTTATCACCTCTATTTTTTGTGATTTTATTCTCTTATATATTGTCTGAAATTTGATGTTTGATTTTTATATCTTGTTCTATGTCAAGCACTTTGAACTGCCTTGTGTTTGAAAGGTGCTATGCAAATAAACTTGCTTGCTTGCTCATGAAGAAAATATAGGGAGTTAGGCAGAAAACTGAAAAGCAGGACCTCCACGGTAGTAACCTCTGGATCACTGCCTGTGTCACATGCCAGTAATGGTAAGAACAGGATAATTTGGCAGATGAACGTGTGGCTGAAGATTTGATGCAGAGGGCAGGGTTTCATATTTCTAGATCATCGAGATCATTTTGTGGAAGATATGACTTATAATAGGATGAGTTACATCTGAACCCAAGGGGGGACCAGAATCCTTGTGGTAGATTTGGTAGAGCTGTTGGTGAGGATTTAGACTAATTACATAGGGGGATAATAACGAGAGTGAAAAGGCTGAGGATGGGGCAGTTAGTATACAACTAGAAGCAGCGTGTAGTGAAACTGAGGAAGGACAAGCAGATGATAAGAGGAAAAATTGCAGCGAGTGGGATAAGTTAAAGTGTAACAGGGGGCCAAAATCGGACAACGAAAGGTCTTATATTTAAATGCACTCAATATATGGAATAAGGATATAAGAATATATCTTGCAGTGCAGTTAGAGGTCGGCAGATATGATGTTGTGGGCATTGCTGAATCGTGTCTGAAAGAAGATCATAGTTGGGTAATGAAGATTTAAGGATACACATTTATCGAAAGGATAGGCAGATATGCAGAGGGCTCTGTTGGTAAAAAATGAAATCAAAATTTTAGCAAGAGGTGACAGGATTGGAAATGTAGAATCTTTGTCTGTAGAGTTAAAAACTGCAAAGGTAAAAAAAAACGTTGGATGTTAAATACATGCCTCTGAACAGTAGCCAGAATGTGGGCTACACATTACAACAGAAGACAGAAAATACGGGTAAAAAGGGCAATGTTGTGATAGTAATGGGGGATTTTAACTTGCAGGAAGATTGGGAAAATCAGGTTAGTGCTGGATCACAAGAGAGAGAATGTGTAGAATGCATAAAAGATGGCTTTTTAGAGCAATTTGTGGAATGGAAATTCTGGACTGGGTGTTATGTAATGACCTAGATTTGATTAGGGAGTTTGAAATAAAGGAACCCTTAGGAGACAGTGATCTTAATATGATAGAATTCACCCTGCAGCTTGAGAAAGGGAAGCTAAAATCAGATGTATTATAGTAATGATCTTTTAGGAATAACTTGATTCTGGAATACCAAGGAGTAAATCAAGGCAACTAGACTTGCTGTGTTGTCCAGAAGATGTTTTGACACTCATCCGATAGGCTTCTTCAGTTCTGATCCATGGTAGACAGATTTCTGGTTTATAAAATCTGTGAAAGGAGGTGTGAACTGCTGTGGGAACGCAGGGGTAGAGATGTTAGGACTGTATTGTAAGTAGCTGATAGGTGGCTTTGTACGCCACCCCCTCTATTCAGGAATGGATTTTCTAGTTGGACAAAGATGGCTTCTTTAGCAACTCTTTCAAACCAAGAACCAAGAAACTCTTTCAACCTTCAAGAAGGTTGGGAGAATTATAGGCCGGTTAGCCAGATGACAGACGTTGGAGTCTATGAGGTTTCAGGGTACTTAGAGACACATGACAAAATAGGCCAAAGTTCCCTGATAATCTGTTGGAATTCTTTGAGGAAATAACAGGCAAAATATACAAAGGAAAGTCCATAAGACATAGAAGCAGAATTAGGCTACTCAGCCCATCCAGTCTGCTGATCCCGAATCCCATCCACCTGCCTTCACACCACAACCTTTGATGCACTGACTAATCAGGAAGCTATCAATGTTTGCTTTAAATACACCCATGGTGCTGGCCTCCACAGCTGCCTGTGGCAAAGCATTCCACAGATTCACTACTCTCTGGCAAAGAAAATCCTCCTTAGCTCTGTTCTAAAGGGCCACTCCTCAATTTTGAAACTGCACCCTCTAATTCTGAACAGCCCCCAATAGGAAACAACATAAAACCATAAGATATAGGAGAATTAGGCCATCGAGCCTGATTCAGGCCATCGAGTCTGCTGCACCATGCCATCATGCATGATGTTGGATCCCACAACCCCAAACACCTGCCCTCTCACCATATCCTTTGATGCCCTGACCGATCAGGAAATGATCAACTTCCACCTTAAATATATGTAAGACTTGGCCTCCACTGCAGTCTGTTGCACATCCTCTCCACATCCACCTTATCTCATCCTTTCAACATTCTGTAGGGTTCAGAGATCCCCATTCTTCTAAATTCCAGTGAGTTTAGGCCCAAAGCTGCCAAACGCTCATCTGTTAACTTCATTCCCAGAATCATCATAGTGAGCCTCCTCTAGGCTCTCTCCAATGAGAACACATCCATTCTGAAATACGGGGCCCAAAACTGTTTACAATACTCCAAGTATAGCCTAACCAGTGTCTCATTCTCTCCCTGTTTTGTTTTTATATTCTATTCCCTTTGAAATGAATACCAACATTACATTTGCCTTCTTTACCACAGACTCAACCAATGAATTAACCTTCTCGGAGTCTTGCACAAGGACTCCCAAGTCCCATGGTACCTCTGATGTTTGTACTTTCTCCCCATTTAGATAATAGTCTATACCAGGGATGGCCAACTTGTAGCGCATGCACCAAAAGTGGCTGAGTGCATCCCAGTGAAAGTAATAAAAAAGTAAGCCTACTCATGCAAAAAAACAAACACTGATTTGTAGAAAAAAAATCCACAACAGGAAGTAGCTTAGAGCTGGAATTGGGTTTTACTGAGAATAAATCTAAAACTTAGCAATTATTTTTAGCGATTTTATTATTTCTTGCACATCTTTTGGCGAATGTTCTCTTTTCACGTTAATCTGTTTTCAATTTTTAAAAAATGTTCAATAAGTCAAACTAGGAAATAAGGACTTTTGTTCTGCAGTCGTTCCTTAACTGTTCAATACATGCTTGATACTTGTTTGATCCTGAGGCGCCAGGCATCTGCACCAGCGGTGCGTCACACGTTTTTGCTAGTTTACAACTGACACTCGTGCGCTACGGAGTTGTGCTTTGTTCGTCCTTTGTAAACATTTGCAGTTTTGTACTTTTCTGAAAATTAAGCCTTGTTTTTACATTCAGTTACCCATCACAGGGCAAAAGAAAAGCAGAAAGTGAGTGTGAATTCAATGAACAGTGGGAAAATGAGTTCTTACTTATAGTAAGTCCGTCAGGAAAACCATTGTGCATAGTTTGTGAAAAGCCAGCAGATTAACGGAGCAGGTGATGGAGTAGTGGGAGACAGAGTAGGAAGGCTTTTGCTCGAAAGGCTTCTGCGAGCAGAGGCTGAGCTTCACTCCAAGTGAGGTAAGACCAGGTAGGTTCCTTTAATTAATCTAATTAGCTTAGAAGTAGGTAATGGAGGCAGCAGTTAGGGAAGTTGAGTGCTCCGTTTGCAGTATGTGGGAAGTCAGGGCGAGCACAATTGTCCCTGATGACTATAACTGTAAAAAGTGCATCCAGCTGCAGCTCCTGACAAACTGTGTTAGGGAACTGGAGCTGGATAAACTTCGGATCATTCAGGAGGCAGAGGCAGAAATAAACAGGAGTTACAGGGAGATAGTCACCCCTAAGAGTCAGGAGACAGGTAGCTGGGTGTCTGTCAGGAGAGGGAAGAGGAATAGACAGAATGAGCAGAGCACCCCTGTGGTCATTCCCACCAATAATAAGTATATCATTTTGGATACAGTTGATGGGGACGACCTACCAGGAAAAGTTGCAGTGGTTGCATTTCTGGCACCGAGACTGGCTCAGAAGGGAAGGAGGGAAAGAGGAGAGCAGTAGTGATAGGGAATTTGATAATTAAGAGGAGAGCAGTAGGGATAGGGAATTTGATAATTAGGGGGACAGATAAGAGGTTCTGTGGAAGAAATCAAGAATACCAGATAGTCTTGCCTCCCTGGTGTCAGGGTCCGCAATATCTTGGATCGAGTTCTCAGTATACTCAGAGGGCCGGTGAGCAGCCGGATGTCGTGATCCATGTCGGGACCTATGACGTGGGTAGGAAGAGTGAGGAAGTCCTGAAAGGTGAGTTTAGGGAGTTAGGCGCCAAGTTAAAGGACAGGACCTCCAGGATTGCTACCAATGCCATGTGCAGGCGGGTTTAGAAATAGTAAGGTGCAGATCAACATGTGGCTGAAGACATGGTGCAGGAGGGAGGGCTTTAGATTTATAGATAATTGGGCAGTTTACCAGGGAAGGTGGGACCAGTTCTGGCGGGACGGTTTACATCTGAACTGGAGGGGGACAAATATTTTTGCAGGTAGGTTTGCTAGAGAGGCTCCAGTGGATTGAAACCAGATACGGGGGGGGGGGGGGGAGGGGAACCAGAGTGTGGGAACAGATGTATGGGAGAAGGAAGAAGACAGTAAAGTTGTTTGCACAGTTAGTGATAAACTGAGAGTAAGAGGTGGAGAGTTTCTTAAATGCATTTATTTTAATGCTAGGAGCATTGTAAGAAAGGTGGATGAGCTTAGAGCATGGATTGATATCTGGAAATATGATGTTGCAGCTATTAGTGAAATATGGTTGTAGGAGGGGTGTGATTGGCAACTAAATATTCCTGGATTTCATTGCTTCAGGTGTCTTAAATTCGAAACAATCTTTTTATAATATCTGGGGACCTTTCCTAAATTACTTTTCCAATTTATAAAGTTTAACAGTGCACAGACTTTTATGTATATTTCTATCTTCTCTTCTTAAGCGAATATGTTTTTTTTCCAATTATCCATTATCATCCATCAGCTTTTTTCTTTGGTAGTTGGTAGGGGGTTGACTTTTTTAATATAAAAAATTTATTTTATGATGTATGACCTATCTTTAAATTTTTGATTACAGAGTGGTATACCTTTATGTCAGTGGTTCCCAACGTGGGGTGTATGCCCCACAGGGGGGTAATTTGATTTTTAAGGGGGGCAATTCGAGAAAGAGTTATTAACAGTGAATTTTTTCTAGTAAGTCTGTGTGAGTATGAGTGTGTGCGAGTTAATACATATGTGTATATACAGTATGCGTACATAAAAATACTTGTGTATGTACATGTGTAATTGCATATGTACTGTATCAAATGGCTTTCATAATTAAATTAATGAATTGACTGATGTAGGAAGGAACGAATGAACAAGTCCAAATGCGTAAGAAACTCTAAGAGGTCGCGCCAATGCTGCTTTTTGCAGTAGCTTTCGGTTCTTGGTGGTGTGAAGGTGTGTACATTGCGTCATCTCTTTTAAATGGTGTATCTGTCTTTGTATGCTGTAGAAACGAATCAGCATTGTTTTATTTATTTATTATTATTATTATTATTTTAATATCACTTAATGTTCTTTTTTTACAATTTCTTAGTAATTTCTTCCTCAGAACTTTAACAGTCCTTTGGTTCTTTTATTTTTCTCTTTCATGAATGCCATGTTCTTTGGAAGCTTGTTTAAACCAAGTTAATGGTCTTTTAGGCTTCCTCCAGGTGAATAGGAGTTCACTTTTTGAATATTAAGAATTATATATCACCACAGGGGGCATCAGGATTTTAGAGGTGATTAGGCGGGGCATGGCCAAAAAAAGGTTGGGAACCACTGTTTTATGTGATGTGCTATAACATTTGATCAATTTTATTACAATATATGAATGTACACAATTTATGTTGAGATGTACCTATGTGTTGCACTCTGTAAATCTTGTTTTTTCTTCTGAATAAAAATACTGTAAAAAGAAAAAGAAAAGGTGTGATAGAATTGGAGGGACAAGAGGGGGAGGTGTTGCATTGCTTGTCAGAGAAAATATTACAGCAGTGCTCTGGCAGGATAGATTAGAAGGCTCATCTAGGAAGACTATTTGGGTGGAAATGAGGAATGGGAAAGGTGTAGTAACACTTACAGGGGTGTATTATAGACCACTTGATGGGGAGCGAGAATTGGAGGAGCAAATTTGCAAGAAGATAGCAGATATTAGTAGTATGCACAAGGTTGTGGTTGTGGGAGATTTTAATTTTCCACACATAGACAGGAAAGCCCTTACTGTAAATGGGCTGGATGGTTTGGAGTTTGTAAAATGTGTGCAGGGTAGTTTTTTTAGCAGCAAAACATAGAAGTACCAACTAGAGAAGGGGTAGTGTAGGATCTCCTGTTAGGGAATGAGATAGGTCAGGAGACGGAGTATGTGTTGGGGAGCACTTTGCGTCCAGTGATCATAATCCCATTAGTTTCAATATAATTATGGAGAAGGATAGGACTGGACCCAGGGTTGAGATTTTTGATTAGGGAAAGGCTAACTTTGAGGAGATGTGAAAGGATTTAGAAGGACAGGGTTGGGACAATTTGTTTTATGGGAAGGATGAAATAGAGAAATGGAGGTCATTTAAAGGTGAAATTTTGAGGGTACAGAATCTTTATGTTCCTGTTAGGTTGAAAGGAAAGGTTAAAAGTTTGAGAGAGCCATGGTTTTCAAGCAGTATTTGAAACTTGGTTTGGAAAAAGAGAGAGATCTACAATAAATATAGGCAGCATGGAGTAAATGAGGTGCTCGAGGAATATAAAGAATGTAAAAAGAATCTTAAGAAAGAAATTAGAAAAGCTAAAAGAAGATACGAGGTTGCTTTGGCAAGTAAGGTGAAAATAAATCCAGAGTTTCTACAGTTATATTAATAGCAAAAGTAGAGTGAGGGATAAAATTGGTCCCTTAGAGAATCAGAGTGGACAGCTATGTGTGGAGCCGAAAGAGATGGGGGAGATTTTGAACAATTTCTTTACATCGGTATTCACTAAGGAGAAGGATATTGAATTGTGTAAGGTAAGGGAAACAAGTAGGGAAGTTATGGAAACTATGATGACAGAAATATTTCAAATGTCATTCTTAATGGGGATGGTGCCAGAGGACTGGGATATTGCTCATGTTGTTCCACTGTTTAAAAAGGGTTCTAAGAGTATTGAAGTATTAAAATGGATTCAACAGGGGCTGGATGGGAGATGCCAGACAGTAGTGCTGGATAACTGTCAGGTGGGAGGGCAATGACTAGTGGTGTGCCTCAGGGATCTGTACTGGGTCCAATGTTGTTTGTCATATACATTAATGATCTGGATGTTGGGGTGGTAAATTGGATTAGTAAGTATGCAGATGATACTAAGATAGGTGGTGTTGTGGATAATGAAGTAGGTTTTCAAAGTTTGCAGAGATTTAGGCCAGTTAGAAGAGCGGGTTGAGAGATGGCAGATGGAGTTTAATGCTGATAAGTGTGAGGTGCTACAGTTTGGTAGGACTAATCAAAGTAGGACATACATGGTAAATGGTAGGTTATTGAAGAATGCAGCAGAACAGAGTGATCTAGGAATAATGGTGCATAGTTCCCTGAAGATCGAATCTCATGTGGATAAGGTGGTGAAGAAAGCTTTTGGAATGCTGGTCTTTATAAATCAGAGCATTGAGTATAGGAGTTGGGATGTAATGTTAAAATTGTCAAGGCATTGGTGAGGTCAGATTTGGAATATTGTGTGCAGTTCTGGTCACCGAATTATAGGGAAGATGTCAACAAAATAGAAAGAGTACAGAGGAGATTTACTAGAATGTTACCTGGGTTTCAGCACCTAAGTTACAGAGAAAGGTTGAACAAGTTAGGTCTTTATTCTTTGAAGTGTAGAAGGTTAAGGGGGGAACTTGATAGAGGTATTTAAAATTATGAGGGGCATAGATAGTTGACGTGGATAGATTTTTTCCATTGAGAGTAGGGGAGATTCAAACAAGAGGACATGAGTTGAGAATTAGGGGGCAAAAGTTTAGCAGTAACACAAGGGGGAACTTCTTTACTCAGAGAGTGGTAGCTGTGTGGAACGAGCTTTCAGTAGAAGTGGTAGAGGCAGGTTCAGTATTGTCATTTAAAGTAAAATTGGATAAGTATATGGACAGGAATGGAGGATTATGGGCTGAGTGCAGGTCAATGCGACTAGGTGAGAGTAAGTGTTCGGCACAGACTAGAAGAGCCGAGATGGCCTGTTTCCTTGCTATAATTGTTATATGGTTATATGAAAACACCTTCTCACATAATAGAAAACATGATCTTAATAGACACTATAAAACACAACATCAGACTGAAATAGAAGGAAAACTGAAGCTAGTGCTTGGGTCTGAGTTACAGAAAGAATATGTGATTAAGAAAAAGGAAGAAATCAAATGAAGACAAAATATATTTGTTAAAACCACAACACACACAAAATGCTGGTGGAACACAGCAGGCCAAGCAGCATCTATAGGGAGAAGCGCTGTAGACGTTTCGGGCCGAGACGCTTAGTCAGGATTTCCTCATGTTTGATATTTGTTAAAAGTCTCATTAAGGTAAATATCTTGTTTTTATATTAAATCAATATATCATGTAAAATGCTAAATATATCTATATTAACATATTTTTACAAGAATTGAATGGGGGTACAAGAGTTGTATGGTGCATCTGAATTTGTGCATGAAAAAATTGATGCATGGAATATAAAGGGTTTGCCACCCATGGTCTATACTTTTGTTCCTTTTACCAAAATGTGTTATCATACATTTCCCAACACTGTATTCCATTTGCTATTTTTTTGCCCATTCATCCCATTTGCCTAAGTCCTGCTACAATCGTATTGCTTCCTCAGCTCTACCCACTCCTCATCTATCTTTGTATGATTAGCAAACTTCACCACAAAGCCATCAGTTCCATTATCCAAATCATTGATGAACAATGTTTAAAGTAGCGGACCTTAGGAACACCACTAGTCACTGGCAGCCAACCAGAAAAGGCCCCCTTGATTCCTACTCACTGCCTTCTGCCTGTCAGCCATTCCTCTATCCATGCCAGTATCTTTTCTGTAATGCCACAGAAATTTATCTTGTTAAGCAGCCTCTTGTGTGACACCTTATCAAATGCCTTCTGGGGGACCTCATGTGATGACGTAGGATTGAGACGCTGGAACCCAGCTCTCCCGTAAAAAATCAGTAAATTAATGTTTAAGTGAAGAAAAGTTAGTTAATACTTTCTAAAAGATTGTTTCAAGTTATGCCTTATAAACAGAAGATGAAGAAAACTACTACCGTGAAGACAACGCAAGTTGGAACAGAATCAAGGCCCACCTCTGCCAAAGAACCGCAGGCTCAGGTACATTATACCACCGGCGATACAGAACAGGAAACTGTGGCAACATCGACCATTTCTAAAGAAAAAGGCCAACAAGAACTGCGCAAAAGTGAAGGAAGGAGCATGCGCAAACGAGAACAACTTGAACTACAAATCCTAGTTACGACTGAAACCGAAAGTGAAAGTGAATCTGAGGGAGAGCCAGATTCTCCAGAAAAATCAGACTAAGATGGAGGTAAAAGTTCTTCTGGAAATATAGAAAAGACTTCGATGCAAATAATGCGTAAATTAGGCGCATTAAAAGTAATCCAAAAAAAAAGATAAATGTGGAGATTATGTTTGAGAAAATGACAAAAAGACAGGAAAAAATGGAAAAGAGAATTATAGATTTGGAAACTACAACGGAAGACATGGTTGAAAGAATGAATAAACCATATCACCATATAACAATCACAGCACGGAAACAGGCCATCTCGGCCCTCCTAGTCCGTGCTGAACTCTTAATCTCACCTAGTCCCACCTACCCTCACTCAGCCCATAACCCTCCACTCCTTTCCTGTCCATATACCCATCCAATTTTACCTTAAATGACACAACTGAACTGGCCTCTACTACTACAGGAAGCTCATTCCACACAGCTATCACTCTCTGAGTAAAGAAATACCCCCTCGTGTTTCCCTTAAACTTCTGCCCCCTATCTCTCAAATCATGTCCTCTCGTTTGAATCTCCCCTACTCTCAATGGAAACAGCCTATTCACGTCAACTCTATCTATCACTCTCAAAATTTTAAATACCTCGATCAAATCCCCCCTCAACCTTCTACGCTCCAATGAATAGAGACCTAATTTGTTCAACCTTTCTCTGTAATTTAAGTGCTGAAACCCAGGTAACAACATCCTAGTAAATCGTCTCTGCACTCTCTCTAATTTATTGATATCTTTCCTATAATTCGGTGACCAGAACTGCACACAATATTCTAAATTTGGCCTTACCAATGCCTTGTACAATTTTAACATTACATCCCAACTTCTGTACTCAATGCTTTGATTTATAAAGGCCAGCGTTCCAAACGCCTTCTTCACCACCCTATCTACATGAGACTCCACCTTCAGGGAACTATGCACTTTTATTCCTAGATCTCTCTGTTCCTCTGCATTCCTCAATGCCCTACCATTTACCCTGTATGTTCTATTTGGATTATTCCTGCCAAAATGTAGAACCTCACACTTCTCAGCATGAAACTCCATCTGCCAACATTCAGCCCATTCTTCTAACCGGCATAAATCTCCCTGCAAGCTTTGAAAACCCACCTCATTGTCCACAACACCTCCTACCTTAATAAAATGGAAGATGATATTACTGCCTGGACATCAGAAAGAAAACAAATGTTGGAAAAAGTTGATAAGCTTGAAAATTTTATTAGATGAAATAATATTCAAATTGTTGGACTTAAAGAAGATATAGAAGGAGAAGATCCAATAAATATTTTTCAAAAATGGATTCCTGAAAAATTGGAAATGGAAGGAGAAACTCTAATTGAAATTGAAAGGGCTCATAGAGCCTTAATGTCAAGACCTCAAGCTGACCAAAATCCACGATCAATTTTGATAAAATGCTTAAGATACCAAGATAAAGAAAAGATCCTGAAGGCGGCTGCTCAATGTGCCAAAAAGAGAAACGGGCCATTGATGATAGCAGGGAAGGCAGTTCTTTTCTATCCTGATATGTTATAACTTTTTGAAGAGAAAGAAGGAATTTAACCCAGCGAAAAGAGTTTTATGGGAAATCGGTTATAAATTTATAATGCGTCACCCAGCAACCCTGATAATTTTTTCGGAGGAGGGAAAAAGAAAATTTTTTACCGATTATCGAGAAGCGGAGGAGTTTGCACAAAAACTTCCAAATACTCTCTAATTACACATAGAGATTTCCAAGTGTAATGGATTAAAGATGAAGACAGAGACAGTGAATGGAAGAGATGGACATTTAAGGATGACATAGGGGAGAAAAGCAAAATTTCAGATATACTAATTGAGAATAGTTTTTTTTCTTATATATATATATATACTTTTTTATGTTACGGGGGGCTGGGAAGCTTTGGATCAATTACTACGGGATTCACATGTGTAATCATGGCGATCGCCATGACTCGTACAATAGAAGGGGGTAATGTTGTGTTCTTTTTTTTCACAACATTAGAGGGTGGGGGGGTATTTTGAATTTTTCTTTACACTTGACACACATAGCAACATGGAGAATTTTAGAAAGATTTCCCAAGATACCACGAAAGTTGAAAGATTAGGTATTATTATAGATTGGAGTAACATAATTGAAAATAATGACTAATTTACCGAATTTTTTAAGTTTTAATGTTAATGGGCTTAATGGACCGGTGAAAAGAAAAAGAATTTTAACATACATTAAAAAAATGAAAATAGATATAGCTTTTTTACAAGAAACACACTTAACGGAGATAGAACATCAGAAATTAAAAAGAGACTGGGTTGGAAATGTTATTGCAGCTTCATTTAATTCAAAGTCGAGAGGAGTTGCAGTTTTGGTTAATAAAAATTTACCAATTAAAATACAAAATGTATTAATTGATTCGGCCGGGGGTATGTAATTATACATTGTCAAATTTTTTCAGAATTATGGGCTCTTATGAATATTTATGCACCAAACAAAAATGATGTAAAATTTATACAAGAGGTCTTTTTGAATTTGGCTAGCACACATGACAAAATATTAATAGGTGGAGATTTTAACTTTTGTTTAGATCCAGTTTTAGATAGATCAACAAAGGTTGTCACAAAATTAAAAGTAGCAAAATTAACTCTATCATTGATGAAAGACTTAAATTTGATTGATATATGGAGAATTAACCCAAAAGAGATTATTCATTTTATTCAAATAGACATAAAACATATTCAAGGATAGATTTTTTCTTATTATCAACGAATATGCAAGATAGAGTGAAAAACATGGAATATAAAGCGAGAATATTGTCAGATCATTCTCCTTTGATAATGACAATGATAATGATAGATAAAGAGGAATAAATTTACAGATGGAGATTTAATTCAATGTTACTAAAACGTCAAGGTTTTTGTGATTTTATGAAAAAGCAGATTCAGTTTTTTTAGATACAAATTCACATTCAGTTGATGATAAATTTATATTGTGGTAAGCAATGAAGGCATATTTGAGAGGTCAGATAATAAGTTACACTTCAAAAATTAAGAAGGAATATATAATAGAAATAGATCAATTGGAAAAAGAGATTACAAAATTAGAAAAAGAACCTCAAAGATATATGACAGAAGAAAAATGAAGACAACTTATTAGTAAGAAGTTACAATATAATACACTTCAGACATATTGAACAGAAAAAGCAATTATGAGAACTAAACAGAGATATTATGAACTAGGTGAAAGATCACATAAGGTCCTTGCATGGCAGTTAAAAACAGACCAGACTTCTAAAACGATAAATGCAATTCGAACAAGAGTAAATAAAATTACTTATAAACCTTTAGAAATTAATGAAACTTTCAAGAATTTTTATTCTGAATTGTATAAATCAGAATCACAAAATGATAATGTCAAGATAGAAAGGTTTTTATCACAAATAACTCTTCCAAAATTAAATATGGAAGAACAGAAGAGATTAGATATGCCTTTTACATTAAAAGAGGTTGAAGCTTTAGGATCATTTCAAAGTAATAAATCTCCAGAAGATGGTTTTCCGCCTGAACTTTATAATAAGTTTAAAGATTTATTAATTCCGCCTTTTATGGAGTTAATACATCAAGTGGAAAGAACGCATAAACTTCCAGAATCTTTTTCGACAGCTATTTTAATAGTATTGCCAAAAAAAGATAGAGATCTTTTAAAGCCAACATCATATAGACCTATTTCTTAGTTAAATACTGATTATAAAATAGCAAAAATCTTATCTAACAGACTATCTAAATACTTACCAAAATTAATACATATGGATCAAACAGGATTTATTAAAAATCGACAATCGGTAGATAATGTAACTCAGTTATTTAGTATAATTCATTTGGCTCAAAAGAGGGAGGAAATGAGTGTGGTAGTTGCTTTAGATGCAGAAAAAGCATTTGATAGATTGGAATGGGATTTTTTATTTAAGGTATTGGAAAAATATGGATTAGGGGTATCTTTTATAAAATGGATCAAAACCTTAAATATTAATCCCAAAGCTAAAGTAGTGACAAATAGTCAAGTTTCAACATCATTTCAGTTAACAAGGTCAACTAGGCAAGGTTGTCCATTATCACCTGCTTTATTTGTGTTGGCGATAGAACCATTAGCTGAATTAATTAGAATGGACCCAGATATTAAGGGTTTCAGAGTTAATCAGGAAGAATACAAGATTAACTTATTTGCTGATGATGTTCTGCTTTATTTAACAAACCCATTGCACTCGTTGCGTAAATTACCCTATAGATTAGAAGAATATAGGAAAATATCAGGTTACAAAATAAATTGGGATAAAAGTGAAATTTTACCTCTTACTAAAGGAGATTATAGTCAATGTCGATTAATAACTCAATTTAGATGGCCGGCAAATGGTATAAAATATTTATGTATAAGAGTCGATAATGATATAAAGAACTTATACAAATTAAATTACTTACCATTATTCAAAAAAAATTCAAGAAGATCTTGATAAATGGATGATATTACCAGTAACATTAGTAGGTAGAGTAAATACTGTAAAAATGAATATATTACCTAGACTACAATACTTATTTCAATCACTACCAATACAATTACCCCAGAAGTTTTTTCAAGAGTTAAATAAATATGTGAGGAAGTTTCTTTGGAAAGGCAAGATGTCAAGAATATCGTTGGAAAAATTGACATGGAAATTTGACCTCAGAAGGTTACAGCTTCCAAACTTTAAAAATTATTATAAAGCAAATCAACTTAGATTTATTGCATCTTTTTTGATGAAGATAAACCAGCATGGATTAGAATAGAACTAGATAAAATAGGAGAAAATATACCAGATGATTTTATATATGTGGGAATCTAAATGGATACGGGAAAAGAAAGAATCTCCAATATTAAAGCAATTGATTGATTTATGAAATAAGATAAATATTGATGATGAGATAAAGAAATCTTTATTAGCAAAGAGATCTTTATTTCAAAATAAACTTATTCCTTTTACAATGGATAACCAACTTTTATACAACTGGTTTCAAAAAGGGATTAGATATATAGGAGATTGTTTTGAAGGAGGTATATTAATGTCATTTGATCAATTAAAGAATAAATATAAAGTATCAAACAACACTCTTTTGTTATTTCCAATTAAGGGCTTATTTAAGAGAAAAATTAGGTCAAACAATGTTATTGCCGAAATCTAGTGAAATAGAAACTAATTCAAAAAGGAAAAACTAAAAAATGTATTTCTTGTACGTATAGCTTGATTCAAAAACAGGCAACTAAACAAGGAGTCCATAAGTCAAGACAAAAATGGGAAAGTGACTTGAGTATTAAAATTGAAGAAACAAATTGGTCAAGACTATGTCTTGATAGTATGACAAATACAATAAATGTCCGGTTAAGATTAGTGCAATATAATTTTTTACATCAATTATATATTACACCACAAAAAATAAATTAATTAAATCCAAATCCAAATTTATCTGATCAGTGTTTCCGATGTAACCAAGAAATTGGTACTTTTTTACATTCTACTTGGTCTTGTTCTAAAATTCAACCTTTTTGGACAAATTTAAGAGTTTTATTGGAACAAATTATTGGAACACAACTTCCACATAATCCAATATTATTTTTATTAAGCGAAATTGAAGGAATAAAATCTAAACCCAAATTGAATAAATATCAGAAAGAATCTATAAAAATTGCACTGGCAGAAGCCAAAAAGGCTATTGCAGTTACTTGGAAATCGGATACATATTTAAGTATAGATCATTGGAAGAATGAAATTTCCAGCTGTATTGCACTTGAAAAAATTATTTAAAATTTAAGAGATAAATACGAATCATTTTTGAAAATTTGGCGCCCTTATTTACAAAAGACAGGGTTAAATATATAGGTGCTCTGAAGATAAAATAATTGGTTATTTGGGGAAAGAAATAAATATATATACGAAAGTTATTACGAACTCCGTGGAGCATGTGGGGATCTTCCGATATCCAGGCACTCTTTCTTTCTTTTTTATTCTATAGGGATGTTAGGGGGGAGGGGCTAACGGGAGGGGGGAAGGGTATTTTTTTTCTTTCTGTAATCATCTGAAAACTTAATAAAAAAAGTTTTTAAAAAATGCCTGCTGTAAATCCAACTAAGTGACATCCACCATCTCTCCTTTGTCCACCCTGCTTGTTACCTCCTCAAAGAGCTCTAACAGATTTATCAGGCAAGATTTCCCTTCACAGAAACCATGCTGACTTTGACTTATTTTATCATTAGACTCCAAGTACCCCAAAACCTCATCCTTAAAAATGGACTCCAACACTTTTCCAACCACTGAGGTTGGGATAAGTGGCCTATAATTTACTTTCTTTTGCCTTTCTCCCTTCTTAAAAAGTGGAGTGATATTTGCAATTTTCTAGTCCTCTGGAACCATGCCAGAATCAAGTGATTCTTGAAAGATCATAACCAATGCATCTGCCATCTCTTCAGCATCCTCTTTCAAACCTATGAGTTTGCCTAGCACTTTTTTTCTTTATAATAGCAAAGGCACCCACTCTTGCTCTCTGACACTCATGGACCTCTGACACACTGCTTGTGTCTTCCACGATGAAGTACCCATTAAGTTTATCTGCCATTTCTTTGACCCATTACTACCTCACCAGCAACATTTTCCAGTGGTCCAATATCCACTCTCACCTCTCTTTTACTCTTTATATAACTGAAAAAACTTCTGGTATCTTGCATTATATTATTGGCCCAGTTTGTCCTCGTATTTCATCTTTTCCCTTCTTATTGCTTTTTAGTTGCCTTTTGTTGGATTTTAAAACTTTCCAATCATTCAACTTCCCACTCATTTTTGCTATCTTACATGCCCTTTTCTTGTCTTTCATGTTGTCCTTAACTTCCTGTCAGCCACGATTGCTTACTCCTGCCATTTGAGAATTTCATCCTGAGACATATCTATCCTATGCCTTGTGAACTATCCTCAGAAACATCAGCCACCTCTCCTCTGCCATCATCCCCACCAATACCCCCCTCCAATCCACCTGGGCAAGCTTCTCTATCATGCCTCTGTAATTCCCTTTATTCCACTGCAATACTAATACACCTGACTTATGCTTCTCCCTCTCAAATTGCAATATGAATTGAATCATATTATGTCAATGGATGTTGTATATTTAGATTTTCAGCAGTCCTTTGTCAAGGTGCTACACAAGGTGCTACTTAACAAGATAAGATCCCATGGTATTCCAAAAAAGGTAATGGCATGGACAGAAGATTGGTTGACTGGCAGGAGGCAAGATTCGAAATAAAGGTGGCCTTTTCTGTTTGGCTTCTGGTGACATGTGACATTCCACAAGGATAGGTGTTGCAGCCCCTTCTTTTTAGGTTATATGTCAATAATTTGGATGAATGAATTGATGGCTTTGTGGCCAAGTTTTTGGATGATACAAAGATAGATGGAGGGGCAAGTAGTGTTGAGGAAGCAAGGCGTCTGCTGAAGGACTTCGACAGATAGAGTGAATGGGCAAAGAAGTAGCAGATGGAATATAGTGTATGAAGTATATAGTCATGCACATTGGTAGGAAGAATGAAGGTGTGGACTATTTTCTAAATGGGGAGAAAATTCAAATTCTGAGGTGAAAAGGGACTTGTGCAGGATTCTCTGAAGGTTGTGTATAAGATGATGAGAGGCATTGATCATGTGGATAGCTTTTTCCCAGGGCTGAAATGCCTAACACAAGAGGGCACAGTTTTAAGGTGCTTGGAAGTAGGTACAGAGATGTCAGGGGTAAGTTTTTTTTTTACGCAGGGAGTGGTGAATGCATGGAATGGGCTGACCGTGATGGTGGTGGAGGCAGATATGATAGGGTCTTTTAAGAGACTCCTGGATAAGTAGATAGAGCTTAGAAAAATAGAGGGCTATGGGTAATGCTAGGTAATTTCTAAAGTAAGGATATGTTCAGCACAACTTTGTGGGCCGAAGAGCCTGTATTGTGCTGTAGGCTTTCTGTGTTTCTATGTTAACTTGCAGGTTGAGTTGGTGGTAAGGAAGGCAAATGCACTCATTTTGAAAGGACTAGAACATAACAGCAAGGATGTAATGCTGAGACTTTATAAGGCATTGGTAAGTCTGCAGTTGGAGTACTGTGAGCAACTTTAAGACCCTTATTAAAGAAAAGATGTGCTGACATCAGAGAGAGCCAAGAGGAATGTGGAAATATACTATACTTGTAATAACAAAATGGCATTTTTGTCTGAAATAAAACGGAACCCATATTGTACCAGAGTACTTTGCTACTAGTATTCGTGCAACATTATGCCAATGGAACACGAGTCCTTGACAAATTGCAGATCAGCAGAAGCATTACTGGAAGAATGCCAAATACGCTGATTAAGCAGACAAACAGAACATACCTTCCTTGCACTGAGGCAAGGATAGCCGTACTTGTGTACAGGTGTCCCCCACTTTACAAAGGTAGAGCATTCCTATGAAACCTCTTTTAAACCAAAATGGCGTAAAGCAAAGAACCATTCATTTATATGGGAAAAATTTTCGTAAAAGTGAAAATCCTCTTTGTAATGTGAAAACAGGTTACAAATGTAGGTCTTTTGTAAAAGCTAAGTGGCGTAAAGTGAACATTCATAAAGCGGGGGACATCTGTATAAAGGAATGACTATGCTGTCGACTTTTTTGAAGCCATCATGGTTCTTGTGCTAGTCTTCCCTTGCAGAAGTAAAATAAATGTACTTAAGATTGACCCACTCCGAGTTAATTGTTGTTTGTTATAAGATGAAAAGGTGATCAATAGAACTTGGAGGTACCACCAAAATCGCATGTTTAACTGTTAGGGATCTAGACCAGCAGTTGGATGACCTTCGGCTTGTAAGGGAGAGTAAGAAGATCACGAGTCAGAGTTATTAGGGAAGTAGTCACCCCTAAGTTGCAGGAGGCAGGTAGCTTGGTGACTAACAGGAGAAGGAATGGGAAGATGAATAGACACTCAGTGCAGAGCACCATTGTGGTCATTCCCACAGTAATACGGATACCCTTTTGGATACTGCTGTGGGGGATAAACTTCCAGGGGAATGCCATGGAGACCAAGCATGGGTCCATGGTGCCAAAGGGAAAGAGGGAGAAGAGGGGAGTGGAAGTGATAGGGGTCTGAATAGTCAGAGGAGCAGACAGGAGATGCTGTGGACATGAACAAGACACCTAGATGGTACGTTGCCTCCCAGATGCCAGGGTCAGGAATGTCTCAGATTGCATCCACAGCATTTTAGAGGGAGAGGGAAAGCAACCTGATGTCTTGGCACATATTAGTACTAATGCTATAGAAAGGAGGAAAAGCAAAGAGAGAGAGCTAGGCAGAAAGCTGAGAAGCAGTAATTTCTGGGATGCTAGATGGGTCATACACTAGTGAGGGCAGAAACAGGATGATCTGGCGGATTAACGCATGGCTGAGAAGCTGGTGCAAGGGGTAGGCCATCAGATTCTTGGATCATTGGGATCACTTCTGGGGATGATATGACATCTACAAAAGGACAGGTTGGACCCGAATCCAACAGGCATCAATATTCTCACAGGCAGGTTTGTTAGAACTGTTGGGGAGGGTTTAATATAATTTGGAAGGGGGATGGGAACCAGAGTGAAGTGATAGAACAGATGGTAAAAAAGTAAAGATAGTGTGCAGTCAGACTGTCAGGAAGGGCAGGCAGATGACAGGACATAATTGCAGCCAGCAGACTGAGTATATATCAGTGCACTAGGGATGCAGAATCAAAAAAGGTAGCAAATATATTACTCAAAGTGTTATATTTCAATGCATGGAGTATAAAAATAAGGTGGAGATCCTGTTGCGCTTCTACAGATTGTCGGGTATGATATTATGGCCATCACTGAATTGTGGCTGAAGGATGGCTGCACTTAGGAGCTGAACATCCAAGGTTACATACTGTATTGGAGAGATAGGAAGGTAGACAGAGGGGGTGGTGTAGTTCAGCTAGTAAAGAATAGCATTAAATCATTAGAAAGATGTGACAGAGGATCAGAAGACGTTGAATCCTTGTGGGATGAGCTAAGAAACAGCAAGGGTAAAAGGGCCATGATGGCAGTTATGTACAGGCCTCCAAAAAGTAGCAGATTACAACAGGAAATAGAAAAGGTGAGTCAAAAGGGTAACGTTATGATAGTTATGGGAGATTTTAACATGCCAGAGGATTGGGAACATCAAATTGGTAATGGATCTCAAGAGACTGAATTTGTTGAACACCTATAATCTGGCTTTTTAGAGCTGTTTCTTGTTGAGCCTACTAGGAGTTCAGCTTTGCTGGACTGGGTGTTATGTAATGAACATAAGGCAAGTAGGGAACTTAAGAATGGTACACTTAAGAGGCAGTGATCACAATATGATTGAGTTCAACTTGAAATTTGATAGGGAGTAAGTAAAATCTTATACAGCAGTATTTTGTAAAGGGAATTACAGTGGTATGAGAGAGGAGTTGGCCAAAGGAAATTGTAAGGAGATGCTGGCAAGGATGGCAGCAGAGCAGTAATGGCTTGAGTTTCTGGAGAAAATAAGGTGCAGAATAAACGTATTCCAAAAACAAAGAAATACTCAAATGGCAAAATAGTACAACCATGGCTGACTAAGCTTACAAAAGAGCAAAAGAAAGGGCATACAACAAAGCAAAACTAGCAGGAATACAGAGGATTGGGATGCTTTAAAAAACCTACAGAAAGCAACTGAAAGTATCATTGAGGCAAAAAAATAAAACATGAAAACAAGTTAGCAAAACATTTCAAGGTAGATAGAAAAAGCTTTTCCAAGTACTGTATCTAAAAAAGAATAAGAGAGATGAAAATGGATATAGGACCACTAGAAAACGAGGTTGGAAAAATAATAATGGAGTACAAGGAGATGGCAGATGAATTAAATGAGTATTTTGCATCAGTCTTCACTGTGGAAAACACTAGCAGTGTGCCTGATGTTGAATGATGTGAAGGAAGAGAAGTGAGTCCATTTAGTTTTACAAGGGAGTTGAACTCAAAAAGTTGAACGATCTAAAGGTATAGTCACCCAGACCAGAAGAACTGCACCCTAGGGTTCTGAAAGAGGTAGTGGTAGAGATTGTGGAGGCATTAGTAATGGTCTTTCAAACATCATTGGACTCTGGTACGGTGCAAAAGGACCAGAAAATTGCAAATGTCACTCCACTCTTTAAGAAAGGAGAGAGGCAGCAGAAAGGAAATTATAAACCAGTTAGTCTAACCTCAGTGGTTGGAAAAATGGTGGAGTCAATTATTAAGGATGAGATTATGGAGTACTTGATGACACAGAGCAAAATAGGACAAAGTCAGCAATGATTTCCTTAAGGGAAAACCTTGCCTGATGAACCTGTTGGAATTCTTTGAGATTACAAGTAGGATAGATAAAGGAGATGCAATAAATGTTATGTACTTGGATTTTCAGAAGGCCTTTGACAAGGTATCATATAGCAGACTGCTTACCAAGTTACGACCCCATGGTACTACAGGAAAGTTACTTGCATGGTTAGAGCACTGGCTGACTGATAGGGACAGCAAGTGGGAATAAAAGGATCCTTTCCTGGTTGACTATCAGTGACCAGTGTGTTCTGCAGGGATCGGTGTTGGAACCACTTCGTTTTACACTGATCAATGACTTAGATGACAGAATAGATGGTTTGTTGCAAAATTTGCAAATGGTACAAAGATTGGTAAAAAGGCAGGTAGTTCTGAAGAAACAGAAAGGCTGTAGAAAGAGACAGATTTAAGAGAATGGGCAAGGAAGTGGCAAATAAATTGCATATTTGGAAAATGCACGATCATGCACTTCAGAAGAAACAAATGTACAGACTAGTTTCTAAATGGAGAAAATCCAAGAATCTGAGATGCAAAGGCACTTGGGATCCTTGTGCAGAATAACCTAAAGGTTAACTTGCAGGTTGAGCCAGTGGTCAGGAAGGCAAATGCAATGTTAGCATTCATTTCAAGAGGTCTAGATTATAAAAATAGGGATCAGATACTGAGGCATAATGCACTGGTGAGGCCTCACCTTGAGTATTGTGAACAGTTTTGTGAAAAGATGTGCTGGCACTGGAGAGGGTTCAGAGGATGTTCACAAGAATGATTCCAGGAACGAAAGGGTTCCATACAAGGTACATTTGATGACTCTGGGTCTGTACGCCCTGGAATTCAGAAGGATGAGGGGCAATCTCATTGAAACCTTTCAAATGTCAAAAGGCCTAGACAGAGAAAATGAGGCTGTGGGCACAGCCTTAAGATAGAGGGCCGTCTATTTAAAACAGAGATAGAACATAGAATAGTACAGCACAGTACAGGCCCACAATGTTGTGCCGACCCTCAAACCCTGCCTCCCATATAACCTCCTCCCCCACCTTAAATTCCTCCATATACTTGTCTACTAGTCTCTTAAACTTCACTAGTGTATCTACCTCCACTGACTTAGGCAGTGCATTCTACACACCAACCACTCTCTGAGTAAAAAACCTTCCTCTAATATCCCCCTTGAACTTCCCTGTGGAGAAATTTCTTTCACCATCAGGTGGTGAATTTGTGGAATTTGTTACCACAGACAGCTGGGGAGGCCAGGTCTTTGGCTGTATTTAAGGCAGCGATTGATAGGTTCTTGATTGGCCATGGCATCAAACGTTACGGGGAGAAGGCCGAAGAGTGAGGCCAAGGAGGGGAGAAAAAGGATTAACCATGATTGAGTGGTGCAGCAGGCTCAATGGGCCAACTGGCCTAATTCTGGTCCTATGTCTTATTGGGACAGGAGTGGTCTAAGGGGGATTCTGGTGACCACCTGTTCCTGGGGAATCTCAGGTGGAGGAGTGGCCACTAAAACACAGGCTTGCTTTATGGTGAGTAGCAAATGCTGGGTTCTACTCCAACCCTGATATATACACTGCGATTTGTGCTACTGTCTTTTGAGTGGATCAATTTCATCTGGGTATTAATGATTAGATTTGACTGGTAAGAGTGTCAGGAACACACCAGAACAGGAATCAGGGACTCACTGGAAAAAAGAGTGGGACTTATGGAAACAAAGTTCATAAATTTAATCGATACAGTTTGCTGTAGTGAACAAAAGAATGAAGAAAATATGCTAAGTAGGGTGAAAAAGAAAGACTAGAAATTGGTAATAATGAAAAAAGGGGTGCCCTTCCCTGTCCCAAATAAGGGGACACCAGCATGGTATATATTTAATAATTATGGGAAGAGATTGATGATAGGATTGCCAGATGGATTAAATGGATGTTTCTGGAGAATACAGAGCCAGCTATTCTATGATGAAAGAGGACAATCCCATTCTCCAAGCTCTAGTAAGGAATAATATTTGTGTAATTGGGATAGGGATCAGTTTATTAATGTCCCAAAATCAAACGTAGTAGAGGTTAGCAAAGGAGATGAGGATTTATATCCTACTTTCTACAGATCTGCCTGTAAACTTACATGTAAAATGCACGCTACTATTACCTTCACTCCTGAGGGTTTTAATTCATGTATATCAGAGTGCCACTGCGTACTATACTATTTCAGTAGTAGTCAGACTATTTTGTATGTGGAAGTTTTTCACTACACTCGGGAGTCTGGAATATTTTTACGAGAATGCCTTGAAAGCCTCCATTGATTTTTCTAGATTCGGTTTAGACCTACAGTTTGGTAAGTGGCACTGTTATCTTCACAGTATGGCAATTTATGACTCCGCTGGCAATCAGTATGCATCAGAAATTGGACCCCTATATCGTTAAAGATTTTGTGCTATATACTTATGAAATACATGTGAATGACTCTGGTGTTGTGGCATCAGTGTGACTTTTCCATGAGGTTCAGTGGATGACAGAAGATCAGGAGAACAGGGAACACCACCTAACTTTAGTGGTTTCCAAAGGTAAGGTAGCATAGGACTTGCACCAATGGTCCAGTGTCTGTGAGGACTGCCACCTCAGGAGGTCCTGGAAACAACAGAATGGAGTCTATGGTGATTGGAAGGAGGTAAGTTTCTTTTATTGCTCCCTAGAACATTAGAAGCAGAGGCAACCTTTGAACAGGAAGTTGTAGGAAAGTTGTTGTTCAGTACCGATGTGGAACCTTTACTCTTCAAAGTCGCACTGCAACTTTGGGCCCTCCTACCAAATGAAATACGTAAAATGCTCACAGCTGAGTCACAAAAAGTGACCGTCAACCCAACAGCTCCACTGCCCTGGAGGCTGAAGGTAGTATTGGTAGATCGTATAAATCAAACATGGTATGCCGCTGGTTTAATGCAAGCTATAAATCAACTTTGTGAACAATGTATGATGTGTATTTTACAAAATCCAGAGAAACTAATGAAGATCAGAATCAGGTTTATTATCATCAGCATCTGATGTGAAATTTGTTAACTTAGCAGCAGCAGTTCTATGCAATACGTAATGAGAGAGGGAGAGGGGGAGAGGGAGAGAGAGAGAGAGAGAAATAAATAAAATAAAGCATAATAAATAAGTAAATCAATTATGTATATTGATTAGATTATTTATTTAAAATATGCAAAAACAGAAATACTATATATTTAAAAAAAGGTGAGGTAGTGTCCAAAGCTTCAAAGTCCATTTAGAAATCAGATAGCAGAGGGGAAGAAGCTGTTCCTGAATGGCCGAGTGTGTGCCTTCAGACTTCTGTACCTCCTACTTGATGGTAACAGTGAGAAAAGTGCATGCCCTGGGTGCTGGAGGTCTTTAATAATGGACACTGCCTTTCTGAGACACCACTTCCTAAAGATCTCCTGGATAGTTTGTAGGCTAGTACCCAAGATGGAGCTGACTAAATTTACAACCTTCTGCAGCTTCTTTCAGTCCTGTGCAGTAGTCCCTTCATACCAGACAATGATGCAGCCTGTCAGAATGCTCTCCACAGTACATCTATACTTAGTTTTTGAGCGTATTTGTTGACATGCCAAATCGCTTCAAACTCCTAATAAAGTATAGCCACTGTCTTGCCTTCTTTATGACTACATCAATATGCTGGTACCAGGTTAGATCCTCAGAGGTCTTGACACCCAGGAACTTGAAGCTGCTCACTCTCTCTACTTCTGATCCTTATGAAGATCCTTCATCTTACCCTTCCTGAAGTCCACAATCAGCTCTTTTGTCTTACTGACGTTGAGTGCCTGGTTATTGCTGCAGCACCATTCTACTAGTGGGCATATCTCACTCCTGTATGCCCTCTCATCACCACCTGAGATCCTACCAACAATGGCTGTACTGTTAGCAAATTTGTAGATGGTGTTTGAGCTATGCCTAGTCACACAGTCATGTGTACTGTATACAGAGAGTACAGCAGTAGGCTAAGTGCTCACCCCTGAGATGCACCAGTGTTGATCACCACCGAAGAGGATATGTTATCACCAATCCGCACAGACTGTGGTCTTCCGGTTAGGAAGTCGAGAATCCAATTACAGAGGGAAGTACAGAGGCCCAGGTTCTGCAACTTCCCAATTAGGATTGTGGGAATGATGGTATTAAATGCCGAGCTATAGTTGATTAACAGCATCCTGACCTAGGTGTTTGTTATCTAGGTGGTCTAAAGCCGTGTGAAGAGCCATGGAGATTGTGTAAACTAATGAAGATACACCACCCTCTGTGGTGGAGAGGATATTAAGGAAAGGAATGGGTGCTTGAAGTGGATATCTGAAAAGGGAATTTTGGGTTGGGCTTTGAAACTGCAACATTACTTTAAGATATATATGCATATTTCAGTTACTGTAATTGGTGAAACAGTGTTGTCATGAAATGACAAAAAGAAGAGAATGTGGAAATGTACTTATAGTAACAAAATGACATTTCCATCTATAACAAAATGGAACTTTGTATTGTCCCAGAGTGCTTTGCTAATAGTGTTTGTGCAACATTATGCTGATGGAACCCAAGTCCTTGACAAACAGCAGATGTTTTATGGAAGAATGCCAAGTATACTGGTTAAGCAGATGAATAGAATGCACCCTGTCCTTGAACCGAAGTGTGGATAGTCGTATTTGTGCATAAATCAGTGCTATGCTGTCTGTTTTTTGAAGACATCACCGGCTTTTGTGCAGTGCTATTCTCCCCTTGCTGGAGGTAAAATAAATGCACTTATGATTGATCCACTCTGAGTTAATTGCTGTTTGATATAAGACATAGTGAAAAGGTGCTCAACAGGAGGTCTATGAGAATGATCACAGGAATGAGAAGTAAACATATGAGAAACGTTTGATGATTCTGCACCCGTACATGCTAAAGTTTAAAAGAATGCCGGATATCTCATTGAAACTTACAGAATATTGAAGTGCCTAGATGGAGTGGATGTGGAGAAGATGTTTCATAGAAAGGGGGAACCTAGACCAGAGGGCATAAACTCAGAATAGTGGGGCATCCATTTTGAACAGAGATGAAAAAAATTGTTTAGACAGAGTGTGAATCTATGGAATTCATTGCTACAAACAGCTGTGCAAGTCATTGGGTACGGTCTTGGCCTGAAATGTCAACTGCACTCTTTTCCATTGATGCTGACTGGCCTGCAGAGTTCCCCTAGCATTTTGTGTGTGTTGTTAAGGCGGGGTTTGATAGGTTCTTGATTATTCAGGGTGTCAAATGTTTTGGGGAGAAGGCAGGAGAATGGGGTTAAGAGGGATAATAAATCAGCCATGATGCGGTTACATAGTTAACTTGATGGGCCGAATGGCCCAAATCTGCTCTTGTGACTTACGGTCTTTTTATTACACTGAAACTGGTTGAATATAGGTGTCCCAGTTTGACATATCAAATTAAAAATTTTATTCAACTCAAAAGATTTTAAGTTTGAATTTCTGTATTTCTATTTCTTCTATTACTTCCTCTTATAGTTCAATTTTACAGACATGGCTAGAGCATCTTCTCTTAGGTACAGAAACAATGTGGTTATTTTCTTATTTGCTACCTAGTGAAAACATATACCTGATGTTGAGCACATTTGCTTATTCCGCCATTTGATTTCCCGGTGGCCACCCATTTTAATTCAGCTTCCCATTCCCATTTTGACAGACTCTTCTCCAAGAATGATGAGACCAAACTCAGATTGGAGGAGCAACACCTCCTATTTCATCTGGGTAGCCTCTAAACAAATGGTATGAATATCAATTTCTCCAACTTCCGGTAATTTTATACCCCCTCCTCCGTCTCTTCATTCCACACACTTTCTGGTTCCCCTATCATCCCTTCTGTTCTCCTCACTTGCCAATCACTTCCCTCTTGTGTCACTCCTTCTTCCCTTTCTCCCCACAGTCCACTCTCCTCCCTCATCATTCTTTATTCAGCTCTTTATCTCATCCACCTATCACCTCCCACCCACCTACCATCCCCCTCACTTAGTCTCACCTATCACCTCTCAGCTTCCTCTGCTCCTCCCATCACCTTCTTATTCTGACATCTTCCCTCTCCCTTTCCAGTCCTGACGAAGGGTCTCAGCCTGAAATGTTGGCAATTAATTTCCATAGATGGTGTCTGACCTATTGAGTTCCTCCAGCTTTTTGCGTATGCTGCTCTATTTTTTTAAATTGAAAGCAACATACAAGTATGTAATTGCCATTCTAGTTTTGCAGACTGCAGTTTCTTAAAAACATTTTCTAGCCATTAAACTCCCCTCATCACCAGCTCCAAGCCATACACCATTCTGATGTGGAATTATATTGCTGTCATTCAATCCTGGAGCTCCTTCCATTACAGCAGTTTTGGTATACACTAGTGCCAAGGGGAGTGCCAGTTCAATATTAAAACCCAGTTTGTCAAGTGCACAAGTGCAATGAAAAACTTACTTGCAACAGCATCACAGGCACATTGTATCACATTCACAAGAAAAACCAAAATTACACAATATTTATAAGAAAGAACACATCAGAACAAACAAAAGCCCATCTTAGCACTAAGGGCAAAGAAGGCAATTCTGCCATGGAAAGACCCAAGACCAGCTGCAAGAGGAGGAAAGTTGGTCATGGAACTAGCAACTTCATCCAGTAAAAACCCAGAGTTACAGAAACACCAAAGCAGAAGCTCCAAAGACCTCATCTCTGGGAAAAGAAGCATGTTTTTTTTTCAACTGGCACAGAACAGAGAATCCTGGTGAGCAGCTATGGGCAGCCTATGCCCCCATATGATGGGCAAGCAATTAAATGCTAGCTCAGCCTGCAAGACCCACAATCCTCAGATGAACAAAGTAAAAGCCGATAAAACAAATGATGTTGGATCGCTGAATAAATAACAGAATTAGGTATGTTCCACAGCATGGAAAAAAATCACACCAGCTCCGACTATTTAATTCGATTAGTCTGTTTAATTGATATTTCCTTTTCAGTGCTTAATTGATAATTCCTTTTCAGTTTAGCAGTTAGATACCTGTTTGTATTTCAAGTAGTTCCTATATGCATAAAGCAGTTTAATATTCCTTGAGTTGTACAAGGAATAATTCTGTGCTTATTGCTGGGTCACATTTGGTATACACCCTCTGTACGTGACTGCAGAGGTGCGTGCGCTGCTGAGGTCCCGCGTCTCCACCTTCCGAGCAAGTGACAAGGCAGCTCTAACAACAGCAACGGCCAAACTGTCCCAATCCATCAAAGGGGCAAAGCGTGCACATGCCCGGCTAATCCACAGTCACTTCCAGAACAGTGGCAACATGTGGTACATGTGGAAGGGCATCCAGGACATCAATTACAAGATAACATCACCTGATTCTGTAGGTGATGTCTCCCTCTCAAATACGCTCGGTTTGAGGCAAAAAATGACATGGTGGCGAGGAAGTCCACCCCTCCTACAAATGACCAGGTGCAGTGTCTCTCCATGGCTGACGTGAGAAGAACCCTGTGCAGGGTCAACCCACGGAAGGCTGCTGGACCAGACAATATCCCTGGTAGAGTGCTCAGAGGATGTGCAGACCAACTAGCAGATGTTCTCACTGACATCTTCAACATCTCCCTGAACAGCACCACCATTCCAACGTGCTTCAAGGCCGCCACCATCGTCTCCATGCTGAAGAAGTCTTCAGTGTCCTGCCTAAGTGACTACTGTCCTGTTGCACTTACATCCATCATCATGAAGTGCTTCAAGAGGCTCCTCATGAGGCATATCAAGACGCTGCTGCTCCCCCCCACTGGACCCCCTGCAGTTTGCGTACCATCCCAACCGCTCAACAGATGACGCCATTGCCACCACCTTCCACCTGGCCCTAACCCATCTGGACAAAAAAGACACATATGTTCGGATGCTGTTCACAGACTTCAGTTCAGCATTCAACACAATCATCCCTCAGAAACTGACTGGAAAGCTGAGCCTACTGAGCCTGAACATCTCCCACTGCAACTGGATACTAGACTTCCTGACTGAGAGAGCTCAGTCAGTCCGGATCGGGAGCAGCATCTCCAACACCATCACACTGAGCACAGGGGCTCCCCAGGGTTGTGTGCTCAGTCCACTGCTGTTCACTCTGCTGACTCACGAATATGCTGCAACACACAGCTCGAACCATATCATCAAGTTCACCGATGACATGACTGTGGTGAGTCTCATCAGCAAGAATGATGAGTCAGCTTACCGAGAGGAGGTGAAGCGGCTAATGGACTGGTGCAGAGCCAACAACCTGTCTCTTAATGTGAACAAAACAAGAGATGGTTGTTGACTTCAGGAGGGCACGGAGCAACCACTCCCCACTGAACATCGACGGCTCCTCGGTAGAGATCGTAAAGAGCACCAAATTTCTTGGTGTTCATCTGACGGAGAATCTCACCTGGTCCCTCAACACCATCTCCATAACAAAGAAAGCCCAGCAGTTTCTGCAAAGGCTGAGGAAAGTCCATCTCCCACCCCCCATCCTCATCACATTCTACAGGGGTTGTATTGAGGGCATCCTGAGCAGCTGTATCACTGCCTGGTTCGGAAATAGCACCATCTCGGATTGCAAGACCTTGCAGCAGGTAGTGAGGTCAGCTGAGAAGATCATCGGGGTCTCTCTTCCCACCATCAAGGACATTTACACTACACGCTGCATCCGCAAAGGAAACAGCATTATGAATGACCCCATGCACCCCTCATACAATCTCTTCTCCCTCCTGCCATCTGGGAAAAGGCTCTGAAGCATTCGGGCTCTCACAACCAAACTATATAAGTTTCTTCTCCCAAGCTATCAGACTCCTCAATACCCGAAGCCTGGACTGACACCTTGCCCTACTGTCCTGTTTATTATTTATTGTAATGCCTGCAGTGTTTTTGTGCACTTTATGCAGTCCAGTGTAGGTCTGTAGTCTAGCGTAGCTTTCTCTGTTTTTTTATTATTACGTAGTTCAGTCTAGTTTTTTTGTACTGTGTCATGTAACACCATGGTCCTGAAAAACGTTGTCTCATTTTTACTATGCACTGTATCAGCAGTTATGGTCAAAATGACAATAAAAACTCTGGGACTTATGTGGTCCATGTGACTTATCCACCTTAAGACCTTTGAGTTTGCCTAGCACTTTCTCCTTTGTAACAGCAATGGCACTCATTTCTGCTCCCTGACTCATGGATCTCTGGCACACTGCTAGAGTCTTCCACAGTGAAGACCTATTCAAAGTCCCCATTATGTTCATCTGTCATTTCTTTGTTCCCCATTCTGACCTCATCAGCATCATGATCCAATATCAATTCTCACTTCCCTTTTACTCTATGTAACTGAAAATTTTTTTTTACTATCCTGCTTTATAATACTGGCTAGTTTTCCCTCATATTTTACTTTTTCCTTTCTTATAGCTGTTGGATTGTAAAACTCCCCCAATCATCCAACTTCCCACTCACTTGTTACCTTATATGTCCTTTTCTTGGCTTTTATGCAGTCCTCAACTTTCCTTGTCAGCCATGGTTGCCTTCGCCTATCATTTGAGAACTTCTGTGGGACATTTTCATCTTGTGCCTTGTGAACTATTCCCAGAATCATCAGCCACCTCTGCTCTACCCTCATCCCTACCAGTATCCTCCTGGGCAAGCTCCTCTCTCATGACAACGTTTCGCATCATCTCTTGACCATAATGTCCCCCTTCTCTTTCCACGCGGCATAATTAGGCTGACCATATTTTTTTACCCTAATGCTGGATAGAAGATACGAAGCAGTAACACCAAAGCCTCCAGGATGCTGATTACTCTTGATGATGTGGTTGGCGCTCTCCTAAGTGGATGTGATATAGTCACCACTGTCCTTTGACTGCAGCAAAGGGTTTGATGGGTATCTCAAAGTACATCATTACAATAAGATTTAATGATCTCTTATTGATGGGTGGCAGTTAGATCTGTCCCAATCCTGCACATTGGTGATATGTGAGCTCTCGAAATAGAGCTGCCCTGCCCTGCCCTTTTGCTCTGCTTGACGTCCCTGCTGAAACTGGCCGTGCGCATGCCTCATGGTGTCGCGAACCAATTTCTATGATGGTGGATCGGCTCTCGGATGAAAGCGGGGTTGTTGATTTTGGCGAATGAGCAATTTTATACATATAACCCTGAACTTTGCCTGTATTCCGTAAGTTAGTGCATTTTAAGCCGATTTAGCCAAAAAAAAAAAGTGCCACTGTAATGCACCATTTGCACCAATTGGAGGTCACAAACAGACAGACCATGAGACTTTTAGTAGTATATAGATTAAATTAAGTAGTACTAAAAATAAAAGAAAGAACTGAGGTAGCATGCATGGGTTCATTGTCCGTTCAGAAATCTGATGGCGGAGAGGAAGAAGCTGTTCCTGAAACATTGAGTGTGTGTCTTCAGGCTCCTTAACCCCCTCCTTGATGGTATCAATGAGAAGAGGGCACGTCCTGGGTGATTAATGATGGATGAGATTGCCTTTTTGCGGTTTCACCTACTTGATGCTGGGGAAGCCAGTCCTCACGAAGGGCCTGGCTGAAATTGCGTCCATTGCAGCTTTTTCCATATCTATGCAACGGGCTCTCCAGATTAGATGTTGAGAACAGAAGGCCATGGAAGAAATAAAAGGGAGGGGGAGCACCAGAGGAAGGCGACGGGAAGACAAGGAGGTAAGGTGAGAGAGAGGAAAGGGGATGGGGAATGGTGAAGGGGGCAGGGCAGGGCAATACCAGAAGTTAGAGAAAACGGTCTTCACGCCATCAGGTTGGAGGCTGACCAGACGGAATGTAAGGTGTTATTCCTTCAACCTGAGTGTGTCTATTCACAACAGTAGAGGAGGCCATGGATAGACATATCGGAATGGGAATGGGAAGTGAAATGAAAATGCATGACAACTGAGAGAATCACTTTTTCTGGCAGATGGGAGCATAGGTGTTTGGTGAAGCAGTCTCCCAACCTATGTTGGGTCTCACCACTATACAAGAGGCCACACCAGGAGCACCGGACACAGTATATGACCTCAACAGACTCCTTGGTGAAGTGTCACCTTGTCTGGCAGGACTGTTTGAGGGCCCAAATGGTAGTGAGGGAGGTGGCGTGGGGGCAGGTGTAGCACTTGTTCCGCTTGCAAGGATAAGTGCCATGAGGGAGATCAGTGGGGAGGGATGAATGGACAAGGGAGTCACGGAGGGAGCAATCCCTGTGGAAAGCAGAAAGTCGGTGGGGGGGGAGGAGGGAATGATGTGGTTGGTGATGGAATCCCATTGGAGATGGTAGAAATTGCATAGAATTACGTGCTGAACGTGGTGACTGGTGGGGTAGTAGGTGAGGACAAAGAACCCTATCCTTTGTAGGGTGGTGGGAGGATGGGGTGAGAGCAGATGTGCATGAAATAGAAGAGATGTGGTCGAGGGCAGCATACAAGCCTGTTTGTTCGAGTAGACCCTTTGTTTCAGCTTGTTCCTGTCCCACTGAACTCATATCTGCATACCTCAACTGTTTTATCCCCCTTATTTCAGTCCCTTCCTACCTACATCTCTGACACTTCACATGCTCTGGATCTTTACAATGATTTTAAATTCAATAGACAATAGACACAGAAGTAGAACATTCGGCCCCTCGAGTCTGCACCGCCATTCTGAGATCACGGCTGATCATTCACTATCAATACCCAGTCCCTGCCTTGTGCCCATATCCCTTGATTCCCCTATCCATCAGATATCTATCCAGCTCCTTCTTGAAAGCATCCAGCGAATTGGCCTCCACCGTCTTCTGAGGCAGTGCATTCCACACCTCCACAACTCTCTGGGAGAAGAAGCTCTTCCTCAACTCTGTTTTAAATAACTGACCTCTTATTCTCAATCCATGCCCTCTGGTACTGGACTCTCCCAACATCTGGAACATATTTCCTGCCTCAATCCTATCAAATCCTTTAATTATCTTAAACGTTTCAATCAGATCCCCTCTCAATCTCCTCAATTCCAGCGTGTACAAGCCCAATCTCTCCAATCTCTCTGCGTAAGACAGCCCTGCCATCCCAGGAATCAACCTAGTGAATCTACGCTGCACTTCAATTGCCAGAATGTCCTTCCTTAAACCTGGAGACCAAAACTGTACACAATATTCCAGGTGTGGTCTCACCAGGGCCCCGTACAAATGCAAAAGGACATCCTTGCTCTTGTATTCAATTCCCCTTGTAACAAAGGCCAACATTCCATTTGCCCTCTTCACTGCCTGTTGCACTTGCTCATTCACCTTCATTGACTGGTGAACTAGGACTCCTAGGTCTCTTTGCATTTCTCCTTTACCTAACTCGACACCGTTCAGACAATACTCTGCCCTCTTGTTCCAGCTTCCAAAGTGGATAACTTCACATTTATTCACATTGAGTGACATCTGCCAAGTATCTGCCCACTCACTCAGCCTATCCAAGTCTCCCTGTATTCTCCTAATGTCCTCTTCGCATGTCACACTGCCACCCAGTTTAGTATCGTCAGCAAACTTGCTAATATAGTTTTCAATGCCCTCATCTAAATCATTGACATAAATCGTAAAGAGCTGTGGTCCCAATACAGAGCCCTGTGGTACCCCACTAGTCACCTCCAGCCAGTCTGAGAAACACCCATTCACTGCTACCCTTTGCTTTCTATCTGTCAACCAGTTTTCTATCCATGTTGAAACCCTGCCCCCAATGCCATGAGCTCTGATTTTACTCACCAATCTCCTATGTGGCACCTTATCGAATGCCTTCTGAAAATCTAGGTACACAACATCTACTGGCTTACCCTCATCTAACATCCTTGTTACACCCTCAAAAAACTCCAACAGATTAGTCAAGCATGATTTGCCTTTGGTAAATCCATGCTGGGTCAGCCTAATCCTATTTCTGCCATCTAGATGTGCCACTATTTCGTCCTTAATAATGGACTCAAGCATCTTCCCCACGACTGATGTTAGGCTAACAGGGCGATAGTTCTCCGTTTTCTCCTTCCCTCCCTTCTTGAAAAGTGGGACAACATTAGCCACTCTCCAATCTTCAGGAACTGATCCTGAATCTAAGGAACATTGGAAAATGATTACCAATGCATCCGCAATTTTCTGAGCCACCTCTTTTAGAACCCTCGGATGCAGACCATCTGGACCCGGGGATTTATTACCCTTCAGTCCTACCAGTCTACTCATCACAGTTTCTTTCCTAATGTCAATCTGTCTCAATTCCTCTGATATCTTATGACCCTGGCCCATCCATACATCTGGGAGTTTGCTTGTGTCCTCCCTGGTGGAAGACAGATCTAAAGTATGCATTAAATTCTGTTGCCATTTCCCTGTTTCCCATAACAATTTCTCCCAATTCATTCTTCAAGGGGCCAACATTGTTCTTAACTATCTTCTTTCTCTTCACATAGCTAAAAAAGCTTTTGCTATCCCCTTTTATATTCCTGGCTAGACTGAGCTCATACCTGATTTTTTCTCTCCGTATTGCTTTTTTAGTTAAGATCTGCTGTTCCTTAAAACTTTCCCAATCATCTGTATTCCCACTCATCTTAGCCCTGTCATACTTCTTTTTCTTTAATGCTATACAATCTCTGACTTCCTTTGTCAACCACTGTGGCCCCTTCCCCCTCTTTGAATCCTTCCTTCTCATTGGAATGAACTGCATTTGCATCTTTTGTATTATGCCCAAGAATATCTGCCACTGCTGATCCACTGTCTTTCCTGCCAGGGCATCTGCCCATTTAACTTTGGCCAGCTCATCCCTCATGGCTCCGTAGTCTCCTTTATTTAATTGCAACACTGACACCTCTGATCTGCCCCTATCCCTCTCAAATTGTAGATAAAAACTTATCATGTTATGATCACTACTTCCTAATGGCTCCTTTACTTCAAGATCACTTATCAATTCCTGTTCATTACACATCACCAGGTCCAAAATAGCCTCGTTCCTGGTTGGCTCAAGCACAAGCTGTTCCAAAAATACATCCCTTAGACACTCCACAAACTCCCTATCCTGGGGTCCAGCACCTACCTGATTCTCCCAGTCCACCTGCATGTTGAAATCTCCCATAACGACAGCATTACCTTTAGCACATGCCAATGTTAACTCCCTAATCAACTTGTACCCAATATCCACGCTACTGTTTGGGGGCCTGTACACAACACCCATTAGGGTCTTTTTACCCTTACTGTTCCTCAGCTCAATCCACACAGACTCTACTTCCCCTGTTCCCAAGTCACCTCTTGCTAAGGACTGAATCTCATTCCTCACCAACAGGGCCACCCCACCCCCTCTTCCCATATTTCTGTCTCTACGATAGCACGTATACCCTGGTACACTCAATTCCCAGGCCTGATCCCCTTGCAGCCATGTCTCCGTTATCCCAACAATATCGTAGTTCCCCATTTTCATCTGAGCTTCAAGCTCATCTGTCTTATTTCTGACACTACGCGCATTCAAGTATAGAATTCTTAGCCCATTCCTCCTCTCTTTGCTTAAAACACTGTCTACTGTACCTAACCCAGCTCCTTGAACTTCCATCGAGCAAATTGCACTCTGAATTTTGATGACCTTCTCAAGATCACCCAAACCTTGTACACATTTAACCCCATGCACCTTCTGACCAACCCTCTGGATCTGGATCCCTGCCCCCTGCACATCTAGTTTAAACCCCCCCCCCGAGCAGCACTGGCAAATACTCCTGCAAGAATGTTAGTACCCCTCCGGTTCAGATGTAGACCATCCCTTCGAAACAGATCCCAATGTCCCTGGAATAAAGACCAATTATCCAAAAACCTGAACCCTTCCTTCCTGCACCATGCTGTCAGCCTCGTATTAATGTGCATAATCATTCTATTTTTTGCCTCACTCGCACGTGGCACAGGTAGCAATCCCGAGATTGTCACCCTGGAGGTCCTGCCTTTCAGCTTCACTCCTAACTCCCTGAACTCTCTAAGCAGGACCCCCTCACTCACTTTACCTACATCATTGGTCCCTACATGGACCACTACATCTGGGTTCATGCCCTCACTCTCAAGAATAGCCTGCACCCGATCTGAGATGTCCTGGACCCTGGCACCAGGGAGGCAACATACCATCCGAGACTCCCGATCTGCCCCACAAAATCTCCTATCTGCCCCCCTAACTATAGAGTCCCCTAAAACTATCGCTCTCTTCTCTTCCCTCCTCCCCTTTCTAGTTGAGGGTTCAACCTCTGTGCCAGAGGCAGGACCACTACAACTCATTCCTGGTAGGTCATCCCCATCAACAGTATCCAGTACGGTATACTTATTGTTAATGGGAATGGCCGCAGGGGTGCTCTGCTCTCTCTGCCTGCTCCCCCTGCCTCTCTGGACCGTCACCCATCTGCCTACTTCTTGGTTTTTTGGTGTGACTACCTCCTGATAACTCCTATCCATCTCTGCCTCCACCTCCCGAATGATCCGTAGTTCATCCAGCTCCTGCTCCAACTCCCTAACTCGGTCTGATAGGAGCTGCAGCTGGACACACCTTTTGCAGGTGTGGTCATCAGGGACAACTGTGTTGACCCTGACCTCCCACATACTGCATACGGAGCACACCACTGCTCTGACTGTCTCCCCCATACCTGAACTGGATTAATAGAATAAGTCTAAATTCCTTGGCCTCATCATCTTATTTTTACTATGGATGTCGAGTCTCTATCCTCCACCCCCACCAGGAAGGTCTCAAAGCTTTCCAATTCTTTCTGATCCAGATCCAACGAGTTCCCTTCCACCACCACTCTCCTCCGTCTTGCAGAACTTGTTCTCACTCTTAATAATTTCTCCTTTGGCTCCTCCCACTTCCTTCAACTAAAAGGTGTAGTCACAGGCACTCACATGGGTCCCAGCAGTGCCACCTTTAAAGGTGTTAAAGGTTACAAGGAAAAGGCAGGAGAATACAGTTGAGAGGTATAATAAATCAGCCATGATGGAAAAGTGGAGCAGACTCAAGGGACCAAATGGCCTAATTCTGCTCCTATGTCTTATGGTCTTCTTTGCTTGACTCAATTGTGCAAACACAATAATCAGAGCCACATAGCTTAGTGGGCATCACAATTTTCCCATCTACACACTCGAGCGCCCTCTACAGTATTCAGCGATCAGATTACTATTGTTTGGATTGCTGTGCAATGTATCATTTGCTTATCACACAAATTAAACCATCTGTAAGATCAAGGAAGAAGAGGACTAGCGGCAGGATGAAGACAGATACCAAACTAAGAAGAATTTGACAAGGAACTTTCTCTGGAGAGCAAAGTTCACTTAGTCCACACCTTCAAGGTGCTGCATGTCAACATCTCTGAAGAACTATCCTAGACCCAACTTATTGATTGAATAATAAAGGTATGGCAGCAGCTATATTTCACATGGAGCTTGAGAATTGGTATGTCACCAAAATTCACGTAAATTTCTGCAGATGTACTTTGGAGAGCATTCCAACCGGTTGCATCACTGTCTGGTATGGAGGGGCCACTGCATATGATCAGAAAAAGCTGCATTAAGTCGCAAATTCAGCCAGCTTCATCATGGGCGCCAGCCTCCCAAGTATCAAATACATCTTCAAAAAGAGATGTTTCAAAAAGGTGGCATCCATTGTTAAGCAACCCCACCACCCAGGACATGCCCCCTTTTATTGTTACCAATAAGGAGGTAGATACAAGAGCCCGAAGACACACACTCAACATTTTAAGAACAGCTTATTGCCCACTGCCATTAGATTTCTGGGTGGGTGAGATAGATGGGAAAATAGCTTACTTTTCTGTTGTTGTCTTGTGTTGTTATTGATGTCGTTGCTGCTTATGTTGTTCTGCTGAACATTATGACAATGCTGTGTTGACACTAATGTGTGGCAAAACTCACGGTCTGCCCCCAGTACATCCTTGGGTGACTTACTTGTTAACACAAATATCTCATTTTACTGTATGTTTCAATGTACGTGTGATAAACGTGTTAAATGGTTAACAATCTGAATGTGAAATTGCACCAGACAACCAAACCAATCCAACAAAATCCATGTAGGATGGCTTTAGACTTCTGCTGTCTGGTGAACCCAAACTGAAGGACACAACCTAATATAGTCAACTCTAGAGATCTGGAGTACAGCTAGAAACTAACTTACTTCTGTAACAATAATGTAAATACTGCAGTCTGGAGGTGATGTAGCATGGTCTCCATGTTGAATTGGGTGCTGGCCCCTCCTGTTGGTGGCACTCTCCAGTGTTCGATTGGTAGAAGACACGTTGGATTGTATGTGTACATACTGCTGAGAACTGCCCTTGTGCTGTGTATGACTGTTTGTACTGTATTTTGCATCTTGGCTTCAGAGGAACTCTGTTTTGTTTGGCTGTATTTATAGGTATTCAAGCATGGTTGAATAATTATTAAAGTTAAACCTGAAATAGTTAGGTTTTATGTTCCTTGAAGCATTTTGGTTACCGTAAGGTCACAGTGAAATGTAGAGAATACTTCAATGCTACATTGCTTTGTGCAGATACTGCATTCCAAAATTCAAGCTGCATCTGAGTTTTAGAAAGTAAGAGGAATAATTAATACATTTCTAAATCCATAGTCTTTCACAATCTCATAAATTCTGAACAGTTTCCCATCTATCACGTACATTGATAATGTATTTACTGTTGAGGAATGAAACATCTTTAAGAAAAAAGCCAAAATAAACAAGATAATTAATTGGGTGCCGCCCGGCACGTAAATGTCGGTCTAAATCAGAGGCTATTGTCGATTTCACTTGCTCTACGCTATCGTTACCTTTAGGGTAACTTTGGTCTGTGTCTTTGCTATTTCTTAGCTCACGCTTGAGCTCCGTGATGGTACCGATGCATCTCTGTTTTCATGGATGTTTGCAAAGAAAAAGCATTTCAGGATGTGTATTGTATACATTTCTCTGACATTAAATTTGACCTTTGAAACTTTGATATTATCGAATTATCACGCATACACTGTTATAAGTATTGTCTTGTAATTTTTGATGTTTTAGATGAATCAAAGCATATCCCACCAGATAACAAAAGCCGATACCATGGTGCGTATTTTGTTGAGTTTCAAGGTACCAGAGCAAGTTGTATCTGACAACGGCCCTCACTTTGTGGGTGAGATTAATACCCAATTAATGCCAGGCTCTGGGGATTAAACAGACATTCCATTGCCCCTGCAGGCTGCCGGCCTGATTGAAAGGGCTAATGGAACGCTGAAAAACAAATTATCTAAATTAGGATAAGAAACCAGTCAAAACTGGCTCAAAGTGCTACTGATTGTCTTATTCCAGATGAGAACTCATTATCATATCAAACATGGTCTGTTAGTAGCTGAAATAATATATGGCAGACTGTTAAGAACCCCCTTGCCAACCCCAAAAATTACCTGAGATGGACCTGAATCAAATGTTGAATGAAATTATAGGGTATATCCTGGTGAGGAATTGAGGATATAAAAAAAAATCATTTTAACCTCTGGCTAAAAGAATAATTGGTACTGAATAGGAATTTTTGAACTGAAGTAAACTCTGTCTTCAGCAGACAGCTAAAACAGGCTTTTACTAGTTCTCCCCGGCTTACATAGAGACATTAAGAGTTTGATAACATTGTGCATTGTACCCTTGTTAAGAGTAGGGGAGGAGGGCTCACCAATAAGGACAGGAAGGAACATTCATCTGTAATTAAGTCAGGACCTAGCAAAGGGAATAACTGATAAGGACTGGACAGCACACCATCTGTAATTAAGCCTTGACTTAGTGGACTCTCTTACCTGTAACTAAGTTTCCACCAACAGACTTGGTGGGCATATCAGTTCAAATAACATCTTGCAACAGTAATGTATGGGGCTTATATGTATAAATATACGGCTGCAACCGGAGAGAGTGGGCCCACTTGTCGGATGGTGGCAGTACTTACGTGCCTTCCCTCAGACAACTGGGTCTCAAACTCCTGCAGGAGGGTGCGCAATAAACTCTGGTAACTATAAGAAGCTGGTCTACCGAGTTTTATTTAGATTCGACTTTTAACACTGGCACTACTCAAATCTCTCCAGGTCTTGCATTTGCAGGTAAAGAAGGCCCACCGAGAAGAAGAGGAACTGGAGAGTGAACAGAGTTCACCCAAGAGATTTTGTTCTTGTAAAGAACCATCTTAGAAAGAAGCTTGAGCCTCACTGGAAAGGACCCCACCAAGTGTTACTGACCACTCCAACAGCAATCACATGACGAGGACTTCAAAATCTAGGACAGTGGTCCCCAACCTCCTGGAAAGCATGCAGGGGTGCAGCGGTAGCAGGAACGCAGCCAGCACATCTTTAAGAAAAAAGCCAAAATAAACAAGCTAATTAATTGGGTGCCGCCCGGCACGTAAATGTCGGCCCAGATCAGAGGCAATTGCCAATTTCACTTGCTCTATGCAATCGGCAATCACCTCAGATCTGGGCCAATATTTATGTGCCGGACTGCACCTAATTAATAAGCTTGTTTATTTCGGCTTTTCTCTTAAAGATGTCCTGGGTGCGTTCCTGCTACCGCTGCACCCCAGCATGCTTCGCGGCCCGGAGGTTAAGGACCATTGATCGAAGACACATCAAACGTGTGCATTCATGACTAAGCTAGTATTGCATATACTTATAAACTTAAGCTCTTGTATTGTAGTAACCAAGACAAACACCTTCCTGTTGTTTTGCTATAGTTATGCTAGGAAAACTAACTCATCTGCCTGCTGGGTGTGTACAGCGATTCCTCCCCACAGGAAGATAGGGGTTCCGCTAATAGCCATTAGTGTTAATCAGCCTTACTATTTGGGGAAAGTAACCATTTTTGGTCCTGGCATGAATGCTATGTAGCTTCTTCCTTGGCGCAAATGAAACAGAGGATGAGTGGTGTGGGTAGGATGCCTTGTGATATTGCTGCAAGATCATACATTAATTCTAAGACACTCTGCATGTTCATAGAATCCATTGTGTTGACAGAAGGCTGGACTATCACTTTCATACACAAGAACTACCAGAATTTTGGATTTTACAGGTTAGTTCATGCAAGTTCATTCATGTTAGTTCATGAAAATAGCAAACACAATTAAAAGGTACCTTACCTAGTTTATCATCCTCATAACTGCAACCCAATTTTTTCTCATTTTCCTCACTGAAATCATACAATGGATCATAGGTTGTTTTCTCCTTCTGGTTTTTAGCACAATTTCTGCGTCCTGTTGTTTTATGAGCCATTTTCTCCCCAAATAATCTAGAATAAGTAAATATTATTTATTAGTAAATATTTATTATTTCATAATAAATGGAGCAAAAACTCAAAACTATTGACGTGATGCTAAAATTGGAACCAAGAGCCAACTTATATCAGCAGTCTATTGGGGGTGGGGGAGGAGGAGGAGAGGCTAGGGGAAGAGGTTGGGGGCAGAGGGGGGTGTTGGAGAAGAGGGGGTGGGAGAAGAATGATGGGAGGAGTTGGGGTTGTGAAATAGAGTGGAGTGGGGGAGAAGGGTTCGGGGAGAAGGGTGGAGGGTGAGGGAGAGGGGGTGAGGGTGAGGGTGGAGGGCTAGTAGGGGAGGGAAGAGGGGGAACAGAGGGGGAGAGAAATGGGGAGAGAGATAGAGTGAGAGGGAGAAACTTCACTCCCAACAGCTCAACCCACTGACACCTCAGCCTCATTCCAACACCTCACCCTCGCCATCTCACCCCATCACCTCACCCTCCCCCAAACTCACACCACGATGTCTCACGCTCCATCACCTCACCTGACACCTCAGCCTCCCCTCCGACACCTCACACCCTGAGGCCTCACCCCACCCCAACGACACCTCACCTTCCCCGACTCCTCAACCCCACTCCAACACCTCACACCACCTCTGGCACTTCACTCTCCGACTCCTCATTCCTCCAACATCTCTCCCTCTTGACACCTCGTCCCATCTCCTACAACTCACACCATCATTTCACACCTTGACACCACACCCCGACGCCTCACAACCCAACACATCTCCCCCCGAAACTTCACTCTCCCACTGACATCACACCTCACCTCCAACACCTCTCCACCTGACACCTCACCCCTCCGACATCTCACTCTCCACTCCTGACACCTCTCCATCCCTTCCGTAACCTGACCCCCTATGACACCTCATCTTGCCAGACTCCTTACCCCTACTCCGACACCTCACAACCCCTCCAGCACCTCACCCTCCACTCCAACAGCTTACACACTCCCGACACATCATACCCACCCAACACCTCAGTGCCCTGACACCTCACTCTCACTCCCAACGCTTCACCCCACCTCCTACACCTCACACACTAACACTTCACTCCCAATACCTCACCGCCCTGACACCTCAACCACCCTCCGACTCCTCGCTTCCCAACACCTCACACTCTGCCCCCCTACCGATTCCTCACCCCAACTCCAACAGCTCACACCCTCTCCAGCACCTCACCCTCCCTGTCACCTCACACCCCCTCGGGCACCTCATCTTCCGATTCCTAACATTCCAACACCTCACCTCTCTGACACCTCATATCCGCCACACCTCAACCCTCCTACACCCCCCTCTCCAACTCCTTGCCCTCCAACACATCACACCCCCAACACCTCATCTCTCCGATACCCCTCCACTCTGACACCTCACCCTTCCAATATATCACACCCAACCCCTCAACCCTCCAACACCCCTCCTCTCCAACACATCACACCCCAACACGTTTCCATCCCAACTCCTCAACTCTACACCTCACCTCCCTGAACCTCTCCCACCAACACCACTTCTTCACCCCCCCACACATCACCCGACAGCTCACCCACCTTCAACACCTCACACTCCCCCAATACATCACCCTCTGACACCTCACCCTCGCTCCAACGCCTCGCCCTACCTCCTACACCTCAGATACCAACCTTTACCCCATACCTCTCCACGACACCTCACCATCCCTCCGACGCCTCACACCACCACCTACATCTCGCAATCCGACACCTCACCCTCCTCTCCAATACCTCATACCCCGATACCTCACTCACCCCGACACCTCAAACCTCCCCCGACTCCTCACTCACCCCAATACCTCACACACCGATTCCTCACTCACCCCCGATACCCCACACACCGACACCTCACTCCACTCCCGACAACTCACACTCCCCCCCCACACCTCACCCTTCCGCCGATAACATAGCCCACTCCCCTCGACCACACCTCACTTTTACCCTCTGTCCTTTGAAAGCCCCCCGCCGCCGCTTCATCTCACCTGCCAACACGACACGGCTTCGATACGCACCGGACCCGTCGCCCGACGCCTGTCCGATTTAGGCGGGAAGTCTCCGTCCGGGTGGCGCCTTCGCTGCTCCTGCGCAAAGCCCGTGGCGCGCAGGCGTGGCCGTGGCAGCTGGCATCCAATCCGCACGCTGCGTCCCCCCACGTGATCTGCATAGCCCGCCATGGCTCCAAGTCATCGCCCAGTCTCTGATCGTTTCCAGTGGTGTCCGGTTCCTCCCCGGTAGATTGCTGGTCAGTGAGCCTGTAGGGTTGGGCGGTGCCATCTGGTGCTCATAGTGCTTTTTGGCAAGGTGTACATCTCTGGAGTTAGAAATTATGTGATAGCATTGCACCAGTGGTAGCTTTATGTGCGCTATCATGCATTTTATAACACTACCCTAAAATAAGCATTTCAGAGAAGTGGCCGATACAAAGTACAACATATACATTCAACCTAGTGGTATTTTGTCATCAGTGATCCCTCAATATTGAAATTTGTCACAATGATAGCTGTTCAAGCACTTTTCATCAAATGTTATAAAATTATACATTGAAAACTACGTCATTGGTGGCAGTCGCAGTACAATGCCCAATTTCAGTAGAGTGAATCATTTCACTTTTTGAAAAATATTTGTCTTTTGTTTATTTTGGAAAAGTCATAAAAACCCTAGGACACATAATCACATGGACTTGTAGAGAATTTGTTAAGGAATTCAAATAAGTAATCACTTTTTGTATACCATATTAACATCAGTACAGCAGAAAATGCCTGAGCTTATTGACCTTGGTGGTCGAAGCTTTTGGGGCATACAGGAGACATGTAAATGCCTCCAGTTTGTCCATCAGTTCTGGGGAGATGACCCAATCCTGACCGAACTCTAAGAACTCTGAGTTTCCCTGTTGCTGGCCAGAAGTTTTAGGGCACTTGTCTTCCCTCTGCCTACAAAAGCACTTACAGTATCAAATCCTGTATATGCGTGCAACCCGATGAGAGCCCAATAAACCTCTATGCCAACTGGCAGCAACCTTCCTGATGTCTACAAGCCTTGTATGGGTTTTAGTGCCACACTTCTGGAACAATGGGGCCTCAACCTTGTCACAAAATGCTAAAGACATGATAAAGACATCTGTGTCTTCTGAGCAGATCACTACAGAATGGTATCCCTCTCTTGTGCATGGGCAGCAGGGAGAAGTAGGCGGCCATCTGCTTCCTCTTAATGACTGAAGAACTGACACCTCCTCACTGTCTTGAGATGTGATTCTGTAACATTTGTCATTCACAATTGCATACAGAATCTTCTCCTGTAGCTTTGCTCTGTGCTCTGCCTTCCTCCATTCATGGACTATGAAGCTAATGAGACTATTTTTGTTACTGACTTTGGTCGGGAAGCTCCTCTACTGCCTCACCATCTGTGTACATGTGATACCTTGCAACTCATGACCAGTCTCTTCGCCCTGTAGAGATCTTTCACTATTCTTGATAGAGTTCTCCTTTTATGTATCAAACACAACATCTATTCTGCTACTCTTACTGCCTTCCCTCAGAGCCATACCCAGAACTGTTGTGGCAACATCTCTGTAAGTAACTTGATCACCTTTCACTCTTTGGACCAAGTTCATTCCATCAACCACTGTAGCAGAGTTTCCTGGGAGCTGCTCTTCTAATGCTACATTTTCCTGCAAGGTTGAGGCTAAAGTAGCTTTATTTGTCTTTCTCAGCAATCCTTCTGGTGTGGAGAGGGCCTAGGGCAATGGTCCAAAGGGAGGAGAAAGGATATCCTGTATGTGTAGACTGTACCCTTGTTCCATCACTGTGATATGTCCAAACAAAGAGCTGTCTGCCTTCAAGATGATCACCCTCCTATTTGATTTCACTTCTCTCTTCTTACACATCACTGAATGTTTTCAGCTTGTTGGTTTTCATTGGGTCATGGAATTTCTTTGCTGGTGGGTCTTCCTCTAATCTCTCATCCTTGAAGGTTGCATAGCATTGCTCACCAATCTCATATGCCTTCATCAGGTTGAAGGCAATGTCCTTGGGGGCTGCCTTTGCTAATGAGGTCCCACTTCTCTGCAAATGTGTTGACCCATTCATGCATGGGGCATGATGGGTCATAAGGGGACAGGAGGCTGGATCCAAGTGCAGGACGCAGGCACTGAAGTACTAGGGGCAGGACAGGAACAACTAAACGATAGACAAGATGTGGTGACCATGTTATGCATGAGGGACATGACCTTCAAGGTGATTCTGGGGTTCCGGGACAGTCTTGGAGTTCAGGCAAGGCAGAATCTTGGAGTTCACTGGGTGGGCCACATAACTCCTGGGCAGGGCCCAGACCTCCGAGGCAGGAACACAGGGGCCTGGGCAGGTCACAGGACACCTGGGTAGGTAGCAGGGCACAACCCATCAACAATGAGAGATTGGGCAGACCACATAACTCCTAGGTAGGGCCCAGACCTCCCAGGCAGGAACACAGGGGCCTGAGCAGGTCACAGGGCACCTGGGTAGGTTGTAGGGTACAACCCATCAGCAGCAAGGGATGAAAAGGGGGAGAGTGCCCCACCAGGCAACAGCAGTCCAGCCAGGCTTGCCTGACAGAGGCAAGGGATAGGAAGGTTACTAGGTCCAGGGTGACTGCCAGACTTACTCAAAGAACTCATCTTTAACAAGGGGAATTACAAGCCCGGGCACCCAGAGGAACAGGATAAGCAAGACAACCCCCAACTCCACTCACTCCCAGAGCCCCTATATAGACAATGGGCATCAGGTGCACCTCCTTGAGTCCAAACAAGCCACGATGATCCACAGGTGTGACTACTTGGTCTCAAGGGTGAAAGGAGGGACAGCCACAAGACCTGGAGTCCAGAGTCCGCGAACCAGATCAAGAACCAGAATGCAGGCTCCAGACCGAACCATAACATAACCACTGCTGAAACTGCTTCCTCATCTGTGATCTATGATCTTGTCGAAATTGGTTGCCTTGGACCTCCAAACTTTGAATTCCCTCTGTAGAGTTTGATTTTCCAAGACAACGTCCCTTAATGATACACATTCAGGAACCATTAACAATTTTCCTTTGTCATCTGGAAATATATCTACTGAATTGCCCAGCTCAGATTCCAGTTTCCTACGAATATGCTTCCTCGTAGAATCTTGCAGGAGTGTAACTCCACCAGGTAGCACAAAAGGTTCAAGTTTCGTGACCAAAGAAGTGACTTGTACAATCATCTTGTTGGGAATGATATCAGTTCTGTTATAGTTGAAAAGGTCTTTATAGGCTTCCCTTTCAATCCTTTTATACAGTTCATCACCATCCGTTTCATCATCATTCTCTTTGTACTCAGTTCCTTTTTCTTGATTCTGGAATAATCCTTATAGCATGAAACATGATAGTGGGCCTCTGCAGCAACTATGTCTCCGCTCGTTACTGCTAGTATCTATTCATCTTCATTTTGGGTTGCACATTCTTGTAGTGTTTGGTCAGCTCAGAGTTGTACAGCTTGTGTAAGCTTTTCGCATGACTTGGAGCCTTCAGAAATTTCACCTTATTACAAAAAATACAGATTTGATCATACACTGCTGCTTCTGATGAAGGTCTCCTACTTGGCCTTTTTGATGTACAGGTATTCTCTCCAGCTTCATCAGTAATGCTTTCCTTGGCTTTCCTTTCCAGAGTCTCTATGTCTCTCTTGATGGTGAAGAGGCTTCAGCATTTTTGGTGATATTAGATTCTTGGGATGTCGTCACAGCAAGAAGTGTGGTCAATGCTTGTCATGTTGAACTTAGAAGGAGCGAAACAGAAGAGCTAAGAGACAAGTTCAAGATAGCAAAGAAGAATCTCTTTGCCACCTACGACTGACTGAAGAAAGAGGAACTAGCTGAGAGGATTAGAGGGGTAGAGGCTGCTAATGAAGACAAGCAGCATGGAGAAGCATGGCGCCTGGCCAACGAGATCAGCAGATGGAAGAAGTCCCCATCAGGTCAAATAAGTGGTAAAACAGCAGAGGACCGTGTCCGGACATGGTTTACCCACTTCAAGAACTTACTGGGAAGCCCTCTAACAATCATGGAAGAAGAAGAGGACATACCCACAATACTAAAGCAAGTTGACATCAATAATGGCCCATTCACCATTAAGGAACTGAAGGAGGCCAAATATGCACTCAAGCAGGGCAGGAGCGCTGGACCAGATGGGATACCACCAGATGTCCTTAAGAACTGCAACCTGGATGACATCTTGCTGGACATATGTGATATGACACTGATGAAAGGTGACAAACCAGAACAGCGGTCACTCTCAAACATTATCTCTGTCCCCAAGTCTGGATCCCTCACGAAGACAAATAACTACTGCAGTATCAGTTTGACCTACACCTTAGCAAAGCTATACAATTGGGTGATCTTGAACAGGATTCACACTGCCATTGACCCTAAGCTAAGATTCAATCAGAATAGTTTTTGGCAGAAGTGCACAACAGTAAAGCAAATACTTGCTCTCCATAGAATCTTTGAGGAAGTCAAGCAGACTTCCAGCCGTGCTTACTTCCATCGATTTTCGCAAAGCTTTTGAGTCCATTCAGAGATAAAATGCTGAAGATCCTGAAAGCTTACAGAGTGCCGGACCATCTACTAGGAGCAATAGAGTCCAGCTATAACCAAGACAATGGCGAAAGTTGTATCACCAGATGGAGAAACAGTGTTTGAGCTCCTAGCTGATGTGTTGCAAGGAGACACTCTGGCACCCTACATCTTTATAATCTTTCTTGATTACTGCTTTACCAAAGATCATGACAAGCTTGGTTTTACCATAAAACCAGGATGAACCAAAAGGGTCAGACCAGTTACGCTCACAGATCTCAATTTTGCAGATGACCTATTACTGCTCTCTGACCAGATTGAGGAAGCAGAGCAGCTACTGACAAAAGTGGAAATTGAGTGCAATAAAGTTGGACTGCACATAAACACTAAAAAGACAGATTACTGTCTTTTTAGTTCAACTGTGACAAAGGTACTCTCAAGACCATAAAGAATGATACCACTAAGAAAGACTTCAAGTACCTCAGGTCAAGAATGATGAGTTTGAAGAAGGACATAAAGATACGGAAGGCACTTGCGTGCAGGGCTATGAACGACATGAAGGAGATCTGGGGGTTGAACCTGACCAGCGGGCTCAAAAAGAGGATCTTCATAGCAGTCATAGAGTCCATTCTCATGTACGGATGCGAGACGTGGACACTCACCAAGACTATGAGAAAGTCACTAGATGGTTGCTATACACAAATGCTCCAGATGGCTCTTGACGTGAGTTAGCAACAGCACATGGCGAATGTCGAGCTCTATGACGACCTACCAATGCTCACTACTAAAACTGAGGCGAGAAGACTGCAACTAGCGGGGCACTGTCCATGCCACCCTGAGCTACCTGCCAGCCTAGTCATCACATGAGAGCCCAAGCATGGGAGGATGAACCCTGGGTGCCCTCCCAAGACTATGGTCAACACACTCCTAGAAGATAGTGGCGCAGCTAATGTAGATGGACTAAACACACTGATGAGGAAGAAGGAGGAGTGGAGAATCCGTCATCGTGCTCAACGCTGGCCCCCTAGGCCTGAGTCGACATAGTAGTAGTAGTAGTCGTAGTAGTAGTAGTAGTACTTCTTTTTCTCCAAGTTCTTTAGCAACGTCTAAAATAGGGGCATAGTTTCTCACTTTGGCTGCTTCATGTAATGTTTTCCAGGATTCATAGTCTTGAGGACTAACTAAATGGTCAGCATCTTCTTTTGATGTTTTCTGGTGTATGATACACTGCTTCTTAATAGATTCTTTGTGCTTATGGCTCTCCATTCTGAAGCAAAGTGACTCAGCTGCTCCAGATCTAAATCTACTCTACTCTTCTCTCTCCTCCATTGTGCAGGAGTATCCCACCACCACAGTATCTGAAACAGAAAAAAAATCACATTAACATTGCTGGTGAAAAAACTACCTGCTGCAAAGGTGAAATAAATGTATGTATAAATGGAGATATACAAGATATAAATGTGAAACAGAACTTGAAAACAGAAGACAACACACAGTAACTGACGAAGGGTCTTGGCCCGAAACGTCGACAGTGCTTCTCCTTATAGGTGCTGCCTGGCCTGTTGTGTTCCACCAGCATTTTGTGTGTGTTGTTTGAATTTCCAGCATCTGCAGATTTCCTCATGTTTGCTCTATGAAAACAGAAGTACACCTTATGTAATGTATAGTCACTGTGTTGTCACTGTCAGTAATAGATGACATTTGTAGAGATGCTAATTTTAACAACTTTTCTGAAAAACGTATAGTCTGAGCTATATTCCCACCAGTTTTCAAAGACAAAGCATCAATACTAAGAGAGAACCATCAGTTTGAAGTAGAATTCTTTATTCTGTGCTATGTATAGTTTTGAAAAGTATGTTTTGGCATGGGGTTATAAATCAAGTGATAACACACAGAAAGCTACCACTGCTGCAATGCTATCACATATTTTCTAGTGCTAGGAGTGTATACCTTGCCGAAAATTACTATAAGAATTATTCCCCCCCAGATGCTACCAGTGGCCCAAATTTGGGGTCCTGGCTCATGGATTACGTGGTCTATCATTCCCAGAGTTATCCTTACTCCTTTTCTTGAATAAAGGAATAACACGTGCCACCCTCCAATTATCTATGACCAGTTTGGATACAAAGAAATTGCCAAAGGCTCAGCAATCTCCCATATTAACGGGGTATATCCTGTCCTTATCTATCCTCATGTTTTTCAAAAGTTCATGCAGATCCTCTTTTTTAACATTGACATGTTCTAGCACACCAGCCTGTTACACTATCCTTGCAAATGTTAATGTTTCTCTCAGGTCAATACTTCAGGGAAGTCTTCTCTGATCAATCCTACCCTCACTAGTCATCCTCATGCCTAGGGGTTTTCTTTAATCTTACTTGCCAGTCTCTCCTTGTAAAAGTCTTGTCCTTTGAAATTACCCCCGATCACCTTAAATACATGAGCTCTGGTATTAGACATTTCTACCCTGGAAAAGATAATACCAAAGGAGAAGTCTATCTATGTCTCTTATAACCTTGTAAACCTCTATCAGATTGCTACTTCACCTCCACCGTTCCAGAGAAAACCTTATCCATTTCTTGGAATGTATGCAGGATGGATTTCTGAACCAACATGTCGAGAACCAACTAGAGAGCAGGCCATTCTAGACGGGATATTGAGCAATGAGGAAGGGTTAGTTAGCAATCTTGTTGTGCGAGGCCCCTTGGGTAAGAGTGACCATAATATGGTGGAATTCTTCATTAAAATGGAGAGTGACATAGTTAATTCAGAAAAAAAGGTTCTGAACTTAAAGAGCGGTAACTTTGAATGTATGAGATGTGAATTAGCTAAGATAGACTGGCAAATGATACTTAAAGGGTTGACGGTGGATATGCAATGGCAAGCATTTAAAGATCACATGAATGAACTACAACAATTGTTCATCCCAGTTTGCCAAAAGAATAAACCAGGGAAGGTAGTGCACCCGAGGCTGACAAGGAAAATTAGGGATAGTATCAAGTCCAAAGAAGAAACAAACAAATTAGCCAGAAAAAGTGGCACACCTGAGGACTGAGAGAAATTCAGAGTCAGCAGAGGAGGACAAAGGGAAAAAAGATTATGAGAGAAAGCTGGCAGAGAACATAAAAACTGACTCTAAAAGCTTTAATAGATATGTGAAAAGAAAAAAATTGGTTGTCAAATGTAGGTCCCTTACAGTCAGAAACAGGTGAATTGATCATGATCTTTGTTAAGACATGGCAGACCAATTGAATAACTACTTTGGTTCTGTCTTCACTAAGGAGGATATAAATAATCTTCTGGAAATAGTAGGGGACCGAGGGTCTAGTGAGATGGAGGAACTGAGGGAAATACATGTTAGTAGGGAAGTGGTGTTAGATAAATTAAAGGGATTAAAGGCAGATAAATTCCCAGGGCCAGATGGTCTGTATCCCAGAATGCTTAAGGAAGTAGCCCAAGAAATAGTGGATGCATTAGTGATAATTTTTCAAAACTCTTTAGATTCTGGATTAGTTCCTGAGGATTGGAGGGTGGCTAATGTAACCCCACTTTTTAAAAAAGGAGGGAGAGAGAAACCAGGGAATTATAGACTGGTTAGCTTGACATCGGTGGTGGGGAAAATGCTAGAGTCAGTTATCAAAGATGTGATAACAGCACATTTGGAAAGTGGAAAAATCATCAGACAAAGTCAGCATGGATTTGTGAAAGAAAAATCATGTCTGACGAATCTTATAGAATTTTTTGAGGTTGTAACTAGTAGAGTGGATAGGGGAGAACCAGTGGATGTGGTATATTTGGATTTTCAAAAGGTTTTTGACAAGGTCCCACACAGGAGATTAGTGTGCAAATTTAAAGCACGCAGTATTGGGGGTATGGTATTGATGTGGATAGAGAATTGGTTGGCAGACAGGAAGCAAAGAGTGGGAATAAACAGGACCTTTTCAGAATGGCAGGCAGTGACTAGTGGGATACCGCAAGGCTCAGTGCTGGGACCCCAGTTGTTTACAATATATATTAATGATTTAGACGAGGGAATTAAATGCAGCATCTCCAAGTTTGCAGATGACACGAAGCTGGGCGGCGGTGTTAGCTGTGAGGAGGATGCTAAGAGGATGCAGGGTGACTTGGACAGAAACATAGAAACATAGAAAATAGGTGCAGGAGTAGGCCATTCAGCCTTTCGAGCCTGCACTGCCATTCAGTATGATCATGGCTGATCATCCAACTCAGAACCCTGTACCTACCTTCTCTCCATACCCCCGATCCCTTTAGCCACAAGGGCCATATCTAACTTCCTCTTAAATATAGCCAATGAACTGGCCTCAACTAATTCCTGTGGCAGAGAATGCCACAGATTCACCACTCTCTGTGTGAAGAAGTTTTTCCTCATCTTGGTCCTAAAAGGCTTCCCCTTTATCCTTAAACTGTGACCCCTCATTCTGGACTTCCCCAACATAGGAAACAATCTTCCTGCATCTAGCCTGTCCAATCTCTTTAGAATTTTATACGTTTCAATAAGATCCCCCCTCAATCTTCTAAATTCCAGTGAGTATAAGCCTAGTCGATCCAGTCTTTCTTCATATGAAAGTCCTGCCATCCCAGGAATCAATCTGGTGAACCTTCTTTGTACTCCCTCTTTGGCAAGAATGTCTTTCCTCGGATTAGGGGACCAAAACTGCACACGATATTCTAGGTGGGGTCTCACCAAGGCCTTGTACAACTGCAGTAGAACCTCCCTGCTCCTGTACTCAAATCCTTTTGCTATGAATGTGTGGTGAACTACATATACCTATCTGGGCATGTCCCCCCCTGCTGACTCCTCCCACAGACCCCTGTATAAAAGCGATTTGAGGCACCGCTCCTTCCTCAGTCTCCAGGATGTTGTGTGGTGGTTGCTTGCTGCTGACGGTGCTTTCTTCCAACCAATAAAAGCCTACCTTAACTCACGTCTCCGTGAGTTATTGATGGTGCATCAATTTTATTGGCTGGAAGTTTTAAAACATGGAAAGTATTTTACATCCGGAAAAATTGGACATTGATCCTCAAGCCCCATAAGCAGCTCTTGCCTTTGAACTCTGGCTTGCATGCTTCCAATCATACTTGGAAGAGATTCGCGTGACTGAGCCTGCTATCATGAACAAAATCCTCCTTTCCAGGGTCAGTCCAAAAGTATACTCCCTTATCAGGGACCTGCCAACCTACCAAGGGGCACTGGACGCCCTCAAAAGACAGTACCTGCGGCTGGTGAACTCCATCTACGCAAGACATCACTTAGCGACGCGGCGGCAGCGGGCCGGAGAGTCGAGCGCTGAGTTTGTCCGAGCCCTACAGACACTCGTGCGGGCCTACGACTGCAGGGGACTGACGACGGAACAGCATGCAGAGCTCCTGGTACGAGACGCCTTTGTTACAGGGATCAGGTCAGTGTATGTGCGCCAGCGGCTGCTGGAAAACGCCGATCTTACCTTACGTTTGGCAATTGAGCTGACCGACATGCTAGAGGCTGCTCTGCACAACGCTGATGCTATCCAGCCACGTGATCTTCCACCGGCCTCATGGATGCTGCAGACCCCGCCACCCGCCAGCAAATCGACCACAGCTGCTGCCACTCACGAGTCCACGAACTCCCCGAAACCCTCCGGTGAAGCAACCACAGCTGCTGCCAGTCGCAAGTCCACGCAGTGTTACTTCTGTGGACTCAAAAAGCACCCCGGAAAACACTGCCCGGCCCGAGAAGCTACTGGCTCCAGCTGTGGAAAGAAGGGCCATTTCACCAAGGTCTGTAAGTCTAAACCATGAGCGGGGTCCAGCAGCGCCGCCTGCTAAGCATGGGGCTCGCCATCTTGCCTGCCCACCTCATGTGAGGCATGGGGGCAGCCATCTTTGTCAGCGCCACATCGCCCCGCCTCCAACCCACGGGTGTTTACCGGGCACCAAGACGGCGATTCAACTCTGGCCTCGGTAACCCTCGACCAAAGCGCCCCACACCAGCTTGCAAGGTCAATGATGGATATCCTGGTGGAGGGGCACAGGACTAGCTGCCTGTTTGACACGGGCAGCACTGAGAGTTTTATTCACCCGGCCATGGTGCAACGCTGCGGACTCGTAACACGGCCGGTAAGCCAGAGGGTCACCATGCATTCTACAGACATCCGGGGGGGTTGTGTTGTGACATTGGTGGTGCAGGGCACAGAATATCGGGACTTTGCGCTACTGGTCATGCCTCAACTGTGCTCGCCTGTGCTATTGGGGCTGGACTTCCAGAGCCATCTCGAAAGTGTGACTATGGTATATGACGGTCCCTTCCCACCACTCACTGTCAGGAATCCTCAGTTTCATGGGACTTCGTCATATACCCCGTTACTGACCACACACACATCCCACCCAGCACCAAGACGACAGCTGCGCTACTGACACCACTTGCAGCCTCTCCACCCTCAAGGTCCCTCCCCCACCGCTGTTCGCCAACCTGACCCTCAACTGTAAACCTGTGGCAACTAAAAGCAGGAGATACAGTGCGGGGGACAGGGCCTTCATTCAGTCAGGGGTGCAGCGGCTGCTCAGGGAGGGGATCATTGAGCCAAGCACAAGTTCTTGGAGGGCCCAGGTGGTTGTTGTTCGGACCAAGCAGAAAAATAGGATGGTCGTGGACTATAGCCAGACCATCAATAGGTTCACGCAGCTTGATGTGTACTGCCTACCCCGTATTGCGGATATGGTCAACCAGATAGCTCAGTACAAGGTGTACTCGACAATAGATCTGAAATCCGCTTATCACCAGCTCCCCATCCGCCCAGAGGACCGCCCCTACACCGCCTTCAAGGCGGGCGGCAGGCTCTATCACTTCCTGCGCGTCCCATTCGGTGTCACAAATGGTGTCTCGGTCTTCCAGAGGGAAATGGACCGGATGGTGGACCAGTGCCAACTGAAGGCCACATTTCCTTATCTGGATAACATCACCATCTGCGGTTACGACTGGCTGGATCACAACACCAACCTCCAACGATTTTTCCAAGTGGCCAAAGCCCTGAACCTTACTTATAACAGGGACAAGTGTGTGTTTGGAACCACCTGACTCGCTATCCCTGGGTATGTCGTGGAGAACGGGGTCATTGGCCCTGATCCCGACTGTATGCGTCCCCTGTTAGAACTCCCTCTTCCCACCACCCTCAGAGCCCTCAGATGGTGCCTGGGCTTCCTTTCCTATTACACCCAATGGCTCCCTCACTATGCAGACAAGGCCCGCCCCCTGGTCAAGTCCACCACATTTCCCCTCTCTGCCGAGGCCCGCGCAGCCTTCAGCCTCATTAAAGGGGACATCGCCAAAGCAGCAATGCATGTGGTGGACGAGACCATTCCCTTCCAAGTAGAGAGTGAGGCCTCTGACTTTGCGCTGGCTGCTACCCTCAGTCAGGCAGGCAGGCCAGTAGCATTCTTCTCTCGTACCCTTCAAGGCCCTGAAATTCAGCACTCCACAGAGGAGAAAGAAGCCCAGGTCATAGTGGAAACTATTAGGCACTGGAGGCACTATCTCACCGGCAAAAGGTTCACCTTGCTGACCGACCAGCGCTCAGTTGTGTTCATGTTCAGCAACCAACAACGGAGCAAAATAAAAAATGATAAAATTTTGCGGTGGAGAATAGAACTCTCCACCTACAACTATGATATCCCGTACCAGCCTGGAAGGCTCAATGAGCCTCCTGATGCCCTATCCTGGGGAGCAGCGTGTGCCAGCACACAGCTCAACCAGCTATACGCCCTCCATACAGATCTTTGCCACCCGGGGGTCACCCGAAACCTGCCTTACTCCCTTGAGGACATCAGGACGATGACCAGGGACTGACAAGTCTGCGCTGAGTACAAACCGCACTTCTACTGTCCTGAAAAGGCACAACTTATCAAGGCCACCCGCCCCTTTGGGTGACTGAGTGTTGACTTTAAGGGCCCCCTTCTCTCCACCGACGGCAATGTCTACTTTCTCAACATTATCGACAAGTATCCACGGTTCCCCTTTGCCATCCCCGCCCAACACCACTGCCACGTCCGTCATAAAAGCCCTGCGCCAGCTCTTCACTCTGTTTGGATATATATCCACAGTGATAGAGGGTCCTCCTTTATGAGTGACGAGCTGCGCCGGTACCTGCTGGCTAGGGGTATTGCTACTAGTAGGATCATGAGATAATCCCCAGGGAAATGGACAGGTGGAGAGGGAGAATGCCACAGTGTGGAAGGCCACACTTTTAGCCCTTAAGTCAAAGGGGTTGTCGGTCTCTCGATGGCAGGAGGTCCTCCCCAAGGCATTCCACTCCATCCACTCTCTGTTATGTACGTCCACCAATGCCACCCGTCATGAGCGTCTCTTTTCTTTTCCCAGGAAGTCTGCCACTGGGACCACCCTACCGGTTTGGCTGACGTCCCCAGGGCCAGTGCTGCTCCAGAAACATGCGAGGAGCAATAAATACTCCTCACTGGTCGAGAGGGTTCACCTACTACATGCGAACCCCCAGTATGCCTACGTGGTCTTACCTGATGGGCGGGAGGACACGGTCTCCATCCGCGACCTGGCGCCCGCAGAAGCAGCAGACCAATACCCCGAACACTCCATGGTAACTATGGACCCTGTACCCACCGAAGTGTATACCCACCTGACACCGTGCACACCAAGCCCTACACAGACTCCTCACGACACTCCCATACCGGGCGCCTTGCACACGCGTGAGGGATCACTAACGCCTAATGGGCTGACACCTCAAGTCAGGCCGGAACCAGCACAACCACCGTCTCCGGTGCAATCACCACTGGCAGCTGTACAATCACCGCCGGTGCTACATGTATCGCAGCGACAGACTCGACCACCTAATAGACTTAACCTGTAAATATACTTGTAAGAAACTGCCCCATGGGGACTCTCTTTTAAAACAAAGTGGAGGGGGTGAATGTGGTGAACTACATATACCTGTCTGGGCACGCCCCCCCCCCGCTGACTCCTCCCACAGATCCCTGTATAAAGGCGATTGGAGGCACTGCTTCTTCCTCAGTCTCCAGGATGTTGTGTGGTGGTCGCTTGTTGCTGACGGTGCTTTCTTCCAGCCAATAAAAGCCTACCTTAACTCACGTCTCTGAGAGTTATTGATGGTGCATCAGAATGCCAACATACCATTTGCCCTTTTCACCGCCTGCTGTACCTGCATGCCCACCTTCAATGACTGACTGGTGTACAATGACACCAAGGTCTCGTTGCATCTCCCCTTTTCCTAATCGGCCACCGTTCAGATAATAATCTGTTTTCCTGTTCTTGCAACCAAAGTGGATAACCTCACATTTATCCACATTAAATTGCATCTGCCATGAATTTGCCCACTCACCTAACCTATCCAAGTCACCCTGCATCCTCTTAGCATCCTCCTCACAGCTAACACCGCCGCCCAGCTTCGTGTCATCTGCAAACTTGGAGATGCTGCATTTAATTCCCTCGTCTAAATCATTAATATATATTGTAAACAACTGGGGTCCCAGCACTGAGCCTTGCGGTACCCCACTAGTCACTGCCTGCCATTCTGAAAAGGTCCCGTTTACTCCTACACTTTGCTTCCTGTCTGCAAACCAATTCTCTATCCATATCAATACCATACCCCCAATACCGTGTGCTTTAAGTTTGCACATTAATCTCCTGTGTGGGACCTTGTCAAAAGCCTTTTGAAAATCCAAATATACCACATCCACTGGCTCTCCCCATCCACTCTACTAGTTACATCTTCAAAAAATTCTATAGGATTTGTCAGACATGATTTTCCTTTCACAAATCCATGCTGACTTTGTCCGATGATTTCACCTCTTTCCAAATGTGCTGTTATCACATCTTTGATAACCAACTCTAGCATTTTCCCCACCACCGATGTCAGACTAACCGGTCTATAATTCCCCAGTTTCTCTCTCCCTCCTTTTTTAAAAAGTGGGGTTACATTAGCCACCCTCCAATCCTCAGGAACTAATCCAGAATCTAAGGAGTTTTGAAAAATTATCACTAATGCATCCACTATTTCTTGGGCTACTTCCTTAAGCACTCTGGGATGCAGACCATCTGGTCCTGTGGATTTATCTGCCTTTAATCCCTTCAATTTACCTAACACCACTTCCCTACTAACATGTATTTCCCTCAGTTCCTCCATCTCACTGGACCATCGGTCCCTTACTATTTCCAGAAGATTATTTATGCCCTCCTTAGTGAAGACAGAACCAAAGTCATTCAATTGGTCTGCCATGTCTTTGTTCCCTTTGATCAATTCACCTATTTCTGACTGTAAAGGACCTACATTTGTCTTGACCAATCTTTTTCTTTTCACGTATCTATAAAAGCTTTTACAGTCAGTTTTTATGTTCCCTGCCAGGATAGGTTAGATGAGTGGGGAAATGCATGGCAGATGCAATTTAATGTGGATAAATGTGAGGTTATCCACTTTGGTGGCAAGAACAGGAAAACAGATTATTATCTGAATAGTGGCCGATTAGGAAAAGGGGAGGCGCAATGAGACCTGGGTGTCATTGTACACCAGTCATTGAAAGTGGGCATGCAGGTGCAGCAGGAGGTGAAAAAGGTGAATGGTATGTTGGCATTCATAGCAAGAGGATTCGAGTACAGGAGCCGGGAGGTTCTACTGCAGTTGTAAAAGGCCTTGGTGAGACCACATCAGGAGTATTGTGTGCGGTTTTGGTCCCCTAATCTGAGGAAAGACATTCTTGCCATAGAGGGAGTACAAAGAATGTTCACCAGATTGATTCCTGGGATGGCAGGGCTTTCATATGAAGAAAGACTGGATCGACTGGGCTTATTCTCGCTGGAATTTAGAAGATTGAGGGGGGATCTTATTGAAATGTATAAAAATTCTAAAGGGTTTGGGCAGGCTAGATGCAGGAAGTTTGTTCCTGATGTTGGGGAAGTCCAGAACGAGGGGTCACAGTTTAAGGATAAAGGGAAAGCCTTTTAGGACCGAGATGAGGAGAAACTTCTTCACACAGAGAGTGGTGAATCTGTGGAATTCTCTGCCACAGGAAACAGTTGAGGCCAGTTCATTGGCTATATTTAAGAGGGAGTTAGATATGGCCCTTGTGGCTAAAGGGATCGGGAGTATGGAGAGAAGGTGGGTACAGGGTTCTGAGTTGGATGATCAGCCATAATCATACTGAATGGCAGTGCAGGCTCAAAGGGCCAAATGGCCTACTCCAGCACCTATTTTCTATGTTTCAATGTTTTTCTATATTACATGCCCCCAATCCAGAAAACATAATAGTAAATGTCCTTACTCTCTCCAAAGTCTCTACTCAAGGATGTGCTGGGAGCAACCTGTAAGTATCACCACGCATCCTGACACCAACATAACATGGCCACAGTGCTCGGCAGAACAACACATAACATACCAAGTGACAAAGCAACAACAAGAGAAAGAAGCCTTATCCCTTCCTCTTATCCACCCCGCACATACACAGTCCTCTAAGCCAGGGAAGGCCATCTACTTTAACTCCAGTCTCCAGCAGAATCATGGATTCGCAGATATTGGAACTTCAGTTTCTAGATTTCCAATCAACCTTTGGGTTTTGATTTTTGGTATTGACCCTGGGATTCACTGACGATAGCAAAAGAGGACCCTCGATAAAAACTCCAACTTCAGGACCAGAGCTCCAGACTCAACAGTGATGGAACCCCGAACACTAGACCTCAAACTGGTCTCTTGATTGCCTACCTTGTTCCTTGCTGGTCTGCGAGCTCCACTTTGCTAACCTTTGAACATGGAGCAGAGGCTTAGACTCCGCCTCTCCTCTGACAACCCCATATTTCTGACCCTAACCCTAACCTGATCCCTAATGCCTTTCCTGTCCCTCAAACCACCCCTTTGAACCTTAAATTTTTTTTTAAAACAACTGTCTGAGCTACAACCTTGACTTTCTTTACATGCGTGTGGAATTGTTTTCCTTAATCCTACTTGCCAAGGTATTCTCATCCCTTTCTAGATCTTCTAAGTTCCTTCTTAAGTAATTTTCTGCTACCTTGTAACTTCCTAGAGCTGTGTCTGACCCTTCGTAAACCCCCTGTAGGCTTTCTTCTTTCTCTTGACTAGATGTTGTATTTGTCAACCATGGTTCCTTCACCCTGCCATCCTCTCCGTGCCTCAATTGGACAAACCTATCAAGAACCCTATGCAAGTGCTCCTGAATCAACCTACACATTTCCATTGTGCATTTCTCAATTTATGCTCCATTGTTCCTGCCTAGTAGCATCATAATTTTATTTCCATAACATTAACTACTTTCCCGTAACATCTGGTCCTATCCCTGCACAAGGCTATGATAAAGGTCAATGTCCCTGAATGCTCTCCTAGTGAGAGATCTGTCACCTGACCAGACTCGTTACCCAATATGACCTCACCTCTAGTTGCCCTGTTCACATATTGTGTTAAAATTTCTTTCTGGTGACACCTAACAAATTCCACATCATCTAAACCTTTTGCAGTAAGGAAGTGCCAATCAATATTAGGGAAGTTGAACAGCCCTATTATTTTTACAACTTTCCAAAATCTGCCTTTTAACCAGAAAAGAAACATTAAAAAATTCTGCTTCATTATACTTATCAGAGTTCAGATGTTCAAAGTTCAGAGTAAATTTATTATCGAAGTATGTATATGTCACCAAATGAGATACATTTTCTTACAGGTATTCACATTAGAACAAAGAAATAAACAGAATCAATGAAAAATTACACACAAATAAAGACTTACAAACAACCAATGGGCAAAAAAAGGACAAACTGTGCAAAAACGAATAACAAATAACATTGAGATTATGGACTGTGGAGACCTTGAAAGTGAATCCACACGTTGTGAAATCAGTTCAGAGTTAAGATGAGTGAAACTATCCCCTCTGGTTCAGGAGCCTGTTGGTTGAAGGGTAATAACTGTTCTGAACCTGGTGGTGTGGGTCCTAAGGCTCCTGTACCTCATTCCTGCTGGTGGTAGCAAGAAGAGAGCATGGGCCAGATGAAGCGATTTCTTGATGATGGGTACTGCTTTCATGTGGATAGGGGTTCCCATGGATGTGTTCTATGGTGGGTAAGTCATCTGGGATTAATAGGGTTATATTAGTGGGGTATGGAAGAGATGTTCTTTTACTGAAGATAAATAAATGATACAAGTGAGGATAAATAGTGTAACACGAGCAACTAGGGAGCAAAGGAAGCTGAAAAGTGACTTGACAGAGGTAGCACGAGGAAATCTGGAGATGCTGGAAATTGAAGCAACACGCACAAAATGCTGGTGGAACATAGCAGGCCAGGCAGCATCTATAGGAAGAAGCTGTTGACGTTTCAGGCCAAGACCCTTCCTCAGGACTAACTGAAAAGAAAGATAGAAAGAGATTTAAAAGTAGGAGGGGAGGGGGAAATGCAAAATGATAGGAGAAGACTGGAGGGGGTAGGGTGAAGCTGAGAGCTGGAAAGGTGATTGGCAAAAGGGATACAGAGCTGGAGAAGGGAAAGGATCATGGGACAGGAGGCCTAGGGAGAAAGAAAGGGGGAGGGGAGCAACAGAGAGAGATGGAAAACTGGCAGAGTGATGGGCAGAGAGAGAGAGAAAAAAAAAGATGAGGGGGATAAAACTAAATATATCAGGGATGGGGTAAGAAGAGGAGGAGGGGCATTAACGGAAGTTAGAGAAGTCAATGTTCATGCCATCACATTGGAGGCTACCCAGCTGGTATATAAGGTGTTGTTCCTCCAACCTGAGTGTGGCTTCATCTTGACAGTAGAGGAGGCCATGGACAGACATATCAGAATGGGAATGGGACGTAGAATTAAAATGTGTGGTCACTGGGAGATCCTGCTTTTTCTGGCGGACAGAGCATAAGAGTTCAGCGAAACAGTCTCCCAATCTGCGTCAGGTCTCACCAATATATAAAAGGCCACATCGGGAGCACCGGACGCAGTATACCACACCAGCCGACTCACAGGTGAAGTGCCGTCTCACCTGGAAGGACTGTCTGGGGCCCTGAATGGTGGTGAGGGAGGAAGTGTAAGGGCAGGTGTAGCACTTGTTCCGCTTACAAGGATAAGTGCCAGGAGGAAGATCGGTGGGAAGGGATGGGGGGGGGGGGGACATGAATGGACAAGTGAGTTGCGTAAGGAGTGATCCCTGTGGAAAGCAGAAAGGGGAGGGAGGGATAATGTGCTTGGTTGTGGGATCCCATTGGAGCTGGCGGAAGTTACGGAGAATTATATCCCCCTCTTTTCCTTCACTACCTATACGTGTGTCTGCCCCCCTCTTTTCCTTTGCTACATTGACAACTGCATTGGCACTGCCTCCTGCACGCATGCTGAACTCGTTGAGTTCATTAACTTTATCTCCTACTTTCACCCTACTGCCTACTTTGCTGGTCTAGTTAACCACATTATCAGCTAGATCATTGATGTAGATGACAAGTAACAAAGGACCCAGCACTGATCCCTGTGGCACACCACTAGTCACAGGCTTCCACTCAGAGAGCCAAACATCTACTACCAATCAGGCTTCCTCCACAAAGACAATGTCTAATCTTGGAGATTGTTAGAAGGTTGGCACAACATCATGATGCTGGACTTAAGTGAGAGGGTGAAAAATCTTCTCAACTTGATTAGACTGGGGTTTAAAGGAGATCTTAAAGGAGATCAGCTCTGGAAACACCAATGACTAAGAGCAGAAGAACCCACAGAAAGTGGTGGATGCAGTCCAGTCCATCACAGGCAAAGCCCCCTCCAAAATAAACACTAGCACATCTACAAGGAAGACTGCCACAAGAAAGCAGCAGCCATCATCCAGGCCAGATGCTCTTCTTGCTGCAGGAGGTACGAGAGCCCTTGGTCCCACACCACCAGTTTCAACGACATTTATTACCCTAGAACCATCATGCTCTGGATATTTGCATGATTTTGCACTTTGGTTGTTTGTTTATGTAAAGTTTTCCCATAATTTCCCTTGTTTTTTTATTTCCTGTAAAATGTTTGCAAGTAAATGAATCATAGGATAGTACATGGTAACATGTACTTTGATAATAAATTTACCTCAACTTTGACTGTGTTGTATTGTGTTCTATGTTACAGACTAAAATCTTTAGTGCTGATGACAGGCAGTATATTAGTTTGCTAAAATTCTGGAGGAATATCTAAAATTCTCTGTTCCTAAATACAGTTTGATGACCTCTCCCTGAATTTCAACAAGTCGAAGGAGATGGTTATCAATTTCAGGAGAACTTGCACCCCTCACCCTCCCACCCCTTATGTCGATGGCACAGCAGAGGAAACTGCGAGCAGCTTCAAACTTCTGGCAGAGATCCCAAACACATGCTACACAGCCAGAAAAGCTCACCAATGCCTCCACTTTCTGAAGAGAGCTGGACTTAACACATCTACATTCATGTCATTTTACATATGTGTAGTAGAGTGCACCCTAACAAGCTGCGTCACTGCCTGGTACAGAAACAGCACTGTGATAGACAGGAAGGCTCGACAATGGGTAGTCAAAACTGCCCAACACGTCACTGGCACCAGCCTACCCACCATCAAGGACAAATATACAGAAAGGAGTCAGAGCAGGGCCAGCAATATCATGAAGGAATCCACCCACCCTGTCCATGGACTGTTTGTCCCATTCCCATTAGGGAGGCTACGGCAGGATCACCAGACACAAAAATGGTTACTTTCCCCAAGCAGTAAGGCTGATCAATACCTCCACCCATGAACTCCATCACTGCTTTAACATTTCCCCTCAGTCACCTTATGTACAGCCTAGCATCACTTTATGGACATACAATCAATCTGTGGTATCAGCTATCGTGTGTGCTTATTATTGTTGTTGTTATTCTTTTCTTTATCTTGTGTTTTTTGGTGCTATATCGGATTCGAAGTAACAGTTATTTTGTTCTCCTTACAATTGGTGTAGTGGACACGACATTAAACGATCTTGCATATTCCAGTGCAGTCGGAACAGTTTCTCTCAGGCCGGAGAAAGCGAAGCGGAACCCTACCCTGTAGATGGGGCTATGACTGGGAGTAGATCTTTGCCGGACTGCGATATATCTTGGTTTACTGGTCGGATCCGTCAGTGATTTTCAGGAAGTCCATTGTAAACGATGAAGTGGTTGGGGCGTGTTATTAGAGAAGGGCGTGTTGTAGTCAGACATATAACTTGCTGACTTTTTAACCTGCGAAACCAACCATACACGGACCAAATTCACGTCGGAGGACTGGGCGCTTTGATACAGACTGGGGATCGAACTCGCTCTGAACTGTTTATCTTTTAGCACAGAGCTCGGGAACAGGCACAATAATTGTTGCGGACGCCGGGTAACATCAGCCCCCGGACCCCCTGGATTCCTGGTAAGAAAACTAAGATTCATACTGAATTACATGTAGGATATGAGACTCAGAACGAGAAATATAGTCAGAAACTTTATAGACTCACTTTCATGGACTCTACAACTCGTGTTCTCAATTGTATTTATTTGGTACCTGTATAGTTTGTCTTCCTTTTGGTTGTTAGCCAATCTGTGTGCGGTTTTCATTGTTTCTAGTGTGCTTTCTTATACTTAATGTGAATGTTTCAAGAAAATGGATTTCAGCAGTATATCAAATTTCAAAGTAAATTTATTATCGAAGTACATATGTGAGGCCATACACATAGAAAGTAAAAAGTACAACAGAGGAACAGGCTCTTTCGCCCACAGTGTGAATAACTGTAAATCAGCTAAAAAGTAAGTTACCACATAAAACTAATCCCTCTTACCTACACCATGTCCATATCCCCCCATCTTCCTCACACCCATGTTCCTTTCTAAAGGTTGCCTGAAAGCCTCTAATGTATTAACCTCTACCACCAATCCAGGCATCCATAGCACTCTGATTTAAAAAAACTTGCCCCTCACATCCCTCTAAGGCATGGGTTTCCAAATGCTTATAGATCCTATCTTAAGAATTTTCTCCAGCAATTTCCCTACAACTGTGAGACTCACTGGTCTGAAGTTCCCAGGACTTTCCCTTCTTCCTTTTTTAAATAGAGGTACAACACTAACCTCTCGCTATTCCTTTGGGACCTTGCCTGTGCCTAGAGAGGACACCAAGATATTGATCGAGGCCCCAGCAATCTCATCTCTTGCTTCCGTCAATAACTGGGATAAATCCCACCAGGCCCTGGGACTGATCCACCTTAATACTCATGGAATCCAAAACATCCATGGCCCTAACATTTATACACTCAGCACTGATCTTCTGGTTCCCCAAATAAGAGAAAGAGTGCAGATGCTGGAAATCCAAGCAACACACACAAAATGCTGGAGGAGCTCAGCAGGTCAGGCAGCATCAGAAAAGTACAGTTGACATTTCAGGTTGAAGGCCTTTGGCAGGACTGGAGAAAAAATGCTGAGGGGTAGATTTAAAAGGTGGGGGAGGTAAGAGAGAACCACCATGTGATAGGTGAAACTTGGAGGGGAAGAGCTGGGAAGTTGATTGGTGAGAGAGGGAAAAAGGATGGGTAATGGAGAAGGGTAGGGAGTGGAGGCATTACCAGAAGTTTGAGAATGTTCGTGCCATCAGGTTGGAGGCTTCCCAAACAGAATATAAACTGTTGTTCCTCCAACCCAAGTGTGGCCTCATCACAACAGTGGAGGAGGATACACCGGGAGCACCAAACACAGTAAATGACCCCAGCAGATTCACAAGTGAAGTGTCACTTCACCTGGAAGGACTGTTCGGGGCCCTGGATGGTACTGAGGGAAGAGGTGTAGGGGCAGGTGTAGCACTGGTTTCGCTTGCAAGGAGAAGTATCAGGAGGGAGATCAGTGGGGCGGGATGAATGGACAAGGAAGTTGCGTAGGAAGTGATCCTTTTGGCAAGCAGAAAGTGGGGGGGGGGGAGATGAGCTCGGTGGTGGGATCCCATTGGAGGTGGTGGAAGTTTCAGAGAATTCTGTGCTGGACGTGGAGGCTGGTGGGGTGGTAGGTGAGGACAAGAGGAGCCCTATCCCTGGTAGTGTGGCGGGAGGATGGGGTAAGGGCAGAAGTGCGTGGAATGGAGGAGATGCGGTTGAGGGCATTGCTAATGGTGGAGGAAGGGAAGCCCTTTTAGAAACATGGGAAACCTACAGCACAATACAGACCCTTCGGTCCCACGAAGTTGTGCTGACCATGTCCCTACTTTAGAAATTACTAGGCTTACCCATAGCCCTCTATTTTCTAAGCTCCATGTACCTATCCAAAAGTCTCTTAAAAGACCCTACTGTATCTGCCTCCACCACCATTGCTGGCAGCCCATTCCATGCACTCACCACTCTCTGAGTAAAAAACTTCCCCGACATCTCCTCTATGCCTACTCCCCAGCACCTTAAACATGTGCCCTCTTGTGGCAACCATTTCGGCCCTGGGGAAAAAGCCTCTTACTATCCACACGATCAATGCCTCTCATCATCTTACACACCTCTATCAGGTCACCTCTCATCCTCCGTCACTCCAAGGAGAAAAGGTCGAGTTCACTCAACCTATTTTCATAAGGCGTGCTCCCCAATCCAGGAAACATCCTAGCTAATCTCCTCTGCACCCTTTCTATGGTTTTCACATCCTTCCTGTAGTGAGGCGACTTAGAACTGTGCACAGTACTCCAAGTGGGGTCTGTCCAATGTCCTATATAGCTGCAACATTACCTCTCGGGGGCTAAATTCAGTCTCATGATTGATGAAGGCCAATACACCATACGCCTTCTTAACCACAGAGTCAACCTATGGATTCGGACCCCAAGATCCCTCTGATCCTCCACACTGCCAAGAGTCTTACCATTAATACTATATTCTGCCATCATATTTGACCTACCAAAATGAACCACTTCACTCTTATCTGGGTTGAACTCCATCTCCACTTCTCGGCCCATTTTTGCATCCTATCAATGTCCCGCTGTAACCCCTGACAACCCTCCACACTGTCCACAACACCTCCAACCTTTGCGTCATCAGCAAACTTACTAACCCATCCCTCCACTTCCTCATCCAGGTCATTTATAAAAATAACAAAGATATTTGAATTTTATCCCCATTTAGATAATAGTTTACACATGAACGATAGAAAACTGGAGGGCTATGTTTCTATGAAAGAGTTAGAATGATCTTAGAGTAGGTTAAAAGCACAACGTTATGGGCCAAAGCACCTCTACTGTGTTGTATCATTCTAAGTTCTATTTTCTAAATTCTAATCCCCCACAACAGCATCTGTCAGAGTGGCTCATAGAGGCACCAATATGAAGGAGATTGTCTCTGATTTCTCAGTTCTCAGTGAGCAATCTCAATTTTGTTATGGTGGAATGTTGAAACTGGACCTTGCGGGGGTCTCAGGAGCTGATTAAAGGTCAGGCAGCAGATGAGTTATCTTTCAGGAGCGAAGAGCCCTAGAGCTGGGAGCAGTGTGGTAAGAAATACTGTGTATCAAGACATGCCTGCTTGCACCTCCTCCAAACATATATTTACTACCCTCTTTCAGCAGGAAACACCTCCTATCCAATCTCTCCAGCTACAAAATAAGAACTGTTAGGATGGGAAACTGATTCTTCCCCTAGGCTGTGGGACTTCTGAACACCCTGCCACCACCCAGGTCTCATCATTTATGAAGCACTAACAGTGTTATACAGTTTACTTTTTAACTTATGCACCTTACTTTGTAAATTTATTTGTGGTGATAGTACTTTGTGTGTGTGTGTGTGTGTGTGTGTGTGTTGTATGTACTGTGTTGTGCACCTTTGTCAGTGAGATCGAAAAAAGAAGGGAGGTGTCGGAAATGGACCAGGTAAATTTGAGGGCAGGGTGGAAGTTGGAGGCAAAGTTGATGAAATTGACGAGTTTAGCATAGGTGCCGGAAGCAGCACCAATGCAGTCGTTGAAGTACTGTAGGACAGGTGCGGGACAGTCACCGGTGTAGGCTTGGAACATAGACTGTTCAACGTAGCCGACAAACAGGCAGGCATAGTTAGGACCCATGTGAGTGTCCATGGCTATCCCTTTTGTTTGAAGGAAATGCGAGGAGCCGAAGGGGAAATTATTTACAGTGAGGACAAGTTCTGCTAGGCCGAGGAGAGAGGTGGTAGAGGGGAATTGGTTAGGTCTGTTGTCCAGAAAGAAACAGAGAGCTTTGAGGCCTTCCTGGTGGGGGATGGAGGTATATAGGGCTTGGACATCCACAGGAAAAATAAGATGATGGGGGCCAAGGAACTTGAAATCATTGAAAAGATCAAGAGCTTGTGAGGTGTCACAGATGTGGGTAGGAAGGGACTGAACTAGGGAGGATAAAACAGTCGAGATAAGCCAATGTGAGTTCAGTGGGACAGGAACAATGTGAAACAAAGGGTTAATCTGGGACAAGCGGGTTTGTGGATTTTGGGTAGGAGGTAGAAATGGGAGTTGCAGGCTGCAAGAACTATGAAGTTGGTGGTGGTGAATGGGAGATCCCCAGAGTCTATAAGGTCTGGTGTTCCTTAATGGGGTCCTGTTCGAGGGGTAAGTAAGAGGAGGAGTCTGAGAGTTGGCACTGCGCCTCAGCAAGGTAGAGGCCAATACGCCAAACTACAATTACACCTGGTTCACCGCATCCTTTCCCTTGGTAAATACAGAAGCAAAGTACTCACCTACTACCTCACTCACATTCTCAGCATCCAAACAAAAGCTCCCTTCTTTAACCTTGAGTTGTCCTATTCTCTAGCTATCCTCTTGCTTTTGATGTTTGTGTATAATGCTCTGGGTTTTACCTTAATCCTACCTGCCAAGGACTTTTCCTGGCCCCTTCTCGCTTTCCTGATTCCCTTCTGTAGTTTTCTGGCTTCTTTAGACTCCTCACATGCTCTGTTTGATCCTAACCTCTGAAGCTTTACATATTTTTCCTTTTTCTTCTTGACTAAATTCATCACCTCTCTGGACATCCAAGGTTTCAAAGGTACATTTAATGTCAGAGAAATGTATATAATACAGTTGGCCCTCCGTATGCGTGGATTCAACCAACCGCGGATTGGGAAAACCCAGAAGTTTTCTCTCTAGCACTAGTTGCTTGAGCATGTACAGACTATTTTTCTTGTCATTATTCCCTAAACAATATAGTATAACAACTATTTACATAGCATTTACATTGTATTAGGTATTATAAGTAATCTAGAAATGACTTAAAAGTACAGGCAGTGCCTGTGTTATGAATGAATTCCATTCCTGAGCCCATCTTTAAGTCGGATTTGAAGTCAGAACAGGAACATTCCGGTATTATTTAGCATCATTTAGTCAAACGTTTTTCTTAATATATAATACATATTTTACCTTTCTATGCATATAAAACACTTAAGAAACATATGTATTTTGATAATTTAATCACTGTGTTGCTTAGTAATAATTGTAGCTTTCATCGGGGCAGGGCTTTTCACATTCTCCATTAAAATTGTTCCAATCTTTGACTGACTGTAGCCTAATGACCGATGGCGTTTCACCTCTTTCGGATCGCTTTATTACTTCCACCTTATTTTCGATCGCAATCGTGATTATTTTTGTGAACAAAAGCACTGCAGATTCAGAGATGCACTGCCAGGTCCTAAAGTTCACTGCACTGATACATGTTAAATAAGGGACTTGAGCATCCACAAATTTTGGTATCCGTGGGGGGTCCTGGAACCAATCCCCCGCGGATAAGGAGGGTCAACTGTATACATCCTGAAATTCTTTTTCTTCGTAAACATTCACAAAAACAGAGGAGTGCCCCCAAAGAATGAATGACAGTTAAATGTCAGAACCCCAATGCCCCTTCCCAGTTCTCCCCCCCACGTGTAAGCCACAACAAAGTAACTACCCTTCCTCTCCCACCAGCAAAAAAGCATCTGCACTCCCCTGCTGAGCACTCGAGCGTGCAGCAAAGCATCAATAAAGACACAGACTTGCAGCACTCCAAAGACTGTTCGTACACCTGGTAATTTGACATACCACAGTCTCTCTCTCTCCCCAATAAGGGAAAAAGATGTGTCTCCATTTCCGAGTGGGAGGGGAGACAACAAAACAACTCGTTAATTTATGGTGTTAAAAGTTTGTTGCATCGCTTTTTCTGAGCTCTGTGCCCAAAGAACTTGGATCCCTGGGCACACAGCCAGCAATCAGCTTGCTGTTTTTGATCTTCCATACACTCCCATGACACATCAGGCGGCAGTGCTGGCCTTGAATCAGCCCGCCTCCAGAGCCACGAAAATCTGAAGACGCGCTAGTCTTCCAGGCCATATTGAAAGGTGGTTGGTCGCGAGGCCCTGACAGTGGGTCCCATTTCCACAAAGAACTCCAGGTCAGGGTCTTCAAAAAGCTGTTTCCAAAGATGCAAGTAAAAGAGTCACTGTTAAGTAATCTTATTTTTCCATCTCTGTAAAGTTCCTGTACTCTGTGCAATTGATCTTTAAACTCCCTCCATATGTTCAGTGGATCCATTTAATATCGGAGAACGTATACAATATACAGTCTGAAATTCTTGTTCTTCACAGACATCCACAATAACAGAAGTGCCCCAAAGAATGAATGACAGTTAAATGTTAGAACACCAAAGCCCCCTGACACAAGCAGCAGCCCCCACTTACTTCAGCAAAAGTGTCAGCACCCTCCATCCACCAGGCAAGCCCCTAAGAGAGACGATGATCAAAGTACAACTAAAAAAAATCGTTCACCCGACAATTCAACGTACCTCAGGGTGTGTGTGTCTCTCTCCCCCCACCCCCTGTTTCACAGTGAGAGGGCAGACCAACAAAGACAAACAACTCACTGATTAGGGTTTTACTCTACTGTGTCAGTTTTTTACCCTGAGTTGTCCAACTCGAGAGCCAGCTAAAAACTCTCCCGTCATCAACAGGAAGAAAGAGGGAGAGAGCGTGATTCACTGAGTATAGAGCTGTTGCTGATGTTCCGTTTTCTCCTGCAATGTGGCAGTCGGTGGCACCAGCGTAGAATTGGCTCAGCTCCAGGGTCACGAGCCCTCAGGACCTTGAGGTGTGTTCGTATTTTAGTCTGCATTCTTGGGGTATCAAAAAACAGCCAGTCAGGAACCCCTGGAGCTGGTCCCATTGCCACAAAGAATTGAAGTTTGAGTGTAGCTGTACATCAGGGTCTTCGACAGAACCCCATCTACCTTGAAAAGGAAAAAGAACTACACTGGAGATAGAAATTAAGGTGTTTCCGCAGATGAATTGGAAGGAGTTGCTTCTGAGTACCGTCGTAGGTCTGATGTGGGGAAAAAGGTGTTCCCAATTATCCTCTTCTTAGTTCCTGCCTAATACCCTTGTAATTTGCCCTTTTCCAATTTAAAACTCTTCCCCAAGGACCATATCTATTTTTACTGATGATCATCTTGGAAGTTAAGGAGTTGTGGTCCCTGTTCCTTAACTGCTCACCCACTGAAAGGTCAGTCACCTGGTCAGGCTCATGACCCCACACCAGTCCAGTATGGCCCCTTCTCTCATTGGACCGTCCCATATTGATTTAAGAAACTTCCTTGGATATACTTAACAAGTTCTGCCCATCTAAATCCCTTGCAGTGAGGGGGTCCTAGTTGAAATGAGTGATGTTAAAAAAACCCCATGACAACAACTCTATTATTTTTACACATTTCCTTAATCTGACATATGTCCGATGCTCAATGTCCCAGTGGCTATTGGGAGGTCTGTAGTGCAAGCCCACCAGTGTGATTGCACCCTCCCTGTTCCTGAGTTCTACTCAAATGCAGTCAATGTCTGAGCCTCCGTTATGTCTCCCCCGAGTGCAGACAGGATATTGTCCCATATTGGCAGTGCAACTTCATTTACCCTCCCCCTGCCTTTACCTCCTCCTCTGTCTTTTCTAAAACTCCAAAAACTTGGTATATTAATTACCCATTCCTGCCCTTCTCTCAAACAAGTCTCTGTAATGACCTCAACATCATAGTCCATGTACTGATCCAAGCTCTAATTTATCACCCTCCTAGTATTAAAATATACACACTTCAAACTATCCAACCTATTTCGATCTTGCCTTTCAATACTTCCTGTCCGATCCTTCCCTTATTGACCTGGTGCTCCTGTTCCCAGCTCCCTGCAAATTTTGTTTAAATCCTCCCGTGTTGCATTACCAAACCTCCTGGCCAGGATATTGATTTCCCTCCAGTTCAGGTGCAACCCCTCCCTCTTGTACAGGTCACCTCTCTCCAGAAAAAGTTCCACTGAATGAAGAGCTTGAAGCCCTGTCCTTCTCTGCAGCCACTCAGTCATCCATGCTATCCCCCCATTCCTACCTACTCTGGCCTATGGCACTGAGTAATCCGGCGATTACCACCTTGGATGTCCTTCCCTTCAGCCTCTTTCTTAAATATATACTCACTGCCTGGGACCTCTTATGTATTGGTGCTGTTACGAATTCCAGTAACTGGATCACTTACCAGCAAAGATAGAGAGGTCCATTGAAGTCTGATGGTACTATTTTTAAAAGTATTTATTGATAAAGGGCACAAAAAGAAGATTAATGCAAACATACAGATAATATATGTCGTCAATACTAAATCTAAGCGTGGGTATAATAATAACCGATAAGAAATAACTCTATCATTGTCTAGGGGTTACTGTATTGGCCGATGGAAAGATAAGTCACTATCAGTTCATTCAAGCTGCAGCATTGTTGGGTTTAAAAGTGGTGCGGTTTAAACTTGCCCCAGGTCTTTTAAGATGCCAATCCGTTGAGTCAGGGGAGCGGGCTTCCCGGTTGTTAGCTAAAAGCTGTTTTCCGTGGTTCCAGCCACCGATTCCAGCCATGGAATTGAACGCACGTGGCCTCCTTCAGATGACTTCCTGCTGTTACGTGGTTGCTTAACGTTTCTTCTGGTGTGTCTGAGGGGCTGTTCCCCAGACCCTCTTTTGTCCTGACTTACAGGGTCTCAGATGTCAATCAGGTTGGGATGATGCAATCTCTCCACCAACCTCCCCCTTGGTTCATTGCCTGGGGCTTCGATGCATCGCACAGTATTCAATACACAATTCCGTCTCCAAGAGACAATAGCCGGTATCAATGGGTCCGCCTCTCGGAGGCCAGGAGACATTCTAAACTCTTTGTGAATTCTGCATGTCTTTCTCTCATTTCCTGGGTCTCCTGAACGGATTCAATAGTGATCTTGCGATTCTCACAAAGCAGGGGGCTACCCCGCACCCTTCGGCCCCTCAGAGCTGTGGTACATTCATAACACCCACTTTCTTCAAAGCATTTTCACCAGTGGTGAAAATGAAGTAATACAGAGTCTTACGGGGTTTTAGAATACAAAAGTGTTTTTTTTTACAGAGTAATACAGTTATACATTCAATTCAGTATCTAAACAGTTAACAATTACGGTGCCACTTTCTTTAATATCTTAACATCGCGTACCGTACTAAAGCCTTGTAGCATCAGACTTCAATTTAATAACCACCTATTTTTATTTCTTTCCTTCAGCAACAAAACTAAGGAGGTGTGATCTTAGCTTCCGTGCATCTACAAAAGTTTATGGAACTACTAATCTTTCTGTCGTTTTCAAACTGAACAGGCAGGCTTCTAGGGGGTTGTCTTTATTATTCACAGGCTGTGTCGAAATCCCGTACAACCGGCTTTGCTATTTAAAAATGGCATCCCCATTAACCATCGCCTCTTTTCCGGTGAGGTCCCACGTGGGGAGCTTGGGTAATGTGGTGAGATATAGGAATTATTTTATCAACAATGTGTTCCAAACTTAGACCATCTTCTGAAGTTCCACCCAACTCTTTAATTTTACACGGGTGGCTAGCCCTCTCGTCAGGGCCCTTCAGGCTATGTGTTTCTCGTTCAACCACTTTGCTCAAGCAGTATTTCAAATTCTGCCTCTTCACACCACCCCCTGGGGCCCCTTTTCCTTCCAATTCAATCTGTAATCGATCTGCAGGGTTTAAAATTTCTTCATTCGATTTGGGAACTACAGATTTCCCGTTTCCTTCAATAATAATATCTCTCCATTTTCGAACTCCGCATTAACTTGCAACACACCTTCGAGCACAAACACCTGGGAACTCTCACTTCCCACGATTACCAAGATTAACCCTTTCTTCACTGAACCAAGTTATCTGACCCACCAGGATGGCCGTCTCATTCCACTGAATCAAATACCTCAGACTTTTTCTGATCTCCATTACTAGGTTCAGTACCACGTGCATCCCCATCTTGGACACACTCAAACGGGACATTGGCCTCTTCCCGGCTTTCAATACCCATACCCTTTTCAAATTCTAAGTTCCCCTGATCCTCCCAGGTACTCTCTGGGCAACTCCCTTCCGGAGTAAACTCAACCCCGCGGGCTGAAACAACCTCATCTGCCAACCCAGCAGACTTCTTCAAGGTAATGGCATTCTTTTCATCTAGGACTGCCCTCATTTCATTATCGGGAACACCTTTAGAATTTTCAACTTCTTCAAATAGTTCTGCCAAATCAGACAGATCATCCCTGTCCAACTCTGGACCTCTTAACCGCTCTAACGGTTCCTCATCTTTATTTTCTGCCTCTAGGACCTTTCTCCTCGCTAAGGGCAGATCTACCTCCGCTCCCTTACCCTCTTTCACTTTACTACTCTTCGTCTTACCACCCTCTAAACCCTCATGGCACAGGGTCAGAAAGACGTCTCGGCCAAATCAAAACTGGCCGGATTTAAACTGCTCTCGTTCTCAGCTGCCTCTCTCGGCAGGCTGCGAGTGACCGTGCATGCGGGATAGATCTTGGAATCTAGGGGCGAGGCCTCAATCCTCACAGGCTTGGTTGTCAGCTTCATGGCTGCACCCATCTTTCCACCCGCTAAGTCGTTACCCAGAAGGACGTCCACGCCTTCCCCCGGCAACTCTGGCAGTACCCCCAATTCCACTGGTCCAGACACCAGCTCACAATTCAGAATGACCCTATGCAAGGGAACCACTTCGGTCCATTTGCCTATGCCTCTCAGGGCTACCTCTCCCGTCTGGGGACCAAAATCTAGCACCTTACTGCTGATCAGTGACAGCTCAGCCCTCGTGTCTTTCCAGATCTGTACTGGAACTGGTGTGTCCCCCTTCCTCACAGACACGGTTCTGTTTGACAGACAAGTCTCAGACCCCTTCTCATACTCTGTCTACCCGGGGCTCTCTTGTCGATTTACAGATTACCACGGCACATCTGATAGGGACTGTTGCTGTCCCTTTTCCTGTCTCTTTCCTTGGAGCAAAGCACAGAGAGGCAATATGCCCCCCCCCTTTCCGCAATTAAAACAGGTCAAGCCTGGAAATCTCTGGCCGTTAGGCCTTTTCCCCCTCAACCTTACCACGAGCTTCCGGCGGGACCTCTGCCTCAGCCGGCGGGCTTTCTCGATCGTTCCCACGGTCTCTCTGGGAACTTTTATTCAAGGAAAACTTTGTCTTGTGGGCTAGGGCATTGGACTTATGTAGCTTCTCATTCAAATACGTCTGGATATCCTCCGAAACACAACCTTTAAATTCCTCAATCAGAATTAACTCCCTGAGACGCCCATAATTTTCTTCCACTCTCTCTGCGGTGCACCACCGGTCCAAGAGCACCCCCTTCTCATTGGCAAACTCACTATACGTCTGATTCCACCCTTTCCTTAAATTCCTAAACTTTTGTCTGTACACCTCAGGTACTAGCTCATAACTTCGGAGAATGGCCACCTTTACTTTGTCATAACTCTCCTCCTCTTCCTCCTCCATGGCCAACGCCGTATATGCCCGCTGTGCCTTCCTCTTTAACACACTTTGTAACAGCGCCACCCACTGATCTCTGGCCACTTCTGATTCACTGCCACCTTTTCAAAAAGCAAGAAATAACTATCCACATCCGTCTC